>NC_132994.1:77023318-78223318 GCF_048564905.1 Vicugna pacos
GAGACCCGCCTGGGGCTCCATCGCACCGAAATCCGGGCAGAACCCGCAGGGACACAAAGGCTCGGCTTTCCAAGGGCGCGAGGCAGTGTCCGGCGTTTCCCTGAAAGTGGACATTTTTCCCTTAAGCGGGGCGGCGGGCGAGCAGCGCGGTCCACCCCCGACCCGGCCGAGGATGCAGCCGCCGGGACGGCGTCCACGGGCGGGTCAGAGCACAGGCTGGCCACCGCCCCGAGTGGGCCCCGAGCACAGGCCGGGCCCTCCGCCCGCCGATCACGGGGAGGTCCAAGGAGCCCGCCGCCTCACCCTGCCCGCGAGGCGCACCCGAGTCCCGGCCGCGCCGCGCCGCGACCCCGCACGGACCCCGACGACCTAGGCAGAGCCCCCGGCGGTTCCGCTTAGGGCGCCCGACGCCACGCCCCCGGGGCACGGCCCGCCCCCTAGGACACGCCCCCGGATCCCGGGCGTCCCCTCAGGGACACGCCCCGCCCCCGGACACGCCCCCGGCGCCCGACGTCACGCCTTCTGGACGCTCCCTCTGCCTCGGACCCGCCCCCGGAGGCGACCCCGCGCCCGCTCCGGGAGGACACGCCCCCGTCCCCGGTTGGTCCTTCTTCCCTTCCGTCTCTTTGACCAGCCTTCCTTTGCGGCCTAGTTCCTCCGCGCCTTCGCCCCGGCCGTGCAGTCGGTTTTAAAGCCACACTCTCCGGTGTGCTCTGAGCCCCGGCCCCTCCTCCCGGCGTCCAGCTGCCCGGGCCGGTGTGGTCACGGCCGAGCGGCAACCCGGAAGGTTCCGGCGGGGCTGCTCGCGGGAAGGTGTGTGACGCCTGTGGTGGGACAGCGCCCTGGGGCCGCGGGCAAGTGCGGCGGCGAAGGCTGCTCTTGGGGCCAGGCTGTCTCAAAGGAAGGTGGGCCCTCAGGACCCGGGCAGGCGGAGCGGCGCCTGTGCCCACGGCGGCCCTTGGTCTCCAGGCGATCTTGTCTGTCCGGGTCCAAGACCGCAGAGGTCACTCCCGCCCTAATCCCGAGTCCCCTTGTGTCTGCTCCGTTCACGCGGGCTCCACTGTGTGCAGCACTTCAGGGACAGAGCCACTCGGAGCGGAGCCTGCCGGGGACCATCAGCCTTCCTGGAGGCAGTCAAGGGGGAAAGAAGCCTGTGGCAGTGCACCTGGCCTACCGCCAGCCAGACAGTGAATGTCCTTGGGTCTGAGAACCAACCTGGAGGCGCAGGTCCATCAAAGCAATGCTAGCATCTCTGGGGGGAGGAGGGGGTGGGGCAGAGGACTTATGTATGGCAGCCTTCCCACCTCTCTGCCACCTACTGCTCAGGCCTTGTCCACATTCCTCCTGTGTCCTCAAAGATTGCAGGGCACAGCATTCAAGGAATGACAGCAATTAACACCAAAATGGTGGAAGATTCAATTCCCAGTAGGCTTTGAGGATTGAGATGGCAGGAGATTTGACTTCTAGTAGACCTTGAGCTTCACTATATGCTCATTGTAACATATTAGCATGATAAATAACATGCCCACAGGTGCCATGGCAGTCCCAAGACTAACCACAAAAGGTCAGAGTAGGCAGTGGACCAATCCCTGGGAATCCCAGCCCCTTCCCCAGGGCAGCTGGAGTGGTCCTCCCACTTGTTAGCATATGAAGTTTCGGAACACGTACAGACTGGCAACACCATGCCTCGTGGCCACCCATTTTTGCTCCCTAGTCTTCAGAGATGGCCAGCATTCTGTCTACGGAGCGTGTACCTACTTTTACTTTAACCTGAGCACCCAAACCCCACACCTCATGGCCTTTCTCTTGCCTTTTGAACCAGCCTACACTCTGTGCACTATGTACCTTTCCAAATAAATCTACCTTTACTCAACTGTGGCTGGTGCTTGAAGTCTTCCCTGCACGAAGCCAAGGACCCATAGTTGGCGGGGCTCGTCCCAGGGGCTCAGTGGAGACCTGGGACACGGCCCTCCTCACGCCCAACATCCATTTTTCATGCATCACCGTGGTCATAAACTTATTTTTTTTTTTAATTTTTTGGTGGTGGAGGCAATTAGGTTTATTTGTCTATTTTTAATGGAGGTGCTGGGGATCGAACGCCAGGACCTCGTGTATGCTAGGCATGTGCTCTGACATTGAGCTATACCCTGCCCTGCAAAAGAGGATTTCTTTATAGAGAGGAGTAAACGCGGGTAGAAAGAACTGGATGTGGGAGATAGGTGAGGAGAGGGTGGCCTCCTAGGGTAGGAGGTCAGAGAGTGTTCTTCCCTGGGGTAGCCTGTGCTCAGGAGGGGCTGCCCGATGCTCTGAGGGAGGCCAGGCCAAAGGTCTAGGCATGGAGGAAAGAGAGAAGCTGATCATAAGTTTGTGTCCAAATAATCAGTGGGGACTGAAGTGGTGTTGTTACAGAACAAAAGCTCGTGTGCCCGCCGCACTGTGAGGCCAAAGTGAAATGTCAGTTTGGAGCAGAGAAAGGTTTACTGCAGGGCCAAGCACGGAGGACAGGTTGTTTGTGCTTGGGAAAAAAACCCAAATTTCCCAATGGCTTTGGGGGAGAAGTTTTTAAAGGCAAAATTTGGGGTGAGGGCAGCAGGGTGTGTGGTTTTCTTCTGATTGGCTGGTGCTCCAGGAATCTTGTGTTACGGAAATGACAGGCCAGCCAAGAAACAAGCACGACTCGGAGGGTTGGAGTACTCAGATGTATTACGCCGCAGAGGGGCTTCTGCTCCGAAGCTCTGAGCACCTCCAAGATGTGTGCATGGGGTTTTATAGGGTTAATTACAAGCTTGGGGCTATTAGCCAATAAGGCTCGAACAGCAAAATCAGGGAGTCAGCACACTGGGGCTTGTCTAGTAGGAACAGATCACGTTACTGACACTTGTTGAGCTTGGGTTTACGAGTTAGCTTGTTAGCCCAGTAAACTGACGCTAAACTTCAGGTTTACGAGTCAGCCCAGAACTTAGACCAGTAAACCGTCACTTATCACACTTAGATTTACGAGTTATCTTGTTAGCCCAGCCCGGCTTCTCCTTCTCGTTGTGCTCAGCGTGAAGTCACCGTCCTCCACCTCGGTGGAGCCTCAGTTCCTGCAGAAGACCTCAAAGATGTTGCTACGCGTGTCCCTGGAGGAGGAAGCAGGACCCCGTCCCAGGGCTGCACTGTTGTTTCATGATTGTCCCTCCCTTGTCTCTGCACCCCCTTCCTTCCCTGATTAGCAACTGTTTGAATCTGCCCTTGGGAGCTCAGGGAAGGTCAAGGAGGCTGAATGCGCCCTATTTCCTACAAGCAAGAAACAGGGAGCCCCACAGGATGCTGTCTGTTTCAAGGTGAAGAATGGGAATTTGGAGGGTCTGTGTCTGGCCTTGTCCGCGGTAAACTGGGGGAATCCAAAAGTCCTATCTGAGTCCTGAAGGAGCATAAAGCAAACTGACTAACTGACTTCTCTGATGCAAAACTGTTTGCTGATTCATCCTTCACTGAGGATAACTTTAACCCAGAGGCTATGCTCCAGGAAGGACATAACAGGCTATAATTTCAGAAGAACGGACAGACCCTCCGGAGTTCCTCCCGAAGATTCACGGAGGTCCTCTTAACCTGTAAGATGCCTTGATTGTGCCCCAACTGACGTCCTTCAAAGTCCAACGTCCCCCATTTCTGGGCTCTCAGGTGTCTGCCTGTGATCCCTCAACAGATAAACTATATTCTTTACTGGGTGTGTTTCCCCTAACAGACTGACAGCCCCAGGTAATGCCTAGCTTATCAGAGTCAAACCCTGCGGCCCTTCACGGACCCTAACCCTCTTACCTCACCTACAAGCAATCATAGGCTTGCGCACAAGCTGATCAGGCACCCTGTGACCTGACCTTATAAAAGACCCCGACTTCCGGCCCTCGGTGCTCACACAGGCACCTCTCGGCTGTGTGGCCACTGTTGTCTGTGACAGAGCACTCTAATAAACTCCTTTCTACACCCACACTTTATAGCTGGTAAATGCTTTTACCAACCTGCATATCAGTGGCTCACTGATCAGCCGCCCCGTTGTGTCCCTCAACGCTGATTGTTATCACCTTTTTGGTTCCATCCAGGCTTGCTATAAAACCTCAAGACCCCAAGCCCAGGGCAGGCTCAGTCTTTACGGCACAGCCTGCTCTGATTCTCCTTGCTGGGCAAGGCAATAGAGCTGCTCTTTGCTTCCAAAACCCTACATGCGAGTTTGAATTTGCTTTTTGGGGTTCAGAGGCCATGTTTTTGCTAACCGTCCTGGTGGTGAGCTGTTTTCAGAACTCAAAGGTTTGGGGGACTTTTTAGCTTTTGCTGTGGTTCAGGATCTCACGGCTCCGGGAAAATTCAGCACGGTCACCACCGGTTACTTCCCACCACATCACCTGCTTCAGTTTCAGCGAGGCTCTCTTCATCACCCGAGTTTCATGTTGCCTCTGTGCTCCTTGCTATCCCGCAGGGTGCACTGACTACGAAGCTCATGAGGATTTCAGACAGGAGGGAAGAGGGCAGGACACAGACGTAAAGGATGACAGAGCAATTTGCACCAAGATGGCAGACAAGTCAACTCCCAATAGACCTGGAGGCCTAGTATGGCGGGAGGTTTGGCCTCCAGTGGACCTTGAGCCCCAGTGTGCACACTGTGATGTCCTAGCCGGGTGAATGTGTGCGCACTAGCGCCATGACAGCTCCAAAGCTAACCATGAGAGGTCAAAGAGAGGGAGGCTGCTGGTGCCTCGGAGTCCCTGCCCCTTCCCCGAAGTAGTTGGAATAATCCTCTCACTTGTTAGCATGTGAAAACTAGCTACACCCCACTTCATGGTCGCCCTCTCTCTCTCCCTCTCTCCCTCTCTCTCGTGTCTTGTGAGATAGCCTGCACTCTGTCCATGGCGTGTGCATCTCTCTGAATAAATCTACTTTTACTCAACTGTGGCTCACTCTTTATTTCTTTCCTGCAAGAAGCCAAGGACCTTACTTGATGGGGCAGGGACTCGGCTGAGACCTGGGACACGGCCCTCCTCTCACCCACATTTTTTCTTGTATCAGATTTGGCTCAGGCCCCTCAAACTTGCATGGGCCTCCAAGGCCCTGTACTGAGTTTTTGTTCCAATTCTGAGCCAGCAATCTCCAAATCATACAAGCTTTCAACCCCCAAACCTGAATCTGGACCTGGGCCATCATCTTGTCCAGTGATGCCCACCTAACTAGCACCTAGACAGTGCAGAGTGAGAGCTCAGTAAATGTGCGAAAAAGAAGGAGGGTGGGGCCGCTGAGGTCGAGGCTGAATTAAGGTTCTGGAAGCTGGCCAGCTGTCACGGGCAGGCAGAGAGGCTCCACGCAGGGTCCACAGGCAGCTGGCACATTCCTGCTCCAAGGCCCCTCAGGGGCCCGGCTGCTGCTCTTTAAAGATAACCAGGAGCATGCCTCTCCTAAGGCACGCCCGCCTCAGCTGAGATGATGATTATCTCTGCCTGGAAGCCCAACCACCAGGCAGGTCACAGCCCCTCCAGCACCCATAGCCCTACTTTCCCATGATCCCCTCCCTTCCCTATTATCTCAGCATCAGTCAGAGTCTTGTGCACAAGCTGATCACATACCTCGTGACCCCTCGGTACCTGATGTGACCCTCCCTAATAAAAGACCCAACGACCGACCCTCAGGGCTCACACAGGCCCCTCTCCTGTGGCCCACTGTATCTAATAAACTCCTTTCATATTTTCATCCTTTGTCTTTGATAAATTCTTTTACTGCCCACGCAGCGGCCCACTGGACCCCATGACACCCTAGCCTCAGGAGGTGGGAAGGAAGCCGAGGGGCAATTTTATTGGCTCCCACAACTCAGTGTAAAAGAGCACAAGTTGTGCTGCTTAAGAGCTGGGCTTCGCTTGTGCAGAAACGCGTCCCCAGGAAGCAGGGGCAGGGTGACAACAGCCATTCCAATGAACAGACCACCCCTAGATCAGTGCTGTGCCTCAGACACTAAGGGATGCTTCTCACACAACTTCTTGTCGACTTAACTCCCTTTGGTCTCCTGTTCCCAGCTCAGGAGGCGCTGCTGTTGACACTGCAATGGCAGCTAGCTCCCAGATCTCAGTGCCTTCCTGACATGGCCACGGGGTCGGTGCTGCCCGTGCCCCCAGCTGGCTGTGCGTCAGGTGCAGCTGCCGTCGTGGTCGTTTTCACTCTGGGGCCCAGGCTGAAGGAACAGCCAGAGCCGGCACCGGCCATTCTAATGGCCGAGTGGTACTGTCACCGAACCAAACCCGGGTCCACTCACCCGTGTGCAGTGAAGCCGACCTGCTGCGCCAGGGGGTGGTGAGGGCAAGTGCAGCGCTTGCGGCAGGTGCCAAGCAAGGGGTCCGGCAGCTGGTGTTCAAAACATCCAAACTCCCAGAAGGCTTTCAGGCTTTAAGACAGGGTGAGGGAGGGGCTGTGTGGTGCGTGATCAGCTCGTGGATGTGCTTCTGCTGGGTTGGTGGTGAGGTCACGGGGAGTCAGCATCATCTGTCCAGTGGTCTGGGGTCCACGTGCTTGTGGGCAGCACACAGTTAGCTTCTCCCACCTGGTGGGCGTTTCAGTATTTGCAAAACAGCTCAGAGGACGTGGCTCAGAATATTACAGCCCTTGAGGAGGAACTGAAGGTCCTGGACTTTGTTCAACGGCTAAACTACGGTTATTGCGTCTTGCTTGACGGTTTTCCTTTCTTTCTGCATTTTCTCACTTCCCTGATTACATGTACTCTTTGGAACTCGGGGAAGCCTGGGAGACTAATGCTTTTCTACAGACAAGAGGCAGGTGGATGACATGGGGTGGGGGGGTCTGTCCGAGGAAGACCCCAGAGGGCCCTGCATGGTTACAGAAGCGGAAACACAACGGGCTCTCTGATCACCTGGTCCTGATGTCTGGTCTTCCCTCGAATTATTTTGGCCAGAACAAGTCACATGGCCAAGCCTGGCGACAATGAGGACGAAATTTACACCTCCCACGGGTGAGGGCATTGCAGTCACAGAGCGAATATTGAGGACGTTTCAGGGAATATCAGCAAATAACGGGGAAGGGTAACGTGGGCCACGGTAAATGAGGAGGCAGAAAGAGGCCTTGAAAAACCCCGAGAAGAAGCGAGGGCAAGAGGAACCAGGCGCCGCGCAGGCTGGGCTGCCAAGCTCCGCGTGGGCGAGCAGCATCTGCTGAGGGGGTTGCCGGATGCACACGAATAAACACGAGCACTCAGCGGGGCGCAGCGGGACGTGCCACACGTCGGGGTGCGGAGTCCTACAGCGCCACGTTGCTCTCGAGGAACAGAGCCCGGAGCGGGAGGGCGCGGGCCAGCCAGGGCCGCCGGACGGGTCCTGCTCCGTGCGGTCCGAGCTCACTTCTGCTGGTGTCTTCGGTCCTCCAGCGCTGCCCGCGTCCAGGGGAGGCTCTGGTGACAGGGCTCTGGGTCAAGTGTCTCCTCAGAGGCCGGAGGGGAGGGCACACAGGGGTTAGGGGCGGAGGAGGGGGCGCTCCGGGGGCAGGCGTCCGGGTGCGAGTTCAGACTCTCCCGCTTGCGGCCTGTGTAACCTCGCTAAGCTAACCGGATTCGAGAGGTCGCAGCTTCCTTGTTTGTAAAACAGGAAAGCAAGGCATTTGAACAGACGGTCGTGTTGATGGAAAGAGAAGGGTCCTTACTGGCTTAGCAGGAGCCTATTGTGCCTGCGCACACTACGAGCTCGGCGCTGCTTTATCTCTTTCGACAGAATCCAGAAAACCGTCAGTGGAGAGCAGAGGACCTCAGGGGGCTCCTTGAAGGAGGGGATCTTGGATTTTCTGCCTTAGCTCTGACCTGGCTCTGGGGGCCGTTGGTTTGAGACCTTGTGTGTTAAAAGTCACGAGAGGAGACGCCGTCCCCAGGCTCTTCTGTGTCCTTTTAGGATTCGCAAGCTCTAAATAGCTTTATTAGACTTGGGTTCTCTTCCCTTAAAACTCCTTTGCGTTCTAAATTATCTTTATACGAAGAAAGTTAGGACACATTCTGGGTGTTTCCCTCTGATCTTTCTCTGATTCTCGTAAGACCGATACCTGCGGCCTGGCCAAGTCAGCCTGGCTACCCTGCTGCCAGTTTTCCGAACCTGTTTTATTCTGAGCTATGGCTAGGACAAAACAAAAAACAGGAAGGGACAAAAGAAAAGATCAGGCAAGTGTTTTTCATGGTATAACTTTTCTTGAAGAGTCACTTTCAAGGTTGGAACTACAGGGAAGAAAGTTTTTGGACGAGAGAAAAAGACTAAGTCAAACAGCAGAATATTCTAACTGTGAAATAAAGGAATGTATCACTTCCTGAGAAAATGAAAGGAACTCGCTCGCACATGCACACCTGTGCATAGACCCACCCCCCAACCGCCACATGGATGTTAGAAGACGCTGTTTACGGGGATGTTTAAAAAGAATTACTCATCTCTAAAACTGAGCAGTGGAGGGTGAGGGGACTGGATGAAGGTGGCCCAAAGGTACAGACCTCCAGTGGAAAGATAAATCAGTACTAGAGATGTAGTGTACAAAATGATAAACATAATGACCACTGCTGTGTGTTACATACGAACGATCTTAGTAAATTGTAAGAGTTCTCAACACAAGGAAACATTTTTTTCTCTCTCTTTAATTTTGTTTCTATATGAGATGATGGATGTTCACCAGACTTACTGTGGTCAGCATTTCATGATGTGTGTAAGACAAACCACTGTGCTGTACACTTGAAACACAGATCTGTGTGTCAATTACATCTCAGTAAAACTGGAAGGAAAACAAAAACTCAGCCAACTCAGACTTCTGAGGTTTTTCGACGTAACTGAGCTTTCTTCCTTTAGGTAAGCATTTCTCCCTTATGAATGATAGTTGATTACTCATTAAAAAGGTAACGTAGTGGATATTCTATAAATATTTAGCCTTGATCAATAGCTTTTAGTAGCTAATATAAATACACATAACAAATGCTTGAACATACGGGAAGGAGCTCTAAGTCAGCCATCCAGCGGCACGAAAGCCGCTGTGTGACCGTCGACCCCGCAGCTGAGGTGTTGAGCTGCGCCCATGAGTGCCCAGAGAGGCCTGGCACGCTGCCTCCACTCCACCCGCCTGCCTCCCTACAGAGACCTCTGAGCGAGATGGTGGGGGGAGCCCGTGTGCATTCATGTGGGGAAGACAAGCTCGTGCTTGCTTTGACTCCGAGTCCCACGTTGTAACTCTCTCTTATGGAGACGCATTTATGAGTCAATTTCAAAGGAAAAAAGAAACTCAACTCATTCAAATGGGATTCCTCTTTCCCCCAAAGTCAGCGGGGATGGTGGCCTCCTGCTGGCCTTGTGGCCCAGCTCTGGCTCCCGGCTGGCGCCCACCTCCCCTTTCTTGGGGCTCCTGTCCTGGACCCGACCAGCACTGCCCATCCTTCCAAACCTCCTCCTGGATCCGCCACCTTGCAGAAGGCCTTACAGGGCTCTGCCCATGCTTCTCAGCTCCACGCGTCGAAAAAGGACGGGCAAAATTGGAAGTCTGGGATTGGCTGATACAAACTACTATGTACAGAGTAGATAAACCAGAAGGACCTACCATGCAGCTCAGGGAACTGCAGTCAATGTCCTGTAGTGACCTGTAAGGGAAAAGAATACAGAAAGGAATATATGCATGTGTAACAGAATCACCATGCTGGACACCGGAAATTAACACGGCATTGTAAATCAACTACACTTCCATAAAAATTAATAATAAATAAATAAATCAATAAGTAACTTTTTAAAAAAGAACGGACAAACCCAACCTAACTGCAGGGTCGTGGAACTTTTGAGTTTCTTGAAAGTGGTCACGGTATTCCTTCCAGCCCAAAGACTCTTCCAGAGCCTTGTCTGGCTCCATGGAGATAGGGAGGCCCCCGCTTCCATGAACCTGGGTGGGGCTGCTCACCCCTCGCCAGGGAGAATGCAGCAGCAGAAGGGATGCTGTGTGGCTTCTGAGGTCACATAGCCCCCCGGGCTCCTCTTAGGATGCTCCCTGTGGAGCGGGCAGCCCGCTCCGAGGAGGCGCACACCTGCCGGTGCAGAGGTGTGTGGGAAGACCCGCCTGGAAAGGAGCAGAGCGCTGGCAGCACCCCTGCAGGTGGCTCTGCTCTTTTCCAGCCTTGGCTCTTCAGGTGAGACCCAGCCTCACCAAGCAGTCACGTGATTGCCGCCAGCCCAGGAATGAATGAGTGTGAGCAACAGTCCCACATGTCACTAAGTTTTGGGCATTTTGTTCTGTAGCCTCAGTACTGGAATGAGCGGTTACCCATGGAGGAGACTCACCCAGAGACGGGAGAGAAGCCATTATTCTTCGAGTGCAATCATTTGAGAGATTTAACTTCATAACGGTGTCAAATAAATGTCTTACATCATTGGGAAACCAAATTTAATTCTTAAAAGGCCATCCCTCAAAATGAAAAACAAAGTGAAAGAAATGTCTGTAACTAGGAATTGAGTAGGTTGCTTGACCACATGGGAAGAATTATTTCAAGTACTTTTAAAATAGCGATTCGAGTGTACTTCCTAGTGGGACACACTCTAAACACGTCACAGGCCACAGGAGCAACCAGGAAGCCGCTTTCAGTTTCCATTTTGTTAAGAAGTGCACAGTATTGTTATTGTGAAATGAAATAAATAACATAAACAGCAAATAAGTCATGATATTAATGCCCCTGGGAATGTTAAGTCTGAGAGAAAAAGACGATGCAAAAATGGAAATTAGAGAAATTAAGAAATGCATGAAGAATTAAGTAAAAGTTGCGTCGTGCTGAATTTGAATTGTGAATGTCTGTGTGAACTCATGATATGTTTTCTTTAAAAAGAGAAAAGATAACATAACCAAGAAACAAAAAGCCTGACTTCCTAGCTCTAAACCCTAAAAAGTCCTGGTAACAATGACCAGCTCGGTACCAAGAAGCACCAGGACTGTGGTCTGTAAATGCAGCTACACACACACACACACACACACACACGAGGAAAAAAGAAAACGGAGGGCTCCCCGAGAAACGACTGTTTCCAGGTCTGTAGAAGGAAACGTCACATCAGAAAGCAAGCGCTGTACACGAGAAACTGACACGGTGTAGCTGTGGGTGACAAATGCTGCAAACCAAACCAACAAACAAAGAATGCTGGAGCCATCACGTCATCAGCGGCTGCCGCCACCCCCAGTGGAGACCAGCCTGCAGCCCGGCCTCCGCAGCCACTCACAGTGGTGCCCTCTGAGGGGACTCACAATAAGAAAGGACAGGACCCTGGCCCTTGAAAGCCAGGTGCTTGTCAAAGGAATGAATTCAGCGAGCCCAAATGTTTGTTCCCTCCCATAGCAGAAAAGTGCTGAATTATTTAACTTGAGATGCCTGGCTTTCTTCAGTTAACAAGTAATCTTTTAATGCTCCAACCACCTGGTCTGGGTAGTAAAGCTCCTGTATATCCTAGCCCCTCCCCTCCCTCTTCGGAGCAGCCCCTCAGAGCCACCTGAGACGCTGTCATCCGGGCTCGAGTCCTCCCGCCAAATGAAACGTAACGCTCAACTTTTAGGCTGTGCATTTATTTCAGTTGACATAACTGACTACACTTACATTTTTCAAAAAAGGGGACAGTGCAACACTGCTGGGGCTGAGCCAGAGGGACGCGAAAGGCAGGTAGGCAGTATGCTCAGGGGTGGAGCGCGGGCCCTCTGGGAAAAACGAAACGCAACAAAGGACTCAGAAGCAGACTTGAGGGGCTCCCACTGGCAAAATGGATGATTTGGAGGCATCAAAAACAGTAATAACTACGATGGGTCAAAGACATTCAATATGTTAAAATCCATGAGGGTATAAAGATACCCACCCCACCTTCCTCCAAGAAATCCTCTTGGCCACCCCCTTAGAGACTGCAAGGGAAGCGACTCATTGCTCTGAAAATTTGTAAATAAAAAGTAAGAATCACTCATTTATTCCTTCCTTCTTGTAGAAAGCACACCTCAGAGTAATTAAGTAATTACTGTAATTAAATGGAGAAGGAAAAGTTCTCCTTTATAGAATTCTGGGTAAAAAGCGAAGAGGGAAGTACTGCAGGATTACCGTTTTGCCACCCCAAATGGAATAACAAATCCGGGCGGTGATCACCAATGGAAACTAAAACAGTAGAGGAAAAGCTGAGAGGGGAATTTACAACGGATGGATCAGTGCCGCACGTAGAGCCACGATCAACACCAACATCTCACGGGGGCGGTGTCCTGATTTGACACCACAGGAACACTCCCCACCGCCGGAGGGGCAGCCACGCCCCAGCCTTGCATTTGTATGTTTTGCTTTTTGGTTATTTGAGGTTTTCTTTATATAATTTCCCTTTCATAGTTAAAAAAAAAAAGTCCCTTTTTGTATCCTAGTATGTTTGCCTCAAATTCCACATCAGTAATGTACATGTGGCTACTCCTGCCTTCATTCATTAAAAGGGGCCCTGGCTCCTTCGAGTGGAAATTTGTGTTTAGAGACCACAGTCCTGGTGCTTACGGCTACTGGGTGAGTCGCTGCTCTCGGTCCTCTTCGGCAGACAGAGCTAGGAAGTAAGTTTTGTTTGTTCTTGGGTTTTTGATTGTTTTAAAGAAAATTCACCATGAGTTCATCCTGACATTTATGAATTAAATTTAGGATGAAAAGGCTTTCTTGTTTTGTTGTTTTCTTATTTTGATATATCTTCTTGTCTCCCTTTAATCTCTTTCAAGCATTTGTTTGGCCACAGATTAAAAAGGGAACTCTCTTAGTCTAAGTGCTTCCTTGCTCTCTCAAAACACGGCTGGTCATCAAAGACATCCACCTGCCCCTTGGGGCTGGCCTTGGCCTGGGAGGCTGGTTGGACCACAGGATAGTTTACTTGGACCAAATTAAGAAGATGACTCACAACTTGTCTTAACCGTCTTGGAGTAGACAAGTTCCATCCCAAGGTGGCTTTCATCACGATCTTAAGAGGCTGCGTGTGGGGAGTTGCTGGACAAGTCACTGCCATTAACTCTCCACACCTGTCTGCTCACATCAAACGCTGCAGTCGAAAAAGTGGTTAATAGTGGGTCCTGGGAAGCGTCCCGCAGGACCAGCAGTAGGACTGGCGCCAAGAAGTGCCCCAGACGCCAGCGCAGCAGCGGCGCGTGGCCTCAGAGTACTAGAAACCGTGTTTTCCTCCGTCTATATTTAACTTCTTTCCCGCAGTGCTAGCATTTCATTTCAGTGTCTCTGTTGGGAGCTGCTGCTCCTTCTGCCCTTCAGATCCTCGCAGTTCCTCAAACACAATTCAGGTTTCATCCTTTTCTTAAAACTCCTTCATCTGATTTCTCCAGTCCTTCCCTTATCTGAATTCTAATTTCTCTTGTAGCCTAAGGCCACTGAACACACGTTCTTGTATCCTGATCTATCCCTCTCTCCCACAAAATTATAGGCTCCTCAGGACAGAGCTGTGTCTCACAATCCTTGCAGGCCCCGCTGCGCTGCGACAAGGTGGGCATTTAACAGACACGTGCTAATTCATCGGTTTAGTCCCACTGCATTTATCAGCCAAAAGCTCTCTGTGCAGATGTGTCCCTATGTGCACGAAAACAAACGAACAAAAAAACCAAAAACCCCCAAATCACCAAACCCAGCTTACATGTATATAGCAATTTCTGGATTAGACGGTATTTTATTTTATTTAGTTTTTTTAACAACCCTGAGGGTGGACAGAGCCGGTGTTTCTGTCCCTTTCCCAAAGGAGGAGGGCGAGGGCTTGAGAAGCCCTGCACGTGTGGAAGGAGACAGCTTCTCGCAGGGGGGCCACGGGGAGAGCCAGCCTGAGTCCTCGCAGGCCTGTCTTACTCCCACGCCCCAGTAGTTCCAGAAATATATAAGAAATACTACCTAAAACTTGGCAATAATGCAAAAAGATGATTCCAGGTCCTTCCATTGTCATCCTGGACCCTCATCTCACAGCTCCCCCAACCCCGCCCACTTCAAGGGTACTTTATTCTCTGCAACAGTAGTTCTCAAACTCTCTCAAACTAACCCTAACCCTAATCCTAACCTGCCACCAAGATTCAAGAAGTTCCCTCAAAACCTCTCCCCAGGATTAATCAACACCCTGGAAACTGGGTTCAATCCCTAGTACCTCCATTAGAAAAATAAATAAATAAACCTAATTACCTCACCTCCCACCCCCCCCCAATACTGTATAAGTGAAGAAGCCCCTCAAGGCACAAAGCCCGTAACAGAAGATTACAGGGTCAAGGCCTCGCTGTCCCTTGTACCCGCCCCGGCACACTCCCATTCTTCCAGGATGGAGGGTGGTCTAGGACCCCTGAGCAGTAAGCCACGGTGTTATGCCTCGACACTCCGCTGTCCCCAGCCCTCGTGGGTCGCTGGCGCCCGCCCCCCAGGAGCGACTCTGCTGTGACTGACGTGCGCAGGCGACCTTCAGCTTTCCAGCTGACGAAGGTGTTGAGTCCACGCTTTTTGCCTTCAGTCATGAAGAAAAACAATCCATTTAGACAGTCATGCCGCACGGTTTTATGACGAGTCTTTATTTTTCACAAACCCTGCAGGCTGCTGTGGACATGACGTTCCCTGGGGGACCCGCTGGCCGCTGTATGTGGGCGGTTTGCTGCTTCGCTGTCCCTCTAAAGCCTCCTGTGGGAAGACGGCAGCCACCTGCTAAAGCTCAGCCTCAGTCACACACTCTATTCCAGCTGTGGCTTAGCGTTGCTCCCTGTCTGTCCGCAAAAGGATGATGGCTTGAATTTTAGACCAGAAGAAACTAAAACTAATGGAAATACAACAATGGAAGATGGTGAAGATGTTTTATGAATTTCTAACTATCTCCAGTAACTTTCTCATATTTAAAATAAGAATGGCATGTGAAGGAAGCACTGTATATTGAATCAGCCTCCTGTGTTGAGCATTTACTGCGTGGAGAAGTAAGCTATGTGATAGTTTAATGGCCAAGAGTCCTGGAAGTAGTAACTGGTCGAATTTTTAAATATCAAATTGAGAGTGAAAAAAACTCAGTCATTTCCACATGAATGTTCTCCTATAACTGACTTATGAATAAATACAATCTTGCCTTAGAATATTTTAATTCTATCCAGTGAAGTTAAATGTAGAGGCTAATCACTAAACAGAACATAGCTATCCTTCTATGTTTTTATCACATTCTTTTCGGTTAAATTTCAAGCAGCTACAGTCATATAACGTAATTTGGAAGCTACGTCAGTCTTCATGCGGCTTATGCGTGCACACGCGCTCACATACACTGTCTTCTGACAGCATCCTCGTGGTTCTGTCCACATCTGCTTCTGAATCTAAGAAGTCATTCTCTTTGAAAGAAGAGCCTTATGTAAGCTTTTAAAACTTTATGAGCTGAGAAATTCAGCTCTGAATTACTTAAATTACATAAAATTGCCATAAATCCTAAGATGCAGGAAACTCAATTTTCCTATCTGTGTGTTGGTCAAGGCAACTATCCTTAAAGCCACTCAAATGTCTAAGCAAAGCAGAAAAGGACAGAACAGAAGGCTGTAAAAACGACTAAGGATGGAAAACTCAGAGCTTCTGTTTGCCCTCAGATTTTTCTTACAAAACATTGCCTGGGAGATGTATACACACGCACATACATATCCGCACTCCCCATGTGTGTGCTGATTGGAAAACATCTTTTCTAAACATTATGACACTGCGCTGACTTCACTCACCTATTCACCCAACAGATTTATTTCCCACTCTGTGCCAGGCATCCATTTTGGGGAAATAAATACAGAAAGAAATGCTCTCTTCCCTAAAAGGGTTCATGATCTCTAAGAGACAAACATTGTAAAGCATTTATGAGCAATAAATAATTGTAGAAATGTAGTAATTGCTATGTGGATGCAGAAAAAGAAATGGCCAAGTTACCTGTGAGACATTGAAGGCTCCCCAAATAGACAGCATTTGAGCTGAGTCTTAAAGGATGTGGAGTTTTTAGGCAGGTGACAGAAAGAAGCCTGTTTGAGGAGGAGAGGTACCAAAAGATCACCCTGTGTTCCGGGCACTTCAATAAGGGCTCAACACGGCTGACAGCAGAATTCATACAGGGAATGGGGAGAAATTCAACTGAACGGAGCTGCTGACCTGAAACAAACAGATGCCAGATCTTCCTCTAGCACAGACAGGTTTACACGGGATCAGCAGAAATGTGCAGCGCCGGGTCTGCAACCACACGGGCCACGTGCAAGTCCCTGAGCAGCAAGGGGAGCAGCAGCTTTTACGAGAGGAAGAGGAAGCTGGGAGGGCTGCGGTAAGCAGAGCCTGCGGCCCAGTCCTTGCCAGGAAAGAAGAGGCCTTTCTCCTCCTGCGGGGCTCCGCCGTCGTCACAGGGCGTGCGGGCGCCCTGCTGGTCTCCCAACCCTACGTAACTGAGGCTTCTGTTTATTAATTTTTCATATTTCTCCCTTTTGATCAAGATCTTTCTCTGAAACCATCACTGAACAAGAGTCAGGTTTTCTAGTTTCAGCAGCATGTTGTCCGTCAGTGCCAGGAAGGACCTGGGTACAGTGCCCCACGTCAGAGGAAAATTGCACACGCTGAAAACCAGTTGGGGTTCCATTCGAGTAACAAGGAGGGAGCGCTCTCAGGCACGTCCTATCCAAGTCTGCATGTTGTTAAGATCGCAGGCGCTGCAGATCACCTGCAGCACTATGGCATCGTCAAGGGTTCGGCGACAGACTTCCAACAGGCCTGGTCTGGATGTCTTGGGAATTCTGACCCAAAGGACAAGTATATAGAAAAATGTTCAACCAAACCCCCAAAGAAAAATCTTTCAAGCTGTATGAAATGACTAATGATCTCTATCCGAGTCCTGCTTTAATTGACTGTGATGTCAGTCTTTGTGTCATGACACTTTGACGTTGGTGGCTGCCATATGAAAGTTACTGTAAAACCAAACACAAGAAGTCACAAATTTAAAAAGCATAACATTTACTTCACATGTTACAATAGTTTCACTCAATGAATACATTTAAACTAAAACAAAAATCTTACAGGGAGACACAAAAGTAGAGCATATTTTGTGTCTGCTAAAAATATTCTTTTCTTTTATTATTCTTTAAAGTTGTTTTTAATTATTACCCAAATGATTCTTGAATAGGCCCCAGTCATATCTTACTGTTCCCAGAAGCAGCCTCTTTCAACTCCATTTGCTATTTCAAAGATATTAATTTCCCTCCTTCTAACTGAGTTTGTACTTACAACTGTCTCCATATCATGTTAAAATATTCTCCGTGGTCATCCAACAATGGAAGATAAAGATTTCATGGCTTATTTAACCATCTTCCCAAATTCTCTTTCCTTCAATGCAGTAAGAATTAAAATAGTATTAATGATTTACCTTATATGAAAATGTAAGTAGTTTTTCCTGTGAGACATGTTGCATTCCATGATTACGTATCTTATTTCTTTCCTGTACAATTTTTGCTTTTCCTAGAGTTAAGAATTTAGCAATTTTTCTATCATTTCTTCCTAGGCTCTCCAAAAGAACTATGCTAAAAAGAAAAACAAAACTAACTGATATTTCTAAATGGCTAAGTCCATCAGCATATCAGGTGGCCATTTCTATTTCAGCTCTCTCTGGGGTTACCCGCTCATTCTGCTCCAGCTGAAACAGGTTTCCTCCTCACCCTTCGGGACATCGGTCCTCTCGGGGCTTTGTCTGCTTCTCACTTCTGCTGTAGCTGCGTCTCTTTTTCATGACAGCCAGGAAAACTCCACTTTTAAGGACATGTGATGAGATTAGGCTCACCCAGTCAATCCAGGATAATCTGTCTTGAGAACCTTAATTAAATCACACCTGCAAAGTCTGTTTTTCTGTGTAAGCGCGTGAGCGCACACACACACACACACACACACACACACACACACACACACGGGTTCTGAGGATTAGTGTGTGGATATCTTTGGTGCCCATTAATCTGGCCGCCACCACAGCTACTTTTTCACAGCTTCCTGTTTTTTCATTTATTTCTTTTAACGCAGTATCAGATCCGTGAATGGGCGCTTGTGTTAGTTTAACACAAGTAAAATTTAATTCTTTCCTGGGCTTGTCACCTCCTTTCTGAGTTTTTCTGAATCTGACATACGTTGCTTTCCACATCTTAGGTCACTTCTAATGTCTGCTATAAACCTGAAACAATAAAACAGCCAGTTGGTTTACCAACAAAACAGGCTTATCCAGGATCAGCAAAGAACAGTTCTTTGGGACAGGCAACGGTGGTGAACCACAGGCAAGCCCAGTAAAGCAAGGTCGAGAAGACTCTTCACGGAGAAGGGGAAGCTGGGAGGCCGTAATAAACAAAACGTCCCTTGGAGGAAACTAGGGGTTTCAAGCCGCAGTGGCTTTTCCTTGGCTGAGCTGTGACAGTCTCTCCCTGGCTGCGCAGTTGCCAGGCAAGCAGAAAAATCTTTCTTCCTCCTGCTGGTGATAGTAAGGTGTCAATTCCCGCTGGAGACGCAAGTACATCTCTTGCTGCTGGGGTCTGCGCTGACCTTGAGTGGAATGTGCACGAGAGAGCCCCCTGCTGGCCTCCCAACTCCGTTTTTATTATAAAGGTTTCCCTTTATTAATTTTCACACTAACTTATTTTAAAATATTAGATTACAGTTCTCATCTATTTTGAAGGCATGACTTTCTGGCAAGACTCATTCTTTGTGAGATTGTTTTTTATCCTTTTTTTTTCTTACAATGACTTTATATGAGATTTGACTTTAATCCTTTTCTGTTAGTCATCTTTGGGTAACACTAGTTTTCTTGAACGTTTAGAAGGGAAGACGTATTTAGGATAGTTTTTAAATGTCATAGTTCTACTCTCTCTTCTGTTGTTGATTCACTTCAAATCTATTCAAAATCCAAAAGGTATTTGCCAGGAACTTGATAAGTTAATTCAACATTTTCATCTGAACAAGGTTCAAGAATAGCCAAGGCATTCCTGAAAAAGAATAAATTGAAAGACTGCCCTGTTTTACAGCAAAACAAATTATGCAGTTACAGTATCTCAGTGTGTTTTTACTATAGGTATAGACCACCATGCAAACAGAATAGAACGAAGAGCTCCAGGAAAATCCACGTGTGTGGGACTGTGATCTATGCTAGAGACAGCATCACAATATATGGGTAAAGAAGGGAATGTTCAATATAAGCATTACGCTGTGCACTAGAGACTGACACACTGTAACTGACTACACTTCAATAAAAAATAGAAAAGAGGAAAAAAGAAGGGAATATTCAGTATAAATAATGGTTATGCATGTGGAAAAATAAAACTTGATCCCCCACCACTGTATATATGTGATCAATCTCAGAGAGATTAAGGACTTAAATATGAAAAGCAAAACTTTAAAACTTTGAGAAGAACACATGGAATAATGTATTTCTAATCTTGGGTTATGCAAGGATTTTTTTAAAAACAAAGCCTGTAAGGTCTAACCATGAAAACAATGGTAAATATGACTACATTAACATTTAAAATTTCTGACAACACAAAGAAGTTGAAGAGATAAGCCACAAATTGCTGCATACATTAATGAAGGATTAGTACGCATCACATATAAAGAGCTTCTAGAAATCAATAAACAAGTCAAACCTAATAAGAAAATGGGCCAGTGAGAATGTCACAGAAAAGAAAATGAATATGGCTAATAAACATATGGAAAGACATGCCATCTCCATAGTCATCAAGAAATGCAAATTTAAAACACAGTGAGAGGTCACTTTAAACCTACCTGTTTGGCAAAAATTAATGTGTTCTGAAAATACCAAGTATTACCAGGATAAGAATCATTGTCTTATATGTCACTGGTAGAAAAGTAAATTTAAAAATATCCTATAGTAACTTTGCATGACCCGTGGCCTCACTGTAGGAAAATTCTTACACATGTTCACCAGGTGACACATGCTAAAGCATGTTTACAGTGAACGGACTTAGAAGGTGTCACCCCAAATATGCCACTTTGACACATGGATTATTTTGAGCTAAAGGTAACGGAGAACCAGCAGACACAGGAGAAGCTCTTGGTCTCCCCCTAACTGCCAAAAATATTTATTCCCTCTTCTATATAGAAAATTTAAATTTAGAAAGAGAAATTCCGTTAATGAAGGCATCTCAATCAGGAAGAGTGCTACCCCAGAGACAAACATCTTCACCTGAGGGACTCAGCTGCGTAACAAGGCAACTGTTACTTACTACGCATTTCCTCTCACCGTCCTCCCGGAAGTCCTAAATCCTCCTTCCTCAGCTCAGGATGGCAAAGTCTCCATCATCTGACCACATCCTCAAGTCTCACATTTTAGGGAAATTTCTGTTCATATGTATGTAATCAAAATTGTGTTTTTCTTCTGTTGATCTGTTTTATGTCAGTTTGATTCTTAGATCAGCGCCTGTAAGGGCAGAAGGGAAACTTTTGCTCTCACACAACAGCCGAAGTGCTCATGAGAGCGAGACAAGAAAAACCACCCACAAGGATGGATAACTGTGCTGGGGCACGTCCACCCGGTAACTGAGTAACATGCAGCCAGAGGACAGGTCGGGGATGAGCAGAAGTGCGGGAACAATGCTGTGTATTTATTAATAAGCTTATAATTCTTGAAAAAAAATTGGCACACACTTCAAGGGTATAAATGCCACTTCATCCATGCAAAACTTTATTTCTTTCATAAGTAGTATCTGACTTTGTGTAAGTAACTTACCATCTCTGACATCTATGGACTCATTAGTAAAATGAGGAAAATAGTCATTTTGGTTTCTAAATAGTATTTTCCTCTAAAACAAAAAGCAAAACACAATAACAACAAAACCAAAACAAGGCTCCTTGGAGAAATGTCTGGGGCTTCTTTCAGTGGACACGTCCTGATCTGTGTCCTGGGTCTATTTTATTCTTGCGTATTTCTTGGATTCACCAATTAAATCAGACTAATTTTCTATTTTTTAATTTTTAATTTTTATTCATTATTGACGTGTACTTGATTTACAATGTTGTGTTAGTTTCTGGTGTACAGCGGTCATTCACTTATACAGATGCATGTGTTCTTTTCCATGTTCTTTTTCATTATAGGTTGTTACAAACTATTGAATGTAGTTCCCTGTGTTGCACAGTAGGAGCTTGTTGTTTATCTATTTTATATACAGTAGTTTGTCTCTGCTAATCCCCAGCCTAATTTTCAACTTCAACCACATTTTAGAGAATAAATTCATATCCATTTTGGACTTATAATAGTACTGGCATCTAATGGTTTTAATTACTTTATCCTACCCTATTCTATTGGTCAAATTCTTAACTTCCATGTCAAAGGTATTTAACTAGTGGGTCAAAATAATGGATCAAGAGTAACAGCAATTCAAAGTAATTTTTTAAAAATCCCAGTTCTTTAAAAATGACTAGTACACAGCTTTCAAAACACAGAGCATGTCCATTGCCTAAGTCTGAACGCGCCATGCACTGATACTGGCACCACAGCTGCGGAGATCGGTACCAACCAGTCACGCGGAGACAGGCCCGCCGCAACAGGATCATTCAATCCATAAAGGCCAGGCACTGTCAGGCTGAATACAGAAAGCCTCAGGGGAGCAGCGGAGTCAAAGAAAACCACTTTCATATTGTTCTCAGCATTGAAGACGCCAGCCAGGTGCAGAGTCCACGACTGGCTAGTGTTAGTTGTCCACTTTCTTGTATCTTTGAGCAGTTAATGAAAATTAGTGAAAAGAAGGGGGGGGTCCCTGTCGGCTGTCCTGGCATGCTGCCCCCTGGCGGCTTCAGGTGTATCTTTGGGAAGGCAGAATCACCTTTCCTGTCACCTGTGTTCTGTGTAACCTTCATCCAATCATTTTTTCCCATTTAATTATATTTGATTTAATTAGGTTAAACTATATACACATTGGGTGGAGAATTTCTACAAAATATCGTGGGGATCAAATAGACTTGGATGGCCAATCTTTGCTGCTGTGTGACTGTGGGTAAGCTGCCTAACTTTTCTGAGCATTTTGTCTTATCTGTAAAATGGAGTTTGTTTTTTTTTAAACCAACTAACTCAGAGCATCAAGGAGAAAATGCAAGCAGGCTGTACACAGGAAAACAACGAGTAACAGTTAGCATTGTGCTCGTGCTTTCTGTGTTTCTGACATCCAGTGCTACCCAGCATTCCCTCCAGCTACACGGGCACCGGGGGCTTTAACCCCAGTTACAAACGGATAACTGAAGCACAGAGACGTTAGGGAACTTGCTACAGTCAGCACAACAGCAGAGGATGTGAACACATGCGATGTGGCTCAAAAGTCCCTACTTTTAACCACTCCACAAAATCTGTTATCAATAAATCCTCGTCGAAATAATGAATTAAGTTATTTCGGTAATGTGTGGTGAATATTCCAGCAGGGGACGGCAGACTTCCTTCCCAGCACACTAGTGTCTTTCGCACAAGCTATGAAACATTTATGGGAACTCACAGGTCACGGAGAACCTTATTCATCCTCCACTTGTCTAAACCATCCTGGCCCTTCCTGGCACAGGACGACTGACCTCGACAGAGAAAGCATTCGTAGTCCCGAGTGCAGGTGGAAAGACTGTCTCCACAATTCAACATACATTTTCAATTTTTTAATGTTAAAGAAATAGGGACTTTCTATGCCAAGAATTTATTACCAGAATCTAGTTTGAGTTGGTTTCTATAACAAATTCACATCTCTCAGATCTTCTCTGCACCCTCACTTCTGCAGCACGGGGCCAAGCTCCTCTTTTTCTTTTTGTTTGTTTGTTTTATGAGGAGGAGGTAATGGGTTTTTGTATTTATATTTGGAGGGGGTACTGGGGATTGAACCCAGGACCTCGTGCAGGCTAAGCATGCTCCCTACCACTTGAGCTATACCCTCCCCACGAAGCCCCTCTTTTTTTTTTTTTAAAGCAACTTGTTTAAATTTTCAGGTGTAAATTAGAAATATACTGAATAAATACATGTTCACAGAAAAACTGGTGCATGAGTGCTCAGAGCAGCATTCTTCATGGTGGTCTAAGCTAGGCGGCGACCCAGTGACCGGCGCGCAGGCAAGTAACAGGCAAGTAAAGGGCGTCACGTTCACACAAGGCAATATCACTTCCGTTCACTGTGATTGGAAATGAAGTGCAGGTTCAGGCCACCACAGGGATGAACCTTTAAAACATTACGCTAAGTGAAAAAAGCCAGTCACGAAAGTCCACAAGTCATGCAATTCCATTGCAGAAATTGACCAGAATAGGCTACATTCAGAGCCCTAAAGCGGACTAGTGGTTGTGCAGGGCTGTTGGGTAGGGTAGGGAGTGACTGCAAGTGGGTATGGGGTTTCCTTTAGGGAGGCCAAAAATATTATAAAAATAACATGTCCTGATGTTGCACAACTCTGCAAATGTCCTGAACTCACTGAATTGTACACATTAAATGGATGTGTGATAAGTGAATTATTCCCCAATAAAGCTGTGCAAAAAAGAATATATTAAACAACTCTCTTTTTTAGTTATTATTATTTTGGGGGGAGGTAACTAGGTTTATTTATTTATTTTTTAGAGGAGGTGCTGGGATTGAACCCACGGCCTTGCACATGCTGAGTATGTGCTTCACCACTTGAGCTACACCCTCCCCTCTAAAAGAGGGACACACTGAGTAACTCCCGTAAGGAGGGGAGTTAGTGCAAAAGCAGCAACCGTGTGCTGCTTCTCTCAAATAAAACACAGGGGCTGAGTCAGCAACCATGAGAACAAGCTAAACATAAGCACGTAACATGACTACATCTCAGCGCATCTTTGTCCTCACTTCAAATATTTTTTAACCTTTAATCCATCAATTTTGGTGAGCTGTGAAAATTAATAAGTGAACAGCTCTCTTACCTCCCAAGTCAAACAATAACACAGTCCCCATTAATCCCTCCTAAATTTAAGGCTTTTTTGGGACATTCTCTCAATTTAATAGTATACTTCCTTCAATCATGAAAATGAATTTTGAGCAGCAGAATTAAAAGACCCATGTCCACACATGTATGCATAGTGATATCTTTAGCTTTAATGTGCGCAAGGAAGTGAATGGTTTTGGACAGAGCTTCTGCTTTGTTGACTGTATGGGAGGAAAAACACATGCATTTCAGGCCAAATTCTCCTGTTGGATAAACTGTTCCCCGGGAGTAAGCGAGGCGTTACATTAGCTCTTTTGATGGAGCAGTAAGGGAAGTGATACCCAGTGACTTAGAAAGCGCTCTGACAAAGCTGCTACAAGAAAAGGAGACCATCGTTCAGCTGAAAGAGGAGCTCCAGCTGCAGACGTAGGAAAGGCCAAGGCCAAGTGTGCTGCAGCCTCTTCCTGCCCGCGCCCATCCCCCTCACCCTCGTCACTCACAGAGCCACATCCATCCACGCGGGCTGCACTGCCCAGCCCTCTTCTCACTCACGTCACCCTCTATGTCTGGAACGACCTTCCTACTCTCACGACACTGACTTATTTAATTGTTCTTCTTAAGGACAATGTCAAAAACCAACTTCTTAAAGAATCCTTTCCTGATCTCAGGAAATAGGTGTGATTGCCAACAAATCATACTATTTTAAACAACAAAACTCGGTGAGCATGGTAGGTTAGTACTTCACAGCTGAGGAAACAGGCTTAGAAGTTTCCAGATGGCTTGAGAACTAACAACTGGCATCAATCCTCAGACTCAGGAAACCCAGTGAAGGCAAATGTGCTAGGAAATGTTTAACAGCTGGCTCTCTGTGTGTTTTTTAAGCCCTAATTTATAGTGTTTGCCAATTTCCTTAGTGTTTCCTACCATGGATTTCAAGCTACCAATGTGTTATGACGGGAACATTCACTAGGTTGAGAGATGGCTGTCATATTCTTCCTTCAGCACTTTTGTATCATTAAAAAAATTGGACCTCACAATTTAAAATTACCACTGCTCCCATTTCCCCAAACGCTAGAGAGACTGCACGAGTTGGTGCCCCCCTACACGTGTCCCCTCCCGCTTAGTCACAACCACATAGCCGTGGCACCATTCTGGGGTAAAAGCCACCCCACTTACCACCAAGGTGGGTCCTCGTTGCTCTCTGGCTGGTGAGTGATCCCACTTCAGAACCCCATCGCTAGGTCGCCTCACATGATCAAACCAGGGCCGACTGTCTTGGTGTGGGGGTACAACAAAGATTTGAGTGCTGTTTGCTTGGGAGAGGGTCCCCGGAAGCACCAGCGGGGAGTGGGGAAAGGGACCAGATGGGACGGGAACTAGAAGGGCGGTGTTCTGTTTAACTGGAGCTCAAAACTGAGACCCCGGAAACTGGTGGAGAACACACTTTAGATGTGCCTCCTGCCCCCAGGGGTGAGGGTCCCACCCAGTCACTGCTAGCGGTTGCAGGCACTTCAGGTCTCCCCCAAATGCAGGCAGCGCAGGCTCTGGTGGTCAGAAAAAGACAAAGGGAGCAGGCAAGTCATCTCAGGGTCTAGCGGCTGGCGCTGGCCCAGGTGCAGTGAGGTGTAGTGCAGGGCACATGGGCTCGGCCTGCAGACCTGCTGAACCCCTAATACTGTAAGTGCTCTTTTTCAATCAGCTATGACAGAGTTTGAAAGACGTAATTGTAATGACAGAGGAGAATGCAAATTCTCGACAGTAGAAAAATAAAACTAACAGTGCTGGGTGAGGGGGCAGGGCAGGCGAGAAAGAGTATAAATGTACTGATTTCCTCGTTTCCCATTCCAAAGAGCCAGCAGGTAACATATAACTTTATCAGTAATGATTAAGGTAAAGCCACAACATCTTCCACCATTAGGACTAAAAGTAATGTAATTTTTAAAATTAGGAGCTGAAAAAGAAGATATGTTTTTATCCTTTGAGAAGATGCTGTTTACGATTGGTGGGTCAGGATGCACATTACCTAGCATTATAATAAAAAGAACCAGAAGAACGGAAAGCAAACTTAATAGTAGTTGGGTCTAGCTATGGCTCCAGGTGACGTCAGGGGAGTAGGGAGGACGCAGAGACTTCGACTTTTCTTTTAGTATATCTTCCCCTTTTGTTTGGATTTTAAACTGTTAGAATGAGTTACTTCCACAACAAACAAAACAAATGCAAATCAACCATAGTCTAATTTCAAAAAATAACTTTGAAATGCCCTTAAATAGAATACTATGCAGGAGTTTAAAAGAATGATGTGGGATCTATATGCACATACATCAAAGATGATCAGGACTTATTAAGCGAAGTTAGTAAATTAAAAGGCAGCAAACAAAGGATACAAATTAGGGAAGTGGAAAAAGTAGGTATGTGCAGGTAACATATCTATGTAAGGTTGTCTGGAAAGGCATACCAACAGATGCCGCCAGCGTGGGAGGAGAGTTGGGCTGGCCAGGAAACCTCGACGTTTACTTTCCTACCTGACATACACCATTTGTGTATCAGATGATAACCTGCAGACCCCCCGCATAGAGTCCCCTGGGCTACTCGAGAAAATGATTGCGAGAACCTGCTACAGACCCACTGAGCGAGAGTCCTGTGGAGTTCTGGAACCTGCACTTTTTTCTCTAAGCTTCCTAGTAGCTTTGGAATCCCTCGCCTTCCCCAACATGTTATTGCGAAACTATGCAAACACACAGCGTGTAAAGAACAGCACAACGGCACACTGAAAGTCCACACACGTTCCGCTGCACCCCAGGTGGATGTGCTCTCTCGGTGAAAGTGCAAGCTCGCACACACAGGCATGCCTGGGCATGCCCTCCGGTTGAGCGTGCACACACACCCCCGTTTGCACACACATTTCGGCCGCACCTTGGAACGCGAGTGGCAGACATCAGAACTTTGCCCCGGCTTCCAGCACGCGCGTCCACACCAGCAGCCAGCAGGCGTACACCAGAAACGCTTCAAACGCTGCCGCCCCCGGCCCTGCCTAGCCTCCCACGCTGGCCCCGAAGCCCCCGTCTCCAGAGACCCCCGAGGCCCCGCCAATCCAGCGGTGCCACGAGGCCCCGCCCCGCGCACGAGGCCCCGCCCCGACGTGACGGAGGGCTGCGCGCCGGCGCCGGGGGCGTGGTCTCGGCGCCGTCTCCGCGCGCCGTACAGTGTGGGACGCCCGTCGGCCATTGGCGCGGCTTGGGCGGTTGTCTTGGAGAAGCAAGATGGCGGCGACGGCGGCCGCGGTGGTGGCGGAGGAGGACACGGAGCTGCGGGACCTGCTGGTGCAGACACTGGAGAATAGCGGGGTCCTGAACCGCATCAAGGTCAGGCCGGAGACGGACGGGCCTGGCGAAGGGGAGGCGGGCCGCGGTCGGGGGCCGCAGGGCCTGTGGGGACGGCGGGCGTCACAAAGGGTCGCGGGGCGCGTCGGACAGCCGCCCGGGCTGGGGTCGGACCGCGCGGGGGCCGAGGGTCACTCCTGGTTGAGGCACCCGGCCGCGCGGCGTAGAGCGGGTGAGGAGGCCCGGCCAACCTTCGTCGGAGGAGGCCGACCACCGGCGTCTGAGGGGCCAGTCGCCCGCTTTCCCCCGGTCCCCGCCCCACGCTCGGGGGTCCAGTCGCCCCCTGCTCTCCGGGTCTCCCCCGCCCCACGCCCGGGGGTCCAGTCGCCCCCTGCTCTCCGGGTCTCCCCGGCCTCTGGCCTCAGCTGCTGGGCGGCGAGCCCCTCCACCGCGCGGTGACAGGCGGGTTGCAGGTGCCCGGCAGGCTGTTTCTCAGCGTGCACTTCTCAGACATTGACGCGACTGGTGGGCGGGAAACCGGGGCTCAAGCCAAAGCAATGGGCGCTGAGAGACAAGCCAAGGGGACGAACGGCGGACTTGGAAACAGAGAGCTTGCGTCTCTTTCTTCAGAAACGTCTCAGGATGCCCTCTGACCTCTGCACCTGCCGCCAAGCATTATCCGTATTGTTAGTTTTCATTTTGACTTTTAGATGGTGTGGACGCGCCTATGGAAGTTTCAGCCTATATGCTTATTGTCGTGAAAATTATCTTGAGGTAATTTTTGTTCCTTTACCTCCCTCCCCCCCTTTTTTTAAAGGCTGAACTCCGAGCAGCTGTGTTTTTAGCACTAGAGGAGCAAGAAAAAGTAGAGGTATGAAGTCTACAAACTTTAATGTGACCATATTCATTTATGTTTAATTTCTAATTACTTTAAAACCATTGTAAGAGCAAGGAGTAATTTTGAACTAAGGATTACTTTTTTTTTTTTTAACTCTTGGGAGGGATTTAAGATTATTCTCTTTTTGTGTATATTTTAGAGTTTTGGAGTAACCTAAAGAAAGTGTAGATACCACAGCAACTCTGAGGCTAACACTAAATCTTATAGCTCCCTTTCCACAGGGAAAATCTGAGACACAGGCTGATGGAGCTGCTTGAAGAAATGGTTTCATATTCGCGAGTTTACTGAAAGACCCCTCAGAAGCTTTAATATGCTAATATGCACCAGGTGGGGGGAAGATAGTTTGCAACCTTTCCCCAAATTTTCTGGCCACCCAGTTATTTAAAAATCATGTAGTCTTTCTTATGTCAAAGATCCAGTCACTTCCCGTATATAAGTGTGTTTAGTTTTTTCTCTCTGTGGCAAGTCCATCTTGAGTAAATATCTTGGAACTTGTTGTCAACAAGGATTGTTCCATAATCAAGGCCTTCACCTTCCTCTATGACACATTAGCCTCCTCTTCTCCTCACTTTAGACTGAGATTCCTGCTCCTGTGTAACTTCATGAAAGTCTTCATGTTTGTCCAGGCATCAGTCTTCTCTTAGCTGCCCTTTGTTCTTAGCTGATCCGGACCCCATGGTCCATATCTCAGAAACCCTCACTACCTTGCCTTCCAGCCCTGCTTGATTTAGGAAAAATCTTACTGGTCATTTAATTGTGCAGACTAACTCCCTTCCCGCTTTGTGTTTGCACTAGAGCAGGCACCTAGCTCTGTGGACTGCTGGTGTTCCTGTTTGGAGGCTCCAGCCTCTGTGAGGTCCTGAGCTGGCCCCGCTGCACATCTTTACTCAGCAGCTCCCACTTCACCTTCACGCAGGCCTCCTGCCTCACCTGATTCCTTACTCTTGACAGATGGTCTTGTGTCTCCCTTCATGAGGGAAGTAGAAGCCTCGGGCCCGAGCTTTTTGTGTCCTTCCCTGCAATCTGTCACTCCCCTCAGAAAAAGCTTCCATCACCTGTGATGATCTGTTCCTCTTTCCTTCCTGCTTTAGTTGAGACAACTCCGTCTTGTCCAAGAATAATCACTTTCTCTGGGTTTTGCCTTCTAAATGCTACTCACTGTCAGTGCCTCTCCGATTTGCTGTTATCTTTGGCCTCCCTTTCTGTTGGCTCTAATCTTGAGCACGGAAACATTTTTACATCTCAAGGAGACAACTGGTTCTCTTGACTTACGTTCTGCTTTTAGTACCTCTAATTTTTTCCCTCTTGGCCTAATTTTGAAAGAATGTGTCTGTCTAATACCTTTTCTTAACTTCCAGGCACCCTCTAATTCATTCACATCCTACATCCATCACTACTGCCCCTAAGTTCTTTTGCTGCTGCCAAGAAGAATCTCCAAATTGAATTTATTTAAGTCCTTACCTGTCCTGGTCCTTATCTTAGCACAAAATAGTTCCTGTAGTAATCAGTAGTTGTAGAATGGTTTTAACCATAGTTTTATGAATGTCAGTATTTTACTTAAATTTTTGCCAAAAAATTAAACTTTATTCTTCCTTTTGTAGTGGTTTTTAAAATAAACGCATAACACAATATTTCATTTTTTAACAGAACAAAGCTCCTCTAGTCAACGAGAGCCTGAAAAAGTTTCTGAATACAAAAGATGGTAAGATGTTCAGCTTGTTCTTGTTTATTTTGTCTGTCTCTGAATTTTCAAATCTTGACTTCATTTGAGAGAAATCAGAAATATTAGAGTATTTTTTTGAAGTCTGTGATTCTTACAGATTCTCATTTTAAACCGTGTTTTATTGTACAACTGTTACGTTGCCATTAAATATCAGTAGCCATGGGAAATTGTCAATTAAAGCCAATTTTACTGTAAAAAGCAAAATTCTCTAATCCATTTATGAGATGTCACATTATCTTAGTTCTACACTGATAACCCTAATGAGGAAGCAGGAGGCTGAGATGTTCGTTACTTAATTGTTATTCAAGAGAAGGAATTTGTAATTTAAACAGCTAGGAACCTTCTTTTCTCCCTTTACTTGTCTTACTTCTCAGTGTTAGTGAGGAGTGTCTGGTTCCTGCACAGTCACCCCCACCTCTCTTGCTCTTCGCAGGCCGGCTGGTGGCTAGTCTCGTTGCTGAATTTCTTCAGTTTTTCAATCTTGACTTTACCCTGGCTGTTTTTCAACCTGAAACTAGCACAGTAAGAATAATGATTTCTACGTCTATTTTTGAAACTGTCTTTGATGAGTTTATTAAAATCTGGAAGTTAACAAGATTTGAAAACTTACAGCGTCTTGCATAAAGATTATTTTTTTATAGTTGACTATCTGTTTTTCCTAACAGCTATCTGAGCTGTCAGGTAGCTGGCACCAGTGTCCCTGCTTCCTGTAACTTGACGGAAATGTTATCATAGGGTTAGTTTGTTCTGATGTTAGAATACATCTGTTAATAGAGACTTTGAATATAGAGACTTGGTAAAAGAAATGTATAATTTTTAAAAATGGATACTTCATTCATTAGAAAAATGGTCTTTTTTACTTTGGAGATGTCTAAGTTCTGAAAATATTTTTCTTTAATCTTTGAAAATAATTTTTTTGCTATATTTTTGTGCATTTATATTTTATTTCTTAACATCTTATTTCTTTTTCAGTTTCAAGGTCTTGAAGGTCGAGAGAATTTAGCCCGAGATTTAGGTATTATTGAAGCAGAAGGTACTGTGGGTGGACCCTTATTATTAGAAGTGATCAGACGCTGTCAACAGAAAGAAAAAGGGCCAGCCACTGGGGAAGTGAGTGCAGCCCAGTCCTTTGTTGTCTGTGTTTCTGTTCTGCAGTTGCTGCATGTTGAGTGTGGCCATTGCGGGTGGTGTACACCTAGTGAGTCAGGTTTAAATAGAAAGAGGCTATTTCTTAAAAACAAAACAAAACATACTGGGACAGAGATTGTATAAATGCACATTTTGATGAGAATTGAAGTATGAAAGTTCTGAGGCTGCTACTGCACCTGCTCTGGGGGTTGACACTCAGAGCTTGGGTTCGGGGGCCGGTCTGTGTGGAACCAGTCCCAGCTCCTCCACTAACGGGCCTCCGGCCTTCTCAGCTACTCCACGCCACCCCTGCCAGCCCTCCTCGGTGGAGCGGGCATGGTCGACGTCCTCGCGGGCCTTGTGAGCTTGGGAGGCTCACACCCGCAGGTTAGTGCATGTGAACTGCTGGGACCACTCAATTGCTGGTCATTATTTTTGTTACTATTTTTAAACATAGAAGGGCTGAATTAGAGGTTAGTTAATAATTTTTTAACTTAAAGCCTTTTTAAAACTAGGTTAAAATTTTTAATTGTTGATTTTGCAGTTTCTAAACATTTTCATACTTTTTTTTTTTGATTAGCCATTGTCTTTCTTATCCTTTTAAGAAATCCTGCTAATGAGAGTAATGTTTACAAACATTAGCTTTTGTAAAGATACTGTGTCTCACGGGTAGAAAACATTGTAACTATTCCAGATAGCTGGTCAATGCGTGCTTTTGATCAGAAGTCGATGGGAACGTGGGGGGCTAGGGGCTGTCTCTTCTCCATCTGGAGAGTCTCAGAGTGTATTTCCCCTTAGAATCTTTGAAAATCATTAAAGCTGGACTGAGTGCCTACAGCATCTAAGGCATACTAAAGAGATTCTTTTAATTAAAAGATAAAAGAATAAAAAGCAAGTCACGTGTCCTAGAAGAGTGAACAGCCGTTCAGGATACGCTCACATAAGGAAGTGGACATTTGAATGATGGTTTATCATTACAGAGGAAGTGTCATATACTACGTGGTCAGTCCATTCTTTCTATGAGTAATAATTTTCAGTTAAAGGGGGCAGTGGTTGTTCTACATTGAAATTGTGTTAGGCTCCCCCTTCACATGAGAGTAGGGAGAGGACTGGGAGGGGTGTTGGAGGAAGCTGTGGACCTGGGTGGAGCGTGATGCCTCCTCCTGTCCAGGGGGCGTGTCCTCATTGCAGCTCATGTTCAGGTTTATTTAGCAAGTATTTGATGTGTGCTTATTAAGTGATGCCATTATGCTAGTTACTAGAGAATTAATAAATTTAAAGAACCCCAAACAGAGTTGGTTCCTTCTCTCTCTTGGGCCAGTCTACAGGTGGTGGTGACTTCTCTTTCGGCTTCTGGGCCCCTGACCTCTGTCTCTCTTTCTGCCCTTTCCTTTCATTTCCATTTGCTCTCTGGCTCGCTTGGTGCAGTGGTGGGTGCCTTCCGTTTCCCTGGTTTGCTCCCCCTTCGTTAGCACACTCGTAGTAACTTGGACTCCTGAGCCAGACTGCTTGGGTTCACGTCCCAGCCCTCCCTTGTCCTGTGTGTGACCCTCTGAAGCCCCTTAATCTCCATGCCTTGGGTTTCTCACCTGTGAGATGGGGATAATCAAGTATGGACCCCGTGGTGTAGTGCGGACTGAAGGCGTCATACGTGTAAAGCTCTGGGGGCGGTGCTTTGCATGCACGATCGTAAAACTATTTGCCATATTTATTATTTCTCTCTGTTACTTTGCTGCTGTTACTGCAAGGATGACTCCCTAAGTCCAGCTCAGTTCTTTTCACTAGCTTGAGGCCAGAATTTCCAGCTCTTCACAAAACATGCCCACCTGGTTAACTCGTTAGCACGTTTGAGTCATGTTTGAAAAAAACTGACTGTATTCTCTTCTAACAAAGTGAAAGCTGCACAAGACCAAAAAAATTCCTCCTCCCCGCAAAAACCCTCCAGTTCCAGTTCTTCTGCACTGCTTGGTTTACATTGACTCTGTTCCTGCGACTCCTTGGTTCCAGCCCAAGGACTTGCCTCTCCACTTGGCCCTGGGCTCAGACTGCCAGTAAGGGTTTGCTGTCCCTCCTGTACGCCATAGCTTCGGCACCAGGTTGTGGAAGAAAGGTTGGTCACTGGAAAGCTCTCTGTTCCCCACTAGACAGATGTGTGCCTCAAACTGAGACCCAGTAAGAGCTTTCCTGTCTAGTTGGTTTGATTTGAAATTCAAAACTCAATAAATGTAGTCTTCAGTATGCCATTCTGACAGGTGGCTCCAGAGCCTCCTGGTCAGCTTGCCCTGTGTCGTGGTTAAGGTCTGTCACACAGGCCGAGAAGAGGAGTCCTGCGGCTTCCAAAGGTGATGGCTTTACTCCCTCAGGATGCAGGCAGTGAGTTGGGCATGTCATCTCTACTTCCTGCTAGTTTTCCTCTCTTAGTACCTGCGTATCTTAATGAAAGTTCATGTGTGTGTGTGTACACGCAGAAACAACTCGATTTATACTTGAAATAGGGAGCTCCTAAGTGTCCAGTTCGGCCCTTCTGTCATTTACTAGCATTTATCACTTTGAAAGGAAATACGTGATTTATAATGAAATAGAAAATTACAGGTTTGATGAGCCTTCTTTTGTCTTCTGGTGCTGGAGGAAGCCAGCCGTGGAGTGGCCCACTGGGCTCGGCGGGCGAGGCTTTTGCCGCGAGTGCGTCTGACTCCTTCGCGACCAGGTTGCCGTTCCCGCGTCTGCTCAGTCTCTGCTCTTCATGATTGCCGAGTTTACGTTAAAATTCAGCTCTTTGTCTCTTTCTTTCTTTTGTAAAATTGCAGTGACTTTGTAATGGCAACTGAATAATCGCCAGGTTCCTCACCCTCAAGATCCTGCATGATGTCTTTGTAACTGTCTGCCTGTTTTTGAAATGTGGAACCTCCTATGTACGCCAGACTGAGCCTACCCTTGGACGTGGCCTTTGCTTCCTTGCCTTCTTCTTCTCACCTGTCCTCCACCTGAAACGGCACATTGTCCCCTTGCCCGGCCGTGCGGTGTTGCCATCCACGCACTTTCCTGACTCTGGCTGTGGAGATGCTGTCCCTCATTCTTCCTCTCTGCTTGTGATTTAGGGCCTCATCCTGCATAGCTGTAATAAGTTGCCTGTTTTTATGCGGGAATTACTGCTTGATTTTTTTTTTTTTGAGACAAAATGAAGTAGGGAAGCAAGTCCAGGGAGGGTGGAAAGAGTAGACCTTTGAGGATCACAGGACAGTAGTGGTGTTGAGAGTGGAGAGGGAAGTGAGAAGGTTAACTGCAGAGAGGAGGCTGAGGCACACATACATGTGCACTGAGTAGCCTGTTCAGGGTGACTGAGTGAAGTACCGGCAGGTAATTAGAATCATAAGTCTGTTTTTGATAAAATTTGAAGAAAATCTGATAAGGATATTCATATTAATAGGAACAAATAAAAAATGCTAGCATTGTGTGTAGTGGTTTTAAATGCTGAAATTCTGTTGAGGCATAATTGGTGTGTTCATGCTTTATTTTTAAGTGTTAATTTAAACTGTGAAATATTTTAGGGTGCGCTGGATCTGTCTGATGTACACTCTCCACCACAGTCACCAGAAGGAAAAGCCAGCGCGCACACCCCCCCCAGTAAGGTGAGCCGGCTGTGGGGGCTCCTGGGGCACTGGGTTCTCTCTGTAGTCTTGTTATAAGTTTTGTTATTGTTAAAAGTTCTTTTTTTTTAAAATCCTGAGAATCTTGTTTTAATATTTAATCCTTTTCAAGTCACTAATTTTAAATATAAGTGCATTAAGTTTATATTCACAGTACTAATTACTACAATATACTATAATAAATTTTGTCATAGTTTTGTGTGTGTGTGTCAGAGGGTGTAAACCTCCTTACTACAACCTAATTCTTCTGTCTGTTCAACAGAAACTTTTTTTTTAAGGTCATTAAATTGTAGTGTCCTTTCCCAAACACAGTAGGCTTGTATCCCTGTGGTGAGTGTGGAATCATTGCTTTCAGGGAAATTAACATCCAGTCATGTGTTTCATTTCCTTTGGCGACTAGAAAATGGTAAAAGTGCTTGAAAGACAGACCCTACAGCGATGTTGAGGGAGAAGATGTATTACCTACTCAGGCACCAGCAAGACGTTTAACAGTCCGAGTGAGACTGCAGTGTGACGGTCTGTGCACGGTCGGGGCCTGTCTTAAGCTTCATGCGGTTCTGTCTGTCTTCACCATGTGGCAGTTTGCGTTGCTGCAGCAGGGGAAGCTTTTGAGTGTTCTACTTTCTGTGTCAGAATAATTTTAGAGAGCGTGATTCTTTGATGAAGTATGTATTTTTAAAAATTCTTCTGCTTTGTTGACAGTGTTTTGAATTTTGTATCATATAAAGGAGTATGCCCTAAATAACAGAACCGTATGATAATTGGATTCATTTGGTACTTTTGTCCTTCGGTTAACAAAGAAGTTAACTTACTTTTCACTTAAAAGTTCTTGTAATTTGAGACTATCAGGTTCTAGAATATAGAATTGTTGTGCTGAATATTGTAGGCAGGTGCCCAGATTTGATACTGTAAATCATGGTGATTTTTTATTAATGAGCTATTTTGAGGATTTATGAGAACGTGTATGTGCTCTGTTTATATTTATGTATGTGTGTATGAGATGTTAAAAGTTTTGGCCTGATTTCGGGGATGTGGCACAAGGGAAATAAAAATTGAGTGGAACACTTGAATTTAAAATCAAGGCTCTACGTAACAGCAAGAATGGGTAGAGAGGTGACCAAGGCGCTGTTGGACAGAGTGATTAAACGTGAGTTGAACCACTTTAGGAAGAGTGTTGAGAAAGACTAAAGGTGCAGGAAGGTGTTCTCTCCTGTGCGTGGCTGAGCGCAGCCCGCGCCGATGGAGCCCACCCACCTGACCAGAGCGTGCGCTTGGGTCTGAAGGTGCCGCGTGGCTTCCTCTGCCTTCCGTTCTGAGGGAGGCCACGGCTGCTTTCCAGAAGGGGTTCCTGGTGCTGCGTCACTCGCAGACACAGGCTGTGTCTTTTCTAACTAGGTGGACTTGCAGAGGGCAGTAATTATACCGCTGGATTGCTTCCCTTTTCAGGCGCCTGGGACACCATTGGGTGGTTCCTGTTGTTACTTGTTTCTTGTTCTTTGATTTCGCTCCTTTGTTGTTGTTCCTTTTTATTTTTTAAATTTAGAAATCGGAGGGATTTTGTTCTTTATTTCTAACCAGGGAAGGAGGCCGTCATGCTCTTGGTAGCTGCTCCTCTCCCTTGAGACCTAGTCAGCCTTTCCTGGTAGAGGTGGTTGGTCTTGGAAGGTGTTCCCCTGTGGTGCTCCTGGACAGCTGAAACTACTGGCACAGAATGAGGTTGGGAGTGAGTCTGAAATTCCCTTCAAATTAAGTGCCAGGTAAAAACAAAGCCTTGCTTTCTGTGAAAATACCTGGTTTTAGAGGGATTAATGAATGCATATTCCAAAATACTTACTGGTACCTATGGTATTGAGTTATTTGGAAATTCTCTTTTTAGTGAATTACTATTTTTAAGGCCAATTAGCAATACTAATTTTCCACATATTGTGTGTCTTCAAGATAATATATTAATGTCTGTTTTACGTACCCCAATTCTATGTAAAAATATTTTGAAATTTATCATGAGAATTATCATGAGCATCTCAAGTTTTAAGTCAGGAAATGTTGCTCTAAATACAGAGAAGTGATAATTTTAAAGGTTAATTTGGAGACAGTGATTGTCTCCTTCCAGCAGAGCCTGGGCTCCCCAGCAGCATTGTGGGCCTGCGGCAGCCCTGGGCACCCGCAGAACGCCACAACTCATCTCGGGGGGCTGGGGTGGAGTCTGTTTAAAGATGAGGTGTTCGTTGGCAATGAAAACTCAGTTCCCCTGTAGTCCTGAAGGGTCTGGATTTGGGATTCCGGTACTTTCCCCATCCTTTTCCTGCCAGCCTCCTTCTCTCTCTCAGGTCTTTGAGTAGTTCCGAGAAGGGCGTGTGCATTAGGGCTCCTCCTCAGTCTGGAGAGCACTGGGAGTTCTGGGAAGCTGTGGCCAGGCTCAGGGTCCAGCCCGACCTTGAGAAACTTGCTTTGTGTCCTCCTGAGAAAGGTAAGGTAGAGCCAGGGCCATTCTTGAAGGAAGCTGCTAGGAAGTCAGGGCTGGCTGTCCTGGAGCGCTGATAGGAGGGCGTGAAGGAGGCGGCTCCGCGTGGCCGGTGAGCTGGGCACGGCCCCGGTCTCCTCGTCCGACCAGGTCTCTGTGGGACCAAGTCATCAAGTGTGAGCTGAACCACGTTAGGAAGGGTGTTAAGAAAGACTGGAAAAGTGGGTTTCAAAGGGTAACATAGTAATTAGATTTTCCAATTTTAAGACACTTTTCTAATAGGAATCTTTATTAGTTTGGTATGAGTTTATTTTTAAAGATGTACATTTTGTGGTAAAATGTCATTTTATTCTCATGCTCAGATACCAAGGTATAAAGGACAAGGTAAGAAGAAGACAAGCGGGCGGAAGGCTGGCGCCAAGGTAACACGCGGGAGGCCGCGGAGGGCGGCGGGCCGGGCAGACCCCGCCCTAGCGCCTCCTCGGACCCTGAGTTCCTGTTGGCCTGGGGTTAAGTTTTGTTTGGAGATGTCACTTTCTTTTATCTGTGATCAGAATGTGCTGAGGTCATGGTGACATAAAGGAAAAAGGAATTTGACTTTCAGTTTTTATCCAGGTGAAAACCATACTGTTGTATTTTAAAACTGTATTCTTAGTTTTTCTCTGCGAGTTCCTTGTTTTGTCGGCAACAGAAAAAGTTGAAAATACTTATTTTCCTCGTAAATGATGGTCATGTACATATTCTTAACATTATGATTTTTATCTGAGGGAAATAGAACTTTTTTTTTTGGATAAGTTCCAATCGATAGAGGCCAAACCTGGCTCCCTCAGGACACTTCATGTGTGTTCAGCACCTTTCCCCAGGTGCCGGCTTGCGGGGGCCTGCGGGGACAGAGCCCAGCAGTGATCACTGCCTGGCTGCTGATTTTTCCTCCCCAGAGATCTCAAAATTTGACTAAGCTGGTAGATTAGCTGCTTATAAAATTTAAATACTGGAGCCCTCAGAAGCATTATTAATTATCAGTATAGTTCTTACACTTACTTAGAATAAGATCAAGTTATTTAACGTTCAGGTCTGTGAGAATTGCTAGTCCTTGTTGAGCCTTGGTTTATGTACAGATTTTTTCACTAAGATGAGGATCTCCAAAATTAAAGGGTTTTGAAAAATTGCATTTGCTGTGTTAGCTGGCTCCAGTTCTATTGGTTTCAGTGGTGAATTCCTGCTACTGTATTCGTTCACACTCCTCTTCATTCACTGCTACCTGAGAAGATGTTCTAAAGTGTACGCAAGTATGTTTGGACATTTACGTAGTGAAAGTCTTTGGTGTTACGTGCTGGGAGCAAGACAAATTTAACATGGATCCTCACTCGAGCAGTTTATAGTCAAATTGGAGAGGTGAGACATACACTAAGAAAAACAATTAAGAACATAACCTAGTGTGTTTATAGATGCTTTTAATCAGTTTCTTGTACTTTTTAAAGTGTATTTGATAGTATTAAATTTTAAAATCTTGTTGATGTCATGAGTTTTAAAGAAGTTAAACCATTTAGAAGAAGTCGATGCACAGAACCAAAGCACACCTCGAGACGCTCTTCCCTTTGTGTGCTGGAGCGCAGCTGCACTGTGGGTCCAGACTCGATCCTCCACTCTGGTGGGTGGAGCCTCCTGTGCCCTGAGGGGGACCAGAGGGTCTGTGCCGGCCTTGATCGGGCCTCTTTCATCTCATGCTCCTGAGCCCTGAATTCAGGGAAGCCTTTCGCCTTCTACTTCCCCGTTCTTGTTTCCGAGTTGACTTTCTCTTTTGTACCCAGCACTGCCTGTTTCCAGGCCAACCGGTGACCCTTAGCCCTTCATCTCTCCGCCTTTCTGCTCTGCCCAGTGCACGCAGTAGGTTCCAGTATCCTTAACACCCACCATTCTTAGCATCTCGGTAATCCAAATACCAAACTGATTGGTCGTTGAGGTTGCTCACAGCCAGACTCCAGGGGGAGCTGTTGCCGTGGAGGTGAGTGGCGTTTCCAGCTGGGCACAGCCGCTGGTGGCTGCCCTGGCTGTCCACGGGCAGTGGGCGTGCGGGCCGGGAGCGCCCAGGGCATGTTCTGTCTTTTGCCTGCAGGAAGGCGCAGGTATTAATTGCTCATTCAGAGACTTTTGGCTGTTTTCAGAAAACCTATATTCATATTAGGAATAAACTTAAGAAAACCAGTTACATGTATAACTGATTTGTACTTACTGTTGTAAACCTGTTAATATGCAAAGCAAAATCTAAGGTTTTTGAACTAATTTGAGTAAAAGTGAAAGTCACGTTTCTTGTTCTTGCTACCGTGTGAGATAGTAAAGGCCGGGTAGAGGACTTGGACTGCAGGGGAGACAAATGTCAGGTGGGAGGACATGGCTCTAATGAGCTAAACATTTTAAATGTGTATTAACACTCACTTCCCAAGTGTCCTCTGTAATGGTCTGCTTCATAAACCATCTTGTACCAGGCATGATGCTAGTTGTCTGCAAAAAATAAACACATATCAAAAATTACGACAGACTTTTGGTAGGCTCCTCTAAGGTTTTTACCTTGAGTTGAAAAACTGAATAAGGTATTACATGGTTATTGTTTGCTTTTAATAATAAGCTATTTTAATTATCACATTAAATGTAGCCTGAAAGGTTATCCTTTCTTTTCATAATCAGTTCTTAGGTGTTTTAAAACTGTTGAGGTTTTTTGTTTTTTTTTTTTTTGTTTTTTGCTTCAAATTCTTAATAAATGGCATTTCTTAATTTGTTCCTTGTTTTCAAAATCCTGGGGAAAACCCAGCTTTATGCTGATTTAGGGCGGTGATGGGGATCACATCATGTGTGTTTGGGGGTGTGTTTCTGCATCTTTTGCCGTCACCTTGGGGTTTTCTAGATAAACCAAGCATTATCCACCCCCCCGACACCCACACACCGTAATGAATGGATGCGCACGGTGAGCAGGATACCCAGCACGCCTGTGGCGGTTGGGCCTGACCGGCCGCTTCCCATCCCAGGCTGCTTTCTGGCTGAACCCCGGGAGCTCCGGCTGCAGAGGTGAGAGCAGAGCAGCTGGATGGGAGTGGCTTTAGATCGATCGCACAGCCAGAGACGGCTGCTCATGTGCATCTGTGGGAATTACAGACTTTATAGAGCACAGACTGAGAGTTTGTTTAGAAAAACTGAGTCTTTAGAAAGAGGAGCTTATATGTTGTGTGGATTTCATAATCCACAGTGTTTACTGTCTAGGTAAGTCAGTTAAACCTTGAAATATATGTATGTGTTACAACGGTAGTAAAGTTGCTTCTCTAAATAACTCAGTGAAGTCATGGGTCAAAAACTGCCTTTCGCGGATTGGAGGAGAAAGCTGGGGGCTGAGGCATGGGCAGGGAAGAGAATATAAATTGCACGAATTTTTAAAATACATTTGCAAAACTGGGGTCTTTCTTTGGCTTTGATGTTTCTCTGTTGTGAACAGTGTAGATTAAGCCTTTAGTTTAGAGAAGCAAAATTGTTTTTTCCAGGCTTTTAAGACATTCTAATGATAATTCAGGCTTTGGCTACCAGAAAATTAGTAATTATTTCTCTGTGAAACTGCTCTATGATGCTTATTTTCTGTTAATCCAGAAATGATTACAGTCTTGAATGTAAGTGTGCTAGTAGAAAATAAAACATACGCCAAAAATTTGTATTTAGGAATTTACTGTAATTTACCATAAAACTTACTAGTCTTGAGAGCCATCCAAGGGAAGTAAATGACTGCTGTAGTGCTGTGCAGTAGGCCTCTTGCTTTTTTGAAAAAACAAAACTTGTACTTACAAGTGTTAGTCACTTATTGTAAGTACTTCTTAGTTCCTCGGGCTGCTTTAACAAAATACCACAAACTTGGTAGCTCAAATAGCAGAAATTTATTGTCTCACGGTTCTGGAGGCTGAAAGTCTGAAAGCAAGGTGTCTGCAGGTTTGGTTCCTTCTGAGGGTGCGAGGGAGAATCTGTTCCAGGCCTCTCTTCTAGCTCTGGTGGCTCCCAGCGGTCCTTGGCATTCCTTGGCTTGCAGGCACATCACTCCAGGCTCTACCGTCGTGTTGATGTGGCGTTCTCCCTGTGTGTGTCTGTCCCCTCTTGTAAGGACCCGAGGCTTGTTGAGTTAGGGGCTGACTGGACTCCGCTGTGGCCTCATCTTAACGGATTACATCTGTAGTGACCCTGTTGTAAATAAGGGCACACTCTGCAGCACTGGGGGTTAGAACTTCAGCTTGCCTTTTTAGGGGACACAGTTTAACCCAGAATGTCCTCCAAGGCTTCAGGTTGCCCAGGGAGTGAATTCTGAGGCATTGTCATAGGATTTTTATTTTTTTTTTTGGTCACACTTCTCTATTTCTAACAGTTCTTACTCTTAGCTGCTTAGATTTCATCCTGAATCTTAATTTATCCACATCTAGGTGGTAGAGACTCAACTAACTGAAGTTTATGTATATGAGGCTTAAGCCATGATGAAAGGTTTTAAACAGCTCCCGGGTACATACATCTTGAGTTGACTTGTTGTTCCTCAAAAGATTTGGTCTTCCTTTGAAAATTCCTCTTAAAGTTTGGCAATACTTCTGTTTTAAGCTACAGAATGTTTTGATAGCTCTTTCTCCTCTTAGTGTGGATTTTTTTAAATAGTAAAATTAGTTTGGAATTAAGTTTAGTGAATTCATTAGCAACCCAGTTGCATAATGGTCTTTTTGGTAAAAAATGAGCCCTAGTTAAGAAGTAATGATACATTCCTATATGGCTTGGCATTTGATTTTGAGAACACTTCCAAAGCAGACTGGTGCTTTTAAAATTTAATTTTACTCCATAGGTAAATAGAACTATAATTTTTTTTATTGAGTTAGTTTACAATGTTGTATCAATTTCTAGCACAATTTTTCAGTCATATGTGAATATACATATATGTATATTCAGTTTCATATTCTTTTCACTGTGAGCTACTGCAAGATCTTGAATATATTTTCCTGTGAGAACTGTAATTTTAAAATAAACTAGCTGTTATTTAAAAAATGTGTATTATGTTGAACATCATAATATGCTACCCATGAAACTTGTCTTCCTAAAACTAATCTTTCTTTTCATAATGGCAAGAATACTGCTGAAACCTGTCAAAGGTAATCATGGTGTATGTGAGTTGCCAAGCTCAGGTGGCTTGTTATGTAGCCTTAAGTTATGCTGATGGTGTGGCTTCCCGGGGAGAAGACTTGGTTGGAATAATTACTGTTTCTCGTGATATGCTTTGCATTTGCATTTCATTTTGCTCCATGTTAGGTGTCCTTTTGGATTTTCTTGGGGATGTTTTGAAGGAGAAAGGCTCACTGTCTCAGTGTCTATAATTGTAAATGTATTTAAATAGAATTCAGGTTATTTATTTCCAAATGCATTTTCTTTGAATAGATGTAAATCAATTTTTAAAACACTTATTAATCAGAAATTATAATGGGCATGAATCTCATTAAGAAATACGTAAGTGGATGGTGCTTCTCTATAGTTGTGTAATACCAAGAAAACTTCAAGAAAGTTGTTAGGAAATTGGAAGAAGTGTCTGCTTTGAAAATATCCTGCGTTGTCTAAATGGGTGATACCTTGGTATTTATTTCTTCAGACATCTCCTTTTACAACCATTGATTTGTCTGTATCAGTAGCATGGAAGGTGTACCGCTATACAGGGGCCTAACAATCGTGTAGCATCAGTCTGGCCTGGGGTCGGCTAATCACACCTCTGGCTGGTTAATATAAACGTGTTCCTTCATGCAGACCGGTGCTTCTGTCTACACATGTCGTAGGAGTGAAATCATCCTTAGAGAGGGTCTTACTGAGTAATTTCTAACCCGTGTTGTTACTACCTTGACTCGGTAGTCATTAACTGTCCCCCAGCCACCCGTCTCTTTTTTTCTTAACTACTAGTAATGATTTGACTTGGAAAAAGACTACTCTGGTTCAATTCTTGAGGGATTCATGCCTGGGAATATTCAGTTCCTTAAAGTCATGTGGGCAGTGATGGAGTGTGGGCCACGCACCACATCCTGTGTCTCAGGAACTGCTGTACGCCGTGGTGTCTTACTCCACACTGCCCTCTGTCGTGTGAAGCTGAATCTTGGGAAACTCATTTTTTACCCCTAAAAACTGAAGTTTCAACCTAATAGCAGAACATAAGCCTTTAGAGCTAACCTCTGCAGTCGCGCTTTGATGTCAGACCTCGTAAGTCCCTGGGGACCTTGGCAAGTGACTGAAATGCCCCTACGTCTCCTTTTCCATTTCTGCAAAGGAAACAGACCTGCCCGCACACCATGGCTTATTTTGCAGTTTAGAATGAGGTAACACATGGGACGAATTGGATGGCTTTCCGTAAACATTTGCGGCTTCCATTGTTATTATCATAAGTTTTTGGTTTTGTTGATGTTTTTATTGTTGTTGACATAGACATGTCCAAGGGCAAAAGAAATCTGATCAAGGATAGAACTTAGGGCCAAGTGAAAACACGGTGGGGACTATATTTTGTGCTGACATCACCGGATCAATAGGACAGGACTGGAAATGAGAATTTTGTACATTGGTGTAAGATAGATAGAAACATTTATGTACATGCATCCATGGACGTTTGAGGGAGATGTGGATTAGGGATTTACTGTGAAAGTCTGAACTGAGACTGGTGCTTTAACTAGCACATCTTTCCGTTAGAAATGTGAATGGTAAAGGTGGCGTCTTTCATCTTGGCGTCTGTTGTGTTTGGCACTGGGTGGAAAACTGCTAGTTTTACTGGTGATTACTTTGTTCTGGTGCTTCCCTTACGTGAATTAACCTCTCCCTCCTTTATCAGTAATGCTCTTTTTTTGCGGGTTGGAAACAAGTTAATTTATGAAGCAGTGATGTATGCACAAGAGGAAATGGGAAAGTTTGTTTGTAAATGGGACGGGTGAAGATCTTCCTGTTTAGGGGGCGGGGAAGGAATGGCATAAACAAATTTCTCTGACATTTTTTCCCTTCAGAAGTTACTCTCTGAAGCCTGGGGATGAGCTCGTGGGTCGTGGGGTCACTCTGCACCTCGTGCAGCTGCACGACCCCACTCGCTCGTGCACACCACACAGATCTGCCTGTGTTCACATGCCTTAAAAAGGTTATTTAAAGTGTCTTATTAAAGCTTTGTTTTACCAAGGAGACCTTTTCTCGTTTTCTCTCTGTCTAGAAGGCCAGCAGTGATGCTAGTCAGAGCGACACAAGCATCTCCTCGTCAGAGCCAAAGAGCAAAAGCAGTCTTCACTTCCTGGCCCATGAAGCAAGAGTTGGGTCTTTGTTAAGCAGCAAAAGTCTAGATGCCAAAGACAAAGCTGGTCTTTGTCCAGATGAGGATGATATGGAAGGAGATTCTTTCTTTGATGATCCCATTCCTAAACCAGAAAAAACTTACGGTTGGTGAGTAAACTGTGTTTTTGGATTATCAAACCAGAGGCTTCAGAATAGAATTTCTAAATGTGTTATGTTTAGGAAACGTCCGTTGGAGAAATAATGAGCTGCCAGTGGTTCTGTAATTATTGAATTCAAAAGTCTGATTTTGTGTCATTAAAACCTTTTATTGTAAAACAGTTCCAGGTTTTGAAAGATGTAGCTGTTAAAGGCTTTAGCAGGTGGGTGTCTCCTGAGTGCCTGCCTGTCCAGGCGCCGCCTCAGGTACAGGGTGCAGGTGACAGCAGGCAGGACTCCTGCCTCCGGAAGCAGGGACCCCAGCGCAGCAGCAAGCGGCGGTCGCCACGTGCTGTGCGGGCGGAGCAGGCTGGCTTCGGAGGGCAGATCGGGGAGAGGAGGAAGAGCTGTGTGTGGAGGCCTGAGGTGGTCGGTAGGTGTCGGCGAGGGGAGGGCCTCGCTCGAAGGGTGCCACCTAAGCGAAGAGCTGACGGAGGGGGCGAGAGTGAGCCAGGCAGACGGCTTAGCTGCCAGAGCTCTGCGGAGGGGTGTGGCAGGTCGGGGGCTTAGGGCAAGGGGGCCGCAGGGACACTACAGCAGGGGCTTGGCAGCCCAGGGTTCTGAGCACCAGAGTGACCAGATCCGCATGCACCGTGACAGGCTCACCTGGCTGCCGGGTCCCCAGGTGGGAAGCTGTTCAGAGTATCCAGGTGAGAGATGATGGTGGAAGCGGTGGGAAATAGGTGGTTTGGGTTGTATTAATGAGGTTAGGTCCAAAGGGATTTGCTGAGAAGTGTGCGATAAAGAAAGTGCTGTCAAGGGTAGTTCCAGGGTGTCCGGGCTGAGTGACTAGAAGGTTGAAAATACCATTTCCTGAGAGTGACGAGCGGAAAGAGTGAGATTGGGCTCACAGGTGGGCCATGTGACAGTCTTGAACTCACTTCCCCCCTGTGAGGTTTGAGAAGCTGGTCGATGGAAAGGTGAAGTTGGGTTTCTGGTGTGATCTGGGGACTAAGGGAGAGGTCTGGGCGAGGGATGGACACGAGGGGTCATCAGTCTTAGATGAAGCTGCAGGCTAGGGGACTGGAGGAGGTCACCGGGGAAGGGGCGCTACAGCGGAAAGGGGATGGAGAGGGCCCGAGAGAAGTGGCCTTGAAGGAGGAGCCCGGGGTGAGCTGAAAGTCAGTGCGTTTAGCGACATGGAGGCCAGCGGTGACCTTCACGGGCAGTCTAGTCATATGGGGCTGGGCAGCATTAAAGGATAAGAGGGGGTTCAGGAATGAGAGGAGAGGAGCATAGCTGACGAGGAATTGTACAGGGTGCAGAAGGATGGGTGGGGCTGGAGGGTGGACGTGGGGCTGAGAAACACTGAATGGGATAAAGAACAGCACGTGTGTACGTTGATGAGAACAACCCTGTTCTAAAGACGAGAAGTGAAGTACGTTTGGGAGGGAGAGAGGGTTCCTGGCACTGCTCCTGAGTGCCTGGGCCCAGGGCTGCAGGAGCTTTGAGGTCATCGTGTGCGGCGGTGCGAGGGGCCGCACAGTGGCTGGTCCTGGGCAGCATCACACATCCGCTTGAGGCTGGTGGTCGTCACCAAGGTGTAGGGAGGCCAACTGGCCGGGTTGTTGGCCTGCGCAACACTGCTGCATCTGAGGGGCAGCGCGGTGCTGATCGGTGCCTGGCTCCCCTCATCTACATCTCTGGGCCACGGGAGGGGCTCCTGATGAAGCCCCATACAGTGAGGCTGACGAAGCAGATAGTCACTTGTGACGGCGATGCCTTGCTGCGAGAACGTGCTGTGATCTGAGTCTGCGCACCCCGTGGGTGTGCTGAGTGGTTTGGCGTCTGTGAAATGTATACTCTGTGTTTCCCAGCTGCTGTGTTGCCCATAAGATATACTCAAGTTGCTTATGTTTTAGTGACAGAGTTTATGAATCCCATTTAACTATACTCTTGTTTCTTGTTAGGAGAAGTGAGCCTAGTAAGCAAGTAGGAAGTCTGACATCGCTCTCTGACGCTCCCCCCTTAAAAAGTGGACTCAGCTCTCTTACTGGAGCCCCCTCGTTGAAAGAGCCTGAAAGTAAGTGTCTGGAAGTCCCTAGATTTGCTGACTGAGGACTTGGTCTTAGAATGCTGATAATATCTTTTAGTCTAATTAATTAAGTAGTGTATGATCATTGCTTATTTTTTTGGAAAAATATATGTAAAATTATAAAAATAGCCCATAATTTTACCCCTCAGTGTTATTTTCTGTTAATACTCTATTATTTTTAAAATTTCTTTTGAATGTGGTCATATTCTGTATATTGTTTTGTACTTTGCTTTTCCTTTGCCAGGAAAATACTTATAGGAAATTGACTTTTTAGTTGTCTTATATAATGCATTGGGATAATTTTTAAACCATCTCTCTTTGTTGGACATTTAGATTGACTTATGTAGGATTTAAGTTCAGTTTTTAAAAATTGTTTCACAGATTCTGTAGCTACCGCAGTAATCATCATAGGAATGTTGAAATATTATTCTGCCTTCAGGGATTTGGATCAGATGTGTCTTTTTATGTGTAGCAAGGATAAGGATTGTTAGCTAAACACAGAATAGCCCTGCTGCTGCACACAGATGGCGACAAGACCAGGGATCTAAAAAGCGCAGCCTCACATGTGTACCCCTGCAGGTACACTGAACTGCATCAGAGTAAGTGCAGGATTAGGCTGGCAGAGTGTGTACAGCGTAAATCTGCCTCTTTGAGTGGCTGTTTATTAGGAAACTGCGCTGGGATTTTGCATACCTCATTGTACTTACTGACCTCCTTGTGTTGCATGGTGCCACTGTAGGTCTCCCAGGCACGTGGAGGAGATGGTCTGTGGCTTCTCTTAGCCATCTGGTAGACCAGCCCCGTAGCTGTCAGTACGGCCCACATCAGTTTCCCTTCTTCTTTCCCATAGTCTTGTCCCCTTCAGTGAAGGATGCAGACTGTCGTGCTCCTGTCCCTGTTAACGCTGGCTGGGGAGTAATGACTTAGAGAGGGCGCTGAAAACTGGGACTGAAGAAATAAAACCAATGAAGGGAGCAGTCTGATAAATGAAGTAGCAATAAAACTGAAGCAAAATTTAGAAGTTCAAAGGAAAAGTAAAACTGATGAGAATAATTAATTGTAGTCCATGAATTCATACCCGGTTGGGCTTATCAAGGTTAGTATCTGGTAGTTGGGTAAAAACTTATTTTTTTCAAGTTCCGGTATAGCATAGTGTGGTTGAAAAGGGTTGTGTGCTGCCTGATGTGATGTGTAATGCAGTGTGGTTAATCACGGCTTGTAACTCCTCTTTCTTCCTGGTCACTGTGTTTCGTGAACAAGCCCTGCACTGAGAAAAAACTGCCATGGTTTGGAGGCTGTTGTGTTTTGAAAGTTAACGTGACTGTTTTCTCCTGTTCACAGGTAAAAGGGGAAGTACAATTTTGAAAGATCTTAAATTGGTCAATGATAAGATTGGATCACTTGGATTAGGTAACTAGATTTCTAATTTCAGCGTTGATTGTTGAAGGTGATAATTTTTTAGACTAAAATCTTAAATGAAGTGTCAGTCAGCCCACGATAAGCACCTCATGAGCGGATGGTTGGCTGGCTTTTCTGTGTCCAGGGCTACTCTGTGGGCCAGGGTGGAGGCAGCAGGAACCACCCCAGATTCTGTCCTGGTGGAGTTTAAACCTAGTAGGGAAGATGGGCATTGAACAAGTCTGCGCACAGTGTCGTGGAAACGGCTAGCGAGGTGGCTTGTCCTCGGAGCTTGGGAAGGCCTCTCCCAGGATGTGACTTCTCCGCCGAGACCGGTGGGTGAGGCAGAAGGGAAGGGCCTGCGATTCCTGCCGAGGGCACGGCTTGTGCAAAGACAGAGGCATGCTGGGTGTTGGGAGTGTGCTGCTCAGGCCTCAGGGGCTGGTCCACTGGGAGAGGTCGGCTTGTCCTGGGAAACACGGTGGGCGGCTGTGTGCTGTTGTGCAGCGCGGAGCAGCCGTGAGTACAGCCTTCCCTGCGCGAGAGCAGCCCGGCTGCTCACAGGGCCTGGGGCGGCACAGAGGGCTCTGACCGCTGTGCGTGCTGCCTGTGCTTCGCTTGGACGCTCTCGTTTCAGTGAGAAGGTGAATCCCGAGTCCCAAGACACGTTTCTCAGCTGAAGCTTTGGAGCACAAGTACTTTAGTGTGGGAGACAAAAATGCTAGCCAGAGGCACCCACGTTCACTGACAGGCACTGTGCGTGCTTAAAGCACGGGTCGGCAAGCTCTTTGACAGGACAGAGTAGGTATTTCAGACTTTGTGGGCCACATGTGGTCTCTGTTGCATATTCTTTGTTTTTTTTACAATGATTGGAAAATGTAAAAGCCATTCTCAGCTCACAGGCTGCACAAAAACAAGTTGTCACTGGATTTGGCCTGCGGGACAGACTCCTGTCTATAGTCACGTGTATAACAGGAAGTCAGAGGCTCACGTTGTGTTCTAGCGCGTTACGCAGGAACTGTTTTGTCTTTGAATTGGCTACAGAAGCTGGGGCAGGTAGGGGAGCAGTTTTCCCTAAATCCAAAGTGCAGCCCAGCTGTCCCACTGTCTTCGCTGAATTGCCTCTTCTGTGTGCTTTGGAGTTGGCCTGGGGACACCATGCCTGGTCATGGAGGTGGCCTCACGATTTCAGAGTCGCCACCACTGTGGTTTTTCTTGGCACGTGCAGACCAGCCACCTCTGTGGCTTGTCTGATCTGGGGTTAGCTGCCCCCACTCTCCCAGGCGCCGCTGGACACTCGTTGCCCTCGAGCACTGTCCACCTCAACTTGTGAGGCCTGAGTCATCTTGCCGTGAGTGCAGATGGACTGTTTATTCGAGGGGACAAGCAGTTGGGAAACCTGGTGCCCACGCTGCTGGTCGTCAGGACTCCAGGCTCACGCCGGCGGGGTTGGGTGTGGCTGCTGCTGTGGTCCTCGCTTTCCTCAGCCTCGGGTTTTCTCTCCTCCCGCAGGCACAGTCCTCCTGTCTGTCTGATCTGCACAACGCTTGCCTCCCCCCAGCCCTCCCCCTAGTCCTCTGGCCTGAGCCTGCCAGCAGCCTCCTGTTTCCTCCCCTCCTGCCTTCCCTGAGCACGCGTCTTCCTGCAGGGGTTGCGTCCTCTCTGGGGAGTGGAGGTCAGGTGGCACTGCCCTGTTCTCTCTCCTTCCTCTTCCCCTTCCCCTCCTTGCATTTGGGTGTAAGTCCTGCTCATGACCTGCCTGGCCTTGCATGGCCTCTGCCAGCCCTCCTGCTCTCTGCTCCTTTGTCTGCCTCCGCCTGCTGCCAGCTTCGCTGTTCTATGGTGTACTTGCTTCTGCACCGTTTTTCAAACCACCCCAGCCACCCCCCCCGTCTCAGGGCACGTGTTCTTGGAACACACTTTTCCCAATAATTTGTACATCTGGTACTTTCTTTAGGTTTCAGCTCAGCTGTCACCTCAGAGACTTCTTCCCAGTCCCCCTGCCACGTCTGGTTTGTTCCCCTCTTGGCTCTTCCCACGAGAGCGTTAGCTGCTCAGATGAGCGCTGTCACTTGCCGCCGTGCCGCAGGGGCCCTGGCAGTGCGGCAGTTGTGGGGCTTCACCGGAAGAGGGTCACTTTGACTGCCCGTCCAGAACTTGAATCCCCCAACCAGGCCCCTGACGCCTGGTGCCGTGGAGGACTCAGGGGCGTCCCTGAGCCGCCTCCTTTCCCTGGGGACGCGTGACTCTCCGGTGTCTTCACACGCCAGTCGCTCACAGCTGACTGTTAGGACAGGCCTCTAAGTCTTTGCCTCGAGGCCGACCACCCTGCCTCCTCGGGGACGTGGAGGTGTGCGCTCTGCCGAGCCTTGCGGAGCGCTTGGCGCTGACGGGGCTTCACTGGCAGCGCCCTCCCCTCGGGCTGCCGCCTCTCAGGAGGAGCCTGCTGCGTGCTGCTGCCTGTGTGACGTGCTAGCCCTGTGTCTGCGTCACACAGCTGCGGGACTGGCCGTCCTTTAGAGCTGAGGGGACGGCAAGGGCGCGCCCCTCTCCCCTGGCCAGAGTCCTTGAGTGACAGACCCGGTGCTGTGTTTCGAGGGCTCAGGCTGAGCGTGGGCTGCCCTCTGTGACACGGCGCAGCAGTGCCTAGGCGGTCCGCTCTTTCATTTGCTCTCACCGTACATGTGGTAAAAATGTGATTTCTGATCGTTAAGACTTCTTTTTCAATGATGCAACGTAATTCATTAATGTAGTTTTCCAAGGAAATGTGTGTGTTTAATTGTAGGTGAATTGTGACGTGTGTTTATATAAAGATAACATATGTATCTTTTCTTGAACTTGTCAGGGACTGGAGAAGAAGATGACTATGTTGATGATTTTAATAGGTAAGAAAAATAATTGGGCAAGAAATATATAAATTGTAAGCAATTTCTGAACACAGGGAAGTGTGACAGAATTACATGGGCGCTTGTTGTAGTGTCTTTGATTCTCTCGTTCGTATCGATTGAAAGTGAATGGAAGACAGGTAATCCAGAATTATACATTAGACTTGGGAGCATGTTTTTGATATTACATTGGAGTAAGAACATCTATACTGTGTTCAGGGAACTTGATAAGAATGAGAAAAGGAAACACGTCGGAGAATGGCCTCAGAAGCCCCATGGAAGCAGTGCGGCCCGAGGGTGCCCAGCTCGCCTCCTCTCTGACCCTCCGGGGCACTGTCCGCATTCAGCTTGTGCAGAATGGCCGCTCATGTTGTTTTTCTGATTCAGATGACATTTCTTCATATTTTGTTTCAGATAATTTTTTTATATATGTAAAGACAATATAATTTATGACTTGGCCAATAATTAACTTGGAAGTAGGATTTTTTTGTAGATATGATTAGAAATTTTATATTAAAGTCTGAGAATTTTACGTAATTGACAGTTTTTCCCTCCAATTTGGAATTTGTTTATTTTTAAACACACAAGTTTTTGAGAGACGAAATTTTAAAAATCCGGGTTTGCTTCTTTCTTGCCATTGTGGCTGTAGTCACCATGTGACCTTAGTGTTTCTCATCTGTTAAGTGAACTGGACTGCTCCTGCTGCCCTTGCTAAGTCATTTAAAGGGTCAAGTGAGGTGAGATGTATAGAATTAATGATATTTAACATTTTATTCTATTTTACTTCAAGGATTAAAATAATTATCTGGTTGGATTGAAAAATGGTAATTACTCTCTCTAAATGTTTATACTCAGTTCTTAATTTTTCTTTTTTTCCCTTGAAATTAGTACCAGCCATCGTTCAGAAAAAAGTGAGCTAAGTATTGGTGAAGAGATTGAGGAAGACCTGTCTGTGGAGACAGACGACGTCAATACCAGCGATAAGGTACGCGGTGCTTCCCACACAGGCTGCTTGTGCCTGGGCCTTGATTACTGTGGAGCTTCAGAAACATCACTGACTGGGAGAAAACCAGGTGAAAGTTATGAAAAGTTTATGACAGAGCTTCCTGGTCCAAACCTAAGAAGTGTCTGCAGTGGACGTGTAAAGCTGTTTCCTGCTGCTGCTTGCTTTATTAACAGAGTGCTTCTGAAATGCCTGCATGTTATTGTTGGGTTATTGGGGCATCAATTGCTGTGGATGGAGGTCGGCCGCAGTGGGTCAGGACTCGAGTCAGAATAGACCACCTCAGGGTGTAGACAGTGTAGGCAAGCGATCTCTTCAGAGAAGCCAGTGTAGAAAGTTGCTGTGTGTATCAGAGCACTGTGAACACGCGAGGTGAAGCAGAGACCGAGTGCGGAGGGTTTGTGGGACCTGAGCAGGCAGGGAGACAGGACAGCAGAAACGGGGAGTCAGGGTGTAAAATCAGGATTCCGTTCTGGAGGTCCAAATTTGACCTTTCTGTTTGGCGGAGAGCAGAGGACTTAGATGCGTATCAGGCACGAGGCGCCCGGTGGCACCTCTGGACCAGACACGGGTGCCCACGGAGGGCTGTCGCTGCCGCCGGGAGGTGGGCCTCGCTTTCCAGAACGTGGACGGCGTCTCGGGTGCTTGTGCCTATCAAGGATTATCCCACAGGGAGGGGAGAGGCAGCGCCTCGTCGTGAATCTGGGCCTGGTTCCTACCCTCATTCTCAGGCAAGCCTTAACCTTTGAGCTCCAGTTTCGTCCTTCGTGAGAAGGAGGTGTTCATGCCTGCCTCACGGGGTGGTGGTGAAGGCTGAGAGGTGGCATGTCAGGGACCTCCTCTAGCTCTGGGTGCCGTGTGGGTTTGTCATAGTCTGTCTTACCTCTTCACCAGATGCTCTCCGAAAAAGGCTTCAGAGTGTTGCTTTAAAGTTTCCAAAAGAACTGCAGAAGGGTTATTTTAACCATCAGTTTTCTTGTTTATGTAGAGTTTTCCCTGTTAGCTCAGCTTTTGGTATTATCCCCAGTTTCAAAATAGGAAGCAGAAGGTGAGGACAAGGGCTGTTGCATATGAAGCAGGTTGTAGAGCATAAGATAATACTTAAGTCACGGCAGTATGTGTTAAAAATTGTTTAAGACCCTGCTCGCATTCTGACACTAATTCTTTTCTTTCTTTTGAACAACAAAGCTTGATGACCTGACACAGGACCTGACTGTGTCCCAGCTCAGTGACGTTGCAGATTATCTGGAAGATGTTGCATAGACATGAGTGAAGGAACTTCTGATCAGCAAAGGACAGAGGACCCTGATCAGTTCCTTTTTTTCCCCAATCACTCTTTGCTGGAATGTCTGCTCCCTATTGGTGCCTTGTGTTTCAAAAAGACTATAGATATTTTTAAAAATCAACTTTTCATTATACAAATGAAATGCTTCCTGTTTGAGCCCATGTGTGGGAGATTTAGTATTCTTAATTTGGTTTAGCGACGTGTTTCTTTATGGAAATTGATTATCTGCGCTCAGTTACTGCAAGAAGCAAGCCCATGAAAATGCCGGTGTTAGCTCATCAGGAGAGGGGTCAGACAGCCGCAGGTTTCACAGCCCCGTGCGTGCCGGTGGGCCAGCCGCCCAGGGCCAGCCACCGGCCGTAGGTGGTTCTTCTGCAGTTGGCGTTGAGCAGTAGGTGCTTCTGCAGCTGGCTGGCAAGGCGGCCTGGGAAACCTGTACTACGGAGGCCCGTTACTGTGGGTTAAATTCGGTAAGTCAGCTCTATTTGTATTTCCTTCCATTTGGAAGGTTTGTTAGACCATTGAGGTTGTGTTACAATACTCGTGTGTGCTACTTAGTTTTGCTTGTTTTAAAGAAATCCAGAGTTGGTTATGACCTTTGCTTCATGGAGTTGTCCCTGGCGGCTTTTGCAGTCACCGCCCTGTGTCCGTGTCAGAAGCTTTACTCACCGGTTCTCGTTATAATTTATTATTCGTGGAGATGCCTTGAAACATACTAAATACCAAAGGCATCTGGAACCATTAAGCAGCACTTTTATTTCAGGTCTGTAAGTTAATTATATTAAAATCCAAATTGGACTGTCACAGTAGTAATGGCCTAAGACCAGATCCAGTTTGACCAGCTTCATACACTGTACGTAGTTTCATCATAACCCTCTGAAGCCAGCCGGTGATAGACTGTCGGGCAGTCTCGTTTACACTGTTTCCGTGGTGCTGCTGTGGATGTAGGTGGTTGACACCTATGACACTGAAGTGTTGAAAAGAACAATTGGAAGGGATGCGTGCATGTTCATATTAATGTAAGTAAAGCTGTGATTGTGTGTTAAAGTTTGTACTTTTTTATTTCAACTAAATTAAAGCTTTTTATTGAAAGTCATCTTTATTAATAAAAGCAAATTAGACCTAATTCATTGATCTCAGTGAGTGAACAGACTTTGTGATTTGTATAATGCCCCTTTTTCATTTCACATTAGTCTGAATATTACAAAAATATTTAAATAGGCTTTAATATGTAAAGGGAGATGATAATGTAAGGGTTAAGGTTATTTGACATTAGAATCTGATTTTACAAGAAACTGAGCCATAAATGCCGAAAGGCGGTAGGACAGAGACGGGCCAGGGAGCCTGCGTCTGCCCGCAGCCTGTGGGCTGTCAGCTCGGTCTCCGTCAGGCTCTGCACGTTCTGTGTGAGGAAACAGCGCTGCCTGGAGATGGACTCTGCTGCTGGAAGTCTCCCGATGTGCTTGGTTATAAAGTGTGTTTTCTTGGAGGTCACTCTATAAACAGTCGCTTTCTGTAAAGACCGTAACTGTGTTCAGCCCTCTGGAGTCTGTCAGGTGTGTGACTTTTGAATCTTTGTTAGGAGCTAGATTTCAGTGAAGTGATTATTGGGGGTGGCTCTTTAATTTTGTGGAAAAATTTGAATAGTAGCATCTGAAGTGTGTCATTTCTTTATGACCCATAGACTCCCACCTTTTGATAATATCTGGGAGGATGGGGAGGAAAATGCCAAATACGAGACCCTGCATCAGGTGAAGCAGCGCTCATGACGTAGAATCCAGCTCTGGAAACGCCTGGCTCCCACGCTGTCCCCTGACTAGGTGGAAGGTTTTGAGTGTGATTAAAGAAACACGTTGAAATAGTAACCCGTGAAATAACATTGTTATGGTAAAACCTGTGTTTTACAGTAGAATCTCCAAATGTCTTGTTTGTCAGATGTCCATAAGGTGTCATTTTACTGATGTTGACTGAAGTGGATAAGAGCTCACGCCTTTTCTGTTTTGTAGTAACAGTAACGCAGCGCCAGCGGTGCCGACGCTGTCTGTGTTCTGTCTGCACCGCCTGCCTCTGGCCCCTGCTCCAAACCTGCACCTGCCACACAGCCCGACTGCTCCTTCCAGCTGCCTGGGGGGCTTCCGTCCGAGGTGTGCTTGCCTCTCCCGGCCTGGGCCAGGCTGGCTGGTTTCCCTCCCATGGCATCACGGCCGTGTTGACCCCGTGGTTCCTGCTCGCCTCTCATCGCTGCCTGGAACGCACTGGGCTGTCACCGTAAGCTCCGCTGGATCAGGGACTTGACGCAGCATCCGCCGTGGTCTGTGCTCAGCAAGGGTCCTGGGGCTGGGGGCTGGGGCTGGGGGGAGCAGGGCTCCAGGGAGCTGGACTGAGGACCCCGCTGGACGTATGAGGAGGGCCAGCAAGGAGAGGCCGCGCCCGGGCACCCCATGGGTCAGACGCAGACCCTCCTGGGTACCACCTTGGGCTGGCTTGCACACTGACCCATCCACCCTCCTGACACGGTCCACACCGCCAGCCTCCATTGTAGGAAGGGGGTGTGTTGGGGGAAACAGGTGCGGAGGAAACGAAGGCAGCCACACTGTGTGCAGACGGAGGCGCCCTGGGAGGAGGGGAGAGGACAGCACATGACCGAGGCGGGGATGAGCCAGCAGAATGGCTTATCATGGATGAAACATAATTCAGAGAACAAACAGTTTTGAAGTAAAAATCTAATTGCTCTATGCAAGATTTGAGAGATTTTGTACCTAAAAAAGGCTGCTGTGAAAAGATTCAGTCAAAATAATTTTTGCTTAAAAAATTATGTGGCTCAGTTGTTCAGTGGAAGGGCTGAAAATGGGACAACAACAACAACGTGAGTGAACAAGGAATTCTCTGTGCGTGTTTAGCAGAGACCAAGATAGAGACGTGGACACAGGACTGATGAAGGACTGCAGCACCCACATGTCCGGCGAGGGGTTCTGGCCACCAGGGGTAAACCGAGGTAGAGGCGTTGGCAGAAACTTGGTTTTACTTGGATGTTGAGGGAAAGGAGAAGAGAGAGCTCCTTGGGTGATCGCTCGGTTTCTGAAGAATTTCTGTTCTTCTAAGGCCTCATTCAGATGTCACTTCCACGTCAAGTCTCCCTTCATCCCCTTAGCTGCCTCCAGTGTCGTGCATTTCACAGTCTGGGTTTTTCTTGTGTCCCTGTCAGCAGTGGCCAGCTTGGATTTCTGGTTGTGACTTCACCACCACTTAAAGGAGACTTGGATGGTAACAGAATGAAAGCCACCAAAACTTTCGAAGAATCGCAGTATGCCATAAACATTTACATCAAACATGATTTTCACAGCCCAAAGTGCATTGAATTTCTTAACAGAAGAGAATTGCAGGATTTAAAAATAACAACTCTGAGGGCCCTGCAGACAGAGCTGTCCGGGGTGAGATCCGAGCTTGAATTTACAGGGTGAGCGTCTTTATTCAGTCCTGCGGCTCAGGGTCCGTGTGAGGAGGAGGACCGATAAAACAGAAATGATCCCAACATTAAAAACTAACAAAATACTTCTCCAGATTTTACCCCAAACCGTCGTTCATGAATTAAATTTTGCATAGAAATGATGATTAGGCTCTTGTATTACTCGATAATCCAATTAATGAAGAGGCGTGCATCATGTAAACACAGTAAAAACATTTAAACTTACTAATGATTTGACAAAATATTGATAAAGACAGCATAAAACATGATATGCCGTTAGGACAAGGGTCTTAATGAAAATCTGGTGAATGAATGTAATCAAGAGAGCATATATGTTATTAAAATGTTACTAGTCACTGAAGGAAAAATCTGAAATGCTCTAAATCCCAAACTCCTGTGGGAAAAGAACTTGAAAAAGTTTTCCAGAATTGGACAATTCTGACAGGTGAATGACATTTCCAAAATGAATTCATCAGTCGATAAAACTCTTAAAATAATAATTGCAAAACCATCTTGATCAATCATTCTAAAGTAAATTTATTTTTTATCTCCACAGAGGTATTTTAAAAAGTCACTCTGGTTGAAATGTGCTATCAGAAGGGATGCCATTAAAACAATGTAGGAAAACTATTACAAAGCTACGTCAGGCAGTTAACGAAAATATTCTCCTGTATTTTGCAATGTTTCTGGTATTTGTCAGATTTTAACAGTCTATAATTTGTTGGGGTTTTGTTTCTGTTCAGTCTCTACACCTGTAGCGATTCTGTGTGGTGATTCTGTGTCCCTTCTCTAGCAGAAGGCGGTCCCCACTGCCTCCGGCTTCCGCACGCTCTGCCAGGCGGGGGCCTGCCCCCTGGCCATCGCCACCCGCCTGCCCCGCGCCTCGCCAGCGCCGCGCGGCCCTGCGCCCCGCGGTCGGGCCGAGACGGCTGGCCGTGGGTCGGCGCCGCCAGCTGCTCGCCCGGCAGCCCCCGCCGGTTCACGTCGGCCTTCCTGGTCTCAGACTACACGCTCAGTCTGCCCCGAACGCAGACAGAAGCGACTTTCTCGGAAAGACACAGGGCGGAGAGCCGGGCGGCGAGAACGCGCAGATGGGAGGAGAGGCAGCCCGGCGCCGGCTGCGGGCCTGGGCCGGACCCCGCCGCCAGCGCGGCTGCGCCGGGCCCGGCGTCCCCCCTCCCGACGCCGACCCCGCGCCCGGGCGGCGGCGGGCGGCGCTTCCGCAGGCGGGGAGGCAGGGGCCCCGTTCGCTGTGGCTTTGGTAGCGGGTGCTGCCCCACCCAGACGCCACAGGGCAACACGCCGGGGAGATGGGGAGGGAGGAACGACCGAGGCGAGGGCCGCCGCACCCCTCCTCCCGGGAGCGCGCTGGCTTTCTCGCGGCCCGAAGGCCGGCAGGTGCCGCGGCCGGGCTGACTGCTCGGTGCGTGGACTGCGCCCGGCGCCCGCGTGTGTTCTGCTTTAACCCTCATGGTAACTTGACGAGGCGGTAAAGCCGTGAGCGAGCTAGACGGTGCGTGAAATCCCGGCGGCTCAACGCACCGTAGGTGTATTTTTCGCTCGTGTTACCCCCACCGCAGACCCAGGCGGCCAGCCCCGTCTTCCAACCGCCAGGTGGTGGGTCCGCCCCAGGCTGCTGGCCGCGGGGAGCGCCTGTGCCTCGGCAGCGCCCCGGGGTGCGGTGGCAGGTGGGGCGCCCAGCTGTCCTGCACCGGCTCCTCAAGGCCACGTCTCCTGCGAAGCAGCCCGTTGCCCAGACTCCTCAGGTGACCCTGCTGCTGCAAGGAGCACTGGCAACTCTGTTCCGTGTAGATGCAGGGAGGGGAGAGAACCGGAGATGCCGCTCAGAACCCACACGCTGACCGCAGGCAGGACCTGCCAGTGCGAGGAGTCGCCCTGAATGGCCTTGCGTGACCAAATTTGACATTTGTGGGTATGAGTCCTGTATCCAAAGATACGTGTTCTGCGAATATTGTCTCCCCACCTGTGGCTTGTCATTTTGTTCTATCAGTGTCGCTCTCAGGAAAGGTGTTTTATATTTGATTAAAGATCAGTTTATGAGTTTTTTTCTTTTATGGATTGTGCTTTTGGTGTTATGTCCAAAAGCTCATCACCAAACCCAAGGTTCACCTGGATTTTCCCCTATTTTTTGAAGAAGTTTTAAGGGACTGTGTTTTACATGTAGTTCTATGATATTCTGAGGTAATTTTTATGAGAGGGATATGATCTGTGTCTAGATTTATTTTTTTACATACGGATGTTCAGTTTTCCAGCACCGTTTGTAGAAAAAAACTATCTGTTCTCCACTGAACTTCCTTTCTTTCTTTGGCAGAGCTCAGACTGTGATAAATTTGACATTTATAAAGACCGCTCCTCCCCCGAAGCCTCAACCTGCAAGGCTGTTCAGTATACATCAGAGAACTTTAAGAAACTATAGATGTATTCCCACTGGTTTTTACCTTGCCTCTTAAAAATAAAAAGATTTGCAGTGGGAACTGTTACTAAAATAAGCCGCCATTCAGAGTAGACAGAAGTGGCTTCTGAGCACATCCTTGGCGGTTCGCTGCCTGTTCTCCCAGCAGGATAGGAGTCCTGTGAGCCGGGTACCTTGTTTCAGTCATTATTAGCTCCTTACTTCAGTGGTAGATGTTCCTTGTGTAAAGCTCCCAACAGCTCAGTGGGAATTATTTATTCCTTCTACAGGAAGGGTTGTGTAAGTTGCAGAGGTGGGACCTCTGCCTTTTCTAACAAAAGGAGCAGAATCTGGGGCGTCTGTACACCAGCAGAACCGGGATGTAGTTCAGAGTCTGAGCAGTGCACTGTTCCCTGCAGACATATTGGTAGTAATTTGCATTCAGTTGTGACTGAAATCTGTATAGTGGCCCAGACTCGATTCTGGTGGAACCCAGCCCAGGAGTGGTCATGCCTTTGTAAGTTTTCCACACCCACGTTTACTTGTTCTGAAAGTAGACGTGAGGCCCTGGGCAGGGACTGATGATTCCCTACCTTACAGCAGTGACCAGATTGGTCTCCTCTACTCTAGCTTTCCCCCTTCCATGGTGAGGGCCAAACTGATGTCACCGTACCCATCCTGCGTCCGTACTGTAGGTGAGGAACCCTGAAAATAAGAATCTGCAGGCTTCTGCAGAGAGCAAAAGGAACTGATCTTCCCAATGTACGTAATCCTCCGTGAAGAAAAGAGGGAAGCTCCTGGGTTCTTACTTTTTGGAATGTAATCAAATGTCTCTAGGAGGAGAGACTCCTGGGACGTGTCCATGGCTCCTCCGTCTCTAGCCCCTTTGAAATGTAAGCACAGACTACGAGAGAGGTGAATCTCTATTAACTTCCAAGCCCTGTCGTTTGTCCCAGGTCCCAGTAAAATTTGTTCAGAAAGCCCTAACCATGCAGCAAAATTAAAACATTTTCTCTGCAGCCTGCAGTCCCATGCCCAGTTACTCGGCATGACTCACCAAAGCACACGTTGGCAGGCAGTGATCTGGAATAGCTGAGACAAGCTTTGGGGCCGGAAGAAGGTCAGGGTGTGCGTGCAGGCCCGGCCAGGCCACAGCGCAGCCCTTGTCACTCTCCAGCAGGGATTTTAGCAGCCTTATTGGGATATTCGCACACCATACAACTCACCCATGTCAAATAAACAATTCAGCAGTTTTTAGTCTATTCACCGAGTTGTGCCACCATCACTGCAGTCAGTTCTGAAACATTTTCGTCACCCCCCAAAAACCTCATACCCATTGGCGGTCATTTTCCATTCTCCCCACCCTTCCAGCCTTCCCCCAAGACAGCCACTGCCTGTCTGTCTAGACTGCCTTTCTGGATATTTTCAATAAATGGTATAGCATCCCCAATATGCTATAGTAAGTTTTCTTTCATGACTGGCTTCTTTCATTTACCATAATGTTTTAAAGTTTCATCCATGTCGTAGCATCTGTCACTACTTCATTTTTTTATTATTGAATAATATTCTACTGAATGGAATACCATATTTAATATGTCCATTTATAAATTGATGGACATTTGGGTTGTTTCCATTTTTTGCTGTTACGAGTAGCACTGCTAAGAATATTCACACAATAATCACACAAGTTTTTGTGAGGACGTGTGTGTTCTCTTCTGTTAGGTGCAGACACAGAAGTGGAATTTCTGAGTCAGAAATTTTGTTCAGAATTTTGAAGAGTTGCTGAACTGTGTTCTAAAGTAGCTGCACCATTTTACATCCTCACCAGCAGTGCACAAGGCTCCCAGTTTCTCCACAGCCCCACCCACGCTCGTTGTCTCTCAGTGTGGCCATTCCGGTGGGTGGGAAGCGGTATCGCACTGCACCTTGGGTTTGCGTTTGGAGCATGTTTGACGTGCACGGAAGGAGGTGTATTCTGCTGCATTAAGCAGGGTTTTAGTTGGTTAATAGTGTTGTTCAAGTTTTCTGTTTCCTTGCTGATCTTATTCTTCATTGTTCCATCCATTATTAAAAGTAGGGTATTGAAATTGCCAGCTCTTGTTGATTAATTATCTGTTCTTTCAGTTCTCTCATTCTGTCCAAATGCTGTATTTTGGAATTCTGTTGTTAGGTGCATACATGTGATTGTTATGTCTTCCTGATGGATGACTCTGTTATCAGTATAAAATGTCCCTCTTTCTCTCTAGCAGTTTTTGTCTGTTTTAACGTCGCTTTGCCTGACATGAGTGGAGCTCTTCTTGTTCTTATGGTGGCTGTTTGCGTGATCTGCCTTTTCCTTCCAGCCTATTTGTATCTCTGAATCCAAGTTTGTCTGCTGTAGACAGCATGTAGTTGGTTTTTTTTCATTGTATGACCTTCAGTGATAGCCGCTGCCTTTTGATTGACCTGTTTAATCCACTCACATTTAGTGTTGTTATTGATAGTTTATGGCTGCAGTTTACATTTGTTGCTTCTTATATGTGTCGTGTGTTTTTTTCCTCTGTTCTTGCTTTACTGCTCTCTTCTGCATATTAAGTGAGTCTTTTCTAATGTAACGATTTAATTCCTTACTTTTTCACTGTGTGTGTGTGTGTGTGTGTTTGTATGTTTTCCAGTTTTATTGAGAAATAATTGACATGTATCACTATGTAAGTTTGAAGTGCTAAGGCCAGCAGGATGGTTTGGTGGACATATACTGTAAAATAATTACTACAGTTAGGTTTACTTAACATCCCTCAGCTCATGTAGATACAATAAAAAAGATTTCTTCTGTGGCAAGAGCTCTGAGGATCTGCTCTCTTAACAAGCTTCTGGTGTACCAGCATGGTATTTTTAAAGTTATTTTCTTAGTGGTTGCTCTAGGGTTCACACTTTACTTCTCACTTCATGAGAATCTTTTTTAGTTTTGTACTAAATTATTTCCACTGAGATGCAGAAGCATCTCTGCTGTACAGCTCTGGTCCCTCTTCTCCCCATGTTTTTATGCTGTTTCTACCTCTCTTTGTGTTATAAACTGAAGGATTACCTGTTACAATCACTTTATATAATGTTACGGGTTTTAAAGAACTGGAGGCTATAAACGTGGTGGGAGGCACATGGAGGGGGGGAGGGGAGGCAGGAACACTGAAAAGGGAACTGTGCTCTCTTGGTGGGTAGGAGAGGGGCCCTGAGCTCACTTCTGGAGGGGCCTCTGTGCACTTCCACTTTACGACTCTGCGGAGACTGGAACCCGGCCCTGCACCTGTTAGTCAGCAGTGTGTCCGAGGACTCCCCTGACTCTCCCAGGCCACCTGGCGCAGGCGCACGTGGCTGTGCTGGCATCTGAGGAAGGCTCAGCGCGCTTGCACTCTTACCTCAGACTTTGTTGAAGTTGTCCTGCTCTGTGCCACTTTCCGTGGTTTCTCACAATTTGGGTTACTCCACTGGAATTTAAATAAAGTTTAGGCAACAACCTTTCATAGCTGCCTGTGATCTTTCAGGAAAACTGTGGCCGTGTACAGAATGCTGCGTCTGAAGGGCAATCCGGTATGTGCCTGCAAGGCCTTGGAGCAGGAGGCAGGGCTGAGACAGTAAATCAGGAGAGGAACCGGCCCAGAGGCCAGCGCCTTACTTCCTACACTGCATTCCTACAGAAAAATGGGTGTTAACCCACTCACTTCCTAGTGAACTTTTTGAAATGTAATTCTTTCAAAAATTGAAGCCGTAGTGCTTTTCTTTGGTTGTACTCTATCCGTGGAGAAAGGGTTCGTATATAATCAAGGTAAATTGTGGTAAATGAACATTTAAATGGCTTCACTGACCCATCCATTACCTTGAAACCAAATGACTATTTAATGAAATCTAGACATTTTCTAGAAAGTTGATGACCAAAATATTCTGAGGTTTACGTACTAAGTCAAACAATTTTTTTTTTTTTTTTTAGAAATTGGAGGGGAGGGAAGCTCAGTGGCAGAGGGCGCGCTTAGCATTCGTGAGGCCCCGGGTTCAATCCCCAGTGCCTCCGTTAAACATAAAATTAAAAAAGTTTAAGGGCTAAAGCAGAATAGGTGCCAACATCAGGCGTTCAAATGAGCCTCAGGAAAATGCGTTTTAGGTGAAATAGCAAATAAACGTAATAAAGAATGAATGCTCACGGGACCGCGGCAGCGGTCCCATTTGAAAGAAGGACTTCTGGGCCGAAGTCAAAGCAGCAGGGTTCTGGACCCTGCGGTGCCGCCCCCTCTCAGCACGGCCACGTTTTGCCCCCTATAACATATAATCAAGGTCTGAAATTCAAAGAGAACAGTTGTCCTTTGAGAACTGCTCTGGAGGCTGCTGGACCCAGCGCCCCGGGCCGTTGCCTGGAAGGCGAGGCCGCGGGGCGGGGGGCGTAGCCCCTCGTGCAGAAAGCGGCCGGCGGGCTCTGGAAAACGTCAGCTGTGAGCTCTGTCCTCGCTGAGTCTGCTCGGAGCTACTGAGAGGAACTGCTGAAATCCGTGTGTTAGCGGCAGGCCTCCCTCCCCAGGCCCCACCTGCCCAGGCCGCTTCAGGTTTTCTGCTCGTATTTGGGTATTTGAAATAACATCACCTACACGCCACGCCTCGTAGTGGTGACAAGTCAAACTAGGTCATTCACCCCGCGAGCCTCGTCAGGCTCCCACCGGGGCAGGAGGTGCAGTTTATCTGCAGCTATTTCCATTCCTCTGAAGAAAGAAAAAGCCCCAAAAGCAAGACAGAACAAAACCCCCAAAAACCCATTGCCACAGGCCTATAAAAATATTTAGCAATGAATCTCCTAAGAAACAGCAGAGAACCTTAAAAATTTTTTTCTGCTGAGAAACTAGAGGGCTCAGAATGTGGAAACACTGTTTAAAGTGGCCAACTTTGTAAGAAAGAAATAGCCCGTTGATTAGTTACTGTCAAGTACAGACGGAGAGAGGGAGGGCACAGGAGACCAACAAGGGAGAGAGCGAAGAGAGAAGTGGGTCAGGAGAAGGCGTGGAGCGGAGAGCGGGGCGGCCGGGAGGATCAGGACGGGCTGGCGTGCTGGCCATTGGGAGGGAGCGTGGGCGGCGCGGGGCTTGGGTCTCCGCTGGGGGAGCGTGGGCGCGCGGGGCTTGGGTCTCCACGGGGCGGGGGGGGGGAGCGTGGGTGCGCGGGGCTTGGGCCTCCGTGGAAGGAAGTGACACTGCTGCTGGGCTCACTGGCCACTGGTTCTTGGACCAGGGGGAGAGTGCATTGTCAGCCGATGTTGCCGCAGTGACCCACCACACACAGCCCTGCTGTCGCTTCTGCCAGTGGCCGACTTGTCTGGAGCAGTTAGTTACGAACGCTCCCTGGGAAGAAATCGTCTCAGCTGCTCTTGGTGGTGGACAAAGTGATCTCATGAACACCTTGCCTCGGGATGTAGAACCCAGCAGATTTTCCTAGCCCAGTTCTGAGATCACAGAACCCAAAGCAGGGATGTGCGTGGCCTTTTGCATTCCAGCATTCTCACAGCTGGGCCAGGGACGGTCTGCTGGGTTCTATATATAAATATAAATACGAATATAAATACGTATTTTTATAGGTGATGTCTACTCCTTAACCCAAGTAATTCTTGAAAAAATGATTAAAAAATCTTCAGAATTCTCTGAGGTTGATTTGCATATTGAAAAAGAAGTGAAATCTGTAGTCCTGTGAAATATTTTAAACATGTCACTAGTATTTAAAGCCTGTCTGTGAGACTGAATACAGAGCCGAAGAGGCAAACTCTTTCCAAAACTGTAGATTTTTTTTTATAAAGACTAACACCTCCTTCATGATGTGGGCTCTAAGAAGCATTAGAAATATAGGCCACCTTAGAAGGCATACCTGAATAGGAAACTTTGCAGAAGATAATCTTGCTATTTCTCTCCAGAGTAGCTGAATTTTCCACTGTGGTTTGGCCTCTGCGGTTTTAGAAATAATTTATCTGTAAGCTGAACGTGTGTTCTTTTATGTAATAACAATCACGCTGTAGGTATCCTTGTCCATCAGCCTCTATTCAGCCATACTTGTATGAGCTAAATTCTGCTTAATAAGGCAGCTCAGAGGTGGGGGGCTCTTGTTAGTTAAATTTTACCTTTAACAGAAGATTTGGGAACTTTCACATTGAAAACGTTTAAAATGCAATTCCATTAATAAGTGTAATCTTCAGACTAAGACTTTATAAAGTAGCTGCTGTAATAATGCTTCTTGAATTGGGTGGAAAAACAGAGTGTTAGCGAAGAAGGAGAAGACATCAAGCAGAACTAAGTGGAAATCAGAACTGAAACTTTCAAAAAAGGAAATAAGATACTCACCAAATGGGTTCAATAGCAGAACAAGGGTAACAGAGGAGTCAGTGAACTTGTAAGCAGACCTACAAAATTATTTAATTTGAAAAACAGAAAAGACACTGAAAAAACAAAAAAACACAGAGCCAGGGAACTGTGAAGTATTACTAAAAAGGCTAACATCTGCATCACTAGGATACCAGAAAGTGCTGAGAAAGAGAAAAATATTTGAAGAAATAATGACAAGACTTTCCAAATCTGGCAAGGCACATAAACCTGCAGAATCAAGAACTTCAGCAACTTGCAAACAGGATAACCCCCCATCCCCACCAAACCATATTCTAAAGACATCATAAACCACGGAAAACTAGAGGAAAAAGTCCTGAGAGCAAACATGCGTTACTTACAGCAGAACAAAGATTCAAAAGAATTCAGATTTCTCATTAGAGACCATGCTGTATCCAGTGACAGTGTCCTTCAGGAGTAAAGGTGAAATAAAGATATTCTCAAAAGAAGGAAAAATAGAACATTTACTGGTTAGGGACCTGCTCCAACAGAATTGCTAAAGAAAGTTTTACAGACAAGAGAGATGTGCTACCAGAGGGAAACATGAAAAACCAGGAGATGGGGGAGGGTGTTGCTCAGTGGCAGACTGCCTGCTTAGCACGCACGAGGTCCTGAGTTCAGTCCCCGGTACTTTGTTTAAATGAAGCAATAAATCTAATTACCTCCCCCGACTGAAAAAAAACCCTCCATAAATAAAACCAGGAGTAAAGGAAACATCAGAAGTGATAATTCTGTATGTAAATATAACAGACTAGTCTCTCCTGAGTTTTTACAAATGTTTATGATTAAAAACAAAAGAAGTCTGTTGGAGTTTTCAGTGTAATATATAGAATACACGTCGTAGTTACAAAGGCAGGAAATAAAGGGACCTGCATATGGGGGTCAGGTGTCTCCATTCACCTTCAAGTACTAAGCTACTGATTTTTAAGTAGACAATGAAAAGTTAACTTTGTATAGTGTAATTCCTCAATCAACCACTAAACATAATACAAAGAGATATGATACAGAAAAAATCACAACTGATAAATAGAAATAGAATGTCATAAACCACTTAAATAATTCAAAAGAAAGCAGGAAGGAGGAAACACATGAATGAAAAACAGAAGGCAAAGACAAAACAAAATGGTAAACATCAAGGCAAATGAATCAACAATTATATTGAATATGGTGTAAACACACCAATTAAAAAACACTGTCAGAACTGATTTGAAAAGAGAACCCAGCTCTATGCTATGTATAAGAAACCCACTTTGATTAGAATGATGTAAGGTAAAAGTAAAAAGATGAAGTTCATCTTTGAATTTTTGAGCAAAAGCTGGCAGCAATAAAGGCAAAAATAAAAATTTCAGCAATGATATTCGGGAACTTTAATACCCCACCTATAATGGTAAGACAGCCAGCGAGAGACCAACAAGGAAGGAGGGGACTTTAAACAACGCTGTGAGACAGCCAGACGTGGCGGACACGCACAGAGCACGCCCGTGGCGACGGGACACACGCTCCTAAAGGCGCCCGCGGCGCTCCCCGGGACAGGCCCCATGCTCTGCTAAACCCTTCAACTAACTTAGAAGGATAGGAACAAAACAAAGTATGTTCTCCAGCTATTTTGGAATGAAATTAGGAATAAGTAGCAGGAGAAATTGGAGGAACTCGCAAATATGTGAAAATTTGAAAACACAGCCCTAACTAGCCCACAGGTCAGAGAAGAACTGAAAAGGGAAGTCAGTGCTCTGAGACGGGTGAAAAGACACAACGTGCCAAGGCTTCTGAGATGCAGCCAAACCGGGGCGGCGAGGGAAATTTATAGCTGTAAACGGGCACATTAAGAAAGAGGAAAGATCTGAGGTCAACAACCAACTCTCGCACTTGATGCCAGTGGAGAAAGCACTCACTAACCCTGGAGCAAGCAGGAGGAGAAGCGTTTTCTTAACATAAAATTTTGCATACTTTTTGTCTCAGCTACAATAATAATTTCCTGATCTTTAGTTAAAAGTAACCATGATGGAAGTCAAGTTGATTCTCTGGTTTCTGCAGGTTTGTTCCCCAGCTGAGTGACCATGTGTCCAGAAACAAGGGGAGAATAGAATTGGTGGGAAAACCAGTTAAATTGCCTTTTTCTAAGATGAAACTTCATCAGTTTATTTAAAAAAATGGTTACATTTCTGATTTCTCTTTAAAAGTACCCAAACACTCTGATGGTTTGAGTGCAGTCTGGGAGGGAGGCAGAGCAGCTGGGCCCAGGCCTGAGGCTGGCCCTGAGCGGTGGGTGCCCTCTAGCCCCCTCTCCAGCACTTCTCCTCCCCAGAGTCCCGCGGCCTTATCCCTCATGGTACCTGGTCTTTCCAGCAACCTCCAGAAAGATGTGCCTTCCCTGTAATCCAAAGCTGTAACACCTTGCATCATCATGGAGGGGAGAGCATGGGTCACATAGAGGGCAGTTTTGAGTTGAAATCTAATTCTGATGGATGGACCTGGAGATCATCATTCTAAGTGAAGTAAGCCAGAAAGAAAGAAAAATACCATGTGACATCACTTATATGTGGAATCTAAAAAGGAAAGACACAAATGAACTTATTCACAAAACAGAAATAGACTCAGACATAGAAAACAAACTGATGGTTACCAGAGGGGAAGGGCGTGGGAAGGTAAACTAGGAGTGTGGCATTACAGTTATTAACTACTGTATATGAAATAGATCAACAACAAGGTCCTTCTGTAGCACACAGGGGACTCTATTCAATACCTTGTGGTAACCCATATTGAAAAAGAAAATGAAAACGAATATGCGTGTGTGTAGGGATGACTGAAACACGATGCTGTACACCAGAAATTGGCACAACATTATAAACTGACTATATTTCAATAAAAAGTAAAACAAACAAAATTTAAAATAGCTAAGCAAAAAACAAATCTAATCTTGACATGCATTAAATATATCAAGGCCAAGTCATTTAGTCTCTCTCCAAGCCTCAGGTTGTGCATCTGTAAGATGCAGCTCACACCTAGTTTGCATACAGGTTGTGAGCACTGAGCGAGAAAGCAGCACGCAGCACACAGCAGGCTCCCGCCACTCCTCCACTGTCTTGCCGCTCACCTCGGCCGCTAAGGTAGCTGGCCGACGAGCTCAGCCCGCCCCGGTCAAGGCTTGCTATTCCCGGGCAGTCCGTGTGGACGTTAACGGTGAGCTCGGGGCCACCGGTAGAAGGTCAGCGTCTCCGGCCAGTGGGGCTCCCGGACGGAGGACGTGGGTAGAGAGAGAGATGGGCGTGTCGTAAGCGCTCCGCTTACTAAGAGCAGAAGGTGGCCCTGGGGTCTGATCCTAGTTCCATTGCTTCCTGGCTAAGCAACGGAACCGTGGGTAAGCTCCCTCCCTGTTCTTGTTCGCAGTGTTTCCTCCTCGCAGCTGTGTGGGAGAAGCAGCAGGTGGTTCTCGCCAAGCGCCTATCAGCACCTTGCTGGGTCAGAGACGGGCACCCAGGCGCAGCACAGAGTTGAGTGCGGCCTTGCTGATACCCGCAACGGTGTGGGGCCCCCTCTCCTCAGGGGGCAGGAAGGACTAAGGTCACCCTGCCTCTCAAGCCATCGAAACACGTCTCCTGAAGAAGTGTCCTAAGAAGCTGAGAAAATTTTAGACCATTTCTCCTTGGGGAAATCTTTATTTACCTTTTGAGTTTTCCAAACCTGTCACTTAGGATAAACCAGCTGTAGACTAGATTAGGTAGGCTAGATTCGGCTGCGGTAACAGCCTCATTCCTCACCCAGAGCCATGTCCACCCCCGGTCTGCCCAATGCTGCCCTCGCTTGGGGGGCAAGCTGACAGGACTCCCCCATTTGGAGCCCCATGGGGAGGAGAGAGAGTGGGGCTAACTGAGCCTGGAACTTGAAGGACTTGCATGGAAGTATGACAAATCTCCTCCGGTCTCACTGTGTTAACCAAAATAAGTCATGCAGTGACTCGGATGGAGGATTGGAATCTGCTGTGTGCTCAGAGGCAGAGAAAGGGAAATACATGAATGAAAAAGCAGGGCTCTGTTTTGTAGATGTGTTCATTAGTGTCCTCTTTTTTCCTTTTTTTAGATTCTACGTATGAGTGATCCCATATGGTATTTTTCTTTCTCTTTTTGGCTTACTTCACTTAGAGTGACAATCTCCAGGGCCATCCATGTTGCTGCAAATGGCGCTATTTTACTCTTTTTTATGACTGAGTAGTATTCCATTGTATAAATATACCACCTCTTCTTTATCCAGTCATCTGTTGATGGCCATTTAAGTGGTTTCCATGTCTTAGCTGTTGTAAATAGTGTTGCTATGAACACTGGATCAGACTCACAGACATAGCAAACAATCTTGTAGTTACTGGGGGAAAGGTGGTGTAGCCTTGGGCTACTGAGAAGAGGAGTTAAACCTCTCATTCCAGGACAAGCACAAGCATCCACTGCTGCTGGGGGCAAGACAGGGAGCCTCCTCTCAGCTGAGACCAACCACAAACACAAGGCAGAGTGGGGCTTCCATGAGGAGGAGGGGCAGGAATGCTTTGAAAACCTTACCTGGAGGCCCAGATTCATAGGGCTGACCTAGGACTCAGGACAGCAGAACATCCCTCCTTCGGCCGTCAGGAGCTGAGCACCCGTAATAAACAACAGCTGCCTCTTCCTGCAGGAGCGGCAAGTGCAGGAGAGAGGACCTCAGAGCCTCTGGCTTGCTCAGGCATCCGGGAGTGGCTGAGCGTAGAAGCTGGAGCGGGAACACTGAGGAAACCCCACCAGTGTTTTATCCGCCGTAAGCTGAGGCAGCCTAGATGCTTTGGGGGCCTGTGGGGGCACTGAAAGCAATGATTAAAGCCGAAAAAGCCCTCAAACCCAGCTCAACTCCTGGCTGGGTAGACAGCCTCCTCGCCTCTGGAAACACACATAAAAAGATATTTTATGAGCATAAAAATTACTTACTTTGGTCTCTACTCTTTTTTTTTAAATTATGTTTTTATTGAAGTATAGTCAGTTTGCAATGTTGTGTCAGTTCCCGGTGTACAGCATAATATTTAAGTCATATAGAAACATACATATATTTGTTTTCATATTCTTTTTATCTACTCTTTCTTTATGCATGGTTTTCAGCAGTTAATCCAAAGTTGATACTGTAAAAAGCAAAGCAAAGTAAAACCAAATCATTGCCAACAGATAAAACAGTCGAAAGAACCAGAGCTAGGGATGACCCAGTTCTTGGAAGTGTAAGATAGGACTTTAACATAACCATGATAGATATGTTAAATGATCTAGAGAAAAAGGTATATAGGATGCATAAACAGATGAGAAATTTCAGCAGAGAGACAAACTATAAGAGAGACGAATAGGAATGCTACAAATTTAAAGAAATGATATAAAACAAAGAATTCTTTTGGTGGGCTTACCAGCAGACTAGTCTCAGCGGAGGAAAGCTAAATGAACTTGAAGACAGGTCAACAGAAACCATATAAAGTGACACACAAAAAGAAAAAAGGACTGAAAAAACAGGTCACCCAAGAGCTCTGGGACAAGATCAGACAATTGGGGCCCCAGAATAAGAGACAATAAAACGGAAGAGAAATTTAAAGAGATGATGGCTAAGAATTTTCCAAAAATAGTGCAAGACAACAAACTCCAGATCCATGAAGCTTAGAGAGTCCCAACAGTATAAACTCAAAGATAAACCCCCAAACTGAAAAAAAAAAAATCCACCTAGACGTATCATAACTGAACCGCTGAAAACCAAAGGCAAGGAGAAAGTATGGGATGCATCTGGGGGGGAGCGTTACATACAGACTAAAACATCAGCTGCAGTGGATTTCTTGTCAGATACTCTGCAAGCCAGAAGGTAAAGGTGCGAAACCTTGAGTGAACTGAAAGGAAAAAAAGTCTTAACCCAAAATGCTCTACCCAGTCAAAATATGTTTCAAAACTGAAAGCAAAAATTAAACCTTTTCAGACAAACAAGCCGAGGTAACACATTATGAACAGACCTGTGCTACAAGAAATGTTGCACGAAGATCTTCAGGCTGTAGACAATTAAACCAGGTGGAAATTTGGGTCTATACCAGGAGTGGAGAGCGCCAGAAGGCGTGAAAATAAAGGAAATGTTTGAAGTATTTTTCTTATAATTAGGTTTTTTAAAGATTGTTGACTAAATCAAAAATAGAAACAGGGCTCATAGCATATGTAGAATAAAGCAGATGCAAATAATTGCACACAGGATGGGGGAGGAGGAGTTGCCGGTAAAATGTTGGAAACACAAACTGCTAAGATACGATATTTTGAAATTTAAAACCTTTAGGATTGAAGTAGTAATTTCGGATCAGTTGCTTATATCAATAAACACTGCTGTCCATGGAAAATGTATCAGGTACAAGGGTCAGTCTGAATCACAAACGTCATTTAGTTCAGTGGCTCTCAAGTTGAGCTAACATCAGAATCACTTGGGAGAGTTAGTTTAAAAATTGAACTTTCTGGGTACCATCTGATGCTGCAGGTCTCCCTGAGGCAATGCGTCCTGTCTAACCTGGACCCCCCCTAACATGTGGCACATGGCGGCGTCCCTCAGGGTAGGAGGTAGAGCCAAGTTAGGATCGGCTGGACTCAGACAGGAGTGAACTGATGGTCGAGCTGCCGAGAGGCTCAGCCCGGCTGATGCCAGGTAAACCCCTCCTTCCTAACAAGAAGCTGTGTTCTTGCAGTGGTCAGCATGGGGAAATCGGAGTCCCTGGGGACAACTGGGCGTCCTTGATACATCTAAGGACCTTCCACTCCAGGAATCTGGGGACCATGGACATGGTGGGCCAGGTGTAGTTGACCACACCAAACTCTTGCTGTGGTTTAGAATAGGAGCCTCTGGATCGTGGGTGGGGGTGGGGGTGCCACTCTCCCCTTTCCTCCAGAGGCCACAGGTCAGGGTATCTTCAGGGACCCAAGGTGGCTTTGGGTCATGTGTGCAGGACGTTCCATGGGGCCAGGGTTGGGTAGACAAGTTTGCCAAGAGATCCTGAGTCAACCGTGGCTTTGGGCTGGAAGCAGATGTAGGCACCAGTGTTGGACCAGATCGCCAAGATCAGGGAAGAGCCGATGAGTGGGGAGATGGGAGGGGAGGAATTCTAACACTAGAAGGTACTCATCGCAGCGGGGCTCCTCGGAATGTGGTGTCTGAGGGACAGAGAGGGTGGGTCCTTCATGGAGGACCTCGAATGGCAGCCAGAATTGGGTCTGTCTCCTTCCTCCCGTGGAAGAGCAGGTGAAGGATTTCCTTTTTCCCTCTTCAGGAGGGGAAGTTTTTAGGCTCTGCCAGATAATCAAAATAATGGGAGCTCTGGGCTCTCCTTAATTAGCTTCACCTCCCCCAGGTGGCAGGAAGAGGAGGCAGCCCCCCACTGCGCTGGCTGATTTGTTTTCCCCTTTTTTTCTTGTTCCTCCATGCCCACTTCCTCCTGTGGGGGCTCCTGCACGTAAAGCAGTGACGGACATGGTGGTGGCGCCTGCAAACCTCGTACCTGAATGAGTCATCTTCCTGCAAACTTCCTAGAGAGATGGCTCCCAAAGGCGCCCGCAGCCTCGGGTCTGCGGCGACAGTCTGGGGCTGCAGCTCCGTCGCTCAGCGGGAGTCTCGCAGTCTTCTGACAGCCTGGCTCACTAGAAAGTTAGATCTGTCATTAACCTCTCAAGGTGAGTTAGCCACAGCCTGTCGGTCCCTCCGCCTCTGAGCTCTTCACGTTTTAACGTCCACTACCTGTCGAGCGCTTCCCTGCGGGGTGGCCGCACGCCCAGGCGTCACACACGGGGAAGCGGAGGCCCAGACCGAGCAGGCAGCCGACACACGTCTCCCGGTTAATAAGCAGGAATGAGATGCTGGTCTAACTCCGGGGTCCGCGCGGCTCTGTTGTGTCCCAGTCCAGCCAAGACCTGTGTTTTGGTGTCTCTGTCCCCATGTCCCCACCCACCCCACCCACGTCCTCCTGGTCATGTCCTTTCATGTCCTAGGCTTGTGCTTGTTAATAATTTAACTGAGGGGGAATTTCAACTTTAAAAGGAAATCCAGAGGTGGGGAGGGTGTAGCTCAGTGGTAGAGCGTGTGCTTAGCATGCACGAGGTCCTGGGTTCAATCCTCAGTACCTCCGTTTAAAAAAAATTGAATAAATAAATCAACTTAATTACCTCCCCCACCTCCAAAAAAAAAAGGAAGTCCAAAAGTAATACAGCCCAACATGGGATTCCATTACTTCCCCGAAACGTGTTTGTCCAGTGGCCAGAGCATCCGTGTATCTGTCAAACTAAGAATCTTCATTGGACAAGATGATGTTGTGTCCCTGTGGTCCCGGCAAGGTGGTGAGCGAGGGTCTGGGGTGGAGAGGAATCGGAGAGGAAGTTGCCCGGCCCTGCCAAGCTTCGCGTAAGTGTCCCACACAAAGGCTACCTACTTTAATTTCTCTTTCATGTTAAAACCTCTTCCCCTTTTGAGATGACAAATTACAAAATCGACTTGCCCCACACTGCAGTGTCTCCCCATCTGTGCACCAGCGAGTGGTTGATACAAGATCAGGTCTAGAGATTGCTGCAGAAATGAGATACGCGTTTTAAAAAAACCCACAGTCTTGAAAAATTTTTCCACACCAATCACTACCTCATTCATTCATTCGTCCACTCAGCAAGTATTTCTGAAACACCTGTGAGTGTGAGGCCCTGTCCCGACGTCCCGGCAGTCTCCTTCTTTCTGGGGCATGTGCGCCAGTGACCACAGACGGGTCAACGCCACTGCAGGAAGCCAGGCAGGGCTGGACCCAGAAACGGGGCTGGAGCTGGGACGAGACCGCCGTTCGGTAGTCAGGGGAGCAGTGGCCTCGGAGTGGACGCCTATGGAAGGGAGGGGCCCGCCCACGCTTGTCTGGGGGCTGCATTCTTGGCAGAGGAATCCCAAGGATGGAGGTTCTAAATCAAGAATGTGCTGCACAAACTCAAGGGAAAGCCCAGATCAGGGTCCCAAGGGAGGGGCAGGACGCAAAGCTGGGCAGGCCCGGAGGGAGAGGCCGGCCCTGTGGGTCCCAGTCAGGGTGCAGGCTAGTCGTGGGGGTGTCCTGGAGGGTTTCAAACAGAATGCAGACGTGCCTTGAATAGTAGTAAAAGGCCCGCTTGGTCTGTTGAGAGGAGAACAGGTCGCGGAAGGCGGGAGGCGCTTGGAAGATGACGGCACCGGTGCAGGGGGTCGGCAGGCGGGATGAGAAGCCTCTGGGTTTGAGTTACAGGATTTCGCTCCGTCCCGAGGAGGGAGCTCAGGGGTCTGGCTGGTGGGGTTGGTGTGTTTGCTCGGTCTGTGGCCCGAGCAGCGGGAAGGGGTGGCCTGTTGCTGGAATGAGCGTGCTCGTGGGCGGGCGAGGCTCGGGAAGGACAGTTGAGTCTGGTTGAGGCAGGAGGTGTTTGAGATTCTTCTGAACGTTCTGAGGAGAAATCCTGGTGTCTGGAGCTCCAGAGAGGGACTGGGGCTGGAGATAGAATTTTGGGGTGTAGTCAGTTGAATAATGTCTCCCCAGAATCTGTGTCCACCTTGAACCTCAGAAAGGGACCTTATTTGGAAATAGAGTCTCTGCACATGTGATTATCATCTTGGCTTGAGGGTGAGGCCTGCCCGCCCCACCCTGAGTCAGCGCCCTTGTAAGGGGGAGGACGCAGACGGGCACAGAGGAGAGGGCAGTGGGGACGCGGGGCCGGGACCGGAGCTGTGTGTCTGTGGGTCAAGGACCCCGAGGGCTGCAGGCCCCCGACAGCTGGGGGGAGGCCTGGATGGCTTCTCTGTCAGACCTTCAGGAGGAACCAGCCCTGATCCTGGACTCCTGGCCCCCCGACCTGTGACAGGTCGCCTTCCTGCTGTTCTAAGCCGTCAGGTTTGTGGTACTTTGCTAGGACATCCTGAGAAACTGATACAGGGTCTCAGGGTAGCGACTGGAAGTGATGTCCAGTGAAATGACAGGAGGCCCCAGCCCAGGGCGGCCTGGTGTCAGGGGAGAGAAGGTGGGTGGGCCAGCAGAGCAGCCACACAGCTCTCTGCTTTCGTCATGCCAACAGCATTTAGAAATAGTAACGGCTGGAAGGCAACAGGAGAGACGGAGGGCGAGCTGGCAAGTGGCTCTCACACATGTCCTTCCACGGGAATGAAGCTGTGCTGGGCTGACTGCCACTGACTCTCCTTCCCACCCCATGTCCCCACCCCATGTTCCCACCCCATGTCCAGTCCTAGGAATCAGCTGAAACCCGCCTTTGCCTGCTTGGGCAGGGTGCCTCATACTTGAAACAGTCAATTTTATTGAGATATAACTTACATACAACAAAAGCATTCATTTTCAGGATGATTTCGATGAGTTCTGACCAATTCATAGCAGTGTAACCACAGCCACGGTGATAATAGGAAATACCCCAGCACCCCTTGAAAGTTCCCTGAGCTCCTCCCGATCAGCCTCAGCCCCGTCCCTGCTCCGAGCGGCCGCTGGTGTACTTCCTGCCGCTGCATCCGCTGGGCCCCCCGAGTCCGCGCACACGCAATCACACAGAATGTGCTCTTCTGTGCAGCTGCTCCCAGGGTCTCCTGCGTAGGAGCCTCGTGTCCATGACTTGCTGGAGGTGGCACAGGCCCAGCACCTCTTCCCAGTCCCGTGCTTGGTGACAGCAGGCTGGTTGCTGGGCGTCGGCCAGAGCGGGAGGATTTAGTCCACGGGGACTGGCGTTCGGCTGCCAGTCAGGGCTCTTCTCCTGGGAGTCAGGCGATGAACGTGCGGCCCCCCACGGCCGCGTCTTAACAGTCAGAGCTACCCCCGAGCACTCCTCTGGCCACGCTGGCAGGAAAGCCCGCCCCTGTCGCTGCTCCTGCCCGCCCAGCCCTGCTCACGCCTCACTCCCCCGAGGCTGCTCCCAAAGGCACCGCTGAGGGAGGAATGCTGTCCCCTGGCCGGAGTGGGTGGGGGTCACTGCTTCTGCCACCCGGAGGACTGGCCTTGTGGTGGGAAATGAACGGTCCCCTGCTGTGCTTAGTCTAGGACCTCGCACAGGCCAGAGGGGTTTTTCAAAGGAAGCTGATGCCACCGCTGAGCGGAGGGGGTGCCCTGTGCTCACACGGGCTTGACCTGACTCCCCACTGCACTCAGCTTCCCCGCTGCAGGGAGAGAGGCGTCTCTGATCCACCCTGTGCGAGAGCCTTGCGTCCTGGTGGCCTGGTGACTCCTTTCTCTGCAGCTTACTTCTTCTCTGGGGTCTCGGGGCGCACTCCTGCTCAGGAGACCACCCTAATCCCCAGACGGTTCAGTACGGCTGAACATAAACAGAGCCCTAAACACGAAGGCATCTCTGTTCTCCGAGGGGACGCCGCTGCGCCTGGCCCTGGTGCAGGTTTGCACTTTCTTCCCAGAGCCTCACAGTTTTGCAAACTCAAAGCCCTGTCCAGCTGGCCACAAAAGGTCTCGCCCTAATGCGTCACTGTGGCCTGCTGGTTCTGTGTTTCCATGACTTTTGAGAGCCAAGGAGCCCTGTCTCAGGGCTCTCAGCAGAAAGGAGACTGTCCCCTTTCACGGACAGCATCCCCAGCTGGTGTCATTCTTGCAGCATCTGCTGTGACCACGGGTGTCTCCCACCGCCGTCCCCACCGAGAATTCCTCAAGTTTCAGGAGTGTCTTGTGTTTGGAAGGAAACAGAAACAGTTCCGTGTGATGCCCTGGCTCTTGACACAGAAACCCCGCGTCAGCCACAGGACAGCGATGCGTCTACTGAGAATTCAGGACGCAGGGACGCTCTGTCTGGGTCTGTGGTTGACGGGCCGGGACTGTGTGGCTGCACAGCGCGGCACCCACAGCCTCTGTCTCACTTCCAGTTTATCTGGTCGTCTCGCGTGATCTGAGGTCACTCGCCGTCTGTGCTTTTCCACCCTGCAGTGTTAGAGAGCAGTTTGCTAAACACTGAGCAGCTCGGGGCTGATTTGAAGCCCGGCGGTTTCGCCTCTGATTGGAGCTCTGTGAGTCCGAACGTGTCCACGAGCGCGGAGCAAGCTCGACGCATCCCTGCAAATCGAACGGCCACGTGTGAGACTGGCTTCTAGAGCTGAGAGCGGGAAGGCCCCTGAGGAGGAAGCCCCGGGGCCCGCGTGGCGCCCTGCAGGGGCACTTCCAGCTTCGGGACTCACCTGTGGCCGGGGAGTTGTTTGCTAGGACTGATGCGTTTCATTTGTTCAAGGTTGTCCTTTGGATGAGCCGAGAGCTACTGAAACTTCCCGTATTCTTCTTTTGTCTCTCCACCTACCGCAGTTCCTGGCGTATAATTAGCCCTCAGAAAACGTTAGGGGAACCGAGAACAAGTGTGTTCCGTCCTCTTCACGGTTTGAAGCAGCGTTCAGGTTGTCGCCCGATCTTCTCAGTCTGGAACTGAGCACGTCTAGTCCCTGCCATTCTTCAGACAGGGCATAGGCCCGAGTGCGCCCCGTTCAAGCCGCATTCCTGACTGCAGCTCACATCACTTCCAAAACCTGGAGCGCGGGGGTGGCTCGTGCGGGGGCTGGGACCCAGGCCGTGCGTGGTCTCCGGCTCGACTGAGGGTCAGGGCCTTGGGCTTCCGGGCGGGGAGGCGCGCGCAGGCGGGGCCGGCGGTGAGGGCCGAGCGCGGGCCCCAGCCCAGCCTCCCCTGCAGTGCGAACTGCTCAGGGTGCCCCTCTTCCTGGCGGGTGAGGGGGACGTGTCACCACCGGAACTTTCCTGCACAGCAGGGGGAACGTGTGCTGTGGTTTTAGAGCTTTTCGTGTGTCTCCTGGTTCTCAATGGACTTTAGCTCAAAATAATCCACACACCATGCGCGGATGGGCCTGGAGATGGTCACGCTGAGTGAAGCAAGCCAGACAGAGAAAGAGAAGTGCCATGTGACGCCATGCACATGTGGAACCTAAAAACAAAGGCCACAAATGAACTTACTTACAAAACAGAGACAGACTCACAGACACAGAAAACAAGCTCATGGTTACCAGGGGAAAGTCAGGGGAGCGGGATGAACTGGGAGTTCAGGATTTGTAGATTTGTAGTTACTAAGTACTAACTATAAACTGCTTGAGCCGATGTAAGCATGTGGTCTCCGTTCTTCCTATAAAAGGTGCAGGGCTAGCCAGTTCCAAGTCAGAAAATGAACATGTGAATAGTTGGAGTCTTGCGACATCAAAGGAGGAGAAGCCCTCATCATCCCGGGCTTGTCCTACACCGGGCGGCCACGCCCGAGGCCCGAGGGGCTGGGACTGACTCACAGACCACCTGGGCAGCGGAGAGGAGAGGGAGCCAGCCTGGGGCTGGGGCAGGGAGGCACAGAAAGCGCATGTGGTGCAGGGCCTCCCTGCAGTGGTGGTAACCAACATGCCCAGGGTTTGTTTGGTTAAAGCCACGGCCCCTCAGGAAGTGAATGGGGAAACTTGGGGTGACATACAGGAGACAAAAGCATGTGCGAACAAGAAAGCAGGCTTTGTTTACAGGCTGTTTAGAGAAAGCAGTGACTAAGGACTTTTACTTGTAATGAATAGAATGACTAGTCAGTAGTCCCACACTTCTGTACATCCACGGACAGACCCTAGAAAGCAGGGGTCATGGTCCCAGAAGACATCTTGTTCCAGGAAATGAATGAAGAATGAAAGTCTGGACTTGGAAGAATCCTAATAAATCTTGATTAAAAGTTTTGTACTTCAACACAAAGCAGACACTTGATAATTATTGGTCAAGTAGGTGAAAGAAAAATATTTGAGGACAATTTTATTATTTTACATGCTTTATCAGGTAGCTGGAGAGAAAACACTGCCTATGAGTTCACTATTTTAAACATCTTTTCATAAGTGCTGTGATGTTAAGTATCTGAAGAAAGTCAAGGAGCCTAGAAAGGAAATTATGGTCCTAGCTGGCAGCTCAAAAAACTCCACAAGCTATGATTCAAATGGTGCTTCCTGGGGTTGTGCAGTGCACGTCCTGTGCAACTGTGAAGAGCAGTCCTTCTCAGTCACTTATATTTAAGTTAACATTCAAGAACCCTGGGGAGCTGTGGCTGTGACTGCCTGGTACAGAACCCAACTGGGTTAAGGAGGGTGTCCAGGTGGGTTGTGGATGGCCACTCAGAGTGAGGTATCAGAACCAAAGCCTGGTGAGAGGGTAGCTGCTCAGGAGAGCAGCAGTGGTAGCTGGAGACTGGTCACCTACAGGGAGGGTTGACCAGACAGGTAAATATCCTGTTTTGGAAGCCATGTTTCTTATGGTCAAAGAAGGAAATTATCAATATGGAAAGAGCCCCACGGTGCTGATTCAGAGCTAGAGATGTTGTGGGAGTCATGGTTTCAATACATGCAGATGGATGTAAGTACAGATGTAAACATACGTGTGTGCGTGTGTGTGTAAATGTAAATGTAAATTCACCCTCTAGATTCTTCCACCCAGAGGGCCTGGGAGGAGACACCTCTGTGGCAATGAGCCTGCTAGAGCCCAGGTGTTAGTTTCTACGTAGTTAGTTTCTCCACAAAAAGGAGCCAGACTTGACTTGGAGAAACGGCAGATTCCGCAGCTGGGGCTGGGAACTTGAAAAATGGGCTGAAAACAGGAAGTAAGGAAATGCTCAAAGATGGGATGTCAAAGGATACAGTGGCCAGCGTGCAAGGGCTCCTGTTGGTCAAGTCTGGAGAGACTTTTACATCAAAATAAATGATATTAATATTAATGAAAATAATAATGGGTTATTCAGTAACCCACTGACTAAAATAGAAATCCATGAGCTTGTTTTGACACAAATAAATAGGGGGAGGAGAAGGCTTTTGGGAACAGAATGCCAGCCTCTCAGAGAGGAAGGACAGGTAGAAGACGGCATCACCACTGGGCACCCTGGTGATAACAAGTGACCCGAGGAATACCCAGGTGTGCCAGGTGTGCCGGAACTGGCGGTGAGGTCTGTTGAGGGTAGAGATACTGACAGTCTCAAAGATAAAAATGTAGGACTCATTTCACAGCACAAGGGGAAAGAATGACTTGGCAGTGGTAAAGTCTGACAGATAACGGCTTCATCACATGATCACGGTTAGTACAAGCCATGTGACAAGTCAAACCCGTGCACCGCCTGTCAGGACCCGCTGGGCAGAGCACAGCATTACCTGTGTGACACTTCTGCCAGAAACGTACATCCTGTATGCAGACATAAGGACACACTGGCAAACCCAAGGAACACTCTGCAATCTGTGATTGCTGGAAGTGTCAGGGTGGTGAGACCAGGGAAACACCGAGAAACTGACTGATTGTGAAGGAGACTTTGGGAACGAAACACAACATGTGATTCTAGGTCAGATCCCTTTGCTCTGAACACCTTTAATGGGACAAGTGGTAAAACTTGAAGGATCTGCGAGGATTAGATGGTGGGACGGATCTGTGCTAAATGTGCAGGTACTAATGCTTCTTGCCTGAGCATCTCAGCTAATCCTTACTGCTACTTCCTAAGAGTGCAAAATGCAGACTGGCCACAGAATGGTTTTTTTTTTCATTTTTTGCCCACTTAGGACTGTAAAACATGATGATGATAAGGAAAATAGAAAAGTAGTATCAGTAAGGGAGAGAAGCGTAAAAGTGGATTCAGAAGAAATTATTTAATGGAGCATAAGAAATGGGAGAAATACGTTCAGGGGTTGAATAGTGCAGCCACTGGAATCAATATTTTATTTTTGTCATCACTGTCCATCATTAGGCATTTAGGACCTTGAACTACGTTTTAGGTTTCACCTTTTATTTCATATGTTTTTAGGGGGTGGTTACAGCTCGGTGGTAGAGGGTGTGCTCAGCATGCATGAGGTCCTGGGTCCAATCCCCAGTCCCTCCATTAAAAACAAACAAACAAACAAACCTGATTACCTCCTTCCTCCCTCCAATTTCTTTTTTAAATTCAAAAAAATTTGACCCTACGCTGGTTCTGAAGCACTAACATACAGAAATGGGCAAAACCACTGAAAACCTTGCTCTTGGCAGCTCCTCTCTGAATGCTGTCATGTGACCAGTGCTTAGAAACGTAATCCTGAGAAATAATAAGGTTATGCTCGGGAGGGATGCTGACTGTGTTCGGCTTATTCAGAGTTTCAGGCTTCACACTGACCCCTTTTTCTGGGAGAAGTGAGGGAAAAGAAACTGACGACAAATTGACTCTTTCTGTTCTCATCATTGAAACATTGCTTTTAATGAATGATTATGACAACCCAACACATAGTAGTAGATGCCAGCAGGAAATATTTCTAAGTCATTAGATCTCGATATACATACTAAAAGAAGTAATTACATTGAGGACTGGAAATAATAAATCTTTGTTATTTGTATTCACACTGAATCTCCAAATTCCTTGCACATGGAAGCACATTCTCAAGTATTCACAATTCGAATGTTGATTATTCTTATTTTAAAATAATTGAATCTATAACATTGTTCTTTCTGTTTGCTCTGGGATGCAGAAGGAGGGCCCTTTTTTTGTGTGTGTGTCTGACTAGCAATGGTTTCTTAGCAAACATGAAAAACCTTTTTTTCCAAATGGCTATTTTGTTTACACTGATAGGGTCCCATTGGCATGCTTGTAATTGTGTATTTCAACAAACCAAAACAAAATATTTAGTTGTAAAATATGCTTTGTATGTATTGAAGAAAGCATGTTTTAAAACAAAAGAATACATTCATCCCAGGATGAAACTCTGACAATATTTACAAGTTAAATAAATTCTGTCGTAGAAAGTGGCCCCTGGAGTCCAGTAGACGTATTTCACAACCTGGTGGGTAGTCCAGGACCCTGGAGAGTGACTGGGGGCCGTGGCGCTGTCCAGGGGGGCCCCTGTGGGGTGACTGGCTCCATTCCCCTCGGAAACTGCCCAAGCCAGTGTCGGTCGAACTGGGCCTCAGGGCTACCCCGCCCAAGGGAGACGGAGCGGGGCCTTTACGCACCGGCGCCCGCCAGACGCGGAGAGGGCAGCTCCTGTGGGTGTGAGTTCTCCTGCGCTTCCTGCCTGCAGTGCTCAGCCGGCAGGCTCCGGTTTCAGAGGGAGTCCTGGACACAGAGGTGAGGATGCCTGAGGCTGGACGGCTGGCCACTGGACGAGGAGGTCGAGGCCTGAGGACACGTGGGGGGCACCCACAATATCTGCCTGAAAATCACTTTTACTCACACAGGAACCGTGAGGGTAGAGTAACACACCTGGATAAAAGAGTATGGGGGGAGTCTTGTCACTGGCTACTTCATCATCTGGCCGAACGAATGAATGTCTTATTAGGTGATGAAAATGCAATTCTTTAACTTACCAATGTTTGCTTCTTTCTTTCAGGTTGAATGTCTTTTTTTGGGCTCTTACTCACTTTTCTCAGCAATGGCAAATGTTGTCAAAAGCTAACTTACATGTTTATGGTAACGAAAGATGCCTTTAAAGCCTCCTTGGAAGGAGTATTCATGCTCCTCACAATTCTTAGCCCTTCTTGTGGGAAGGATCAGAACAAATTTTTCAGTTTTCCTGAGTTTACTCTGTGCTCAGTAAATGAGCACAACAGTGAGTACCTCACAGGACACCAAGAGCCTTAGAGGCAAAGCCCAAACTGCGCTTACAGCAAGTGCTCAGTGGACGACCACGTCACCACCTGAGGCTGTCCCAGTTCTAATGTGCATTTTTTCGTCCTGCTGAAAAATTTCAAAGTTTGAGTGAATTTTGACCTTAAAGAGATGGAGGCTTGAACACCCATTGAAACAGACAGTCTCCCCCTCAGTGGGTTTATCGGTGAACCAGTGCCATCACTCCTGGAAGGAAGTGAAGACATGTGGATGCAGGTGCCTCTGAACACCATGCATCCTGGGAGCAGATGGGGTGTGTGTGCAGCGGTGCCTCTGCAGAATTCGCTGTTTCTTGGAGGAGCATGAGAGCTCGCTGTAGATCCCGGTGGGACGCCTTGCTTGCCTTCCTGGGGGCTTTTATTGACTCTCTGAGGAGAGTTTTCAGGAGATCTGGCCGAAAGAAAGACATGCAGGTGTGGCCCTCACTGGGAGCAGGAGGCGAGTTAGTGCCGGGTGCCAGATGGGGCCTGAGGCTGCCGGTCTGGGCTGGGTGGGTGAGGTCGTCCGGGGAGTGTAACGTTTGGCAGTGACATGTAAACAGGTGAACTGGCCTTAATGCCGTGAGGTGCCTGTTCTGTCGGGAGAGGGTGGGGCGTGTTCCTCTGGGTGATCTGGATGGGACAGTGATGCCCATGGTTCCTAAAAGCAGTAGAAATGCGCACGGTTAATCATCCCGAGGAAGAGGCCTTGGAAGGGGAACCAGGGTCACGGGTGCACATGGCAATGTCTCCCTCGCCGGCACCTCTGGTCCTGGGACCCGGGCTCTGAGGCTGGCAGACTGCCCTTCCAGTGGGAGTGACCAGTGCCTTTCCCAGGACCACGGCTGCCGGGTGACCACCTTGGAGCCAAGCAAAGAGCTCCCCGGAGGGCCCCTGAGTTCGGCTCTGGAGATGCGAGGTCTCTTCTAACGGCAACCCGAGTTCCCACACAGGTGTAGCTCCCTTTCGTTAACCCACAACCTTCAGTAAGGCCTTGTGAAGACCCGGTCTTCAACATGCTGTGAGAGTAAAGGTCAGGGCTCATGCCACGCCTGGGGGCAACAGAGGAGGGGGGGCAAAAGCCCCCTCTCGAGGACAGCGTGGCAGAGGCAGCAAACAGCCCAGTCTGGGCCATCCTGGGATGTCCTGTCTTGTTCTGGGACCCACCGAGAGCTGGCATCTTTGCAGGTCGTCCAGTAAATGGTTTAGGATAAGGCAGTCCCATGTGTCAAACTCCAAAGAAGCCAGGCGGATGGGGCTTTCCTCTTCGCGGTGGCAATTTCAGCCCAGATGCCTGGATCCCTACGAGTATCCCCAAGAACACAGGCCCTTGGAGGTCAGGAGGCTCGGCTCCCACCCGGTGACCCATGTGCGTCTTTTCAAAGCAGTGCAACCTTCTGCTCTCCGAGTCTTCTTGGCCATGGAAGCACCAGCATAGTGAGCCAGCGTGATGTCTGAGGGGCTGTGCCGGGACTGGTTCTACTCATTTGCACATGCTCAGATGACTAACTTATCCCGGAAGGTAAAAAGTCAAGTAAGCCGAGCTGATGGAGAAGAACCCAAGGTCACCTTCTGATTCCATGCTTATTTGCAGTGTGTCGAAGGCTCGCAGTGTAACGTGGGCCACTGCAAGGCCTCTCCGGGGGAGCGCTCCAGACATCAGGTGTCCCAGGCAGCCACTTGCTTCAGTAATGTCCCCTCTTGACCCCGAGCCATGTTTCTCTTTCCTTCATCCCTGTAAATCTCCTCCTGTAACGCAACAGAATTTTATTTAAGGTTTGGGGTGACAGGAGTGCTGGCTACATCACAGAAAAAGCCAGCACCACCTGAAATTAAATATTAGAAATTTCTTTCTTCTCCAGAATTAGTGTTATTTTATTACGCAGGATAAGGTCTCCCAAATCCCAGCCCAGACTGGTCTCTGGGCCTACATTTGTTTTCCCAAAAGCAAGTTTATTGTACCGTCCAAGAATGCACAAGCAGCTGACGCTAGCTTTGCTTAAATAGCATTCTGACCTTTCTGAAATTGTCCACAGCGTAAACAGCCTGAGGCAGCAGGAATTAGTATCAGGGATGTTGCTGCAGTGAGCGTGGGCTTGCTCGCTAAATGTCAGAATATTAGAACGCAGCAGACTCACGAGAAAAGTAAGTTAGGACAAAGGGGAAAAAAAGAGTGTTGCTTTTATAGACGACAGCAAAATTCAATGATTAATTGCCCCAAACTATAGGGGCAAAATTAATAAAAAAGTGAAATACGACTTAAATAAGTCTTAGATGCGAACAGCCACCATCAAGTTTTTAAGGAAGCAAGGGTTCTGACGAACAGTGCCGGCAAGCGTGTGCTGGACACCCAGGAGGACGACTGCCTCGCACCCGAATGGGTTCCTTGGCACCGTTGTCAGAAGCACCGTCAGTGCCCGAGGCGGACCAGGGTCAGCTGTGGGTTGGAAGATCCCGTGTCTGAGACCGGATGGTGATCATTATGCCTCTTTTGAGCGACTCTGTCTGTGGGCCATCGCTAGGATATTCTGGGGCGGGGAGAGCCTTGCACGGCCATGGCAATGTACTCTCACTGAACCCCCCGCTGGCCCGCTCTCTGTCTCACTCAGCTGGCTAGACCACAGTTCTGGTTGAGTTCAGCTCTCCTGCTAGCCAGCTCTTGTGCCAGCGTGACCGAATGTTTCTAGAAGAGGACAGCAAGCAATCACAGGGGTGGTCTCACTTCAAATTCACGGTTGCCTGGAAGCTACATAATCCTCTACCTCATCCATTCTCCCTAGATGGCTGCTTCATTCCTTTTCCTCTCTTGTCAAAGCTCTGATGCCCCCTTTCCCATCTTCACTCTCAGCCAATGACCTGGTATCCTTGTTCACTGAGAACACAGGGACCATCAGACGAGAACCCGCACAAGCGCTCACCACCCTGCCCACCGTGTGCCAGACCCGTCGGCACCGCCACCTTGCCCACCACCGCGGGCGGCCCCGGCTGGCGCACCGGCTCCCAGCCTCCGTGGCCCGCTCGGTGCTGGGGGGCGGGCACGTCTCTCCTGTCTTTCTCGCCTAATCGACATTTCCCTCTTCACTGGGTGGTTCCCACCAATGTGTAGACATCTCCTACTCCCCCCATCCTGACACAAAGGCTTTGGACTCCTGTATCAGCTCTGCCTCCTGCCCATTTCTCTCTTTCCTCTCGTGCAAACTTCCTGACGTAGCTGTTTGTGCTGTCTCCTATCTCCGACCCTCTTCCTGTCTGGTTTCCCCACACCGCTCAACACAAGCTGTCCAGGTTGCACCGACCGCACGTGCTGCATCTTGGGCTCAGGTTCTTCAGGCTCGTGCTGCTCGATCTGCTGGCAGCATTGACATGTTGACTACTCTTCTCTTCTTGAAACGCTTTTGTGCTTGGCCTCCAGGTCTCAGGCCCTGAAGCGCCTTTCTTGTCCATCTATGCCCACTCCCTTGGTGACCTCATCCACCTGTAAGCTGATGACCCCTAAGTTTGCATCCCCAGCCTGCTGTTGCCCTCTGAACCCCATGTGCATACAAGCGATTATCTACTGTACGGGATGTCTCCACTGGGATGTCTGATGAGCATCTGTAAACGCTCACGTGCTGACTAACTTCTTGGTATCCTCCTCCACCCTCAGCCTGCTGCTTCTGCAGTATTTCCCCTTTTATTTAATGAATTCCTTCTATTGTTCAAGTCAAGCATCTCAAAGCCATCTTTTGTGTCTCTCTTGCTCTCAGACCCTATACCCAGCCCCTCAGCAAACCCTGCTGGCCCCACCTCCAAAGTAGACTCACCATGTCTTACCGGGATGTTCTTCCTAACTCTGCCTGGGTCCCCTTTACCCTATTGCTGACATTACCACCAGAGTAACCTTCCTAAAATGTAAGTCAGACAGGCCTTAGAATGTCATGTTACTTAGAACCTTCCCGTGGCTTCTGGTCTCACCCCGAGGAGAAGGTGAAGCCGTCACGACGGACTGCATGGCCCCGGAACCTGGCTCCTCTCGCCTCTTTGATCTCAACTCTCCCCGGGCTGCTTTGGTTCACTCGAGTCACACTGGCCGCCTTGCTTTCCCGTGAGCGTGTCAGGCAGACGTGTGTGTCAGGAGGCCCGCCCTCGCTGTTCCTCTGTCCCGAAGTGTTCCTCCCACGTGTAAACACGCACTCACTGCCACGCCAGCCCCCCCACTCCCACCCACTCAAGTGGCGCCTGTCAGCGACACCTTGCCTGTCTGCCTGACTTCGAAGTGCCTCAGTTGTCCCCCTCCGACCTCCCGGCCTGATTCTCCTCCCTGGCCCCCATCACCACCTACCATATTGTACATCTTTTCTTTTGTTTATGGCCCAGCTCCCATGGCTCGAATGTAAACCCCACGAGGTCAAGGATTTCATCTGCCTCACCCACTGCTGTAACCTTTGGCCTGGAGGAGCCCCCAGCGCATGGTGAGAGCTCAGCGAGTGTTTGCTGAAAGAGTGAATGAGCTGCGGGTGGTGTAAGGGGGACTTGGGGGACCCAGGTCTTTTATGAACCCACTACTTCTGATTTACAGACTGTTGGGAAAATTGCTTAACATCCTTACGTGCTAGCTTCTTTCCATCTGTAAAACGTTTTACCAGAACTGTTTGTCAGGATTAAGTGGAATGATAAACATGACATCAACAAGTTCCTCCTAGTTTTATTAGACGTGTTAATTAGCACTAGCAATTTTATTTATAATCATTTGAAGAAGAAAGGAGGAAGTCGGACCGGCCAGGGATGCGCATTCTCACTTCACGCCCCGCAGACACCGCTGGTTTCTGTCCAGGGCCAACCTAGGGCTTTCCCGAGGGGGATTTGCGGCTTGACTAATTCTTGTTTCAGACTTCAGTGGAGAGGGTAACCCAGATTCTCCTCAAATTACCGGGCCAAACTGAATAGTTGCTTTGGTGATACAGATATTCTGGTTTCTGCTGCCTCTAAACAGGCCAGTTTATGGCACAATGACCACATACTGTAGAAAATGGTTGATGAGACAACGTGAATCTTCTGAGGGTGGTGTTTCTCCTTGACAGCTGGGTTCTGCCTCCGCTGGGAGCAGAGCATGACCTACATTATTTGTGATGTGCCAATTCTCTATCTGTCATCTCTTTACCTATAAAGATACATCATGTGGTTTTTTTCAGGCTTATTATTCTTTTAAGTTGGAATGTGGGTTGTTGATTATAAAGTTCATTAGGTATTGTGTGGAGCCTTTCAGAGAACTTTAAAATCATTCTGATTCATTTGTAATTTCCAAGAAGAATAAAAAACATTCCACAGACTAATAATTCTGAAACAAGAAAAAAATTGTATCTAAAATTGAAATTATTAAGTGACCTAGTTGCATAAGCTCGCCTTCCTTCCTCCACCTGACTTTGTACCTTTCTATGATCTGAGGTCTGTGCTGGAAGGATAGGGCTTGTGGTGAGGCGCTCAGCACCCCGCCCGGCGTGTGGGCGAAGGCCGAGGGCGCTGCGCACGAGCGCGGGCACCCCTGAGGGGCACACGCTGCCGAGGAACTCAGCACCCGAGACTATTCAGCACAGAGGCCAGTGGGTTTACGCTGGTGCAGAGAAGTCTAAAGATTTAAGAAGCCTGACACTTAAGGGGAAACCTCTGTGGCTGCTCCCTCGTTGAACACAGAGCTGCTGCTTCACTGGTGAGTTTTGTTTTGGCTTGGAATCTAGAGAAGAGTTGACCCCTGCTGTCTTAGCTGCCTTATGCTGTGAGGGTAGAAGAACGCAGTGAAAGTCTGTCATCAGGTCAGACACTGGCTGTTACGCAGACCCCTTGGTCGTGCCGGGGGGTGGGGGGAGGAGAGACACTAGCTCTTGCTGGGTCTGTCGTGTGCCGGCCATGGCTCTGGAGATGTCACATGTGCTACTTTATGTAATTCTGACCGCGGTCCCGGGAGCAGGTGCGATTCCAGAGTCAGAGCCGGAGGCATGCGTCAGCGTGCAGCACTGAGGGAACAGAGTCTGGGTTTACCTGCCCCCCGAGTCTGTGCTCTTTCTACCTCACAAAGGCATTACGTGAGGTCTTCGAGTCCCCCGTGTTGGTGACGGTGACTAGCACCTGGGAAAGGACTGCAGAAACATTTGCAAGGAACCTAGTGAACCACACACACCTTAGAACGAGCCGTCATCGACATGAGCCACAAGCGTGAGAAGAAGCGCCCACTCGACAACCCAGCCTCTTGCACGCGCCGCCTGCACGCCCGCCTCGGGCTGCGCCGTGCGGGGCGGGGGGCTGCGGTCTTCACGAGGGCGAAGCACAGCGGGGTGAGTGTCTGTGGAGGGAGGCGGCAGTTGACCTGGGGGCAGGCACGTGTCCTGGGTCAGGAGAACAGGGCAGGAGCTGGGCCCACAGAGACGGATGGAGAAGATGGTGCCGGCAGACGGGGCTGACGAGATGGGAGGAAGGGCTGGGGAGCCTGGAGCCAGCTCGCAGGAAGGACAGAGCCGCGGGTGCACCGGCATCATATGCGGATACACTCCGGGTCTGGTTCGGGAGGCTCACCGACGCCGTCATTCATGGGAAGAAGCGCTCGTGATAAAATCGTCTTCCAGTGAAAGTGACAAAAGGGCGGCAACCAGTTTAGTTTCACCGTGTTGTGGGTTAATGTGTTTGTGCCATTTACAAAATACTGTTATTCCATTAATATGACACTATCGGGGGCATTTGCTGTCATCTCACATTTTTATGTCTTCTTACGAAACATCTTCAGCCTTCTGAGCCCTCACTTACCTGGAGGTCTCCAGTCTAAAAATACCAACCCTCTAAGACAAGCTGAGAAAGAGGAAACGAACACATGAAGAGACTGCAGCCAAAGCAGACACCACAAAGCCCAGAGCCCAACCGTTGTGAGCTTTCTCCCAAGGGGGACCCTCAGGCGCACACTCAGATGTACTGACTCTCATTTTAGCTGCAGTTCTGATGAGCAGGCTGTTGGCTTCCGGCCCAGAGCTCATAGAAGCAAAAGGTTTCAGGCGGGAGGGTCACTAGTGGAGTCGGACGCTGGGAGGCACTAGGTAAAAATGAGGAAGGGGTGGGACGGGGACACATCCCGAAATACAGAGCATGACGATGTGCTGCACCTGGAGCCATGCGACGCAGAAGCAAACAGTGTCGAGGATTTGAAAGACCTCTGCGTGGAACTTGGTGCTTTTCTGCAGAGGAGAAAAGCTAACATCCACAGTGGTGTCCACACAGGGCATCAGAAGCAGGGCTGGACGATGGTGACTTTTACCAGAAGATGCATTTGCACAAAACTTTTATCAAGCATGTCTCAGATTTTTAAACACTTAGCACTGGAAATGATCAGCCTCAGTTGAAAGTTAATTCAGAATTACCATCCCCAAGAACAAGGTGAATTAGACGTTGCCGAGTTTCTCTGTGAAGTACCCTCAGCCGCCAGCAGGTCGTTCAGAACCCAGAGCACGTGATGGCTGGGCAGCGTCTTAAATCTAAAGAGGACTCCTTATCAGGGAAGATGGGTATCTGCGAAGTCTATTCCTTTTCACTTTTTACAACTTCTGTTTTGAGGAGTAGAGTGAGGAGTTGGATATATGAAAAAAGAGAAGGCTGACTGAAGGAAGGGCAAAGCTGTGAAGGGGGACAGTCTGAGCAAAACTGAAGGGGAAGTGGTCTGTCCATGGGCAGAGGCTGTGAGGCGGGGGGTGCAGCCACTCACCCGAGACCAGGGGAGAGCAGCCCAGATGCGGAGCAGGGCTCGCCCACAGCCGTGGGCAGGAGTCATCTAGGACTGGGGTCGGGCGAGGCCTCTGCACGCCCTTTGTCAGCCTCCCTCTCCTGATGGCGCTGAGGACTTTGTCCTCCCTGTGCCCTGCCCCCCGCCCCCGTCACACCACGTGGAATTCTAGGGACAAAGGGACGCTGGGCTGCATGGGCCACGAGTCACGTGCACCTTGCCGAGGTCTTCCAGGCCCTTCCTGCGCACGCATGGTCTCCCGAGTGGCAGCGTGGGGGTGTGAAGAACCGCAGGATCTCAGGACCCACCCCGGGTCTGCTTGGTCAGAGCCCACATTTCGGCCCCATGGAGAGGGGATTCTTGCACTCAGGGCACCCGGAAGCCCCTCTCCCAGGTAGAGGAAACCTGGGCCAAGGGGTGGTCAGTGTTGAAGCGGTGGCTGCTGCTGTGTTGTTACATTTTCAGCGGGGGCGCCTGTCCTTCCCCAACTGTCCTGGAGCTGCTGGGGTGACAGCCAGGAGAGCAGCCTGGGCTGTGGTCACATTGTCACAGCCCCGTCCTTTCTCATTTCTGTAGCACCTTTACGCATCAGCCTGGCTGTTCCCGTCAGACAGAATGAAAATGAAGGCCCTAAATCTGGGTCACTGAGGAATGCAATGAATCAGTGGTGGCCTCGGGCCCTTTGCTCAGCTGCACGGCCCCCCCGCCCCCGCCCCTGCCATGCAGTGAGCACCTTCAGGAACCGGGGCAGCGGTGTCTTCACAGGACCAGGGGGGAGGCTTCAGGCTTTACTTGTGGGTTTATCTAACATCAAAATCACTCGACTGGAGGTCCCCAACATGAAAAGGACTTGTGGCTTTCAGATCTCTTTCTGGCAGATAAACAGACGTTTTGGTAAAAATTAATGAAAATGCAATGAAATAAGTCAGTTTCTTTTGGCCTTTTTGCCACTTTTAGCCTTTTCAGAGTCCGTACAGTAGGCTGAAGTGAGTCGCATTTCTCCTCCCCCGCGTTCTGCCAGAGCAGCATGAGAGCCACGGGCTGCCCAACGTCCTCCCTTCAGACGGGAGACGGATGGACGGCTGGACCGGCTGGCCTCCCGGGGGGTCTGCCAGGGACCTCCGTGTCCTCCCCGCTCACGATTTGGTAGAACAGGTGAGAAAGGGGCCTTTCTGTGGTCCTCACTCTGTGACCGAATCCCATCCATCTTGGTAAAATTAACCGTGCCTTCGTCAAAGAGTTTTCTGACATGTTTACAGTAAGTCTGAGAAAAGCCAGCTCCACTGGAAGTCAGTTTTAGAGCTACTTTGAGCTGTTTCATTGACCGTAATGTCCTCACCCCAGTGTCCCAGTACTGAGGGAGGGGTCGTGTCCAACTGCTCCTTTCACTGTTTCTTTATCTGATTTGAAGCAATACAGCATGTTTGCTGTTCTGGAAACTGCCAGAAAAAAGCTGTGAACTTCCTGGTAACCTCAGACAATGGAGGAGACGCCTGGGAGGTGGGGGGCATGGCTCGTCCAGCGGTGAGGGTTAGCGGCGTCTGTAATAGTCACTGCGCTTAGTCCCGGGACTGTCCTTGGCGGCCGATTCATTGCCCAGTGTGCCTCAGTGTTACACATGGAGAACGCAGAGACATAGAAACAAAATTGCGTTTCTTGCATTTCTACCTCCCCAAGCAACCACCGTTACCATTTAAACACATTTCTTCCCAGGCTGTGTTCTGGGAAGAACGTAGTCTTGTCGATTTATGGTTTTGTTACAGCATCGCATTTTGCTTAGACATTTTGGTAAGAGTAAGGCCAATGTTAGGATGTCACCGTCAGGGGTACAACTTTACATGTGGGACCTCAATGAAATTTTGCAAAGGCCCCGCTCTTTTCAAGAAGGCAACTCCAAATTTTGAAAACCTTCCTCTCCTCCTTCCACTTCAAAGATACGAGGTGTTAGAAAGAGAGTGAATGTAGGTTCAGCGGCATTCCTTCTTAAAGCAGTAGCATCGGACACCGTCCCAGGGCACCAGCGCGTGCGACTGGGTGGTGGTGCGTTTTCCTTCTGGAGAAGCTGACAGTCAGCGACCAGGAGGCGGAGAATTCCCGACACTCCTGTGTGTCCCCTGGAGAGCATGTGGCAGGCGGACCTGTGACCCACAGAGGCGCCTTCTGCCGGCTCCTCTCAGACCCCCCCCAGCTTCCCTGGAGCCTCCCAGAACCCGCACTGCCCCCACCGCCCCGTCCCTCCCTCCCAGCTGCTCTCCCCTCAGCCTCCCAGAACTGCGTTTTTCAGATCAGATTTATCTTCTTGGCTTGACCCCTGTCCTGGGGCGCAGGAGGCGACCATCCCGCTCTCTGAGCACATCTGGGGAAGTCAGTGGGAGAGAACACTCTCTGACTGGGCAGCCTGGTCCTGTCAGGGTCCCTGCTTCCCCCAGGCTGAGGGCACCTCCTTCCTCCTTCATATCTTCTGACCCAAGCTTTCCTTTTGCTACAGTTGAGAATAAGGCTGTTCCTTCCCCTTGCTGGTCTCCCTCACACACTGCAGGCAGCATTCTCCTTGTGGCCTCCTCTCCCGCCAGGGTCGCCGGCCACCCCGTCCTCTGTCGTGAGCCCTGGTTCCAGGCCCTGTGACCTCCCTAGTCGTGCTCTGGGACACGGTGCCCAGGGTGCCCTGACCATGGCCAAGCAGAAGGGGTCTGCGCCCCAGTCCTCGGTGCCACCACTGCTGGTAGATGCAGAGACCAACCTTCCTGTTTGCCCAGGATGGTCCTGATCTTAGCCCTGAAGTCTCCGCATCCTGGGAAACCCCTTGGTCCCTGGCAAGCCCAGATGGTCCCAGTCCTGGCAGTCCCACAAGGAGAAGGGCCGGGAGGTCAGTGCAGGCCGGAAACGCGGACTCCCGTCTCTGTGATGAGGGCTGACTCCTGCCCCCTCTGTTGGTGGAACCTCATGCCGTAGGTCCTCTTTGAGACTGCAGTGGGGGAGGGAGGGCAGGAGGGGAGGGGAGGAGGAGAGAAGCCAGAAGGGGGATGAGGTATGGGGGAGGGCGGGGAGGGGGAGGCTGTACCAAACACTGTGGAGCACCCGCACTTTACATGTCTCTAATCTTCACTTTAATCCTTTACAAATCCCTGACTTTCATCCTGTCAGTGAGGAGACAGGCGCTCAGATTAATTTGAAAAATGGCCAACGCGTGGCTGACGCAGCCCTAAAGTCATGTCAAGACTCTGGTTGCACAACAGCTCCGTCTCCTTACACTCTGTGCACATTCAGTGAAGCCCATTTCCTTCCCCTTAGATCAGTTTCCACCACTTCTCCATGTAGAGAGATGTTGGAAACTTAGAAACGAGCCTCCAGTTCTGATCTCCCTGTTTCTGTGGAGCTGGAAAACCTGGCATTGTTGCAACTCCTCCCTCCTCTTGCTCCTTCTGATTCTTCAGAACATCTGCCAAGCACCATCTCCTCTTCACGTTTGTCCCAGAAACGCGCAGACTTTGGGGTCAGACCACATGGCTTTGAGCCTTGGCTCTGCCAGTGAATAGCTGCCTGAACTTGAGGAAGTTGCTGTATTTCTGAGTTTCGGTTTGACGCCACCAGCACTGTCCAGGCTTCTCGTGAGGACTAACGAAACAGGAGGAGGGGAGCAGCAGAGCGCCTGGAGGCGTGCCCTCGGCCCCCGGGCTCTGGGCCGCCTGCCTCCCCGTGGTTTCCTCTCCGTGGCAGCTCTGCGAACCTGTCCCCCATCACTCCCGGGTCTTTGCGTCTGCGTTGTCCCCAAGCCCAAGTCCCAGCTCTTTAGGCAGCCTTCCAGACGTCCCACTGCGGTCCGGCCCCTCCGCCTGCTCCTGGGCCAGTCCACGCGGTGCTTTCCTGCCGTCGCACCTTTGACGCTCCCCACCCTTGACCCCCCCACCCCCCTACCTGGCCAGGCAGCCCGGGGTCACCTCTCCTGGCTGAGCCCCGCCCTCCCTCCCCGCGGAGACTGCACAGAGCTCGCTCTCAGCCTCCTTTCAGCTCTTCACACTCTCGAGCTGTTTCCTTGGTGACTAACCCCAGACGCCCAGCCACCCACCGCACTGCCTGGACTGTCCTGTACTGAGGCCTCAGCTTCCCAACCGTGAAAGTTCCTCAAAGGCAGGAAATAAATCACACACTTTAAGGTGTCTCTGCACATGGTGCAGAGCACGTGGTAGTAATCTGAATGTTAATTTACAACAGGCAGAGGAGGCTGACGTGCTCCTGGCTCTACAGGAGAGCAATTCCCAGGCCGGGTGGATCAGGACGTGACAGAGTCCGACCCACGGGCCCGAGGCTCTGGCACGCGTGGGCACGAAGGCTGTCCAACCTGCAGCCTCGATCAGCTCCCAAACTGGAGCTGTCAGCATGGCTGGCGACCCCCGCTGCGAAAGCCTCCTTTGTCTCCGCCGGAGAATTTGCAGACATAACTGGATGAATACTGTTTCCTTATTTCTATGTGGAGGAAAAGAGATAAAGCCAAACCACACGGCATGGACCTAAGGCGCGGCTGGCGGGGAAGGTCTGGTTTTAACCCCCTCCCACTTTCTTATTTCCCTTCCGACTTCTAGCCTCTGTTCTAACTGTTGGCTTTCTTGGGGAGGATTTCTTTTTTAAACGAGTACAGTTTTGTTTTGATTTCTGTTGTTTTTAATGCATCTTCTTACTGAAAAGGGTGAGAATACAAGAGAACAGCTCCCGTTACCCGTGGCCCGCTGTTGCTCAGCTCCCGACCTCCAGTTGCAGTGGCTTAAGCAGCGGTTCAGTGCCATCCCTCCTGGCCCTGGGCCGGCCGGGCGCAGCCGAGCGGCTGTCAGGAGGGGCCCGTCACGCAGTCGCCATCAGAGGATGCCGAGGCCCAGCCTCCGAAACCCCAGGCCGTTACTTCCATATCCTTTTGGCCAACAAGTCACCAAGGCCAATCCAGACCCGGGAAGGAAAGAGATTTCACTCCCGACATGCGAGCGGTGTGTCGCTTTGGAGGTAGGGGCGTTGAAGCCGGCATCTCCGAAGACTAGCTGCCACAGGTCGGGAGCGTCTCGTTAAGGTGCAAGCAGCACGCCGTCAGCGAGGCTCCTCGGCCAGGTCGCGGCGACCCCCGGGCTGCGGCCGCCCGAGCGCGGCCGGACTGTGCGCCTCAGAAACGCCGCGGGCCACCGCCCACGGGCCGCAGGCGGCTGGCGGGTACCCGACGCAGGGACTGGCTTTCGTTCTGTCTATTTATTGGCGTCGAGTTGCTTCACCATGCAGTGCTAATTTCTGGCACGCAGCTCAGTGATTCAGTTACACGTACATACATATTCCTGCCCGTACTCTTTCCATTACAGGCTATTACAAGGTACTGAATACAGTTCCCTGTGCTGTACAGCAGGACCTTGCTTTTATCTGTTTTGTATGTAGTGGTGTGTGTCGGCTAATCCCAAACTTCCAGTTTGTCCCTCCCTTTCCCCAGGTGACCATACGTTTCCTGGTTTCCGTTTGTTATCAGTGAGGACCGAGGTCCACAGAAATGCTGAAGGGCATCGGCTTTATCAGCCAGACTCCCACCAGCAGACACTGGTCCTCTGCATGTCATGCATCTTTTGAAATAATCCACCAAGTTGAAAATGTTTTAAATCCTTGCCATCTCCCAAAGGAACACTCAATATCAATCATGAGGAAGTCAACACGATTGAAAACCTTTCTTCCCAAAATGGCTGCCTAAAATCATTTTAATTTTTATAATTTAAAAATTTATTTATTCACCAGCTACAGACAACTCCTAAGTGCCTGTTTTCCCTTTTAAATTCTTCTTCCTTCTCGGGGGAACTGACTTGTATTCTCTACCGTGTCTGCAAGTCCGAGACCCCTTTTCTTTCTAAGTTTCAGGGGACCCTGCCATTGGGCGGGCTGCCTCCCCCGCCTGGGGTGAAGCCCGCAGTCGGAGTGAGCGGTCCGGGGGCTCGGGGCTGCGCGGAAGCGTTGCAGCCCGCCCGGCACAGAGCTCACAGCCTGTGACTGTGCTGCTGATTCACCTGACTGTCATTGCACTTGATTCTGAACGAGAATTTCACAGCTATTAGCAGATTTTCAACCTGGAAATTGTTTAGAAGTAAGGCCCGCCTGTACCATGTACTTCTTGCTTTTTACGCACCTCTCGACATCATGCAAGTGAGCAGCGGTGTCTTAAGTTTGAGGGCGATTAAGTGAGGGTGAGATCCCATAGGACCTTGATGGAGAGAGAAAACAAAACGGATCTGAGCTTCCCAAGGGTGACACGGAACTTGGGTTCACTTTGAAGTTCAGAAGGAGTATTGAGGCCAAGGGCATGCGAGGCGCCCCACAGGCCACACGTCCCACGGAGTGGCCGCCTCGGGGTGGGAGGCCCAGGGCTGGAAGCCGTCAGAGGCCACGTCCAAACTCTCAGCTGGTCTCTTTCCCGCCCGGGTCAGCGAGGGCGCAGCTGGGGAGGCGGTCACTCCTGGGGGGCGGCTCCCCCTCCCGCCTCTTTGTGCTTTTCCCACGGGAGGTCCAGCCTGGTGATGAAGCTTGCTATCCCAGGGAAGGAGCAGGGTTGAGCCTCTTGGTCCGTCAGCCTCTCTTTCTCAGCAGGCTGAGTTCGACCCAGTGTTCTTTCTTGGCGCCCCGCGAAGTCGACTCTAGGGCCATAATTAGTGACGGGAGGGTTTGCCCCCCCGCCTTCATGCTAAGGAGCATCCGCGGGGATGCTGGAGGGGCCAGGTGGGAAGGGGGGCTGGGAGCGTCCATGCCTGTGGTGCCCGTGTTCCCAAGCGTTTCTTCCTCTGCGAGGAGCTGGGTGCCAGCAGCAGTCCTTCCAGCAGCTTCCACCACAGCAGAAAGGAGCTTCTCCCCTTACTCCCCGCCGGATCAGCCCTCCCGGGTCAGGACGCTGAGGGAAGTCACGTGGAGGGTTCCTTCAAGCAGAGGAGTGGACAGGCACCCTGTGTCCATGGGGGATCCTAAGCTCCATCAAAGAAAAGCAACTCAGGACCCGGACAGGGTGTTATTCAAAAGGGCTGTCGGGAGGGAGGAGGGGAGGGAGGACTGTGGCAGTGGGACCCTGTGCCCGAAGGCCTGCATGCATCTCAAAATCAAGCAGGGAAAAGCTTTCCTTTTAGAGCATCAGGGAAGGAAACTCCAGAGGGACACGACCGGTGATGGCCAGGAAAAGGGTCCTGCTGTGCTCAACCAGTTCCCGAGAGGCTCTGACAAGGCGGCAGGTTCCACGCGTTTTTGCCGTTCAGGCCTGGGGACAGGCGGGTTCAGGGGTCTGTGGGAAGGAGAAAGCCCTGACTAACGTTCAGTCAAGACACAGCGGAGGGAGGGCAGGCTGCGGGCGGCGGCGGACGGTGGTCAGCACGGTGAGAGGAGGAAGCCAGCTGGCTCAGGTGGCGGGAAAGGCTTGTGTTCCATTGATCTTGCTATCAGACGTCGCTGTGCAATTTCCTCTAAAACTGTTTCCTGAGACTCGAATCACACAACACGCTACATGCTGGTGACCACCTCTATGGTCCCAGAGTCCTTCTTGCCTTATTTTTTGCTATTTTTTAAAAACTACTTGCACCTAAAAATGAGCTCCCCACCCGATCATCAGGTGCTGTCCCTGCTGTCAGCCGCCACATTTAGTGACCAGGCACTCATCAGGTTTGTCACCTGCTGTCTCGTAAAGATCACGTGCCTGACTTTTCAGGGTCTCCCGTTTTTCTTTTTCTTTTTTAAAATTGAGGTGTAATTGACATGTAACACTGTAGCCATTTCAGGTGTACAGCAGAATGATTCAGCGTTTGCATATATTGTGAAGTGATCACCACAACAAGTCTGGTTAACGTCCATCACTGTGTCGGGGCACTGGCCTCCCTGCATCACGTGGGTCATCTGGTCTTTACCGTGCAGAGGACGGAGTGTGGGGTGCGGAGGGCGCACAGCTTACGGGGTGGGCCCAGGCGGGGGCCCCAGAGGCTGCATCGCTCCCCGCCGTGCTCACCTGGCCTTTTCTCACGTTTCCGCGCCTTCCCAGGCAGCCCGCGGTGCCCTTGCCCACAGAGGTCGCAGAGCGGGAGGCAGAGCACAAACCCTCGCCGCACCGGGACTAGCCACGCACGGTCATTCTTCTCTAGCCCAGTGACCAGCTTCACCGCCGGTTCCAGGGAGTCATATGACTACTTTATCACCTACAGGATATAGATGGTTAACCAGCTGTATTTGGGCAAATAGGCGTTCCTTGTACATAGGAAGTGGTAATTCAGCAATTTGCTTTTGGCTAATTCTGGTTTCTCACTGTTTTTTTCTTAATGACCATTAGAAAGTACATCTTGTTAGGAGAACCACACGGGTGCTGTGCATGCCTGGGGCGTCGTGGGGGGCGTGAACCGGACAGCTCACTCTGGATCACGGCGTTTCTGAAGGTGAGCGTGGCTAAGCCCCCTCCATTCCTTTCAAAACTGTCCTTTCTTCTCTGATGCCCACAAGTAAGGAGTGTGAGGCATGGAACTGGTTTTCTCTTAGGAATTCCAGAACGCTGGCCTGGTGCCTGTGTTTGCTCTTAATGAAACACTTGCACTTTCACAAATGCGGTGCCCTTATGGTTTGAGGAAAAGTACTGTGCCTTCAGGAAGCTCACCTTTCCTCTAAATGCACAGTAAGTGACTTCAGTGTAACTGCCTCGCAGTAGCTTGGGGGATGGTCTGGGCAATGCTGCCTCGTCTGGTGAACATCCACGGGGCAGCGCTCTGGAGAGGAGTGCGCTTCTTCCTTTGACTAAGTGCACACAAAGAGTTTGAAACAGTAAAACATAAGCTAAGGTGTTTTGGAGGCAATGCAAACAAAGTGACGCATTCAGTGAAAGGGAAGGAGCGAGCATCCCCAGGAGCTGGAGGTGGGGTGGGCGGAGGTGTGAGAGGGGAGTCACTTTGGAGAAAGTGATTGGAAATTGTTATGAGACTCAGGGCAACACAGAAAGAGCTCTGCTCATGGCTGCAAACGCCACAGTGATTATGGAGTTAGTGTCTCGTGACCACAAAAGCACACAGCGACCTTGAAACGAGCGGGCCTGGGAGCCCCTCGGAAGCCTGTGTGGTTGTAGGAATGGGTCCTGGAGGGCTCAGTAATGTGAAGAAACAGAGGCAAGATCTGAATTAATTAGTCATTAAATCTTGAAATGATTAGAGGTGTGATTTCTATTAATGAAAATATGTAAGTGAGCTTCCAAAGGAGCAAACGGAACCAAAAGAAAGAAGAACAAAAAATACAAACCTATATACACATCACTGGAAAAAACCTTCTGGCTTCTTTCTTAACCACTTTTATTCAAAAGCAGAAGGAAGCCAGCGCAGAGTTTCAGCTCCACTGATGTTCATCTAAAAAAGGATAAAAACAGGACCTGTGGTTCAGATAAATTAAGAGAACATACCTTTAATGCACACCTACCTTTAGCAGTATGTGTGGTTCTGATACCTATAAGAGGTTCTGAAAACGGATGTATTATTTAAGATCTTGTGGGAATGTCACAGTCTGTCTAAGACGTGCTGGAGACAAGGTGAACGGTCTGGTGCGTAAGAGACTCGCAGCCCGAGAGGCACCGCAGTCTTCCTGCCTGTGAAAGGGTGTAAGTCTGCCTCGGAGGGTTTTCCTGAGGTTAAAAGCGATAGCAGACACAACGCAGTGATCTCGGTGCCTGGTGTGTAACTAGAACTTAAAGCAGGCACACCCACCCTTCACAGCAACGTGCACTGCACACGCATGCACGCAGCACACAACACAACATTCATATATGCCCATGCACATGATGTGACACATATACATGCACACGTGCACACACATGCCTGTGCACACTGAACATACAGACACACACGTGCACACGCGCACGCAGAATCTCCCTGAGTTCCTGCTCCTTGTCCCACGGGCTGTCACTGTTTATGAAATAAGCACAGATGTAAAGTCTTCTGCTTGAGCTGTAACCAAATGCTAAACTTGGTATTAAACGTGTTTAAATCAACATTTTAGCACAGGTCTCCTTACTGATGGAATATCAGTATTACCATATTGTTAATATTATTAAACTGTTCTTATTATAGACACAAAATACTAGTAATGTTTTCCCCACATTCAATTTTCTTGGGTAGACGCTGCCCTTCCCTTGGCCAAATGGACGAACAATCCAAGGAGGTGGGGGAGCCGCCCCTTCTGCTCCCAGCCCCTCCCCACCTCTCGTCTCCGGGGCCCTTACTTCCCTCTTGCTGCCTCCCCCTCCTGGGCCCAGCAGACAGCAGACCGGTCATTTTCCCTGAGAGTCTGTCCTCGGCCCACTGGTACCAACGAAGACGCTTGTTGCTTGTGACCTAAACTGTGTCCTGCATGGCCCTGGCGCTGGCCCTCTGCGTGCGACCAGAGGACTTCCAAAGCCCTCAGAGTCCAGCGAAGGGGACTCTGTGCAGTGGGGCCCCAGGGGGCGGCCGCTGGTGGATTCAAGGGCGGCTGGGTGGGGGGAGGGACCCCCACCTGGCGTTTTATCTTAAACCGCGTGGCGTGGTCACGACCCTCGCCTCCGGCCCACTGGACCTCTTCTGACGTTCAGGACGTGCGTGACTAGGCATTCTTTTCATTCTGAATGACGTCGTCAGTCAGCTGTTAGTTTCTGAGACGCTTTGTCTCGCATGCTGTGCCGAGTGAAAACGGTGCTAGGGCGCCGCATTAGGTGGCGGCAGGGAGAATGCACGCGGACATTTTAAACACTGTGTTAAAATGTGGCTCTGATTAAGTAACAGCAAGTTTCCTTGAAGTAACACTTTCTTTCCATGTGTGGTAACTAAGTCTTTAAGACGTGACCATGGGAAGGCAGAGGCCGTCCCTGCAGGGACATACCTTGCGCTGGGGGCTCTCAGCACATTGACTTTTCATTTAAAAGGTTATCTATTTTTATGGTTTCAGACCTTAAATGCCAAAGTCATATGAAGGGTGAACTTATCACTATGTGCTTCTCAAAGAGGAAGAATCGTCATTCAAAGACGCCTCTTCTGATGACAGACGATTTCTAAGGGTGTCCAAGAGGAGAAGAGAGTCGGTCAGGACTTGGCTCAAGGCCTGCAGAGTCTCTGTCTCACGCAATTTCTGAGTGGTGGATGCACTTCTAGCTAGAGACTGACTTGCTGCCTGAAGACGGGGGGGTCCCTTGGCCTGCCTTGGTGGCACCCCACACACCCACCACGGGGGCAGGAGAGAGGCTGTGAGCTCGAGTGGGGGTGGAGGGGCGCCCGGCACGCGCGCTCGTCTGAATGAGGGAAGGAAGGGCCGTCTCCTCTAGGTCAGCTTTCCCCAGGTGTTCCCCACGGAAGGGAGACGCACGGCTCTGCGAGGGAGGAGGCTGGGAAGTGCTGGGTGCTCGACGGGGCTCGGAAGAGTCACTGACCGTGAGCTGTGACACACGCATCCAAGGGAGGCTGCGGGTGGGGGCGTTTCCCCAAGTCACTCAGCCCCAGTGCGCCCTCTCCCCCCACCCCCCTTCCCTCCGGGAGCTCACTTTCAGCGGCTGCTCTGGCCCAGTGGAGTCACAGCTCCACATGGATATGCCTCCAGTAACACGGAGGTGGCGGGAAGAGGGCACCTCAACGATCGCAGCAGACACCTGGAGGTCTCTAGACCTGACCTGACCCCAGACCTCACCAATGATCCCAAAGACGCAGGCAAGCAGTCAGCCCAGAGAGGAGAGGCCCCCCTTTTCCGGAGGAACCCCGAAGCACCGGGCTTACTGAAAAGGGTTTTGGTTGCAGATCACTGTGAAGTGTTGTGGGCGGTCCATGAGAAAACAGTTTTCTCAGGGCTCCCCAGCTTTACCCACTCGCCGCGCTGTTAGAAGCTGCCTTTTCCCCACGCTCCACTCCCTCCCGCTGACTGTGGTCCATCGGCCCACAGGCTCCAGGTGTACCTGCGGGGAGACATCCAGGCATGCAGGTATGGTCTGCGTCAAAGCGCATCTGGTAGGGACCCCACGAGTGAATGGGGTGAGCGTGTTTCCAAGGAGACTGGCAGGGTGGGTCCTGCCCCCTGGGGCCCCCGGCTGGAAGGGATAGCCACACCCCCTCAACCCTTTCCTCCCCAGTGAGCTCACCTCCAGAGACTGATTCAGCAGGCACCACCCACCTGACACCCACCTGGGGCCCGCAGCCACTCACCACTGTGCTTGGCAGAGAGTGAGCCGCCCCTACGGCAGCTTGGTCCCTTCCTGCTAAACACGCCAAGTGTTCCTCCCAGTGTGAGGTCAAGGCCTGCTCACACAGCTGCCACTCACCACACACGTCCTTGCCCTTTGCAGGAGGTGACAGCCTCGGAAGCCGGTGACGGCCTCGCGCCTGCCTGGCCCTCCGTCTTCCCAGGCTGGGCAGCTCCAGCCTGGATGCCCCGTGGTCCCTTCTCGCCACCACGGCCGCTTGGCTCCAGCTGCTTCCAGCCAGGATTATTTTTTTTCCTTTGCTCGACTCAAAATTATTGTGTAAACCTGACCAGTGCAGACCTGATGAAAGGATCCCTTATCTCCTTCTAGACCTTGTGATAACTTGGCCTGAAAATTAAACAGCAGTTAATTTTGACAGGCCACATGCTCATTTCGTACACTATTATTTTCACTTTGATTGCTGCTGTAACAAGTTCCCACACATTTGGTGGCTTTCACAGCCCAGACTTAGCATCTTACAGACCTGTAGGTCAGAAGTCTGATACGGGGCTCAGCAGGCTGACACCGAGGAGCTGGCAGGGCTGTGTTCCTTCTGGAGGTTCTAAGGGAGGACCTGTTTCCTTCCTCAATCGCGTTGCTGCCAGAATTTAGCTCTTTGTGGCTGTGGGGCTGAGATCTCATCTTCATGCTGGCTGTCAGCTGAGGCCACCCACATTGCTTGGGTTGGGGCCCTCCTTCCGTCTTCAAAGGCAGCAAGGCTGGGCCGCGTCCCTCTCAGGCTTCAAATCTCTTCTTCCTCCGTCTCAGCTCGGAAAGAGTCTCCACTTTTGAGGACCACGATTACATCGGGCTTGCCTGGATAATGCGAGATCACCTCCCTACCTCAGGGTCCCCACACTGCATCCCACCTGCAGAGTTCCCTTTGCCGTGTAGTCACGTGCACACGTGTTCTGGGGATCAGCATGTGGTTGTCTCTGGTGCCGTGATTGTGTCCGGCCGCAGGCATGAGGTTCCCTGTCCACCAGCACTGCGACTCTGTCAGTCAGTATGAGAGTGTCATGTGACTGACGCGGGAGACAAGATCACATGAAAGTAAGTTCATGGTTAGACGGGTAGATGGTGGCTGATTCACACACCTCATAGTGAACCTACAGATAGAACTGGAAATTTCCAGTGGTGCTACGCTGTCATGTTGTACCTGTGTGGCTGACCACTCAAATCTAAGTGTAGGATCTTTCTGTAAGGCGGGGAGGGAGGCAATTAGGTATATCTTATTTCTTAATGGCGGTACTGGGGAGCCCAAGACCTCGCGCGGGCTAAGAGCACGCCCTACCTCGGGGCTGTGCCCGCCGCCCCCTGCGTGTAGCCTCTTTCATTACCCTACTGAACTTCACCGTGTATTTGACCCATTGTTTGAGTGTCCAGAGATTTTGCTCATTGTCTGTCATTCAACATAATAATTATATTTTTAGGCTTCTCGCCATCTTCAGGCCTGGTGGTCTTGCCTCCTCTATTTTTGTCCCTAAAATTGATAAAAAAAAATAATGGGCAGCTCGTGACTGAGGCCGGAGACCAGCCTGAGGCCAGTGAGGGTCTCTGCTGGGCGCCTGGGCTGGTGCCCTGTGGGCGGTCACCCAGCACGAGCAAGCCATCTCACTGCACCCCCACCCGGAGCCCCTTCCACACCTTGATGGCGTAGGAACTCCAGATGTGATCACGGATCTCAGTGTCCACAGTGCCTCTGGGATGTGCAGCCCAGTGACCAGCACACCAAGGTCAAGGGCGTGGCCAGCCCACTCCGGCTGGTGCTCACCGCCTCCAGCCCCGGGCTCTCCGGTTACTCTGTCAGAACGCATGCCAGTATCCTGCCTAGAATCGACACGGGAGGGCCCACCTCAGCCTGGGGGCTTGTCTTCTATCCCACGTGAACCTTGAGGGCCCTTCAGTCTGCTCTCTGGGGCACCCAGGCACTCACCGGGGCCGAGCGTCCTACCAAGCGACTCGTTCGGTGCAAGCCCACATGGGCCCACGATGCCCCAGGGACTTGCAGGGTTAAGACATCCTGGAAAGGGCGAACACTCTAGCACATGGTGACTGTGAGTCACCCAGACTGCAACCATCAGCGCGTCCCTCTCGGGGCCATGTACTAGGAAGACGGCTCTTCATGCAAAACCAAGTTGAAGGAAGCAGTGCTTCTGCGTGTATCGTACGATTTCCCCCTCGAGACCCTGAACTCTTCCTCCAGAGGACAACCTAGAACAGTTTGTCCTACAGATTCTCTTAATTCCAACTAGCTTTGTAGGTGTATTTGCACCCTAATCTGTTTGAGAAACAATGACATAGAAACTCTTTTAATTCCAAACCAAAGAAAATTGCATTTTAAGAATGAGTTGCAATCAGTGAGTTTCATATGTGACTGAATGACTTCAAAATACAATCTGGCATGAATGGTGGTGGTAGGGAGTATGTGTGAGAAAGGAAAGGAGCCTTAAAGCTGAGCTGGAGCCGGACTCCGTCTCAAGTGGCTGCACGGTGGTCGGTCTGTCGGTTCACCCAGAGGCGGATGAGAGCCTGGCTGCGCTCGCCTGTGTCTCCTGAGCCGCCAGACGAGAGCCCTGGGAAGGCAGCACGGAAGCGCCTATTGAAAACGTCTTAATGTTTCTTAGCATCACAGTTTCCATGACAGAAAGTCCACAGATTGTTCCTCCAAAGGGCTGACTGCTGAGCCTCAAGATTTGAGGAAATTTACTCGAGCGAAAAAAAAAAAGACTCTTTGCATGTGTGGTGGCACAGATGCCAATCTGTCACCGACGCCGTTTCCTTCGAACAGCTCATGTGATTTGTGTGATGAGGGTGGTGTTCTGGGGCAGGCTGGATCACTTCCAGTTACCGTGAGTGCCTGGGACACTTGTGAACCTGCCGGCAGTCTTTCTGAGAGCGCTGATTCTCAACCACAGCAGCACTAAATGTGTCCTCATCCAGATCTGCACACTGTTTATACCCAACAAGTATGTAACACTGTCCCGAAAGGACACAGAATGGACAAATGTGGCTTACTGTGACTTATTCTGCCGTTCTAAGCAGCAATAAGAGCAAATCAAAGGGAATTAAAATAAGGTCTCATGAATAGAAATAATGCAGACAGAACTTCTTCCATCTCTGCTTGGAATGCCCTCCCAGCGTGGCCTGAATACCTGGTTCCCGGCAGGCGCCGGCCCTGCCCGCCTGCCCACATTCACTCCAAAGCCTTTTCGGGCTGTCACCAAGCATTAACCCCTTGTTCTTCTGCACAGCCCACTAGGACTGCTGGTTTTGCACAGTTTTCTCAGCATGGTTTCCCAGCTTCTTGAAGCTGGAGCTTACGTTCGATTCATCTTTGCATCTTCAGCGCCTCTCCGCAATAGACATCGCGTAAACATTTGTCAGACTGAATTAAATGCGAATTCAGAAAACATTGCGTGTCACAGGTGGTTTAAAAGCATTTTCGCTCTGTAAGGGTCCAGCTGGGCCCCTGATGCTGGGGCATCCCTCACTGTTTGGTGACTGTGACTGCCAGTCCCAACGTGATCCACCCCCTCTGCATGGTATGCATGCCTGGCCACCCACCACCCCAGCCGCATCTCTCCCAGGGACCCGTCGCTGCCCCCAGGTCTGGCGTTTGTCTGGCCTCTCGGTACCTGCACAGCTCCGTTCTGCGCCGCCCTTGTGTTTTCCGCTCCTGCTGCTGCTCCCAGCCCCTCCCTGAGCACCTTCACCCAGCTCCTCCCCTCAGTCTGTCCCTTTTCCTCCTTCTGGGGTCATCTCAAGTCCTTCCTCCCCACAAACCCTTCAAAACCTGCTCTTTCCTCAGTGGGGACCTGTCACCTGCACCAACACATTTTTGTGGGACTGTGTGTGGTGATTTTTATTAGCTTTTGGAGGCACAGTTTCCAACCATACATGCCACCAGTTTGAAGTGCATGATTCAAGGGGTTTTGCCAACAGTCACCATCCCAATAAGGAGCACCTCCACCCCCACAGGAAGGTCCTCCAGCCCCATTCCCGCCCCTGTCATCCTCCCATCCTCCACCCGCAGTAATGACCTGGTTTCTGCCACCATTGTTTTGACTTTTCTAGAATTTCATATAAATGGAACACTGCAGGACCTGGTCTTATATGTTTGAATTCTTTACCCAGAAAAACGCTCCTGAGATTCAGGCACGTGGAGCAGGTGCAGGCAGCCCCCTTCGCCGGCACACCGCGCTCCAGCCTAGGGACGCAGTGCAGTTTGCCTATCTGTTCACCTGCTGGTGGACACTGGGGTTCTTCCTAGTTTGGGGCTGTTAAGAAAAAACTTCTGGGTACGAGTCTTTCATTTTCATTCTCTTGGGTGAACATGCAGGGGTCAGCTGTGGTTCACGCGGTAAGTATGTGTTTTTAACTCATAAGGGACGGTGCACTGTTCTCTCAGCGTGCCGTCTCTGAGTCTGCCTTCCCACCGCCGCAAACGGCGACAAGGCCAGTGGCTCCACGTCATCTCCCACACTCTTGTCCGCCTTTGTGATTTTAGCCAGTCTGGTGAGCATGAAATGATTTCTTATTGCTGGTTTCATTTGCATTTTCCCAATAATTAATGACATTTGGTGTCTTTTCTGAGGCTTATTTGTCATCTGTGTATTTCCTTTGGTGAATCGACTTAAACATCTTTGCTTGCTTCTTAGTGAGTTGTTTGTCTTCTTGACGTTGAATTGTAAGAGTTCTTTGAATATTCTGGATACAATCCATGATCAGATACAAATTTACATTCTTTTTCCTACTCAGTGGTCTTTTTCATTTTTGCAGTATCTTCATTTCAGAAGAGCAGAAGTTTTAAAATCTGATCAATGACAATTTATCAATGTTATCATGGTTCATGCCTTGCGCAGTTTATATAAGAAATCTCTCTTTCCCAAGGGCACAAAGATTTTTTCCCTGTGTTTTCTTCTAGACGTTTTATGCTTTAGCTTTCACATACGGTCTATGACCTATGTGGAGTTATTCATTGACTGTTGTATGAGTTAAGGGGTAAGGATCAACCTTTTATACACGAGTGTCCAGTACTCTGGAACCGTTTACTGAAAAGATTCCCTTTTCCCACTGAATTACGTTGGCACTTCAGTCAAAATTGGTCTCCATTCTGTTCCATGATTTATGCCTCGACCCTCTTGCTAATACCACACTGTCATAGTTACTGTAGCTTCGCAGTAAGTCCTGAAGTCAGATGTTGTGAGTCCTGCAATCTTGTCCTCTTCTTCAAAGTTGTTTTTGACTATTCTAAATCCCTTGAATTTCTTTAAAAAAAAGAAATTAGATTTACTGTGTCATTTTCTCCAAAAACCCTTGCTGCAGTTTTGGTTTGGCTCATGCTGTGTCTGTAGCTCAGTCTGGAGAGAAGTGACATTTTGACCACACTGATGGTTAACCCTGAGCGTAGTGTGTCTCTCCATTAACGCAGATCACTTCATCCTCTCAGCATGTTTCATAGTTTTCAGCATATGTCCACCTTTTGGTGGATGCAGGCGTGTAAGTATTTCATTTCATGTTTTCTGATGCTATTGTAATTTTCTCTCAGTTTCAATTTCCAAACGTTGCTGGGCTGCAGCCCCGCAGCTGAGTCATGTGTGCCAGCGAGTGTCCGAGCTGGTGTTCATCCCAGTCAGTGTGTTCTCCACGTTCCATATTGTGCGTTTCATCTCTAGAGTTGTTCTTTAGGCCTTTTTATCTTTTTCCTCACCCTCCTCGCCGTGCTGCGCCTTCCTCTACCTTCCTGGACGTAAGAAGTGTATTTATAGTAGCTGCTGGAGCGTCTTCTTCTGCTAATTCTCTCATCTTTGATCATTCTTCGTTCCTTGTGTAGATTCTGGGCCACACTTTCTTGTCTCTTTACATGTCTGTGCCTTGATTAGTCCGAGCTACTACTTCAGGTTACCGCAGACTGAGTGGCCTGAAGTGCGCGCCTCTGTTTCTCACAGCTCTACGGGTTGGGAAGCCCGCCACCAAGGCCCCAGCAGGCCCTGGCCTGACGAGGGCCCCCTCCTGGTTCGCCTCCCTCCGCTGTGTCCTCATGGGCGGGGCCTAGAGGGAGGGGAGGCCGCTCGCCCCCAGCCTCTCCTCCTGAGGGCGCCGGTCCGTCCTGAGGCGGGAGCCACCGCCCCGGGCCCTCGTGCTGGGGGGCAGGCCTCGGCCACGGGTTTCCGGGAGACGTAGACGTTTAATACGTGGTGGTCTAGAGGTCTGTGTGTGGACGCCTGACGTTATGAACTTCACGCTGTTGAAGGCTGACTTTGGTTGTATGTCTGTAGATGATCTGGGGCTTTGCTCTGGACCGTCGTTGGCTGGCCGGAGGCAGAGGGCCCGCTGCAGACTTGCTCGCGCTTTGCCACGCGGCCCCGCGCAGCGCTCAGCGGGGCTAGTTTGGCCCCGTCACTCCCGGGCGGCCCCTCCTGAGGGAGCGGCTGCCCTGGGGCCGGGACGGTCGTGGCTGCTGCCCTGTCTGTGCAGGAGCTCCTTCGGGCCTGCGAGGGCTCCGAGGCCCTGGCCCCTCCCTCCCCTCGGCGCTCCCTTCCCCAGCCTTGCGCTGCTGCCTCTCAAGGGCACCTCTCTGCAGCTGTCGTCTCTGCCGGTAGCGTCCCGCTCTCTCGTATCTCGCAACCCACAGCCGTCCGGCCTCGCAGTCGCCTCAGCTCAGCAAGAGGGCCGTTCTCTGGGCCGCCTTCCTGCTCTGCATTTGGGAATCGCCTCCAGTGAGAGCTGGGGTCTCTGCGCAGGGCCATAAGCCCCGATGCCCACCGCCAGTGTGAAACCTGTTACCTGGCGTACTCACGGGCTTTGCTGGCTGCTGACTGGGCTAGGATGCGTTGGGCGCGGCCAGTCCACCGCGGCTGGGAGCGCAAGCCTCAGGTCACGTCTTGACTGACGCGTTTAATCAGATCCTCGGATTGCTCCGTTTCTATCCTGGAAGGCTTCCGCCACACGGAGGCTCTGTGCTGTGCTGCTTCTGTGTGCTCTAGAGTGCTCGGTTGGAATCCCAGCCCTGCAGGCAGTTACAAAAGCGCAGCGGGGAGCCAGGCTCCCCTCCAGTCCTGGGTGCAGAGCAGCGCTGAGCAGCGGCGAAGACAGTCCCCAGGCGTCGGGGAAGAAGTGGATCGAGACCACCCGTCCTGGGACTGCGTGACAACAGCGGGGGAGTCAAGCGGTGCAAGAAGTACGTTCAGAGACCCCTTCGGGGCGAGCTTTGTGTGGTGCCGGATCCTCCCCAGCTGTGGGGTATCCATGTTGAGCCGGCGGTGAGGACGGCCTGGGCACAGCTTGCTGGTTCCTGGGCATGTTTCGCCTTCTCTGTGCGTCTGGGGCCCTCGTTTCTGCTGTTCCTCCCTTGCCCTGGTCTTGCTTGGCCACAAGGCAAGGGGGTAGGTGGAAGGAAGAAGTGATGTGCATTTTACATGAGGACCAGAATTCTGGGCCAGGGGTCTTGTCGGGGTGGAGGCTGGAAAATAGAGCGCAATGATGACCACCACCAAACGAGGAGGGAGGCGTGGGTGTGAGAAAAGCCAGGATGCCTTCCTTCCTTCCTGTCAGTTTGTTTCAAGCAATAGATTTCAGAGCCCTTCCTGCTGAGCCCCCAGCTCCATCCTTTAACTCATCTTCTGGTGAATTTCTTGAGCCTGGACCCCTGCGTCATCCACTCTTGGCGTTCTCAGTGCATCACCTGCTCCACGAAGGTTGTTTGGTGACAGTTAAGCTGACCCAGCCGAGTTGGTCACACCATTTCACAAACACGCATGTTCCGTCTTCCTTTCCAGCCAGAGTGGTCACCTGCAGGTCAGTATGTCTGCCATCCCTCTGCCTGGTCTCCAAGGACCCCGCGAGAGCCTGTCCACAGAGCCTTCCCTGACCGTGCCAGCCCTCCCCTTCCTTCTCGAACTCTGGTTTCTGAGGGTGATGATGTGTTTGTCCTGGCAGATTAGTGGTTGTTGGCTGCAGTGCACACTGGACACACCTGTGGCTCCTAAGGAGGATTCTGTATATGTATATATGTATCTCCAAAAGATATGCGTTTTATAAAACATTTATTATACATAATATTTTCAGGCTAGGACTATAAATTACAGGTACCCTAGACAACACCTGCATGCTATAAGTTTTGTTTGATGGCATCTTGTTGAATGTAACTAAACTGAATTTTGCAAGAAGATTTTTGTGCAGGCCAAATCTGTGGTCTTGCTAATGTCACCCTTCTTTACCTGCAGGCCAGGGAGCAGTAAATCGTGGCTGTGGACCCCACATCTGCTCAGCCCGCTCCCTTGCGCAGCTGTCTGGTGGCTTTTGAGTGATGCTGGCAGATCTGAGTGCTTGTGACAGAGACTATGAGCCCTGCAGATCCTAAAACATTTACTGTCTGGCCTTTCACAGAGAGAGGCCGCCGACACCTGCTCTACATGAGCATTTACGTAGGACAGCGTGCTGTGCGCTCCGTGTGGGAGTGGGACGGCTCCCCGAGACCCGTGGCTGCGCTGTGTTCTGCTTCTTTCCTCCTTAGCCTCTTCTCTCTCTCTCTCTCTGCCGTGAGCCAGAGGGGTGAACGTTCACAAACCTTCCATGCCAAGCCCCTCCTCTCTGCGCAGACCGAGCCCCACAATGAAAGCTGTGAGCATCTTGTTAAATTTGGGCTGGGAGTATAATTCTGGTCAGTTATGGCTACTTGAAAACAATGCTGCAGCTAACTGTGTCTTTGTTCACCTTCCAGGAACCAATGAATTCCACCAGCATCTACGATTCAAACGAGGATTATTTTGGGTTGGTGAATAGTTCAGACTATACACTGGATGATGATAGCTTTCTCTGCTCCTTGCAGGAGGTCAGAAAGTTCTCTGGGCTGTTTGTGCCACTCGCTTACTCCTTGATATGTGTCTTTGGCCTCCTGGGCAATATTTTGGTGGTGGTCACCTTTGCTTTTTATAAGAAAGCCAAGTCCATGACGGACGTTTATCTCCTGAACATGGCCATCGCGGACATACTGTTTGTCCTTACTCTCCCGTTCTGGGCGGTCAACCATGCTACTGGCGAGTGGGTCTTCAGCAACGCCATGTGCAAACTGACTCGGGGCATCTACGCCATCAACTTCAACTGCGGGATGCTCCTCCTGACCTGCATCAGCCTGGACCGCTACATCGCCATCGTGCAGGCCACCAGGTCTTTCAGGCTCCGGTCCAGAGCGTTAGCCCACCACAAAGTGATCTGCCTCGTCGTGTGGGCAGTGTCTGTCCTCATCTCCAGCCCGACGTTCACGTTCACCCAGAAGTACAGGCTGCAGGGCGGCGAGGTGTGCGAGCCCAGGTACCACGCCGTCTCGGAGCCCGTCAGGTGGAAGCTGCTGGTGCTGGGCCTTCAGCTCCTCTTCGGCTTCTTCATCCCCCTGGTGTTCATGGTGTTTTGCTACATGTTTATTGTCAAGACCTTGGTTCAGGCTCAGAATTCCAAACGGCACAAAGCCATCCGCGTGATCGTCGCGGTGGTCCTGGTGTTCCTGGCTTGCCAGATCCCGCACAACATGGTGCTTCTGGTGACTGCCGTCAACCTGGGGAGGACGGGCCGCTCCTGCAGCAGCGAGAAGGTGATGGGCTACGTCAAGAACGTCACCGAAGTCCTGGCGTTCCTGCACTGCTGCCTCAACCCCGTGCTCTACGCCTTCATCGGCCAGAAGTTCAGAAGCTACTTCCTGAAGATCATGAAGGACCTGTGGTGCGTGCGGAGAAAGCACAAGTCGCTGGGCTTCTCGTGTTCCCGGCTGCACTCGGAAACCTTCACCTCGCGGCAGAACAGCGAGACCGTGGACAACGACAACCCGTCCTCCTTCACCATGTGACGCCCCCAGAGCCCGGTGCGGACAGGCCGCCGGACGACACGGGAGTGCACGGGGCAGGGGCGGCTAAGCACGAGCGAGCCGGGGCCCTTCCCGCAGGACCGGGGCTGCCCGTGCTCCGGGTGCCGGCGGGCTCCCGTGTGCGCCGTCCCCCAGGCCCACTCGGCCAGGCCAGGGAGGCTCTGGGACTCCAGGGGACCTGCCAGCTGGTGTTCCACAAAGCAGGATTTGGGAAATGCTGGGTTAAAATGAATTGCTTACAAGTGTGAAACCTTTCAAAAGTACGCATGCAGCAGTCCCAGACCACAAGGTCTTCTGGTCATTGCCAAAAATCACATGGCTTAAAAAAAAAAACTGGAAAAAAAAACCCAAAACCAGATAAAAGCCCTCACATGACTCATCTGAGTCAAAATGTTACACATGCTTCCCATCGCAACAGTTCCTGCCGGTCAGTGGGAGCGGCAAAGCGGGCCGGCTTGAGTTTTACCTCGCTGCCTTGTGGCGCACTCGACCGGCGGGCGACGGCAGAAAGCAGAGAGGAACAAGCCTGATGACAGAAGAGGTGACTGTGTGAGGGCGAGTGGCGGCTGTCACGGTGGACAGGGCAGCTGAGAAACTTTCCCTGAGAAAGTTTTCTGTAATCGGTCATTTTCCTCTAAAAATCCCGTGAAGACGGACGCATACAGCATACAGGAGGGGCTTAATAAAAACAGCATTTGTTCAACAAAACATAATGAAATTGGAGTTTATAGTGCAGCTTAAAATGTTAGGCATTTAAAACTTAAAAAAATAGAATACTTAAAAAAAAAAGGGCAAAGAAATTTACTGAGACGATGATGAGAACCCTTTTGTTTGCTTCCACCCTGGAGTTGAGGAAGGACACGTTGCTGGGCTGGGCGGTGTTTGGCCGCGGTGAGCCTCAGGTCAGTGGGCGGGGCTCGCATCACCTCGGCTTCTGCAGTAAAGCGGTTTTTGCCTAACGCCTGGGGCTAACTATGGAAGCAGATGTCAACAGTTCTTCCACTTCGTTGAAAGTTCATAAAACTCAAGTTTTGAAAGTGCTTTGTAAACATACGAACCTAAGTGGAAAAGTATCGGCACATACTACAAAAACGCAAATTAGACAGACGCTGCCGTGTTTAATCCTGACAGACGTGTTACTTGACGCTTCCTCCTGTCCTTGTGAGCGTCAACTCCGTCTCTGTACGAAATTCAACATGATCTCTTAAGATTCAAAGTCTGTATTTTTTAAAACACGTTTTGGCTTTTGTGAAACAAAACTGTTCCATGCGCGGAGGAGGAATCGTCGTCCAGGCTCAGTGTTCCGAACGGGAGACCGTGGTTTTCAAGGGGCCCCACGCCCTTCAAATCTGTTAGTGTTTGACTCCAGAAGTCCAAGGCGGCGGCGCTCAGACGCTTCTTTCGGTGTGACCAGCGCACTGACACCACCTACGGAAGTGTTTCTCCACCAGCACGGACACATCTCGCTGATCTGGCGCAGATGGAAACCAGCTCTTCTGTATCTAAATCTCCAGATGAGTGCAGCTTGCTTCTTTATGCAAAAACCCCTTTAAAATTTCAGCCATAAGGAATAAAGATGTTCCTAAAATGGAGTGTGTGCTTTATTTCATTAAATGATATCATTCTCCCTCGCTGCCTTGGGTGTCAGATCAGGGGCGTGGGCACTGCTTGCTGCTGCAGTGGCTGGCACCCCAGGGACCAGCGCTGCTGGGGCCTCTGCTCCTGTGTTCAGCAACTCTGGATTGCCCTTCTCCTCACCAATTTTCCGGATTTTCTCTCACTGTCGGGCTCTGGCTGGACCCTCAGCGTGTGCCTTCGGTCTTTCCTCTAACTCTGCGAACATTGTTCTGCTGCATTTAGAGAACCAGCTGTCTGCACGTGTCAGAACTGTGTGTTCATAGGGACAGTGAGTGAGTGCCTGCCAGTTTGTTATGAATAAATCGGCCATATCCACATGCATAAATTCATTGCATCTGCTCGCGCATGTGTGTTTATGTATAATCGCATCTGCGCACTGACCAGAAGACGGTTTTTCTTGGTTCCTGTTACAAAGTAGTTGGGATGGTCCCCATCAGCTATTTCTGGGTAACTGAGGTTTTACTTACGTAAATCTCAACAAAGGTGAAAATTCAGGCACTGAACTATTATGTTGCAAGTTGCAGGCTGATTTGCTTCTGAGGACAGACAGGCCAACTTTTGAGTGAGGCCAGGAAAGTACAATGTTTCAAGATCCTTTTAAGATTTTCAACAGTGCGTGCAAATTCCAGGCATCTGGACGCAGCAGGACAGAGAGTCTGGCCTGAGTGAATTCAGCGTGCACGCCTACCGTGTACCGGCGTAGTGGCTTGGGAGCACCCCAGTGACAACCTGGCAGACCCGGCTGCTCAAGCGGCACAAACTGGTTTCTCACAGTCTGCGACCCAGGCGGGGGCAGTGCTGGCTGCTCCCGAGGTCTGTCTCCTTGGCCTACACTTGGCCGTCTTCTCCCTGTGTCCCCACACGGCCGTCCCCCGTGTGTGTCTGTGTCCTGATCGCCCTTCTTGCAGGGACACCAGTCCTGTGGGATTAGGGTTGCCCCTAACGCTGTCATTTTACCCTGGTCACCTCTCTAGGGCCCTCCCTCCAAATACAGTCACCTTCTAAGAAGAGGGGCCAGAGCTCCCACATGTGAATTTGGGGGCCCAAGTCCCCCTCGCCCAGAACAGCCAGTTTTCTGAAGGCAGAGAAGCTTTCATGTTCTCATTAGTTTCAAATGCGTGCGACTTCACTCCCAGGGAGCGTCCTCCTTTGTAATAAGCTGAGTTCCAGGCGGTCGGTCCCACCCGGGTCTCAGTTTTCAGGTGGATTTCAGGTGGGCGTGAAGACAGCAGGCGGCAGTGTCCTGGGCAACCTCACCTGCCCGTCAACCCGCACGGCAGCGGCACTCCAGCGCCTCCCACGCCGGCTCTGAGGGTCTTCGGTGCCACATTCCAGTGCCGGTCGCCGCCCTCCATCCCGCCTGGGGGACGGGCGGCTCCCCGCTCCCCACCCCAGCCTGGTCCAGCTCTGCCGGGCAGTGGGAATTTCCCCAAACCAGGGCCACTTCTGGGCTCTTTTCTCTGGGACCTCAGGGGGTTGGCAGCAGCTGTGGCTGCAGAAGGCAGTCATGACGGTGCTGGTGGAGGCCGGGACCCCGCTCTGCCCACCCCCTTGTATAAACAGGGCCTTCCTGGCTTGAGACTTTGTCTCTGTTATCTAATCCGACCCCCAGAGCATCCCGTTCTGTCCCTCACAGCGCTGGGGAGCGAGGTGCTGGTTCACCGTCACCGTGGATCTCCCTGAATCACTGTAGCCCCCACAAAGTCTGACTCCCCCAATGCAGCCTGCACTCTGCTCGCTGCCCTGTGGGAATCAGAGGTCCCCGCTGTCTTTGTGCTCAGGGATTCACATGAGGGAAGGCTCTAGAACCCAGGGCTCAGAATGACCAGCTGTGACTTATTTTCCCATCTTATGATTCAGTACATACACCTGTAACACTGCAAACTGCCGGACTGCATTCTCACGTTCTTCCTTGACATGCATTTGCTAATACAATATTTCCCTGATGTTTTGCTGAGGTGGATCTATAACAGAGCTAGAGGTCACAGCTGCATCTTTTCTAACCCCTTGATTTATTTATCTCTTATATTAGAGCCCAGATAGACACTGCAGCCTGGCCACCAGAGGCCACTGTCCTCAACCCCAGGCGGTCCTCCTGGTGTAAAGGGGCTGCTCTAGCTCCCTCCATCACACTTTCATCCCAGCCAACAGGAGGAGGAAAAGGGGGAGGCAGTGGCCTTTTCTTTAAGGGTGTAACCTGGAAGTTGTGGGGATCACTTCTCCCAGCCTACTGGACTTAACTTGGTCAAGTGCTAACAACCAGATGAGAGAAAGCCAGGGAGACGCCTTCTGCTGGGCAACCATGTATCTGCACACATGCAATAACAGTGAACAGACTGTAATTTGTCACTGTGAACTGTTATTCTGTGGGACAGGAGAGACGCTGGAGAAATGAACTTCAGTGGAAGGCAGGGCAGCTGCACACCTCACTTCAAAAAAAGAGCACAGTTGTGAATTTTAAAGAAATAATTCAAACTGCAGTAAAAGAACAAGAGCACAAGTGGGGACGGATTTGGCTAAAGCCTCTGAGAAAAGGGACAGCCCAGCCTCTCTCTGCCTGCGAGAGGCCCCCCGCCCACTTCACCCACCACCACCGGGGCATCTGGAACTGGTCAGTCTAAATTTTCCAAGCACTGTAATTGGAATTAGGGTTAATATTTTAATGAGAAAATTTCCTTTCTTTGCCTCACTTAGAAAGATTAGCTGGATTCTTTAAATAAAAATTTGCATTTAAAAAGGACATTGGAGGAGTCCCTCTTCTGACCTGCCCCTTGGGTGATAGACTAGCACATCCGCTCGCGCGAGTGGTAAACAAATGCGTTTATGAGATGCCGCCAGGCATTCAGGAGTTCCTTTACGGAGGGCGGGGGTGGGGTGGGGTGGGGTGGGGGAGCCCACTCGCCCCTGGCGGGGCGCTGCTGCCACCTGCTGGACACAGGCTGCACTCAAGAGCCCGGCGCCTCCGCTCTCCCGGTGAGAACTTCCCCAGGATTTCAGGTGGCGAAGGGCATGTGTGTCTCAGCGTGTCCTTCCAGCTTCTGTCTGGTCGGCAGGCGTGATGGGAGGGCTGGCCGCACTGGAGACGCTTGCCAGAGGCTGCCGACAGCCCTGCCTTTGGGAAAAGCCTTCCCAGGAAGCTGTCCGTGATCAGCCACAGATCTGACGTCCAAGGACTCCCGTCCAACAGCCAGAGGTGCAGCCGGAGGGCCCCCCGCAGCGGTCATGCGATCGGCCGGGTTTGAGGAGCTGGAGCTGCGGGCCGCTGTTCTGGAGACTTCACGACCTCGTGGGCCGTCTCATGAGACGCAGAGGACACTGGCCTCTTAGCAGCGTCTGTAAACGCGGGCCGTGTGCCTCCCGAGACCACCCTCTCAGCCATGGCTCCTCCCCTGTGTCGCACTGTCCCTTCCTGCTCCCCCTGACCCTCGATGCACAGCTGCTCTGACTGGACTGTCTCTTCTTCCCATGTCCCACCCCTCCACTGACCCAGGCCATCTCCCATCCCCGGATTTCAGGACCCCCTACACACTGATGACAAGTCTGGAACTTTCCCCAACACTCTGAGCTCGCAAACAGACCTGCCCCTTGGATACGCCCACCAGAATCTCCAAGGGATCTCAGACTCCGCCCTGACTTGATGAGCCCTCCCCCCGCCCCAGAAAGCTGCGTTTGGCCCAGTCGTCCTCTATTTGGTAAATGTTGCCTCTGCCTTCGTGTTTGCCGAGCCCACTCCCTGGAGGGCCCCCACTTCCTAGCTGTCCCCTGGGTCGTAGGCTCTGTCTCCACGTGTGTGTGGGCCCATGCCCCTCAGCCCGCCTGCACCTCTCTTCACACGGACGGTTGCAGGAGCACCTCGGCCTGTCTTCTCACCCCAGGCTCCCTTCTGTCCTTGCACTGCAGCTGGAGCGGGTTTTTGAACCCGAAGAGCAGCCCCTCCCTCTCCTCGCTCCTGCTCGACCCCTTTCAGTCCCTGGCTTTGCACTTGGAAGACAGCCCTGATGGTGCCCCACGAGGCCCAACACCCTGGCCCCCTGCCCGCTGCCCACCTCACGCCTGTCACTCCAGGCACAGCGGCCCCTCCTCCTGAGGCTGCGTCTCCCTGGGTGGCCCTGTCCTTTCTGTCCAGATGCTCTTCTCTCGCCATGGATCCTGGGCGCTCATCTTCCCAGGATTCATTGGAAGGGGACCTTCCAGGTGGGGCTCCCTGACCTGTCTACCCGGGGGGGCCCCCACATTGTCACTGCACCCTCTGGTGGCCTCCCAGGATCTCACACATGCCTTCCCCCGTTGGTTTTGTGTGTCTCACTATTCAGAGTCTGTGTCCAGCTCGAGATGTGCCATCGTTAGGGCACTGGTGTCTGTCCCATCAGTGATGCCCGGGGCCCAGCACGTGGTTCCACACCTAGTGGGCATGTGTCTAATTAACCCACAGGTGAAGATGTGACTCTTAACACATGGATGCTCAGGTGCCTTTTCTGTCCGACTGCCCCTGACCTCGGGGCTGGGCTGTGGCCCTGATTCCACTGAGCTGTGTAAAAAGCACACATTCTTTTGTTCCACTGGCAGAAGGTCCCCGGGGCAGGGGTGGGAATTGGGGGTCCTGTGGTCAAGGCCCTTCTTTTCAATTCTGTGCCCTGTGCCTGGACATGCCTGGCATTGGGTTCCTCTGTTTCCTCCCCATAAACACTTTGGTCCTACCTGAAATGCCAGCATCACTTCTCCCGTTTGTCTTGGTAAGAAGAGTGTGCGTCTCAGGCACTGTGATATCCAAGCGGAGTGTGGGGGTGACAAAGGGACACAGAGGCGCGGACTCAGGGCCCTCTTGGTAGGAATGACAAAGACCCTGCTCTTAAGTCGAGGTCAGGCTTCCCATACCCTCACCCAGGGGCTTTCCTACCCCACACACCCACCCCGGCGCTGCTTCATAGCTGAAGAGGAGACGCCGGCTGACGCTTGTCCGGAGCCTAAGCACCGAGGCCTCTCCAGGTGGTGGTTACCATGGTTTCCAGGCAGCTGGGCAGGGCCGGCAGGGCAGCGTCCACTGGTCCACAGTGCCCGCAAGCCCTTCGCACCTGGAGACACTCAAGCTGCAGTCCCGTGTGAGTGGCTGGAGAGCGGGGAGACCCCCGCCAGCGTCTGCAGGACACCCCCACCCCGCGTGTCTTGCCCGCTGAGGTTGGAAGAGTCCCTCTGTCTGCCTCTCTGTGATGAGCCTGCCCCCCCGCCCCCATCGTCAGCCCCTTCCACCCCTCCCACGTCAAGGTGGGAGTTCACCGCCCCGGCCTCGAGGTTGCTGCGCCCCCAGGGTTCCCAGGGAATTTTGCTCCCTCAATTTTCCCCCTTTATTTTCACAGCATTTACCTCTGTCTTGGTAAAAATAATAGCCAATGCATTTTTCCAGGCAAGCAGCTCTTAAAATTTTAGGATGCTGGTGTTTGGAATCGAACGTAATATTTTAGAGGAAATTAAAGCTCTAATTGCTTTTACTTATTTTCATTTTTATGTATTTTTACCTTTTGTTGTTGTCGGTGGTGGAGGTTTTGGGATTTGAATCAGGGCCCTGGGTGCGCTGTGCACGTTCTCTGCCACTGAGCTACACCCGCCCCCAAAGTGCTCGTTGCTTTCAATGTGTTGTAAGTAAAATAACATAGAGTCCCAGGCTTGTTAGTAACAATAACAGGCCTGTTATCATGCAGTTGGATTAGAGTCTCAAAAACAAATATGATTGCTTCAGAGTTCTAGTAAAAATGAGAAAAATGAGTCATTAAGGAATTTGAGACTGCCCCCCACCCGGCACCGCTGTGCACATTAGAAACCAAGGCAGTGTCTCTGAGTTTCCCACTGAGCCACGCTCGGGGCCACTCGGAGGAGTCACTTCCCTGAAACGTGTTGATTTTCTCTAGAAGATAGTCCAGGGTGTTTACACCCCAAGTTCCTGTTCAGGCTTAAAGAGAGCTCCCTTTCCTGTATTTTTAAATCTGGAGCTAATCAGTCTTGTTAACGGCAGCTCCGTTGTGTTGCAGCTGACGGAAGCGTATCAGAGTTGGCCGTCCAGTGTCAGGCAGGGATTAAACGGGGGAGGACTGTGGGGACACCTGGTTGCTTCGTGCTAAATGGAAAACAGGGTCCTAAGAACATGTAGATAATAGAGCAGTTGTGGCTTTTGTGCCGAGGGTGGGGACAGGCCTGCCTGCTGTGCTGAACTCTAAGTCCAGCAGTGCTGTGCAAACACAGAGCCTGGTCCCCCCGGGCGGAGCCTAACCCGAGAGCCGTTCGGCTTGATGTGGAGCAGAAACCCAATGCATGAGCCTTGGGGACTTTGGACGGTCCCAGGGCCAGTGCAAGAAGACTGAAGAGCAAAACCGGTGGCAGGGGGCTGACACGTGTCGCGGGGGAAGCCAGGACAGGAGGGCACCCTGGATGGAAGGGTAAGGGCCCGGGCAAAGCCTGAAACGAAGATTATGAAGGAGATGTGAACAAGAGACTCTGGGGGGGATGGTAACAGACATAAAGTGATAAAAACCAATCTTTTGAAGATTGGCACTGACAGGCATCGTGGAAACCGCTGCCCCTGACAGAAGGGAAGGCAGGACAGCAAGGGTGGAGGAGAGTGCTCCTTCCCGCGTGCCCGCCAGGGCTCCCGGCAGACCAGAACAGGCAGGTCTCACACACACGCACACGCAGGTACAGGGGTTTGTTTAAGGGAACTGGCTCGCGCGCCTGTGGGGCTGGCAGGCCTGAAACTTGCAGGGCCGGAAGCTCAGGCAGGGTTTCTGTGTTCGGGTCTGGAGGCAGAACTCCTTCTTCTCTGGGAAACTTCTGGTTTTCGGCTCTAGGGCCTTCACCTGATTGGACAAGGCCCACCACATTAGCAAGGGTACTCTCCTCTGCTCAGTGGATGCAGATGTTGACTCATCCACAAACACCTTCATGCGACACCTGGATTAGTGTCTGATGAATCACTGGACACCTGTCTAGCCAAGTGGACACACAATTAACCATCACACTTACCGAGGAAGGGAAGACGAAAAACCTATTTGAAACACAAGGAGGTGTAGATCAGGGTCCACGATGGTGTAAACTCTCTCAGGGACCAGAATGGACGCACACCAGCCCAGACAGGGCTGGCCATGAAATCCACCTCAGCGGCGTGGCGCCACCCCCACCAAGGCTCAGGGGAGTCTTCACCCAGGGCTGGAGAGCGTCCAGTTTCAAGAAGAGATACAAATCTATACTTTTAAAATGTAGAGTCTTGGTGGGTTTTCTTAACTACATATAATACAAAAAATTAAAAATAACTTGTGAGCCAATCAAAAGCTGTCTGTTGGCTGAACGCAGCCTTCGGACAGCCAGTTACAGAGTTCCGAGATGGACAATAATTTAACCGTCTCCACGCAGCACACAGGCGAGTCCCCTCCCGCTCCTCCCAGCTGGCAGGCCTGGGGCAGTGACGGCGCCGTGGAGAGCCAGGTGAGCAGGCGCACAGCCAGGGTCTGGATCTGATGCCTCCTCTCTGTCTCACACGCCGCGTCCACAACGCACACCTCTGCGACCTCCCCTCTGAACCTCTGTCTGCGAGGCTGCCTGGGCACTTGGGAGTGACGGAGACTCCTCCGGGCAGGCTCTCCACCCGTGACCTCCCTTCCCTCATGCAAGAAACCGCCGAGGATATGAAGCGAGATGTCACAGACCAGAGACGAGAGACAAGAGCCCGCGGCGCAAAGAAAGGCAAGATCTGTCTGTTCACTGTTTTGAGCTGCTCATAGCAGCTCAGCACGCCCTGGGTGTGTGAGTGTAGACCGTCTACACCCTCGGACAGCCTGTCTGATTAGAAGCAGGCCTGTCAGGTTACAGAGGACGAGAAAACAGCCCGGGACCTGGGAAAGTGCTCTCACCCCCCGGGGAGGAGACGGCCATGAGATGGGGCTGGCCTGTCCAGCGGCGGTGGCGGGGGGTGGATGGGGGACAGAGCCGGGTCTGGGTGCGCAGGCCCAGGGAGGGGGCGAGCGGAGGGAGGAGGAAGCATGGTGCCTCACAGTCACGGTTCTCCTGTTTTCTGATCCCCGCCCCCAGACTGTTATCTGCAGGGTATGTTCCCTTCCACTGAAGACCCTGGGCACTGAGGGTGGATGGGTCAGGACGTGGCCTGGGCGGGGGGCTGTCTGGCCGGCAGAGCAGCTGCCTCCTTCCAGCTTTGCGTGCTGGTCCATCCTCGCTGCCATCCTTCCAGGAAAGTGTCATCACCCTCACTTTTCGGATGAAGATGGAGGCTCCGTAAGGTGATGTACCTGAGGTCCTTAAGCTAAAACTCCAGCTGAAGCCTTAGCCCATCCTGCCCAGTGGAAGCCCATCCCATCCTGACTGCAGAGCAGCAGCTCCATCATCTCCAGCTGAGCCATCCAGGTGAGAGCTTCTCTGACAGAATTCCCCAGGACACTTGTCCTCGGGCCTGTGGTTTCAGGGAAAAAGAGCCTCAAGATGGAAATTGTGTGAGGTCTCAGTGGACTTGAGATCACCGTGGCCGCATAACGAATTCACCTCGGGCCTGGGTCGCATTTTCGCATCCAGGCACAGGGATGTTGTCTTCCGAGTCTCTGAAGTTATTAAGCATTTTCTGATCTTCAAAGAGGCCTTTGTCCAGCTCACTAGTAGGATGTGCTGCTATCCAAAAAACCCCACTGGTTTTGGCTACTTAAAAATAAACCCTGAAAACAGAAAAACAAACAAACAAAAACAAAACCAGGATGCCATAAGTGTTGGCGAGGAGGTGGAGAAATCGGGACCCTTGTGCACAGCTGGTGGGAATGTGAAACGGTGCGCCGTGTCCTGGCCAGGTCCACCTGCAGGACGTGTGTGCTCCAGGGAGGGTTCAGTGGCCTGGATTTTGGAAAGAGAAACAAGAAACTGACCAGGGTTTTGAAACGGTGATAACCTTATCTGCATGGGGAAGGAAATTCATCATTCAGGTGGAAACCTGGGCCGCTGCCACCCCGGAGCTCAGATGGAGCTGAGATTTCTAAGGCTCACGGTCAGGACCACGCACCTGTTGTATTCTAAGAAGTGAGTCACAGGAGAAAAGAAACCGAAACCTGCCACTGGCAGTGAAATAGTTGTGGTCCTGAGGCCCGCTGTGTACACGGTCTGCTCACACTTTCCTTTTGAGTCATTTCCTCACTCAAAAAAGTAATTTGGAGAAGAACCGTGTTATTCCACGTCTGTAAAGAGGAAAGCCATCTGAGCGCCAAGCAGGGTCTTTGGCATGAGAGACAGGACCCCGGAAACATCCTCAGAGATGTTGTTCCGAGGACCCTGAGATGCCCACATACAAAAAAATGCCCCCGCCACAGGGTCCTCAGAAAATACCCAGAAAGGATTTACTAGACAGAATGAATCGCAGCCAAGCCTTGATTTAGCAGAGTTGTTGGGCATCTCGTTCACGAGGCTCTGTGTTGAGGGTGTATAGGTGAAAAGCTTTGTCCACAAAGGGCCCTCGTCTTGGGGACGTAAGCAAAGGTAACAGAGGGAGCTGGCCCCTTGGCAATAGACGAGGGACGTGCACTGGATGCTGTCATGTGCAGGCTCCGTGCTCAGCGGAGTTTCATGGACAACAATCCCGTGTGCTCTCATGTTATTATCCTCCCGCAGAAGGGGATAGTTCAGAGCGGGGCGGCCACAAGCCGGGAAGGGATGGAGCAGGGTGCTGACACAAAGGCCCTGACCATGGTCACTCACCCAGTGTCTCTCAGCCCTGGCTGCACAGTAACGGAACGAATGAAGGGGACTTCAAAGCGACATGTGCCCCCAGACCCACCGAGCCAGAACACCTGGGGTTGGAAGAGGCATCAGGGCTTCTAAAGCCTCCCGGATCCCACAGCTGAGCCCAGGAGACCGTCAGCGCTGCGGTGAGACCTCCCCATTCCCTCACACTGAGTGTGGGCAGGGAGGTGTGCAGGGCTGCGGCGACAGCGGGACGGAACCATGTTGGGGAGCGGTTATGCACAGTGCTTGCCAGCACGCCTTTCCAGGTATCGGCACAGGCTGGCTTTACCCCACCCTGGGGCACCTAATGGCTGTCACACTGCGACGTGCTTTCACGTGTGGACTCCCCTGGGTAGAGAGTAAGGGACTTAAACGTCCCACAGCAGGAAAGTGGCCAAGAAACATCTTCTGGGTCGATTATCGGGTTATCAATCAGCTTGATGGTGAATTTATCATAACACGGAAAATGTTTATCTTAAACATATTAGATTTTTAAAATTGCATTTAAAATTGCATGTGCGGTAAGATGCAGGAGGAAAAACGGAAACTTTTAAAAAAGTCTGGTCATTTATTTAATTTATTTATTTTTAAATGGAGGTGCTGGGGGTTGAACCCAGGACCTCACACATGCTGAGCATGCGCTGTGCCCCTGCGCTCTGCCTCCCCCGACACTTCTGGTCTCTGAAAGGGAAGAACCCGGGCACAGAGCAGGAGGCTCACGCCGGAGGCTTTTACTCAGCCGTTCCACATCGTCATCTGGGCACATTTCCTTCATTTTCCCCCCAAGCATCAGAGTTCCAGAAAATTCATTTATTTCTTTTGAAGGATATGTGAAAGGCGTGAAATCTAAGGAAAAGATACACAGTTCAATATTTTTGCAATGGAAATCCTATTAAACTAACACGTAAACCAGCAATAAACACAGCTTGCCAGCTGCAGGGCTACACCGTTGCTGCTCGGCGTCAGGCAGGTGCCACGTCCTTCAGAAGCGCAGCAGCAGGGCCACGGCCGCGGTTCAAGCCTGGCTCTGATTAGGAGCCTTCCTGGGACACAAACAGCTCCGGGAACGGGACGTAGTTTTGCCATTTTCTGTTACCCAGTGCCACCAGTTTTAACCTTAAATATTGCAGAGACCACGGGACCACCCCCTGGGAAAAGCAGGGGGCTCTCTCTGTGGGCAGGACAGGTGCGGCTCCAGGTGAGACCGCCTGGCGTGGGCTGCCTGGGACCCTGTTTCACAAGGAGACCCTCAGCCTCGTCTAAGCACTTTGGGGAGTCCCTTTGGGGAGCATACCACCATGTTGAACAGAGAGTGAGAGATAAGGCAGTCAGCAAGGTGACTTTCTAAATCCTTTGTCACCATCACGAGCTACAGATCTGGGACATAATTTAAGAAGAATGAGAGGAGAAGATGCAGCCGTTGCTGGCCCAGGGGCCGGGGCTGGAGGAGGCCCACCTTCTCTGCGGTGGTCTGGCATCTGGGCTGGTCCCCACGTGCCTTCTGCACAAGTGACGCGGTGGCATCGGGTGGAAACAGCCATTTCACATGCAAACTGGGATCTCACACTGCGTGCTTCTCCCAGAAGGCGTAAAGCGGGGTGACTCTTTTAGAGTAAGGGAAGCAAATTGAGTTTCAAAAGCGTCTAGACATTCAAACTTAAAAAAAGTTCCAGATGCAACATTGAGAGATTTAGTAGGAAAGTAATTCTTACAATAAACTGGGGCACCAGCTGTGTGGCCTTGGATGTCATGTATAATCTGCACGACTGAAGCACCTGTCAATCAAACAGTTGTGCGCCAAGTGGCGCTGAGCTCGGGACACTGACAGCCGGGACCTGCTTGGGAACCAAAGCCCCACCTCCCCACGTCAGTGACCACAAGCCTGTGAAGAGGTAGGAAAGGAGCAGGCTTTTTTTTTCTTTTTGCATTTACAAACAAGAATAGGAAGTTAAAATGACTTGCCAAGACCAAGCAGTGCCAGAACCACACCGCAACACTGCTTTCCACCTCCTTCTGCACCCCCGGTCCACCAGGGCACCTTCCTTCAGTGATGGGTGTGCGGTTGACCAGCATCCAAATCGTGTGTAAAGGAGGCTCTGGCTGGGCCCCTTCGACTGGCTGCGCCCCTTCGACTGGCTGCTCCGTCACGTAAATCAGCGGAAGGGAATCCCGGGAGCCAGGCGTGTGGGAGCCCTTGCTGCGGTCGTGCTGACACTTGAGCCCGACCTTTGTAGTGTGGAATCCTAACTCACCATCATTACTGCTCAGACCCGGTGGTTCCGGGGAAGCGGGTGGGGGGCTGGCGTCCTCAGGAGTCATCGTCCCTGGGCTCACAGCCCTGAGCCTCGGCCTCCGGCCCGCGGCCTCGGAGGGTGTAGAGGACCCTGCGGTAGGAGCGGCGGAAGGCGGGGCTGGAGAAGCAGTGCACCACGGGGTTCAGCGCGCCCTGCAGGTAGGTGAGGCTGCCCGCCACGTCGGAGGCGTGCACCGCGGCGCTCAGGGCCCCGCAGCCGCGCCCCCGCCGGGCGGCGGCCAGCAGGACTCGGGCCAGGAAACTGGGCAGGAAGCACAGCGCGAACAGCACCACGACCACGGCCACCAGCGCCTGCGCCCGCTGCAGCTTCGGCTGCTTGTCTGGGTCCCGGAGCCTCCTCTGGAGAACCCTGATGATGCTGGCGCTGCAGAATAGGATGAGGCCAAAGGGAAGGATAAACTGGAGGAAGAAGAGGGCTTCCTGCCAGATAGCACTGAAGGAGGACTCTGTCCGGGGCTCGGAGCCGGGGCACTGGGCCTCGGACAGGAGCACGCTCTGGTGGGTGAGGGCGGCCACCAGGAGCCACACGAGGGCTGAGATCCCCCAGGCCACCCGCGGGGCTAGAAGGTTGACCTTGAGCCGAGGGTGGGCCACTCGGAGGTACCGGTCCAGGGCCACGGCAGTGAGGAAGGCGACGCCTGACCCACGGCAGAGGGCCCGCAGGAAGGACATCACCTGGCAGGCGGTGTGCCCCAGGCCCCAGGTCTTGTGTCTCAGGTAGAAGGCGGCGAGGAAGGGCAGGCAGGCGGCCAGCAGGAGGTCTGCCAGGACCAGGTTGAACAGGTAGACGGCGTAGGGCTTCCACACCTTCAGGCAGAAGAAGAAGGTCCAGAGGGCCACGGCGTTGCCCAGCATGCCCAGCACGCACTCCAGCAGCAGCAGCGAGGCTGCCGCCAGCTCCGCCGCCTCGCTGTGCACTGAGCAGTTGGGTGGCAGCATGTCCCGAAGTCCCCGGGAGGGCTGAGCTCCAGGGATCAGGCTGCTGCTGGCAGTGCACTTTCCCACAGAAGAACAGAAAACACACTGACCAGCATCTGAATGAGGTCAGAGGCAAAGTAAAATTTATTTGAGGAAGGAGGATCGGGGCAGAGGGAAAAAATCCCTTGCAGTTTTGTTTTGTCCTCAAAAAGGGGAAACTATGTTTCGCTTTGCATCATCTGGCATTCAGTGGAAGCTACAGTGTCCTGAGAGTGTCTGGCGTAGCCCGGCTGTGCACCCCAGCTGTCACAGAGGGGAGGGGACCTGGAAAGTTTAATTACATGAAGACAACTCGTCTTTATAAAGTTAAAATCATGATGGAACCAGAAAGTTGTTCTCTAGTTTGAACTGTTTTCCAAGCTCTGGTTCTACGTTCACCTGGAAGAGGATGTGGGGCGACCTGGTCCTTCAGGGTTGCCCGTTTTCCCTTGTCCTCTCATTTTGTCAGATTTTATTTTCTGCTGAGGCTGCTTCCCTGCCCTCCCCCGCTGCCCGGGTCGGGATCTACAGCGCTGGACCGTGCTTGTAAAGCTCACGGTTGGTTAAGGTGCACAGAATCCACCAGGATGTCAGGTCTGTGAACCCAGGGACGTGCCCTGTGTGCCTGAGACAAAACCATGCCTGGCACAAAATGGAAGTCAGAAAATACATGTGAATGAGGCTGGTCATTCCCACCCAGCGCTGGCCTGGCCCACCTGGGCCCTGGTCCACAGCTGACCCCAATTCATCCCGGCCCCGCTCAGCCTGGTTTGGGCTTTGCAGTCAAGTCGGCTTTAGTTCTATCTGGTTTCTCCACTCGGCAGCCACACGGTTTTGGGGAAGCAGGTGGACGTCAGTGCGCCCAGCCTCCTCGCCGGGGCGGATGTGACACCACCTGCCTGCAGGCTCCTTGTGAGCCTTTGCGATCCTGCCGCAGGGACTGCACTCGCACTGGATCTGGGATGCCGTGGGTGGCTCGACATTGACTGCGGTCATTATTAACCCCTATCTGACACTTAGACTTTTAGCAAAACTTGTTTTTCCCACCCCGGATGGTGATACAGTTCTGCATCACACTTCAGTTCCATGGGCTTCGAGGCCTTCACTTCGGAGACTTCATCTGAGAGCTCTAAGGGGTCTCAGCAGTAAGAACGACGAGAGTTTGCGGCATGCCGCCGGGTGTCTAGCACCGCTGTGCGCTCACCCGTGCTACAGCAATGAAGAGGGGCATGCGGTGCAGCAGGGACAGTTTTAAGCTCTATTCTGTGGATGGAGGCTCAGAGAGGTCAAGGGACTTGCTCGGGGTCACAGTGGGTGATGGGAGACCCTCCCAGCCCAGCTGGTGCCAGAGCCCGGGGTCCCGACCACACTGCCCGGCTGGCAGCACCCTCACTCCTGTGTTCATGAGAAGTCCACGTCTCAGGAGCCTGCCACGGCCACTGATTTGCATGATATTTCAGGTAGCTTGCTTTGTAGTCCTTCTGGCTTTAATTCTATCAAGGTTTTCCTTTGGACCTGCAGCCCACACATCATCCCATCTCTGCATCACGCATGTTCACCTGCCTCTGGTTTCCTAAGAAGATGCATTCAGAGAATGGTCCAAGCATCTGGAATTGCAGAAGTGTCCCGACTGGTACTTCTAGTGACACCTTCTCTGAACCATATGCCCATCATAAACGTTCCTTGGGGACACCAGGGGACAAGTTCCAGGCAAGGGTTGGCTGGAGACCACGTGTCTCATCTCTAAGGGTGCTGTAGCTCACGGTGACACCCAGAAAAGCTGGGAACTCACTCAACTATTCAGGGACCGAAATTACACAAATGCAGGTAAGTGATGGATTAAATCTCTTTCTCTCAACTTGCTTAAAACTCAGACCTTCGACGCTACCCTTCAGTGCAGATTTCAGTGCACAGTGTACCCCGAACTTGCTACATTGTAGATATTCTAGCTCAACAGGTAACACAAACATGAATGATGGCATATTTTCCTTTTTAAATGTAGAAAATCAAAAAGTCACAGACTTTGAAAAAATTCTGCTTCTTTTCCTCAGCACCCTGATTTATTTTCCTTACTCCTGAAAGGTTGACTTGCCCTTTACTTTCTTTTAAAGTTATAATCTTTGAACTTCTCCCTCAGGGGTCTTGTCTTGTTAAACCTTAGTATCCCAGGAGCCCGGGTTTCAGTAACCGTTCTGTTTCCTCAGTGCTCTTCTTCTAAGGAGACTTCTCTGTTCTCAGTTCAGTTTGTATGGTGTATGTTTTTTACACGCCTGTTCTTAAATTTAAATGCTAATGGAATCGTTGCTTAAAAGCAACACACAAATTTAATTCGACCCATTCTTCATTTCTAGTTTTTCTTTTATGTCTGAAAATAACCAGAAGGAAGACTTTGTAAAGACTGAATAAACACTCTGCCTTAGACTTTCCTGCTAGTTGCTTTGAAGGTCCGCAGGGACCAGGCTGTTCCTACAACACTGCCTTCTCTCTGTGATCAGCTGTGAGTTTGGGGTCCCCGAGACCACCCCCAGGTTCAGTAATTTTCTAGAGGGACTCACAAGCTCACTTATATTCACAGTTACGCTTTATTGCAGAGAAAGGACACAGATTGGGATCAGCCAAGCAGGGATGGGCATGGGACAGGGTCCGGGGCGTAATCGACGTGGGGCGTCCCTCCCGGCGGAGTCAGGACAATACCGCTTTCCCAAGATCCGTGCCCAGAGCGTTGTCGACCAGGGAGACCCCTGAGCCTTCTTCACTTTTAATGAAGTACGGTTGATTTACAGTGGTGTGTTGGTTTTTGGTGTACAGCATGGCGATTCAGTCATACAGACATACACATGTTCCTTTCCGGGTTCTTTTTCCTTATAGGCTTTTACAAGATATTTAATATAGTTTCCTGTGCTCTACAGGAGGACCGCGTCATTTATCTATTTTATATATAATAGTTTGTATCTGCAGATCCTGAACTCCCAGTTTATCCTTCCTCCCCCGTCGTAACCATAAGTTTGTTTTCTACGACTGTGAGTCTATCTCTGTTTTGTGAATGAGTTCATTTGTGTCTTTTTTGGTTTTTAGATTCTACATATAAGCGATATCATTTGGTGTTTGTCTTCCTCTGTCTGCCTTACTTCACTTAGTATGAGGATCTCCAGGCCCACCCGTGCTGCTGCCAGTGCGTCCAGAGGCTTTTCTGGAGTTCAGGCTGCTGATCCTCATGCTGGCCTCAGCCTCCAGGCCCGCGGAGGTGGAGCTGAGTCTGTGTGACTCAGAGCCCTGCCCCACATCACGTTACTCTCTGGCTGGACCCAAGCCCCTGGGTAGGAAATCTACCCCGGCCAGCCATGACCTTCAAAGGGCTTGGAGATGACCTCTGGCAGCTGGGGGCAAAGGTCAGACATCTTTTGGGCAAAGTTTAATTCTTCACTACACACGTAATTGCTCAGAAAAGATTCAGAACATATTGTGTTGCTTGTTTTGTGCTGAGGCTGCAGACACTTATAATTCTTACAATTCTGCCCAACAGTCAGACGCAGATATTCCAGCGAGGACGACCAACGGGCGCACAGATTTGTAGAGAACGACATGATAGCATTCGACACAGCGTGCTCCTGGCGGGAGTAGGGTCAGAGAGGGAGGGGGAACATCCTGGGTGCACGGCTGCTGGGGTGCGAGGGTGGGTGGCTGGAGCGGGAGCCACAGCTCAGCCCTGAGCTGGGACCTTCGTCTCACGTCGGGAGGGTGCGGGTTTCTCACAGCCTTGGTTGGCAGCTTCCTCACAGACTCTCAGAAGCTCCCACACCCAGGCGACGGCCCGGGGTCCTTCTCCTCGCCTTGGCTCCACTCCCCCGGGATGGGACTCGCTGACTTTTCATTCTCTTGTCCTGTTTTCACCTCCGGCCTGGGGACAATGAGCATCAGAGAAAGAAGCTATGTCATTTCCAAGAAGAAGGAGTCGTTTCAGAAGAAGAAACTGGAAGGACAATCCCAGAGGTGGGAAGTCACGCGCGGGCAGCGCCTGAGGGGCTGAACATCTGTCTCAGTCTGTGGTTTGTGTCAAGGAATTTTAGCAGCCTCAGAACAGTCCCGCCACGTGCACAGCAGCAGAGGAGGGGATGGGTAATGTAGTCAGTGTTTCGTGCATAAGAAGTTACTTGTTATAGAAAATTTTTTAATCTTAAGAATCAAATAAAAATAAAATTTCTATGAAAGTTGATTAATTGTCCTCAAACTCCAACCCAGTGTGCAAATGCACTCTTTAGTGTTAAACAAAATTGTTATTTTCTTCTTTTTTTTCAGTAAGGGGTAAAATTAAAGCGTTTCAGACTCTGATGGATGGAAAGCCCCTGAACTGACCTTCCCGAGTCCCACGCCAGAGGACGGCGCGGACAGAGGACAGAGCGCAAGCGCAGCCTCGGCGAAGGGGACTGGGTTTTAAATGTGTTCTTTTCCGTTTCATTGCTCTTGGAGAACTTGACGTAACGGATCAAAAAATGGCTTTCCTTATTTTTTGTGAAACTAGTGATTGGTGATTATGTTATGTATTCATTGATTTGCTCGTTCATTCAGTAAATTTGCAGAGCACGTGCCACACGCCCAGTCCCGCTCCGGCCCTGGGCGGGCAGCGCTGTCTGGAGACTGGATGATCCGTTCAGGTGGGCACACCTGGACGGCCAGGTGGGGTGAGTGCCGTGAAGCTGGGGGTGGGGGAGCACTGATGACGGCGGTGCTAGTTTGGAAGGTGGCCCCTCGAAGGCCTGCCTGGTGTTTGTATTTCTGTGGTGTTGTTGTAATGTCTCCATTTCCCTTTCTTGTTTCGTTTACTTGTGTTCTCTCTCTTTCCTTCTTGGTGAGCCTGGCCAGAGGTTGGCCAGTTTTGTTTATATTTTACTCTTTCAAAAAACCAGCTCTTGGCTTGACAGATTTTTTCTATTTTTCAGAATCTCTATTTGATTGACTTCCTCCCTGATCTTTATCATTTCTTTCCTTCTGCTGACGTTAGGTCTGGTTTGTTCTTCTTCTGCTAATTCCTTCCGGTGGCAGGTTCGGCTGTTTATCTGAGATTGCTCCTGTTTTCTGAGGAAGGCCTGTATCACTATGAATTTCCCTCGTAGGACTGCTTTTGCTGCTTTCCATAGATTTTGTGTGGTTGTATTTTCACTGTCGTTCATCTCGAAGTATTTTTAAATTTTCTTCTTTGATTTTATCATTGACCATTGGTTTTTTTAGTAGCATGTTGTTTCGTCTCCATGCTGCCATTTTTCTCTCATTTGTTTTTCTGTGGTTGATTTCTAGTTTCATGGTATTGTGGTTGGAAAAGATGCTTGGAATAATTTCTATCCTCTTAACTTTGTTGAGGTTTCTTTTGTGCCCAAGTATGTGGTCTATCCTAGAGAATGTTCCATGAGAACTCGAAAATGATGTATATTCTGTTTTTTGGGGATGTAATGTCATAAAATACCAACCGAGTCCAACTGTTCTATTGTGTCTGTTAGTATCTCCGTTGCCTTGTTGATTTTCTGTCTGGGAGACCTGTCCAGTGATGTTAGTGGGGTGCTAGCATCTCCTACTGTTATTATATTCCCATAAATCTCTCCCTTTCTGTCTGCTAGTATTTGTTTTATATACGAAGGCCTTCTTGAGAAGGGACATTTAAAGTGGGTCCTTGAGGAGAAGTGAGGGCAGGAGGCAATGTCTACATGGGGGATGGGAAAGACACGCAGGATGGTCCCTAGAACTTGACATTTTTGTGACTTTCTTTTGGAAGAATGGGTCGAATTATCCAAGAGCATCAAAAAAAAAGAATTCTTTGGAGGGGGATTAGGTTTGTTTATTTATTTAACGGAGGCACTGGGGATTGAACCCAGGACCTCGTGCATGCTAAGCACACACTCCACCACTGAGCTGTACCCTCCCGCCTTCAAGAACATTTTTAAAATTAGACATTACTATGTGCTCTTAGGTTATAAAAATGAAAACAATCTCATCCTGATGCAGAATTAGAAAGATCCATGGAAGGGGACAAGTGGCAAATAAAGTCTCAAATGTAGCACATGATAAGTTCATCTTTGAATCCTTTGAATTTTGTTTAAAAAACTTCATTCTGCCCTTTGTTTTCTGTCCCATCATGTGACATCACAGCACAAGTAAGCAGACATCCCCGGGGGACAGACACAGCAAAGGCCCATCCCCGGGGGACCGCCTGGGGGCGGCAGCTTTCCACAGGGACCTGCATGCTGCTGTCCACACCTCTGTGCTGCATGTGCAGCAGGGGTTACTGGGAGGCATGTTCCGTCGAGGAAGGTCCCTCTGTCTGCACCCTGAGATAAGCCTCTCTAGCCTGGTCCCCACTGGGCTCACCCCATCTCCCTTTAGCTCTGGGACCTGTACTCAGGCTGCTGGAGTGTGAGTTTCAGGGATAGGCCCTCCTTTTCCTGTTTCTCAGGCCTGTGGTTACGAAAGGCTGGCTGGCCCCCCTGCTGCGATGCTGGGCAGGCAGGTGCTCTTGTGGGTGGGGGCTGGTAGATTCCCACAGAGCTTGGAGGTGAGGGCAACTTTGAATGAGAACCACACTTGACTGACCAAGTATTCTTTACTTATCTGCCTCAAACAGAAACTGAAGCCACATTCACATTGAAGTCCTCACAGTCTGGGGGGCCCAGGGAAAAGGAGGCCCTTAACCTGGTACTCCGAAGGCAGGCGGGGGACACTGAGGACAGGCAGGATCTGCCCAATATGCCAAAGTCCCACAACAGAAAAAGAAGAAGAGCGGGTGTTCCCAGACGACCCCATTCAGGACAAAAGGGGCTCCTCAACCTGGACCATCAGTGGAGTTGAGGAATCAGGAGAACATTTAAAATTATACCCCAACTAGGACATCTTGGCTGCAGTGGACTGGCTGTCCTCCAGCGTATCTGAGGAATGCTACATCATGATCTGGTCAGATCGTTCCGCTTAAGGAATTGCCTGGTCAGGCGCAGTTACGAGTGTGCTTTCAAACTCTTTTCCCGTTGGGCATCCTCAGTCATGTCACCTGAAATAAAACCACACAACCCGAGAGTTGTGGGTTAAGTTTTACTGGGGGCAAAATGAGGGCTCTAGCCCGGGAGACGGCGTCTCAGACAGCTCTGAGGAGCCGCTCCGAACAGGCGGGGGGCTCAGGGTATGTATGGCTTCAGTGAAGGGGGGACGTGCTGCCAAGCACACGTTCAGGCAGAGGCTGCTGTTTGTCACCAGGAGCAGACGTCACTGTCAATGGTTTTAGTGCTTCTCTAGAGAGGAGGAGATGGGAGAATTTGGGCTGATGAAATCTCCTGAAAAGATCTGACTCTCCGAAGGCCTGTTCTGCCAGTTTCCCCAGAGCACAGAGCGCCTCCTTCCTGGCCCCGCCCTGGCCTCTCCCCGGCGGTGTTGGAGGTCGTGATTCAATCCCAGCAGGGGGAGATGGTAAGCGCCAGGGGGATCCAATCCTTGGAGGGGCAGGTGGCAAGTGCCAGTTTTTACTTGGCAGCCACAAATGGTCTTTCTACTAAATCACAGAATCAGAGCTGTTTAGAGCAAAGTGAGCTCTTAGAACCATGTTTATCTCCCTGCACTTTCCTGGAACTCCTGGCCACCATCTACACTGTTGAGAACACACTTCCCACAGCGCTCAGCGCCCCAGAGCCTAAGCCTCCTGGTCCCCTTGTGCTGCTGCACCCCCCATCCCCGTCTGCAGTGCCAGGGGCAGCACCTCCCCGACCCCCAGGAACTTCGTCTCATTTAACTCGGAGTCTCACCTCCATCGGCTCTCCTCCTCTGTCTGTGGCGACCCTCTCAGACCCCAGCCGGGAACTGCTGCTCTCTGGGCCCCTGGTCCCTGCCCCACAGGCCAGCACTTTTGAGATGAGAACTTCTTTTCTTTAAAGTGTCTGAGTTGGGAAAGAGCCCCACTAAAGCTTTCAGCATGAGGTCAGGCTGTGTTCTGGGTCCAGGGTCACCACCGTAAAACTCACCTCTGAATCATGGAAGGTTGTACTTGAATCCGCTCTGAAAGTTACCCTGGGACGCAAGGTGCACTTCTGCTCTGGGACGGCATGCTGTGGGGTCCACGTCCACGTGTTGATGTCTGTCCCCCACTCCCACCCCCCTGAGGTGGTTCTAAGTCCCCTTGTGTTTCAGCGGGTCTGTCTTGTCCATGCTTGTTGGGGATGGTCAGGAGAGGCCGCTGTGTTTTTTTGCTTTTTGCCACAAAGTGGAGGCTGGACCGCAGGCTCCGGGACAAGCCCACAGCACAGAGCTGAGCTGGCGGGATACTGTCCCGCGTGGAGGCCAGAGGGCAGGAGGCTGCGTTTTGGGTTCTGCTGGAGACAAAGCAGCGTGTGCTATGAAGAAAGCCGCCTGGAGCTTCCTCTGCAAATACCAAGCTCCACTCCCCCGCCACATCACCGTCCGGGACTCAGCCCAGCATCCTGGCACAGATCACATCCCTAGTGCACTCCGATTCATTTACTTTGCAATGTGCTTGGAAACGATAAGAAATAAGAAGGTTCCTGTGTGCTCGGGGCTGGTTGCTGGGAGGGACTAGGAGGTGGGGGTCTCACGTCACCCCATGAGTCACGGCTCACCCACTGTGACACTGTGTGATTCCGGAAAGTCCCACGCATGTGGGCGAGGCTCCCCCGTGGGAGGTTTGAGGGCAAACTATATATTTATCTGTACTTAATTGAGACTCTGTGACATATTTTACCATAAACCCTAACATTGTTTCTATTAATTTTTTGATAGAAGAAACTAAAATGATACTGACTGTGGAAGAAACCTCAGGAAATTGAAGGAGAGTGTCGTGTGACTGTGAGGAGGACTTCCTACTCCCCCGGATGCAACACCAGGGAGATGAGACAACAGGAATGAAGGTACACGCGTCTGTTCCTGGAAAGTGGAAACGTCACACAGCTTCCCGACCAGGAAACGGTGTTCTTTTCTGTCGATACATCCCTGTGTCTAACCAGCCTCCCACCTGCTGCCCCGCCTTCAGCCCGGACCCCTGCCTAATCCCGCAGCACACGCCTGGGCTCCCCGGGGAGCGAGCCTCGTGGGTCCGGGTGTTCATGCCTTTAGATTCCCCTTGTGTTGAAGAGCGCGCACAGCGAAGATTTATGCTGCTCACATTTATAGGGAATTAAATATACTCATTAATCCTAAGCATCAGTCATTCTTATTTCAAAACTGCATGTCCTTATTGAGCTTCGATCACAAAGCACAGACGAGCTGTCAGGTATGCTGCCTATGGACCGCGGCAGCTGTTTTAGGAACAGCACAGCCTAAGAGGCTGTGAAGCTGCGTCTGGAGCGGAAAAGGGCTTTTCACTGTCTCATAATGTGAGTAACTTGGAACCACCTACAAAATTTCCTGCATTCAAGACACTGATGCTCACTGTCCTGAGGCTGGAGCTGTCCTGCGGGACTCTCCACCAGGCCAGCAGCCCTGTGGATTACAGAGATGGAGGGCACACAACGAGACCATCAGCAGGACGGTCCAGAGCCCTGGGCACTCGGCCACCCTGGTGAACAAAGGCTGCTCCAAGGAGAATGTGAACTTGGAACCAGAGCAAGTGCTGGGTACCGGACATCTGGGGAGCAGATCCTCTACCCTGATGCAGCTGGAGCCCGACCCGCAGCCTGGCGGCCGCCCGGGGCCAGGACCACTTCCTGTGCTGGGTGGACGGCATGCAGGTGCAGCAGGCCCCTTCTGCCGACGCCTCAACGTTTCATTATTCATCACTGCACATTCGGGCTGCCGGTAAGGGGGACCAACGTTCAGCCCCGAGCCTCGACTCTCCTGCGTCATTGCCACAATTTAGAAGGAGAGGAGGCGCTTTGTGGAATGAAGACATTTGGATCGGTTCTCCTGCTTAAACTCGCATTTCTCACTTTCTCCTCAAAAGTATTTCTGCTAGTGAATCACATGTTTTGCTATCAAAGGACAGCTTTATGTCTTCAAGAACACCTGCAAAGAGGTTCTTACTGCATACTGCACACTGAAAGCTTGATAGTAAACACATTTTTTGGAGTCATTTGGGATGGGGAATTCTGACATCTTCAGTTCCTTGCGTAGGTGACATATTCCACTGACTTTGCACTTACTACATTCAAATGACACATTTGAAAATTTTTAATTGTCATTTAAGTTTGTGAAATCATAAGCTGGCTAGTGTGTGTGATGTGTGAAGAGGGCGTGTCCCTTTAAGACTGGGAGACAGTTTAGAATCGATCCACGGTTTTCTGGTTTTCCGAGATGGGGTGGGCAGGTCAGGAGCAGCACTCCCATGGCCGAGAAGATCAGGATCCCAGCCTGGTGGCCGCCTTGGACTTGGGGAGGTGACGAGTCCGCTTGTGGCTGAGAGAAGGGGTCTTCCCAAGACTGAGTTTGGGGCCGAGGAGGCCGAGATGTTAAAGAAATTGGAAGGAAGTGCCTTTTTCAGGGTTACAGAATGGTAAACTCAAGCCAACTTCCAAATGAAACGTCAGTAAAACCCAAGTGAGACAGGAAGGACGGAGCGACGAGGTCACTCGCTGGTCTTTGCTGTTGATACGTCTGATGATTATCTTTCGTCAGGAAACAAACGTTTTCACCTCTCAGTTTTTTCCTACCAGGGTTGAAATATCCCTTTTTAAAAAGTTCTTGTTTTTCACTGAAGTGTGGTGGACTTACAGTGTTAGTCTCGGGCGCACAGCGCAGTGATTCAGGCACACGTATGCATACAGACGTGTGTGTTTGCAGATTCGGTTCCATTACGGCTCATTACAAGGAAGTGAGTATAGTTCCCTGTGCTGGACACCTGTTCTATGTGTAAGAACGTGTATCTGTTAATCCCAAACTCCTAATCCACCTTCTCATTCTTATGTTTATAGAAAGTGCGAGGTTTATGAATAAACACATTTCTGTTTATACACAAGGGCCATCACACCTGAGTTCAAGTCTGTGTTCATAAACCTGCCCCCTCCCGCAAGTTCTCTGTCTTATGAGAGCCGCTGACTTCGTCCTGACTCAGCCTTAATTCTCATCTTGATAAAGACCCCGGTTCCCTTCAGATAGAAAGGAGGGGCCGGCAGCTGGGGCCGGGCTTCAGGAGGACGCCTCGCGCACTCAGGGAACTTTGTTTTCCTGGTTCGTTTTGTTTCCAGTTGCCTGAGCTCCGGGAACGGCGGGAGCGCCGTCCTCCCCGACGTCTTCCCTCCTGGACCTTCACGCACACACAGGCTGTGTGCTGACAAATGTCTCTCGTTGGAAGCCCAGAGCTCGAGAGCCGGAAAATCACCTTTTCGAGCTGTTCGGGGAAGGCGTCTGGAGCAGGGGCACAGCACGTCCGCCTCTCCAGGGGCTGGGCCCGCGAGGTGGTCCCCGGTCCCCAAGCTTCGCCTGCTGCGGGTGTTAGAAAAGTGTCCATTCAACGCTGCAGACGGACGGTCCGTTTTGGTTTTTCAGGCAGGTGTCTACTCAGCTGGTGCTGATCACAGAGCCGAGAGCTCCTAAGGTTCCCTCCGAGACGGCCCCGACCACGTCCGAGGCTGTGCCACCAGCCAGTCGGTTATGCGTATGCGTTATGCTGACTTTCTATGAATTGAAGCGTTTTCTTCAGGTCACCAAGGGGAGACCACGCGTGGCCCACTCAGGCCTCTTTGTTCCGTGGTTTCCAGACACTGAGATGGCCTTTCTGTGGGTCAGTTTTGTAAGCGCTGAGTAGGGTGGGACCGGCTGTGATGAGGTGTCCCATCTTGCAGGGGAGGGGGCAGCCTGCACCCCTCCCCGCCTCGGGCTGGCTCCTGACAGGCCTTCTTCTGCCGCCTCGGGACGCCAAGGAGCCAGCGGAGACGGGCCACGCAGAGGATGGCAGGGCCGGGCCGGACCCCGAGACGGTGGCAGGGCCAAGAAGGTGCTGGTGGGTGGGGTCGACTTAGAGTCACCGGCCGTTAACAGGACGGTGCCCAGGGGACCTGGCACTAGGCCTGCCCCGCCTCCTCTTCCCGCAGGACTGTTTCAACAGAGCTTTGTCTCGGCTCCAGTGTTCTGCTTCCTTCCACAAGGGGTTCTCACCCCGCAGCTTAATGTCCCGATGGCTGAGCGGAGCCACAGGTCTCAGCTTAACTTCCCTGATACAAGAGAGGGCACAAGAATGCAAACACGCTGTTAAAAAAAATCAGAAATAGTCTCATCAAATTCCAGAACTCTGTCAGCATCCACGCCTGACGCCTTGGGAGAGGGTCCGTTTCTCTCTGCTCTGTTTCCACAAAAGCCCCCAGGCACCCCCCGCCCAGGGGCCCTAGCACGGGAGTGGTTCCTGATGGACCCGGCTTAGCAGAGATGGACAAAGCTCTCTGGTTCTGTCGAGCCCACCCGCTGCGGGCTGCGTTTGCAGGCCAGGCTCCGGCCCGGCCCGGCCGTGGCCTCTGACCTTTGTCTGTGCTCTCTCCTCGGCACAGCGGCTGCAGCTGCACATCTCCGGGCTCCGGGAGAAGGTCAGGAGACAGGACGCTTGCTGCGCAGCCGCTCCCAGCAAGCTCCAGGCCCAGATCGACGTGCTGACAAGGCAGAGCCTGGAGCTGCGGGAGGGGCTGAGAGTCTCCGAGCTCTGGCGCCTGGAGACCAAGAGGAGCTCGGGGGCTCCGTGCACGTGGGCAGCAGCCGGGCACTCGGGTATCGAAGGCTGCTGTCTGCTTCCACATAGCATCCTTTATAGAGCCCCGTGCGTGTCACTGGGGCACTGGCCACCTGCCCCTCCAGGAGGCCGGGGACTTGCTCTCTCTAACCAACTCCACTTCCCATAGACAGTGAGTAACAGAACCCAACGGATCAGGATGCCCACTGGAGTCCAGCGGGTCTGGTCTGCAGACATTGGCTGACCCTGCAGAGGGCGCTTCCTGGGGATTTCGTGGGCTGGCCGGGGCTTTCCACCCCTGCTGACTATGATGACCCAGAGATGGGTCTGTTACCAAGCCCGTCGGTGGCCATGTGGCTGGTGAGCCCAGACCGGGATTTGGACCCAGCTCTCTGACCTCGGAACCAGCTCACAGGACCTCAGAGATGCCCCATCCAGGTGTCGGGTGGCTGATGACGTAGAGCCCATCCCGCCTCCTCCCAGACTTCGAATCCGTATTCTCACCCCGCGGCAGCACGGCTGGATGCATGGTCCGGCTTCCACGTCTGGGTGGCGGGGCTGCGAGGGGGCTGTGAGGGGGCTGCAGAGATTGCGGGGGAGGCTGGGCTTTACTGGCCGGTCTGCAGTCTGTTTCCTGCAAATGCATCCAAATCGTTGAATCATCAAAGTTATAGGCCAGACGCCGGCATGAAGCCTTGCAAACACCCTGAGGACGTGAGTGGGGGGTACTTTCTAGCGGATTAAGGGCAGCGCTAACAAGTCTGACCCGCACTCACCGTGTGGACTTGCAAGTCTATGGTGCAAGGAGTTAGCTAGGACACTCCTGAGGCGGCAGGATGATTCTCTGTCTGTCTCTTAGTCTGAGCTCTGGTACTTGGTGGATTTCCAGACGCCCGCCGGGTCTGGGCTCAGTGCCCGCCACAGGGCTGCAGAGTTATTTGTAAGGACAGTACCTGCTCTCAGAAGGACACACCTGACTTGAAGGAAACAGGACACATATATGATAAGAGTGTGTGGACACAATTTTATTTTTATTTATTTGGAGGGGGGCAGATAATTAGGTTTATTTATTCATTTTTAATGGAGGTCCTGGGGATTGAACCTAGGACCTTGTGCATGCTAAACACGTGCTCTACCACTGAGCCGTACCCTCCCCCTTAGACACAGCTTTAAGGACAGAAGATCAGAAAGTCAGTGATACCAGGAGCACACGACACATCAGGGATGAAAGCCTGGAGCAGCCTCTCCCCTCCCCGCCCACCTCCCCTCCCCTGAGCTCAGAAGCCCGCCCTCCACGGGAAGGGTCTGGCTGTTGTAGAGTTTGCTTTAGAGCAGGGAAGCTCCAGGTGCTGCACTCCAAGTCTCTGATGAATTGTGGGAGACGACACCAGAAACGCGATCACCTTGTCTTCCTTCTTTGCTACTTTCTCAGTCAAAGACACTTGACGCAAAGCAGTAAATCTGGGTTGAGTTTATGGTGTGGCCTTTGGGAAGCTGGGATATTTTCTTTTATTATTTTTCATTGGTTTCTGGCCACCTTTTTTTTTTTTAATTGAAGTGCAGTCAGTTACCAGGTGTCAGTTTCTGGTGTACAGCACAGTGTCCCCGTCATGTGTTTATATATATGCATACACATATATTCATTTTCATTAAAGGTTACTACAAGATATTGAACGTAGCTCCCTGTGCTATACAGAAGAAACTTGCTTTTTAAAAAAACCTACTTTTATAGATAATGGCTAACATTTGTAAATCTCAAACTCCCAAACTTATCCGTTCCCACGCCTTCCCCTGGTAGCCGTAAGATTGCTTACTATGTCTGCGAGTCTGTTTCTGTTTTGTAGAGGAGTTCATAGTGTCCTTTTCGTCTTCTTTTTTTGTTTTTAGATCCCACATGTGAGTGCTCTCATATGGTATTTTTCTTTCTCTTTCTGGCTTCCTTCACTTAGAATGACGATCTCCAGTCCATCCATGTTGCTGCAAATGGCATTATTTCATTCTTTTTTATGGCTGAGTAGGATTCCATTGTACACAAAAATCACATCTTTATCCAGTCATCTGTCGATGGACATTTGGGTTGTTTCTGTCTTGGTATTGAACACTGGGGTGCATGTGTCTTTCTGAATTGTGTTTTTCTCTGGCTATACCCCAGGAGTGGGATTGCTGGATCATGACATCGCTTATATGTGGAATCCAAAAAAAAGGACACAAATGAACTTATCTACAAAAAAGAAACAAAGTCACAGACATAGAAAACAAACTTGTAGTTACCAAGGGCGGAAAGGGGTGAGGAGGGATAAACTGGGAATTCAAAAACTGCGCATCTTGGGGGGTGATGGAAGCGCTGGCTGTTTTGATCGTGGTGGTGGCTTCATGGGTGTGTGCAGCTATCAAAATTCATCAAGTTGTACATCTGGAATCTGTGTAGTTTACTGTGCAGGAACCAGACCACAATAAAGGTGCTAAACAAACAAACAAAGCAACATTACTCTGCTTGGGACATTAGCATCTTGACAGGACGTGGAGAGGTGGCTTACCTGACATCTTTCACCCCCCACCCCAGACTGTCCTCCCTGCTGGGGAACCAAGAGGCCCAGAAGAGCATCCTTTGCTGCCTCCACGGTCATCTGTGCCACCGGCCAGTTTGCAGCTGGACCGTGATTAATAACTACACACACACAGTTGCACAGGTGGACATGGGGAGTTTGCTCAACAGACTAGGATGTCTTGAAGGCGAGGTGGGAGGACCCGGGGGGCAGCGGACCTCGCTCTGCGCTGCTGCGTCTGCGGGGCCCCACACGTCTGTGAGATCTGCTTACGCTCAGTGCCCGTGGGATCTGGTTCAACCTGGCCTGACAGCTGGGCCTCCGTGACCCCTCACCTGTGGTCCTGAGGTGGCTGGAGCACGTGCAGCAAGGAGACCTTAACTCTGCCCTGGGGGAATTTGGCGAGTGGGTGCCACGCCTTCACACTGCCTTCCAGGACCCAGAGTGACCTCAGTGTCACAGGAATGCCCCCTATTTCTTCAGCATTCCTTCTAGAAGATTCTGATCAAGATTTCCTGTTTCCTCTTTTGTTGGTTCCCTCTAACCCCGAGTCACAGAGAAACAGAATCCAGTTTTAAAATAAAATAAGAACCTTCACTTTCAATGCAAGACATTTCCAGTCCCCCGAAGATTTCTCAGAATCAAACATCCCAGCCCACTTCCCAGACTCCTTTAGTGAGCAGTTTCTGCAGCTGCTCGGTCCCCGGCCCTCCGGCTGGAGAGCAGGCTTGGGCTTCTCGGGTCTGAGTCCGCGTCCCTTTCTGGGCTGCCGGCTCCGCCAGCTTGCAGTTTGGGGTATGAGGACAAGGAAGAGCCCTGACACCCCACGCCTGGTTTTCCCGGGGTCCCGAGCTGGGCGGCCTCCGCCCCTCCTCTCAGTGTCCTTCCCTGTCTGGCTCACTCCTGCTCGCGGGGTTTCCAGAGGTATTTGCGGGGGAAGATGGAACACACGCCCATTCCATCCTCCCGGACGTGCGGGCTGAGTGTTTCTAGAGAACGACCAGATGCCGCCTTGTGGCCCCCTGGCCACGCGTTGTGTCTGCTCTGCCCCAGCAGCACTGTCTGTGTTCTCTCCTCCCCGTCCCTTAGCGTCTGTGCACCGGACACAAAGTTTATGCACAGAGGTTTCCTGTCACTCTGGAAACTCTTACGTCAGCACGTTATTATTTCAGTTGAATTGGCCGTAAGACTTGTACCACCCAGACTCGGCCTGTTCCTCTTGACGGATGGCTCAAGGCGATTCCTGCCCTAAAAACTTCAGAAGTGCAAATAAGATCACCTCTCCTTAATAACACATGCTTTCCTCGCCTCCGTTAAGACTCACCTTCACATCTAAGGAGTCATCAGAACCTGGCTCACAGTAAAGGAGTATTTAAAACAAACACTGAGGGACAGTGAGAGCTAATCTCTGGTTTTCCAGCGACGGAGGTCACAGGTCTCGGTCTCACTAGGACCCTGGGCACTTGTGGAAAAGGTGTCCCTTTATTTGCCTGACAGTGTAGGGTAGGAGTTTGCTGACAGGTAAGATCAGAGCCACCCTGATGCGCTTGTGTGCTTGGCTCCTCTAATCTTTCCCGGGACGAGGTGGCACTAAATGCACGGATGCTGAAAACAGGCAACGAGCAAGGAGACATCACCGCCTCGTGCCTCAGCTTGCTGGAATGTTTTTCTCTCTTCGTTTGTTTTTGGAATCATCCAGATCTCGTAGTAAAATTCTTTTAGCCGCTTAGAAGCGCGTCCACGTGCACCCTAATCACGCTGAGGGATCACGTTCTTGGCGTGGGTGGTCATCTCGTCCCTGACTTTTGCATCACCCACTAGGCGTCGCCACTCACAAAAATCCAGTCTCACCTTGCTTTAAGTTTTTGCTTTAACTTTTTTTTGTGGTCAAAACAAGCATAAAATAAAACTGGCCCCTTGCGACACTTAGCACCTCTGTCTCATTCTGGAACATTCACAGTGCTGTGCAGCCATCATGACTATCACCACCATCTAGTCCCAGAACAGTTCTGTCACCCCCAGAGGAAACCCTGTCCCTGTCTGCTGTCGTTTCCCGCCCCCCCTCAAGCTCCTGGAAACCACCAATCTGCTTCCTGTTTCTGTGGGTTCGCCGGTTCTGGGCGTGTCATGTGAGTGGAATCGTGCGACCCGGGAGCTTTCTGTCTGGCTTCTTGGTGTGCAGTCTGCAGGGAATCCCGGAGCTTCTGTGTCCTTCCTGTCTGGGAGGAACGGAGCACGCCTGGATCTGGGAGGTTCTGACGCTGCTGCTGGGACGGCCACCTGACAGCCACAAGGCCGACGGAAAGGGAGCGAGCTCCTCGCACCAGGCCTGACTTGAGGCCCGGGATCTATATACAAATAACGGAGTCATTTGTGTGTTTGGAGGAGAGGGAGGTTTTCAGCAATTCACTTTACTCCAGACGGCTGATCATCCTGTTGACAAAAATAATTTTGAACAAAATGTCGCCTATTAAAAAACAAAAAGTCAACCCCTGGTCTTTTACACTGTTCTCACCTAATAATTCTTTTAAGATGTGATAATAGTCTCTCTCACATTAAAGATGCACAACGCAATTGTCATGAAGCACGTCCAAGAGCAGGCGCGGGCGAGCGGGGCCTCCCAGGAGAGCCGAGCCGCCAGACCGGGACGCGGGCGCCGCGCCCACCCCTGAGCTGGCCCTGCCGCGGCGGAGGTGCTGTACTTGTGTCCAGACCCGCGGCTTTGGTCCCAGTGACGTCACGAGGCTGGGGAACAGGTTGCTGCCTCCCCTGAGGTAGACACCCGCGTTTTCAAAAAAAAGTTCCTTTCTTTGTTTTCTTCCTGCCACCTGGGGACGCTGCTTCTGACGCCGAATCCGTCCGTAGACGCTCTGAAAGCAGCTTCACTGAAGGGGAGACGAGCGCGAAGTCGCCCGCTCGGGGTCCGGGGCGGCGCTGCCGGCGGGCGGGGCGCGCGGGGAGATGCTGGCCGCGTGGCTGCAGGACCCTGGCGGGGGGACCTGCCCTCGGACGGCGGTTCGGCTCGGGGCGGCTGTCGTCGACAGAAGCAGGCCCGTCTTCCCGCTGGTCGGTTCTCTAGGCTGGGAGCCCCGTTCGTTCCCAGGGCGCGTTCGCCCCGCTTTCTTCACGGCAGACGCCTCCTTACCCAGCGCTCTGCTCGGGAGCGCAGGGCAGACGCGCAGGCGTGGCCGCATCCGCCGCCGCGCGCAACGGAGCGGCTGCAAGCTGCGGTCGCGGCCCGGCTGCGTCCCTTCCTCTCCGTCCGCAGGCCGCGGGGGAGACCCAGCGCAGCGGTGTCGCGGACAGGCTTTCTCCTCACCCGTCCAGCAGTCCAGCAGTCCAGGGGCGGGGCCGGGCTGAGGCTGACCTCCAACAGCCAGGGCTTCACGAGCTCACCAGCAAAGCAGCAAACCCAAAGAGCTCGCAGCAGCTGGCCGCGCAGGGGACCGAGGGAGCGGGGCGAGGAAGCCGAGGGTCGCCATGTGCCGGGTTCTCTGCCACAGAAGCAGGGCGGCCCCGTGCCAGCTCCGCAGGGCCCGCTGCCTCCGCGGCCGCCCTCCTGCCTCTCGGGCGTCTCACACGCGGCCCGGCTTACGGCTGCCGCTGACGCAGACACGGATGCGGAGGCCACGCCTGCGCCGGCCGCAAGGAGAGGGCTGCAGACTCAGGCCTGTGCTGCGCGCGTCAGCACAGAGCAAAGCCTCCAGTCGCTGCAAACGACAGTCCCTCTCCCTCGAGGTGCTCCCGCCGCTCGCACGCCGGCGGCCGCCCGGGGCCCGGCACCCGCCTCCCTCGAAGTGCGCGGCCTGGGGCACTTCGAGCGGAGGGGCGAGCTCGTCGGGGGGCTGCACGGCCTCGTCATGAGCTTCGGGTCATGGCCGGGGGTCCTTCCTGGTGAGCCGGGTGGTGCCGGGCGCTGGTGACGCTGAGGTGCTCCGGCACCGGGAGGACGCCCTCCAGGCCCCCACGTTTTGCTCGCGGTGATCAAGCTTGTCCCCCGCACCAGGAGGACACTGCCCCACTTCCAACGTGGTCGCGTCAGCTCGGAACGCCAGGGGTTTCAAGACGGCCCCTGCGGGGTCATCGTCCGCCTTCAGATAAGGTTTCCTTTTCTGAAAATGGATGATCAGAAAAGCGTTAGAGGGCGGGCCGAGAGGTCACAACCTAGTGGGGCTTTCGCTGGAAAGGCTTCACGTCTGAGGTCAGCTGTTTTGTCTGCTTTGCTGCCGGACGTGCGGCCCCGTCGGTTACCTGCCTCTGTTCACAAACACTCCGTCTCTGCTCCCCGTGCACCTGCAGCCCGCCTCCTCTCCCTGGTTATTTCCTTCTGGGAGAGCCAGTTAAATGTGTTTGCAGGGACGCCGTCAACGCTCTCAGGAGCCAGTCTCTTGCGGCCCCGTAACTGTAGTGAGTTCATTATTTTGGCCAAAAAAAGTCCAATTTTGTGCAGCTAAATGAATCTGAACATGTGCCAAGCACTTGAAACGATGGTGTGTGACCAGCAGGGGTCTCACGGGCCTGAGAAGTCCTAGGAGTGAGGCCATGGCCCCTGTGATGGCCTCTGGGTTACCACCTTATACCCCCAGGGCCCGGAGCTGTTTCAGTGGCCAGAGGCCTGGTTTATGCAGATGTGTGGGAATTTGCCAGAAAGAGGTGAGAAGGAAAATTTGAATTTTTAAAAACTCACTCTGCAATACCAATGGTTATCTGAGGATTGTTCTGACATCCTGCAAGGCCAATAGGAAATGCAGAGTCAACATTTTTATGAACTTTCAAAGAAAGAAAACAAGATCTTTTGGGAGAAAAATTAAAACTGATGACAAAGCCTGACTTTTCATTACAACCTAGGAAGAAAAGGTAAAACTCGTCAAAGCCTCTGAGGGAAAGCGCGGACACTCCAAGGTCCTCAAGAGACAAACGCATCAAAAGCCCCACGTTCAGGCAGTTTGCCTTGTCTCTGTGACAGCGTTTGTACTGTCCGTGCATAGTTTATCACACAGGTGACATCAGTAACGCATTGGATGGAAATTCTGGGGTGTTGGGGAGAGTCTGACTGATATAAAAGGAATAAATTGTGACGTATACTGTGCTTTCAGGGAAGCCAGTTTGGACAAGAAAGAAAGGAAGGAAGAAGGAAGGAAGCACGGATGGTGGTGGGGGCGGGAGGGAGGGAGGGACAGAGACCCCCCTTGGTCACCCACCTCCTTCTCCGCACTTGACAGGGGAGGGGACACGGGGAGGAGTTGGCGGGGGCGGCGGGGGCGGGGGGGGGGGGGAGGAGGCAGTCTGTTGCCGAGTGACCTCGTTTCGAAATCTGAAGCTGCCTGCAGAGTGTGGGTTGCCTCTGATACTGAGGGTGTTAACAGGCTAGGTCGGCGGCCCCAAAGGAGGTTCCGGGAGAGCTGTGAACAAAGCAGCTTCAGCCAAGTGCCCCGGCGCCTTAGGCGTTGTTACTGCTTTGACCGGGGACGTACAGGATTTATAAATCTGTCATGGCTGTTAAGAAGATTCAATCTTTGCCACTTATTGTGACGTTTTCAAACTGTGTTCCATGGAATTAACACGTATATCAAGCAGTGTGTGTGTGTGTGTGTGTGTGTGTGCGCGCGCGCGCACGCACGGCAGGGAAGCGGGTGGGGGAGGCTGGGTCACATGATTATGGAGGCAGAATTACACAGAGTTGAAAGATTTCTTCTCTTTGTTTCCAAGAAACAGGCTGCGTTTCCCCAAGTTCATTTGATCATGACACACTCTTAACGTGTGTGTGACATCAGTTTCACAAAACCAGCTAAGAAACGCGGAGTCCAGTAGGCCAGATGAAACATTGTCCCATTTCTGGCACCTTCCACCTGCTCCCACCTGGGGAGTGGACCTATCAGAGGCTCAAAAAGAGAAGGTGGGGTGAAAACAGGGCCTGTTTCCTCTGGAATCAGTGCTCAGAGACCAGGGGCTCACCTTCCCCGGCTCTGCCTGAGCAAGAGCAGAAGTCCCGACAGGCGCCGCAGCCTGGCTTCCCTCCCCCTGTGGAGCCGAGAAGGCCAGCAGGTCACCCGGGGGGGGGGGGGGCTGGGGGGAGGGGGTGTGTCTGAGGAGACGCAAGTCCTGGAGGGCTGGTCCCACAGGGCACCCACTGACCTTGGACCCCATTTCAACTAAGTGTCCCTTTTCCTGTTCAATTTCATTAAGAAACCAAATATGTAATTGAGAGTTTTTTCCTTCTCCATAAAAGTTCTCCTGGACCTACCTGAAATGTCTTTATTCTGCCTGGTTCCCACTGACGGGCGCTGACAAGAGCAAGTAGTTTAGGTGTGTGTAGGGTGCACGTGGGTGCACGTGGAGGGACCGAAGACAGGCTGGGGACAGCCTGAGGCCGTTGTGTTGGGGAGGGCGCCAGGGCTCTGTCTGGGGAGGAGGGATGCAGGCAGCGATGGCTGAGGTGGGCGGGGCCAGCAAGGACCCTTCCCCTTCCCGGGAGGGGACGCAGGACTGGGCTCCCACCTCCCTGGTCTGGAAAGGAGAAAATGCTACTTTTAAAGTGGACTGACTGCAGATATCCCCGTTACTCTAGGTGTGGCAGCACCTTTGCCTGCAGGGCAAAGTTGCCCGCATGGGAATAAATAAAAGCAGAGCCCCTTCGGCGTGCATTTCTGTTCTGAAGCAGCAGGACGCAGCCCCCCAGGGTCAATGAGTCACACCGGCTCCCCTCCCAAGAGGCTCCCTCGTGGGTGAGACGATGTTGTATGTGGAGTTCCCTAACAACTTGTTCCCTTGCTGGTCTGAGCTGTGGGGGAGGTCCTCGCGGCTAGAAGGGGGCATGCTGACATGGGAACGATGCTCACGGCCGAGGCAGGACCTAGCGAGGCTGAGCTCCTGCTCAAGGTGTGGCCAGTGGTCCGTGAATCATGGAAGGAACATCCACGAAGACATGGTGTTTCGCCCTTCGTGTCCCAGGCTCGTACAGTTTTTCCTCACTTCAACCACGAGTAAACAATACTGAAAGCACAGAATGCATAGCAGGTTCTTATTCATGGCTCATTTCTGCCTCAAATGCCCTCCCCTTTTTATAACATCCCACTACCTTCGTCAGGAACCAGGAGACAGTGGCTAACTCTACCTTCCTGGTTTGGAACCCAAAATTCAGTGGAAAATTCTACTTCTAAATAAAATAAGCATCAGAAAATTTATCATTTTACCAGATAAACCCTAGATCTTTACAGCTCTTCCCAAGTGGCCAAGTGCGTAAGTCAGTAACTACACATACACACACACACACACACACACACACACACCTTTCAGTATGTGGATTTCTAGGCTGTAATACATAAGATGTATTGGTGGGAAATTGACTACATGACTGACAATAAAATGAAATTAATTAAAGATACAAAAACCATAAAATTATAGTAGTCTGGGGTATTTTATTGCACAGCCAGAGTCCTGGCTATTTCCTGAAGGCATCCATTTATATTAATTGATGCTTATAATAATTTAAAATATTAAATTGAACTCTCTGTGCTCAGACTAAAAAGGCAAAGAAATGCATCATGTGACACACATGCAAAATACAAATATACATATACATATAAAGACACAAAAATGTATGAAATTATTAATTATTTAAATATATTTGCTGCCTATCCAGGACAGAAGTGGAAATACTTGTCAACTCAACAGCCTGAACTTTTACAGTTTTCTAAGTTTGAACGTAGATGGCTCAGCCTGGTTGGAAGAGCTGTCACAGGGCCCACAGATGTGCTGAAAAGAAGCCAAAAACGTTCTCTTTGAACTTGGAGCACTTCATCTGGAAGCACAGTTCTCAGCCCCACTGGGCAGACACACTGATGTGTCATGATTGGTCCTGGGATGTGTTAAAGCGTAATTTTATTAATAGTGTGTAAAGCGCTCAAGTTTGCTGCAAAAAATTATTACGGATATCCAGTCATATTGATAGCGTCAAGATCTCCTGCGGATATTTCCATGTCTCCCTCAGGTGGGAGGCCCGGGGGAGGGGCTATGCGAAGTGGGCCGTCCTTCATAGGTGAGCGACCACAGACCTGCAGACACTGGGAATATTCCTTGTCGAGGGGCCTGATGGAGAGGGCGTCCCTTGGGGGCATTCCCAGAGATCCAGGTCAGCCTCCAAGTAAAAACTCCCAGAAGGAAGCTGGGACCCACCGGGCTGCTCCCCTGGTTACTGCCCGAAGGGATAGGGAGTCCCCGGCCCCAAGGATGGAGCCCTGGTGCTGTGTCTCTGTGACTAGAGGAAGAGTCCTGACTGGAGTCCCCCTCAGCTCCAGGAGAAGAACCGAGCCCCAGGCACAGTCGCTGGGAGCTCTGGGCCTGAGACCAAGCAGAGCGTCAGCCGTCGTCAGCACCCGCAGCGGCACCTGCAGGTCATGGAGGCCGGCACCCTCTCTGTGTGTGCCCGACTCCGCTACTGCGAGCATCACCCACCGGACGTTCCTTAGGCCAAAGCCCCACCTGGATGGAAACTAACAGCGCGCGGTGCCCGGGGCCCACCATTCACCCACGCCACGCGTGAGCCAGAGCCCGCGGGGGCACAGACAACCTGGGAAGGTGCTGCCGGGGGCACCCCGCCCAGACAAGTCACGTCCCGTGCCTTCTGACGGCCGTACTGTGGACGACTGCATCCGCGCACGAGCAGCCACTGAGGACCATCCCGACTCTGGAAGCCGCTTCCAGACGTGTGATTAGGGCGTCATCATAATTACAGGGTTTCCTGGGCTCTTGGAGTCTGGTTCAGCCCTGGCCGCACACTCTCCTGGCTTATGGAGGAAGCTTCTCTTTCCCATCCCCTGATGATCTTGTGGGGCCCACGGGGGGAGGGACGTCAGCCAAGACAGCATTTCTATCACCGCGGGAACCGTCATTCCCGGGGACACCCCTGTGGGCCCATTGCTTCTCCCGCAAGACTGATCCCAGCTCGAGAGTTACGTGGAGGGCGGGCTCCCAGTGCCCGTCGCGAGTTCTCACACCCTCTTCTTTTCAAAATAAACCCTCAAAAGAGAATTAGGAGTCAAGTTTTTTTTTTTTTAAATTCACACTTTACTTTTTAGCACCTTCATTGCTTAAAGGGCAAACTACCCCTCCAGGCAAACTTCCCATCTGAATCGGGATCCAGCTAGAGTCTCAACCATCTCATTAAATGTCAAGCCCTTCAGTCATCATGGAACTGAGAGGAAAGATTTGGGGGTCAGGGAGGGGACCCTCCTTGGGTGACCCTGAATAGGATGCTGCAAACCAACAGAGGTGCCACCGAAGCAGAGAACCAGTTTCTCTGAGAAACAGCGGTCAGCGCACATGACCAGTGCTCCTGCTGGCGGCTTACACGTGCACAAGATGAACGTAATAGACTACACGTTGCTATAAAAAGACGTTGATTTTTAGAATTTCAAAAAATGAAATCCAAAAATATTTTCCCTGCCTTTATTTGGAATGACTGACGATTGACTTTACAAAGCCTGTATGTTCATGCATCTCTGGTGAAAATGTGATTTAACTTTTTTTTAACTAGTAACAGCCTCACCTTTAGTCATATTGCAAATACCTATTTTTTTAAAATGCCATTTTGTTGTGAATGTAAAATTCATACACACAACCGATATTTCACACTGCTTAGCACAGAGATTTTCAAATTTAGGAGTTAGTTGTTTCAACATTTTTTTAAAATGGAGGCACTGGGGATTAAACGCAGGACCTTGTGCGTGCTAAGCACGTGCTCTACCACTGAACTGTACCCTCCTGCTGTTAAACATTTTTGTCAAATGGGAGCAAACAGCAGCTGGAGGCCCTGGTATGAATTTTCTAGGTAGTGAAGCCAGTTTACGAAGAGTCGGCTTCAGCCACCTGTCTCAGGATCGCCGTCGTCCTGTTCATTCTCCTTTTCTGACGCATAGTTTACAGCTTCCCGCTGTGGTTTCCAGTTTACATGAAATATAGAATGCTTCTCACATAAAAAAAAATACCTGTATACATTTTGCCCTATTTTTTAAGTTGGTTGACTTAAAATAAGAGTTCTACACACACTCTATTTGGTGCACCTAAACCAGATATCACACTGGAAATCAACTGTACTTCAATAATAATTAAAAAAAAGGGTTTCTGCATACTATCTACATGTTCTTTGGGGAAAATGTCGGTATTGCCTTGAACCCGGGACAGTTTGTATTATTCTAGACAGAGTCCCTGTGCCATTTTTGATGTTGATTATAGGGAAAGGGCTATTTTATCACTAAAGCCTTCAGTTTCACGAGGGCAAGTCCACTTCCAATCACTCCTTGCCCCCAGAACCCCAGTTCCCGTGTCCCCTTTCTGTAAACACTGGCGAAGGGAACCGACTTGCAATGAAAACCCCAGCATAGTCCCAGGACTCACCAGGCTGAATCTGCCCTTTACAGACTAATACAAAAAGGGAGGGCTTTTGGCCTCTTTGAGAGCCTTTGGTCACTGCCTACGTCTGTCTGAGAGCCACCTGCTCAGCATGGCATCCAAGGCCCCCGGCCCTGCTCGGCCTCAGGCCCCATCCCAGCCCCACCTCCCAGCCCCCGGAGGGGGTCAGGACGGTCAGCCTCTACGTTAAGCTCTGGTCCTCGGAAACCTTTGTCACCGACGTTGTGTTTATCCTGTTCGCCCTGGTGGGGCAGCAACCCAGCACACAGTAGGCCCTCTGCGTATTTTCTGGACTGACCGTGGTTGGAGCGATACATCCCCGCAGGGACAGGTGCGGCAGACTGGACAGTGACCGCAGGTCAGGGCGCGCACTCACCGCTCCTGGCGGCCCTGGACCCCTGTGCTCTCGGGAAGGGTGGGTCCAGGGACCAAGCACCACCCATGGGGCCACCCACGGGGCCGCCCTCCAGCTCTGGGCATGACGTCCATAGGTGGCTCCCTGAACCAGGCGTGGTGTGAACGCAGGACGGCCTCCTGGTCAGGCCTGGATCCGAGGCTGGGGGGCGGGTCCCCCTCAGCAGCCGCAGAGTCCAGTGCACAGGGGCAGGGCTGGAAGCTGCCCTGCTGGCCGCCAAGCAATGCTGCTGCTCCCTCACAAAGGGGTCACCCCCTCAGGGGCAGTGCTGAGGGCCGGGACCCCGGTCAGGATGTGGTTGCAGGGTTCCTCCATCTGTGCTCCAGGGGCTTCCCTCTTTCCAGGGACCCGCACAGGCCACAGTCTTGGTGGTCCCACCAGCTACACGCCTGGGGACTCAGAGAAGAGGCACTGGGCCCCTCCAGGGCATCCTGGGCCTTCCTTGGGCTTTTCCGTATTGGGACCTCAAAATATACCATTTCTACCCCAAAACAGTTGAGTTTCCAAAATGAATCTTGATTATTTGTTGAAGCCATGTTTCTACCAGAGAACCGGTTGGACCCACCCTCCAGCCAAGGCTGAACGCTTCCCCCCTACCCCACCGTCTCGCCCCGCCTTCCAGGGCGCAGGGGCCCCGCCTGTGGACTCCGCAGCCTGAACCCGTGAGAACCATCTGGCATTTCAAAGTCGGGAGCCGCACGACAGCCTCTTTGCACCCAGCCCATTCAGGCTCCGGCGTGTTACCACCTCTGCTGGTGGGTGTTTAATGTTTCACCGTCATCTGCCTCATTACAGGCACTGTTACAGTCGCTCAGGACCAAATGAACCGCTCCACTTAACTGCATGCAAACCGCATGACACGCAGCCGCAGCTGCGGGCTCGCGGTAAAGGGGATGGGGACGGCGGTTTTCTAATTAGCAAACCAAGGACAAAAGGAATTCACTGTACGTGGCCTAGAGGACTTTTTCTTTTTCCGGTTGACATGTTCGCTTCCCGTTAATTATGTATGGTTGTCCTCCAGCCATACTTGCTGGTAAATTTTGTAAAAACTTAGTGTCATTAAATTCTTCCCCTGTCTTCAAACACATCGCACAAAGGGCGGGTCTGGCAAGGATTTCAGTGATGTGCACGGCAGGGGAGGCAATCCAGGTGTGAGTCATGTTATCCGGGTTTGCATCGTTTAGCTGAGCGATTTATACATCCTGAATTTGTTCAACAATTTTTCCATTTTTCCTTCAATCAGAAATGGATGCATGAGCTGGAGCTTCCAAGACTTGAAGCTAAGTGCCTGCCTGGGCATCTGGGCTGCGAGAGGAGGCAACGGTCCAGATGAGAGGCGGTTGCCAAGGGAACCTGAACAATAAGGAAATTCATGGAGCGCTGATTTGATGAAAATGATCGCTGTTTCCCAAAGGGAGCGCAAGGAGCAAGCATGTTTCTCCAAGCTGTTTCATGTCGAGCCTCCTTCTGATGGTTTCTCTGAATTTTCCACTGGGCTCAGTTCTCTCCTTGGCTTGCGTCCCCTACAGGATCCAGGGCCCTCCTCAGACACGGAAAGGCTTCAGGACGGCTCAGTGCCTCCCGGTCACCGACCACACGCAGTTTGGACTGTGTGGTCAGAAAAGTGACTCAGAGGTGCATCCACGAGCCAGGGCAGTGCTGACCCAGGACCACCTTCCGCCCCGACCCCAGGCTGCCGCTCACGCAGTATGGGGTTCTCTCCCTCATCAGTTACATGGACCTCACAAGCGTCCACTAGTGATAGCATCAGTCTGACCTCAACTTCAAGTGCGCATGCCTGCTCTTTGCACCTGGACAGTTTCATCTGACGTGCCCTCCTCTGATCAGGTCAGGAGGAGTTTGGACTCATGACGATGTTGAAATCTAAAGTTTTGCTGGAGTCCTAGGAAACTCTGAACTCATGATAGAATTTTCACTATTCTGTTACACCCCAGCCCCACCCAGGGGAGCACAGAGACCCACGCTTCCAGCAGCTGATAGGAAAAGCATCCCATTTCCCAAGCCCCAGAGAGGGCGGCGTGGAGAGCAGCACGATTGCGGGAACTTGGAGGTCTTTCCTGGCCCCACCAGCGACCAAGTGACCAAGCCTTTGCCGTTCACTGAAACCTGACACTGCAGCCCGGTGCACTGGAAGGATGGTACTGAGAGTGGACTTTTATTGACTCGCACCATCACCTCACTACTGCTTGAAGGACCTAATGAACAGGGTATTTTAATAATAAAAACCTTGAGAGAAATATGTGTAAGTGCGTAAGACGAGTCTGTGGTTTTGGAAGCTGCTGTTCTTGGGCGAACTGACATGAGCGGGTCCCCAGGGGTCCAGGTGGGTGGTGGTCTGTTTCCTGGTCTGGGTGCTGGCTACATGGGTGTGTTCCATTTGTGAACTATACCAAATCATACACCGATAAATGTAAATTTCTGTCCTTATGTTACAATGCAATAAAAAGTTCCAAAACCTTAAGTGCATCTATCTCAGGTGAAAAAGGGCATTTAGGATCATGCCTCTCTCGCCTTCTAGTAGCTAACACCCCCAGCCAGGCGTCTCGCAATCAGGTTCGCGTCCCATGTCTTCAGCTGCGCAGCTGTGGGGCCCGGGACGCGCCAGAACCCTACTGAACAGTCTTGCATTTCTCATCTGTATCCCCTGAGGAGCCTGAGCTAGAACCACCCAATGCCTTCCTTGCCCTGCCCAACCCCCAGTATTTCAGCTGTGTAATGATCCTTGGCCCCCACCCCGGGCTTTAGCGATGGCCTCTTTCCTGGAGAAACCCCTCCGGGAAGGGCGGAAAATCCTCCCCGTCTACACTCCTCTGCTCTCTCGGACCCACTGAGTTCACGTCTTTACCCCCAGACTCCACTGAGCTGCTCTGGCCAGGGACCCCAGCAACCTCACTGCTGCTAAGTCAGTGGCCCACCCTCCACCCTCATGTGACGTCACTCCCAGCCGTCCTCGTTCACCTTACTGGTCACTTTTCCCAGCTCCTCCCCCGCATCTTGCTGTCTCAAAAGGGGCTGGGAAGAACCTCGGTCCTTGTCTTACCCAAAAGAGGAGAATTCAGACGGGAGATGAAAGCACTGTGTAATGAAAGATACTGAAGGATTTATTAGCAAAGGGAACGTGCACCTCCAAGAGCGGGAGGCAGGCTGATCCAAGGGTGGCAGCAGCACCGGCCTTTGCCTGCCCCTCCTCTTACGCCTTCAACTGTTAAAGAGAACCAGCCCTCTCAAGCTAGGGGAGTTCGCGCTTTTCTGTGTGTGGGAAGGCGCAGAGGTCCAGGCCCACTGAAATCACTCCTTTGATGTGCACCTGGCCGTCCAGGGCCAGCGCCCTGTGCTTCCCCATCCTGAGCCCCCTCAGGGGGCACCGCTGGGGGCGCTGCGGAGCCGGCTGCCTGCTGGTCTGCGTGCTGAGTTCCCTCCGCTCGCTGTCGCGGTTGGGGGCGGCGGTCGTCGCTGATGACGTGACGGCCTCAGGATCCTTGTTTACTGATGTGGCTGCAAATATTTTTCATTCACAGAGTGGACACTAATCCAGTCTGGGGGAGGGGGAGGGGGGTCACCCAAGGTCGGGACATCTGCTGCTGGAGTAGAAGCTTCCAGACTCCTGGAGGGTGAGGTGGGAAGTGACCGACCCACTCCCCTGACAGCTGCCCTCCGGCCTGTTCGGATCACAGTCCAGCAGCAGCAGTCCCTGCCTGTTGTCGACCGTCACGACAACCAGCCCGGCTGAACGCGGCCATCTGTCGGAGGCAGCGTCTCCGGGCTGGCCCGAGCTCCTTGTAGGAGTAGTTGTTCACATTCACAGGCGGCGGGAGCCTCCTCGGGACACAAGGGAGGAGAGCACAGGTGGAGAAGAAGGGGTGAGCAGCCTCCGGGGGTGAGAGGAGAGAAGAGAGACCCACGGGGACGCTGTCACAGAGCAGCAGGGGGTGCGGAGACCCGGACGGAGAGCCCGGCTCAGAGAGAGGCGGTGACCGAGTGACCAGCTGCTCCCCCGTGTCAAGGAAGACTGGGTGCGCGTAGGTTCTGAGGGTGAGAAGGGCAGATGGCTCTTAGGACGCTGCCCGGCTTCTAGTGTCTTCAGCCTCACCTGTGTGTCCCGTTGGGGACAACCTTTGCCCGTTGTCCTCCAATGGTCTACAGCATGTGAAGTGACTCACCTGATGACTTCTGCGTGTGTGCTCTGGGTGTTCAGGATAAAAGCGTCTGGATGGGAGACGGCGCCGTGATATAACTGCATTTATTCAGGAACTCCTGCCCCCTGCTCTGGCTTTGGCCCTGACGGACTCCGGGCGGCAGTCCCCGACCGGCCCGAATGTCGTTCAGCGGTTTGTAAAATGACTGGTTTGGGGCTGCGTTTTGGAAGCAGCCTTCAACTCTTAAAAACAACAATGAAACAAGCAGCAGTTGTTGGTGCTAAGAGTCTAAGCCAGTCCCAGTTGGCGGACTGTGCCCTAAATTTCTTTTTTTTGTGCCTGAAACTGATTCCTTCACAAATATTCTGGATTTCCACCAGGAGATGGATGAGGTGGTGGACTGCAAAATTTGGTAGAAAAAAAAACACATAAAAAATGAAATACCATGGAAGTCATTGTAAAGACTCAAGTGTCAACTCGGAGGTGCCTTCAAGCAAAGCCCTCCTGCCCGTGGGCTCCGCCCCACCTGCCGCGGGGTTTGCTGCTTCACATTTTCGTCTGTGTTTCTCCTTCCTCCTCTGGCTTTGTCTGCCGGACGGCAAGCGGCCTGGTCAGCTTCCTGGACTCCAGACACTCGACGACTCCGTACGCCACCATGGCCAGACTCAGGACGCCCAGGAGGATGTAGAGCTTGACGCTGACGCACAGAAACGAGCTGTACCCAAAGGCGATCACGAAGCCCAGGGCCTCCCACAGGCGGTAGTTGGCGAAGGCGGCCTCCTTGTTGTCCTCAAACAGCACCCCGTAGAGAGCTGCGGGGGGAAACTGCGGTGAGGCCTGGCCGTGGAAATGCACACGCCTCCTGCGATGGCGGCAGGAAGTTGTGCGGCTTTCCACGGCCCCGGCGCTCTCAGCAGTCAGGACCTTCCTTTTTGAACAGCGGGGCTAGTTCACGTTGTGGATCACAGCCAGCCGGTCGTGCTCGCCAGCAGAGGGGGACCATCGTGTACGGAGAACCAGGGCTCACGGACGTGAGCGCCGGGGGGTGCCGCCCTCGCCCGCGCCCGCGCCCGCGCCGCGTGGGTGAGGGAAGCCAGGCCCGACCTGCGTGGGTGCCGGTGAGGGACCCGCCCCGCAGAGCCGGAACGTGAGGACGCCTGGAGGCCGGGCTGCGGGGGAGGGACGTGCATTCCTGGGTGAGCACGGGGAGCACCCCCATCCCCAGGACGTGAGCGAGGCGGCAGTGTGTCTGGAAGGCGGACAGCTGGGAAGGGGGATGTTGCCAGCAGAGCGACAGGCCTGCGCACCCGGCCGATGTCCTGCTCTGGTCGCCGGAGCTGCCCAGTCACCATGCCTCCCGTCCCTCCACCGGGAACCTCTCAACCTCCAGGGTGGCCAGGCGCAGACCCTTCTCCTGGCGCCCCCCATCTCCTCCCTCCTTCCTTCGAGGCCCAGGAGGGTGCCCTGCACAGAGGAGGCCCTCACTCTCGTCACCTGGGGAACGGGATGTTTCACCATCAGTTGGAGCCCCTCTCCTGCACCCTCTCCTGGGCTGCCTCGTTGCCTCCTGCTCCAGCCTTGTTCTCTCCCGTGGGTCCCAAGCTGGAGTCAGGTCACGCTTTACCCTCCTTCCCCATGACACCACTGCCTCGTCTGTTTTAACCATTTGGACTTCTATGAAGCACCTACTACGTGGCAGTCACAGCTCTGAGCTCTGCAGACGCAGAGACAAGTGTGATCAGGAGGCTCGGGGCCCCTTCGTCAGACTTGGACCCCGAGTGTTTAGATTTTTCTGTCCGATCCGACTGTTAGAGCAGGCAGGTAGCTAGATATGAGCAGAGAAAGGGGGCCATGGGCCAAGTGGCAGAAAACCATGTTTACATCTTGTAAACAACGGGGGTCCTGGGACAGACCAAGAAAAACAGGATCCTCCAGACTAATAAAAAGCCATACCTTCTGGGTTGACAAGTGTCCTGGAGGCAGAAAGAGGGGACAGGACAGGAATCCCCACCATCCAGCTGTAACCTTTCAATCACTGTGACCTCCGTCCACACGTGACCTTTTGCTTATGATACCTCCCCATCTGAATGTAGCCTTCTGTTCATCATGACCTCATCCAACTTCCCGATCAAGACTAAACAAGGACAAAAGTCCCTCCTCCCCACCTGGGAAGGTAGAGCCGCGATGAAGGTCAGGAAAGACGACCCCACACCCCTCCCTGCCAGTGAATATTCTGCCAGTTCATTTTTACACCCAGAGTATAAGCTTGCCAAGGAGACTCGGGGCAGCTACCCACCTGGGCCTGCCTGCTCTTTCCTTGGGAGTGTACTGTCTGTCCCTTAATAAATCCTCGCTTTGCTTTCCTGACCTCCATGCTTGTTTCTGAATTCTTTCTGCGACAAGACTCTCTCGCCCCAACACGACCTGTCTGGTCACCGCTGGAGTCACCTGTTTCCACATCTCTGGGCTTACTCTACTCCCAGCGGCCCCCAGCCTGTTGCTAGAATCATCTTTCTAAGACGCAACGTGTCACACCACTCCCTGCCGAGTCTCTGGCATCCCGCCGGGGGGAACCAGGCCTTGTGGTGGGGCAGCCCCTCTGCCCCTGGCTGCCCCCGCACACCCCACAACGGCCCACCGACCACGCTTCTACCTTCATGCCTTCACTTGTGACAGGCCTCTCGCGAGGACCTCCGCCTCCCCTGTGACTTTCCAAGAGGTTCTCTGCAGCCGCCATCCCACGAGCATCCTTGGGGGCTCAACCCGCTTTCCCCGCAACATCCGTCCAGTCCTTTCATGCCTTCCACCTACTCAGTCTGTTTCTCCCTCTGTCCCCTGCTAGGCTGTGGACTCCTGAAGGCAGGAACCCATCTCACTTGGAGCGATCATTCCAGTGCTGCCTTAGAGTCAGCTTGGATACTGCGTGACCGAGAGGACACTGGGGGGTGGTGACTTGTGAATTGAGCAGGGCACCCATGTCCTGCAGGTCATGCCCCACAGGGACCTACCATAGCCTCTCGCAGGATACCTAGTGACACGAGGGGACGGTGGGGCCATGCCAGCGGGGAGAGTCCTCCCTTCCTCTCCTCCCCTCCTGTTATAACTCGGAGCCCGCCGCGGGGAGGCAGGCCGGGTAAGCTAGGACCTGGGACCGCAGACAGCAGGGCAGGGCTGAGGCATGGCCTCGACCTGTGAGTCAGAGAACAAGCGAAGCAAAGTGGCAGGTGTGCGCCTCTTGCACGGGCGGGGGGAGCGGACAGCCCCTGCTCCTCGAGCCCCTGCAGGGCCAGGCGGGGTCTGCGCCGGGAGCCTGTGCCCCAGGGCCGCTGTCGCCGCGCAGTCGTGGTGTGCTCGGAGCGGTCCTGCCGACGGGGGGGCAGCGGTGGGAGGCGGACCCACAAGGGGACTTCCAGCACCTTCCTTTCTCAGCTTTCTCCCTGTTTCTTTACCTTTGCCTCCTTCCTTCTCCCCAGCCCCCCCCCCCCAATGAGGCGGGGAGGTGAGAGGGTTTAGGGAGGAGAGGACCTGCCAGCATCGAGGAGGTCTGAGGCCAGGAGCGAGGTCTCCTGCAGCTCTGCCTGGAACGTCGACCCCAGAAGCTGCTCCTTGGCGTCTGGTTTCTCAGCCTTTACCTGCGTGGGAGCCACGCAGATACGCAGTACCAGGTAAGATACACATTTCCAGCGACGCGTGTGGGGAACTAGAGGCTGCTCGGAACACTTGGGAGAAGGTGCTCTTCTCGTGTGCAGTCTGCAAAGCGCCTCCCACATGAACCTTAACAAATCTAAACAGAACCTTAACAGAATCTAAAAGCCACATCCAGGGACTTGGCTCCTGAGACTACTGAAAGGTCTCTTGTCTGTCTTCGGAGGGTGACCTTAAACTGGACCCGGAGACAGGATGCTGGGGAAGGAAATCCGAGTGGAGACGCTACGGCCGCAAGGGGAGGCTTCAGTCCCGGTCTGTGGCAGAAACGGCCACCTGCAGCCTGGCAGGTTGCGGTCCTGTCACATGCACCCACTTTCCTGAAAATCCAGCAACACGGGCGACTCTAAGTTAAGCTACCACTTCTGGTCTGCAGGGTGATGTCTTCAGGAGATTTCAAGATTCGGTTTAGGTCGCGACGATCGTAAATCCCCGAGCCGCAGGAGGCTGGGACTCGCTCCCCACTTGCTTCTGCTTGCGTTCTGGCTCAGGTCCGGTCCCACCTCTGGAGCAGTTACGGGCTCTTAAACTTCCTGAGTTGTTTTTTCCATGAATGTAAACGTTCTGGGCCCCCGAAGCCTGAAATATCAAGCGAAGAACTTGACGTTCTCTGAGTCTGATTCTGAAATTTGACCCCCGGTGGGGGTCCACCAGCAGGGAAGAGAGGCCCAGAGTGGCTGCGAGCTCACCTCCTGCGTTCAGCACAGCTGGGCAGCTTGGGAGGCAGGGGAGCCCTCGGGAGGGGAGGACCTGGAACCCAGGAGTCGGCGGGAGCCAGCTGTGCCTCTGGCTGAACAGCAGAGACTGAGGAAGACGTGGGGCGGCAGACAGGAGGCAAGGGCCCCTTCCCCTCCCTCCCTCCCCTATGGGTGTCTCTGTCCAGGAGGAGCCGGACCAGAGCCCACAGAAGGAGCAAGCCAGCGGAGGCTGCCGTCAGCAGCCGGCACTGCCTTTTAAGAAAGCGCAGAGTCTGGGGAGAGCCACCTGTGCCCCTCTGGGAGCGCGGCCCAGCCGGAGTGGGGGAGGGCCCGTGGTAACCAAGCATCCGGCTTCGGGGAAATGACTTATGATCTGTTTTCCATTTTAATCCAAACGTAAAGAAAGCAACACATTCATTGCGTCCGATTCTAAGAATTAAGGACATGGTGGGCAGAGGGTAAAGACATTAAAGAGAAAACAAAAGTAGGTCGAAAACAGCAGTTCAGCACTTTTGAAGCTGCGTGGACAGTAGGGCCGAACCACTGAGAGGGGAACCTGGGCTTCCCACGTCCAAGAAGGAAGCTGCGGAGCAGCAGAGGGGGCTGGGGGCTGGGGGCAGCTGGAATGAGCCCGCGGTGCTGGAGCAGCCTGGCCCACCCCTGGTTTACAGAGGGAGTGCAGATACAGACGTGGATGCCCCTGTGTGTGTGCACAGGGGCCAGTGTGCACGGGTACCCCCTCACTGTGCAATGGCTGTGCCTGGAAGCAGGGTCATCTCAGCAGCCGTGGGCACACCCAGAACTCAAATCACGCTTTCTAATACCGTTCTCTGATAAAATGCACCCAGGCTCCTTGGAGAAATGGCTAATCTAGGGCTGGCACGGGAGAGTTACCAGATGAGCCTAGGATATTTCGTAGTGCTAGGAAATAAGGAAGTATTAAAAAAAAAAAAGATGGAACATGTCAAAAGGACACAGGCGCCAGTGTGAAAGATCCCAATGGCCAAAGCTGGAACAATTCAAGCAACAAAATAAATAATGTTGCACTGGATTGTGACCCAAGGAATATAACAAACACATGAGCCCACGTTGATACAGACAAATGGTTGAGTAAAGACCTACATGTTATGTAAATACACACTCGTCTTCCAGGAGGTGGGGATTAATTGCTCCCCCTTGATTGTGGAATTGCTCCTAGCTCCCAAAGAAATGGCCGTGGAAAGGCGAGTAGCCCGCTGCCTTGGAGAAGCCTGCCAGATCCTGGGCTGGCCAGCGATCGAGGTTCACAGCACCAGTGACCCGTACTGTGCTGCCACGTGCCCCTGACTGGTGTGCTGAGAAAAGACTTCACTTCGGGATCTTCCTCCCCAAAACCAAGAACACCAGCCTAATCACGAGGAAACGTCACACGAGCCCACGCTCACGGGCGGCCTGCAGAACACCCGACCCGCGCTCCCCACAGGTGCCAAGGGCACCAGCAGCAGGGGAGGAGGAGGATCCGGCACCGACCAGATGAGGAGATGTGACGCCGACGTGGAACGTGGCACCCGTGGGGGGTCCTGAGCCCACAGAGGACAGGGGGTGAAGCTGGAGGTCCTGGAGCACACAGAGGGCGGGGGGAGCTGGAGAAATCCGAATCGAGTCTCAGGTTTCCTTAGGTCGTGTCCCAGTGTCGAGTTCTTGGTTTTGACAAACATATCATCGTTTTATAAGATATTCAAATTAAGCCTGACCTGGCGAAGGAACCGGGGGGAAATGATGGATGCTGACCCCTGTCCTCCGATGACCACATGGGGACATGTCTGGTTTGGTTGGAAGAGACAGGCATGCAGGAGGAGCCAGGGTTTTGAGTTCATCAACCCCAAAACAGCCCCTTTGGAGGCTGACAGGGCAGAAGGCTATTTTTAGACCAGACATTCCAACCTCAGATGCAGGCATTGGCCTGTACGGGTTTCTGTGGCAACGGCCCCCATCTTCCACGCACTATCAGGGCAGATAGACAGACAGCCTAGCAGGAGGGCTCCCGAGGCTGGAGGGACGCCTGGAGCCCAGCGGGAGCTCGGAGCAGTGAGCTGCATGACTCTGGCCCGGGGGGAGGCGCTTGGATGGTCCCGCCACTGATGTGCTTCCACACTGGAGAACTGTCACCATCAGTGTTTAAACTGAGAAGTGGTGACTGAAAAGGAGGAACTGAACTGTATCGTCTCATCAATTAGGGAAGCACGCGGTTCACGTATCTTCTTAAAAGAGAGACACGTTCAGGGAGGACAGGTTTGGGGATCCAACTAGGTTGGGGATCCAACTGAAAAAGCAAAAACGAGAGGGAGCTGATCTTACAAGGTGGCAAAAGCTACACAACGTTTCCAGTTTTAGCAGCACAGAGACGGTGCGGATGCCGGGGGTCGGGAGCTCCGAGGCAGCCAGCCTGCCCGGAACCCCGTTTATTAAAACAGCGCCCCTGGCCAAGGCGGCTGCGGGCGCAGACTCCAAAAGGAGTTCTCAAATCATACGTGAAAGGACAGCTTTCCTCAACAACTGATTTTTTTCAAGGAAAAATGTACAAAATGACAGAAAGAATTCATCTTAAATTAGCACTCCTCGCTCAAGGCAGTCTTTATCCAAATTATTCACTGGCCCTCACGGAACTCTGCCCAGTTTTGACCAAGGCTCTGCCTGACAGTGTCTGCTGCCCGAGGATGGACAGAGACTGAAAGCAGTGACTCCCGGGTCTGCAGGGGAAAGAAAACCAGACATTTTTGCTGTGAGCATTTGAGACCCCTGGAGAATTACTGCATGGAGCGTTGGGTGGCCATGCCCCCAGGCCCTTACCTGGCTTCTATTTAATGTATAAATACTTATTACAATTCAGCTCGTATATCAGAAAGCAAGGCGGCACTTGCATTTGGAGAGCTCAGTAAGACACGGGGGCCTTTCACGCCCCCCGGGGCGCTGGAGGCAGGCCTCTCCTGGTGCTCCCAGGGCGAGCTGTCTGGGATTCCTGCAGGTGGCGTGGCCTGTCACCGCTTACTAATCTGGACCGTGCTTTCGGTTTCTCTCTCTGTGATTCAGTGTTTCTGCTGCTGAGCAATCCCGCAGGCCCAGCCTGTGACTAGTATGTCACTGCTTCCACGCAGCGACCTCTGTCCACACGCCAGATTAGGACACTGAGCCAAACACACCTTTGTCACCTGGTTCTGAACTTCGCCAAAGCCTCCTGCAGGACGGGGGCCATAGGAAAGCTTGGGAAACCCACCTCCTGACCGACAACATGATGTTTTTCTGCTGTTCTGCAAGCCGGGCAGTCCTGGAATACTGAGTCCACGGGGGCTGGGGACAGAGGCCGGCTCTCCCGTCCTGGAAGCGCTGGCTCGCGGCCGCTTAGTGGATTGACCTGGCCCAGTTTCTAGTCCCAGGTGTTTCCTAGATGAAGACCGAATGGGGGGTGGTGTTCCTGAGGGAAGAGGCCCCTTCGGAGCCGGGTCCACCTCTGGGGCCGGGGCGCATCTCACCGTTCTGCAGGGTGCCAGACGCATAGGCAGCTCAAGCCCTGGGCCTCCGACACCCACCGTGTGCCGGGGCCGTAGGTGGTCTGTGGGAAACTCAGGGCTAAGGTCCCCGTCCTCGGCCCTCAGCCCTGTGGTTTTCAGCCACCACACAAAACGCGGGCTCTCTGCCCCATACTGCCACGTGTGGTCCCCCACCTCTGCTTCCCTCTTCTCTCTTGGGGCCTCCCCTAACCCTCTCCGGTACAGCAGCTTGTCCCCTGGCAGGAAACGCAACCAAGCCACCACCAAAGGGCGCTCGACACTGGGGATGTGGTGTCCACACCAGGCCTCCACGCTCCGTGCCCGGGGGCCTCCCTGGGCCTCAGACCCGTGTGTCCCCCGGGGCTGCGACTACTCCCTCCCCCACACGTCCCACCCCTGCTCCCCTGCACGCCGTGGGCGACCCCTACCCGGCGCGACGGCGGGCCTCGGGGCTCGGGAAGAGCTCCCGCCCCATGGCTGCTCCCTCCACGCCTCGCCTGGACTCTGTGCCTCCACCCTGAAGCCAGGCTCCGGGCTCCAGACTCTCAGGCTCCCCGGCCGGGTTCTCAGCCCTGATGCCGCCGCCCTCCCCACCCAGTGTCCCTCTCACCATCCTCATGTCCCTCCCATCCACAGTCTGACCTCTGCTGTTTCATTGCACATCACGCACTCTGGAAAGCACTCGGGTGCCCACCCCTCCCTGGGCCCCCAGCTCCGTCCCCGAGGATGGCAGACCCGCGCCGCACACGCTCCCTGCCCTCAGCTGGCCCACTGTGCTGGCCAGGCCCCTCGCCCGCAGCAGCTCTGCCCGCCTCGCTCCTCCTGGCTCTCTTTGCTTGGGAGGCTGCCTAACAGCAGGGCTGGACGACTGGGCCCAGAGCCCAGGCCCTGCACTGTGCGTGGTGCTGCGGGCAGTGTGGGGGGTGGCCTGGGCCACGTGGGCGAGGGGGCCCCTCGCAGGACCTGGAGCCCGGCCGTGATCAGGGCTGCCTGCTGGTGCCCCCACTGGCTGTACTCCCTGAGGAAGCCACATCTGCCAGGTGTGAACTTCGCTCCTTCCCCGTGGAGACAGTGTCTCCCACCTTCTTCGCCTGGACTGCCTTCCCTTGGCTTCCAAAGAAAGTGCCCACTCCCAGCCGGCGGCGCCCTCTCGGCCCTTCTGGCCCTGCGCCCCCGAAGCGCCATTCAGCTCGCCCTCCTCATCCGACCGTTTTTGGATCCTTCCTCCCCTCCTCTCCTACGACCCCTCACTTGGAGCCTAAGGACAAGCCCTGGGGTAAACATCCCCTTTCAGAGCTGTGCCCCATCCGGCGTCCCTCCTCCATCCCGTTCCAAGTCCGAGGCAAGACCCTCCGTGGATGCCTCTGGCCCTGCTGTCTGATGCCCCCCCGGGACCAGGATGCCCGGCCCCCGCTGGGGACGCTGGGCACGGGCACTGCGGGGGGCCTGCTGCTGGCCAGTAGCTTCCCCCACGCAGACTCTGCCGCAGGCCCTCTTCCCACCCCTCTGTCTGCCCTGACCGTCTGTCTGCCTGCCTTTCCCCGAGTTATGACAGCATCTCACCCTGCCCCCTTGGCGTGGGTCCTTTCTGTTGCTTCCACCCACGCTGAGTGAAACCGGGCCCTTCCCCAGGCACGTTGGCCCCACATTGGGCCAGCAGCCCCCGCCCCCAGCACGCCCCCAGCCTGTCCTCAGCTGCAGGGCCAGGGAGCTTGTGTCACTCAGACGCACTTGTGGAAACCCCACGGTGACAGTGTCGGGGGGTGGCCTCTGGGGGCGATGAGGACCTGGGGGGCCCTCCTGGGTGAGGTTAGTGCCCTTATAAAGGACCCCAGAGTCCCTCACCCCCGCCTTCACGGGAGAACCCAGCAAGACGATGGTGTCTGTGAAGCAGGAGGCAGAACCCTCCAGACACCGAATCTTGGACGTTCAGTCCCAGAACTGGGAGCAGCACACGTCTGCTGTTTACACACCCCCCAGTCTGTGGGGTCCTATTACGGCATCCCAAACAGACGGAGCCCCCGCGCCCGGCCCCCCAGCCTCCTCTGGGCCCCCCTCTGCCTGGAGGACAGCCAGCCGGGAGACGCGGCGTGGCCTCCAGGATGGCGCCTGCGTGACCCCTGCTGCCCCACACGCGGCTCTCGCAGGGAACGACACCCACCCCAGCCCTGGGGTCACTGCCGGGACATGCCATGGTCACCTGGGAGCCCCTCTGCGCCAGAAGTGACACATGCATCTCCCCATCATCACCAAGATCGCTGGGGGGCCCTCGTCCTCAGACGCCCAGGGACAAGCACACGGTGCGGGTGGGGGCATCATCTACTCAGCGAAGCTCCTCCCGTGGGAAGGGCCGGGGAGCCGTCACTCTTAGAAAGGAAGCTGTGCTCTCCGGGGCTTTCTCTCTGGCATCACAGGCCAGAGGAGACGCTTAGAATCCCCGGTGTGGGGCAGGAGCCCTCCCGCCTGTCTGGCCTCCGTTCCGCCTCCTGAGCGCCACTGAGGACGTCTGTCTCCCCGGGACCCCAAGCCGGCGGGCCGTACGTGTTCCCCCATGGCTGGCCCCAGAGTGGGAACGGCCCCGGGCCGGGCGCTCACCATTGTTCTGTGTCTGCCAGACGGCGTCGGCCACGCCCCAGAGGCCGGAAAGTACGAAGAACACAGCCAGCTGACTGGGGTGCGGTCTCCACAGCAGGAGGGCGAGGATGCAGGAGAGGTGGGTAGCGGCACCTGCGAGCAGGCAGACGGAGGGACGTGAGCTCCCCTGAGGTGCTCGGTGCAGAAGGACACGTCTTCTTGACCCCTGGCTTTCTGGCTTAAGTCACGTTTCCTTAAAATACTCCTGGGGGGGTTGACACAGCGCGTGCAGGGCCAGGGCAGGGGAGCGGGTTCAGACAGAGGGGGGAGAGAAGGGCGACTCCTTTAGGGATGAGTCTGGGACCCCTGCTTCCCACCGAGCTGGGGGCGTGGGCAAGGGGCAGGGTCGTCCAAACAGGACGTGGCAGCGCCTGCTGGTCCCTCCTGACTTCATCCTAACGGGTCCTAAGTCTTGGCCCCATGCCTCTGTGGACACTGAGGTGTCTCTCAAATGGAGTAGCAGAGCAGCTTACAGAGAAGGAGCAGGCTCTGCAGAGCCGGGGATGCGGGTGCACCCTGGGTTCCCCAGGCTGTGTGACCTCGGGCAGGTAACCACACTTCTCTGTTCCTCAACATACACGACTCCTTGGCTCCAGGCGGGCACTGACCAGTGATTACTGTGTCCCACCCTCTTCCTGCGTCACCACAGACCCTTTGGACCTTGGGGGGACCGCCGGGCAACCGTTTTGTTAACACCCCTATTTCTCATTATTCACATTGTCTCTGACGCTCCTTCCTTCCCTTCTCAAGAGAGATGATAAAAAAAAATCATAAAATAGATAAACAACAAGTGTATCCTGTGGAGCCAGGGAGCCATACTCAATATCTTGCAGTGACCTATGGTGAAACAGACTATGAGAACAGATGTACGTGTGTTCCCACGTGGCTGAAGCTCTGTGCCGTGCACCAGGAATGGACACGACACTGCAAACTGCCTACACTTCAACAAAAACATATTTTAGAAACAGAGAGATGGAGGGTGACGCGTGTTTCGAAGGTCACCCTCATCCTCCACGAGAACACAGGCCTCCTTCTGGAAGCTTCCCTGACTCCCGCCTCACGCCACAGCCCCGTGGCTGGCCGGGCCTCCCTTTCTGCGCCTCCACCAAGCCCCCTACTCGCCCCAACCCTGGCCACACCACACGGTGGAGCCAGGCCAGCCTGGGACCCCCTGCAGCACGCGCCCACGGTCACCTACCCAGTGCGAAGAGGGCTGTTCTGCCCGTGTGCGCGGCGAGCTTCCCGTACAGAAGGGAGCAGAGCGCGTTGACGGCCGCAAAGCAGATCATCACGTAGCCGACATACTGGATGCCCAGGGCGCAGGTGGCGTAGGACTGCGGGAAGCACAGACAGGTCACCTGCGCTGGCCGTGGCCCTGCTCGGGGGCCGCGCTCTGGAGCTGCAGTGTGGGGGTTCACTCTGACCAGGGCGTGCCGTGTCTGCTACAGCGCTCTCTTCCATGTGACCCCTGACCTGCTAAACTGGCCTGGAAGCTTTGTTCAGGGTCCCCGTGTGAACAGAGCTGGTGCTTGAGTAAGAACTAATGAAGAATGGTTTGCACAGACACCCGGTACTTACTGTTCATACAGGGGAGAACTTGCACTATTCTTGTCAGGGTGGAGGTTCCCCATTCTGTCTGTAAGACAGCTGAGGGTGGCCGTGAGTTCAGAGCCTGCCACCCAGTGCAGGTCACTCTCGGTGTCCAGGGTTGGGGCACTGCTCCAGATCTCCCCCCAAAGAGGCGCCCCCTTTAGGCACAAAGTGGGGCAGGCGGGCTTCCAGGCACAGAGGGCATCTGAGGGGGCAGGGCCACCATGCCGAGACCCACATCCATTTTCAGGTGGAGACGCGTAATTTAAAACCTCGAGTGATCAGGAATTTCAGTGGATTCGTGGATTTCGTGGTTTTCCCTATTTTTCACTCTAAAATAAACCTCAGGTGAGATGCAGGTACGCATCACAAAGTAAATGCTCACGTGCGTCCCGAGGAGCTTGGGTCCTTTCCCTGAAGACACAGCTCGGGTGAGAGGGGCTCCCCTGAGCACATCCCAGCCCAGGGGAGCTGGACGCAGCCAGGCAGCTGGCGTCTTAACCACAGAGGCAGCTCCGCCAGGCGGGGAAGGACCCAGCGCATCACCCGCAGCCCCGCCCGCCCTCCGCCCGGCCGGGCGGCCTGAGCGCGGCACGGTCAGCATCCCCTTCACCCCCTACCCTCGTGTAGTCGCCGGCCAGGAAGGCTTGCTCGAACCCGCTGTACAGCGGCAGCAGGACCAGGAGACGCAGCCGCTTGTCCCGAAAGAGCTTGAACGTCGACAGCAGAGCGGACCACGTGCGCGGTGCTCTCTCCTTCCCCTCCCGTGTCCGCTGAGCGCCTTTCACGGGCTCGAGCAGCACGGCCGTCAGCAGGACGGCCAGGACACCGCTCCCTGGAAGGGCGTGAGGGGAAAGGCTGCCATTACAGGAGCGGGCGCCGCACACGCACGGATCCCTCCTCCTCTGGGGACGGAGGGTCGGTTTCAAATCCGATCCCAGGGGACACGAGGCAGGCCGAGCCTGACCAGAGCCCTGCCCTCCCGTGGGGACTCGGATCCCACACACACGTGTGTTTCTGTGACAAACCTGTGACCCCATGTAACCCGCCACAGCAGGTCCCGGGAAACACAGGCCCCCGGGAGAGACCCCAGCGGTCCTCAGAGCCCTTCACACCCACTGGTTCTCTTGTCGGAACCTCAGAGTAGCTCCCGCCAACAGCCAGTCTCCGGCCTCAGGGTCCCGAGTCCCGGAGGTCACGTCTGCTGCTTCTCCTGTTTATCCCCCAAATGTCCCTAAACGTCCTGCACTGGAAACTGGCTGCGTGTGTCCAGGCATCTCCCAGCTGCAGCGCGATCGTGCATGTGGAGGAAGAAAAAGAGGCTCTTCATACTGAGACGGGAAAACGCCTCCAGACAAACGACTGAAGGGAAAACCAGGTGCGGGGCTGGCTGTCCGCTGCACTGCTGTTTGTTCTTTTCAGTTTAAACTCTATCTTTCATAACTGAGGTACAGTCAGTCACACTGTGTCGACTTCTGGTGCACGGCACAGTGTCCCAGTCAAGCATGTACACACGTATGTTCATTTTCATATTCTTTTTCATTAAAGGTTATTATAAGAAACTGAGTATAGTTCCTGAGCTCTACAGAAGAAATTTGTCTTTCATCTATTTTTATATATAGTAGTTAATATTTGTAAATCTCAAACTCTCAAATTTATCCCTTCCCACCTCTTTTACCCCGGGAACCATAAGATTGTTTCCTATGTCTGCAAGTCTGTTCCTGTTTTGTAGAGGAGTTCATAGTGTCTCCTTTTTCCTTTTTCTAGATTCCACGTATGAGTGATAGCATATATTTTTCTTTCTCCTTCTGGCTTACCCATTTCTTTTTGATAAGGAGGAACATAAAGACATATTCGTTTAAAGCAGAAAAAAAGTTATGGCTATGGGGCTCGGGAGGAGGGGTGCGGGAGGTTAAACTGGGCGTCCGGGACTAGCAGATATTTGGAATAAGTACTATTCCAAAGGCAGCCCTCCAAGCAGCGGTACACCTGTGGCTGCAGGAGGGAAGTCGTTTAGAAAACTATTCACAGAAATACTTGCCATTAAACTGAGCTTCTCACGGCAAGATGCGCTGTGAGGGCTCACTCCCCCGGGCAGCCGTCTTCCCACAGCCCCCCGGGCTTGTGCGCTTTCAGCCGAGCTGGGACCAGCCGGGGGGCCTGGAGCCTCACCGGTGCCGGAGCGGGTGCAGGAGAGACCCACGCCCAGCGCCCGCCTTTCAGCAGAAACGGTTCAATAGACCCCTCAGGAAAAGGCGATAACGCACAGGGGTCTGGGACTTCCAGGGTCACCCGGGCACAGCTGGGTCCCAAGCAGCCAGTCCACCAAAGCGATGGGCTGCCACGGTGCTGTCCGACGAGGTGGCGCTGAGCACTCGGAATGTGGCTGCTGGGACTTAGGAACAGAATTTTCATCTTTGTAATGTAATTTTTGATGAGTTTTTTGGGGAGAGACAGATAATTAGGTTTATTTATTTATTTATTTATTTATTTAATGGCGGACTGGTGATTGAACCTGGGACCTCGTGCATGCTAATCACATGCTCAGCCACTGAGCTGTACCCTCCATCCCCCAAGGAAGAGTATTTTTAATTTAATTAACATTTAAGGAAGCACATGGCATGGTCACCCGCCTGGACTGTGCAGGTGTGAAGCGGCTCCCTCCTGCAGGAGAGCATCACACAGCAGGGTCGGCTGTGTCGGATTCCCTGTGGAAAAGGTCTGCTTACACCCACAGGAAGAGGCTTTGCGGGGCTTTTGCAGACGAAGAGACATGATTCATGCTGGGGGAGGTGGTCTTTGCAGCCCAGGGGGCCTTAGACTTGCCTGCCCGGATCCCGCCGCGCCGAGCACCTACCCGTGTAAATGCCCAGCAGGGTGTAGATCAGCTCCTGGGACGGGTGACTGGTGCTGTTGGAGGATGCCGTGGCCATCAAGCAGTCACTGGCCCCGCAGGACAGGAGCTGCTCCTCTGGAACGGCCCCTGTGACGTCGGAAGCAGAGAGCTGGGATGAGAACACAGGCGGTTTGACGGGAGACGGGACCTGAGCAAAGGGGCGCCCCACGAGAAAGGCACGTGGACATGCAGAGAGCCAGACATCGCCACAGGTCAGCATGACGAGGCACGCGTTCACTTCACCAAGGGTCTGAAAATACTTGCCCCCGGGCACGTGTCCGTACACTTGACCTGAAGGCACTTTGGACAACGTGCGGTAAATGTTGGTTCCTTGTTTATGTTACTTTCCTGACATAATTGAAAAATTTCCACATTTCAAAATTAATAAGAACTAGAGGACACTAGATGAATGTCGGGCCCGCTGGCTTCTCTTTCAGATTCACCTGTAACCAGCTCCATGACCTTGGGCAGGTTATCTCATACCTTCTCTGAATGTTAGTTTTCTTATCTGTGAGAAGAATAAAATTTGAAACATCAGCGACTCTCAGACTCACATCAGAATCTCTGGAGAGAGAAGGATGTCGTGGAAGAAAGAATATTCAGTGAATATTATGTTCCCATCACAAAGGTTCCATCACATAAGATGCCACAAAATCCCTTGGCTGGGGAGATACGCAGTGCGTAGCGAAGGCAGCGTGGAGAGCAGAGGCGCAGAAAGGCCGAGAAGCCTCGTGACGCGCAGTGTGCCTCCCAGCCCTCAGCTCTGTCTTTCAGATAAGCCTGCATGTCTTTCAGATAAGCCTGGCCCCTCCGTTGCGCACCGGTCCTCTTGGAGGGGCTGGGCTTTGAGCCCAGTTTCTGCGGGGCTCTTGCTGACAGTGACGCCAGCAAGGAGGGGCAGTGGGTATCCATCGACCCTGTGGTCCCCTCTTTGGGTGCCTTTAGCAAGTGACGACATCACATGAGAAAACAGGAAGAAGGATTTTCACTACAGAGTTTCCCAAAGGCAGGGCTTTGGCGGGGACAGCGGGCTGAGGTCCGCGAGGCCAGGCCAGGGCAGTAATCATGGCTGCACTTAGAGCCAGAACCTCTTCCTGTTAATACGTGTTCCCTGTAAGGAATGAAGAGGTTCCTCCGTCTGCCCCTGGTTTAAATCCTCAGACATCAAAGTGCAGGCAGAGAAGAGACACCCACGTTACACCCTGTCTGAGGCCAGGGAGAGCGGAGTTAAGACGTCGGCCACCAGATGCTCAAATCAGGTAAGAGGTGAGGGGTCCTTCATGTGCCCCTGGAAACACTGGTGAATGGACCGATTCAGTGGGAAAACAGATGGTCTAGGACAGTGAGGATGCCATGCTCCAAGTTCCACAGAGGTGGCCCTCACTTCCCCAGGGCACCCCAGGCCCCCCCGCCCAGGGGACGCCAGCATCAGAACTGCTGGGGGCACCTGCGGGCCAGACGGGCCCTCAGACCCGCCCAGGCTGCCCGGGGAGCAGGAAGCCAGTAACGCTGAGGCACAGGCGGGCCGAGAACCAGGGCCCGGGCCTCACGAGACCACCCGCTCAGGTCCAGGGGCCCTCAGGGGTGGCCACTGAGCCTTCCTGTTACCGTGAGTGGGCGTCTGTCCAAACACCAGAGACGAGATCAGGTTGCCCCACACTCCGGACGACTGGAATATGAGGAAGAAGATGCCGAAATACTGGTTCACCACGTCTTTGCCGGCTTTTCCCGCCTTCTCCGCGTGTGCGTTTCCCATGATGGTGAGGTAGGTGCCTTGAGCGGACCACAGCGGGGCGGCTCCAAGTCCCAGCAGGACGGAGGTGGGGACCAGTGTGTACCTGGGGGATGAAGGGCAGATGGGGGGTGCTCGGCCCCCTCGGTCTGGAGAGAAGGGGCTCCTCCCGGCCCATGAGGTCGAACTGTGCTGTGGACTGGGCAGATTGACGGGGTCACCCTTAGACTCAGCTGAATGAGAAATCGGCACCTTTCCTGGTTCTGGCTCGTTTGTAAAAGTGGACGTGGGTGCCAGTGCAGTGCCTTTGTATTTGGGTGCAACTACAGTGAGCTGGAGTTAGAAGTGAGGCCGGGCCGGTGCTGGGTATTTCTAACGGCATTACGTTAAGAACATTTAGTATGCATGTGTGTGTGTGTACACATGCATGTGTGCATGTGTGTGCATGCATGTGCATGCGTGTGTGTACACGTGCATGTGTGTGCATGCATGTGCATGCGTGTGTGTGTGTGTGCTGGCCTGCCGCCCCCACCATGGGGACTCTGTAGGAAGTAATCTATGGTCCCAAGAAAAAGGAGCATAAGAAGCCGCTGTATCAGCGTGTCCTGCGGGCAGTGGGGTGTCCGTCAAGCAGACACTTGCCAGCTGGGCTCCTGGGAAAAGGGGTGTGGCCCACGCCCTCAGAGCTTGGCCCCCCAGGGTCCCTTTCAACTGGGGAGCGGGCAGGGCTCAGGCCTGGCCGGGGCACCGGCTCCAGCCGTGCCGTGTCCTCTCTGTGACGGGGTGAGGGTATGGGGTTTGGTCCACTGGTCACATCCTGCTAAGTCTCCCTGAAACTCCCCCCCAGCGTCCTAGTCAGAGTCTCCCCTGGTTGCTGGGGCCACGACAGTGCCTGGGGGGCAGGAGGGAAGCTGAGGGCAGGGTTGAGAATCGGAGTTGATGGGCCCAGCAGAGGGAACGGAGACATCTCATCTTAAAGCAGGAGAGGTGGAGGGGCCGGAGCGGCTCAATCCAAGCCGCACGTGGACCCGAGGTGGTGAGTGGCGGGTGTACCAGCTGGCGTAGAAGTTGCCCAGGGAGAAGGCCACGTAGCAGCACATGGAGGTGACGATGGTCCACTTGCAGCCCAGCTTCTGAATGAGGACCGGCGGCAGGAACATGGACGAGAGCAGCATCCCGCAGTAGAGCGTGCTGAGCGCGGCCACCCCCAGGCCCGCCTCGCTGTACAGACTGCTCTGCGGGGACAAAACCGCCCTGGTCAGCGGTCCAGTGTCACCTCCAGGTCCCCGAGGCCACCAGCCACAGGCCTCATGGGCTGGCGTCCTGGGCTGGAGGCCTCTTCTCCAGCTGGCAGTGGGCAGGGGCGGAGATGCGGTGAATTCTGCACAGGGTGGGGCCGCTCTCCTGGATGGGGAGGGGTGCGCAGGGCTGGGCAGGGAGCCCCACCTGCTGCCCGGCACCTGCCTCCATCCGTGGGATGGCGAGGCAGCCACAGTGTCTCCAGGCTCCTCGGGTGGCGGGGGGGACTCAGGCTGAGCCCGAGGCACAGCAAGAAGCTCCTGCTCAACACAGTAAGCAGACACTCCCGTTTTTCATATTTTTGTCATTTTTCGCTGGAGCGCCTGGCATAGCCTGGTATGAAGCGACTGAGAGGCCAGGCAGGTTCCCAGAGCCAGGCTGGCAAAGGCACTCGGGGGCGGGGGTGGGGGGGGACACGACATGGACGGACTTTTACCTTTTGCTGTGAAAGAAAAACCAGCATAACCGGTTTTTCCTCTTACTTCACTTGTAAGAGGAAAGAAGGGGCAGGGGGAGAGGGAGGCAAGGGGGGGGAGGGGAAAGGGGAGGGGGAGGGGAGGGGGAAGGGGGAGGAGGAGAGGGAGGAGGGAGACGAGTGTTCCTCTTGGCAGCGGGCTCCCTTCACAAGGGCCCTGCTGCGTGTCCCACTCCCCACGCTCTGTCCCCTTCCCCTCAGTGCCCGGCCCTGTGGTCACTCACGGCGGGAGGACCTGCTGAGCTCCAGGTAACCGGCCAGACACCAGAGGAGGAAAACGCCCAGGAGAGGGCGTCTTCCCCGGCAGAAGCCGGAGCCCTAAGCTGAGCTCACCCCCATCGTCCAAGTGCCGACTCTGTGCAGACACCGGAATAAGAGCTTGGACGGCTCTCCCCGCCGCGGCTGAGGCAGGCGCTGTGCCCCCGCGGGGAAGGCGCCCCTGCAGAGCGCAGACGCCGCTGAGGAGTCCAGATGACCCCGAGCCAGGGCTGGGTCTGCACCATCACCGTCCTTCCTACCTGGGCCCCTAACCAAAGGCCCCACACGTGCGGCCGGGGGCAAGTCCCTGAGGCCCTTCTGAGGGAGAAATAATACAACGGCCGCGCTGGAGCTAACAGATCCTTGGCTTTATGCTTACTGCCTGCTTTTAGAATGATCAGCAACCCTGCCCGACCGGATGCTGCTCCCAGCCCCAGGCCCGTTGTTACAGCTGAAGTTGTCGATTCTACTGTTCGATTTGACCTTCCTCTGATCATTAAAATTTACAGTCATGCTTGGCATCTGAGTCATTTCGCAGGAAGGGAGTCACAGGCGATAAGCTCAGGAGAATGACCAGCCACCCCCGACCCCGTGGCGCTGGCGCTGCCGGATGAGTCTGACCAGATAAAGAAGGTCGCGGGCTGACGACCTCCCAGACCACCAGGTCCCATGATACCAGACACACTCGTCCAGATCGAGGGGGAAGTTTCATCAGAGACCCCTGCTGATCACGACCACCCTTCATGTTCCAACCAACCTCTTCATCTATAGAAGCATGAAGCCCCACCCCCAAGACGGGCTCACAGGTTTGAAGGCACCAGCCCGCTGTGAGGCCCCTTTGCCTGGCAAAGTAAGAAATCTGCCTCTTCTTCTAAGCTCCAAGACCTTGTCTCTGGTTATTCGGCTCCTCAGGGACGGGGCTGATCTTTCGGCAACACCCCCTTCCCATCACTCGCGTCTCCTGGAGACTCCAAACCTCACAAGCTGAGTTCTCCCCTCAGGGCTTTCTCTCCCTTTCCTGGGTACATCCGCGCAAACGCTGCCCTTGCTTCCAGTGCAGGGCCAGGGTCTCCAACCCACCCCACCCCCTGACCGAGTATCATTGTCCGCAGAGGTCTCTGCTTCGAGCTTGGCTTGGAATCTGTCCCTGGATCAGCCACTGCTTTCTCTGAATTTACCCCAATGCCTTTGCCCCAAACAGGTGCTTAAAGATGTTTGTTGAGTAGCTGAACACGAAAGCAAGAATCTCTTGTCCCATGAAAGTTTCAACATCTGGTTGGAAGACAGAGGTTTGCATGCTAATGAGAAGCCTGCTTTCAAGTCGAGGTTATCTGGAAATTTCTGCCCCAGTTCCAGTTGCCAGGGTGGGGGAGGGAGAGAACCGGCTGGGGGAGCCTTTTGTTTCCTTATTCTGATGTGTTAAATTCTCCGCCCCGGGGAGCGCGCCTCTTTGTGTGCTAACGAGAAGCAGGCGTTCTGGGCCCTGGAATTTCTCTTCCGTCCTCAGCACTGCTGCCAACCGGCAAGGTGCGTCTGTGTGTTACTTACAGCAGAGCTCCACTGCACACCACCCGACAGGAAGGCAGATCTCACTATCCAAGCGGGAACCAAATTTCAAAAGCGAGTGTCTCTCTTTACGTGAACGACCCTGTTCCAGCACCTGTGTCTGCACGTGTCAGAAGAGCCGCCCTGTGGAACACACGCGCGAGGATGAGCGCACGTGAGGGACCCATTTCACAAACAGTGCAAGTGGTCGCTCAACGCCAGCACTGACCAGTGCAGACCCTGTGTGCAGTCTAGGGACACAAAACGGAAAACAGCCACCGTCGGGGAGCGGATGATGGACAGAGTGGCCAGGTGTCAGCGACCCCAGCCAACAGGCCACTGCAGTGGGACTGAGTCCCGCAGGGAGGAGGCCCAGGGCCCGAGCTTCTGGGAGGGTGCAGGGGCCAGCCCAGCAGCGTCAGGAAGAGTTTCTGGAAGGAAAGAAGGTGATGTGGAAACTGCAGGATGGGAAGGAGGCCACGGAAAGGTCAGAGGCGTGGGTGAGGGGGGACGTTCAGGGGACGTGTTACAGAGGCCGCGTCCTGAGAAGAGAGACCCTGCGAAACATTTAACTCGGGGGTCAGAGCCATTAGCTCCTCTGGGGAGGTGAGGCCGGACAGCCGGCCAAACTAGACCAGGAGGAGCCCTGGACTCCATACTGGGCAATGGGATCGGATCTTTAAGCCCATGGAGAGCCCGGAAAGGGAGGACGTTAACACGCATCAACGACTTCATTCACCAGACAGCCAAGCACAGTGGCTGGGTGCCGAGTGCCGTCCAAGGCAGGGGATGCGGTCATGGAGGGAAGGGTGGGGTTGGGCATCGTGGGACCCACAGCCATTGTGGGAGGCGTGCCACAGCCCTGGGCATGCACACAGGGGGCCTCACCCAGACGTGGGCTCCGGGGCAGAGCCAAGGGGGAGGAGGAAGCATGACGTGCATGCTGAGGCATGACTGACACATAGGTGGCCGCAGCAGGACATGGTGAGAACAGCAGCCACCGCAGCGGGAAGTGGTGCTGATGCGAGTCTGGGTCCCAGGGCAGGTGCACGACCCGACCCAGACCCGGGCTGGGGCTCTGGGGATGCTCGTGAGCATCTTTGCCTTCTCGCTGGGGCCTGAGAATGAAGCCAACCATCCTCAGAGAGCAGAAGGCAGTGATGGAGACAAGCAGGTGTCCCCAGCAGCCCCGGGGTTCAGTCATCCCTGAGGTCACTCTGTCCCTGTCATGACACTGCTTTTTCTGAAGCCGGTCCTGAGATGGAGACCATTCTCCCAGCTGAAACATGTTCACATGTTCTGGATCAGAGGACAAGAAACATGGCCAGATTAGGGCTGGGAGGGAGGGAGGGAGTGGGTGAGTGGGGTTGCTCCCGTCAGGGCTGGAGGTCTGGTCTCTAACGTCTCCAGTCTTCTGAGGAAGGAGGGACCACACCAGTGACAGTGGGCGCCCGGCCCAGGGGGACTGGCCTGAGAGGACGTGGGGGCCAAGCTGGGATGCTGCCCCCACGCAGGCGCCGTTCCCAGTGTTTCCTGGGTGAGGTGCCTGCTTTCGTCTGTGGCCTCAGCATCCTGTGGTCACAGCCTGAGAGCAGGGACCCCTGGCAGCTTCTGAAGTCCTCCCTCCTCTGGCCTCCAAGTCCAGAGGCCACTGCGCCGTCATTCAGCTGAGCAGCCGTCAGTTTACAGCTGACTGCTCGTCCCAGCCCCCACCACAGTCACGCCCGAGCCCGGGAGCCCGCGCAGCTGCCCTGCCTGCGGCTTCCCTCTGTGGGGCCAGCAGAGGAAGTGGTGCTAACATGTCCACACTCCCGCGAAGCTCTCCATCCAGACAGCATGCGCTACGTTCAACATGAGCTCAACTCAACAGAACAAAGCAGGTGTTTCATGCACAAGAGCATTTGACAACACCCCAAAGTTCAGGAGGCGGCGACGTCTACACAAGTCAGGGCCACGCCGGCAGGAAAGGGGACCACGCTTCCCCTCTGCCTTGATTTTGGAGTCACCCCTGGCTGTGCCTTCTCTGTGAGCTTGATCAGAAACCAGACCGAGTAGAGTTCACGAGGAAAATACATACTTAGAATTCGAGGCTGAACTTGAGCTCCCTCGCCCACCTGCAAGTCCGAAGAGTTTGGGCTAACAACGCGGACAGAAAATGTGGACCCCTCCTTCCTTCTCCTGCACAGGCTTTTCCGGTTCAATACTGTGCACACAGTAGGCGCCTACTTCATGTCCCTGACTGACAAACTTGCAGGACCACACCAACCTGTCAGCAGAAGGTTTAAAAATGCCTCACTGTGGGGAAGCCCCCGGGCCACACAGCACAGAGCTGGGTGAAGGCATCGGCGCACAAGGACCCCCTGCCCCAGGGGCTCCTGCGGGTCTGAGCCACAGAGATCAGACTCCAAACAGAGCCACCTGGGGAGGAGCCTGCAACTCCACTCTGGGCACACGTGACCACAGTCACAGCCTTCAGGGACACCCGGGGAGGAGCGAAAGCCAGAGTCAGACTGTACAGAGGCCACTTCATCCAAATTCACAGCTGTGCTTAAAGCGGGCTGGGGATCTGCGTGGCCTGGTGGCCTCTGATGAATTCACAGCACTGCTTCTGACCACAGGTCCACAGGGGTTCGTCCTGTGTCCCCCTTACCCAACAAAGCAAAGCAAGGCACTCTCATCAAGGCACCAGCCCGAGACTCGGCCTCCTCATCCAAAGGCGAGTGCTCACAGCTGTGCGGTCCTACCGAACCCAGAGCGGGAGCCACATGGCGTGGGATGGCAGCTCAAACCACTGTTTGTCTTAGAGGACTTTTGGAAGGTGACTTGGGTAACCAGAAACCCCACGTTCCTCGTGGCCTGTGAACACAGGCATTCCTGAAGGCCCAGAGACGTCGGGAAGGAAGGGTCACACCGATGGCACACCGCTTACCTGCAGATTCTGCAGACCTCCGTAGGCAGTAAAGAGAAGCAGAAACCCGAGGGAGACCACGAGGACGTTCCTCAGGCTTCTGTCCATTGTGCTGATTGGACGTCTCAAGCATCAACAGATTTGTCGTCCCCTAAAAGAAACCGATGGGGCGCTGGAAAAGCCGTCTGTACCAGAAGGCGCGCGCTCTCTCTGAGCTGGGGTGTATCAGTCAGGAAGGCTGTTGCTGAGCGTTACAGAACGTGACTGCCACTGACACCACGAAGCACCTCGGTGCTGTTACTCATTCACCTGCTCGGCAGCCACAGTAATCACTTTCTGGTCGGGCGAAAAATTAAGACTCTTATCAGCTTGTATGTCTTGGAACTTTTTCCCTATTTATTTCCAACAGATATGACCCTCACAGGAACGCGATGATTTTCATATTACATACATTGTATGATATAAGTATGCATATTATATTATTAATTACACATTACATAGTGGTACCTGTGTATATCATTATGTGTATATATGTAAGGGTACCTTCCACATTAAGAGAAATTGTCAATGGTGCACAATGCAGAGTGTACTTCAGTCTTAAAGAACAAAGTATAAATGTCAGCTTCAAGGTACACAGGTCAACTTATGAAAAAGACTTAATATGATTGTAAGATCCAAGGGCCAAAGTATTAGCATCTCAAAGACTATCTGATTTCACAACACTGCGACAATTTTTTTTAAAGCTTATATAACACATTACAATTTGCAGAGCACTTTTCCATGCTGTCTGTAACAGGACTGGGACAATTATCATTAGAACTTGGACCCATTGCCAGACAAGAAACAGTTCCAGAAGACTTCAGAGGTTTTGGGTTTTAGGTTTGGAGCAGTGCTGTCCAAGAGAACTTTCGGCACCACTAGCCGCTGGTCACAGGTGGCCGTTGGGCACTTGAAACATGGCAGTGCAACTGAGGAACTGAATGCATGATTGCATTTAATTTTATTTAATTAAAATTTAAATCTAAATAGCTACATGTGGCCAGTGGCTATCGTGTTGGACGGGGCCAGTTTAAACCCCTTACCCTGCATCTCACAGCTAATCAGCAAGCAAAATCATTTGTCTATCCAGGTGTGAATTCAATTGTTTTTATTCAATTGTTCAGTTTAATTCAGTTGTTAGTGAAAGTTGACGCTTGAAGATTGCTTCCAAAATTCTGTGGTATTATTTTTACCTAGTTTGGATCAGTCAGGCAAACCGTACAGGGCAGGTAAATGTTAGATGCGGTGGAGACGGTGTTCAGGGAACCAAGCCATATCATTTGAATAGCGTGAGAAAGTTCTTGCCCTTGCAGCTTATATTATTCCTATGAAAAATGACAGTTTGGGGAAAGTGCCAGTTTTAGGTATAGACTAGGGATGGACTGTCACGATTATGGGGACACGTGAGCAGCATGGGCTGGGAAAAGGGGTGATGACCACGGAGACAAAGGAGAGCTGGAGGTCTAACCCTAATCCCGTGACTTCCGAGCTGGACAGTCACAGCTGGATCATGTGACTCTCCAAACCTCGGTTTCCTCCTGAAATAGGAGGCTTGCAAAAGTTCAAGAAGCTAGGAATTGGAAAAGCCTTTGGCACCGGCCCTGACATACAGAAATCACCAGTGAATGTTAACTGGCTAGGATGACATTTTAACTTTCAGCAAAGACGTCAGGTGGGGCAGCGTTTACAGAAACGTAACACCAGGCACAACGTGGGCTTCTGACACCCGTCTTGTTACCAAGTATCTGACCTCCTTTCTGTGTTTCAGCAACGCTCTCCCTTCCTTCCATTCTGACCTGTCTACCCGCGAATGACTCATATCTTGATGTCAGAAGGCCTTCCTGAGGTTTTCTCGTGCCATTCGCTGTTCAGTGATCACAACGGTCTGGATTTTCTGACCGGCTCCCGCGAGGCGCTCCCAGGAGCTGCTGGTCCGGCCTTTCAACAGGCCCCCGGGGAGCCTGCGTCTGCGCAAGGAACGCTGGAGGTCGGTTTCCGGTCCTCGCCGGCCGCTCCCTCCCCGTCCCTCTCACTGCCCTCGCCCTATCAGGAATTAATCACAGAAACAGTTGCTTTAAGCATGCTTGCTTTACCAGCCTCCCTCCCGTTTGTTCCCTTTCATCTATCTCAAGAGGACTTTTTTTGTTTTAATGATCAGGTACTTTACGATTGACGCCACCTCTACCAGGACAAAACGTTTCTTTTTTTCCCTCCAGTTTTATGGAGAAGTAGCCGACATACATTGCTGTATGGGCTTGAGGCATACCCCGTGGTGGGCTGATTCACATCTATTGTGAAATGGTGCCCACAGTAGTCCCGCTAACTGCCGCCTTCTCACACAGATACAATAAGAAGAAAAGGAAAGAGAAAAGCTGTTTCCTTGTGACCAGGGCGCTCAGGACTCGCCGCCTCAGTAGCCTTCCTACATGTTACGCAGCCGTGCTGACTCGGGTTACATCGCTCATTCTTCCTGACCTCATAAGTGGGAGTTTGTACATTTGACCACCTTCCTCCAGTCCCCTGTCCCTCCACCCCTCTGCCTTTGGTAACCACAAATCTGATCTCTTTTTTCTATAAGTTTGTGCTTTAATTTTTTTAACAGATTCCACATATAGGTGAGATCATACAGTATTTCTCTTTTTCTGTTTAACTTAACCTCACTTAGTCTAATGCACTCGAGGTCCATCCCATGTTGTCGCAAAGGGTAGAATTCCCTTTTTTTGGCTGAATAATATTCTGTTGTGTATATATACCACAATTTCTTTATTCACTCCTCTGCCGATGAACACTTGGCTGTTGTAAATAACGCTGCTATGAACATGAGGGTGCAGAGATCTTTTTGAGTTTGTGTTTCTGTTCCCTTTGGACATATTCTTGAAGAAGTGGAATTGCTGGTCCAAATGGTAGCTCTATCTTTAACGTTTTGAGAAGCCCCCTTGTTGTCCTCCACAGAGGCTGCACCGATTTACGCTCCCACTGACAGTGCGCAGGGTTCCCTTCTGGCCGCGTTCTCGCCAGCGTTTGCTGCCCCCTGGCTTCCTGATGACGGCCCTCCTAGCAGGTTGGGAGGTGGCATTTCACTGTGGTTTCCACTTGCGTTTCCTTGACAACCGGCGGCGCTGACCATCTTGTCATCCACCTGCTCCCTTTCATATACCTTCTCTGGAGAAATGCTCAAGCCTTTTGCCCATTTTTAATTTTTCTCTTTTGTTATTGAGCTGGGTGAGTTCTCTGTATGTTTTGGGCGTTAGCCTCTTAGCAGACGCATCATATGTAGGTATGCTGTTCCCGCTCTGCAGGCTGTCTTGTCGCTTTGCTGACGGGTTCTCTGCTGTGCAGGAGCGCTTCAGTTTAATGCAGTTGCAGTGGTTTATCTTTCATTTTGTTGCTTGTGCTTGAGGTGCTGTATCCAAAACATCATTGCCAAGACCCACGTCAGGGAGAGTTTCCCCATGTTCCCTTCTAGGGCTTTTGTAGTTTCAAGTCTAACATTGAAGGTTTTAATCCAGCTTGAGTTAACTTTTGTGAGTGTGTAAACCACAGGTCCTGTTTCATTCTTCTACACGTAGATATTCAATCAGCCCAGCACCACCCATTGAGCACTCTTGGCTCACGTGTCACATACTAGTTGACTGTACACGACTGGGTTTGTTTCTGGGCTCTTGGTTCTGTTCCCTTGGCCTGACTGTCTGGTTTTAGGCCGGGCCACGCTGTTCGATGCTTGTGCTTCCTGGCCCAGCTGCCAGCCAGGAAGTGGGGTTCTCTTGCTTCGTTCTTCTTTCTCAGGATTTCTTTGGCTATTTGAGGTCTTCGGTGGTTCCAAATAAATTTAGATGTGTTTTTTCTACTTTTGTAAAAAATGCATTGGAATTGATAGAAATTGCACTGAATCCATGGTAGTTTTGATTATACTGACATTTTAAATATCAATCCTTCCGGTCTATGAACACAGACAACTTGCCACGCATTGGTGCCTTCAATTTCTTTCATCAATGTCTTGTAGTCTTCAGAGTAGAGATCCTTTACCTTCTTAGTTAAATTTATTTCCAAGTGTCTTACTGTTTTTGATGCTACTGTGAGATCAATTTCTTTCTTTCTTTCTCAGATTTGTTGTTAGTGTAGAGAAATGCTACTGATTTTTGTAGGTTAATTTTGTAACCTGCAACTTTACCGAATTCATGGATTAGATTTTTGGTTGAGTCTTTAGGATTTTCTATGTATAAAATTGTGTCATCTGCAAATAGACGACTTTACTTTTTCCTTTCCAGTTCTGATGACTTTTACTTCTTTTTCTTGCCTGATGGCTCTGGCAGGGCTACCAGGACTACACTGAACAGGAGCGGTGAGAACGGGCTTGTCTCGTTCCCGATCTTGGAGGAAAAGCTTTCAGTCTTTCACCGGTGAGTGTGATGTTAGCTGTGGGCTTGTCACATACGGCCTTCATTATGTTGAGATATGTTCCTTCTGTGCCTAATTTGTTAGGAGTTTTTTAAAAAAATCATGAGTGGGGTTTAAATTTTGTCAAATGCTTTTTCTGCACCTACTGAGGTGGTCGCATGGTTCTTCCCTTTCGCTCCATAAATGTGACGTATCATGCTGCTAGGTCTGCATGTGCTGACCCCTCCTCGTGCACCAGGGGTAGCTCCCAGCTGCTCACGGTGAAGGGTCCTTCCAAGTGTTGCTGAATTCAGTCTGATGGCGTTTTATTGAGAATTTCTGCATCTATACTCATCAAGGATATTGGCCTGTGGTTTCCTTTTCTAGTAGCGTTCTTTTCTGAATTGGTATTGGGATAATACTGGTCTTGTAAAATGATTTGGGAGTGTTCCCTCCTCTTTGACTTTCTGAAAGAGTCTGAGAAGGATTGGTGTTAATTCTTGGAAACATTTACCAGTGAAGCCATCTGGTCCTGGGATTTCTTTTTTCTTGCTAGATTTTTAAATTAATGATTCAATTCCCTTACTAGTAATTGATCCATTTTAGATTTTTCCATTCTTTCCTGAGTCAGTCTTGGTAAGTTGTATGTTTTTAAGGAACTTTCCATTTTTTTCAGTTGTCCAGTTTGTTCAGAGCAGGCTTTTCTGACCCTTTGAATGTCTGTGACAGTCACTGCAACGTCTCCTTTCTCATTTCTAGCTCTGTTGACTTGAGTCCCTTCTCTTTTTTCTTCGGTTAGTCTAGCTAAGGGTTTGTCAATGTTATTTATCTTGTTGAATAACCAACTTTTCATTGGGTTAATCTTTTCTATTGTTTTTCTGTTCTTTTATTTATTAGTGCCCTACTCTTTATTATCCCCCCTCTTCTGCTAACTTTGGGTTCAACTTGTTCTTTCCTAGTTCCTTAGAGTGTGGAGGTAGGCGGTTTATTTGGGATCTTTCTTGACTTTTAATGTAAGCATTTGTTTTTTACGAACTTTCCTGTTACAGCTGATTTGCCGCATCCCACAAGCTCTGGTATATTGTGTTTCCATTTTCATTTGTCTTAAGGAACTTTTTTATTTCCCATTGAATTTCTTCTTTGATCCACTGGTTGTTTAGTACAGTGTTGTTTAGTTTTTATGTATTTGTGAATCTTCCAGTTTCCCTCCAGCTACTGATTTCTGGTTATCATGACATTGTGGTCGGAGAAGACAAGTGGTATGACTTCAATCTTCTTGAATTTGCTAAGACTTTTTTGTGGTCTAATATATGGTCTACCCCAGAAAACGCTCCATGCGTGCCTGAGAAGAATGTGTGTTCTGCTGTTGTCCGACAGAATGTTCTGTGAAGGTCTGTTAGGATCGTTTGATTTATAGCGTTGTTCAAATTCCTTGTTCCCTTACCGACCCTACGCCTGGGTGATCTATCCCTTGTTGGCAGTGGGGTAGCAAAGTCCCCGACTATTACCGTATTATGTTTATTACTCCTTTCAGCTCTGTTAGTTTTTGGTTAGTGTACGTAGGTGCTACCAGGTTGGGAAGATAAATATTTACACTTATTACATCTTCTTGATGTAGTGACTTTTTAATTATCGTATTGTCTCTTTTTTTTACCATTTAGTTTAAAGTCTATTTGTCTGATTATAAATACAGCTACTGCTGCTCTTTTCTTTCTTCTTTGTTTCTTTCTCTCTCTCAGTTACCATTTGCTTGAAATGTCTCTTCTCAACCCTTCACTCTCAGTCTATGTATGTCTTTAAGGCTAAAATAAATCTCTTACAGGCAGCATATTGTTAGATCTTGTGCTTTACATCCATCCATCCATCCATTTCACGTCTTTTAATTGGAGAATCTAATCAATTTATGCTTAAAGTCATTACTGGTAGGTGAGGGAGTACTCTTGCCATTTTGTTCACTGTTTTACGGTTCCTTGTTTCTTATCCTTCTGTCCTTTTGTGAGTTTTGATGTCTTTTGGTACCAGTGTACTTTGATTTCTTTACTGTGTTCTTTTGTGTAATTTCTACAGGATTTTCCCTTTTGGTTACAATGAGGCTACCAGTAAATATTTTAAACTTGTAATAACCTATTTAAATGGATGACAACTAAACTTCAATAGAATTCATCAGCTTTACACTTTTATTTCTTCTCTCCCTCACATTTTAGGTTATTGCTGTTACAATTTACATTCTTTTCTATACTGTGTAACTGATAACAGATTATTGTAGATTATGGATGTTTTTAAAATTTTAAACTAGAAAATAAGTTATCAATTAAACTAAACTATTTGCGAATGAATCATGCATCGCTATGATCATATTGCAGAATCTAACTGTAACTACTTATTTACTATTACTTGTGACACTCACTTACACTGACTTCTAATGTTTTTATGAAGTTAATTAGCCTTTTTTTTTTACTTCCACTCAGAGAGCTCTGTTCTGCATTTGTGGTGAGATGTGTCCGGGGGCAACGAACTCCCTCAGCTTCTGTGTGTTCGTGAAGGTCTGTCTTCCCTTTGCTTCTGAAGCCCAGCTGAGCCGGGTACGGGGTTCTTGGCTGGCAGTGATTTTCTTTTAATATTTTGAATATATCATCCCATTGCCTCTGACCTGACATGTTTCTGTTGAGAAATCTGCCAATTATCTTACAAGCATTTCGTTGTACCTAACTTCTCTCTTTTCTCTTGTTACTTTTAAGATTCTGTCTTTATCTTGGACCATTTAATTATAATGTGTCTCAGCGCAGCCCTGAGTTCACCCTATTTGGAGTCCTTTGGGTCTCATGGATACAGAGGTCCACTGCTGTCCCCAGGTTTGGGAAGTTCTCGGCAGCCGTGTTTGCTTTAAAAGTACTTTCTCTTCCCTTCTCTTTCTCTTCTCCTTATGAAACACCCATAATGTGAATATTGTTTCTTTCCTTTGTGTCCCATAATTCCTGCAGGCTCTCTTCGCTCTTTTTCATTCCTCTTTCTTTTTGCTGCAGCTGGGTAATTTCTGATGTCCCGTCTCCCAGGCCACTGACTCTTCCTTCTGCATGGTCAGGTCTACTTTGCAAACTCTCTGTTGAATTCTTCAGTTTAGTTACTGTATTTTTCAACTCTAGGATTTCTGGGTTTTGTTTTGTTTTGTGACAGTTGCTATTTCCTTACTGAATTCCTTGTTTTATGCTTGTATTTTTATTTTGCTATTTGTCTGTCTGCGCTTCCTTGCAGTTCACTGAACTCCCTTAAGAAGACTATTCTCAAGTCTTTGTCTGGCAGTTCAGGCATCTCCTTTTCCTCAGGGTCAGTTACTGGAGCTTTAGTAGTTCTCTTTGGTGGAGTCACGTCGACCTGATTTTTCATGCCCCTTGATTCCTGATGCTGCTGTCTGTGCATCCGAGGGATGGGGCTCCTCCGCGAAACCTCACAGGTTTGTTTTGGCGGCGACGGATCTCCAGCAGGCAGCTCCAGTTGGGGCTTCTGGGTGTGTCTTTGGTCAAGCCCTGGGCAGGAGGAACCTGCTATTATGTCTGTTTTTGGACGTGGCAGCTGTTGCAACTCTGAGAGCGGGGCTTGCGGGAATGGGGCCACTGGCTGAGAGCAGTGGGAGAGGGCTGCTGGCGTGGTGTGCTGCCCACGCGCGGCGCAGAATGGCCTCCCTGGCTGCCTGGATCCTCTGGTCGTTAGCAGGTGGGCCATGGGCTAGCTTCCCTGCCTGGTGGGGCAGCAGGACGGTCTGGGGCTTGCACAGAGTGCTGTCTGGGGACCCAGGTCAGATCTGAGTGTGCCCTGAATTCCCTGGTCAAGGAGGCCACTGAGTTTGCTGTGCATGGAGGAGGAGCTACAGGCTGCGCTGGGTTCAAGTCCCACTGCACGTGGGCCTGGGGAATGGGCTGCACAGCTCCCCGTGTGCTCCCGATGGGCCCCTGGCCACACAGGCTGAAGGTTCTCCTCGGCAACAGACAGGACTACAGACTGGACTGCCCGCCCAGGCACTGTGGGAGAAGCGGCTCTAAAGCAGTAAAACTCTTTGTTTTCTTAACCGAAGCAGACCTGCACCCCAGATTGTCTGATCGGACAGTCACTGGCCTTGCTCTGTCAACTCTCAAATCTGCCTGCGTCTCAGCTGGAATGCTGCGCAGCTCGCAGGAGCCACTGCCAGCCCTTCTGGGCAGAGGGGCTGGAAGGCCCTCTCCGCGGTGGGCGGGGCTGTGTCACGGCTCCCTGGCCGGGGCGGAGCTCTCTGGCTGGGAGGGGTGGGGGCGCCCCTCTGCCCTGGCTCGGCATTAGTCCCCTAGCCCGTGTGTAGAACACCCCATGCCCAGTGTGCTCTGCCTGCCTCCTTTTGGCTTGAGCACAGCTGGACCTCACAGCCCCCAGGAGTCCTTGCCAGCCCTTCGGGTCAGATGGGGCTGGAAGGCCCGCTCCGCAGCGGGAGGGGCTGTGACTCAGCTCCTCGTCTGGGTGCTGGCAAATCGGGCTCTTGGGCCAGTAAAACTCCTCATTTGAGGATCCAAATCAGGCAGATCTGCACCCCGCAAAGCGACCCACATTCCTGGGGTCCTCCTGAGTCCTCTTGTCCCACTGGAGGAGCTGAGGAGCTGCAGGCTCGGGGTGCCCTCTCCACCTGGGGCTGTGCCAGCCTGGGGGAGGGGCCCGCGGCCAGCCGAGGCTGCCTTCTTACCGGCGCGGCGGTCTCCCGTGGTCCCTGTGGTCGGGCTGCGGCAGCCTCGGCCCAGTGTTCCGGGGGCTCAGTGGTGCTTGCTCTTGAATGGCTGTCAGTCGCCCTTCTTGGGAGCAGAGCAAAGTCAGGAACGACCTGTGTCACCATCTCGGTGAGTCAGTCTCCCAAAATACTTCTCAGAAGAAACCACCAGCGCCACTCCTGAGTTGCTAACATGACGAGGACAGTCAACGTGGCACCTTCCTCGTAATCAAAGGGACCCAGACTCAGAAGTACGTCCCCACTGACGCTACACAGTCCCGCAGACAGCTGACTGGGACGGGGAGAGATGGGGAGCTTCCACACACCCGGAAGCTGCCCTGGCAGTTCCAGCAATGTGCCCCAGGAGCCGGGAGCCTGGGCACACCTCAGGCGGCTAGAGGTTAGGCGTGAGCGACTCAAAGGCGCCAACAATCACCTCACGCCTCAAAGCGAACATCGACACCGCGTCACTCTGAGGAGAAAAACACGCTTTTGCAGATGTGCCTGAGTTCTCCTGACCCTTACTGGGTACTTCAGTGACGGGATGTTCTAGAGAACTGGGGGGCAGCTGACCGCGGGCGCGAGTCTACCAGCCGCTTGGGTGTCCCTGCTCTGCTGCCCAAGGTCACCAAAAGCCACGCGGGCTTTCAACCGGCAGGCCTCCTGCTAAGAAGCTGGAGCCGCGCTTAGTTTAAGGGGCGTTGAATCAACGGCTCGCTCTTTTAAAGCAATTACTGATGTCCGCGAATGAACATCACTTTCTCGGCATTTAAATCTGACATCTTTGTTAATAAAAGCAGCACCAGATACATTCAAGTCTGTCCTCTTCATTAGTTACACTGTTCAGCTACAGAGAGGTGAAAAATGGATACATCAGATGCAGAACAAATTAGTGCCTACCTCAGAAAGTCTTACACTTTGGAAATAAATGTATTTAGTGATTTGTTTTTAAGAAAAAAAAAATACCGGAGAAGCAGTTCATGTTAGCACAACTCTGGCTTGAGAAGTGTTTTCTTGTAGCAAGTATTCCAAAAGGGCCAAAGCCTCAGAGCAGCGGGCTGGCCCGCCGGCCCCGGACTGAGCTGGGAGGCCGCAGCAATGAACCTGGAGCCAGTGGGGGACCCTCAGCCGAAACCCTTTAGCTCACCCCCCTAATTTTCAGAGAGAGAAGAGACCCTCTGCAGGGAAACCCAGCCCAAGTGGGGTCAGAAAATACTTGAAACAGTGCAAATACTTCCACCCTCAAAACACAAATGGAATCAGCCCTTATCTTCGCGAGACCCTGGGTCTTCTCTGCCCTATGGGTCCTCAGCACCATCTCCACCTGGGGCTTTTGAATGGCCTGATTCTGTAGCCAGAATCTTCCAGGGGGAGCTGCAGAGGCCCCTGCCCTGTGGCATCAGGTGAGGCCACCCACCCTCATGCTGAACCAGAGTGGAGGCCAGCCGGCCACTGTCACCACTTTTGACGCCTTTCACGTGCCCCATCAGCCTCGCAAGGCGGAATGAGTCAGTCTTCACTCCTGGCTGCCGTATTCAGAGGGAGGAGGGGGCTCCTGGGGTAGAAGACACTCGTGCCTGCACACCTGCACACACACACACCCTTTCCTCTCCCAGAGGCATAGCCCTGCCCCCTTCCCAGCGGGCCATCTGTTGCCCTAGAGGCAGAACTGCTCCCCCAGTCGTTCCGCGGCGGCCCGCTGGGTGCCCACCCCATGTCAGCCACCCCTCCAGGGCCGGGGGCCCCACGCTGACCGACAGCAAGTCCCCTGTCCTCACAAAGGCTTAGCTCTAGTGGAGGAACAGGAAACAGACAACTAAGCAGACAGAGAGATCCATCAAATCCAGGTGAGGTGAGCATTGCCCCCCAGCAAAGTGGGAAATACGACAGAAAGCCTGGGGAGGGGTCCCATCCGGTTCCCACCCCCATCAACACAAGGCCCCAGAGAAACCCCCGGTCACTGACACGGCCGCGCAGCTCCTCTGGGGCAGATCTGGGCCCGTTTCTTCCAACAGAAACTGGAAGTTGCGGCCCTGCAGCCTGCAGACCGGCTCGGTGAGCCCGGAGGGTGGGAGCCGCACCTCTGGCGGGTGCGGAGCGCCGAGGAGCTGGGGAAACTAGTGCCTCGGTTTGGACAGCCAAGGGCCAAATGTACGTTGGCCGCAACAGCCAGACGGGAGCAAAAGTGCTGATTACGCTGGAGTTTTCCAGCCGGCTTCCAGCTGATCATTTCTTCTGTGCAGGCAGAGCCACAGCGAGGTAAGGTGTTGCTAAACCTCCAAAGATCGTTCTGTGCCTTTGCTCCCACAGCACACAGACACCCACAAACCTCAATTTCGTCCCCAGCTAAATAATGCCATCCTCTGTCCATGCTACCCAGTCCTGCGGCTTCCTCAGTTCCAGTCACCACTGTAGCCCACGGCTCCTGCCCCCTTGGACAGTGTCAGAATGCTGAGATGTTGTCCTGGTCACTTTTTATTGCAAGAGAAGCGACTCTTTTCAGTAGCACACTGAAAACCATTTCGGGCCACCTCACCGGGCGCTTGTGCAGGCGGCACAGCTTGCCTGTGAACCGCAGGTGCCCCAGCAGCTGGCGGTCTGGGGACTAGTGAAGTCTTTGGAAAAGATTTGCTGGCTAGATGTAGAAAGGAAGACTGGACGAGGACTGGATGTGATGGAGTGAGACCATTTTATAAAGGTCTCTATTGCAAACCATTGCCTGGGTTTTGGATAAAAATACTAGAAAATCATCTCCATGAAAAAGCCATCCACACACGTGTGTATGCATATATGAACACAGATACAGAGGCTCACACATCTATATGGCTACATGCAGTGGGTCTGTAAGTAGCCTCACATCAAACCCTTCTCAGGAAAACAGAGCCTGTGGGAGGACGGGGGTCTGTGCACACGTTCTACCCCGTGCCCCCTAGATGGGGGTCTGTGCACACCTTCTATCTCATGCCCCTCTGTACTATTTCCATATTTTTAGAAAGAGCATCATCTACTTTTAAAAATAAGGATTTTAAGGAAAATATATTTTCATAAAGAAATTCTCCAATTCATAAAAATATCTGCAAATGATGAGACCAACAAGGGACTGATTTCCGAAATACACCAACACCTCATACAGTTTAATATCAAAAGAAACCAAACAACCCAATCAAAAAATGAGCAGAAGATCGAAATAGACATTTCTTTAAAGACATCCAGATGGCCAACAGGCACATGAAAAGATGCTCACTGTTGCTAATTATTAGAGAAATGCAAATCAAAACTACAATAAGGTATCATCTCACACCAGTCAGAATGGCCATCATTAAAACATCTACCAATAATAAATACTGGAGAAGTTATGGAGAAAAGGGAACCCTCCTACACTGCTGGTGGGAATGTAAATTGGCAGAGCCACCATGGAGAACAGTATTGAGGGTGCTTAAAAAACTAAAAATAGAGTTACCATATGATCCAGCAATCCTACTCCTGGGCTTATATCTGGAGGGAACTCCAATTCAAAAAGATCCATGCACCCCAATGTTCATAGCAGCACTATTTACAAAAGCCAAGACATGGAAACAGCCTAAATGTTCATCAACAGATGACTGGATAAAGAAGATGTAGTATATATATACACAATGGAATACTACTCAGCCATTAAAAAGAATGAAATAAAGCCATTTGCAGCAACATGGATGAAATTAGAGATTATCATAGTAAGTGAAGTAGGTCAGACAGAGGCAAATATCGTATATCACTTACATGTGGAATCTAAAAACACGACACAGATGAACTTATTTGCAAATCAGAAACAGACTCACAGACATGGAAAACAAACTTATGGTTACCGAAGGGGAAATGAGGGGAAAGGAATAAATTGGGAGTTTGGGATTAGCAGATACTAACTACTATATACAAAATGCACACACAACAAGGTCCTACTGTACAGCACAGGGAACTATACTCAGTATCTTGTAATAACTTATAATGGAAAAGAATTTGAAAAAGAATATGTATGTATATGTATAACTGAATCACTTTGTTGTACACCTAGAATGACACACCATTGTAAATCAACTACACTTCAATAAAAATAAATGCATAAGAAATAAAGAACTTTAAAAATTAAACCAAAACACTGACATTTTTAGGTCTCTTACTTGCATCATTAACCGGTTTACTGCCGGCCTCTCTGAATCCCCTCACCCCACACGCCGGGGGGTCTACAAAGCAAATGCACAGGCCTTGGGCCCCTGACACCCTCTTGTGCTTCCAGATGGAGCCCCGCCCCCCTCCCTGCCCTGCACACCCAGGCCAGCCGTCCTCTGGGCAGAGCAGTCCTACCACTGTGGTCCGGCTGCATCCCCAGGGTTCCACACTGGCCTGTCTATGGGCAGCTGGAGAGACCCAAGAAGAGTGGCTGGGTCCCTGCAGGAGCCCGGCAGACAGCCGTGCAGATGGCCACCTCACAGTCCCAAGCCTCCCCAGAGCTCTACTCTGCACAGGACGCAGAGGGCTGTGGAAGAGAAGGCAGGACCCTGTCCCGGCCTGGAGTCCTGGGGCTGGGGACTGCTGTCATAACTGGACACTGCCCTCTGCCCCAGAGCACCGGCTGCCTCCCTCTGAGAGGTCACCACCTACCTGCACACTGTGCTTGGTCCAGAGTCACTTTGTTCCCGTGACAGGGGCACGAGCAGGGCCAGGAGCCAGGAGCGGACGGGAAGGGCAGCCTTGCTCAGGTGCGGCGAGAGCAGGCTATGACGTGCTGTGAGAACTGGAAAGGATTATGACTCACAAGGGGCGTGAGAGTTCTGGCTCCCAGCCAGCTGCCTGCAGGGGACCTGACCTCTGTGATCTGGGCTTGGTCACCGTGAGCTGAGCGTCCGGAGTTCCTGAGGTGGGGCACCCAGCTGGCGTGGGACCCAAGAGCCTCCGTGGCAGCGACTCTCCTGAGTGACTGCTCTTAGATGGCCAAGAACCAGCAGGCAACGTGCCCAACTCTGTCGATGACCTTCGGAGCCCAGACAGGGGTCTGCACCCGACCTCGGGACCAGGGCTTGTCCTGGGAAAACCGGCTGTGTGTGGGCGCCACAAGCAAAATCGTGTTTTCCAAGTGATCCCTAATACCTTGCCTTTTTTAAGCCCATGTGCTCTTTAGTTATGGTGTTTAACCGTGTCTTCCCAGTCGCTCAGAAAGCAGTCGTCCCTGCTCACGTGGACAACAGGCGAGCTCTGGGTGGTGACGCGGAGTGAGGACAAGGACTGGGGGTTACATCCTAGCCTCCACGCTATGGTTTTGTGTCTTCAACTTTCGTCTTGTCCCCTCCCCAGCCCCGATGGTCCAAAGCTGTTTTAAACATCCACCCTCCACGGCTTTCACACCTCCGCTCTTTTATTTCCCAGGAGATGAGGTTCTCGACCCCACCTCTTACTGACGAGCTACTGATGAAGTCTGCCCGATGCTGCCGCCCACCGCAACAGGGAATCCACGGGAGCCGTGGACTGTGGCCCAGGGCCCACGGCAGAAAACGGCCCAGAAGGGGCTTCCCTGGGCTGCGGCAGAAGGTGTACTGGGCTCGCCAAGGTCAGTGCACGTCCCCCGAGTCTCGCTCCTGTGGTCTCGGGGTGAGGACAGCCCAACGTGCGCCCTGAGGGGCCGCCCCAGGCCGGAGCCAGGAGCCAGAGGGGTGTCCTCCATCCTCCATCTGTCTGTCGGTCTGTCCACAGTACTGTGGCCCTGGTTCTGATGGACATGTTCCCCATGCTTTGCCCTTGGCATTCAGTGAATATTTTTCAGATTTGGTAGAACATATAGATTCTACCAAAATAAGAAAACACCTGACTTAAGAATGCAATGCTCCCAGAAGGGGTTTAACATTCTGCCAGATTCCAACTCTATAAAATCATTTACTGGAGGGGCCTGGTGTCCATTTACCATTGAGAGCTTTGCAAATGACAGTGTTCGGGCCGAGTTATGGCTGACGTTGCTGGTTGGAAGGCTTTTCCTGTGACCGCGCCCTCAGGAGTGAAGCCTCTTCCATCGCAGGACGGGCCTCGTGTGCTGCAGGCCCGCTAGCAAGGAATGAGGGCGTCACCCTCATGCAGGCGGGGTTGGAGGTCAGCTTGGGTCCCCTTCTGTCGCTGCCGCGGAGGGCGAGGTGAAGCCCCAATGATGGACTCTTCCCGGACCAGCTTTGATTGAACAGCTCACCTGATTCAAGCCCTGTTCTGTTTCTTTAACAAGAAAACTCACTTTTTAATTTTTTCTTTCAATTCCACCCCCAAGCAAAGGCCGCCTCAACGCTGGCAGCCCCGAAGCAAAATTCTTAGGGAAGAAAGCAGCAGGTTGGGACCAGCTGGAGTGGAGTATCCACCACTGGTCCACCTCCCCCCGCGGGTAGGGGTGGGCGTCCCGGGAGCACCAGCCAGGGGCCAGGCCATCCCTGCAGCCGGGGAGCAGCGCCCAGAGGAGGAGGGCGTGTGTGCTCCGGGGCCGGGCGTCACCTGGGAGACGTCCAGTCCTGGCCCCCGTCGTGCTCCTGGCTGAGTGAGGACAGCAGGGATCGTCCCCCCTTCCTCAGGGGACTCGGTGGGCTCTCCGGAGATCTCCGTGGACGGCGTTCCTTCTGAAGGAGCGGAAAGCCACCGAGGTGGCCCCTGAGCCGGTCAGGCCTGTGCGTGCAGCTGAACTGCCCTACGGCGAACACGCGCCCCTCCGCGTGCACTCTTTTCCTAGAATAACTTACCCTTTCGCCCTAGGGGTCTTGAAAGAGCGTCAAGGACTGAACCTCAAGAAAACGAGCAGATCCTCCTAAATTCCTCTGCAGCAAGTTCTTATCAAGATGAAGAGGACGTGACACCCTGTAAACCGCTCTGACTGTTCCCGCCTTTTCTGTCCCATCCAGTTTTCCCGTAAAACCTCCAGACCTCAACCCCAAGAGGCGCACGCGGTCTTTAAGGCATAGCCGGCTCTGCCCCTCCTTTGCCGGCGAAGCAGTGAAGCAGTTCTTCTCTAATTCTCCCCACACTCTGCCCCCGACTCTTGATTCGCTGTCGGGGGACAGAGGCCGGTGTTTCGGCAGCGGTTGCACCAGCTCTTTCTGCATTTACCCCCAACTACCAGGGGCAGTGAGTCCGCAGTGATCTTGGCTTCATAGTTTTGAACTCTACAAAGTATCAACTTACTTGCAGCATGACTTACTCAGAGCAAAGTGTAATGTTAAAAAAAACAAAGCACTCAAAACATGTTTTTCTTCTAATTGGCTTTAAATTCTCAATTCCGGGTGCATATCCAGCATTCTCATCAAATTCAGTGTGTTCACCCAGAGTCATCAAGTAACTCAGTAGAGAATTTGGTCGGAAGCACCTGTCTGTCCCTCACCTGAAGTCAGTCATGTGCTGGCTGACCTGGAGCCCGGCTTCAGCCGCAGCTTCCCCGATGGCCGCAAAGTGCCGTGCAGATCCTGTGCCCTCTAGGGATGGTGGCCTGGAGGTGCTGCCCCCCTTCCTCCCCCCACGGGGGCTTCTTCAGGGGCAAGTCCTGGCACCTGCTCCTACCTACTTCCCTGAGCATTATTTATGTGCCGGGAACCAGACACGGCAGGGGGCAGTCACTGTCCTTGACCCCTGGCCCTCACATTTGGGTAGACGCAGCTGTGAGGGCTCGTATTGTGACATGAGGAGGCCTGTGACATACGGGGGCCCTGGTACACCTAGAGGGATGCATAGTCTAGGTGGAGGAGGGAGCTTTGGTGAGGGGCGTCTACGCTGACACTGAGGGGTAAATTCTCCCATAGAGGGAACAGTGGCGAAACAGACCAGAGAGCTCAGGGCTCACAAAAGCAAGTCAAAGTAACCAGAACAGCAGGCGGGGGAGGCGGGGGAAGGGGTTGGGGTAGGAGGGGTCCTTCAAGGCTGGAAAAGGAGCCGGGGCTTGTCCCAAGCCTAGTGAAGAGTTAGAGCTTCATCAGCACGTGTCGGCACGGAGAGCATGGAGTCTCCGTATTAATCAGCACCAACTCCCTGATAGAAACAGCCCCTAGGTTGTGCCTGCAAACACCCTAGCCATCTGCCGTCCTCCCAGGTCTCTCCTGGACAAAGAGATCGCTGTCTACGTGCAGTTGTTTTTGCTGGAGATTAATTGTTTTTAGAAAATACTTTCATATGTCTGTATGTCCAGAAAGATACCCTCTGGCGAGCACCACTGTGTGTGTTCTTTACAGTTGCCTGGGCTGTAATTAGCAAGCAGGTTTGATGAAGTGCATTGGAAATTCACCTGTTATAATGAAACCTTTTAGGGGGCGGTGGAGATTGCTGCTGCTTTTTAAAAATTTCTCCTTCTCTGACATAACTTCTCCTGCCCTGACGTCCACCCAGTCACAAAGTCTTTCAGAGTCTAACTGTCGGTAGCTCTTCTCCCCCACCACCCCATTACCTGATCAGCTCTGCAGGGTCACAGCCACATCACCCTGGTCTTCCCGCTTCTGATACCAGCTCCATTTCTAGCCAGAGCAGTGGGTCCAAGATGGAAATTTGATTGTGTTCCTTCAAAGCTTTAACAGTTTATTTACCATTTTAAGGGGAAAAAGGTCCACTTCCTTGACAGGGCACATGAAGACCTAGAGTCCTCGTTTCTGCTCCCTTGCCCTGTGTCCCTATTCCCGGACGAGCCACGGGGGCATCTTGGTAAAGGCGCCCCTGCTGGTGTCTCTGCTGGAAATTCGCATCTGGCCTTCCTTGCTGGCTAACTTCATCTCTTCTCAGAGGATTCCACTAAGATGTCACTTCCTTCAGAAATCTTTCCTTGCGATCTTTCCGTCTTGGTGGACCCCTCCCTGAATTTCTATTTCCATCCCCGAGTCTGTCCGCTCCCCCGAGTTCCTGCAAAAGACTTTTATCTCTATGTCTCTGTGTGTCTCTGCCCAGTGCCTCAAGATTGGGAAGGCACTCCTGGCCGGGGAAAGAAGGAATGGACGTGGAGTCTGCAAGACCTTGGACGATTTCATCCAAATAATTACGGAGGGAGTTTGCCTGCACTGCTCATATTGGCCGGTTACAAATCACCTGTGAATTCGTACCTTTAACAGCTTGCCACAGTTTTCTGACTTTCATAGCTACAAGATGTGATCAAATGTTTTGGAAGCAGAATAAGCCAAAACCGACTGTAGAGCTGGTAGGCTGGGAGGAGGCTAAGGCAGAGCAGGGAGGGGTTTATTCATTAAAGTGATTTTTAAAATTTAATTTAATTTGAAGTAGCCCAAGGAGCAGGGTTGAGCTGAGTTTTTCTGAGGCTCCATCTTCTCATGCTACATGCAGTGGATTTAAGTTAGAATCCCAGAGCAGAGAATGGTGCTTTACCAGAAAGCTAATTTCCTCTCACTCTTTTGTGGTCTCAGGCTGGTTCACACCCCAGGAGTTTTGGTGAATGTTCCAGGGGGCTCTCTTGGGCAGAGCCTCTATGCAAGATGGATCTGGAAACCAAACAGGCTGGAGGAACTGCAAGAGACCTGAAGAAGGCAGGGCAGCAGCCTCCTCTCTCATCCACACTGAGTGCAGGACCGCTGGGTCCTGGGACGGGCACAGCTCCTGGCCAGGCTGCCGCGGAGACCCCGCCTGGAGCGGGCACGGACAGGGCGATGGGAGCCAGGCTGGCGGCCCAGGAATTCAGGTCCAGGCTTAGACACGGCTTTCAGAGCACGAACGAGTACCTCCTCGTTTCACATGAGGTTTCATATTTCATCTTCCTTCTTTCAAATAAAAGTAAGTTGGTGTGAGTGATGATTGATTTTGTGACATAGGGCACTTCGCGCTTTATTCTAAAGTCAGGTAGATCCTGGTTTCCCCAGGAACTCAGTTTACTTTTAGGTCAACGAAGCTTCCGAACGAGACCCCCACCCTGTTCCAGGACGGAAGCCCTCACACTCCTGTTCCCAGGATGCAGGCCTGGGCCACATCGTGACTTCGGGAGACAAGAACTGAAGTGCGATTTTAAAACATGACGCGAAGAGACGACTCACAGGGTGGGAGGAAATATTCGCAGTGATTTCTCTCTGACAAGGTTCCAGCATGAAGAGCAGGTAAAGACTCTCACAGCTCGACCACAAGAAGGCCATGCAACTAAAAACTAGCTGTTTATCAGAAAAAGACATTCATCCAAATGGCTGATAAGGTGTGAAAAGATGGGCTGCCTCACAGGTCACCAGGGCAACGCAGATCAGAGCCGCCACGCTTGCGGGGAAATGCGTTTCCTCTGCGTGTTAGCGCAGTGACGTGCGTGCACGTGCCTTCCCTCTTAGGTGGGGCTAGTTTAGTGCGCTTGTCAATCATCTGCGTCTGTGTTATGCTTTGTCGTCCGGACCTGCTGGTAAGTGAGAGACGTGCAAGGCGAGCTCTCAGACTACCAAGGCGGGTTTACCAGTTACTCCCTTGTTCAGCTTCAATTCTGCTTAAAATATTCTAAAGCCTATTTTATTTTTCTTCCTTTTTTCAGAGTTGTTTGTACCTTTTGATTGCTTTTATCCATCCCCCCTGCCCAGCCCTTACCTCCGGTGACCACAAATCTGGACTCTTTTTCTATGAGCTTATGTGTTTGTTTGTTTTTGAAGTATGATTGACCTACAACGCTTTGCCGGTCCTGGTGAGCCACACGGCAATCCCGCATTTCCATGCATTTCAAAACCATCACCGTCGTGAGTCCAGCCCCACCGCTCACCACACAAAGATACTGCCCAGGTGTTGCTGCATCCCCCACGCCGCACACCTCTCACGCGGCCACTGACCTTACACCTGGGGCTTCTGTGCCTCTAGTCTCCCTCCTCTGCTCCCCCCCCGCCCCTCCCCTCTGGGAGCCACCTGTTTGTTCTCTGTGTCCCTGACTCGGTTTCTCCTGTGTGTGTTCAGTTGTGTGTTTTAGTTCCCGCACGAGTGAAATCAAAGGGTAGCTGTCATTTTTTGTCTGTCTTATTTCACTTAATAGAGCCTATTTCTTTATAAGTTTAAATTTGTTACGTCTTCTTATTGAGTTGAATTTTTTAAATTATTTTGTGGCCCTATTTATTCATAATAATGCTCTTATTGGTCCTAAAGATTTTTTGATCCAATTATAATAATGATAGATTTCCAAAGCTTACTGTTGGCTTAACATATATATTTCCATCTTTTATTTCCAACTTTTTCATATCCTTATAATTTAGGTGTGTCTGTGGAACTAGGTATAGGTGAATTAAAAGAATCTAAGCTGAAAAACCTGCCTATCCACTTGAAATTTAGTTCAGTAATAGTGTAGGTACTAAAATATTTAAACTTATGATTTCAATATTATTTGTGCTTTTTCTTTCTCCTAATTTTTTACTCCTTTTGTTCTCCTTTACAGTTTCTTTTTAATTTGTTTGAATTTATACTTGTTTTCTTGCTCCATTTCCGTTCTATTTTAGGTGTCAAGCCCTCTGCTTTCACTCTTTTAATCATGATCCTTGACACTGAACTACACATATGTGACTAACCGCAAGGAAATTCATGTCTTAAGCCCTCTGCCTGAACAATAAGAATTTAAGGGCACCCAATTTATATGCTGTTTTTTGCAGTCTATTATCTATTTTTAATTTAATCTCCCAAATTTAACTTTATTATTTTCTGCAGACAGTATTAGCATACATTTACCTGTGTCCTCAACAACATCTTTACTCATTATTCTGTCTTACATGTCAGGCATTCCTACTGGGTAACTTGCTCTTTTTTTGAAGTTTATTCTATAGAATTTCCTTCAGTGAATTCTTGGGTGGTTAAAACTTTCCAGCTTTTTTGTTTGTTTGTTCCTTTTAATCTTAAACTGTATTTATGATACTGTTACTTTTGAAAGGCAGCTAATTCTTGGCATGTATTTCTAGCTCAGCAGCTGTTTTTGTCTAAGAGCTCTGAAGATAATCCAGGTTCTTGTTGTTCGGAAGCTCATGTCAGTCTGCTGCCGTTCATCCGTAGGTGATCTGACTTTTCACTCTGGTTGCTCTTTTTTTAAAAAAAATTTTTTTGTTGGAGTAGAGTTGATTTGCAATGTTGTGCTAGCTCCTGGTGTGCAGCACAGTGATGCAGTTTTATGCATATTCTTTTTCAGATTCTTTATCATTATAGGTCATTTTAAGCTATTGAGTATAGTTCCCTGTGCTCTACAGTAGGATCTTGTTATTTATCTATCTTACACACAGTAGTTTGTATCTGTTAAATCCCAAACTCCTAATTTATACCCCCTCCTGCCTTTCCCCTTTGGTAACCAAAAGTTTGTTTTCTATGTCTGTGAGTCTATTTCTCTTTTGTAAACAAATTCACTTGTCTCATTTTTTTCGATTTCACATATAAGTGATGTCATATGATATTTGTCTCTGACTTACTTCACTTAGTATGACAGTCTCTAGGTCCATCCATGTTGCTGCAAATGGCATTATTTCATTCCTTTTTTATGGCTGAGTAGTATTCCATTGTATACATATACCACAATTTCTTTATCCAGTCATCTGTCGAACATTTAGGTTGCTTCCATGTCTTGGCCATTGTGAACAGTGCTGCTGTGAACACTGGGGTGCATGTACTTTTTCAAATTAGAGTTTTCTCCAGTATGTGCCCGGGAGTGGGATCGTCTGGTTGCTCTGATGCCCCTCTTTTGGTCTCTTCTCATCCATCTTTTCACTCTAAGGGGTCGAGGTGTGGCTCTCTTAGTCTTGCTGATTCATGTGTTACTGCTGTATCTGTGGATTCATATCACTCATTAGTTCTGGAAAATTCTCAGCTGTAATTTTTTTCAGTTTCCTTTGCTCTGGTCTTTTCTTTTGAACCTCTTTCTAGAGTTGTGTTAAAACTCCTTGTTCTATTCTTCATGTCCCTTTACCTCTCCTAACTACCTCTGCTCTCTCTGTATCACAATCTGGGTGATCTCTCCGATTTGTTTTCCAATTCACTTGTTTTCTCTTCTGCTTTATCTAGTCAATAGTTTAACCCATTCATTAAAATTTTGATTTAATGTTTTTCATTTAAAAATTCTGTTTATTTCTTTTATAATATATCTGTTCATTTTTTCATAGTTTTTTGGTCCCTGATTATTTGTTATTCCATTTTTTATTCTTTAAGCATTTTAGACATGCTTATTCTATATTTTGTATCTCAAAATTCCACACAGGATAAGCTTGTTCATTGTTTCTGTTAATTTTCACACACGGAGGCATTTTCCTTGTGTTTTCAGTCATGTTTGATTGTAAGCTCATATTAAATCGATAAGCATCGGTCCCCTAAGGCTCCAGGAAGGATCTGCATTTGCCTCTGGAGACAGCTAGAGGCACTCAGCATCCAGAGGGCATGACCAGCCTGGAGCTGTGCGCCCTGCTCGGGAATCCAGCTCAATGCACGAGTTTCTAGTTATCTTCCAGCTTCTTGAAATGGCTTAAGGCGTAGTCTTTTACCCTTTGGCCAGACTCCTTTTTCAGAGTAACTCTTTTCACATTAGCTTTCTCCATACCACTCTCTCCTTTTATTTCAGCTCATGTTTTTTGAGGATTTTACTGCTTTGGCTGTTGGAAATTTCCCTTACAGGAGTCAGTTTGGAACAGGGAGTTAGAATGATCTGAATAAATGAGGTGGACAGAATTAAGTAAGAGAACATAAAGGCAGTGGAGGAGAGAGCTGCAGTCTGAGCGTCCGTGACAGCACAGGAGAAGGTTCTGGCACGTGAAACAGAAATACTGGGGGGCTGAACTCCCAGTGATCTCCTCCAAACGACAAACGTCCTTAAGAACCTTTCAGTGGCTTCCCACTGCTGATAGGATAAATCCCAAGTTTCTTGGCAGTTTATAAAGCTCTTTGTCGTGTGACGCTTACTCCCTCAGCTTCATCTTTCACCGTCTAACTGCTGAAGGGCCGTAAATACACCACCTCAAAGTCTGCCGTTTGGGCATGAGAATTATTTTGAGCTGAAGGAATTTAAGTTCCTATAATCCCTTCTCTGCCTAAAATCAGAGCCTCCCCCCACCACCAAACTGAAAAGAATTCGGTTGTCATTAACCCCCTTCCACGAGCAACCTCGTCTTCTTGGAGATTTCAGCCTGATACCCAGACAGACTCGGTCACAAACGATCACCTCACACCTCTGCTCCTAAGGGCCCGCTGTCTTTCCAAAAAGACACTTGCTTTCCCATAAGTGCCCTTTGCCTCCCTCCTTTCCCCTGTGAAGTTAGGTATAGAGACCCCAAGCTCTAGCCGCTCCAGTGAGTCACTCACCTCCAGGTGGCCCATGTGTGCGTGTGACGCACCCGTTAAACTTAGGCTGTTTGTCTCCTATCCATCCGTCTTTTATGAGTCTAATTACAGGGCCCCTGGCAGAGAAGCTGAGAAGGCGTTTTTTCTCCCCTGCACTGTTCTCTTTTCCCCATGTTGCTCTTTGTGAAGGCTGAACACTGAGCAGCCCAGCTTCCCCACCTGCCTCCTGGCCACTGTTGGGCTCGTGTCCTCTTTCCCTCCCTGCAATGCCTTCCCTCCTACCCACCGCTCTCTTCTTCATAATTCAAGTCCTGGCAGAGAGTTCACCTCCTCTGAAAGCCTTCTCCAGTTCTTCCAGCCACGCAGGGATTACGTGTTCTGTTCACCCAGCAGCTTGCTGTAGTGGTCTATCTGTTACGCTCTCCATTGAACTGTGACGGAATTTTTCATTGAATATGACTCTCTCCCCTCTCTGAACATTTAGCACACGCCAGCTTCTGTAATAAAAGCTCCATGTACGTGAATTCATTTAAAGCTCACAATCTGTTGAGATAGGTACTAATATTATTTCTACTTTACAGATGATGAGAGAAAGCTTAGAGATAATGACGGTTGATCTTACGTGTTTTGACTGGGCCACAGGGTGCCCAGATATTTGGCTAAATGTCATTCTGGATGTGTCTGTGAGGGTGCTTCCACGTGAGATTCACATGTGAAAAATAGACTGAGTAAAGCAGATGGCTTTCCCCAGTGTGGGTGAGCCGCATCCAATCAGTTGAAGGCATGAACAGACCAAAAAGGCTGAGAAAGGAAGAATTTGCTCTCTGCCTGGTAGTTTTCAAGGTGGGACAGTGTCTTCTGCTTTCAGACTTGGACTTGGACCAGAACCACACCATCAGCCCTCTTGGGTCTCCAGCTTGTAGACAGCAAATCTTGGGATTTCTCAGCCTCCATAATTCTGTGTGTGAGTCAATTCCTTATTTTATGTTTGTCTCCTATTGTCTCTATTTCTCTGAAGAATCTAACTAATACAAAGGTATTAAAAACTTGTCCACAAACAACTAACAGCTTGCAGAGATACAGAACCAAGGGGACACTCTGGATCCATATACTGTATCATACCCTAAAGGATGTTTGCAGCATCAGACTGATATTGAAAAATACTATAAATTAAAAAAAATAAAAACCATTTGTAAAGGAAGAGAATTGAAGCTCAGAGAGCTAATAACGAGTTTTCGGCCGTAGAACCGAGGCCCTGGCTCGACCTAATGATTTCCTGACCGTGTGAAGGCCGTCTCTCGGCTCGTCACTCTCCTCTGAGTGCCACTTCATGTTTTGCCAAACACTTGGTACTGTTTGTTTTGAAAGAACCATAGGGTGAAGGACCGGTGGTGCTGTGCCCTGAATTTTAGGTAGAGGGAACTGACTCAGCCCCGCACGTCCAAGCAGTGCCTTTCCCAGCACAACACATCGTCTGCACGGTGGCTGAGTTTCTTTCACTGGCCTTCAGATGCCCACAGGGTCTCAACTTGCAAATCACAGACTGCCTTCTAACACCTACGCAGGTGCTGCAACCCGGTGCAAAAGCAGAATGTAGTTTTCTCTCTGTAAAAAGAACAACATTTCCTTAGACTATTGGTCTGCTCTCAGTAAGACACTGTGAAAAGCTTCCCTTTACCTTTTGAGTCATCTGCCTGGAAAGCAAAGATTTTGTGTCCTTCCAAACTTTCCTGTGCTTCCTGCCTTTCTCAGGTCTTTGATTACTCGGAGAATTGAGTCTTCTCGATTTTAAAGGAGCTGAATTCAGTTCACAACGACACAACCATCTCTGTTTGCCTTTAACTCTCCCATTGTCACTTAGTTTCAATAGATAATTAAGCATCGTTTCGTAATGATCTGTGATCCTATTTGATCAAATGTGAAATCTGTTGACATTTTTGACAACGTCCCAAGATCAGGTTCTAAACGGAATCTTTTTGACCTCGAACTAACTTTAAGGCTTCCCAGAAGGACCCTGGTGAAAGATACATGGACTTAATCAGGTTTGTTTGGTACGTGAAATCACAGGGGCGGCACTGCCAACCAGGAGCAGATGGGAACCGTCCTAGGTCATATGTGTATAAATATGTCTTACTAACGTAGGTGTCCAGAAGCTGAGCTTCATGGAAGTTTGTCAATACCCTCGCTGCAAAAATTTGTCAGCTGTTATCTTAAGTTGTTGTATGGTACAGAAATAACCAAATTCCCTTATCAATCAACTCTCATCATATCTCTAAAGACGGCCGTTTTTTTAAAAGTCTTCTTGCCATTTATAGACAGTTATTGTTTAACTCTGATGTTTTTGCAGAAGTGCCTCATCTTGTGAGGGATTCACGGAGACGCCTCCAGCAAGTGTAGGTTCTGTAACTTTGAGGTGGTTCCGCTAAAGTGGAATGAACTGTGCCCTTCAACCTTCAAAAGGACTATACCTGGTCTTCCTCACTTCCCAGGGGCAGACAAGCGTCAGGGACTTGGGCCTTGGGTTCACATCTCTCAGTTAAAGAGGCTCCTTCAGACTCCTGGAGCCACATACCAGCTGCAGATCTAAAATTATAATTAACTAGGCAGGCCTATGAACAAGAATATGAAAAGGGGTATATATATACACATATATATGTCTGATTCACTATGCTGCACACCAGAAATTAACACAACATTGTAAATCAACTAGACATCATTAGTAAAAAAAAAATATATATAAAAAAATAATTAGGGAGGTTTTTCCCGAGAAGCAGATGACATCTTAAGGTGGACAGCTCTCCCAACATCACAGATCAAAATCCTCATCTCCAGAGTGAAATGTTTTATTCTCTCGCCACTTTCTGCTTGACTTGCCTCCCTGTTAGCGCGCGGGAAGACAACGTTCCTTAACTCTGGCAACTGTCACTGACTCTACCTCTAAGGCCGTAGTTGCACAACAAAAATCCCTCTGCTTTCTTGCTAAGGTGACTTCAGGCCATAGAATCGCTCGAGATGACTTGCTGGCTGAACAAGGAGGAGTCTGCTTTACAGCTGATGCCTCGTGCTGGCCCCCCCGATCCACACCTCCCCTGTTGCAGCAAATACAGGAAATCACCCAACAAGCCACTTGGCTGAAACGGGGCGATGCCTCTCGGGGCGTCCTGTGATTTGCCTGACTCTGAGGCGTTTGGCTCACGGGGGCCCTGGCTCAGGAGTGCGCTTCGTTCTCGTGGCACTGCCCTCCCGGCAGCCACCGCTGCGTCCCGCTGGCTGCGCTGTGTTCTCGCAGAGGTCGGAACCACCGCGTTCCCAGCCAACAACAAGCATCAGAAACCAGGCCTCCCTGTGCCCGGAGAAGCAGAAGCCAGGAGAACAGCTGAAACAGACCCTCCACGGACCTGGCATCATAACCGACACGTCTCACGGCAAGAGCAGCTGATCCCTGACGGTGACCGTGAGTGACGCCAGCACCACGATGCTTCCCCAGGCCGGGGGGCCATTAAGTACACAAGAGGCCACTGCAAGGTCTGAAGGGTCTTTGTCCTTACATGATCCACCACAGGATCAGTGCCCTTAAATTAAAAAGGAGGAGGAGGAGGAGGAGGAGGCGGCCACCAGATAGGGCGGTGTGGGCACTTCCGGGGGGTTCTACCGAAGCAAATCGCCGGAGCCTGAACTGCCTCCGGGTTTAGACTCCAAAAGCCCAGGGAGCCCGTCGGGCGCTGCTGCCTCAGCTCTGCCCCTTCTCCGCCCCCGTCCCCCGCGGCCCGCTGGGGGACGCTCCACTCCGCTGCTGCTCTGTGCCCCCGCACCCCAGACCCAGAACAAGGTGAAGGGGAGGCCATTCGGGCCCACGCTTTCCTCCTTGTGACACAGGACGCACCAGACAGAGACAAGGGGCACAGCGAGCACCTCGGGGGGCGGGAGCAGCGCCCGCAAACCAAGCGCACTCTGCCGAACTTCCCAGGCGTTCCCCGGTCGAGGCATTAGCACCGCAGACATATTTCTCCTGCTCATATCATTTTAGAAAAGAAAGCCAAGGACTCTTCCCAGCCTGTTTCCGACAGGCCCTGCAGGCAGCAGAGAGCCTGGAGACTGGTCGGCTGCATAAGAGTGCCTGCCCTCTGCCCTCTTTGGTCAGGTGCCCCGGGCCCTCGGAGCTGCGGCGGTCTTGCGGCCAGTAGCGTCCGGCCAGTGAAGTCGAATCCAGCCACCTACGCTGACTGTCGGGAGGAGGAAAAGCCCCTCCACCCACCCAGGCCCTTCGGGCCTGCCTAAGCATTAAACTGACATGAGACAGATAGTCAGGACAAAGCCACACGCAAGTTTAACAACATGTATCCACGGGAGAGACTCAGGAGAAGTGAGCGACTCGCCAACGTGGCCAAATCTTCACCTCCAAGGCCGTCTTCAGCTAAGGGCAAAGAGGATGCTGGAAGTTTGGGACGTCACCGTGGGGCAAGGCCACTCACATGAAGACAGAAGAACAAATGTTCAGTTCATGTTTTCTGGGCCAGGCAGAGACAGTGGGACACAGGGACATCAACAAACCCACTCTGCTGGGTTCCTCTGGCCACACATCCATCTCATATTAGAGTCAACTGTGGTGAGAGAGCTCTTCTGGGAACTGGCCCCTTGTCTAAATTCTCAGCAATCCACATGTCCACCACAGGTGGCTGGATAAAGAGGTGTAGTGTGTGTATACAAAGGAATACTACTCAGCCATGAAAATGAAATAATGCTAGTGCAGCAATGTAGATGGATCTAGAGATATCATACTAAGTGAAGCAAGTCAGACAGAGAAAGAAAAACACTGAATATCACTCACATGTGGAATCTTAAAAAAAGATGCAAATGAACTTATTTACAAAATAGAGACAGACTCACAGACATAGAAAACAAACTTGTGGTTACCAGGAGGGGAAGGTGGTGGAGGGATAAATTGGGGGTTTGGGATTTGCAGATATGAATTGCTATATATAAAATAGATGAAAAAACAAGGTCCTGCTGTACAGCACAGGGAACTCTATTCAATCCCTTGTAATAACCTATAATGGAAAAGAACATGAAAAGGAGTATATTTATGTATAAGTGAATCACTATGCTGTACAGCAGAAATGGACACGACATGGTGGACTGACTCGAATTCCGTAAAAACAAACAAACAAATTCTTTAGGCAGCTGAAGGGGAGGCAAAAGGAAAGTGTCTGGAGTCTTCTGTTTCCTAAAAATACCCCACCTAAAGGAATCATCATGCCACAGAGACATATCTGGGTGGGAATGTTGCTCCCTTGCCTTGTGCAGGCCCAGCCCTGGCTCTGGGCTCCAGACCCGCCGGGACGCTTCCTCCACCCGCTGCAGAACAGCTGGGCCTGGGTGGGTCTGGGAGCCCAGGTCCTCTGGCCCCTGGACCCTGCACTGTCACCCTGGGAGCCGGGGCCAGGTGAGCCCAGCTGCGGGCTCCAAAAGGGCCTTCGCCCGAGGCCTCCTCTCTGCGCCTGCCTCGGGCTTGCTCCGAATCTCTTAAAGACTGGGATGTGAATAATTCTTTTTAATCGTCACTTGAAACAGCAGGACCAAAAACACCCAGAGCTCTGTGAAGCCCTTGGAAGAGAAACCTCAGGGACAAGGAAGGGAAGCTTTAAAAGACAGTTTATTTAGCTGTAAGGGCGCCCACCGCCTTTGCTGCGGACAGTAATTAGGGTGCTGTTGTGAGGAAGTCAGGGTAGGGAGCAGAATTTGCCGCCCTAGCATACGCCCCTTTGGAATACCAGTGACTGTAAGTCGGCTGTTTTCCTAGAAACAGCAGACATGGGGAAAACTCTGAAAACCAAGCAGGAATTACCTGCGATAAGACACAGTTAGGTTTGTAAGGGAGACTTCCATCTGTGAGGGTGTCTCCTCTCTGACCCTGGAGAAAGAAGAAACTCTTGGCAGTGGAGAGAGCAATCTTGAGTCTATACCCCAACCACCCAGGTAACGTCCCCAAACTGACCCTCCGCACCCGCGGTGTCCTCTTTGTCTTTAGCTGAAGGTGGCCTTGAAGGTGAAGATTTTGGCCATGTTGGTGAGTTATTCATTTTTCCTGGGTCTCACCCATGGATACATGTTATTAAATTTTGGTTTGATTTTCTGCTGTTAATCTGTCTCATGTCAGTTTAATTCTTAGACAGCCAATAGAACCTAGAAGAAATTTCTTCCTCCCCAACATTAGCATTTTCCCTGTAAAGCATTTTCTTTTCCCCAAAGCAAGTGTGCGCCTGCAGCCCCCTGCCCTGCCCCGACCCCAGGCGGACTCACCTGGGCTGAGAGCAGCCCGTGCAGGGCTCGGCTGGGTGGCGAGGCTGCCCCCCCGGGAACAGTGTTTCTTCTGCCGATTGTGGGACCTGGTTCTCTGCTTTTGAAATCTCATGTACAGTCAAGCCGGTAGCTTGAAAGAGGAGCGTGGGTGGTGAACTCTGCTACTGATTCTTATCAACCAAAGGTCACTGTTCGGAGCGGAATGTGAGCTGAGGGTCCTGGGGTTACTGGGAAGCAAGTTGTTTTGGGGCTCACGATGACTCTGCTCTGCTGGATTCCTTGGAGAACCCGTGTCACCACGCTGTCCCGTGGTGAACTGCGGATTGCCTGGTGGTGTCCTCTACGTATTTCCCGTAGTCTTATTTTTCCAGCTAATTCAGATTAAAATTCAACTAGCATGTGTTACCAAACCAAGCCTGGGCCCACTCACCCGCGGGCAGCAAAGCCAATCTACTGCCCCGGGCTGTGGTGAAGGCAAGTGCAGTGTTTACTGCCGGCGCCCAGGACGCAGGGACAGCGAGTGCTTAAGAGGCCCGGACTCCCCGATGGGTCTCAGGAGAGCATTGTAAAGGCCAGGCGAGGGAGGGGAGCTGCAGGGCAGCCCACGCACGGTTCTCTGGTTGACGGTGAGGTCGCCGTGGGGGTCACGGGGGTCGCCTCGTGGATCCTGAGGCGCCAGAACGGGCTCGTGGTCCTCAAGCCCTGGTTGACGGCTTGCAGTTGGTGGGGGTGTTAGCAGCTGCAAAACAAGCCGTCAGATCCCGTTATCTAGGTGCTCGAGAGAGGAGCGAAGGCAGGGGATACGGGGGGCGTGTGAGCGGAGAAGCGCAGCCCGGCTCGCCAGCGAGCAAAGCCTCGGCCGCCGCCGGAGGCGAGCCCGGGGCACGCGGGGTGGAGCGCTAGCCCCCCACAGGGCGCTCGGGGTGGGGAGCGCGCGGCACTGGCCCCGACAGCCAGGTGCTCTCTGCAGGGGTGATTTCAGTGAGCCCGTTGCACCTCCCCACACGTAGAAAGGCGCTGGATTCCTCCCCTTGGGATGTCTGGCTCCCTTGAATTAACAGTGACCTTTCGGTGCTCCGACTGCCTGGCTTCGCTGTAAACCTCCCGGCTCCTCGTCTGCCTCTTGGGAGCCGCCCCTCGGCGCCACCTGAGGGGCTGCCCCCGGGCGCCAGCCCGCAGAGGGTCTGCTGAGTAGAAGGGCGCTCTCAGCCTTGAGGCTCTGCTGCTTCTTGCTTTGTCTTCGGTGGACGGGCCTGTCCTTTCTCGCTCCTCAGGGGCAGGGCCCGGCTGCTCTGCTCGCCTGCGTCTCATGGAGCACACGACTGGTGCTGACTGAAGGCTCTGCTCCCCACGTTTTCCGGGGCAGTGCCCCTCCTGAGGCAAAGTGTGCTAGTATTTTCTACAGAAATGTTGTAAGTATTGGGCCCTTCCTTGTGGCTGTGCTCAGAACCGAATCAAGACGGAAGGATGCTTTCTGGCTCCTGGAAGCCCAGCGCCTAAGGCAAGCGTTCACGTGCCACAGGACGTTAGCCGTGAGGCAGAAGTCCGAGCAGCACAGCGCATTTTGTGCCCTGGGTCTATTCTATGTGTGAGAGATTGCCAGGGAAAGGTAAAATCAGGGCCCCCACGTCTTTGTGTCCCTTGTTGCTTGTTTGCAGGAAACAAGGAACGTGTCAGAGAGGAAAGCGTTGTCCCCTCACCCGTCTGCTGGCCGGTCTGAGAATTAAACCGACATGAGGCGAATCAACAGGAGAAAGTCACACAGAAGTTTAATGACGTGGGATACATGGGGGAGACCCAGGAGAGACCAGTGACCCACAACAGGGCCAAAGCCATCACCTTCAGCACCGTCTTTAAAAGACAGAAGAGGTGGGAGGGTAGCTCAGTGGTGGAGCAGGTGCCTAGCGTGCGTGAGGCCCTGGGTCCAGTCCACAGCACCTCCCTTAAAAGTATAAATAAATAAATAAACCTAATTATCCCCCCCCCCCAAAAAAGAGACAAAAGAAGATGTTGAGGGTGGAGAGAGTCCGCTTGGGGAGGTGAACGGAGGCACAGTGAATGAGGCTGATTGCGATATGGGTTTGAGTCACCGCCTTCTCTGCTCATAAGTTTCTAGAGGTTTGGTCCTCCTCCCCTTCCAGGGAGAGAGGGGCCCTTACGGGTGGGCACTTCCCTTACAAATGTAGGTCTTTCTTACTAAAGGGCAGTTCCTACTTGGTTGTCAGAGTTTGCCCCGTGTCTGCTGTTCCTTAGAAAATAACCAGCTTGCAGTAATTAACAGATGAAAGAGGAGTGTTCAGGGCGGCAAATTCTGCTCCCTACACTTGCATCTAGATGTGAAAAATGGATGCATGTTGACAATATTTTTTTGCATGCAGTGGGAGAGAAGCAAGCGTTCATGTATAGATGAAAACTGGTTCAAATGAAGTCAACAAAGCACAAATGCATGTAGAGTAAAGGAATTTTGAGATGAACTGCAAATGAGGACAAAAGCGGATTTCCCGCAGCAGGAGACCAGGTAGGAGTTCCGCATGGACGAGTTACCTGCAGCGCCCAGAGCTGCAGAGTAGCTCAGAGACAGCGCATCCTGGAAGGGTGTGCTCTAGCCTCCCCTTGAAACGCAAATTCCTTTTTCCTAAATAAACAAACATTGTTTTTTAACTAGCTGATACAATTCTCCAGGCAGGGTGTTACCCAACAAAAGTTTGTGTGCGTGACACACAGTCACGTCAGACAAACCGAAACATCGGACTTTGGAGCAGAGAAAGCTCTACCGCGGGGCCGAGCAGGGAGGCCGGGCGGCTCGTGTTCGGAAACCCCAAACCCTCCGATGGTTTCTGGGGGAATCTTGGGGTGGGGGCTGCAGGGGGTGTGACGTTCTTCTGAGTGGCTGGTGGGGAGGTACCAGGGCTGTGCTCCAGGAACCTTGTGCTCAGCGTGAAGTCACCGCCCCCCCCCCGCCCCGGGTGGGGCCTCAGTTCCTGCGGAAGGACTCAAAGATGTTGCTACGAGTGTCCCTTGGGGAGGAATCAGGACCCTGTCCCAGGGCTGCACTGTTGTTTCATAATTATCCCTCCCTTGTCTCTGCACCCCCTTCCTTCCCTGATTAGCAACTGTTTGAATCTGCCCTTGGGAGCTCAGGGAAGGTCAAGGAGGCTGAATGAGCCCTATTTCCTACAAACAAGAAATGGGGGACATGGAAAGGGTTTGTCCCAGGAGGGGCCCCGCAGGGTCCTCTGTGTCAGTACTTCCAGTTCACAGTCTCTGCAGAAACTAAGACGCCCCCAGTCCCCCGCCCAGAGGGAGGACGGTGACTGCCTTCTGAGCTGCTCAGGTCAGGTGCGGGGTTGTTAAGGACGCTCCTTCGTGGGGAGCTGGGACTCTGCTTTATGACTGGGCTGTTGTTTAAGCTGTGACCGCTTCTCCTGCGGGACTGCGTCTCCTTTGTTTCTGCGTTTTCTCACTTCCCTGATCAGTAACTGTTGAGCCTGCTCTTTGGCACTCGGGAAAGGCCTAGGAGACGAAAGCCTTTTTCTGCAAAGAGCTGGGTGCACGCCGGGCTTTTGTGCCCAGGAGGGCCCGCGGTGGCTGCTTGGTTTCGCCTTGAAACAGACAAAGTCTGAATTTTCCCTGTTCGTTGACGAATCTAAATTCTAAAGAATGCTACTCATCAAATTATTCTGCTGAAACTTGAGAGAGGGAGGAGAAGTAGCTGCAAAGGAGTCTTGTGGAAGTTGCCCGAGCAAGCAGGAGGGCTGGGACCGGCCCAGGTAGGAGGGCCGGGCTCTGCCAGGCCTGAGGGCAGCCTTTGGCTCTGCCGTGCTGTGAGCCGTGGGTCCGTGAGGGGGACACTGAGGTGTCTGAGGTAGGTTCTCTTGCCGGGGAAGCAGGGACAATGATGCTGTCTGTGCGAGGTGGCAGAGACGTGGACTGAGAAGGCAGAGTGGCTGGTGTCACAGCACTTAACAGTTGAGAGCAACTCTTCTTAGACTCTGAGGTTTGCACGCGGGGTGTAGCCCTGAGTGACGGAGGTGGGGTCCGGATGACACAGCACATCAGGGACTCTGCCTGGGGGACATCAGGGTGAGCTGGGGGGAGCGGGACCTGGGAAGCCGCCCTGGGGGTGGTGCGAGCTGCATGCACTGCCCTTGGGGAACCGCCAGCATCGCGCTCTGCCGGGTGCTTATTCCACCTCCGTCGCCAGTCCCCCAGGTCTAACAGGACCTCCACCGTGCCCGCGAGAAGCAGCGCTGGCGGCTCTCAGCCCTCTCGCAGGCAGATGGGGTCATCATGACCCGTTCCCTCCAGAAAATCCTTGCAGGAGGCACGGAGGCTGGCAGGCCCCTGTGCCCTGCACTGCTGCCCCCTCCCTCCAGTGTCCCAGAGGTGAGGGCTGTGCGTATTCGGGGCTCAGGGAGAGGAGGGAGGGAGGAAGGAGGAGCTGGTCCCTGCTGTCAGGGGCGCCCCGTGCCAGCCCACACCCCTTGCTGGCGGAGGAATGTCCGTGAAGCCGCTCCTGGGGTCAGAGGGCACCATCCCAGCACCGGGGGAAAATGGGGTGAGAGGAGGGCCGTGTCCCAGGTCTCGGGACGTGCCCCACCCAGTGAGGGTCCTTGGCTTTGTGCAGGAAGGAATTCAAGAGCGAACCATCGCAGAGTGAAAGCGAGTTTATTCAGAGGCACACACTCCACAGAGTGTGGGCCGTCTCAGGAGGCGAGGGGCAGCTCTGGAGCGTGGGGCCTTCTAGAAAAGTGAGATCGGCCATGTGGTGTGGGGTGGCTAGTTTGTAGGGGCTGAGTAACCTCATATGCTAACAAGTGGCAGGATTATTTCAACTGTTTGGGGAAAGGGGTGTGGACTCCCGCCCACTTTCTGGCCTTTCGCGGTCGGTCTGGGGCCTGCTGGTGTGTTGCAGTGAGCGTGTGACGAGGCTGGGGGTGCTGGGAGTCGGATCCGCCGCCACCCTGGGCTCTGCAGGCTCTAACCAGTTTATGTCGCGTCCCCAGTGGTGTGTCATTCTTTCGATGGCTGTGCCCTGTCCCCTCCCTCCTGTCTCGCCAGGATGCTGCTCTAGGAAGCAATGGAGACAGAGCAGACGCAGAGTGAGACCCTGCACCCCACCCCTGTCTGAGAGCAGAGCGTCAGCCCCCTGGTGGGGGTGTCCCCGCTTTCTGTACCAGGACGAGAACAACCTCACCGCTGGGGCCGGGGCACCGAGAGCGAGTCCACCCAGCAAACTGGCCGGCTGGGCCTCATCGCCCGTCAGCTCCCTGCAGATTCACCTTCCTCCACCCGCCGCCCTGGAAATGCACAGCCCTTTCCTGTGTCCTGTCCCTTCTCTACAGTCCTGCTTTTCTGTTCGAACGCTGAGGAAGATCCCGTCCTAACCCCCTGGAGTTCGCATCACCGAGTTCTCCCGTGCGGCTGCACCGTGCACAGATGGATAAACTTCTGTGAGTTCTCTTCTTGCTAACCCATCCATTGTCATTCTAATTTGCGGGCCCCCGACAGCAAATCTAGGAGGTAGAAGGAAAAAGAGGTTATTGCTCCCCTAGACTCCCCTGAGTTGGGGCAAGTCCCAGGACAAGTCTCTTCTCTGGGATCCACGGTGGTGAGATGTGGACGAGAGGGTGGAGTCCTGCTGGTCCCAGCCCGCTGCACAGGGCGGGGGCTGAGCCACGGCCGGAGGGAGCCCCACATCGGAGGGGCCCTGAGGAACTCCCTTAGGGTGTCCCCGCACGAGCTAGTAAGAAATGCTAAGTGACAACATGCTGGAGGTGAATTTTTAAAAACCCAAGCAAGCCTAGAGGGGAGGGGACAGCTCGGCGGTAGAGCATGTGCTTAGCGAAGGGATGGAGCCCAGGACCTACATTAAATAAATAAGTAAATGAAAGTAAATCAACCTAATTACCCTCCCCCCAAAGAAAAAAACAAAAAAGGGAGAAAAAGAAACAAGTGAAAAATCCGAACAAGCCACTGCTATCATTCCATTGCGCCCAGTGCTCGCTGTCCTGCTAAAGCCAGCTCTTTTCAGAGCACAGCACCTGAAAAGGGACGCAGAGGGGCCGCAAAGCTGCGAGCACGTCTCGGGAGCAGCTGCTAGCGAACGGGGCAAGTTCTTCAGGGAAAAGCTTTTCTCTTCCCCGCAGCTGGCCCTGTCCTCAAGGGCTTCTGGTCTCCGCATGCCGAGCTGGTCCCTGCTGCTTCCCGAATCCTGGAGAATGCAGCTCAGACCCGGGTTCAAGGAAGGACTCGTTGCCTGGGCTCAGGAGGAGGCCTGCTCTGAGTGCAGCAGAAACAAGGGCAGGGCTGCACCCCGAGGGCTGCCGGTGCTGGGGGGTGTGATCGAGGGGAAACCAGCCGGTCAGGCGAGTTTGTCCGCCCAGGTGAGATGCCGGCCCAGGCCTGCTGGCTCTGAGAACCCGACCACATCTATGCAGACGCATCGCAAGTCACCTGTGCAGCTGGTGAGGCCCGGCCCCAGCGCTGCACCTGCCGCTGGAGGCCCCTCAGGGCGTCACCCCAAATATGCCGCCCTGGCACAGGCAGGGTTCTGAGCTGAAAGCACTGAGGAAAAGTAAATCCAAAAAGCCCTCTGCCCTCCCCCTGCAGGAAGGGCCAGAGAATTCTTAACCGTGAGGCCACTCTGGACGGTTCTCAGCCCAGAGATGGCACCAGAGGAACCTCCTGAAACAGCCCTCACCTCCGGCAGCTCCCCCATTAACTTGCCTTCCCGCTTTCACTGCCCCTGGGAACGCGACGTCCCTTCCGCTGTCCTGCCCCCTCCACACGGTGCCGTCCTCTCCTAGGACGCGACAAAGCTGCGGGGCTCCTACCCCTCCGAGCGCCGCGGCCCTGGGGATCCGTGTGGATGTGCCGCGCACGCCTCAGTGGCTTCTGCTTGTCCCCCATTAGCCTGCCTCAGGCCAGTCTCATCTGCAGGCCCAGCGGTGACCGCAAGGTGGGTAAAGCCTGAGATGCCCGGGAGGCGGCGGCCAGTGGCCACCAGGTGTCAGGAAAGTCCCCGTCTGGGGGGCTCGTTCTTGGAACCTGTATCCTCGGGGCAGCCCTGAGACTCACCCGGAAAATGGAGGGATGTGAAGAGGCCAAACTTCACTAGACAGACAGACAGACAGCAGGTCCCAGCGTCAGTGAAGCCGCCAGCCGCCTCTGCAGGGACGAGCCCTCCCTGGGCCAGCAGCTGTCCCGGGTGGGCGAGGAGGCAGCAGGATGCCAGGCTGACCCGGCCGCACAGGGGGTCCCAGGGACACCTCGCAGGTTTTCACAGGATGACCTGTTAGTGCAAGTGTCCCCGAGGGCAACTTCCCTGACCCCCGAACAAGTCAGGCCGTGCCGTCGGAAGGAGACCCTGGCTACGCGTCCTGGGTTCCCCTGGGGGCTGGAGAACCAGGGCCTGGCCTATCCTTGACCACATCCTGGGTCTGGGCGCCGTGTGTGAGAGGTCCCCTCTCTCCCTCTGAGAGGTGCTTTCCCGAGAGCTAAAGGAGGGACCCCGACCAGGTGGCTTTGTGAGAGCAGTTTTCACTGACAGCACGAGCCGCAGAGGAGCGTGGTCCATGGACGGAAGGGTGACGCCGCATCATGGCTTCCCGGGGCGGCGAGGCCGTCTGTGTGGCGGCTTTGTGGTCCTGTCTGAGGGCAGGGGAGGAAGCTCCAGGCTGGGGAGGGCCCGAAGCAGGGACTCAGGCCTCCTCTAGGGGAGGTGGATCAGCTGAGAGCATCGTGTGCGGGGAAATGTCAGCCGTTGCCCAAGGCGATCTCACAGCAGGTGACAGGAACCAGCTGTTCCCACCCAGACCTGCAGTGACTGGTGACCCAAAGGAAGGGCCCGTGCGGGTCGGGGAACGTGGGCAGCGAAGGAAATCACTGCACCTGCCGCCTAGTGTCCCTGTGTCCCCACACACACCTGGACCCACCATCACCACGCACGTGTGGACCTGCTGTCACCACACATCACACGCGTGCGTGCGCACACACACACGCACACACCCGATCGTGGGCCAGCCGCTCACCACTCTTTACATAAGTAAGCGAAAGAGGCAATGTTGACAGAGAGGAGAGTTGCTTTTAATCAGAATGCCGGCAGTCTGGGGAGACGGTGGACTTGGTGTCCCCAGGAGACCCTCTCTGCAGGTTCTGCTCAGCCGTGGAGGCTTTTAAAGAGAAAACAGGGAAGTCATTTCTGTTGACCATCAGGAGAAGGGGTCGGAGGCGCCACCACCGCCGGCCGCACGTGGCGTGTCTGTGTCTTGCGAATTTTCCTCAGATGCTGTCTTGTTCACACAGTGCTCATGAGGTGCCTGAGGGGGGAGCGGGGAAGACACCGGTCATCTGGGGGTTACGTGTTCCCCATTTCTACTCCTTTGGTCTAGGAGAGCACCCACAGGTTAGGCAAGGCGTTGTGTCATCAGAGGAAAGGCTTGGGGTGCCTGGTTTAAGGTTGGTGACAAGACGTAGGGGCCTCCTTCCTGCCCAAAGCTGCTCACCCTGCGGGCCTGCACACACACGCATACGTGCACGCACACACACATGCACACACACACACTGCACACACACACGCACACACTCAGTTTCTCCCGGTAAACTGTTCAGCCGTTCTTAGCTTCATCTCTCTGAGGGGAACCCCAAACCCATAACCCCTGTCCCTTCCTTTGCCAAACGCCGGTCCTGCCTTCCCTCCGCCCTCAGCTGGGTGTCCCCCTTGGAAACCTCCCGCATCTCCTGTTTCTGAGCAGCAGCTCCCCAGTCTTCCAGCCTGTAGCCTGCAGGCTCTTGTCCCTTTCTCGGGGAGACTGCAGGGTCGCTGAGGCCTCCAGGCGTGGCTTCAGCTGCTCGTCGGTTGGGACAGAGCCTGCCTGTCACTCTGTCGTGGGGACGTCGGGCAGACAGCCCTCCCCCACGGTGGGGCTCACAGCCTGGTCTGCATCAGAATCACCTGGAGGCCTGGTTGAACCTTGACCGCTGGGCTCCACCCGGAGCTGCGATCCGGCAGCTGCCGTCTGAGGGACCCCGGGGTCGCGGCACAGCTGGTCCTAGGAAAGAACTTGGGGAAACACTGCCTCCCCACTCTGGCCACGCACGCTTTGGCCCAGCGGGCGGCCCGCACCCGGACACCTGCAGTACGCTGAGAACCTTCCTAGCACCACCGAAACGAGGCCACCGCCCCCGGTGCCCTCAGACAACGGGCACTCCCAGACTCCCAGATCCGAGGCTGGAGTTGGCAAAGGCATCGGCGGCCCCGCGAAGGCTCTGGAGGGCAGCCTGCTCCCTCAGAGTCCGGACGAGTCGGGGTTTACACGTGCATACACATCTTCTTGGCAGGGGAGTGACCTGTGACACGGGCTCGTTTTAGCGCACGTGTTGGTGTGCGTGCTGCTCCCAGCTCTCCGGGCTCACTGGGGAGAGAGGAGACGCCCCAGGGAAAGGGAGCTGTGGGCGTCTGTCCCCGCCTCCCTCCCCGCCATCGGTTTCAGCATAAACACAGGGAAGCGATGAGAGCGCCAGCCTGTGGGGGGGCCCCTGGGCGGTGGTGTTTCTTAGGACACCTTGCAACCCAGCAGGACCCTGCAGGCCCGCCCGGGTACAGGCCCCTCCGTGCCCCTGCCACTTGCTGGGCCTCCCCTGAGCTCCAAAGAGCGGCTGCACACAGTTCATGACTGGAGCAGTGGAATTGGCAGGAAGTCAGCCAAGCAGGAAAACTAATCACAGCCTAATCGACAATAGAGCCACAGGCCTCCTGGTCCCCCTGAGGGGTGCACGTGACAATCCAGCTCAAGTCTTTAACTCTCTCTGCAGAAGCTAAGACCCTGCCTCCCAGGTGGGGGCCCGCGGCTGCGTCCGACCGCGAGCAGGAGGCTCCGGACTAGCTGGAACCCAAAGGCTGGTGATCAAGGTTCCCAAAACATCCCCGTTACCTCACCACCAGCCAATCAGAAGACAGTCCACGAGCTGATCACGTACCCGGCAACCCTCACCCATAACGTTGTCTTTAAAACCCCTCCCTGGAAGCCATCGGGCAGTTTGGGTCTTTGGGGCACGAGCTGCCCCTTCTCCTTGCTTGGCGCCTGCAGGAAACACTGTACTTTCCTTCACCACCACCCAGGGTCAGTAGATTGGCTTTGCTGTGTGGCGGGGAAGGGACCCGAGTTCGATGCGGTAACCATGTGGCCGCTGTGCCGCGCAAGCGCTCGTTCTGGAGGAAAGCGTGGGCTCTCAGGCCGTCAGTGCTCCATGTACCGGGTTGTGGATGGAACACGGTATCGTGAACTTTGCTCAGCGTCATGGCTGCTCGGCGTGAACAGGGCGACGAAGACCACAGCATGTCTGTGGGCTCCGTGTCCTTGCAGACAGAACACAGGCCGAGACAAGATGATTGAGAATTTCCAGGGGCAACAGTGGAGCCCTGAGCGCAGTGCAGTCCTTCGAGTGCGGCCAGGCGAGGGCGACCAGGCGAGTGCGGCCAGGTTGGCTGGGAAGCCGCCCACCTCCTCCAGCCCAGCAGGTGCCAGCTGGCCATCTCTCGTCTCCCCTTCCTCTCCCACCACGTCTCCGTCTGGTCACTGAGGAACTGGGCATCTTTGTTGGGTCTTCACAACCTCACCCAGAGCCCCGTAACCCCCGTCCTCCCCTCCCCTTGGCAACAACTTCCCCACCGTCCCCTTGCTGCTGAGTTCATTGCCCTCTGGTTTTTTAAGCTTACTAACTCTCCGTTTCTTAATGCTCTTTCAGACATTTGAGGGGTTCAGAACACCCACCCCAAACACACCGCTCTGGCAAGTGACTGTCCTGCACAGGAAGCAGGTAGGCTCCCTGACTGCTCTGTTTCCAAAGCAGGTCCTGAGGTTCCCCTGGAAGGTGCCCTCCAAGCTGCCTCCCCTGCCCCGGGGGAAAGCATTCTTACCCCCAGGGCCGGGGAGTTGACCCCGAGATGGACCTGGACAGTCAGACCTGCTAGGACAGCCCCGTCCTCCCTTCCACAGTCTCTCTGGGAGCCCCTGGCCGCCCATCTGCCTCAGCCTCGTCACAGCCCCACGATGGCTCTTGCTTTGTGTAAAAAAAGGCACACGCACTTTGGGGCCTGATGGCTTCTTCAGGGGTTCATTTTTCTTCTGAAGATTCCTGTGGACACGTAAAAATTCTAAGTAAGTGTTTGCTGTCCTCCTGTTGAGCTGTGTGTGTCAGCTTAATTCTGCGTCTGGCTGCAGGACTAGGAGGGCGGGGGGAGTCTTTGTCCTCCCTTCAGTCGCCGGCCGGGACCCCTTTGGCTGGTGGCTCCGATCCCGGAGCCGGGCTCTCCCCGTGCAAGGAGTACACTACATCCGCAGCCAGGAAGGGACCCCCGTTGTCCACAGGGAGGGATGGGGGCATCACGCCAAGACAAATGAGCCGGACACAGAACAGCGCCGTGTGGCCTCACCTACCTGGGCATCAAAAATGGTCCCACTCAGAGCCAGAGCAGCGGGGTGGTTGCAGGGGCCGGGGCGGAGACGGGGAGAGAGATGTCTGTGCAACACGCTTCCAGTTAAAAGGTAAGTAGGTCCTGGGGTCCCAGGCCCCATGACGCGTGGTGGCTGTGGTTAATACCGCCGTTTTGTATCCTTGAACTTTTCTCAGAGAGGAGATTTAAATGTTCTGATCAAGAGAAAGAACAAGGTAACTGTGTGAGGCGGCGAGCGTGTTAATTAGCTCGACGTGGTGAACGTTGCAGAAGCGTTCCCGTGCAAGACACCACGTCGCTCCTCACGTACAGTTTCCACTTGTCAGTTACGCCTCAGTGAAGCCGGGCAAGATAAATACATTTTTTACTTTATTAAAAAATTAATTGAGTTTATTTTGTGCCACCCCCCACCCAGGGCTGGGGCTTTGGGACATGCTGGTGTCTGGCCCCAGAAACAGGCTATGTGGCTGACTCAGGACCGGGGCTCCAGCCGGCCCTGGCAGGGCCCCCGCTTCCTTCCCGGACCCCAGGCTCAGTGCGTCTCTGCCTGGATGTGCACTGGCAGACCTATAATTACGAGCTATTAGAGAGTGATTTCAGTCTGGTTCCGACCGGGAGCGACTTAATCATCCTGATAATTACGGGACCAGAGCCCTCCTGCGCTTAGGTGGCGGTTTGATGGGCAGACCCATTTGTGCAGCGTCCTGACTTTGTTCCACTTACTGCACCAAAGGGAAGTGGGGGCTGCGACTCAGAGGAGCTGCCACCACAGGGACAGGGCGCAGGCGGCGCCGAGACACAGCGCTTCCCTCCCGGGACGCCGTGGGCAGCTGAGGACACTGTCTCACCCAGACACACAGAGGGACGGAGAAGGCGCAGAGGGAGGCAGAGCAATGAGAGACGGTTTTAAAGGGGAAAGCAAGTACTCACCAAGCACCTGCCAAGGAGCACCCGGGACTTCATGTCCTGTGATCTTGGCCTGGATACAGCCAGGCACGCGTGGTGCTGTGCAGACGAGAAACCCAGGCTTGGGGAGTTATAGGCCTGTTTCTCAGGGCAGTATGGCTGTCCCGACACACAACCCCCTAGTTCTGTGCCTGAATGTAAGAAAGTTAATTTTTGCTTAGGAAACATTCAAGGCCATGTTCCTGGTGGGTAAGTGACTGTCTCCAAGGTCACGTAGGGGTCCCTCGGTGTCCCCATGCTTCCAACCCGCAGGCCATGAAGTCCTCCCCATTCAGCTGGATAATGAGGAGGGAGAGGGGCCCTCCTTCAGTCAGAAGCTTCCAGAGCCAGCTGGCAAGGGACACAGGGATCATCCGCCCACTCCCCACCAGCCAGAATCAGTCACACGGCCACGTCCGCCGGGTCGGGAGGCTGGAAAAGTCACGGGCTCCGTCAGGCTGGCCGGGCCACATGCCAGCCGCAGTCAGCCGGAGTCCAAGCTGTGCTCTCTTGGGCTTCAGCTGTCCAGATCCCAGGGGCCGCCCCTACGGAGATGGGGAAATGCGAGACAGAAAAAGAAGATGCCCGGGGAAGGGGCATCAGCAGAAACGGCCGTGGCTTCTCTCCTTAACTCTCAGTTCGGGACCAGGAGCCTCTACAGACGAAAGTGTCGCCCGTTTCCTGGCTCCAGGCGGCCAGCAGAGGGAACCTGACTTCCCTGTCTAACCTGTCCCAGCCCTGCCCGCAGGACAGACAGCTGACCTCACACTACTCAGGCGATTCGGTGAAGTGTAACCCAAAACCACAGGGCAGGACAGGTGGTGGGAGTAAATTAAAGGGTAGTTTTAGGCAGAGGTGGAGCTCAGAGGTGGAGGGCGTGCTCAGCATGCACGAGGTTCTGGACTCAATCCCCAGTCCTTCCATTAAAAGAAAAAAAGAGTCCAGGTCACTCAGGGAAATAAATTGCATTAATGATGAGGGGGAGACAGTTTTACTAACTTAGCAGAAAAACCTGATGTAGAAAAGAATATAAAGTTACTTACTTAAAGCGAGCAGTGAATAATGCCAACACATCTCCAAAGCGGCTTTCAAAAATAAAACACCGCGGTATCCAGAACGCCTTCCTCCGGTTCTAGAATCCCCGGATGTGGCCAGGTTTCCTGTCAGACCACAAGCACGATGGTTCAGAAGCCTTCAGCTCTCCCAGAGGACCTAAACGTCCGTCGACAGAGGACTGCGTAAAGAAGCTGTGGTACATTTACACAGTGGAGCTCTACTCAGCCATAAAAAGAATAAAATAAGGCCATTTGCAGCAACATGCATGGGCAAGGAGATCATCATTCTAAGTGAAGAAAGCCAGACAGAGAAAGAAAAATGCCACATGATATCGCTTATCTGTGGAATCTTAAAAAAAGAAAGAAAGAAAAGAAGACATTAACGAACTCATCTACAAATCAGGGACAGACTGACAGACATAATACACTAACTTATGGTTACCGGGGGGAAAGGGGTGGGAAGGGACAAGCTGGGAGTTTGATATTTGCAAATATTAGCTATTGTAGGTACAACAGATAAAAACAAGTTTCTTCTGTACAGCACAGGGAAGTATATTCAACATCTTGCAGTTACCTATAATGAAAAATAATACAAAAATGAATATATGTGTGTGTATGTATGACTGAAACATGGCGCTGTGCACCAGGAATTGACACATTACAAGCTGACTATACTTCATTAAAAAATAAATATAATTAAAATATATATAAAAAATTAGAATTAAAAAAAAAACGCAGAAAAGAACAGAGAAGAGTGAAAACAAGCGCTTGACCGATGAAAGCACGGCACGCCTTGGCCCCGCGCTCCTGTCCCGCTGATCCGGGGAAAACGGTGTTGGCTGGGGCCCCAGGGACCGTCTTTGCTTCCGGATTCCGTGCGCGGGGGCAGGAGGAGACCCCCCCCTTGCTGGGCCCCCGGGAAGCCGTGGAGAAGCGGGGGCAGGAGCATCTCCGAGATCCACCGGGTCAGACTTGGGCGTACACACGAGGCTCTTCACACGTCAGCGCTGGGAAGTAAGTGGAAGTCCGTGCCGGCCCGGCCCCGCGCCGCCCCCTGAGTCTGCTCCCTCAGCTGTGTGGCCCAGGGAAGAGCGACCCTGGAGGCAGGGCTCCCACTGCCGTCCAGGGGCAGCCGGCAAGCCTCTGGCCTGAGGCTGGGGACACAGAGTCCTCTCCGCCTGCCAAGGGCCTGCGCCTGGGGCGATTCCCTCAGGGCCTGGAAATCACTGCTTTAATCCCGTGCTTGGCTCAAAAATAATCATTATTTCAGACTTAATAAGCCTGGATTCAGCTTGTTAGCACGGCATTTTTGCTGTGAAAGGTGCCAGCTGTGAGCTACGACTCGAGGGGCGCCGGGGAACCCCCACTTATCCTCAAAATTTCTCTGTCATGTTTCTGAGATCCGCCCCTAGAAACAGAGTCTTTTAAGGCCTTCAGGCATTTCAGTCTTTAGGAGACCTTGATGAAAATGCCCACGGCCCTGGGAACAGTAACAGCACAAACACAGCTTCAAGTCTATCTGGCCTCGCACCCCCCCCCCCCCGCTGCAACAAATATTTTGTGATGCTCCTCTGTGATCTTCAAACGGAATTCGCAGACAATACAACCTCTTTAAAAAGCAGTAAAATGCCCTCATTTTTATATGAAGGAGAAGAAAAAGGAAAGTAATTGTGACGGTGAATTTAAGTCACCTTGACTGGCTGCGGGGCGCCCAGATTGGACGCGACTCTGGTTGTGTGTGTGTGTGTGTGTGTGTGTGTGACCAGCGTTCGAATCGGTGGACTCCAGGAAGCAGATGGCCCAGCCCGGTGGGGGTGGGCATCGGCCAGTCTGCCCGGGGCCCCAAGAGGGCCAAAGCTGCACGGAGGAGAATCCTTCTGTTTTTCCTGCCTCACGAACACTCTGGGTCGCCTTCTCCTGCACTTGGCAGGGATTCACCCATCGGCTCCGTGGTTCTCAGGCTTTCAGACCCAGACCGAGTCGCACTAGCTCCCTGGGCGTGGCCTGCAGGCGGCACACGGTGGGGCTCCTCAGCCTCGGTAACCATGTGAAATAGCTCCGTTCAGATGCACATAAACAAACAAATAAATACGTGTACCCTGTTGGTTCTGTTTCCCTGCAGAACCCTGCCTGATCCAGTCATTTAATAAAATAGTGCGTGTTTTTGTTAGAGCAGGCAGACACGTAGCTAGACGTGGGCAGGGAAAGGGAACGCGCGCCAGGTGGCAGGAAACCACCCGTACTGTGAGCAGCGGGGGTCCTCGGGCAGACAGAGAAAAGCAGGGACCTCGGGACTGCGGAGAGGTCGCGCATTCTGGGCTGGCAAGTGGTCTGAAGGCCGACAAAGGAAGGCGGAAGAGGCAGCGATCGCCAGTGTCCGAATGTAGCCTTTTGCTCATTCTGCCCTCATTTCAGTAAAACTAGCCTTGCGGATTAGACTCCTCATCATGCACCGAGGCTGCGGCTCTTCTGATCCAGACTAAATAAGAACACAATCCCTCCTGCCCTCGGGAAGGCAGAGCTGGGGTGGGGATCAGGGAACATGACCCCAGACCCTCCCTTCCCAGTGAATGTTCCGCCCATTCATTTCTACACCCTTTGTAACCAACTTGCCAAATTTAGTGCAGCTGCTCACCTGAGTCTGCCCGCTCTCCCCTTGAGAGCAGACTATCTCCACATTAATAAATCCTCACTTTACTTCCTTGACCTCTGCATCTGGTCTCTGAACTCTTTCTGTGATGAGACAAGAAAGTACTCGCCGGCAATGTTTTGATATGTGAATGCTTGGGTGCAGTAGAAGATTGGATGGCACAGTTGGATGCTGGCTGACCACCGGAGACACAGCAAAGATGCAGACTGACACCGAGATACCTACGGTGGGTTGATTAACGCAAGGCATTGAAAACTCCAATCAAAGCCCAGTGCAATCTACCTTCAAGGCAGGTGGTCGTGTATTCCAGGTAAGTCAACACCTGGCGGCTGTGCGTGAAGCCAGTGCAGCCTTCGTCTGTGCTCACGTGGTGAGAGGTAGGTTTCCACCTGCAGGAGTGGTCCCTTCGTTTCAGGGTGTTCAGCATCCTGCTCCCAGCCCTGGAGGACCAGTTGTCACTGTGATAACGGAGATAATGTGATAACATGTTGAAAATGTCCCCTAGGGGGCGATGTCACATCGGTTGAGAAGCTTTATGATGCACACCATATGGTGCACTGATGGTCCCCAAGAGACAAGGATGAAGAGGGAGACGAGGTCACTAGTGGGAGGCTGAGAGGGGAGCCTGTGCTGCAGAGGAAGGTGGGCGGATGTCTCAGGGGATGGAGGGTCAGGGGTCCCATGCATCCTGCTGTGGAAATCATGCCCTATTTAAGCCCTTAAACATTAAAGGAAGCTATTGCACATTATCCATTCACACTTGAACCCCCGACCGAGATGGCTCTGCACGTATGCCCTCCTTTCTCCATCAGCTCACACAGCTCAGCATCCAAATTGTGCCAGTTAGGCACCTGGAAAGTGCCTGGTGAAGGAATGAAGGGGCACATTTTCATGTTTAATAGTATTTAAGGTTCAAGGACAAATGGCAGGAGAGGTCTGTCCAACCCTCTCCTAGAAAATGTCATGGAACAGGCTTACATGTGGACCACCTGGGGGGCCGATCCCTTTCCTTCAATCTGCAGGATGAGATCCTTTCTCAAACATCTGCAAGACCAAAAATATTAATTAGCTTCATCTCTTCCAAAGACCTAAACAGAATTTTACGGCTGGCTATAGATACCATCCACGTTCAAATTCTAATTCATGAGCCCATTAAAAAACACAAGCAGGGAGCTAACAGTTTTAATAAAAACCTACTATGTCTCAGGTGCCTTCTATGTACTGCTCTTCTAATAAGCAAACTTTCCCTTCTATAAGGACCAGAGGAGTTAAGTAACTTCTCCAGAGGTGCACAGCCAGGCAACTGCCTTCTGGCAGAGGAGTACATGCTAGACCATTGACTTCTAAGTTTTTTTTTTTTTAACAGTATTCCCTATTTCCTGGGACTAAAAGCGATACTTAACAAAAAATAAGAATGTATTTTCAGGCAGAGAATCTTAACCATTTCGTTTGTGGTATTTTGCAACAGAGCAGCAGTGAAGTTTGTGCTCCATTGATTACCTTAAAACGAGTAAACTGTTGGGCTGTCTCTACACAGTTTTGCAATAGGCATCAAGCAAGCTTGCCAGAGGTGGGCTCTCGCCGAGGGCTACTCCCTTCCTCGAGCAGCAATCACACCCCCTGCGGCTGCCCCCACCCGGGGCTGAGGCCACCGGTTCCTGTGCAGAAGCCTCTCCCACCACTCCAGCCTGTAAGCTCATCTTTCCAGTGGGGTTTCAAACTGTGTTCTGGAAAGCCAGATCAGACCTGAAAAGAGGCTAATCCTGAAGCAGATTCTTACACCCGAGCTGGGAGTCTGCTGGGGTCATTGCCAAGAGAACAGGCAGCGAAGTACTTTGATGATAAGTGTCGCCATTGTTTAAAATCTGGCAGCTTCTGGAGAGGTGACTTCAAATTCTTGAGGTATATCATTATTGCAAAAGTGACGCTGGATGGGAACCTGTGAGTCTTCTTTTTGGTAACTAACACCTGTAGGAAAAGAGCTGCGTGGACTTCAGCGCCTTCTGGGGAAAGTGTATCCTGCTGCAGGCAAAGCAGCCAGGTCACAGAGAGTCCCCAAGGGACACACAGCCCAGGTCTGAGTGGGGCTGGAGGTGCTTCTGACCCCTCCCTCCCCCCCTCCCTCACCGGCTTCCTGCACACAGCCCGCCCGGGAGGGGCGCCCCTGACAAACCAGAGCCCTTTCTTGTCTTCTTTTTCCCATTTAAAATCTCAAACTTGTCATTATCCAGCTGGATTCCACTCCCTGGGCTGCCCCTGGCTCCTTGGCTGTTTACTGTAGACCAAAGCAAATTTGGATTTGTGCTGGTGTCACAGCTAGAAAGAGCACGCTACCTCATTGCCTCCCAGGGACCCTGGGGTGCCCGGCCACCAAGGGGAAGGGGCGTTCAGATGGGCCAGTCACCTAGGACGTCACACTGGTTAGTACTTGATAAGTGTTTCTGGAATCTGATGGAAACAGGGAAGCGGATAAGGCTGTGGGCAGCCTGTCCTTCCGGGTCCAACAAGGCAGGGGCCCTGACAGCTGCCCCGGTCCAGGCTCTCTTCTGCGGTGGTAGCGGGGTGCCGGATCGTGGGCCAGACACAGAGCCACTGGGCAGGGGGCTTTCAACAGGAAGGCGCCTGAGTGCCCCCGCCGTGAGCGGCTGGTAGCGGTAGTGTCTGCCCAGGTGTTGCTGGGAGATGCAGTGAGTTAAACCCCACGAGGCTGTTAGGATGGTGCCAGGATCCCAGGCAGCGTTCAAGGTCTCCCAGCCCCTGTGTGGTCCCCTGGTGTGGCGCTGACTCTCCGCTTCTCCCTCTCTGTCTCTGGTCCCTCTGGTCCCTCTGGTCCCTCTGGTCCCAGTAGATGCTTCATAAACCAAGCTGAGGACTTGCCTTTCAGCCACAGGCGGCCTCTGTCCCCGGCGGGACTTCAGGTGCCACGCCAGGCACACGTTCATGTGGAGGAGCGTGGGGCGGAGGTGACGCCTACGGGCTGCCTGGTTAGTTTCATCCAGGACAACCCGGAGAGGACGCCTCCTTTAAAAATCTGCCTTCACGTCCCTGCTTCCGTGCCCCTCTCTGGTCATATGTGACTGTTAGATGTCTGGGGACAGTTCAAGCCGCACACTGGCCCCCCCATGGGCCTGTCAGATCCCTGGGTGTGACGTGGAGTAGAAGGGAAGTGGACAGAAGTGGACACGGTAGCGAGGGGCCGGGGAGGCCCAGCATGTGTTTAAAGGGGATGTCGGGGAGAAATCAAAACTGCCTACTTGACAATTTTTTCATAGCACACAAATGTCTGAACTGAGAGAGTGAGGATTTCATGCCCTCAGCTCACAGAAAGTTACGGGACTTAGCTCTTTTCCTCTACAAAAGAAGCAGTTGGAGTTCAGCAAATTTATGCGTGTGTTTTGTGCTGCGTGTGTGGTGTGTGCGTGTGCTTGTGTGAGTGTGCAGCGAGCATGGTGCATGTGAAGGACACGTAGCACGGGAGCCACTGTGCTAACACCTGGGAAGAGCCCGCGCTTGGCCTGCGTGGCGGCGGCCGCTCCCCCACCCCATTCCACTCCGCCCCCACGAGCTCCCCCACAGCGCGAGAGCGCAGGCGCGCGGAGCGTCCTCGGTGGGGCGGACCCTGGTGCCCAGGGCTGGGCGGGAAGGCCGCTGCGGCAGGGGCAGACGGAGGGCAGTGGCCGCGTGCGGCCCCTGAAGCCCATGAGCAGTTTCCGCAGGAGGTGTGCCATCGCAGGGGCACTTTCTCCGTGTGCTGGTGCTAAGCCGGGCCTGGGCCTGAGAGGGTCGTGCTCCTTCCACACCCTGTTCCTGGGCCTTGTCCCTGTCAGGACATCACATCGCATCAGCTGGGTTACAGAAACCTGCCGTCGACGGCCCGCCCTGAGAGGCCCCACCGGGGACGCCCTGCCCCGCCAGGCGCCGCTCGTGGTGGGACTTCACGCATCGTTTCCATCTATGTCGCGGCTGCAAATCTTCAGTCGAAGAGGGTAGAGCTTGGAATGCTGAGCTCCACGTTGGCGTAGCTTCCCTTACATCCACTTATAAGATATTGATACCTTAGTTATGCCCTGAATTCCGTGAAACACCCAGCCTCACACGTTTTAAAATAGTGCAGAACATCACACAGGCTACTGTCATGGGGGTGGCCGAAGTGCTCATTAATGAGGTAACTATAAATAAGAGTATCTGAATGCCCAGGAAACGCTCACTTAAAGCCTGGCTCAGAACAAGAACTGGAACATGCTGGTGTCAGTGATTTATTAACACTGAAGTTGGTTTACCCTGAATCTTTTTTAACTCTTTATTCCTTTCAGGCTCTTTATTTTGGAGGCCACACGGTGAGCTGGTGAGATCTGTCCCCTCCCGCACCTGTCTCTGGTCCCGAGAGTGGGGGCCATTCCTCCGGCTCCCCATGTTTGGCTTTCTTCAGAGTGTGAGACACTGGACGAGCTTGGCCTTCGAGCCAAGTACACACCACATGAAGCACATGCCCCCTTCCCACTGTCCCTTCCAGGAGACCTGAGCCGGCCTGGGGTCTGGAGCCCAGCTGACCAGCAGTCTGAGGCAGAGCTGTCCAGGGGACTCTGAGAACGAAAGGGCTTCTGTCATCAGCCACTAAGATCTGGGGCTGTTTGTTACACAGCCAAAAGACTGACTAGTTTACGTGCTCGTGCTCTGGTTTTGTTCCAAATGCAAAAGCACAAAAGTGTTTCCAGTGACAAGCCTCCTTCAACACTGCCCCTTGGCTTCAGTTTCACTGTCTTGAGAAAGCTAGTGTTATTATTATACCAATTCTTAATTGTTCTATAACCGTATATGATTATAGGGAGAGGCATTAAAAAACAAGGACACTAGAGCAGTCTCTACAAAATGCTGCAAAATAATATGGTAAGAGGTCAATAGTGGATCAAAACTCAGTATGTATTGTCTGAAGATTCTGCCTGCCCTATACCTGCCGAACTGTCTGGCCCCAGGAAGAAAAGGGAGGGAAAGAAGGAAGGAAGGAAGGGAGGGAGGTGGGGAGGGAGGGGAGGAAAGGCGGAGATCGGCAGAGAGGAGGGGAGAAGGAAGCAGTTCCGGAAGGAGCGTGGTGGGGATCCACGCGGAGCCTGTCAGAAGGAGGCAGCAGCACCAGCTCAGATGTGAATTTCAGATTCTCCTTTTGTGACAGTTGGAGCCTCGGTCTAGACAAACGCCAGGCTGTTCACCCTCTGTCAGAAAGAGATGCAATCAGTGCTGGGTTCTGGGGATGGTCCTGAGCCATCAGCCCGTCCCTCCTCCTGGACGGAGCCACTCGGGGTGACGAGGGTGGGGGGCAGGGGGCTGCTGGGGCCCCCTCTCCCACCTGGTCCCACTAGGGCTTCCAGTTTCTGTCGGTGCTCTTGTTGCTTGGCTCTGCCCCCTCTCCCCGCTCACTTATGGTTCCCTGAGTCTTGGTGTTTAGAGATCCAGGAGTCATGGCTGAAACTGTTGCCCAGAGGTGTCACCACCAGCTGTTCCCCTCAGGCCACAGACAGACACTAACAGTGACTATGAAGGAGAGTCTTCAGGGGCTGGAAGGAGGAGGAGGACCGAGCAGAGCGGATGCTGTTTCTTCTTTTTTTTCAGTTGAAGTGCAGTCAGTTACAATGTGTCGGTTTCTGGCTGCAGCATCATGCTTCTTGGCCTGCAAGGAGACTCCATGTGGGGCGTGGGAAGGTGATGATCAATGAATGACCTTCTAGGCTCTGGCCACCCATTCCCCTGGTGGGCCAACTTTCTGCTCCAGGATTCCTGTCCCCGGTGTCCCCTCCCCGGCAGCTCTGGGGGACATGATGCCTGCAGGATTGACCTGAGCTCCTCCCTGTTTCACTGGAAGTCAGGACTTTACAGGAATCGGAGGGAGACCCTTGCCATCACACGGGCCCTGGGAACTCATCCTCCCATCCTGCGGCTCGGTGGATAAGACCTGGATCAAAAATTTCAAAGGAGATTTTATAACTCTCCCTACAGCTGGGACTGGATGCTCCTTAAGAAAGGAAATGGTTTTGCCAGGACATGATCTTAGCAGGTCGTCTGGGGAAAGGTGAGGTCCCAGGGCTGCACGGCCCATGATGTCAGAGCGTCAGGAATGTGACCTCAGAGCCTAAAAACAAACGAGACACAGCTGTGTCTGGGAAACAAGGGGGGGACGCGAGGGCAGGGGGCTCAGGAGGGGGAGGGCAGCGCGCCCGGCGGGGCGGCCTGAGCGGTGGGACTGGGGGGGGGGCGGACTTGCACGGAGAAGGCATGCAGAGGGGCAGCATCCCCTCCTTCTGTCTCTCTCCTCCTCAGTTCCCAGCTGCGAAGAGACTTCTCTCACTGTTTGTCAGAAGTGTAGTATTTTTATTGAGATAAGATCCAATGCACAAAATTCACCATTTTAAACAATTTAAAGTGTACATTTCAGTGCTTTGAGTATATTCACTAAATTATGCAGCTGGACCTCCATTTAACTCCAGAACATTTCCGTCACCCCAAAAGGAAATCCCATACCCCTGAACCTCCCTCCCCTCCGCCCCCGGTGCCGCCCAGGCTACTTTCTGTCCAGTGAACGTGCCCGTTCTAGGAACCCCACTCTAGGAATGCAGGGGGCTCACACAGTACTTATTTCATTTCATGTTAATTTTTTATCTGACTCACTTCACTTAGCGCGGCGTCCTCCAGGTTCAGCCATGCCGTAACGCGCTGTCTTAGTTCTGGCTAAACACACTGCCTAACTGGGCGGCTTAAGCAGCAGGCGTTGACCCTTACAGTCCTGGAGGCCAGAGTCCAAGTTCAAAGCACCCGGTGGGGGCCACAATCGACGACCGTCTTCTCGCTGCGGCCTCACCGGGAGGAAGGGGTGAGCACGTGGCCAGTCCTGTTCCATCCCCATGCCACTGACGCCTGCCCTCCTGAGCCGCTGAGAAGTGTTAGTCCAAAGCATTACTGCTTCATCCATTCACGCTCTTTTATCTTTTCCTTTCTCCTTCCAGGATAAACGTGAGGCCCCCAGAACCCACTCTCACTACAGAGTTAGGGTTACTCATAATTTGTCCAACAGTCAAAAATAATGAAAATGCCACATCTTGGGGTGAGGGCAAGCTCGGTGGCAGAGCGCCTGTTTAGCATGCACGGGGTCCCGGGTTCCACCCCCAGTCCCGCCATCAAGAATGAAAAACAAACGAGTAAAAAGACTTAGTTACCCCCCTTCTCCCCCCAAAATACAGTATCTCTCAAGACCCCATCTCCAAAGGCTGTCGCACTGGGGATTAGGGCATCCACGCATGAATCTGGGGGGACACAACCACCCCATCCGAGTCACAGGGAGCAAAATTTCCTTCCTTTTAAAGGCTGAATAAAGCCCACTGTGTGGACGGACCACCGTCAGTTTTCGCTCTGGGCAAGGTCCTAGGTGGAGACAGAAGACAAGCCTCTAGAGCAGGTCTTCTCAGGAGCTGCCAGGCGTGTCAGCCAAGGACAAATCTTGACAAGCGAGGTCTGTTCTGCCGTCCCGGGACTGCAGCCGTCCCCGCAGGGCCCCCGCTGAGCTGGGGTACATTGTGTGAAGACCCCACAGGGATCCTCGTTCCCGAGAGAGGCAGCCCTTCTTCCTGAAGAAGCACGCTCCATCTAGTTTTAAAAAAATGTTTCATTGTGTAGATTTTCTCCCATAAACCAGTGCAGAAAAGCAGTGAACCCCCATGCAACCGTCGCAAAACCCAGAAATAATCCGTGGCCAGTCCTGTTCCATCCACATGCCCGCTGACTCCGGCCCTCCTGAGCTGTTCTGAAGCAAATTCAAGACATCACCATTTCGTCCATTCACACTCATTTTTATCTTTACCCTTCTCCTTCCAGGATAAAAATGGGGTCCCCAGAGCCCACTCTCCACACAGTTAGACCTATTCAATAATTCGTCCAACAGTCGAAAATCACAAAAATAGAATGCAAACCTGGATTAGAAGGACATCAGAGGAGGTCACTTCAAACTGCAGGAAGGAAGAGCCTGTGGACTCCTCTCCCTGGGCTCCCCCCACCCCACGACGGCCGTCCTGTCTCTGCCCAGTTTTGCTCTCAATTGAACACCGTCTTGTTTACCTAGCACAGCCCTCCTCTCCTTCCCCCCAGGCGCTTCTCTTCATCACTAAATGACATGGAAAACACCCAGCCCTGGATTATGCGTAGTAACTACAGTCCCCAGCTGCTTCCTGGGTGCAAGCTTTCGGCTGTGGCTTCGCCTTCACGACGCTCATGACGGGGACCCGACGCCTGGGGCTTTGAATGACCCCAGCGATGAGGCTCTTCCTCATAACGGGCTAAAATCTTTGATACTATGACTTTTACTTTTTTATTATTTTTTTCTACATATGTATATTTGGTTTCATATTCTTTTTCACATAAGTTACTATAAAACATTGAATACAGTTCCTTGTGCTGTACAGTATAAACTTATTGTTTATCTATTTTATATACAGTAGTTAGTATCTGCAAATCCTGAACTCCCAATTTATCCCTTCCCACCCCTTCACCCCCCAGTAATCATAAGTGTATTTTCTATGTCTGTGAGTCTGTTTCTGTTTTGCAAATAAGTTCATTTGTCTCATTTGTTTAGATTCCACATATGAGTGATACCATATGGCACTTTTCTTTCACTTTCTGGCTTATTTCACTTAGAATGATGATGTCCAGGTCCATATATGTTGCTGCAAATGGCATTATTTCATTCTTTTTAATGACTGAACAGTATTCCATTGTGTAAATAGACCACATCTTCCTATCCAGTCATCTGGGATGGACATCTAGGTGCTTCCCTGTTGTGGCTGCTGCATATAGTGCTGCTGTGAGCACTGAGGGGCAGGTGTCTTTTTAAATTGGAGTTTTCTCTGGATATATGCCCAGGAGCGGGATTCCTGGGTCATATGGTAAGTCTATTCCTAGTCTTTTGAGGAATCTCCATACTGTTTTCCACAGTGGCTGCACCAAACTGCATTTCCACCAGCAGTGTGGGAGGGTTCCCTTTTCTCCACAGCCTCTCCAGCATTTGTCATTTGTGGACTTTTGAATGATGGTCATTCTGACTGGTGTGAGGTGATACCTCATTGTCGTTTTGATTTGCATTTCTCTGATAATTAGTGATACTGAGCGTTTTTCATGTGCCTATTGGCCTTTTGTATGTCTTCCTTGGAGAATTGCTTGTTTAGGTCTTCTGCCCATTTTTGGATGGGTTTTTTTGTGTTATGTTGTATGAGCTATTTGTATATTCTGGAAATTAATCCTTTGTCAGTCACATCATTTGCAAATATTTTCTCCCATTTCATAGGTTGTCTTTTTGTTTGTTTATGGTTTCCTTTGCTGTGCAGAGGCTTATAAGTTTAATTAGATCCCATTTGTTTATTTGATATTGTGACTTTTAAAATTGCTTTTAATTCTGCCTTTCAGAGCCTCTTGTTATTAGTTTTTTGTTTATTTGATTTTGATGCTGCTGTTTTCATTGACTGAAGTATGGTTGCTCCGGGGAGGGCAGAGCTCAGTGGTGGATACACACTGAGCGTGCGCGAGGTCCTGGATTCGCTCCCCGCCGCCTCCACTTAAAAAATAAATAAATAAATAGACCTAATGACTCCCCTCCTCCTAAAACTTTTTTAAATAAGATGAGATGCTGCCAAACTGCGCTGCACTCTGCAACGCAATCCTCTGCACAGGGAAGAGCCAAGCGACGGAGCAGACGCCACTGTTGTCTTATTTTAAGAAATTGCCACAGTCACCCCAGCCTTCAGCAGCCAGCACCCCGACCAGCCAGCCGTCAACCTCAGGGCGAGACCCTCCGCCAGCAAAAGGATTGTGACTCACTGAAGCCTCAGGCGACGGTCAGCATTTGTCAGCAATAAAGTACTTTGTCATTCAGGTGCGAACATGGCCTTTTAGACATAATGCCATTGTGGGCCCCGATCCAGTGTGACCGACGTCCTCACAAGAGGAGGAGATGAGGGCACAGACGTGCAGCGGGACGGCCACACAAGGACATGGGAGACTGTGGTGTCTGTAGGCCCTGGAGAGGCTGCAGAAGGCCAGCCCTGCTGACACCTTGACCTCGGGTTTCCAGCTCCAGGGCTGAGGGAAAACGTGTGTCTGCTATTTAGGTAGCCTGGTCTGTGGCCTGGGCCGTGGGGCCCCGAGCAGACGGACACAAGCACACACAGACCCAGCTGACCTGCCTCGTGCCCCTAGTTCACGGGAAGTGTTGCACTGGGGGTTTTCAGATCCCTTAGCTTGCTGAACCGAAGGATCCTGCGCTGAAGGGACTGGACAGAGACTGTGGGTGGAGAAAAGAGCTCTTCCCCGCTTTCCTGCCCTCTGGGACGCTTTCGGTCCTACGTGAACTTGGAGGTTCACTTTCAAGCCCCTGGGTCTTTAAACAACACAGCAAGCCTCTGTCCTGGGACTGAGAGGCCAAAAGAGGGAACCGGGAACCTGGTTGCTGAAAGTGGAAGAATCCTGGTTCCAGGAAGAAGGCGACCCGGCTGGGAATGTCTCCATCTGAACTGGACATGGGGGAAAGTTAGGACTGGATATGAAATAAGCCATCTGAGAAGGGACCTATTCAAGGGAGGAGAGGAAAATGTGATGCTAATTGGCTCAAAGGGCTTCCAGAGTCCGAGTGAGACACCGGAGTTCATCTTACAACTTAAATGGAGAAGCAGGCTCCAGTCTGGGATGCCATCACCCAACTGTCTCAGGAAACGGTGGCCTGACAAGCTTTAAATGGCTCAGTGTGAACCCCAGGGGTAACCTGGGAGCGGGGCTCTGGGGCCCTGGTGGACGGCAGGTGTCGACAGGTGGGCAGAGGTGACCCCGGGTGGGGAAGGGTCTCAGGAGCTCTGGGTGCCTTCTCTCCCTCTCTCTCTCGTCCTGTGGTTCCAAACATCCCTCTGTTTAGAATCTGATTTCCCAAGAACTCTGATCCTGGGATTGAGGCGTCCTGGGGAAAGAAAAAATCGCTGCCATGGCCAGTCTGGTTTAAGCCTCCACGCTGAGTTTGCGTGAGGTGAGCCGTTTCTGCAGAGCTGGACACTGCAGGTCAAATGCAAAATCACTGCCTCGGGAAAGCGGACCCCACTCTGGGCCCTTGACGCCCCACGAGGAAACCAGTCCCCGAGTGGCCCTGCAGGGGCGGCCGGCCACCTGCGCTGCCTTTGACATCCCAGAAACCCCACGGTGGTGAGAACCTCTAAATTTGTGAACTAGAAACAGGGCTTTTTACACAACAGCAAAAACGTAAAGATCAACCTTGGCCTTGCGGCCTTGGCAACAGTAAAGGACTTTCTTCTCTGATCTCCCTTCCGGGTCTAGTTTTTTTAAAATCCAGGAAGGTAAGCTGAGACCCTTGGGCAGTGTCCGTGGGAAAGCGGGAGACGGGCGCTCCAGCGGAGGGAGAGGAGGGGGGCAGGCTGGCGGCTGACAGTTAACCACGTGCACATCTGGAAGGGGGCCGCGACCAGCTGGTGAACAGCTGGGGAGACACTTCAGATCTGAGAGGGGATGAGAGGTCTAGCATTCAGGCAGCGGGTGGCACCGCGTGTTTCCCGCCAGAGCAGCAGACAGCGGGGGCGGGCGGGGCACAGGGCTGCCAGCCCCGCAGCACCGTCCCTGATCAGCACCCATCTTTTCAACACATTGCGACAACTCTGACGTGCGATCGGAAGCAACCAGGAATCTGAGGCTCAGAAGCTGTTGTCTGCAATGTGTGGCATTTGGATTTTCTGCTTGCAAAGCTGGCTGATCACAAACTGAAAGAATTTCTGGTCCGGTTCCTCACAGCCTTAAAAACCACAAGACTGAAAATGCTGCAGGGACGTCTTCTCCTAGAGCTTCCAGCTCGACGCTGGCTGGGCTGAGAGGGCTGTGGGGGGCTGAGAGGGCTGGAGGGGACTGAGAGGGCTGTGGGGTTTGAGCAAAGACAAGTTCGTTTCTTAGGGAGAGAATAATCCAAAACCATTCTGTCTTCTGACTCCGCGGAACCTTTGACCTCAGAGACACTGGGACTTGCCGTGGGACATTACATTCCCTGCACCTCCCTGCTTTCCCTCTCTCTCTGGATACAGCCCAGATTTTTTAAATTTTTAAATTTTCAAATTTTTTGGGGGGGTAATTAGGTTTATTCATTTATTTTAATGGAGGCGCTGGGGATTGAACCCAGGACCTCGTGCATGCTAAGCATGTGCTCTACCACTGAGCTGTGCCCTCCCTACCACATCTTACTGAAAAAAAAAAAAAGCAACAAGAACTGTTTATTGAAGTTTCAGGCTTTGGGCAAACCTGCCGTTTAACATAACCTTTATTACACATTAAATTACATGGGCTTTCAATTATATAAATTATATGCATGACAGGTAATAAATACTCAAACACTTCCTGCCAATTTTTCCACACTTTGCAGCTTCTCTGCTTTCGAGGTTACTCACAGCCTTGTGTGTGTGTGGCGGAGAATCTTTGTCAGGATGTTGTGTGTTCGCTTGGCTTGAAATGAGTCACAGTGGGAGGATTTACACCCCGGGAATTGGCAAATGCTACAAACTGGGGCGTGATTTATTATTTTGTTGATTGTTTAGACTAAAGAAAGTAATGGAGAAAATGTTACCAATGCAGATTCACATGTGTTTTATCTACTGCCAAAGCTGAGAGAGGCTTCAGTTAAAAGTACTTAATATGTATTATGTATAATTATCTATATGGGTGAAAACAGTTTGAGTAGATCACAAATCACATTAATGACAATGAATTAATTTACAGAGAAAAGAGTTAACAGACTGGCATGTAATTTGATTTGTCAAATCATGGTCCAACAAAAATCAATAAAAACATCCTGTGAGCATCAATTTGCCACATGGAATTTATCATAAAATTACTGTATATTTTATTATTACATGTGCTTCAGGCCCCTGCATCAGTAGAATTCATCATAATCTTATACATACACTTACACGCACATGTGTTAGAAAGCTTTTGTTAAACGTTCATTAATCCATCGCTATACACGTAAGTATACATAAATGTGCAGACTGAAAATGCACGCAGTCAGACCCCTCAGACTGCAGACACCAGTGTCCGTGAGGACGAACCACCAGAGAGAGGACGGGGCTGCGTGAACGGCCCTGCTGCCCTTGGGCCCATTGCCCTGAGGGCTTCTCAGGGCTGTGATCCTGGCCGTGAATCTGGGATCCAGAGTCTGGGAGGCCGCAGGGTCCCTGTGCTCAGGGGCCACCAGGGGTTTGCTGCCTGCCCACTTTGGGATGTGCTGGTCCCACCAGAGACATTGCAAGATGCCTCCGTCCCTGGCGTGGAGGGAAGGTTTGTGACGGTGCCCCCTTAGCAAGGGTGGGCACTGTCTCCGGCCTCAGCGGGGACGCGGCTTCACACCACCCCCTGAGGGTGTCGAAGTGGAACAAAATATCCCCCATCACAGGCCGGGCTCAGAGTGAGCGTGTCGGTCAGAGAAGCAGAACCAGGAGGAGATGACACACACGAAAGGACATCTCTCCTAGGAGTTGGCTCCGTGATGATGGAGGCTGCAAAGCCCCACCATCTGCCATCCGCAGCTGAGGCCCAGGAGGGGCGGAGGTGCCACTGGGTTGGAGACCAAAGGCCTGAGAACCAGGGGAGCCCGAGGGCAGGAAAAGATGGCCCAGCGCATCCCTGAGGAAGGAAACGTGGAGGATCCTCCTTCCCACACCTTTGATCCTCCCAGGGCCCCGGGCAGACTGGGCGCTGCCCGCCCACACTGGGCAGGGTCACCTGCTTCACGGAGTCTGCGATTCCAACGCTGGTCTCATCCGGAAACCACCCCCACCCAGAGTCATGTCCAGCCTGGGCCCCGTGGCCCGTCCAGTTGACATAAATTCACCACCATGGAGAGTAAATTCGACAGCTCTGCAGAGCCAGGCTCGGCCACTCTCGTGTCCCAAGGCGGAGAGTGAAACTCAGGAGACGCACAGACTAAGCCCCTGCTCGGGCCACGTGCCCCTTCAGGTCTCACAGAGGAAGCGGTTGAACCCAAGTTTGATTAACTTTCCCATCTTCCAGTGATACTTTCTTTTCTCTATTATTTCTCTACTTCCCAATCCAGGGCTGGAGCAGGAGGTGGGCGGCGTGTTAAGACAGCGTCTCGGAGCCCGCTCGGCTGCACTCCCCTTCTGGGGCCGCGTCCAGAGCTGGCCCCCCAAGAGCACCGTTCAGCACAAGCCCCCACATCGCGAGGTCCAAGTCCTGAGGCTCCAGTTTCCCAAGCCAACAGCACCCGGCAGAACTGCTTTTCAGTCCTCACATTCTCTCTAAAGAACGTCAAACTAAAAATCAAAAATAAATATAAAAATAGATGAAAGAAATAAGTTTCTTCTGTAAAGCACAGGAAACTGTGTTCAATATCTTGTAATAACCTTTAACGGAAAAGATTATGAAAATGGATATATGTACATGCATGGCTGACGCTGAGCTGCACACCAGAGACTGACACATTGGGCTGACTGCACTTCAATTAAAAAAATAAAATGTAATGACTTGAGGGTGGTATGTTTAAACAAAAATTAAATGCAACGAAAAATCAAGTGGACGGTCCCCCATAGTCGGCCCCCTGTCCTGTCCTCCCCCTCCTCTGGAGCTCCTGACGCCACAGCTCTCAGGGGCTTAGGTGACATCTGGCCCCTGGGGGAGGGGTGGGATGCTGGGTGAACCAGCGAGGCAGCCGGTGGTGCAGGGAGGGGGCTGGACATGGAGCAGGGGCCATATTCTCATCCAAACTGCCCTCTTCTCTTCCTTTTGTGGGAAACTCATCCTTCTGAGACCTCAGACAGTGTGCCTGCCTGTGGGGATGGCGCAGTATATGAAATTCCATTTGGGAGAAGAATTTTGGTTTTTTTGTGCCGAGAAGGAAATAGTCTGGGCACCACCTGCTGCGTTTCCCCTGATGTCTCGTCCCGACAGGATGAGCTGTGGCCCTGCCCAGGGCCAGGATGCCCCGGGTAGCACGTGTCGGCTGTGAGGGCGGCTGGGTCCTACTTCCCACTCTGCACCTGGGATCCCGAGGTCACTCAGAGGGAGGAGGAAGGGCATTGAGGAGGGAGGACCCCCAACATGCCACGTAAAGACCCACATTACTCGTCAGGTGGCCCAGCTGGACCATGAGGAGGCTCACACGTGTCCACGTGGACCCACAGCAAAGGGCTCTGACCGCAACCGGTCACAGGGGACTCGCTGCGTGTGTTCAGGTGTTACCAGGTGCTGTGTCTGCTGAGGTAGGCAGTTAGCCCTCCCAGCCTTTTACTGACCCTTCATTTCCCTACGAGAGTAACGAGGTCCCTCGTGTCATAACTGCCTGTGACCAGACTAAACACTCTTGTCCTGACGGCATCTGACGGCTGGCCAGGAAGGAGGTGAGGGCACCAGGTGACTCCCCTCACAGCCCAACCCCACGCTCAGCACCTCCGCCAGCTTTCACAGTGTACCTGCCGTGAACTGTGTCCCCCAGAGTCATATGTTGAAATCCTAACCCCCCCACCGCAGTGGCATTAGGAGGTGGCACTTTGGAGGTGATGAGGTCGCGAGGGTGGAGCCCTCAGGGTGGGATCAGTGCCCTTATAAGAGAGAGCCCTGGGGAGCTCCCTCACCCTCCAACCACGTGAGGACACCGTGAGAAGACCTGTCTGTGAACCAGGCAGGGCCTCGCTGGACAGTGAAACAGCCAGCACCTCGACCCTGGACCTCGGCCTCCAGCCATGAGAGGTGAACGTCTGCGGTTTGTAAGCTGCCGGTCTGGGTGTGTTTGTCAAAGCCGCCCAGAAGGGTTGAAACCGTTACTTCTTCGGCAATTGAGCAGCTCTTTGCAAAACCCCCTCCTTGGTTTCAGCAGGTGTGTGTGTCCCCCTTACGCCTGCACTACCTCGAGACAAAGCGTCAATGTGTGTAACTGGTTTACCTTATTAGCAACTGTTTTCTTTTACAAAGAAATTATTATTATATTACCACTGTTAATTACATCATTTATACAGTAGATTGAGCTTCTTAAAAGTAACTACTAACAAACGCAGAAGCATAGCTACGTAGTATTTTATTATTCAAACGACACTTAAAATAATCAGGCAGATTACCTGAAGTCACAGAGCCTCACCTGATTCTTCAGCTTTTGTTTGAGCTTCATAAAGAATGTTACTGGCAATATTTTAACATTTACAAACTGTCACCATTTTCTGTGGGCTTTATTTCCTGATGTGATTTTAAAATAGGAACTATTTCCTTGTGATGATGTAGGTTTATACAGAACATGTCTGTATTTTTTTCTATTACTCTGCATGCATCCAGTTAAATCAGGGTTATATTAAGCCTTATAAAGATACGCTGGGGTCCCGGAGGCTGAGCCCCCCGCCCACATGTGTGGGGCTCGCCTGCAGGGAGAAGGGGGGCCTCTGAGCTGCAGGAGGAAAGTGCTTGGCGGAAACCAGAGGAGGTTTTCGAGCACAAACAATCCCTCCCTGCGCTATAATTTCCTCTTTTCTGTTTAAAATACAGTAAACAAAAGATAAAAATATCACTGTGACAAAAAGACAAAGAATGGTAAGATAAAACACAACAAAGGCCAAGTAGATGAGCAGAATCTATTTTGTTTGTTAAAAACAAAACAAAACAAAGACTCAAGGAGCAGCCTTTGTCTAAACCTCACAGCTTAAAGCAGCTTGTAAATATTCTAAGGCCGCCACGCCCAGCGTGGGAACACGGTGGCCAGTGTAATTTCCGGTAGAAGTTTAATGCAAGCCACATACAGAATTGTACACATTCTAGAAATCACATTAAGAAGAGTCAAAAGAAACAGCAGACACCAAGTTTAATTCGCGTTTCTGTAGCGCGATGTGTCTGAAGGCCGTTACTTCCACGTGTGGCCGCGCGAAGCCGTATGACGAGGTGTTTCCCTTCTTTGTTACGTCCTCCCAACCCAGTTTGTATTTCACTCTTACACTTTGCCTCCGTTTGGGTGAGTCACTTTCAAGGGCCTGGGGGCCCCGGGTGGCTTCGAGAGGTCACCCGCGTGGACAGCTCAGTCTCAGCATAAAAGGCGGGGCCGGTCCCCGCGGTGGAGAGCTCCCCAGGCCGACCAGACGCGACTGGCCGCGTGGATGGCAGGCAGACCCAGCGGCGGGAGCGGCGGGGGCCGTCGGGGAAGGCGGGGCTGTGCCTCTGCGGAAGATCGTCCTTCCAAACTCAGCCACAGCCTGCGGGGGAGACGGAGCCCCCCAGACTCTGGATCCAGTTGATGATCTGACTTTGCTGGTTGTCATTTGCATTTCTGTGATTATCAGGGAAGCTAGATGATTCTCCCTCGATTATAGGTCATTTTCATTCCTAATTTTATGCTTGAAACCAAATTATTGGCTTAGAAGACTATCGTGTACAATTCACTTACTGTTAAGATGAGGGAGGAGAGAGGAGATTGGGAGGGAGAGAGGAACTGTACCAAGTCCCGTGTGGGAGACACCGGTGACACCAAGTGGCAGCCATGTTCCATTAGTGGTCACGTTCCTGCTCCAGAACCGCCCCTCCCTGCACCACACCCTTAGCCCGGTGACCTTGGACGGTATCCCAGCAGAGGCAGGGCCCGTTTCTCCGTCCTGTTGGCATCGACTGTGCCCATGAGACTTGCTTTGTTCTGAACAACTTTCATCACCCTGAGGAGGACATGGCCCCAGCAGCAGACGGAGAGGCATATGGAACAGAGTCTCCCTCTGGTCACAGCCCTGCAGCTGGAGGCCACGCTGACCCAAGAGCCAGCTAGCACACACTCATGGCTGTAGATGTGGAGTTTGGGGTTGCTTGTTACAAAGCATTAGCATGTCAATAATTGACTAACACAACATGTGCCCGGACTGGGGAGGCGGTGACCAAATGCATTACACAGGAAAATTCCCTAACCACGTCGGAGGGGCAGGCAGAACACAGGGCAGAGAGGCACGCGGAAGTGCAAACAGGTCAGCTCTCTCAGTGCCGCGTGGAAGGAAATTCCACAGTCCCCGTGTGCGCAGGGTGACTGACAGAGGGGAGAGGATCTGACGGGCACCGCGGCCCTGTTGCGACACTAAATTTAAAAAACAGTGAGTATAGAGATTTTGAGAGAAAAACTATTAGAAATTTACACTCAGCCAAACTATTGCATAACTTTGAGAGCCAAAGAAAGCTGTTTCACCACCCACGCTCTTTCCGAAAACAAAAAAATTACTCAATGAAATGCACCACCCACACCAAAAATGAAAGAAAACGCCCCAAAGTTCTAGAGTCCAACTCCCAAATTCGTTATTTTTCCTCTGCCCAGATTTTTCAAAAATACGTTCCAAGAAGCATTAGTTTCACAAGATGTTCCTAAAAATAGGATTTACTGGTCTAATAAGTTTGGGGAACTGCAGGCTTTCATGGCAGTACCAGCTAACCTGGTGCACAGTTCGAGCTGTGTCCCCTGTGTCAAGTCACTTGGTCCTCACGCAGCTCTGTGGTGCGGGTACCACTATTCCTGCCGGGCTGCCGGTGAGGAAGGGGCTCATGAAGATGCTGAGTGAGTCGGCCCAGTTATCTGCTGGTGAGGAGCCCTGCAGCTCCAGCGCATCCTGCACTGACTTCCGACGGAGAACCACACCCCACAGGCATGTGCTCAGCCCCGACTCTCACCTGCCTGTGGTTCTGCCTGCGAAAGGGAAGCTCAGGTGGCCACAAACCAAGACAAGACGTCCACCTGTTGTCTGCATCTGTCCAGCACCCACCTGTGTTGGGAGGTGTCCTGCCCAGCTGTGTGTATGATGTCTGCCAGGTGCCAGTCCAGGTCTCCATTTACAGGCCCTGGGATGAGGATGGGAGGGACCCTCAGCTATGGCGCTGGGCCTGGAGGAGCCAGTGACACAGCTGGGATAAAGAGTGACCTTTCCCCAGTGTCATTTTCAAGAAAGGGGAGGAAGGGTTGCAGGAGGGACAACTGTGGATCGGGACTACCAGAGGCCTCGGGTCACCCCCACCCCCGGCAGGTGGAGAACCCCGTCTTCGGCTGTAGACACGCCTGCTGTCATTCCAAGTCCTCAAAGCCATCATTTGCTTTTAAGAGACAAGCACGTTCAGCCTGTTAGGTGGCACTTTGGGATCGCTCCTCTTTGTGGAAAGAAGCGTTTTTGTGGTGTGGGATGAAGTGGTAGCAGTGAGACCGGGGGCATTAACCAGGGGTGGGGGCGATAAGAGTACAAAACATTGTATTTTTGTGGGGTTTATCCCAGGATGGCACATATGGTCTAATACATGAAAAGTAATGCGATTCACCAGATTAACAGAATAAAGGAAAAAGCACAGTCATCTCAGTTCATCTCCAAAAGCACATTTAGCATCTGTGATTAAACAAGTGAATGAGTGACCTCAGCAAAGAAGAGCTGTAGTCTGAGGAAAGGCATCTACAGAGCGCCAACCTCTGGGCGCACACGCTGACTGAAAGCCCCACACGTCCTCTTCTCCCTGAGGCTGTGAACAAGGCGAGGATGTGTGTTCCCACCTCTTCTGTTCCGCGCGGTACAGGCCCATGGAATAAGCCAAGAGAAGAAATAAGGCACATGTTTTGGCATAAAATCTGCCTTTATTTGCAAATGGCATGACTAAGTATGTAGGAAATTCTAGGGAACCAGCAAAGACGCTTCCAGGGCCATCGAGCAGGTGAGCAGGATTGTAGGAGACAAGGTGATGTGCAAAGTCCATTACATCTCCACGTGCCAGCAGTGCAAACACTGGGAAGTGAAATTAAAAAAAAAACTGTATAAAAGGGTAAAAAACATGCTCAAGGAGAAATGTAACAAAATAATGCAAGACCTAAAAAAAAGACACTGAAAATACAATACACAGCTGTGAGAAATTATTGATGACCTAAGTAAATAAAGAAAAAGACCATGCTCACGGACTGGAGGAGCTGCTCTTGTTAAAATGTTAATTCTTCCAAACTGATCTGTCGATCCGGTGCCGTCCCCACTGCGCACACCGCAGAAACAAATTTGTGTCACGTGCGTGTGAGTGCCAGTGAGCCCCTTGCGGCACCCACCTGGGGATGTGAATCCACCAGGCAAGGGGACAACAGATGGCGCTGAGGGACATCGAGGGATTTAAGTAGGACTGAACCGACCAGAAGGTAGGGATGTCCTGTTTCAAGGTCAAGGTTGTCTCCTACTGAATTCTTGAAATTGAAAACATGAACAGCCTTGCCTTCACGTGACATCATTACACCAGAATTGCAGAGCAGGGGCGTTTTCGTCTCCTTTCTCCTGCTGCCCTTCACACGACCACGCCTGGTTCTTCGAACGGCAGAGGTTGGAGATGATCAACAGAAAACCAGCCATAAACCAACCAGAGCTCTGCCTTCCTGCAGTCGGTGACGCGGGGCGAGCTGACGGGGAAACTGACTGAGGAAGAACCGAAAAAAACAAGCCCCACTGAGCCCCTGAGCCAGGTCTGCGGGACCCGAAGCCGCGGCTCCGCTGGCACGTTCTACTCACAAGGAAACAGGGACAAGGCGGCCCTGCGCATCCCACGGGGTGACGTGACCTGGCACCACCCGGGAAGAAGTGCTGATGGCAAGGAAGGCAGCCTCATCCCCCAAGGGCGTCCGGGCCCCGGGAACTGCGGTCTGACTCACACGCACCGAGGACCGTTTCAAGAGGGGAAGAGCCATGAACTAAAAACATTCCACTTCCATTTCCATTGCTGCTCTGGGAGGTTAAGTTCTTACTTTCTCCCTCTCTCCACAGCCTGAGAAGATTTTAGCTCTGCATCGTGCAAGTATTGAAAGCAACTGGGTGTTCCTAATGAGACTAGCCTCTGCCTCCCTCCACCCCTCCTACCAGGACCACCCTTTCTCTGAAGGAGGCACAATGCACTTGATCAGCTGCTCCGAATTACGCATGCGTCCGCCTGAGGTTCAGCCAGGCCGCTCCCCAACAAAGGGGTACAGCCCGGCTAGCATCTCACTTTTGTTCTCGCCAGCCGTCTTTTGTGATGCAGCCTGGGAAAAAATCTGAACGAGGCTGCCCGGCTGCAGCAGGAATTCTTGTCAGATAAAGAGGCAGCCCCCCTCCCGCCACCTGGGAGCTCGCAGAGGACACGCAGCCCCCAGCCCTCACGCAGCCTGGGAACGGCCCTGTTTAATTTCCTAGGCAACCGAGAAAGCCGGATAAAAGCAAGAAACACGGGAGGCGAATCTGATGTGGGAAAAGCCAGATAGAGGAGCTAAGTGGGGGGGCTCTTGGGCAGCACGTCCCGGCCGACAGCTGTGTGGGAGAAGATGGAGGGGACGGCCCCTCCTGCCACGTCCAGGGGGCGGGTCCCGCAGCTGACGGGCGTCAAGGTCGCGGATGCTGCGCTCCCTCCCTGATTTTAACCCCGAGTCATTGTGGTTTCCCCAGCTCTGCCTGATTAAAGCAACACAGTCGTGAAAACAGCATCCTTCAGAATCGTGAAATCTGTGAGATAAACACAGAAAGATGGAACCAGCAGTGTGTGTAACAACCATGCCGAGCAAACACACACGGGAGATAAATTCTGAGCGAGGTGAAGAGCTTAGTGTTGGCCAGGTGCCTCGTGGAGGCTGCTAAGTGCTGAAATTCAGGTAACGACCACTGCGCCCTTGTGTCCGTCAGCCCTGCCCTGCCTCCTGCGTGGGTCGAAAGTCCCCTGGCCTGTGTCCTGACCCAGTTTTCTGCCCTGGTTGTCCCCGTCCCCTCCCAGGACAGTCTCTGCTTCCATGGGCACAGCTACCCCTGACAGACAAGACGTAGTGCCATGCTTGTGATTAGGTGGCTCTGAGGTACGAGATGAATGAACGACTCCTGCCCGGCCTGGCATCCTCGGCAGCTGGGGTGGGAGGGATTAGGGGCAGAAGGACACTAGCAGACAAAGACCGCACACTGTTTGCTCCACTAACTGGGTCAGAAAGTGAGGCTCAGTGAACCGTCCTGCATGTGTGGAATTTAGGAAATAAAGACATATTATGTTTTCAGGCAGGTGGATGTTTTATTTCACAGGCAGGTAATTGTTATCGTCTGGAAGATAGCTTTCCACCTGGGGACAAAGCGGCTGAGGCCCTGGACCTCAGATCAATGGAAGGAACAAAGACACCATGTCCCACGCGCCCGCAGCTCGAGCTGCTGGAAGGCTTTCCCACTCTCTTTCCAGATGTCTTCCTCCCTGCGAGCCCCTGAGGACAAAGGCCGTGTCTGTGTGTTGTCACACAGCCGGCTTAGCGTGGAGAGACCTCAGTATCTGTTGTACAAACAGCGATGGTCTCTTGTGCCAAAAGCTTCTAGACTTGGCTCTTTCCAGAAACTCTCTCACCTCCAGCCATTCAGAAAAAACTGGAAGAAAAATGCCATACGATATCACTTATATGTGGAATCTTAAAAAAAAAACCCACAAATGAACTTATTCACAAAACAGACACAGACCCACAGACGTAGAAAACAAACTGATGGTTACAGGGGGAGGGGGTGGGAAGGGGCAGACTGGGAGTTTGGGATTTGCAGATACTGACTACTGCACATAAATAGATAAACAACAGGGGCCCACTGTACAGCGCAGGGAGCTCTGCTCATGTCTTGTAATGGCCTGACGAAAACGAATGTGAAAAGGAATATATGTATATGAGTGAATCATTATGCTGTACACCAGAAATGAATGCATTGTATATCAGTTATACTTCAACTAAAAAAATGAAGAAAAGAAGAAACTGGATTCTGAAATGTACCGCATATCCCCGCTCGCAGCAGCAGATGCTCACGTGAGTGGACGTCCTAGTGCAGGCGGCTGAGCAGAGGGAGGGGGCGAGTCTCACCCGTGAGGGAGGAGAAGCGAGGTCTGGTCAGACGGGGCTGCGGACAGATCCAGCCCCGCAGAGAATCATGTCGTCCTCTTGGGCCGAGCATTCTGCTCTCAAAGGCCCCACGAGAGACGACAAGCTGGGGTCCCAGAACATCAGTCCAAGGGGCCGGGGCGTCTGCCAGATGGTTACCAGCTGTCATCAGTCACTTCTTCTAAACCTATTGTTAACGAGTTTTTCTCAGTCCTTCCTGAACCTGTTTAAGGATTCAGCTCTTCAAACTTGTGGGTTATTTCTTGAGAGCAAAAAGATACTGTGGATGTCGCAGGTCTTACATGTTACAGGAATTAACTTACGTTTTTTTAAAGGGGGAGGGCCTATTGTTCAATCACACTTTGATAGCGTCCCTCTCCTTTTGTGAACATAAATTCTATTTTTTAATTGAAATATAGTCAGTTCCAGTGTGTCCATTTCTGAAGTGCAGCATCATGTCCCAGTTACACACATACACACATGTATTCGATGAACGTAAAGTCTTGCGTTCTGTCTGCACATAGAAAATCAGTTCCTCTTCAGTTTTGGTTACTTCTCGCCCCGTGTTCTCAACTTGGGAGTTCAGTCATCCTGCCTGCTGACACGCCCTCTGCTCCCACCCCACCTCCGCCTGGACCTCCCCTCTTCTCCAGATGCCCACGGGATGTCCCTTCTTTCCTGATGTGGATTCCTCTCCTCGTGTGTGTTTGGTGAATCACCTCCTGGGATTAAGATTAGCAGGTGCACAGAGCAGGGCTGACTCTGAGGATGGACTTACCGCCAGCCCAGCGCTGAGACGTGAGAAACAGTCGCACGCGCCTGAAGAAAAAAGCGCAGCAGTGTTTCCTCCTGCACAACCACAAGGCGGGCCTTTGATTGGTTTCCTTGTATCTTGCTACATTTGAAAATGAGCTGGTCCTTCGCTTGCTGTTTCGATATATGGTGTTGTTTCCACTGTATTTTTTAAATTGAAGCAAAGTAGATTTACGATCTTGTGTTTCCGGTGCGCAGCACAGCGGTTCAGTTATGCATGTATATACGTATATTCCTTCTCATATTCTTTTTCACTCCAGGCTATTACAAGGTATGGAACATGCTTCCCTGTGCTCTACAGTGGGATCCTGCTGTTTATCCGTTCTATGGATAGTAGTTAGTATCTGCAAATCCCAAGCTCCCAGTTTATCCCTCCCCACCACCTTTCCCGGGAACCACAGTTTGCTCTCTGTGTCTGTGAATCTGTTTCTGTTTTGTAAATAAGTTCACTTATGTCATGTTTTTAAGGTCCCACATATAAATGACATCATATGATACTTTCCTTTCTCTGTCTGGCTTTCTTCACTTAGAATGATGATCTCTAGGTCCATCCATGTTGCTGCAAATGGCATTATTTTGGTTTTTAACAAAATGTTTTAGAAGATCTCCAGGCTCCCTGTGAGCTTCCGTTTTAAATATTTTACCATGATTTCGCCCCCAAAATAACCGTGATTCATTGCCCGTTACGCGCGGTCTTACAGATTTCCCTTCTGCTCCTGTTCAGTCTTTCTGAAGATGGCGTGCAGAGCCCTTCACCACCCAGGATCCTCTTTCTCCTCTCGCAAACCGCATCGCTCGGTGGAAGTAGCCATGGTACCTCATGGGCAGTCCAGTCTTGTCTTGACGCCTCAGCAGTTCAGGAGCGACAACAGCCCTGCTGTGCTGGTGACAGCCCTCGTTCTGGTGCAGGAGGGCGGGCGCTGGGGTGGGGAGACTTGCAAGCGCCAGTCTGGCCTGGAGAGACGAGCTCACAACAGGTCAACACCCACTCACGCTGTCCAGGCCTCCACGGAAGGGCTGGGGGGCTCGGGGCTCGCCCACGGCCCCAGCACAGCCACCCCGAGGCCCCGATGGCGGAAGGCTGACCTGCACGTCTGTCATGTCCTTGTGCTGGGCTGCCTTCCGCCAAGGGGGGGGCGGGTGAGGAAAGGGGTACGAGGCCTAGGGGAAAGCGGAGATCTCTGAGGAAGCAGCTGTGGTCGCCGCTGGCAATGCGCCGTGCAGACGGGTGGTGCACAAGAGAAACCTGCCCTGTGAGGACTGGGGAAGCCGGGCCTGGCTGATGACTTGGTTGCCTGAGCTTTGTTGTCTGTGGAAACATCAGGATGTTCTGGGGCGACCTGCGCCCCTAGCGGTTGATACGTGGAATCACACCTGAAAGCAATGAATGGCTCTCATGTGCCTGTGAGGCACAGGGCCTTTAAAACAGAATACGTAATTCCTGGCACCAAGTGATTTAAAGGTTTTCTAAAGAAAAAAGTGGAAAGCGATAAAACTGAGTAAAGCAAACGTGTGTGTTCATGTGCACATATACACATGCATGCACACACACGCACACATGTACACTGCACGCAATACACTGCACACACATGCACACACGTGTGCATGTGCACGAGTCTGTTAATACACAGTCACAGAAGAAAAGAGCGTAACAACAGAGCCCAGGCCCCAGGACCGCTGCCCCCCAGCACAGACGGCACATCCCAAACCCGGCGTTCTCGCTGTGTCACATCAGAAACACCCCGCACTCACCAGCCTCCGTGGGTGTCAGGAAACGCCCGTCCGGACCAGTCTGGATGCAGGAGAAACCCATTTCCCCCGCCATCGGGGGTCCTCAGTGCGCTTGGCCTCAGTCTGAAGATGGACGGCGAGGCCATGTGATCTAGGCAGGTCCTGAGTTCACAGGAATTCATTGTTTCTTCAGAAATAGAAGCGCCCAGCCTCGGGCCCCAACACTGTTATCTCCGTGGGACGTTCAGCCAGGCTTTACCGTCCATTTACCAACCACTGAAGTGAAGACATTATGAGCCCTACCCAGCTCGCACGGGCGCGGAGACTAGTTTGGGAACCTCTATGGGAAAGTACGCGGTGGAAGCCTGGACACCCCCTGCACATGTGCTGCGGGCTGACGGCAGCGGGCAATGTGGTCGGAGGGCGCTGGCATCAGCAAGAAAAGGAAACCGCGCTGCACGGGGCCCCCAGGCACAGAGGCCTGGCCAGCCCGTGTGGCCCTCCCATGACCCGAGCGCGCTGCTCCATCGGTCCACTGGGGACTGCTGTCTTGTTGTCTGAACTGGAGCAGCGGGCGTCTGAGCAGGTGCGCCCGTGAGTGCAGAGCCCGGCCCCCGCGCCAGCCAGCACAGTGGGGGACCGTGCCCCGGCCGCGCGCCTCTCGCTGTGCGGTGCTCAGCGCCCCGCAGCGCCCCCACTGGATGGCAGACGCTTGGCCTGTGTTGAACCGCATCGTGTTCTGTTCATGAGGACGACAGGTCTCCACTGACGAGCATGGGACCAGGGCCTGTGCCCCCAGACCCTGCGGGGTGGCAGCAGGGTTCCACGGCAGGGCCACCGGCGGTGTCTCCCGGCAGTGTTCCCATCAGACCCGGGCATCCTTAGGGTGAGTTCCAGGTGCTGGTCGTGCTTAGAACGCTAAATACATTTCCCCAAGGTGAGGCCCTTGGGCAGGAGCCCCCCACGGTGTCCTTGCCCAGGCGCAAGGAGCAGGTGCTGAAGGAGGTGGGTGGAGACAGAGGGCGGGTGAGAGGACCAAGGAGGGGGACCCTCCACGGAGACACATCTGTGACCGGGCCTCCGGGACTCCGGCTGTGGCCCTGTGACCGTGGGAGCGGCCACGTCTCTTGTGTGGCCGATTCCTCCGCCACTCAACGGAGAGCCTCCCAGGTCAGTCTCACCCCAAGATCCTCGGTGTTCGCTGGGAGCTTGCCAACAGCACTGGGGCGCCAGGACTCACTGTCGAGCCTGAAGGACACGGCACTGGGTCACACGACCTCTGACAGCTTTCCTCGGTCTCTGAGTCACTGGGGCTCTCTCAGTGCTTCCCTCTTCCCCAGCCCGGGCTTCTGTGGTAGGCTGGGTTGTGCTCCCCAAAGAGATGTGCCCCAGCCTAAGCCCCTGATACCTTTGAATCTGACCTCATTTGGAAACAGGGGCTCTGCAAAGGTAATTAACTTGAGGATTTCAAGATGAAGTCATCCGGGATTTAGACTGGATTCTCCGTCCAGCATCTGGTGTTCTTGTAAGGAAAAGGAGAGGAAGACTGGAGGCACAGAGACCCAGGGAGGAAGGCCCTGTGAAGATGAGCCGGAGATTGGAGTGATGCTGCCCCAGGGGGCCAGGGATGCGGCCGCTGCCATGAGGGGAAGAGGCGGAGGGAGCCGGGCCGCTGACGCTGTGACCCGGCCGTCTGGCCCCGCGAACCCCAAGGGCGGACAGTTCTGTCGCAGCCCCAGCCCCGCAACCGGCCCGGCTCCCGGACAGGAGCTGAGAAGGTCCAGAGACACACGGCCGACGTCTGGTCCACATCTCTGCCACCTGCTCCCCACCCCGAGGGTGCTTGCACTTACACATGCACAGCTGCCACACGTGTGGACCCCCCCCCCCAACATCCAGGAGCCTGACCCACAAGACCTCCCGGGGCTGGGGAGGGCGCTGCCCGGCAGGACCATGGCTTTATGTACCGCGGGCCCGCACGCAGTAAAGCCCGCCGCCTGACACCGGGTGGCGGTGAAGGAAAGCGCAGCGACCTCTGTAGGCGCCAAGCAAGGGGTCCCGGACAGCCAGGGCTCAGAACCCCCAACAGCCCGGTGGGCTTCAGCGAAGCACTTTCAGAGGCAGGGGAGGGGAGAGGGGCATTGCAGGCTGTGAGACCGGCTCGTGTAGGGTTCTCTGATGGTTGACGCTGAGGTGACAGGGTGCCACCGGGGCCAACGCCAACCCTTAGGTGCCAGTCCTTAGGGTCTCTGTGCTCACAGCCATCAAGGAGTGAATTTCTTCCCGTCCAACAGCTCAGCAGATGTGCATCAGATACCGGCACCTGGGACTTCAGAGAGGAGGCCAAGCGGAGGACCCGGGGGGAGGCGTCTGTCCGGGAGGCCCCGTCGGGTCCTGCTCGGTTCTGCTCACTCCGCACTCGAAGAGGCTGCCTGCCTGTCCTTCTCCTCTGCGCTTCCAGACAGGACCAGATGCAAGTCCGCTATGAACCATGGCCACCAAGGGGCCTGTGGCGCCGTCCCATGAGCCCCTCCCTTGAGCTGCGGTGAAGCGGACACACCCCCCTGAGGAGGAGAGCAGTTCCATTCCTGCCTCCTGGCCCCTCTCTTGTCCGTCCCTCTCGGGGACTTCTCATCCCACTGCGGAATGCAAAGTCCGTTTGTCCTTGGGGAATGATCGAAACTCCTGTTTTAACATTACATAGGGGAAGGCTGGTTCCTCACGGCAGAACGTATTTATTCAAGATCAGAGGGACTTGGTGCCCAGCCAAGCAACGTCCGAGATGTGACTTGGGAGTGGAAATGAGGCTCCCCTTACTCTTCGTGTTTGTGACCAGAATTGCCAAATAAATATGCCCAAAGCCCTGGCATTGCATTTCCCCAGGCTGGAAACTCGAGGCTCAGTTATGAGGCCGAAGCCTCAGGAGGAAGTCTGAAGTTCAAAGCAAAGGGTGGAGCGAGGAGGCGGCAGCTAATCAGGCAGAAAGGAATGAAGGCGGCCTGTGCCCTCGCCCCCGGAGCCGTCCTGCTTACGCGTGAAGGACTCCGCAGTCCAGTCCTCCCCGCTGTGAAAATCGCTGTTCTCACAGGTGTCGGGGGAGTCTGCACGGGGCTTGGTGAAAAGAGGGAGAATGCAGTTTGGGAGAAGGGCCAGGGTTTGGGGAGCTCAGTCGAGGGAAGAATTCCATGAGCAAATATGGCTAAGTCCACGAGTCCACAGAAAGGTGCCTGGAGCCAGGGCGGCTTTATCCCAGAACAGCACGTACGCGAGTCACTGAAAAATGTAGATCTTTTATTCTAAATGCTAATTCAGGGCCTAAGCTGTAATAAGCAAAGCTGGATTAATGATTTTTTTTTTTTTAGAATTAATGAAAAGCTTTTCTCAGATATATTTTCAAAACAGGCGTGGCAGACAGTGACCACACCGTCGGCAGCCACACAGGGTCTTCACAACAGTGAATGAAACGATGGGTTTTTAGCACAATTCACAGGAAAGCCGGGAAGCTCCTGACTGACGGCTGGCTTTTTGGCGTTCGACCCGCCCACTGACCTCTGAGGCAGTGACTGAGTTTGAGAAGGAGGCCAAGCAAAGAGGGGAGTTAAAAACGGAGTGTCAAGCCGCGTTACCTCATCCTTGAAGAGATGGGAATTACATTTTGGGAACTCGATTTTGAAAGGGAAATTATGTGCAGCTATAAACTTCCACTTAAGAAAGAAAGGAATGCTTCCCAGCACGGAACTGTGGGCATGGGGCGTGTCCCCGCCCAAGGGCACCGCTCGGAGATCAGGCTGGCCTTGGCCCACCCCCAGGCGTTCGGGTCGGTCTGAACAGGGGTGGCCAGGTGAGCTGTGGGGAGGAGTCGGGCAAAGACCGCCAGCAGCTAACGCTAAGCTGGGACCCAGAGGCTCTGGGCTCTGCTTCTTAGAGCATGGCTGGACACAGTGGCAGAAGCTGAGATGTTCCCAGTCCCGAGCAGCACTGTCAGGTGGGGACGTGTGTCCAGAACCTCAGCCCTGTTCTCTGTGCCCCCTTCCCTCTCAGACACCAGCATTTTCCTCCCACGTCTCCAGGAATCCGAAATTGTCGGAGTGAGAAGAGACCTGGGGTGGGCTCGGATCCCCACATGCCGCTTCCTGTGTGGCCTTGGGCACAGCCTCTGAACTGCTGGGAGGTCACCCATGACAGAAAGAACACTGGGGGTTGGAAGCTCAAATAGAGTCGTGGCTGTGAAGTCGCACCACGAGCTCTGAAGCCCCGCGCGGATTCTAACCTCTGAGAGGTCGCTGTGACTGTGTATCAGTCAGCTCAGACCACCGCTGCTGTGACAGAACGCCATGGGCAGGGCACCTCAAACAACAGAAGCGGAGCTTCTCACGATCTGGAGGCTGGAAGTCCAGGAGCCAGGTGTCGGGAGGGCTGTCTCCACCCTGCATCTCCACGTCGTCATCCTCTGTGTCCAAAGGTCCCTTTCTGTAGGCACAGCGGTCATGCTGGACTCGGGCCGCCCAGCTGCCTCGTTTAGCTTGACCACTTGTGTAAAGACCTTCCCTCCAAGTAGGTCGCCATAAGAATTTCAGAGGATGCAGTTCAGCACGTGAGGGAATGAATGTGCCCCCGTGTTTGCGATAGTTTTTACTGCAGACCCAGAAGCACTGCCCGGCTGTACAGGGGTGGGTCAGTCTGGGCCACTGTTAGAATAACTAGGGGAGAGTATGTCATCCCAAGTCCGGGGCCCCAGCCCCCTAGTGGGGGGACCCAGGCATTGGTGCCTTTTAACATCCCCTGGGCACCCACTTTGAGAACTATTGTCTTAAACAGACGAGGGATGGGGACGAGTCGGTTTCAGTGAGGCGCAGGTGGCTCTCCCGAGGACTTCCGTTCTCCACTGAGGTTTAGGAACCACCCGATTTTGCGTGGGTTTTAGATGAGTCAAAACACTGGCGCAGAAGCTGGGAAACAGTGTCTGTAGTTACAGGAACAGAGCGAATGCTCAGCACAGCACCGCCTGTGGAGGAGATGCTCGTTCCAGGACCCGCCAGCAGGCGAGGGACGGTCTGAGCAGAGACTGGACAGAGGACGGCGCCCGGATGCCCGTGGAGCAGCCTCTCTGGCCCACAGGCTCTCTCTCTGGTAACATGCGTTGAGAGACTCTGCTCACAGGTCAAGGGGACGGGAGGCCCTGGCAAGATGCCCGTGGCTGAGCTGGCCTCTGGGGCCGGAGTGGCGCCACCTCAGGAGGTTTTCTGGTAAAAGCAGAACCTGGAGTTTTGAAAACCCAGACATTGAGGTATTTTCTAGGTTCTGGGCTTCTTAGCCCTACCTTGATTTTCAGTAATTCTTCTTAAAAGTTCCAGGGATATCAAGGGGAATAAAGCAACATTTCTGCCCCTCCTCTGACCCGGGCTTCGAAGGGAAGCAGCATGCCCCGGGACCTGCAGGGATGCTGAGCAGCACCTGGTGGGAGGTGAGACCCAGTGGAAGTGGGGTTGCCTGCCCGATCTCCCCTTCCCCCTCAGGACCTCCCCTTGGCCTTGCTTCCTTCTCTCGTTCATTGGCACCCCCACTCACGGACAGCTCTGAGTGCCCAGCCCCGCTCTGCACCTGGACAGGGTACGACAGGAGGGACCGGATCCTGCCCTACTGGAGTATGTGATTTACTGCAGCAGGTCAATCAATGCGCGTCAGCTTCAGGGGTGAGAAATGCTATAACAAAAATAAAACTGGGTCAGTGGATACAGAAAAGGCAGGTGGAAACTGGAACATTCCATTCCATCTAGGGAACCAGGGAGAACGGAATAAGAGAGCGATGCAGAGCGCGGGTGTTTCCTCAGCTCTGCAGTTTGCAGAGACTCCCAGTCTGCCCAGTTCTGCATCTGAGATCCCGCCCGCGGTGACCCCCAGCGTAGAGGAAGCAGGGGCTCTGTTCTGCCCTGCAGGTGAGATGTCTGCACAGATGGACGGCCAAGGGATGGAAGAGTTGGGCTCATGCTTGGCTGTCTGTCCCCATGGCCCCTCATGTCCTGTCCAACCCTGACATCTGTGTCCCCAACGATGACCGAAGGGAGAGGAAAGGAGGAAGCTGCCCGTGGCAGTGGCCACGCAGATCTGCCGGTGGTGGGGGGTTGTGCAAAAATCCCTTCCACTGCTGCTTCCCCCAGCACCTCCTGGGCAGTGCCCTGATACCTGGAGTCTGGAAGTGGTTTCCCAAGAGCCGGCACACTGCTCCGCTTGGCATCCGTATGGCGTCCGTATGCTTTGATGTCTTTTGTTTTGTATGTTCTTAAGTGGAATTCAGTTTCATATAATGGAATTAATTGTTTTCTTGGATTCATGACATTTCTCATCTTTGGTTCATGCCTGACTCTGCAGGTGTCTTGTGTTTTATTTATTTCATCTATTCATTTATTTGTTTCTAGTTATATAATGAAAACCCAAGACGTACACCACGGGAGCAGAGAACATGCACACTGGCAGCTGATGTCTGTGTGCGCCCCCCTCCTGCCTCCCTGCTCTCCCTCCCCCTGCCCGCCCCACCAGGTAAGCTGGCCTGAATCCTGTGTTTGTGGTTCTTCCCATGCATTTATTCTTTTTTTTTTTAGTTCAAGTATAGTCAGTTACAATGTGTCAGTTTCCGGTGTACAGCATATAATGCTTCAGTCATGCATACACATGCACATATTTGTTTTCATGTTCTTTTTCATTAAAGGTTACTACAAGACATTGAATATAGTTCCCTGTGCTCTACAGAATAAATTTGTTTTTATCTATTTTATGTATAGTAGTTAGTATTTGAAACCCCACGCTCCCAATTTATTCCTCCCAACCCTCGTCCCTCCACCCCCATAACCATAAGTTTGTTCTCTGTCTGTAAGTCTGTTTCTGTTTTGTAGATAAGTTCATTAGCGTCTTCTTTTTTTTTAGATTCCACATATTAGTGATATCATATGGTATTTTTCTTTCTCTTTCTGCCTTACTTCATAAATCTTAGCAATGTTCTCCTAGGGAAGTCCACCTAGGCAATGGAAATAAAAGCAAAAATAAACAACGGGACCTAACTGAACTTAGAAGCTCTTGCACAGCACAGGAAACCATAAGCAAAACAAAGCAACCAGCTACAGAACGGGAGAAAGTATTTGCAAATGATGCACTGACCAAGGTTCGATTTCCAGAAGACGTAAGCAGCTCATGCTACTTAATAACAAAAAACGAACGGCCCAATCCAAGAATGGGCAGAAGACCTAAACAAGCAGTTCTCCAGTGAAGACATAGAAACGGCCAGCAGGCACGTGGAGAAGCGCTCGGATCGACGCGTTCGCTCCACAGCGTCAGCAGGACGTGTTTGTGTGGGTCTAACTCTAAGGAGGGATATTTTGTTTAGATTTGGTTGCTTTTGCACTTTATTCTTTAAGACAGTCCTCATCAAAGTTGACCCTCGGAGTTCTGCATCTGGGAACTTGGAACTCATTAACAATGCAGATTCTTGAGTTGTCCCTCCCCCACCCCATCCCCCAAACCCTCTGATTCAGAAACTGTGATTTGCATTTCTCTGATTACTAATGAGGCCAACAGCCTCTTGATTTCCTTATTGAATGTTTGTGTTCTTGCTTCTCTGACATGCCTGGTGGATTTTTGCCCTTTTTCCCCTGCTGGGTTGATTATCATTTTCTTACTGACTTTATTCTTTGTACTCTTGACACTGACTATTTCAGTTTAAGTGCCTAGAGAATATTTCCTCCCATTTATAGTCTGTTTTCTTTCTTCATGTTGATTTATGATGAACAGAATTTCTAATTTTAATGTAATCAAACGTGTTTGTGTGCTGCTGTGGTTAACGCTTTCTGAGTCTTATATAAGAATGCCCCAGGATAGGAAGAAAGAAACACACCTGTATATTCCACTAAAGCTTTTAAAGGGTTTGCTTTAGACATGTAAGTCCTAAGACTGTTTGGAATTGCTTTGTTTGTGGAGTGAAGTCAGGAGCTGAGTTCATTCATTTTTCCACATGAATAATCACTGTTTCTGGCCTCTCTTGCTTCCTCTGAGACACGAGGACCCTAAGCTTCCACAGGTGTGGGTTCGTCCATTTTATTCGATTTCTGTGTTCTTATAGCATCAGCAATGGTCTTTCTTTTAACAGCTTCACCATGAATGTTCATGTCTGGTTGTCAAGGTCCCTCTCCCTACACGTGACTCTTCCCAGACTTTTAATATTTCCTAAATTTTTTTTTTGTCAAACAGTAAGAATTCATTAAATACTCTAATACTAATCTAAAAATATTTTGATCTCATAGAATTTTATGATTTAGAAGCTCCGTCACAATCTCAAAAATGCACCTCAATGTAGTAAACATTCACTGAGGGTGTGTGTCGGGCCGGGCCGACACCACGGGGTATGGGCATAAAATCGGTGGGGCAGGTGGGCTCAGCCTCGGGTGTGAGATCCCTGCTGCCCGAAACTGCGTCTCAGTGTTTCACCCAAAGGGGCAACAGCTGTGGCTGTTTCTCGAGATATACATCCTGGCTCTTCTGGATTTTAAATCTTTTTATCTGGGGGAGGGGGAGGGTAATTAGGTTGCTTTATTTAATGGAGGATTGAACCTTGGACCTCGTGCATGCTACTCATGCGCTCTACCACTGAGCCCTGCCTTCCCCTTAAATATTTTGTTTGCTTTGAGACCAGTGCTCAAACACGAGTCTTGGATTTGGGGTTTGGACACTACTATACTCTTGGAACACCACCTGTAAAAGTTACAGTTGCCCTAGGGTGTGTTTGATGATGAAAACATAGGAGAAAAAGTCCAACACAGGCACACCCACCTCCTTTTCAAGAGAGCACGGGGAATGCAACCTGAAAAGCAACATGGATGAATCAGGAAGTGACAATTAAATCCAAAATCAAAAAGACTATTTGCCCTTCAAAAGAATCCTGTCCAGGTTCCTACTGTAAAGTACTGCTTTGCATTCAAAATACCATTTGAAACAAGGGCCTACTGTGCAGCACAGGGAACTGCATTCAATACTTTGTGATAAACTGTGATGGAAAAGAATCTGAAAAAGAACAGATATATGTGTGTTTAACTGAATCACTTGGCTGTACACTTGAAACTAATGCAACATTGTAAATTAAGACTACTTTAACTTTAAAAGAGGGAAAAACTATCATTTGATGTAAAAAAAGAGGAAAATTTGGGGAGATTTTAAGTACAGAATCAGAGCCTTCTGTAATGAGGGTGATGAAAAGACCTCTCCTTTTTGCTGATTTCCTGGAATTCTGGGTTGATTTTTTCAGAATGACAAAAATAGCAACAGCTATTAGAACTGAAATAAATGCTGCTGTGAACAACGAAAAACATTTAAGTAAGACTTTTGTTTCTATGAAAGGAAGTGAAGAAACACAAGTAAGTATTATAACCAAGGGATACATGTTCCCCCCAAAAACTGGGGGGGAGATGAGTTCATTTAAATCCATTTTATGAAAAAAGACAAATAATCTGAAAAAGTGTTCTAGGAATAATGACAGTTACTTTCTAGCTGACTTGTTAAATACCAGTCGCAGGAGAAACTGTTTTATTACATAACCTCCATCAGTGACCATTTCCACAGCTTTTTACAACTTTGCCGCTCAAAGTTCACATAGGATCTGATCTCCTGTTTGACAAGTTTGAGCACCTATTTCTTTATAGTCATGTAAACGTCCCCAGGAAACATCTGATGGGGACATGGTGGCTTAGCTGTGGTTTTGAACAAAGGGCCATAGAAGCTCTAGTTGCTTTTTTAAAAAATCTTAACCACAATGCCTTCTATAAGGGGATGGGCCATGTGACCTATAGTGTATTAGATTGTTGTTTGTTTAAGATTTCACTGCTGAGTTTGGCTAGTGATCATGGAAGCGTCACTTATTTTGATAAGACAGACCTACTGCCAAAGGACATGGAACAACATTTCCTGAGCTTTGAGAACCAGAAACCACCACTGTTCGCCACCTCTGATTAAATCAATGCGCCGAGACCAGGCAGGACGGAGGACGAAGCTCAAACAATGCATTTCAAACAGCCAAGCCACACAGATCCCTGTCCTCGAGGGACTTGGCCACAGCAAGGAACCTGGACACATCTGCTGAAATTCTCATTTTTATTCAATTCTCACTCTGCATTCAAAAACAAAAGCACCAGACATAAGACAGCTCCACAGCTGTGCTGGATACAGTGGCTGGAGAAGTGCAGAGCGTTTCTGAACACCTGGGGAATGGCGGCCTGAGTGATGTTAAATTCACGTAGCATCTCTCCGAAGCTTGTTCAAGCATTTCCTTAAATGTACTAAACACATAGCGGTGTGGAGAAGGAGGAAGCTGGTGTTGAAGGCGGTTCTGGCCCCAGAGGGGAAGTAAGACAGGAACAAAGCCTGCACTCTGGTCCCGGGTGGAAGTCAGGGCACAACAGCCCCGCGCAGGGGCCCTGGTGGACCGCCCGGGAGACGTGGTGACAGCGGCTGGCTGCGCAGGGCGCAGGCTTCTGCCGGAACCGCTGTGATATGTACCCCTGGTTATGAAATGCGATTTCCCGAGAGCTCAGAGACCCACCGCCTGTTTTGTTTCTGTTCATCCTTGTGATGGATGTGGGAGCTTCCTAGAGGCAGATGTCTTTGTGCCTCCATTTTTCACTGGTTGAAAAATCAAAGCTCCCAGACGTTGAGTACAGCCCCACACAGTACAGCAGGCCGTCTCAGATGAAAACCCACCCCTGCCCGGTTTCTGTTTCTCCAGTGCCCGAATTTTCTACTCATGGAGTAAACGTGAAACCAGAGGTAAGATGTCTGGCTTTAGATAGAAAACGAAAAACACAGGGCTTTCAGTTAAATGTGAACTTCAGATAAACAAGTGCATGCTGAGTGTGGACACATCCTTTGCAGTATTTGGTACATACTTGCATGGTGTCCATCTGAAGCTCACATTTCACTAGATGTCTTATATTTTATCTGGAAACCCTACCCAGAGGAAGAAATCCTCTATATCCAAGGAAAAGGTGGGTGTTCTGTGTCCTTATCACAGATTCCTTCTCCCAAAGCCCTGCCTCCAAGCTCCTTGTACTTGCCTGGAGCCTTGGCTTTTTCCTTGGATGTCACCTGGGTGCAGGGCGCTGCCCCTCTGTGTCCCTCCATCTCACAGGCCCGATGTCAATGTTTGTGCACACGGGTGGCTGCCACCTCCCAGCCCTCCCCCAAGGGGCCGTGTCTGTCCATCTCCTCCCCAGGCCCCGAGCAGGGCTGCCTGGCAAGGCCGGGGTGACCACCGCCCCAGCTGGCCAACAGGGCGCTCCCACTGGCTGTCCTGAAGTCTGGGCTACACAGAGGTCTTTCTCTCTCATTAAGGGAGCTGCTGTTAGCTATTACACAATTTTTTGTTGAAGTATAGTTGGTTTACAATGTTGTGTCAGTTCCTGGTGTACAGCGTAGTGATACGTTTATATATGTATGTATATATTCCTTTTCATATTCTATTTCATTATAGGTTGTTACAAGATATTGTGCTATGCAGTAGGCCCTTGTTTATCTATTTTATATATGGTAGTTAGTATCTGCTGATCCCAAACTCCTAATTTATCCCTCCCTCCCCCTTTCCATTTTGGTAACTATAATTTTGTTCTCTATGTCTGTGAGTCTGTTCTGTTTTGTAAAGAAGTTCATTTGTGTCATTTTTTTTAGATTCCACATGTAAGTGATCTCATATGATATTTGTCTTTCTCTGTCTGACTTACTTCACTTAGCATGATGATCTCCAGGTCCATCCATGGTGCTGCAAATGGGGTTACTTCATTCCTTTTAATAGCTGTTTTTAAACTTTTAGACTAAAATACTGTTATTAGCTTTGGCATTTTAAGCCCCTCCATATGGTGTTTGGCACCTAGAGCACAGTAAATGTCTGTGGAATGAATGAGTCAAAGTGAGAAAGAGCACAGCTCCCCTAGATCAGAGCGCCCTGCCCACAACCACACTGCAGACCCTCTCTGCGGATCCCGCCTCCCGGGTGTCGGACCGTGGTTCCAGCAGAAGAATGAAAAGCAGGCTCTGTCTGGGGCCTCCTTTCTTCTTCCTGATTGTCAGCTCTCGCGGCTGCTGTGCTGCTGGGAAGCCGGGCCTCGCCCTGTGTCAGGTGAACTTTGAGTTAAAGTCACCTGAACTGAGGGAGACAAAGCCAGAAAGCAGAGTTCCCACAGCCCATCTTCGTGGATGCTCGGTGTCTCCTGAACAAACAAACGAATGAGTGAATGAACGAACGAACGAACGAACAAATGAATGAACGACCGAATGGAGTTATCGAAGGACAACGCAATTTCCAGCTCTACCCCCAACCCAAACTCCTCCAAGTATCACAAGAAAAGCCCAGTATTTCACGGTATTTTATTAGAAGGGTTCCAATCTGGTCTCCCAATCTGAGCTCGGACCTGTGGGTCGGTCCTCACGTGGCGCCGTCCTCTTCTTATGAGGATGTAGTCATGTCAACGGGGCCACTCTGATGACCTCACCTTGACTTGACTGCACCTGCAAAGACTCATTTCCACACAGGGACCAGGAGCACGACTGCAACCTCCCTTTTCTGGGGGGACGCAGTTCAGCCCGTAAGATCCAAGGTCTCGGCTGTGCGTCACACACAGAGTCCTTCTACAAACCGGAAGAGTCACAGCTAAGGACTGTCACCTAGTCATTGCGGGAGACGAGGAGCGAATTCCCCACCAGAATAAGTGCTGAGTCCTGGGGTTCTGAATGGCCCAGTTCCTGACTGTTTCAGCCACAGCATCACCCACAGGCAGGAGAAGGTGCTCGCTTCGTGTTTGCTGAGGAGAAACGTGTGTGCGGAAGTGAACCACCAAACTGACAAGGAAGCCACAAGTGAACATGGAGAGGTTCCTGACAAGTGTGGGTTTCTGCATGATGGACACACTCCACTGGATCTAAGACACCTTCAGTTAAAACGATCTCCACTGTTCTTTGTGCCACAAGAAAGGAAAAAACGCTGCGCGCTGAACAGTTACACAATGAACTCCCATCACTTAGAGCTGTGTGTGTGTGTTAGTTCTCTTATTTACTCATAGACATTTACTATCACGTGTTTCTTTTATGCATGAAAATGAAAAGAAAGCTGAAACTTTGTAAGTGGTTAAGATGTTTTAAAAAGCCTTCAAGAGGGAGGCTGTAGCTCAGCGGTGGAGCACATGCTCAGCACGCTCGAGGGCCTGGGCTCAACCCCCAGTGCCTCCAAAAAAAAAAAAAAAGAGACTTGTTTCAAACAAAGTTTTAAAAATAGCTTTATAAAAAAATTAAAAGTCTTCCAATTCAGCACCTGACGTCCCCTCCCTGGGTCCAGCTTTCTCACTCGGAATTAACCTCTGAGCTGTGAGGAGCAGGGATGGAGAAATGGAGACGCGCTTCTTGAAGCGGGCTCCTCTGCTGCCCTTGGCTTTGAGCAAGATGCTAACACCCGTTCTGTAAATTTTGATGCTGGTCCTTTTTAATGTTAAAAAACAGGAGCCAAAATGGATCCAGAAAATAACTAAATGGTTTCCTGTCTCAAATGATCCGAGTTATGGGATGGTTGAAAGTCCAGGCGTCCTGGCAGCAGGAATGACAAGTCGACATGCGGTTTGCGGGGCGGCTTTTCAGTTAGTTTCTCACCCGCACAGCAAGACCGCACCACAGCATCAGGGCGGTGGGCAGACGCGTGCCTACACTAGGGGTTAGGATGTGGAGGGAAAGGCACGTGCATGACTGATGAGTGACCCAGAATTGCTAGCAGGGACCATCTGCCGTCTTCCCTGGGACTGTGTTGACAAAACACATAGCCTCTGTTAGGAAAAGCCAGTGTCACCCAGCCCTCGTGACAAGGAAACCCAGTAACGCCTAAAGCGACCTGGGGTAGAAATCAGAGACGGTAAAGAACCATCTGAATGGCAGAAGCATAAACAAATCCGCTGGGTGAATGTTTTAGCAGAGTTTTAACGTCACTGACCAGTAAGTCGGAGGCACGGGATGGTAGCAAGAGTCGGAGTGAGACCTTGGTCCTGACCGATGTCTGGGTGACCTTGGGCGTGCTTCTTGACCTTTCAGGCTCTAGTTTTCACATGCGCCACACACGACGCTCAGGTTTGTCCCACATTCCATGCTCCACTCTTTGTTTTGGACAAAAGCCCCATGGCCACTGTGGTTGGACCTCTTGCTCAATTCATTGTCTGCTGCTCTTTGCTCAAAGGATCTACCAAACCCTCTCCACACAGGATTTGTTACAAACCAGCAGTGGCGTCCCCAGCCCTCTGCTGTGCGGGCTGCTGTGAAGTGTCCGGAGGCACTCGGAAATGTTTTTATGAAACTTCAAACAACCTTAAATCTCCTCTAGTTCAGCCTCCTTTACAAATCTAGAACTCTTCTCCAATAACTCAGCCTCTGCTCACCTGCTCCGCTGAGTGTGCCCAGAGGTATGGCTGGGTCTTAGCAAGGCAGCCACTCCATCAGTGACTCCAACGGCGAGAACATTCTTCCCTGCCCCGTTGTCGCAAACAGCTGGAGTAGACGAGGAAGTCCAGAAATGGATCCAATAAGGGAACAAACGCAGCCTATCCCCAAATGGCTTATGCCCTCAACATACAGCACACTAAAAAGTCAATGAAACAACGAATAACTTAGCAGTAAAATGGGCAAAGAACAGGAGCGGATAGTTTACCCAGAAAGGAGATATCTTTATACTCAAGCTGATGCCAAGTTAAACTACGATGAGGTAGCATTTTCAACTCGCAGGGAGGCAGAGGTCAAACAGCTCAGTGAGGCTGCTCCTTAGACCGTGAGGAAACAGGCATCCTTCTGCATTGTGGGTAGCAACCTACACGAAGGGAAATTGGGCAATATCTATGAAAATACGAAAGCATGTATCTTTTACCTACCGATTTCACTTCTAGAATAATAAATTACAGCAGCAGGTCTCAAGCTTTTTGGTTTCAGGACCACCTTATGCTTTTAAAACTATGGAAGATGCCAAAAGCTACCGATATTTACCATATTGGAAATTTAAACCGAGACATCTAAAAGGTATCTGACGTGTTATAAAAGGACAATAATAAGTCCATTGCATGATAACGAAATAGCATATTTTTCCTAAAATTTTTTTTAAATGGAGAAAATTTTAAAGAGTGAAAAATATTTTAAAATATTTAAAATAATATTTTAGAGTATTTTTTTAAATCAGTGAAATGAAAAGTATACATTTGTGCAAGTCTCTTCAACGCCTGGCCTCAGCGATGACGTGTGGGTGCCCACAGCTGCTTCCGGGCTCAGCCTGTGCGACGTCGTGTGGGCTGAAGCCTGGGAGGAAGTCTGCCCCCCACCCGGGGGGGGACTCGGGAGCGAGGGGTCCCAGGCCCGCAGGGGCCGCGCTGTGCGAAGCCCAGTGCCACAGACAGCCCCACACGTGTGAACGGACTCACTCGCCGGCTCCCCCGCCGACGGGCGGTTTGCACCGCAGAGGACCACAGCCCCGTGCCCCGAGGCGGGACGGGGGAGACGCCGCACGGCCCCTGAAACGAGCGAGGGGCGGCCCCCGGGGACTGGGTGTCACCCACGGAGCTGGCAGGGGTGCTGCTCAGGAAGGACTCGGCGCAGAGCAATCGGCAGCCTTTCCTCTTTCACACGCGAGACACGTTACCTCCCCGGAAGGAAGTGCCACGACGCCGCCGAGGGCTGCTTCCCGCGCAGCCGCGGGCTCGCTCTCCATCCCGTCCGCGCGCTTTGTACTGAGGCGGGGGGCCCCACAGAGAGCCCCGCACGACCCGCAGGCAGGGCCGCTACTCTCCGGCCAGCACCGTCCGCTCCCTGGCCCAGCGGCTCCACCGCACTGTTGCCTCCGAAACGGCTTACTCACTCCCAACCGGGCTCACTCCTGAGTGGCTCCTTCCTTCACGCCTGACTGGTTCATTTCCCGAACTTCCAATTGGTCCATTTGTAGTCCTTTATTTGCATGGAGCCTACTCCTGATTGGTTATTTCTCTCCCTCCTGATTGGTCCAGTTCTACAACGCTTGTTCCTAATTAGTCAACTTTCGTCATACCTCATTTGCATATGATGTTGCAAAGTGCAAACTGGAAGCCTACGAAAGCTGATGTAAACCTACAGACGGGGTCCAGCGCTTGGAGTGTTTACTCTTCTGGGCCCGCTGGTGTAGTAAACCTGAGTTCTCCAGCCCTCCAGTGCTGCTTGGTCTGTCACCCGATCCAGGTTGCTGTCACAACTGAGCTGTAACACATTTTTCCACAACAGTACCTTTGGAATTTTGTATCCTCTGCTTGTATCTTCCGGTGAAAAAATTAGTTAATTAACATAAGCACAAACTTTTAACCTGTTTTGCAAGGTTGTTCTGAGGGCAAAATGAACAAATGCATGGAAAACAGCCTGGCGCATTGTAGATAATCAATGATTGCTGAAAAACCAATGGTTTTATATAATGTGCTAACTCGAGGTTTTGTTCTTTCAAGTTCTGAGTCATCCTAATTAGCACGGCCACCCCCCAGGGTCTCCCCTGAGAGGAGCGATCGTCCCAGGTCTGGTCAGGAAGCCGGTAAGCTTTTATTTTCAAGTGTTCAACATGTCATGTAAATAATTTTGGGTAACCAGATCATTCTTGGGACAGTACCTTTTCTTCTCTCCTCAGCTCTGATAATCTCCACTAGAAAGAACCTTCCAGAAACCAGGGTCCTTACACCCACTGTGGGAGACCAAGGAAGTGAATGAATCATGGATTTTCTGCATCTATGGTACGTCCTTTTTTCTGTGTGGATTCATTTCCATCCGGTTTTGTTTTTAATGCCGCCTGGTGTATTCTTCCTACACTGGCACTGAGAGGCCAGCCCACTGACGAGCACTCCTTGTTTGGTGTGTAGGGATTCGTTATTCTGTTTCACTTGGTCTTAGGCTTGTAAGATTTTAGGCCGCAGCAATATTTCTTCCTCCATAATAGTCAACAATCACAATCTAAATTTAGGATTCAATTTAGGAAAAATGTCCTACCCATCTACAATTACTTTGTTCTGTGTTTTCAACAGCCAACGGAATAATAAGCATCGGACGCCCACTGCCTCAGCTGTGCTGTGCTGGACCACACGGTCCAACCTCACACCGTCTGTCATGCTGACGGACACTGTTTCCTGCACGTTCCCATCTTCTCCGAGTTGGTGTGATAACTACATCTTCCCAGGAAGAGGGTTAAATATATCTGTTCTTAGAGAGAGAAGCCAGTCCACCAGTGACTTGTTAAAGCCACGCCCTCATGCCCGGGGCCCCGCATGACGTTTGCTGAGAATTCTGGTCCATTCCTCACTGGAGGGTGTTCATTTGTTCATTCACTCATTCATTCACTCCCGAAGCTACTGAATGTCTACTCTGCAAGTCCTAGGGCTGGAACAATGATGAGTGAGACACGCCCCAGAGGCAAACTCAGAAACCTTTCCAACTACACTCCCCCCCAGACGCCCCGCTCCTGGTCGGGGGAAGTGAAAGCCGGTCCGAGTGTGGGAGTCCATCCTTACGCCTCTCTGGTGATAGTCACACCCACTGCAAACCTTCCTTTCCCAAATCTACTTTGGATTTAAAAATAAACACTGTTATTTAAAAGTGGAAGTGGAAGTGTTCCTAGAAGTTGACTTTGAAGGTTGCATGTGGTTCACTTCGAGCACAGATCGGTGTCGGGTGGCTCTTCCTCCCTCGGGGCGGACTGTCCCCTGCTCCCCTGCAGGCGGCTTGCAGCGCAGGCCTGCAGCCCTGCGTCGTGGGCGGTGAGAGTCACCGGATGGGGGCACTACAGGCGCAGGGCCACCAGGGCCGTGCAGCCCCTTGGGCCAGGCCGGCTGGGGAAGGCGGGGTCACCATGCTGACGTGGGCTTGCAGGTCAAATGTCAACGAAGCCTAGAGGTTCTTCTCGCTGTCCCCTAAATAGGAAATGGACGGTGACAAGTAATGGACTGTCCGTTAAAGATGAATAACCGGGCCTGGGAGAAAGGACTGGGAACGCAGAGAAAACCATATGAGCAGTGCGGGAAATACTGCATCTGTAGATGTCAGTCAGTGACTTCACACAGCTCTGCCCGTGCGGTTTTACAATCGCAAGCCCTGAACCTGGCGCTTTTCCCCAGGAGCTCAGAGCGAAGATACGATGGTGGAGTCGGGGGCTTGGGGGATGACTGGGTGCCTTCTCCGTCGCTGGCACCTCCAGGGAGGCAGACAGCTTGGGCCAGTAGCAAACGGGATCTTCCTACTCAAGGACACGCCAGAACCTGGCCAGGGTCTGCCGTGGGGACGTCGGCTTCTCCAGAGGACGTGTGGAGGGTACTGGCGCAATGATGTGGAGTGGGGTTGTGACCTGCCTGCGGAGCCCTGGCCCTCCTCCTATGTAGCTGCCCGGGATCCTAAAAATTCCAGTGCAACTTTATGCAACTCTCTGTGCAGCTGGACACTCTACTTCTAAATCCACATTTCTGGAGCTTGGCTGGGCCACAGTCCCTTCTAAGTCTCCAGGGGAGGCTGGCCCTAACTCTTCCTAGCTTCTGGAGATGACCAGCGATCGTGGGCACTTCTCAGCTTATAAGTACATCTCTCGTATCTCTCCTTCTGTCTCTCTCCCCTTCTTATGAGGACACCAGTCACATTGGATTACAGGCCCACCCTCCTCCAGTGTGACCTCATCTTAACTTAAATAATTTCACCTGCAATGGCCCCATTTCCAAATGAGGTCATATTCTGAGGTTCCAGGAAGGACGAGAATTTGGGGGCACTAGACAGCCTCCCCCTCCCCTTTTGCCTTATTCTCTATCCCAGAGCCATTCTGAAGTCACTCCCTTTTCAAACCCGAACCTTCCCTCGGCCCTAACTGGCAAGGTCCGGCTCCTCCTCATCTGTCCTGTCCCAGTGCCCCTTTATCACGGAGGCATGCTCAGCCTCTCCCTTGGCCCTTCCCCACCTTTCTCCCACTTTTGCCCATTACTGGAATTTTCGTAGCAAAACTGAGCCTGGGAGTGATGCAGAGGAGAGATCTATTACACAGGACTCTCCTTAGAAACTGGGATGCGGCAGGGAGCTGGGGACGTGCGAGCAGGACCACAGAGGGAACTGAGGGATGGGGAAGGGGGCAGCTGCGGGTACAGCCGATCAGCCCGGATCTGGGACCAGCCGAGCCCTCCCACCGCTGCAGTCTGCATTCATCCTGCACCGATTCTTCTAATGATAATCGCTCCTTTTTACTTTTTCTGCTTTCAGGGTTGAGCAATGCCGGTTTCCTAACCACTAGGAAAGGAAGCTGTGAATGCACGTGGGGCGGTGGCGTCTCCTGGGCTCTGGACACGGTGCCTCTTCTCCCACATCTTTGGGCTCTGGAAGGTGGTCTTGCAGTCAGCACAGATGTGGAAGATTCATTCCTTGCGAAGCTTGGGCTTGGTGGGTGTGGTCCTGGCATAGTCACCTCTGTTGTGCTGGATTCAACTTACATTCTGCAGAGCCGGGGGAGTCCTGCCCTCATCTCTGAGCAGAGAGTGACGGCACGGCCGGCGTGAAACAGTGAACGAGGGTGGCAGTGCTTGCACAGCAGAGTTAGCACTGGAGTTTCAGAGTCCGTGAGCACAGCCTGTGGGAGTGCGGCTTGGTGCAGCCAGTACGGAAAACAGTATGGAGATTCCTTACAAACTGAGTGTAGACTTGCCCTGTGATCCAGCAGTCCCACTCCTGGGGATATACCCGAAGGAAACTCTAATTTGAAAAGACACGTGCACCTCAATGTCCACAGTGGCACTGTATACAATATGCAAGACATGAAACAACATATGTATAAATACTACTCAGCCATGAAAAAGAGTAAGACGCCATTCGCAGCAACATGGAAGGACCTGGAGATGATCATACTAAGTGAAGTAAGTCAGACAGAGAAAGACAAGTATCATATGATACCACTTATACTTGGAGTATGAAAAAAAGGACATAAGTGAACATATTTACAAAACAGAGAGACTCACATAGAAAACAAACATGGTTACTGGGGCTGGGAAGGGATAAATTGGGATTTCGGGATTTGTAGATAATACTATATATAAAACTGATGAACAACAAGGCCCTACCATATGGCACAGCGAACTATATTCAATACTTGTAATGCCCACATTGAAAAAGAGAATGAAAAGGAATACATGTACATATATATGTATAACTGCTGTTGTACAGCAGAGATCAACATAACATTGTAAACTGACTATACATCGATTAAAAAAATAAAATAAAATTAGTATTCGGAAGCCAGAAATTTAAAGGAAAGAAACTTTCAAGTGCAAAATTAATGAACATTATGAAAATCAGGAGTGTACATTTATAAAGATAGATATATTGAACACATACTGTCATTTTACAAACTTATTAGTGGATAAGATTTTAGAAATAGTATTTAAAATGTGCTAAATGCCCCACAAAATAAGCAATAAATTATTAATAAAAATGAAATGAAATATTGCTGCTTCTTTCTTAACAACGTGATCTTCAAAATCATTGCATCTGTGGTGGCATTGTTATGACTGACCTCTGTCTTTCACCCTCCCGTCCTCAGTTGTCACCGTAGATGAGGACTTCGCTGCGGGGTGACGTCATGTGTAGCCTGCTTGCTCAGGAACCGCGAACCTGAGGACCAGCCTTGACGGGCTTTGCTCTGAGCATCTGCCCCCTTTTCTCGAGGACTTGGGGGGGCACGGAAGCTTGTTTCCTAGATCAGTGCTTCTTGGTCTGATCTGACATTTTAAAGCCACATTTCACATCATTGGTGTGGCTCAATGACAAGACAGCATTTCCAGACTCAGGGGGGCGTCTGCATACTCATTCACCCCCTGCTCCCACACGGTCAGGGGCCAATCCTACAACTCACTTGGCTGCTGAAACCAAGTGTCACTCAGGCACCAGACCGACCTGACGGTCTGTGAGGTTGGTGCCACCCAGGCACGTCTTGACACCTCGAGACCGAAATTTGGAAAATGGGGGCCAGCGCACGAGTGGTTCAACATGGCTTCTTCAGGATCAAACCTCCTTCGCCCTCGTGCCTACAGGGGCTCACGGCGGCCTTCTTTCTAGAGTCTCGCCCGAGCGTCTCTGCCCCAGCAGGAGGCCGAGGGTTGCCCTGCGCTCCTCCGTCCCACCTGGGCTCTGGCGCTTGTCACTGCATTCTGCAGCTTCGTTTTTTATGTCCACTCCTCCACCCCCTTTTTTTATTGAGCTGTTGTCCCCTTGAAGGCAGAGATGGAGGCATTTCATCTGAGCCCCAGCACATTGGAAAAATTCCCTGAAAATGCTGTGTTGTATTTCAAAAAGTCGGAGAGGATTCCAGGAGCCGTTTCTCAGAGACCTTGGACAGCCTGTTGAATAAAAGGAAAGTAACAAATAGGATTTTCATTATTTATTAAACTAATGTTTCACTGCTGCTTAAATTACTGTAACGAAGATAAGGTATATGTAATACACAGTATCTCGCGTCCAAAAACAAAGCAAGACTTTCTGTCCCTGTTCTGGGGGGTGGTTATCCCTGCCGTTGACTGCTGCCTTCAGAGCATAGTGGAAAAGTTAGTTCTATGGAGATGGGAGTTTTCTAGATTGTCAAATACTTAACAACTTACAAAGCTTCGATACAATGTTTACTTGTGAGTCTGGATTTTTTTTAACCTCTGACATTTTTACCTTAAGTGGATGGAACTATGCTCACTTACAAAATACTAGGTGTCACTTAGGCGCTACATGCTACTATTCAACAAAAACATCGACAACCAAGGACACCGCACATGCCTCTGTTGGCAGCGCGCCCCGCCGGCGAGTTGTGGTCAGGCTCCTGCTGCAGAGGTCTCTAGGGACATCTGGTGCCTCTGGATTTGACCTCGAAGACGTACATCAAAGCAGCAGTGGACAAGACAGTCCCCTCTCTGCCCCTCCCCCACTGAAGGGGCCACCCAGCCTGAGGCAAGCGAGCCCTTCCGCTGGTTGAATCGAGCCAGCTGGTCGCTGAGCTCAGCTGACGTCAGCAACAGGAGTGGGGTGCCTTGGCTCCACCATCGAGAGTCCAGATATATTTGGGTCCATGAGCACAAATGATGTCTTCAGGACCCAGTTCTTCTCCTGAGTCTGTTTCTCCTTCTTCTTAAGCAAATGTCTCCTTGTGGTGCCCCCCAGACCCCAGGCTCTGCCCCCTCACCTCTGTTCTGAGCTCCAGACAAAGTCCCAGGGCAAAAGCTGATTGGATGGCTTGGTCACATGACCATGTCTGACCAAGCGTGTGGCCCACGGCAGGACTGGGCTGTGTGTCCACTCCCAGGGCTGGGGGGACACAGCTGTCCGCTCACAAAAGACGGTTCCCCAGAGGGGGCAGGGCCGTTAGAGAGGCTGGGAGCTGCTTCCAGACAGGAAAAAGCCGACACCACCCAGCCGGCTGGCGGGGCCCTGTGAGCTCAGGCGGAGGGCTTCACACGGGAAGGCGGGTTTTACAGGGCACCCGCTACAGCCTCCCTGCGTCCTCCCAGGGCGGCGTTCACTTAGAGCTGGCTCGCAAGCACAAAGGCCATCTGACCTCTCCATCAGTCTCACTGCCAGGCAGCGCAATGAAATTTCTAACAAGACAACAAAACTCACTTCTCTTTCATTTTCTCTTTGTTTTTCTTTGTCCATTTTTCCATTTTTCTTCTCCATTTTCTCCCTTAATTCATCCTCTTTCTCTACTTTCAATCGCTAAACAGTGTTAGTAATATTGGTAGCCTGCCTTAAGTTTCTTACTGGAACAAGGGAGAGGATGGTTGGATGGATGGAGAGACGGAAGGAGGGATGATGGAAGGTGGAGGGAGGGAGGGAAAGATGGAGGGAGGGAGGAAGGGATGGGTGGGCGGGTGACGTGCTGGAGAGGTGAACAGCCATCGAGAAAACTGTTTAATACTTCAGTCAGTGGTGGAGCATTTGGTCCAGGAAGTAACCCGCCTGACGGGTCTGGCCGGAAGGCCTGGCTTGCTGCTGCTGGACGAGGGGGTCGCAACAGGTCTGCTCACGGTCAGGGATGGACCTTAGATTAGGAAGTTCCCCCTCTGAGGCCACGCTTGAAGCCTGTTTTCTGGAACCATTTTCCATACTTCCTGTGGCAAGAGAGAAATACTCTTCTAAGAGCAGAACAGGGCGTTGTAAGTGTCTGTGTGTCTGCGCTCTTTGTGCAGCTGTACTATTTGGCAGCCGAGGCAGCTTTAGGGCAGAGACTCCTCCATGATGACTTTTTAATGGGAATAGAAGTTGCACCATAAATTGAAACGGAACAACTTTGGACGCTGACCTCTTTTCCGACACAGCTTTGCCGCGGCAGCCTTGGCCCTGGAAAGGAAACAGCAAAATCCTGAAGCAGGAATTTCAAAATCCAGACACCGAGACCACCCTCCCCTGTGGTCAGTATGTCCTGAGACTGGACAGTGTGGACCAGCCACAGCATGCATCCTTCCTCCTGGTCAGAGGGCGCAGGACCCCACACGTTCAGACCCCGGGAACGGGCAGTCGGGGCTTCTGTGCTGTGGCGAAGCTGCTCTCCCTACGGAGTCTGCGCTGTGCCTGATGCCGGGAGGGAGGCAACTGGGAAGAGGGGTGCTGTCCAGGCAGCCTCAGTGACTGATTCCTTTTCTGAGGCTTTTTGTGAAATAACAGAACAAAGCCTATATTCTGCCAGACGCCTCCCACCCCCGGACGCTGAAGGAGTGGATCTTACAGCCCCTTAGGGCTGCCGAGCGACCCTGCTCACCACACCCTCCTCTGCTCCTCTCCTGGGAGAGGACAGTGAGGCGTGCAGGGGGGCGCACAGCCTGGGGGGCCTGGAAGCAGCCTCAGCATCGGAGGGCCACGCGCAGACCCCACGCGGAGACCCTCGCAGCGTTAATTACACGCGGGGCACCTGGGCCGCGCAGCTCACGGCTCTCACCCTCAGATTTCCATTTCCCTCTTGTGTTTTATGTTCTTTCTTTCTCGCGCTCTGGGCCTGGCCTGAAGGAAAAGGAAGGGTGAGGCTCTTTAAATATTTTCTGCATGTTTTGCTGGCCCCGCCGGCTGGACGAGGGAGGAAACACCAGCTATTCCCAGGGAGGGGCCGTCTGGCCTCGTTTCCGCCAGGCTAGCTTCAGGATTCGCAAAACTTGTTAATGAAATCCTCGTTGCAAAGCAAACCACACAGACGGGTGTGTTTTCCCATCGGGATCAGATCGTAATTGGGGTCTGTCTCCTGTCTGCACGTCTACTCGAAACGCGCAGCCAGAACCAACAACAAAGATGTAAAAGCCATAAAATCTTTACAACCATTTAAAATAATAGGACGTGCCTTGTAGGAATAGTCATTTGTGAGCTGTACACATTCTTCATAAATCAGGCGCCCGAAATGTCAACCCACCAGATACACATTTAACCTCAACAATGAGCGGCAAGAATAAATCCCAGCCACGCGCTGAACCGGCTGCCGCCCTCCGTTCTTTGCTGACATTTAAGCGGATAATTTTGGAAGTGGATGGTATGGTCCCAGGAAATTAAAACTAATCTTTTCTCCCAATAAATTCTCTCATGAGGCAGATGCACTTGAAATAATTTCATTGATTTTGAGGTCCAAATTAGAAAATTCTTCTCAAGACATATCATTGCAATCTTCAGTATGGACCCAGTGCTGGTTTATCGTTCCTCCGTCCCGCTAAGGAAACCTCCAAGGTGCCCAGGCTCCCTGCGGACTTTCCTACCTCATCCGTGCCCTTTGGTGCTCGTTGACTCAAAGGTCCTCAAGGGCTGCAAAGCCGTCTCAGGGCGAGGATTCCGCTTCCCCTGTCTGCTGGAGCTTCATCCTCCTGGTAATCCTACGAGGCATGAAATAGAATTGTGTCCATTTTCTAAATGAGGAAACGGAGGCTCAGAGACGTGAAGTGCTTTGCTTGTGGTCACACAGCTCTAAGTGACGGACTCATGCCCTAAGTCCAGGTGGACCTGAGTCTAAGACCTCAGGCTAGCGAGCAGAGCACGGGGGAGGCGCTGTCCGCAGGCGGGCTGGGGTCCAGAGGAAGGAGGAGGCCTGGAGGGGGCCGGGGAGACGAAGATTGCAGACCCCGTCCTTCTCGGAGGCCCCCCGCACCCTCCCTGGCCGGCTCCCTGTTATGTTCACATGGAGGTGTCTCCTTTTGGAGTTTGCCTTCAGGGCACTCAGCTGTAGAGTTGTTAAGAAGTTTTTTAATTTAAGAAAGGAAATGTGTGAATTTTTTGGACGCTAGCCAAGGAGCAGAAGGTGAAATGTCTTACTGCCTCCGCGGCATATTAACTCTGAAAACTGCGCTTCACTAATATTCTCAAAGCCCTTGGACGCTGACTCCAAAGCGCACAGAGGCATATTCTAGGGTGGAGCATCTCTAAGGGACTCGCAGTTGTGGGAGCTGAGTCACCGAGAAGGGGCCATGTGTCACCTCCTGGTGCTACACACAGCTGCCTCCCACCGGTGACTGCCAGTGGGAGGGTCAGGGAGCCGGGGCCTCACCCAGTTCTGTGGGTTGCGTGGAGTGGATTAGCTCACATCACAGAAACACTTCCCACTGCAGTTCCTCGTCGGCACATGGAGCAGGCTGTGGGGATGGCCTGGCGCCTCTCAGGGCCTGGCTCCGCTCTGGGTCACAGCCCCTCCCCTCTGTATCGAGGAGACGCTTGTTGGAAACACAGAATCTCCAGCCGCTCCAGCTAGCTGAATTTCTACAAGATCTCCAAGATCTCCTGTGCACGTGAGCGTTCGAAAAGCGCCCTCCCAGAGTCCGAGGTGCTCTGGTGTCAGCAGGCAGTAGCTTTGATCACTTCTAGGAGCAAGAGAAACAGAGCCATCCTTTCCTGAGGCCCACAGGCTTGCCCCAAGGAGACCCTCCGGCTGGGCCTGCAGCCTCTTTCCAAAGCTACTTTCACCTGCCCCTTCCCGTCCAGCGTGGCCTCGGCAACTCCCTCTCATCCCCAAAGACGGGCTGCTTCTGCCTGCGCTCAGCTCTCTGTGTCCTCCTCCCTCGCTCGTCTTTCTGCACAGCTGGTCGCCCTTGACAACTGGCTGAGTCCTCACCGCTCCGCTCCCCACCTAGTCACTCAGACCCTGAGGGTGGGGACGCTCTTCTCCTTTACAGCCCCGGGCCTGTGCGCACAGCTGGGCGCACAGGCTACATGCTCCGTGGAGACTTGGAGAGCGAGGAACGGGAGGTCGTCGCAGACCCTGGAACGAGACGGGCGTCTGGACCAGAGCTCACGAAGCACCGAGACGTGGATCACGGGGTTATGCCACAGGTCCCTCTGCTAACTGTTTACAGGTGGAAAAGTGACAAGAGGTCTGGGAGGTGTCACACAGTAAGAAATGACTGGGATGGGAAGTACAGCAACTGGGAGGCTAACGTCTGTGTCCCTTCCCTGCCTGCAGCGTCTGGATCCCGGCCGTCCCTGTTGGGCGTGGAGACCCCTGCACGGCGGCCCACCTGTTATCACCAGGCCCGGGCTTTAAAAAAAGTTAAGTAAAAACCATCTCTCTAGTGGGGTTTTTGATATAACTGAAGACTCTAACATCAGATTTCCCCTATTTCTTTAATGAGGACTGGAATCGTTTCCAAGAAGAGCGACGTGTGGTCGGAAATAGGCAGAAGCCGCCAGGATGCTTAGCGGCGGGTCACGGTTGGTGGGGGTGGGGGAACGCCCCAATATGCCAACGCTCGGGGTTAACACCCGTCTCCGGGAAGGCCAGCTCCTCTGCGACACGCGGGTCCAGCCCTGCAGGGGCACAGAAGGCTGCGCCAGCCGGCATCCGGGCTCCCTGACCCGGCCTCCCACGGGCCTCACCCAGCCTGTCGCACGCCTTGCCCATGCTGGGGCTGTGCTGAGCTTTGCTCGCTGTCCCCTCTGTCTGGAACGCTCTTCCTCCACTGACCCGGACGTCCCATTCCTCCACGGCCGTGGACCTGAGACGTCAGTGCGCGTATCCTCCCGCTCAGCAACCTGGGACAGCACCTGAGACACCGGCCATTTCTGTGTGGAGGGAGGTGGGGCCCATGCACGGCTCTTGTCTGCTGTCCCGCACAACTTTCCTTTCTTGTTTTTCAATATTTTTTCCTCTTCAATTTTTAAATTTTTTTGGTGGCGGTGAGGTAATTAGGTTTCATCTATTTCACTGACGGAGGTGCTGGGGGTTCAACCGGGGACCTGTTCGGAGTACGTGCTCTGCCCCTGAGCTCTGCCCTCCCCTTCCTGTTCTCTTGCTTGTAATTACTAACCAGAGCAGCCTCTTTGGGGAAACTTGGAGAAACCTGTCTTCGGCTGCGTCATGCCCCCCGGGAAGGCAGGTCCAAGCCCGAGCCCCCGGGCCCGGCAGTGCCACCTGGTTTGGAACGGTCTTTGCACAGGTAGTTCACTAAGACCAGGTCATAAGGGGCACCCCTGTGTCAGAAGCTGGACATGGTGAGGCCTAGCCTCTCCGGGGCCTCTCCGGAGCACCCTGATTGCGGACTCCCGGCCTCAGACCCGGGAGAGGACGCCTTCATGGTGTGTGAAGCCACCCTGTTTGTGGGACTGTGTCATGACAGCCCCAAGAAACCCACCCAGTCGCCCCTTGGAGTGTGGCACAGGCAGACGCCGCCTCCTCATCCTCCCTGCAGTCTGGCCGTCCCGCGGGGCTCCCGGCTCAGTGCGTGTCCTGTACTCCCGACCGGGCTCCCGGTCGCCTCCCGCTCCGTGCAGTGTCCCGGGGGCCCTGGCTGGCGGCTTGGTTCACCAGACCTTCGCGGGCCAAGAACAGCGCCTGGCACTCGGTAGGCACTGGACACATATTTTTGGGTGGAAAAACTGATATTTTTTGCAATGGTGCAAGTGTGTGAGTTAAGAAAATGTGCGCGATTTAGCCGACACGTTGAACATCCGCAAGCTGACCGCCAGGAGGCCTCTTCCCAGACGGGCTGGGCTGCCGTCCCTGGCGGACCTCACCGTCCCGCAGCGGGCCCTACTCCGGCCTGTCACCACATGCCGTCTTCTGTCCTGCCTCCCGCGGCCATGAGCACTGTCCCCACCGCCCCGGCAGCAGACCCCCTCCCACCCTGTCCCCAGCTCCCCGGCCCCCTCCAGCCCCGCCTTTCCTTATGCCGTAAACTTTCCGGAGGGATCGAATCCCTTCCCAGCTTAACTACCCTCATGGACTGTGGGGTCCCAAGCCGTGTCCTCTGTCTGCTCCAAACGGTCCACCACCCGCACCAGGTCTGGGGGTCGACGTGGGGTGAACTGCTCGAATTCTCCTGTCCTGCCCTGGGTGTGTGTGTCTGTGTGTGTGTGTGTGTGAGTGTGTGTGTCTGTGGGGGTGTGTATGTATATGTGTGTGTGGTGTGTGTATGTATGTGTGTGGGGGTATGTGTGTCTCTGGTGTGTGTTATGTCTGTAGTGTGTGTGTGTATATGTGTATCTGTGGTGTGTGGGTGTGTGTGTGCGCATGGTGGATGTGAACACAGCTGCCCAGTGAAGGACACCTGCGTTGCCTGCAGCTCGGGGTCACTGTGACTAAGCTGCCACGAGGATTCCGCATGACCGGAGGTTTCCGCTCTGAGATGAATGGCCAGGAACGCAGTGTTTAGGTCACATGCTAAGTGCACATTTAATTTTTATGTAAAGAAACTGCCCACCTCTCCTCCAGCGTGTCCGCGCCATCCCCCCACCAGCCGTGCGGGGGCGCTCTCGTGCCTCCACATCTTCCCCGCGTCCAGAGCTGCGCTGTTCCAACAGGTGAGCAGCGACGGGTCACTGCGGATTTAATTTGCGCGTCTCCAGTGGCCAGTGAGGTGGCATTTGTTTCCATGTACTTGCTTGCCATCTCTGTCCTCTTCATGAAATGCCTGCTCATGACTTTTACTCATTTGCTAATGTGATTTTCTTTTACTGTTGAATTTTTACAGTTCTCTGTATTTTCTAGATACGGAGTATTTATTGGACGTGTGGTTTGCAAATATGTTCTTCAAATACAACTGGTTTTTTCGTCCACTTCACAGGGTCTTTTCCATTAACAAGCATTTTTAATTCTGAAGAAGTCTGGTTTGTCCGTCTGACTTTTGTGAATTACGCTCTTGGTTTCCCTTCTCCAAGCTCTTCGCCCTCACCCTGCGGCTGCTGTATGAGGTGCTTTCCTGTGATTTACTCCAAGAGTTTCACAGTTTTAATCTTAGCATTTAAATCCATGGTCCACTTTCAGTTCCTCGTATAAAGTATGAGGCTTATGTCAGGGCACTTTTTTTTCTGTTGGGTGTCCAGCTGCTCCAGAACCACTTGTCCAAAAGGCTGTCATTCCCTCATCAAATTGTTTTTGCAGCTTTGCCAAAAAGTCACATCTGTGTGGGTCTGCGTCTGGGTCCTCTGTTCTGTTCCATGGACGTGTCTCTCTCCCAGGACCACACTGTCCCGGTGAGCGCAGGCTCGTCGTAAGTCCCAGCATCAGGCAGGCGCGTCCCGCGTCAGTCCTCTTTCTCAAAGCGATTTTAGCTATCCTAGCTCCTTTTCCTTTTCATATGAAGCTTAGGATCAGCTTGCTAATGTCTGGGAAAAAAAAACCCTTGCTAGTATTTTCATAACCATTATGCTAAATCCATAAGGTCACTTTGAGACCTGGCGTCTGTATTGCGTTGGCTCTTTCAGTCCATGAACATGGCAAATCTCTCCTTCTTCTCGAGTCTTTGATTTTTCTTCCATCAACATTTTGTCATTTGCAGCACGCAGATACTATGCATATTTTGTTCAATTTATACCTAAACGTACATTTCCTTTGGAGCATTTGTAAGCAGCGCTGTTTTTGGTCTCAGGGTCTGTATGACTTCTGTTCACACATGTGCGTGTGGTCGCCTTGTGTGCGCTGGTCTCCCAGCCTGGGTCCCAGCTGAGCTCACTCACCAGTTCTAGGGGTTTTCATAGAGTCCTTGGAATTTACTTAGACGATCACATCATCTTTGATTAGAAGCCGCTTTATTTCTTCCTTTCCTGCCTGTATGCTTTTTTTTTTCCTTGCCTTATTGCTCTGGCTACAACTCGCAGTGTTCCCTTGAATACAGGTAAGTGTGACCACCCTGATTTCTCCCTGGTCTTAGTGGGGAGCATCCATCCCTTCACCGCCATTTGGCACGATGTCAGCTGTGGCTTCCAGGTAATTATTTTTCATGCTCTACAAGTTTCCCATTTCTTCTGCAACATGTTACCACAAATTTAGTGGCTTAAAACAACACAGGTGTATACTCTTATAGTCCCAGAGGTCAGAAGTCTAAAACAGAGACGTCATCAGGGCTGCATTCCCTCCGGACGCTCTAGCGGAGAATGCGTTTCCTTGCTTTTCCAGTTCCTCAAAGTCACGTGCATTCCTGGTGTGCATTGTCCCACACCCTCTCTACATCCTTCCAACTTCTGGTTTCCATCATCATACTGTTTTCTTTCCCTCTAACCCTCCACCCCTTACAAGGACACCTGTGATTACTTTGGGCCCATCTAGATAATCCAGGATAATCGCTCCCTGTTGAAGTTCTTGACTTAATTGCATCTGCAAAGCCCCGGTGCCACGTCACATAACCACAGGGCCAGGTACTGATCTCCGTGGGGGCCGCAATTCTGCCCGCAACACCCTGTGTTCTAATTGCACGTGTGCCAACCTGGTGGTGCTCTACACTGTGTCCCCAGCATCTAACACAGTCACTGGCGTGCAGGAGGACACCATGAAGACCTGTCCGCCCACTGCTGGGTGGCTGAGCAAACCTTGCTCCTTTAGTGCCCTTGAGAAAGGAGAAGTGTGCGCTACTTTGCGGCAGAGGTACAGTGATTAGTTTATTCTGCTCTGATACACATTTGTAGACTGATGGGGATCTCAGCACAGATTCTTTGAAATTAGGCCTTAGAAAAATCCAAACTGTAGGCTTTCCACGGACATTCCCATGTAGAAATACTCACAGCTTTCCAGAACACAGTCCCGACTCCCACCTGGGCAGACCAAGCCAGAGAAGGACACAGACGCTCCTTGAGTTCCACCTTCCCCTGGCAGGCCGTCCCGCACGTGGGGCCTGCTTCATGCTGTCAAAGTCAGCAGTCTGTCCATCTCTTTACAAAAGTAGACTTGTCTCTACTTCGTCCACCTCCTCCTCACCCTTCCTTCTGAGCACCTGCTGGACAAGATGCTCAGGATCACCCCCTTTCTCCCAGAAGGGGACCTGCTGGGCCTGCCTGTCCTCAACCCTGCTGCAGCCTCAGTGAGTGGGGGAGCAGAGGAAGTGGAGTTTCGCGGGCTTTTCTAGGACCAGTTCATGTCCAGTTGTGTAACTGAGGCCGTCACCAGTAGACTTGGCCGAGGACAGTCTGAGGTTTCGGCTCATGGGTGGATGTGACAGGACCGTGGAGTCATCACCTGAGACTTTCAGAAGGAAGGGCGGATAAGGGCGAATCCAAACCCCAAGACCCACGGGCGAGGTTGGGTGGTCTTGCCTAATGAGAAACTTTCTTGTAAGGAGAAAAAAGGACAACAGGTTTTTGCTCTGTTTTGTTTTCTGTTCTGCCTCACTTCTTTTTCTGAATGAAAACCCAGTGTTTTTCATTGGGAGCTCCATGGGCGTTTTGGCAGGATGACCCCTCCTCCTGCAGGACCCCCCCATCGGGTGGGGTGCTCTCCGCCCTGGGGCCTGCCTCACCCCGCTCCCCGCCTCACCCCGCTCCCTGCTGCTGTGGCTGTAAAAACTGAAACACCCAGATGTCTCCAGACGTCCTGACAGAGAGCGTTCGGCTGCGGCTCAGAGACCTGACCACGGGTTATTTGAAAGCCCTGTTTTGGATTCTCAGTGAAGACTTAATATCTTCTAAATCTGCTTTTTTTCCCTAGTAAGGGACTAGGAGGGACGCTATTAATTGAGATGCTGCTTACCTGCAGCACTAACTGTATCCTTTCTGTCCCCTGAGTGGTGGGGATTTGCAGCAGGCAGTTCTGGGTCTTTCCCGCCTTTTGAAGCTCATTTGAGAGACGCTCAGCTCTGGGCGTAAAGGGGTCATCAGGGATCGCAGGCTGCCTGAATGCGCGTCTCTAGGGCTTGTGCTTTTGAATAAACTATCTGTCGTATGTGTTCTTATTTTTTGATTGAAGTACAGTCAGTTGACAATGTTGTGTCAATTTCTGGTGTGCAGCATAGTGCTTCAGTCATACATGTACATGCATATATTGCTTTTCATAGTCTTTTTCGTTATAGTTACTACAAAATATTGAATATAGTTCCCTGTGCTGTACAGAAGAAATGTACTGTTTGCCTATTTTGTGCATACTAGTTAATATCTGCAAATCCCTAACCCCCAATTTACCCCTCCCACCCCTTCCCCCCGGTAACCTTAAGTTTGTTTTCTATGTCTCTGATTCAGTTTCTGTTTTGGAAATAAGTTTATTTGCATCATATTTTAGATTACGCATATAAATAATATCATGATATTTGTCTTTCTCTGTCCGACTTTCTTCTCTTAGAATGATGATCTCCAGGTCCATCCATGTGGCTGCAAATGACATGAGTTTGTTCTTTTTTATAACTGAGTAGTATTCCATCACACACACACACACACACACACACATATATATATATATATATACACACACACACATGCCCTACAACTTCTTTATCCAGTCATCTGTTGATGGACAGTTAGTATGCGCTCTTAATAAAAAATAAAACACACACACTTTCAAAACCACAGCTGACTCCTTAGGAAATCTTCCTCTGGGACAGCGATGGGGAGGTTGGGATGAGCTCACAGCTGAACCAACGCTACTCTGTGACCAAAACTGGGAGACTCACGACCCTCTCTCCCTGGTACCCAAATCACTTATTTGCCATGCAGTCTGCCTTTGGGCAACGGGGGATGTTGCACACACATTTCTTTTTATTTTGGAAAAGGGTGGATGCTCCACGTGCATCTCCTGGAATCCTGTCTCCGCAAATCAGCTCAGAAGCCCTGGCTCCACCAACAACCACCCACCCTGGTCCGACAGCTGGAGCAGCTGGCTCTGGGCGCCTCCCAGTGTGGGCGGAACCCTCCCAACCAGTCTGTGTCCACCGTTGTCTGGGTTAATGGGACTTGCATGTCTTTGTTTTTGGAGCTGGGGGAGGGGAAGCCAGAAGGGAAAGGGTTGGGGTGGGGGTCTCCTTCCTGCCAGCTTCCAGGCCAGGGTCTGAACCACCCAGAGCACGGTCGGAGCCAGGCTCTCACTAAATGCTGGAGACCCAGGGCAGCTGGCATCTTCAGGCCCAGGGGTCACGGAACAGTCCGGAGGCTCTGCTCTGCCTGGCCCGGCTCGGGCTGGCCGAGGCCCGGCAGAGAACATCAGAAGAAGCACCTTCATCTCTAAGGAGGCCTTTGTCTCCAGGGCCACTCCCTTCCCCCGAGGGCAGCAGCCGGGCTGCGTCCTGCCGCCTGTGGGCAGCAGCTGGGACCGCGGCCGAGAGCCTCCCCCGGGCCAGGGGATGCTCGGGTGGCCTTGGAAGACCGTGATTTGGACCCAAAGTCACAGCCAGCAGCCAGACTAGCATTTGCCAGGGCGAGACTGAGGCTGAGTGGGGAGTGGGGTGGGTGAGTGCACGAAGGGGAGCCCCGTCCTTACCCCGAATCTCTGGTGTTCGAAGTAAAATTTGACTCTCCCATTGATGCGCCAGACCAGGCCCAGTGGCACTAAGGGCTGAGGCTCCAGCCGTTTACTCGGCTCTCTTCCACTTTCCAGCCCGGCAGCTGCCTCGGCTTTTCCCTCTGAGGTTCCCAAGCTCGCGCGTGTCCAGGCACCGTCACCCGGAAGGTGCGGAACACTGATCCGGGGTCTGCACGGGGGCGGCACAGTCAACATCTCGACGCCCCTCCCGCTGTCCTTCCCCACCGAGGGCCCTTCCCTGGGCCCCTGGTCAATCCAGGGCCCTCCCGGCCCCCATCATGCCAAGCTCCGGGCCCAGGCTGCTGCTCCTCCCAGTCTCCCACCTTCAGTCAGGACCACCAGCAGGAGACGAGAAGGCGGGGCCTGGGGTGAGAGGTGCCCGGATCTCAGCAGGAGCCTCTGTCTGCCCACCAGCTGCTGGTAGGTTGGTGCGTCCCTGGGGGTTTGGTTTAGAGAACAGGGTCCAGGGTGGGACCCTGCAGGGGGGCCACTGAGCCCAGGGCCGCCTGCCTCAGGTCACCTGTGTGCAGAGCCCCTCCCTTCCCTTCCCTTCCCTCCCCTTCCCGCCACCCGCCCAGGTCCTGAGATTGTCCTTCCTGACAAACACTGCTTTCCCAGGCTGGGGGCTGCCTCTGTGTCCCCGTCATCCCTGGGCACAGAACTGGAGCCAGCTGGGTGAGTCCCCGACTTCAGAGCAACCAACGGGGACGTAAGAGGCTGGGTGAGCACAGCCTTGTCTCCATCAGAGCCAGGGCCCACGAAGGATCTTCAGAAAGCCGGGAACGGGCGGGCCGTGGCCGCTGGAGCCAGCCTGTGGAGGACACCACCAGGACCTTCCCTGCTGCGGAAGATCACGTGGGTCTCCTGGGCACACGGGGGGCGTCAGCCCACCTGATAATTGCCGGGTGGGTGGACATACGGCTTGTGGTCCCTCCTGACTGCAGGTTTTCTCATTTTCATGACTTTTCTTATAACCTTAAGGCCACCCGGTCAAGTAGCTTGCACTGCCCCAGGTGACCTAGAGACCGCTGCAGGCTGCCCAAGTTGGCCGGACGTCGCTCGGCAGGGCCCTGCCCGTCCACCAGCAGCAGGAGGGGCAGCCAGGGGCACTCGGCCACCGCGGGCTTCAGGCGCCAGCCAGTCCCAGTTTCCTGCAAAGGGGGTGCTGAGGTGAGGTCTCTGACCCAGGGGCGTGGGACCCAAGCCGCCCTGGGACCATCAAGCCTCCATGGTCCCTCAGAGCTGTGGGAGCCTGGCATTTTAGGTTTGCTTGTGCATCACAGTCCCACTGAGAGCCCCACCCTTTCTCCAGGGGTGAATTCCCCACCAGCAGGGACAGGAAGCCCCACCCCGGTGATAAGGTCTCCCAGATCTCAAGCCAGGAGCCGAGCAGAGATTTCATCAGCCTGGGAGGACAGCCTCCCCCGATTCTCACCGAGGCCTTGTGTTCGGGTGGGTGCCAGAAGTCGGGGGCCTCAGGCCAGCATCCTGGCCTCCGCTTGCAGGACGAAGGCTGAGATCTTGACGAGGCAGGAGCGCCCAGAGGAGACTGTGGTCCTTGCTCTCCAACGAAGGCTGAACCAAGGGCTTCCTTTGTCCTCAGTCAGAGTCTCGGGTCCCACGGAGCTCAGAGTGTCTCCTCACTGGGCCCTGCCAGGATCTTGGAGCCAGAGGAAGAACCTCGAAGGTGCCCGGTGTGCCGGCTCCTTGGAGTCCCGCCAGCACCATGGCTAATCCCATCGGGGAACCCCACCACCTGCAGAGCTGGGCCGCTGGCACCCAGGGCTTCGCCGAGACTCAGGTGTGTCCCTGAGAATCTGTCCCCTGAGAACGCGGATTCCTCAGCAGGGCAGAACGTAAAGTATCTGAATAAAGCAAGGCCAGCCTTGTCCTGGAGGGCACAGGAGCACAGGCGGCCTAGCCACCTCGCCGGCGAAATCCCCCTGCAGAGTGCTGCCCGGCCTGGCCCAGAGGGGGCCCCGCTGGGGCGCTGACGTTCCCTGACAGCCAGCCCTTGCTCCGAGGGGACAGGTGATGGGGGGGATCCGGGGCAGAGAGCTGACAAGAGTGACCACAGCAGCTCAGGCCCCAGCACCCGGGCCGGTCCTGGCACCCGTTTTCAGGACGCCCAGCCTGGGAGGTGAGGGCGACAGCCTCCTTTTGCACCTTCCCGTCCCCGGGAGGCCAGTGGGGTCTGGACTCCCCCCACCCCCAGCCCAGCGTGTGGGCCTGTGGCCGCAGATGCAGGGGGATGTCTTCATGTGCTCTCAGTCTGAGTCACACCCCTGGTGGAGAAGGCGCTGGACTTCAGGGTGACGGGAGTGAGGATGCGGGCGGAGCCCTGCTTCCCTGGCGGCCACAGCATCCCGGGCCTGCGAGGCGGGTCTCCGGTCTCAGGGACGCTCAGCCGAAGGGTCTGGACAGGAGCTTTCAGCCCCTGGGCCCTCCCACCCCACCCCCCACACTGCGAGGTAACAAGGCCATTTGGCTTCTGGTCACCATTGTGCCAAGTGAGGGTCTCCCTGACACCGGACGGGGCTCAGGAGACCAGGTGGGACCCTCTCCAGCACAGGGCCAGAGACGTGTCCCCACAGTTTCTCGTGGGGTCTGAGAAGGGGACGTGCACTGTGATGGGCCTCGGTGGTCCTGCTCCCCCAGGCACAGCAGGCAGAGCTGCGCAGGCTGCCAAGACAGAGGTGTGCAGGGAGAGGCGGTGGGTCCCTGCACCCTGGGGCCCCCTCTCCCGTGCCCACTGCGTCCTGAGCGTTTCCTCCTCGTCCCCGCTCTTACCTGAGGCGTTTGGCAGGAGGTGTTGCAAACCTCCTGCTTCTAGCTGGGGGCGGGTGCTGGACAGCGGCCAGGACTGTCCTTAAATACAGATCCCAGGTGCCCAGCAAATCCCCCCCAGAAGAACGAAGGCTCATCGAATGAGTCAGCCCAGGGTACGGGGACGCGGGATGAGACACGTCGCTTGGGCTGGACAGGACTGTGCAGCTGAAGGGGGGACACTGAGTCCAGGGGCTCACGACACTCTGGCTTTGCCCAAATCCCTGAATCTGGTTAGTCCACTGCGTGCCGGACTGCATTTTGATAAAAACCAAACTTTGTGGAGAATTTTCTTAACTGAATTTTCCAGCTCTGTGTTTCATTGGTGACCTAACAGGTCACTGACCAGCAGGTCTCCCTGGAGAAGCAGGGGGTGGCTTCTCCAGGCCTTTGTGGCCACCCCTCCAGGACACCTTCCCTCCTGGGGTAGCAATGCTCCATGTCCTCTGTGGCCACCAGGTGGACACGCCACCCCTCTCCTGGGGTCCACCTGGCTCTGCCGCACCTCGGGGACCCTGGGCCTGTCCAGAGCACTCCACACATGTCCCCCTCTCTCGCCCAGGGACACTCGCACCCCGTCATTTACCTCGTCCGTCTGCCGTTGAGACCCAGCTCAGACCACACCGCCGGCATGAATATGGTTAAACACCACTTCTTCTCCTGGTCCTTCCTCCACGTGACCCCCAGGGCGCGAGCGCCCACCGCGCTCCAAACCCCACGGGCCACCGGGGTCTTCATCCTGGCCAGGGGGCGGCTCGGTCACAGCCCAAAGCGTCCGTCGAACCTGTGGAGGCAGCGACAGCGGTGCAACCAGAGGGCTTCGGGCAGGTCCTGGCTTCTCCACCTCAGCTGTGTGGCTTCCGGCTAACCAGCCAACCATGCCGGCCTCAGTCCCCTCGTCTGTGACTCGGGGTGACGAGGCCCGCTTACCTGGCTTGCGTCCGGCACACAGCAAGGACACCTGTGCCGGCCACCGCTGGCGTCGCACACCGCCATGTCCCCAGCCAGCGTGCACACTTACTGTCTGCTGCTCCCCTGTGTCTCTTCTTTGGCCCCGGAAGGGGAGGCAACGGGGGATTCACAGGCCACCTCCACTCCCCTCGGGCTCTCTTGCCTGGAAGGCTTCGCCCACCTGTTCCTGTTCTGGCACGCTTTCCTCTACCCCTCAGGGCCCTGCTCCTCTGGCTCGTCCTGCACAGCTTCCTCGCATCTGCGTTCTCCAGCCTCACGGCCCACTGCACGCGGTCGGGGCCCAGCCCCACCACCCAGCCTCGCGGCCTCCCGCTCCCGGACCTCCCTGCTGGGGGGACGGCCTGTCCCATGGTGCATGGGGGGTCCTACGGTTATCTGCTGGACCAGTATTATTGTTTCCCTCCCGAGGGCTGAGGGGGCTGAGGCACGGAGGCGAATCGACTTTAACCCAAAGTTGCTTGTTGCGGGAAGAGGCAGCTTGGCCCCGGGCACCTCCCGGGCTGTGGAAGGTGGCAGTTCTCTGAGTTCCCAGGTGGGTTCCAGCAGAAGCTTCACATCTGTTTGGGAGTCAGAGCTGCTTCCTGACACGGCCCCAGACGCTTCCCCAGAGCCCGTGCACCTGCAGGGACCGGTGGGGCTCAGGACCCGAGAAGGCGTCGTGGACGGTGTATGCTGCTGGGGCCAGTGCTGTCGGGACCGCACGTGCCCTGGGACCCTCTGGCTGGGCTGCAATTCCCACCTCATTTTTAGGAATCCCCTCCTGACACCACCAGCCTGTTTCGGGAGGAGCAAAGGGCTTCTGTCACCACCATTCTCTCTCTGCTCTGCTGGGTGGCCATGTCTCTCGCGTTGCAAGAATTCTACCTGTGAAGGGAAAGCCTGTCCTTGGAGTCTCGGTGGTGATGGCGACGACAGATTCCTCTGACCCTGGCTGGGCTGCTGATTCATCCCATGACGTGGGCAGTTTCACCCAAGCTTCAGTCCCCACCAAGGGATGGCGAGCACAGGTGTCCCCTCCTTGGCCAGCACAGCCGTCAGCAAGGTCAGGGCACAGGTGGGCTTCTCGGACGGATGTGATGCACCAGGGTAGGTGGGCCACATCAGGTCCCCCGCAGGGCAGGACTGGACGGAAGTGGGCAGCAGAGGAGGACGGAGCTGCGGCTAGCCAGAGGAGGACAGGGTTTCAAAGGACATCAAGGGAAGGAGCCCACACGATCCAGGATCGGAGAGGAGATTAAGGAGCCAGTGGCCACAGCAGGGCTCTGGGAGCAGAACTGTGTGCTCCAGGGGAGGAGGGAGGTGTGTGTGCAAATGTCTGATCCCCCCCCCCACTGGCCCCCGGGCACCAGGAGAGTCACTCTGCAGGGACAAGTTTCAGACAAACAACAGTAAGACATGAGGACAAAGGATGGGGTCACCAAAAGGAGAGAAACTGCCTCTCCTTGGGCACCCCGCACACCCCTTCTGCTCTGGGGGAGACAGTCCACTGTGCTCCCGTCTGCAGATACAGAAACAGACGCAGGGACCAGGTCGCAATGAGGAAGGTGGGTGCAAAGTCAGCCCCGCGCCCCCACCTCTCAGGACTCCAGGCTTCAGTGCTCCGTGCCTGGGGCTGGATCCCTGCTGCCTGCACCCCCTCCCCATTCCTGGGCCCCGGACACAGTGAGTTTCTGGGGGCAGAAACAAGTGCTCTCACCAGCATCCGGAAGGTTCTGATGCAGCTGGACGGGGGCCAAGCCTCGGGGGGAGAAATACACACACGTCCGCGGGCACACACACCCAGACTCACACTCATGTGCCAAACTCACTCACTCGCACCGGCCTTGCCGCCACCCCAGGCCCACCGGGAGCGCTCGCAGTTCTCAGAGACCTGGGGTTCTGCTGCCCAAGGGCGGGCCCAGAAGTCCCATCCTGCTCGGTCCCTCCCGTGTGGTCACGACTGTGGACGCGGCTTTTCACAGAGGCCAGCTGCCGCTCCCTTTATCAGGCGCTGGCTTAGGGGAGCGGCACAGCCCGTGTCTCCAGGAGCGTCCCTGGGAAAGGCCGCGGGGCTCCCCTCCTCACACCTCGCTGACCTGTTGTGATGTGGGATGCGCCATTGAGAAATTAATCAGTCGATCTAAGCAAGAAACGGAAAATTTCATTCAAGCCAAAGTTGAGGACTGTAACCCAGGAAGAGCATCTCAGAACTCTGAGGACTGTTCCGGGCTTAGAAGTCCAGGTGCAGCTGCGTAGGGTTTTAGAGGCAGAGGGCTGCGCTTCAAATGACGTATTATTGCCAGTTTACAGAATCCAGGTGGTCATGTGACCCCTGACAAGGTCAAGAAGGAAGCTTGTCTTCTAAGGAGCCGTCCTGTTGATGCTCGGAGAGCGCTGCTCTTCATGGCTGAGCAGGTGCTCGCGCCGATGGGCAGGCTTGGTGATGCAGAACGCAGGCCCACAGTGCACAGGCGGGGGGGGGGTCAAAGGGAGAGAAGTTCACATGTTTACATTTTCCCTGGCTTGCCGTAAAATGTGAATTTTATTTCACAGGTCTGAAGTGTGCTGGGCTCCTGGTCCCCGCTGGCGGGCGCTGGAGGCCTCAGCTGGCCCAGTCTCCCACAGCTGGGCCGGGAGGAGTCACTGTGCTGCAGGCTGGCCTGGGGGGCTCCCGGCCAAAGATGGCCACCTGCAGAGACACCCCTCCACACCAGAGCAGAGCCAGGCGGAGTCTGCCCACAGACCTCTCCTTCCAGAGGAGCCCGCGCACGCAGGGCAGGGGAGGACAGGGCGGGAGGCACTGCTTCCCCGGGAGGAGCCCGGGCACGGGGTCAGGGCCTCCACACCCAGCCTGGCACAGACCCGTGCTTGCTTCGGTCTGATGATTAACAAAGGGAAACGCTGCCTGGAGTCTTGGAATCTGATTTTTACCAAACGTGGTAGGAGAAAGTTCCAAATCACTGGTCTCCATCCTGCCTCGCCCGCACCCCACGCCGGGAAATTGGAATTGTTGTTGCTCTAACCCACTCCAAACCATCCCCGTGTTTCTGCAGCACCACCCTAACTACAGGGACATGCATTCTTGCCTCTTTTTAGGTCTTTGTAATGTGATAGAGCCGCTGGGTCGCAGGGGAGGAAACCACATTCCCAGCGGGGTCTCCACCCACCCCGTGGGCAGCCTTCCCAGGAGGCTCCGCCTACAGGAAGCCTCCCTTCCTGCCTCAGACCACCCGCAGCATAGGAGGTTGTTGGGCAGGTGGGGTCCCTGCACACCCGATGCTGGTTTTCCTTGTGGGCAAAATAGGCCAAAAAAGCAGCCAACACTGCCCTTCCCACCCCCCGGGAGCCGGAGCCCCTGACCTCCAGCAGAAGGCGCCTGCTGTCCCCAGTGGGCACTCACAGCACGTGGACGGCTGCTTGCTTTTCTTTCTATTTTTATTTTTAATGATGAATAATACTTCACATGAAACATTCACAAATGGGGGAAATCGTTTGTCAGATCCTGGGTTGCACTTTTTTGGTGGAAAAAACAGTCCCCGTGACCACATGTGTCACTTGGACTCTCGGTATAGATTTTAAAGCTATCTTTATTAAGGCCTGTTGCACGTGTCACGTAATTCACCTGCGTCAAGTGTACAATTCAGTTGTTTTTGAGTCACTTTACTAAGTTGTGTAACTGTTGCAATAAATTAGATTTAGAGCATTTTTATCACCCAGCCAGATCCCTCACACCCATTTCTCGTCAATGCCCACCCGTCTCCCTCCGCTCCAGGCAACCCTTAACCCACCTTCTGTCTCTGGGCAGTACCTTTCCTGGACAATTCGTACCAACGGGACCCGCAGTGTGAGGTCTCCGGTATCTGGCTTCTTTCCCCCGGCCCAGTGGTTTGAGGCTTTTTTCACGTCATGACGTGCATCAGTAATTCATTCCTTTTTTGTTGCTCAATAATATTTTTTAACATTTCTTATTGATTTATGATCATTTTACAATGTTGTGTCAAATTCCAGTGTTCGGCACAATTTTTCAGTCATTCATGGACATATACACACTCATCGTCACATTTTTTTCTCTGTGAGCTACCGTAAAGTTTTGTGTATATTTTCCTGTGCTCTACAGTGTAATCTTTAAACAAATGACTTTTGATTCCATTGACTTTCTCTATTGCTTTTCTATTTTTTATTTCATTCACGTTTATTCCAATATTTATCGTTCCGTTTTTTCTGCTCGCCTTGGAGTTCGTTTGCTTTATTTTTCAAGATTCTTCATTTGAAAACTTAAGTGAGTTAAGTTCCTTTTCCTTTTCTAGTACAGGCATGTCAAGCTATAACATCCTCCTAAGCGATGCTTTGGCTGGATCCCGTACGTTTTGATAAGCTGTGTTTTCATTGTCAGATGAAGTTGCCCTTTGAGGGAAAGGGGGCCCGTGGGCTTTCCTCTAGGCTGTTCATGGCCCTCGACGACGTCACAGACGTGCGCCGACGCTGGAAGATCCCGGAGCTGCTGCTGGTACCGCAGGACTCCGCCTCTGTTTTGTTTTCAGTTGGCTCTTTCTTCACAGTTCTGCTGTGCACTCACTAATGCCTTCACCCCCACCCCATCCCCAAGATCTGTATTAAAAAAACAGTATCAGGCACACCCAGCGTCTCTTCTGAGTGGCTTCTTCCTCTGAAGGCCCAGAACTTGTAAGGTGACCAACCATCCTGGGACGCCCAGATACATCAGTGACTTACCCCGGCCACACAGCCAGCAAGCGGCAAAGCCAGGCTTTGAGACAAGCCTGTCAGACTCCAAACCCAAGCTCAACACCGTGACTGAAAGCTGCTTGCACTCACAATAAAATGTCACAGCAGTGGGACGGAATCCCAGAAATGTGTCTCACTGGGTGCGCAAAGGCCCCACAGTGGGTGAGGAAGAGGAGCCGGATGCGGCCCGCTAACGTCTACCCGTTTCAGCCCGAGGAGAGACCCTGGACTGGGCCCATCCCACTGACGTGAGGGGCTTGATCAGTGAAGCCGCTTCTGTCCGCCTCTGTTGTGTGTGGATGAGAAATACACTCACTCTCAGCGCAGCGTCCCGGCGCACAGCGCGGCCCCTCTGGCTCAACTCGACGGCTTCCGGACGCGTGAGCCGAGCAGGGAGGGCCCGGCAGCGACTGGGAGGGGACGCGGCGGGGCAGTCTCCCGGGGGCCGTGGTTCTGCTCCTGTTCGCCTTCGGGAACCCGTGTGTGCGGATCACAGCGTCTCTCGCTGGCTGCAGGCACCATGGACGCAGCTCCTGTCAGCTCCTGTCAGGCTCATGAGTCGATGAGGCCTCTGCGTTTGGGGGCACATTGCTGTCATCTGTGAGTTCTGGCTCCTGCCAATGTTTTAGGGTGGCTCCCGCCTCCAGGGTTTCCATATGAGGAACAGGTGAAGCTAGGAGGGTCAGTTCAAAGCCCCGAGTCTGCAGAGCAGCAAGAAGCGAGTGAAGCTCCCTCTACAGCCTCCGCCCCATGGCAGGAAGGGGACTAGTCGCAGCTCGCGGGGCCCCAGCCCGGGAGACACATGGATGGAGCAGGAGCCCACCAGCGGGTGAATCCAGGGAGGACCCATGCTTGGCAGCCGGAGCCCAAGTTTGGAGCGGAAAAGCGCTGGAGGACCTGGTCGGGGCCAGAGATGTGCCCCCCAGGTGGGTGACAGCCTGGATCAGCCCGAGCCTGCAGGTCATCTGGCACACCCAGTGGCGAGGAGGAGGGCAGAGAGTGAAGCCTGTGGCTCCTCGGTCACTTCCTCGCTAACATCACAGCAAACACTGGAGGGAAGAAGAGGGCAGAGCAGCTCCGGACCCTCCCGGCCTGCTGGCATCTCCTTCCCAGCCCCTGCTCGCCCCGCTCAGTGAGCCCCTCGGTCCCTGGCTCTGTCTGGACAAACCTCTCTGGCTTGGCTGCTTGGCACAGATGTGGTGTTCTTCCTCCCGCCTGTTCCTGCCCTTGGCCCGTCCTGGGAACTGGGGGGACTTGGGTTTCTGCAGATACTCTCCGTAAAGCCTCCCGATTGCTGTCTGCAAACAGCTGCTGTCCTGAGTCTTAGGAAGCGGGGCCTTCCCGTCCCCACCACCCTCATCACCCCCACCACCCTCACCACCCCAGCCCTCCTGGCACCCTGACCTCCCACCAACCAAGGTTAATGCCAGGCACGTCTCGGGGTCCCCTGCCCCAGCCGCTCAGCCAGAGTGAGTCAGGCTGGTCAGTTACCAGGACAGAGCAGTGCACCATTTAGACTCTTACCCCTCCCATTGCCCAGGCCCCCTGCACCCGGGGAGACGGTGGGGGATGGGGCGGCAGAAAGCAGGCATTTATGGGCACCTATGGTAGGAGTGGGCAGGTGCGGGGGGCTCCCCGGGACGTGGGAGGTGATGCTGGGAACGTCAGAAATGGGATATGTTGTGAAATATTACCCTGAAGTCCTGGAATAAGTGTTTCCTTCTTTTCTTCTTTCTTTCTTTTCTTTCTTTCATCTTTCTCTTTGTGAATCACTCTTCATCATTACTGTCTGTGCGCCTGGGGCTTTGTCCCAGGGAAGAAAAAATCATTTTCCTGACCTTTGAGCTCCGAAACAGATGAGCAGACGTTTGCACTTGTATTGCCAAGGCCGCAGTCTGAACGTCAAAGCACCTTTGAGTCCCAAGATCCAGGCTCTACTGAGAGAAAGATTTTTCTTGGCGTTCCGAGAGCTGTACGCTGAGTGTAAATAGCGAAGTCAGAGCCAGGAGGCCCCACAGCCAGTGTGTAGGGGACAAAGGAGTGTGTCGTATCAACCTCCATCCTTCCTTGGAAGAGACAAAGGATGATGCTGTGTGGGGGGCATTTTGAGGGGGTCCCTGGGGAGGCCCCCGCTGCCACCCCCTTCAGGACCGAATTCCTCGGGCAGGAAAGGAGGCTCCCAGGAATAGGACACCCACCTGGCTTCCCCAGGTGGGGTCCCAGAGTGGCCGAGAGACGTGTGGCTCCAGCTTGGCCAGGGCAGGAGATTAACAAGGGCCAGGTGGGGCAGGCGAGCGTCCCCGGGGCCCTGGGACAGGGCGAGCTGCAGTCCTCTCTTCCCAGGGCCCCTCGTAAGGGTGGGGGCAGCTGAGCATAGACCGTGGTTCCACATCCAGATGGGGTGCAGGGGCAGCCTGACTGTGGGCGGAAGCCTGGTGCCCACTCCCCACGGAGCCTGTGATGACCAGCCAGGCGGGGATGTCGCCACCAACCGAACTTGGTCACCTAAACTAATCACCCCTGAGTGAGTCTCACCAACGCTCTCAAGAGCTGGAGCAGCCCCCTGACCCCACGGAGGAGGGTGGAGGGTCCCAGAGCAGCCCCTGAATGGGCACCGACCGCCCCCCCAGACCCCACTTTCTTTCCACCCAGCAGTGGATCAAAGGCTCTCCGTCCTTGCCACCTGTCGGAACTGGCTTGGCTTCTCACGCCCTGATTTGCAAACAAAACACACAGTCATTCAAACAACTCGGAGGGTCTTGTGTCAGGAGCCAGAGCCCCTCCCTGGGCCCCCAGGTTTCCCTGCTGAGTTTCTACGTTTTTCAGTAACTGAAGCCAAATTTCAATGAGGACAAATGCCGACACAGCATCTAACAATTTGCCGTCTTCGAAAAATGATTCTGTTCCTCGTCTCGGTCCGAGCTCAGGTGCACACACCTGCCGTCGTCCCGGTGCCCTCGCCGCTCTCTGCGTGCCTCCCCATTGTGCCCGGAAAAGAGAAAAGTCTCCCAAACTCTCTTACTGGGAAACACGGGGCGCCTGTGTACAAGGTGGGTTTCTTTCACCTCCTGGTTCTCCAGAAATGACGGGCCAGACACAGACACAGACACTGATCACAAAGCACTCCAGACTTAGTGCCTTAAAGCAGTAATAGACGTGTATTATTTCTCGCAATTTCTGGGGGTCAGAAATTCAGGAGCAGCTTGCCTGAGCGGCTCTGCCTGGGGCTTCCACGGGCTTGAGGGTTAGAGCCGCCCGACTGGGCATCCCCTCCCAGGGTGGCTCACCCAAAGGGTCCCAAGTCCACAGGGGTGGGTGTGGCTGGTTTCCCCGCACGACCAACAGCAAGCCGCCCTCCGGCACCTGCTGGGCGTCTCACACTGAATTCTGACACTACGCGGAGACAGCAGCGGATCCCGCGGGTGGAGGGCTGCCCCCGTCCTGCAGACGCCGGTTCCAAGCCCAGGTTGTCACCTCTGCTCGGACCGACCAGATAGAGATTGGAGGTTCCAACAGCCCCACCTTGGGTTTGAGTAATTCGCTAGAGCAGCTCACAGAACTCAGAGGAATATTCACTTAGGGTTATCGGTTTACTGTAAAAGGATCTGGTAAAGGATGCAGAGAAGCAGCTCGATGGAAGAGACGCGCAGGGCAGGCGTGGGGCGGGGCGCAGAGCTCCCAGGCCCGCGCCGGGTGGCGCCTCCCGCACTAACCGGGAAGCTCTCCCGACACCCCGCTGGGGTTCGGTGGAAGCTTCATCACACAGCTGTGACTGATCGTTAGCTCCGTTCTCAGTCCTTCATCTTTCTCTAGGGACGGGCCAGGGGTGGGGGTGGGAATCTCCAAGCTTCCAATCACAGCTTGGTCTTCCCAGTAACCACCCCCATCCCGGGGCCACCCAGCATCGCCTCACGGGAACAGAAGAGTCCAAGAGGTGCAGGAGGCCTGTGTGGGGAGCTGGGGCCGAAGACCAACTGTCAGAGCAAGAGATGCTCCCGGCCGTCTCATCACTTAGGGCTTTCTGGAGCGCGGGCCGGGCGGGGCGGAGGCCATGTGCACGCTCTCTGGCCTCACATCCCCCTTGTGCTGGCAGGTGGCACTGGCTGCTGGCGGGAGGTCAGCTCCTCCCGCGCGGCCCGCCCTCAGCGCTGCTGACGTGTCCTCGTGCACGGCAGCTGCCTCCCTGAGCACCTGGTCCAGGAGGTCGAGGCTCTTCATGGCTCACCGTCCAAAGGCACATGGTCACCCCGCTGCCCTCGAGCACACGGACCAGCCCCAGCTCAGTGTCCTTGGATGGGACACTAAGGACACCGTGGAGGCTGCCTCCCGCCAGGGCTCACGGCCCGCAGGCGTGACGCGCGGGCGAGACAGTTCGTAGACCGCGACCGTTGCTTTTGTTCACAGCAGCCGGACAGCCAGGTCTTGCTTTGCCACTTTCAGCCCCCGCCCGCCTAGAATAACAGCAACAGCGGCCTCTCAGCCTGAACCGTCACTGGGGAGTGAAGGTCCTGGCGTCTGGCTGGGGTCTGGGACCTGAGCTTCACATCAGACTGTGTCACAGGTTCCTCTCAATCCACAGAATCCAGTGAGGTCAGGAAAGTGCAGCCTGACCCCCAAGGCACCGCTGGGTTGTTGTGCGGGTGTTGGGGGGCATGGGGAGGGGGACAGAGTTGACCCGACAACCAGAGAGGAATCTGAGGACGTCAGAGAAGCTGAGACTGACTCAGCCCAGACGTTGGTCCAGGTTTGGGAAGCAGCAAGCTGTGCAGTTGTCACTAGCCGGGCACCCTCACCCTGGGCCGGGACCGTCTCAAGGACTTTGGGTGATTTGCTCACTGCATCCTCATGGCCACCTTGAAGTAGATGCTGTTATCGCTCCCATTTCACAGACACGGAGACTAAGGCACAGAGAGGTCCACGTCTCATCAGAAGGGTGTGTGAGCAGACGGCAAACTGGGGTTTGGATCCAGGCTGCCTGAGTCCGGGCACTCACCCATCCTGTGACCCCAGGTCTTCTAGCTTGTCCCCCCAGGAGTCTGCAGATATGGACGCAAAGGGTCTTCAGGACACCCAGGGCGGTGAAGTCACAAGTGGGTGTGGCTCCCCGAGCCTCCCTCCAACCTCAGGTCCTCGAAGTTCGTGCACCCAGAAATCTGAATCTTCCACCTGGAAGTCGGACAGGCCCGGCTTAGAGGGGACAGGAAAATGCAGACGACACATCACAGATAAGGTAATGAAGGCTCGGGGAGCTCACCGCTAGACCAGTCGTCACCTGGTCGACGTTCGTTCTGGGACTTGAGCCAGGGCTGGACTGACTCCAGAGCCTGAATCCCTGACCACTCAGCGGCCCCGTCCTCGGGCAGGCGGTGCCCCCGGCGCGCCCAGCGCCCGGGGCTGTCAAAGGGAAAGGAGCGGGGGGAAGGACGTTCCCTCCAAACACGTCAACGGTGCGCAGCCGTGGCGCTTTTTCTACCAATTATTTAATTTTTGGAAGAAATCCAATTTATTTTAAAAAATTCTTCTGATTTCGTAAGGGGCATGTACAAAAATGAAACTAAAATCAATGTGAAACAACTCATAAAATACTTGAGAAAGAGAAAAACAGCCAGTTCTGACCAGGCTGGAGTCCAAGATGCGCTGGCCTGGGCCCCAGCTCACGCCAGTCCTCCGTGGTTCCTGCCCCCGGGGTTTATCAGGGCCGCGGGGCCCTGTAGCTCATCCTGAACACAGCAGGCTTCACCTTGGGAGAAGTAAGTTAAGCACTGCTCAGCTAAAAGAGATAAAGATTTAGCACGCATTATACACGGAGATGAGAATGTGAACACAGAAATCTCAATTAACCTTCTGATCTCTAGGTCAGAGCGGGGGACGGCTCCGAGTTCCAAGGAAAACACAGTGCCTGTTTCCTCAGACCCGTGCAGCTGCGGGGAGAACTGGGTCACAGTGATTGGTGACAATAGCGGGAGGGAACCGAAGGTGGGGCGGTTCAGTTCTGATAAGACAGTGCCCAGCGACAGCCAACCCCAAGTGCCGAGCCCGAGGCGGGGTTGGAGACGGCCCTGCCAGCTGGCCGCAGAGGGGCCTCAGAGTCTCCGAACCGTCCCTTCTGGAGGAACGGTGCCCGGGAGGCAGCAAGAGTGTGACATAGGCAGCGCGGTGCGCCCCAGCCCGGGTGATCCCGTAACCGCCTGGGTTCAGACGCACATCAAGGTGCCCAGCGTCCAGCCTCTGAGAACAGCCCCCCAGGACGATGCCATGGGAACCAGGAGGGGCCTTGGAGCCCGCCTCCAGCAGCTGTTTGCACGTCCTGGGCCGTGAGATCCCGGGAAGGCGGTTATATGCCCACTCTGGGTCTTCAGGGGTCTTCAGACCCTCCCCCCAGCACCCGAGGCTCACGACGGCATCGGCCTCCCGGCCTCCTCCTCGTCACCGCTTCTGCCTCCCCCTGACCCGCCCATCCTCCGCCTCAACCGTGAAAACTACAATCAAGCCCCCGGATGTTGGGTGGACCCTGAGAGTCCAGACGTTTATGTTTCCAGGTGTTTTTATGAAAACACAACCTAGCTTTGTCCCTCCGTCCAGAAGGTGGGGCGCCTGGAGGTGAGAACAGCTCAGTGGGAGGTCCTGTGTCCGCCTGTCACTCACCCCGTGGCCTCAGCCCAGCGTGTCAGTGGGGCAGGGGTGGCCTCTTCTCTGGGACCGTGACCCCGGCCTTCCGTGCCCACGCCCAGCACAGTCATTCATCAGTACATCCCTCTCTCAGCCAGAGCTTTATTTATTTACGTATGCATTTATTCTTAAATTGAAATATAGTCAGTTTACAATGTTGTGTCAATTTCTAGGGTGCAGCATAATACTTCAGTCAGACGTATACATACATATACTGATTTTCATATTCTTTTTTATTATTCACAATGAAACATTATGTATAATGTTACTACAAGATACTGAGCACAGTCCCCTGTGCTGCATGGTGTGAACTTGCTGCTCATGCGTTTTACATATACTGGTTGCATCTGCAACAAAGTGTTAGCAAGTCAAAGGCAGCAGCATGTGAAATGAATTGTCTGCCATGACCACGTGGGGCTTGCCACAGGAATGCAGGCTTAGTTCAACATTTAAAACTCAGTTAACGGGGAACTATGTTCGATACCTTGTAGTAACCTGTAACGAGAAAGAGTGTGGCAAGGAATCTATGTACGTGTACGGATGACTGAAGCCGGATGACAGCGTTGCCCCAGGGAGCTCACCGAGCCGCTTCTCATCTCAGCATTTACCTGAGTGCCCGTCTGTGTCAGATGCTGGAGGATCTGTGAGGTGAGCAGCACTCTGTCACCTCCTTAGGTCACTTCGGGCAGAGGACGTGTGCGTGTCATCACCATCAAGGCAGGAGCGGGAGGCGAGGACTCCTCAGTGAGAGAGAGCTCAGAGAGGAGCCTGGTGTTCTGAGTGGACCACAGACACCCGCATGGGGTTGACCTGTGGAAACCCACATTGTCCAAGAAGCAGTCAAACTCCCCCAATCTAAGCATCTCCCCCGCCTGCCCCCATGAGTCCTGTTCCTTGAAGACAACTATGCAGACACACGCTTCGCGGCCAGGGAGAGGCGGTGTGACACATGGCCACACCCGTTCTCACGTGGACGGATGTCACATAGATGGCCAGGCTCCACCGGGAGGGAGCACACACACGGGTGATGGGGACAGTGGCTGGGCGACACCAGACACGTGGGCTTCCCTTTGTGAGCAGCAAACTGAACAACCAGCTTGAGATACAAGGTTCAGGAGACATGAAGACAGGACCAGCAGGGGCACCCAAGCCCCATGGCAGATGCTCCCGGTGCCCCTTCTGCTGCCCCCACGCCCACCGCAGAGCTCCTTGCTGCTCGAGTACGCAAGCCTGCTTTCCCAGCATCACCGAGGGGGGCCCTCCTGTCTCAGTGCCCCTGCCCCTCAGGGAGCCACGCCCAGCAGGGCCGCTCCCCGTCATCCCAAACTGGACACTCCCCATTCAGTAGCCTCATCAGAGCAGCAGCATCTGGGCACCGTTTCCTGGTGGCTCGTTTTAATTCCCTGAGAGTCTCTTTGATGGCTACTTGTATGTGTCCGCTTGGGTAGACCGTGGTGCCCACTGTTTATACCTATAGGTCACCTGAATGCATTTTTAAAGTGTGATTAACATTTAAATGTAAAGCAAACGATCCTCTGTAACATGGTGGGCCTCGTCCAATGAGTTGAAGAGCTTTAGAGGAAAAGGACTGAGGTCCTGGAGAAAGAAGGAATTCGTCTCCAGATACCTTCAGACTCGACCTGTGACACCTACTCTTCCTCGTCTCCAGCCCGGCCGCCCACCCCGCAAGTTTCAGACCTGCCAACCCCCGAACGTGTGAGCCAACTCTGTCCATTGGTTCTGCTTCACTGGAGAAGGCTGACTAACGCAGGGTGAATTTCCCTGCAGCCCTGGGGTAAGGCTACCTGCCCCTGATTCTCAGTTTGCTCATCTGTAAAATGGAAGTAATAATATCTACCTCGCAGATTGAATGAGATGGAAGATGTGAAATTACTTTGTAATAAACAGTCTCTGCAAAGTCATTATTTCCAGGCTCCCAGGACAAATTAAAGGCTGTGCTGCCTTCCTTCAGGGCAGAGCTCCCATCGCCTTGGTGTCTCCTGTCAGCCTGCTGGCTGCCCCGTTCCCCTGCCTCCCCGGACTTAACCTACTCACCACCTACTGTCTCCCGGTCCCCCCACAACCATCTGTGACGGCATCAAGTTGCCTGCACAGGAGACAGCGATTCAGGACGTGGAGACCCAGTGGGAAAGGCAGGAATAATTGTGGGTTTATTCAAATACGCCCAGAATTCTAACATCAAAAACAAATGTTTCTCAAGCCACTATGACCTGTCTGCAAGCTGCCGCATCTGATGGGCACCTCCAGGCTGTCAGACACCCCGTGGGCTCCGGTCAGGCTGCAGGCAGGTGGCTCGCCCTCTCTCCAGGGGTCCGAGGTGGCCCTCGCGGTCCGTCGGGCAGTGAGCGCAGCCCCTCCCATGTGCTCTGCTCAGCTGTCAGGACAGCCGTGGGGGGTCTGACGCAACCCACCCGTGCCTGCCTAGGGATCTCGCCGGAGCAGACGCAGGCTGTCACTGGGGCAGAAGCAACAGGGAGAAGCCACCACGTGCCCATGAAGCCTCCTCCCAGCTCGGCCCGCGCCTCACCAGGGGGCTGGCTTTCTGATTTAGGGGTGATGAAGAACCGCAGGACGGCTTCTTATAAATACGCATTCCTGGGCCTCTGAAGGGGCCTGAACCGTCCCTCCCACAAGCCCGCAGGGGCTGTGGTCCTGTCACCTGCAAGGCCACCCCGACGGTCGGCTCCTTCACTCTGACTCCAGCTGACCGGCCCCCTCATCTTCCAGAGGATGTGTTTAGCCCAGAACCCCAGTGTCAGATCCAGAAGTGTCCCCGGGGGGCTTTGGAACAGTTCATTTCACATTTGGAGAGAGACAGTCACGGAGCCCCAGGTGTAAATAAATAAAAAAGTGCTTCACAAAAGCACTTGGAAAGGGGTGGTTGGAGGGGCAGGTGAGGAGAGGGAGAGGGGGACAGGAGCCCGGCCCCCCAGCTCCCACGGTAGCCCTAGGGGGTTTCCCGGCTCCGGCTTGGAGGAGCACAGTCAGAACCAGGGACCAGGCCCCCAGGAAGGGGGGGCGTCTGAGGCCCTGAGACCAGCACAAGGTCACATCCCTCCAGGTTAGGGGCCCACAGGACTGGTCCAGCACGGGGCAAATGTCAGCAGGAAGCAAACAAGCCTGACCCGCCCCTCGCAGCCCTGCCGGCAGAGAGGACCAGCACCCAGCTCAGCCCGCTCCGCCTCCAGTTCTGACGGCACCCAGCCCACGACGCCAGCCGGAAGGCATCTTGCCCAAACTTCAGAGCCAACCCAGAGTGTGATCGAGGTCCCCTTCCTCCCCGGGCTTCTCCGCGACGCCCCCAGCCTGGTCCCCAGCACCTGCTGGGTGGTCAGAGCGCAGCGGCAGGCGGCCCCTCCTCCGCCCGCGGTTCCTCACCTGCCGGGTGCGGGAGTGCCGCCTCGGCCAGCGCGACTGGGACGACGCGCAGATGCTACCGAGTGCCCGCGTGCGCGGTGGGCACATTGGAGGAGCTCAACAAATGCTCCTCCCAGCTGCCCCTCCGGTCCCCTCACGGGTCCCCGAGCTCTGTCAGTTCTCCCTCCCGGTTGTTTACCTGCTGCTGCCGCCCTTACTCTGCTTCGTCACGGCTGTCTCCTGAATCCTGGTCTCCGTAACCCGTTCCTGGGCCGAGGAGACAGCGCTGTAACTGATGGTCTTGGCTTTAAGGCCCCCTCCTGCCCCCACCATCCTACCCCCTTTCACATGGCTCCTCGGCGCTCACTAGTTAAAAAACAACTATTAACCAGGTATTCAGGGGTTTCTAATACCTGACTTGACCTTACGGGCCGACCTGACTGCCCTTCTCCCCAGCATTGGCGCTGCCCCCCGCTGGGCCGGCCCCCACCAGCTCATCCCCACCCCCGGCCTTGGCTCCCCAGGCCCCCCACCAGTGCCCCCACTTCTGACTCTGCAGACTTTGTATCTCCAGGCACCCCCATGCCTTATTTCAGAACAGCGAGGCATTCCAAAATTGGCCCAACGTCCAAACGAAGACTTGGCTCCTGTCTGTGTTAACAGCTCTCCAAGAATATGAAAGGAACCCCAGCTCACAGCCACAGCCTCCTGAGAAGTCGCCCCCGTCCTGGCCTGTCTTCCTCACGCCTCTGGGCCTCCTGCTCCTCAACTCACTCTCATGCCTCCCTGAGACCTGCTTCCCACCCCCTGCCCCGGACAGGGGGCCTCCTTCCTCCTTCCTCGGCCCCACATCCAGAGCCTTCCCAGCCCAGAGAGGCCACAAACCCCTTCCCCAGACCCCCGAGAGAACCCCACCATCCCTGGGTGGTCCCCTCCCTCTGCAGGTGGCTCCCTGGAAATTGTATGCCCATCGCCAAATGCGACCATGGCTAACATCTAATAAATAAAGTTCTCAAACTGGATACAAATGTATTGTCCTTAACACATTCCATTCCGACAGTGAATTCCACACTGTCTGGAGATCACTTAACCGGTTCCTGATTCTGTCTCACCATCCCAAGCAGGTGACAAGCTCCTGAAGTGAGCAGTGGGGGAGCAGGGGGGTCCTGTTCCCTGGACGCCCCTGCAGTGTCGCCCAGTGCGTCACGGGGGCTCCGTCAGCACTCGCCACATGACACAAGGGAAGCAGTCTGCACCGCGGCTGGCACGTCACACACACACCTCCCCTTCCTTCCCCACACACGCCTCCTCGTGGAACTGCGCTTTAAATCACCCTGGGACGAGGCTCGGGTTACTGCCAGATCTCAGAAGGATTCCAGCACGATTTACCAGTGACCAGAACGCGCTCTGCGATTCCTTCCACCCTGGGGTTCTCAGCCTGCTGTGAAACACACGACACGCGGTGCAGGGGGTGCGGACGCAGACGTCCGCGGAGACACACGCGGGAGGGCGAGTTACAGGGCGCCCTGCGTGGGGAGCACCGCGTGCCCGCGCTCCAGCAGCGCCGGGCACATCCGGTGTCGGAATGTGGCTTCTCCCTGGACGAGTAGGTTTTAAACACCAAGCTATGTTAGGTGCCTTGTGGGAGACAGGAACGCGGTAAATTAGAACTTTTCCAAGGTTACAATTGCACTGTGTATCACAGGCACTCCACAAATGTTTATTGACTGTGTTGCAGGAGTATTTAGAACTGTTAAATGTCTTGAATCAGTCATTTTCCTTGCTTATTATTTTAAAATGTAATCTTTTCAACATCCTTTTAAGGGAGCCAACCTCTGTGCAGTTAAGCACAGCGTGACCCAGCGTGATTACGACTTCTTCTGGGAAGAGTTGTTAACCTTCCGATCTGGAATGAGGTAGCGGCAGACCTTCCGAACGATGCCCACCCTCTGCCCCAAGGGCAAGTCACCCCATTTCACCCTGTGAGCAACGCTGTCCAGATAGTTCTGTAAAAAGTAAGCCTGCCCAGGAGCAGCGGGACCCCACCCGAGGGGCGTCAAGGGGTTTGCCGGTCCGGTCACTGGCTGAGCTCGCTCGTGTGTTGGGAGCACCGTGGAGAAATCACAAAGAAGAGAGTGGGTGTCCTGAAAACGTGTTCTGCTCCCGGTGTGGGAACAGGGAACGAGCCCCTGGGAAAGTGCTGACCCTTCAGGCGCCTGACATCAAACTCCCACGCGCTGGGAGAAGGCATCCACGCGACGGGCGGGGCTGGGGATGCACCTGTTCCAGCTTCTCTGGGAGGGATGAGACACGGGCTCGGACGGCAGACCTGGAGGACTGAACCGGCCCACCCTCCCGGCCTCTGCTTGTCTTGTGTTTTCCAGTGCAGCGAAGAATTTCTCTAATATTCCAGCGTCCAGTGAATTTGATCAGAACCGCTCACGAGAGCAAGGCCTCGATCTTCTACGTGGCTCCCTGGGCGAGTGGCCTGGCAGTCCCAAGTCTGCTGTGTAAGGGGCCGTCTGAGACCCTGCAGCTCAGCGGTGCCACTGTGACTTGGCACCCACTGCAGTTCCTCGTGACTGGTGTCACCCGCGGACGAGTCCAGACTCTACCTGTTGAAACATCGCGTCTGAGACGTAAAACGGGCCTCAGCTCAGCCCTATCGTGTTAACAAGAGCTTCAGACGAGACTAGCGTGAGCGGTTTCCACAAAGACTTGTAAGCGTGTAAGAAAACTTTAAAAAATTTAAAGGTTTGCTGTGCATCAGGGTGGGTAGCTCGATGGTGCAATGATGCTTCAAAATATGTTTGACAACCAGTCTGCTTTTCTTCTTTTTCACATGCACTTGCCAAAAGCTCTTAACCGTGAGTTGTGTGGAACTGGAGGAAATGGAAATGCTTACCGTGAGCTCAAGGTGCCCACGGGTTCAAGCTGCCCCTGCGTCCATCGCTCGCTCCAGAAGGACACAAAGAAGCCCTCTGGCCTTGTTTTGGCGTGAGTCCCAGAGCTGCTTGCGGCCTCCTCCGGGGCAGGGCGAGGCGGGAGCGGGTTGGCGCGGCGCCCTGCGGCCCTCGGGCTTTTCAGCGCTGCTTCACTCTAAGCAGAGCGTCACTGCGGGACGTTGTGTGTCTCTTGTCTTGTCTTCGCAAAGAGTTCAGGTGGGAAGGTTTCGTATTTTCATCAAGTTCAGATTATATTTCATAGTTTCATTTTCCATTTAATTCCATTAAAATCCTGTTTCTCCACTTCAGCGTTGTCCTGGCCCCGTTGCGGCGTCCTGCTCCCAAACCAGCGGGGCTGTGGGGACAGGGAAGGGCGGCAGGGCCGCCAGCAACGCCTGGCAAGGAAAAGCTGTACCCCTCCCCACCGTCCTGCTGCCTTGCCTGGGCAGGTATTTACCCTCGTTTTTGTTGTTTAAGACACAGCGCTCGTCACACGCCGCTCTTCTCAGCTGCACTGGACCCCGTCGGGCCAGCTGTGAGCTCAGCCAGGTGTGCTACTTCAGACTCCCTCCCCCTCCTCGTTCTGACCGGGCCCCCGCAGGCAGCGCCCCCTCTTCCGGACGCTGCACTCGGGCAAGAGGGCTCCGGCTTTTCCTTTTAAGGGAGCCGAGGTTCGTTCCTCCCTTTCCGAGGCATTTCCCAAACACCGTTTCACATCGAGGCTGGGACTGTCCACCAGCAGACAGCGGGCACGCTCACCTGGAGTCTCCAAGATGACCCTCCCCCTATATGGAAGCTGGGACGTGTCCGTCTCTTTTCTCCTGGTCCTTCTCTCCTGTTCTTCAAGATTCCGCAGAGATTCCCTCTGGGAGCTCTCCAGTCTCATTTCCAAGAGGTTGAGATGGTCTGAGCCAGACAGCTCGCACGCCCTCAGAGAGGCGGGCGCTGTGTTGCTTTTCCGACTGTTTGGGATTTCGCTTCCTGCAGGTTTGCTCTGCCCTCTCCGTATGAACCATTTCTGCATAAGGGAAGTGGAAAACACAGGATATACTGAGTCATTCTGGCTCCCCCTCCAACTGTTAACCTTAGACCATCCGCTCCTTGCTTCCTGCTCTAAACACAATGAAGCAAACAAAACCTCAGCTGACTCTGGACTCAAACCCTGGGGCCCTAAGATCAGCTGAAAGGACTGTGGTGAAGGGTTTCATGGATTTTTGAAGACAAAATACAGGCTGGGGAGGTGGCCTGGGCACAAGGAAGGCCGGCACCACCCACCAGGTGCCCGCAAGAAGGGACGGTCGCGCCCCCAGCGGGCCGGTGCCTGCCACTTTCTCCCACGTGCAGCAGAACCGCACGCTGCCAGTGGGCAGGAAGCCCCGCAGGGCCCCAGGGCCCAGAAGAGATCTGCCGTGTCTGAGCGAGGCGCGATCGTCAGAGCCGCTGTGCGGGGCAGGCGGTCTGCGGGACATCACTGTACTTCCCTCTCAGTTGTACTGTGACCCTAAAACTGCTTTATAAACGAGTCTTTAAAATGTTTTGAGTGCTCTCTCTTCTACGATCTTGCCAATGTTCAGCAAACATTTTGTATCGACTGACTCAGTGGAGGTCATTTGACGTCATCGATCTCCCAGATTAGCACACTGTGTGCATTTCTTACATCACCTTCCCAGGTAAGATAATTTTTCTGCAGAGTCCACAGCTGGACTTCTGTCGGTGGGCTCCTGCCGCCACGGGGGAGACGTCTGATACACGTGGGGAGTCCTCTTAGGGTGCACGCTGGAGCGAGGAGCCATCTTTAAGCCCTTGGATGGCACTTCTAGACATTCTATTCCGGAATATATTCACTCTCCATCGGCGTCAGTGTGAAGTCCTTCTAGACTTTTCAAGATGAAAGTTCGTTTTTTCCTGCTGGTCAACCTGGAAGCACGGCTGCTGGAGGAGCCCTGTACCTGGGTACCTGGTTCTGCGGGAGCAACTGTCAATCGTCTTGGCTGATTCCAGGTAACACTCTCACCTGGGACACTTCTCTCTGCCTTCTCCCATCTTCCTCCAAGTGACTTGTCTTCAGAAAAACCTCACTGATTCAAAGACGTAAACAGAAGGACCTTTCAGGAATCAAGAAGAAGCCTCTGATTTATACTCACCAACTGTTCTGAAATCAAAACTCAGGTCCAGGCTTTTGGAGAGAGAGAGAGATAATTTTTAAATGTCATCAGAATTTCCCAACTTGTGGATAAGAAGAGGGCTTATAAATTCCCCAGAGAAAGGTCAAGCCTGACCCTTTCAGGTAAAAGGAGGGCACTGCTGCAGTGCGCCGTGCGGTCTGGAAAGAGAGTTTCTAGGGTGAGGAGGTCTTTCCGGAGCGCAGAGTCGCCCGGTTTCCCTCCTCAAACCAGCACGTTTCTGTGTAACTAGTCCCTCCCGACTAGGACAGACATCAGTCTCCACATCCACTTTGCCTCAGTTCCCGATATTGCTTCCCAGGATTAAAGGGAAAAAGTCTCCAGACAGACCAGAGAAGAATTAGTTTCAATTTTAATCTTTACTTTCCCTGGACTGAAAAACCCACGATTCTAAAATCAACCCATGATTGTAGCCAAGTGCCCATCCCTCATTCTAACTAATTTTCTGCCCACAGCAGGGCAAAGTAAGTACATTTTAATTTAATGCATCTGAGGAGTCGGACCACAGACACTTCCAACCCTCTTAATCCATAGAGTTCTTCTCACAGTGATTTGCTGCCACGGCAATGTCCTGTCCGGCTGGAAGCCAAGGAGAGGTGGTCCAGCCGAGGTCACGGACACACAGCAGTCTCACCCGGGGCACCGCCTGGCAGCGCTGGGAAGAGGCAACGGCACACCCCGCACCCGAACTTGAACCCTGAGTTTTGGGCAGTGAAATGACACCATGCTACACAGACGTGAGTGTCTCAGATCAGAGCAAAGATCAGTCTGAATGTCTCGTGGGAGCCTGTTTTACAGCAAAAAGTAGACTTGGCATGTGAGGAAGGGGAAAGCGTGGTTTACCACCTCTGTGGCTGGGGGTGAATGAGTGATGCACCTGTAGACCCGGAGTCGTCCACCCATCCCCGGGGCTGTGTGAGGGTCCCAGGGGAGACGGCAGAGGGCCTGTTACGCGGGGTTAGATGCATTTTAGTTGAATGTACATCAAACATCAGTCACATCCGTACTTACATATGAGTCTGTCTTGGTGAAGCAGACGGAAGCAGTGCTTTCGCGGGTCTGCAGACCCGGCCCCAGCCCAGCTCTGACGTTTATTGTGTGAGCTCCCTCAGAGCAAACCAACCTGCGTGCCTCGTTTCCCCCACTTGGAAGGTGGGAACATCAGTCCGTACCTTGTCAGGCTGGGAGGAGTAGGTGGGACAGCAAATGTATCTTCAACACGGAGCCTTCCGAAGCGCAAAAGCCCCATAAAGTCCTGTAATTACAGGATGACCAGATTATATCTCCATATATCTCTGTATAATTATCATTACAGGGTGGCCACCAAATGGTAATGCTACAGGACAGGTCCTCATCTCTCAGGGAAGCTGAGAGAATTTAGGTCACCTGGCCAGTGGGCTAGTCGGTCCTCCAAGAAAGGCCATTTATCCAGTAAACCTTAAAGGCAGAGAAAAATATCTGAAAAACCTGAATAGAAACTTCCCTTTCCAAAAGATTGTGGATAAAATAAGATGAGCATACTACATAGTAACACCAAGAAATTCTGAATAAAATGTATCAATCATTGTTTTAAGTGTGTCGCAAGGGAAGTCCACAGAGGTCAGGAATACAAGAGACTGGAAACCAGAGAGGGAGGTCCGGCTGCGGCAGCCGGGGGGCAGGGTTTGGTACCACCGAACCAGGGCTTCGGGTTCTCAGGGCTCTAGGATGTTGAGAACTAAAACCCCAGGGGAGGGTGTAGCTCAGCGGTAGAGCACTCAGCACGCAGGAGGTCCTGGGTTTAAGTGTCAGCACCTCCGTTAAAAAAGACATAAATAAGTAACCCTAATTACCTCCCCCCAAATTAAAGAAAAAAATTTTAATAAAAAACCGAAACCCTAACATAAAGGTGGAAACTTCAAAGGGTTTCCCTCAGTAAAAGAGCACATGAATTAAAAACAAAACCCTTTCTGGCAAAGGGAGTTGGCAGACGAAGTCTGTCTCTTTCCATGGTGCTGATGTGGGAAAAACGCTCCCCTGAGAATTCATCACTACAGACCTGTTTCCACCCGGGACTGGGGCTCCGATGTTTACTATTTAACCTAATAACCAACAGCCACACTTGACAAGGGGAAGTTCTTCACAGAAGAAACGCCGGCCAATACCGGAAAGGGAGGCGTGGTTAGATGGTCAGCTTCCCACGGCACTATTGAAATCATTGATTCAAACAAGGATCAATTGTTGACAAAACCATTAAGCTTACGATTTAAGGAATCAGTAATCCAGAGAGTAACACCACACAAACTACTTTCGAGTCAAATGGCGGGGTCGGGGTGAGGAGGAAAGTTAAGGAAAAACCCCAAAACTTGGATAGACGCACAGCTGACCGCACGTCCTGTCAGTCACCCTAGCCTCATGTACCTGTCCATGGCAGGGTCAGCCAAGTCTCCAGGGGCATGTGTCTTTGTTGACCATAATTTACAATTTTTTTGTATTTTTTAATTTTGGGGGAGATAATTAGGTTTATTTATTTTTTTAAGACTCCTAATTTACTATTGACTAGGATACTTTACAACTCTGCAGCACATGTTAAGCTGCAGAAAATTGATTCAATGCAAATGAGTTTTGTCTGGTACAGATGCAAATGATGTCTCTCTGGTAGAAGAGATAACCCCAAAGTTTACACTTTCATCATCCGACGAGACATGAATCCGCCTTGTACCTAATTTAGCAATCTCACTAGAACATTATTTCTTTCAGAGACTATAAATACTTCTGTCTTTCCCATAGTCCTTTGAAGCAAGGTTACCGTACTTTTTGTTCCCTTATTAATGAGTGAGATAAATCCTCGTCACATACTCCCCTTGTATTTGTAAGAGTCATGTTTTTAACTTTTGGAAAATTATACTTTGACAAAGCATAATTTTACAATGAAAACCTCAGACAATCACCATCTTAACTGATCTCAAGTCACCCTCAGCATCCTCAACGATCCGGACATGCGGTGCCTCTGGGTCCGATGCACCAGGAAGCCACACGGCCTGTGGTGTGTCCTCAGTGACTCCTTGTGCGTGTCTGATGCATCCCAACGAAGCTGGAGATGTTCGAAAGCAAATGAGGACAATTTAACATTAATATGTACTCAAGGCTGCAATATCCAGATGCAGTTCATGGCTCTGGGTGAGGTCCCCTTTAAACACACCAACTGCAGCTAACATTTTGGGACAACTGGGAAAATTTGAGATAGATATTGTATATGACAAGATGAAAATGAAATTTAGGTGAGAGGTGGAGACAATTAATTGAGAAAACTTATTATGTATACAATAAACATTATATGACATAATTATGTCATTTTATTATATATTATATGCTATAATTATAATATTATATATTATAATAAATATATAGTGAAATATACTAGTATCATATAATTATATAATACATATAATAACATACTATATTATTATTATAATAAGATTTATTATAATACATTCTCAATTTAGTAAATAGAGAGAATGCATATTAGGGGTATAGGCATGTTGACGAAAAATTAATCATTCAATCTAAGAAAGAAATAAAAAATTTTATTCAAGCCAAAATTTGAGGATTGTAACCCAGGAAGAGCATCTCAGAACTCTCTGAGGACTGTTCTGGGGTTAGAAGTCCAGGTGCAGCTGCGTAGGGTTTTAGAGGCAGAGGGCTGCGCTTCAAATGACGTATTATTGCGAGTTCATAGAATCCAGATCCGAGCGCGTCCTGGTGGTCATGTGACCCCTGACAAGGTCAAGAAGGAAGCTTGTCTTCTAAGGAGCCGTCCTGTTGATGCTCGGAGAGCGCTGCTCTTCATGGCTGAGCAGGTGCTCGCGCCGATGGGCAGGCTTGGTGATGCAGAACGCAGGCCCACAGTGCACAGGCGGGGGGGGGGGGTCAAAGGGAGAGAAGTTCACATGTTTACATTTTCCCTGGCTTGCCGTAAAATATGAATTTTACTTCACAGAGAGATAGAAAGGAGGGAGAAAAAAAGACCTAGAATATATATGCTGAGGTGTTAACAGTGGTAACCTCAGGGTGATAGAAATAAGGTGTTTTCTTTTTCTTATTTTTTCCCCTTAGTTTTCTAATTTCTGAATAGATATTTACTGTTTTGTGATAAGAAAAGTTTTAAAAGTGAAACAAAAACTCGATACTACCTGAGTGATCTGAAACCTTTTAAGCTGGAAAAGTCATAAAAACATAAAGGTCTCTGATCAGCCTGGGTCTCCTGGAAAAGCAGCCACAAGGTTCCTAGGTGGATACGTTCTCGCCATCTGCACAGGCTTCCCACAGGTCCGTCCTCACTGAGGATGGACTAGAACTCAAAATGATGAACATGCCAGAGTCTAAAAAGGGCCCAGAAGTCTGAAAACTGCTAAAAGCTACTATACGTCAAGTAAGCATGTGCTACTGAAGCAGCACGAAGAGTGAACGTCCGAGCCTTGAATGCTTCTAATTTCCAGAAAGGAATTAACATGGACAATTACTGAATATCAACAAAAATATAAGGCAATAATATTGCTAAATTAATAATAAAGGGGAACATAATGCAGTAAGAAAGATCAACAAGATGTAGAACCTTTGAAAATTTAATGAAATAAGGCCTAGTAATCATGAGAGATGGAAAAAAGCCAAAAACAATGAGCAGTAGGAATCAAAACAAGGAAAGACCAAGTGACTAAAGTCTGGGGCATTTTTACAGATACAGCACGTATTTTTAAAATACTAATGTTGATAATTTTGAAACCATAGGTAAGATGGACAATTTCCTAAAATATATAATTTACCAAAACAGACTGAAATAGAAAAACTAAATAGCCTTATTAAATTAAATTGGACAAACTGCATAATACATATCCCCTCCGAAAACTTAATGACTAAAGCAAAGGCGAAAAGAAACACTACCCTCAGACTGACTTATGAACAAAGTCTATGCAATTGTCAAGAAGCCACTAAATCCAAACCGTCCAGAGAGCGGGGAAGGCAGAGTGAACTACCACTTATTTTATGAGGCTAATAAAAAAAAGATACGAAGTTATAGGCCAATCACACTCATAAATCTATCTGCAAAAATCCTAAACCAAGTATTAGTAAACTAAATCCAGCAATGCAGATAAAAAATATACCAAGATGAATCTGAGTTTATTCCAGCACTGCTGGGATGGTTTCACAAGAAAAATCTTTTCATGGTTACCACGTTATGAAATTGAAACAGAATAAACGTATGGTTATCTCAACATATGAATAAAAATCACTCAATAAAATTTAACTCACGATTTCTTAAAAAAACCTTTTTCAACTGGGAGTAGAAAGTAGCTTTTTTAGTATATAAAAAGTTAAATTAAAAACAATTATAGCTGAAATATGTGTAGTTTACGGTACAAGAACCATACCACAATAAAGGTGTTAAAAACTACTATATATTTTATAATAATTATAAGTGGAGTATACTCTTTGAAAATTATGAATGAACATATTGTATACCGGTAACTTATATAATATCACACAGCAAGTGTGCTCAAATAAGAAAAAGGTAAGTTAAAGAGGTAAAAAAAAACTAAAAGAGAAATATTGAAAGTATTCATGACAAGACTATGAGGCCTTTAGTCAAAACAGAAAAAAAAGAAAGAAGAAAAGAAATAAAAGAATGAAAGGGAAAAAATGAAACTGTCTAATTTACAGTCACTGTGTATATCCACATAGAAAATCCAAATGTTTTTTCCAGTTTTATTGAGAAACAATTGGCATACGACGCTGTCTAAGTTTAAGGTGAAGAGCATAATGATTTGACTTACATATATCGTGCAATTATTGCCATAATAAGTTTAGTTAACATCCAACATCTCATACAGAAACGATAAAAGGAAAAGATAAAAATATTTCCCCTTGTGGTGAGAACCCTCAGGGTCTACTTTCCTTACCACTTTCCAGCGTATCTCCCAGCAGGGCCAACTACAGTCATTGCTTCACACGACACCCCTAGTACTTCTGTCTTACGACCGGGAGTCTGCGCCTTGCGGCTGCCGTCATCCAATTCCCAGCACCCTACCCACCACCCCGGTAGCTGCAAATCTGCTCTTCTCTTTTTTGATTCTACATATAAATGAGATCACATAGCATTTGTCTCTCTCTGTCTGACTTATTTCTCTGAGCGTGGTGCCCTCCAGGTCCATCTGTGTTGTCACGAACAGCAGGATTAATCTAATGGCTGAGCACACACCTCACTGTATGTGTACATGACATCTTCTTACCCAGTCATCTGCTGATGGACACTTACTTCGTTTCTGTGCTTGGCTGTTGTAAATCGTGCTGCTGTGAGCATGTGGGTGCACATATCTCATCACGGTAGTGGTTTTGTCTCCTTCAGGCATTGTACCCAGTTGTGGGATTCCTGGATCACACGGTAGTTCAAAGTTTAATTTTTTGAGGAAACTCCATGCTATTTTTCATGTGGGTATATCAGTCTGCATTCCCACCAACAGTACACCAGCTTTCCTTTTCTCCTTCTCCTCACCAGCATTTGTTATCTTATCTTTTTGATGATGATGTGAAATGGTATCTTATTGTGGTTTCGATTAGCATTTCCCTGATGATTAAGCATGTTTTCATGTAGCCATTGACCGTTTATATATCTGCTTTGGAAAAATGTCTGTTCAAGTCCTTTGTCTATTTTAATTGAGTTATTTTACTTTTTGCTATTGAGTTGTATGCGTTCTTTATATATTTTGGATATTAATGAATCCTTTTTTAGATATATGGTTTGCAAATATTTTTCCCATCCCATAGTTTGCCTTCTTATTTTGTTGATTGTTTCAAAAGCTTTTTAGTTTGATGTAGTTCCACTTTTTTTTTATACTCATACTTGAGGTATCATATTCAAAAAATCATTGTCAAGACTCATGTCAAGGAAATTTTTTGTATGTTTTTTTCCAGGAGTTTTATGGTTTCAGGTCTTACATTTGAAGCTCCAATCCACTCTGAGTTAATTTTCGTGAACTAGGTAAGATTGGGGTCTAGTTTCACTCTTAAATGTGAATATCCGATTTTCCCAGCACCATTTATTGAAGAGACCGTCTTTTCTCCACTGAGTATTCTTAGCTCCCTTGTCAAACATTAGCTGAGCAGAAATGCATGAGTTTGTTTCTGGGCTCAGTTCTGCTCCGTTGATCTAGGTGTCTGTTTTTCTGTCAGCCCTATACTAGAGCTTGAAACCAGGAATGGGACACACTCCCACTGTGACCTTCTTTCTCAGGATTGCTTTGGTTATTCAGGGTCTTTTATGGTTCCATATAAATTTTAGGATTATTTTTTCTACTTTTGTAAAAAATGCCATTGGAATCTGGATAGGAGTTGCATTAATCTGTAGATGCGTTTGGTAGTATGGACATTTTAACAATATTAATTCCTCCAATCCATGATCATGGGATACCTTTCCATTTCTTAGTGCTTCAATTTTTAAATAATATGATTATTAAAGAGTTCAGCAAGGTTTCTGGATACAAAGTCAATATACAAAGAAAAAAATTGTAGGGTATCTAATCTAGAAAAAATGGGGTAAGACGGAGCAGATTTACCATCCTGCCTGAAAAAAATCAAAGGTGAGAATAGATAAAATCTTCCAAAGAGAAGTGAACAGTTTTAGAACTGGACTTAAAGCAGTCATGCAGTGACCCTGAGAGCTGAGGAACAAACGATGTGAGCCCTACCCTTGCCCTTGATCTCTGAGAGAGAGGGTTTCCAGGCCACGTATAGGAAGGGGGCCCAGGGAAAGCTGCAGGATTCCTTGTGTGGAAGGGTTGGAGGGGAGGGTACAGGAGAACAAGGCGGCTGGGATCGGGGGTGGGGGCATCAGACTGAGGCAGACTGAGGGAGGACACGTGTGGGGCCGGGAGGGCGCGTGTGGGGCCGGGAGGACGCGTGTGGGGCCGGGGAAGAATGGCTGGGAAGCGCTGGCAGGAAGAGTGCCTGGAGCCGCACAGAGCTGGAAGGTGCCAGCCAGAGAGGGACACGGGGCGGAGGGCTCAGGGGGCTTTGCCTGGGTCGTAGGGGAGAACCAGCCCTGCGCGGCCCTGGCCTTGCCTGACAAGCACTAAAGGCAAAACCTGAAAGATCAAGCTGCCTCCAAGTAACAGAGCTGTGTCTCAAAACAGAGTTCAAGAATATCTGCAGGAATATAAAGACGCCCAGCGCCCAGCAAGGCGAATTTGTGACGTCTGGCACCCCATCAAAGAGGCAGGACAGCAAATGCGGAATGAGGCGCACGCTGGTCAGTCTCAGCGGACGCAGTGCTGGCGTGGGCGTGAAAGCAAGTCCTGAAACTGCTCCACGTGTGCAAGAAACTACGCGGGGACACGGAAGGCATCATAGAAACCGCTAGGGATGAAACCTGCAGTGTGGAGGTGAAAAATACACCGGACAGGGTTAGCAGGAGACCTGACACTGCACAAGAGAAGTCAAATGGGAGGCACAGCAACGGAAACTACCAAAAACGGACCAGAAAGGAAAAATTACTTTAAATAATAGCGTATGTCAGTGAGCGGTGGGACAGCTTCAGGCCACCACCTAAGACAAACGTGAGTAGAACCCGCGAAGGCAAGGAGGGAGGGAGGGGTGCAGCAGAAGTTTCTGAAGAGATGTGGCTGGAAGGCACCTGCACCCCATGTCCTCCGCAGCATCGTCCACGATGGTCCAGGTACGGAAACAACTCGGTGTCCACACGTGGATGGATGGATAAAGAAAATATAGTATATACAAACAGTGGACTATTATTCAGCCATAAAAAAGAAGGAAATCCTGCCATTTGCGACAACATGGTTGGAACTTGAGAACATTATGCTCAGTGAAAGAAGTCAGACAGAGAAAGACCAATGCCGTGTGATGCAGCTTATACGTGAAATCTGAAAAAATCAAACTTCAAATCAAAATCTGAAAAAATCAAAACAAGGAAACAGAGAACAGGTTTTTGGTTGCCAGAAGCAGGGGTAGAGGGTGGTGAAATGGATAAAGACAGCAAAGGTAGGAACATCCAGTAACAAAATAAGTAAGTTCTGGGGACGTCAGGTACAGTGTGGGGACTGCAGTTAATGATACTGTCTTGCATACTTGGAAGCTGCAAAGAGGGTAAATCTTAAAAATTCTCATCACAAAATCTGTAACTGCGTGGTGACTGATGTTCACTAGGCTTATGGTGGCGATCATTTTGCAACTTGCACAGAGAACTGCACACCTGGGACAGTTGCAGTGTTAGATGTCAGTGACTGCTCAACAAAACTGGCAGAAAAGGAAAATCTGACGGCCTGAATGAAAATGAAATCACCAAACTTTGTGAGACGTGACCAAGGCGGGAAGCAGGGAAATGTGCTGTACTGAACACCTGTATCTTAAAAAGGAAAGATCTCAAGTCAGTGACTGGCTTTCACCTTCCGAAACCAGGACATGGGAACAAATTAAACCAACAGTAAACAGAAGGTAAGAAAAACTAACCATCAGAATTGTAGGGCAGGAAAAAGTTTTCCCAACCCTCTATGGTCTCTGACTGTGTCTGAAAATTAAACCGATGCAGGCAGAGCAATAGGAGAGCAGCACCCACATTTCACTGAGTGTTTCCATGGAAACGGGTTCTTTGGCAAGAGAACGAAGACCCAAAGAAATGACCAGGGCAGGAAGCTTTTACCCCCTCTAGACAAAGAGAATTGACAAGACAGAGGGTCTGGGCTGAGAGCGTAAGAGGTGAGGCGGCAACTGGGATGATAAGGGTGAGTTTCACGGGGTTTGCTTATAGACAGCCTTCGTGACCCTGAGCCCCGGTCTCCGGTGGTGAGGAAGGCTCCCTCCCCCCTGGTACAGGGGGCACCTCTCCGGGGTGGGTTTATCTCCTGGTCTGAGGACAGAAGGGTAAGGGGAGTGGGGAGTCAGAATGGCCGTTTTCTCAGACTCCTTCTGTTTAAGGTTCTCAATCTGTCGGGTGTCCTAATCGGGCTGGCACGTCCTGAACCCAATCCGAGCAGAGCGCAGTGAAATAGAGAGCGGGAAAGCAGTCATCACTGACACGGAGCGCTGGCTCTTTGAGGTGATGAATAAACCTGATAAACTCTGAGCCAGCTTGAGCAGAGGAAAAAGGAGAGAAGACACGACCCAGCAGGGTCACCGCGGAGCCGTGACGTCACCACACAGGCGCCAGGCGATGAAGGGATAAGGGGCCCTGTCAGCACGTGTGCCAACAAATTCTGGAGTTCACGTAAGACGGACAAGTTCCTCGAAGACACAAACCCCAAAGTTCACTCAAGAAGCACAGGCACCCTGAGTCCCTCTCCCTCAATACGTGTGTGAATAACAGTGGGTCTGCAGTTAGAAGCCTTCCCACAGAGGAGGCTCCAGGGCCTTCACCGGTGAGCTCTACCAGTGCTCATGGAAGAAGTACCACCACAGCTGAACAAGGATGCTGACCAGAGGAGCACTTGCCAGTACGTTCTGTGAGGCCAGTGTCATCCTGATACCAAAACCAGATGAAAATTTGACAAGGAGTGGCAAACCTTTGGATCCCATTTGTGAGCGTGAGACTGGAAATACAGGTTTCTTCAGGAGGGAAAAATGAGGGACCATGCGGTGACACATTCTGCAGCTGGACAGCACACATGTCATGTTACGATCAATGAACCCAAACTGCATAAAAGCTAAGGAAATCAGTTAGTAGTGAGTTAAATCATATTGGGTTAAAAAAGTAAATTCCTATAGAAGTAGAATTTGTACAAAAACTATACGTATAGCATGATGGCATTTACACGGTTTTTTTAATTGAAGTGTAGCCAGTTCACAGCGTCCTGGTGCAGTGTACGTCTGCATGCATGTGCGCACACACAGAGCGGGTGCACAGCACCACGACTCAGTTATACATGTATATTCCTTTTGATTACAGGCTATTACAAGGTGTTGAATATAATTCCCTGTGCGGTACAGTAGGACCTTCTTTTACAAAAAGTTTTAAAAACACACAAAATAATTACACATTGCTTGTGCAAACACACAGCATAATAAAAGCATAAAACACACCAGTGAATGATAAATACTAAGTTCAGAGCAACGGGTTCCTCTGGGGATAGAGAAGACGAACGGTCCTGGGGAAAAGTCACGTTTTGTGCTTCGACTGAATAGGCAACATCTTACATGTTTTTTAAAGTGTGTGAAGCACATACGACTGAACGGTAAACACCGCCAAGCTGGGCCGTGTGCCTTCAGTCGTTATTTATGTGATTTCCTATTCTTTCCTGTTCGGCTTGAAAAACCTCCTGATAAAGCGGCCGCGGTTCTGCAGAGCACGTGCTGCAGGGCCGTGCCTGGCCTCACAGGCGCGACGCCGAGAGGTGCCCCACTGCCAGGAACCCCTTTCCGTGGCTGTGAACCCCTGGGTGCAGGTCCCTCACACCGTCAAGGGGTCTCTTCACTGAGATGCTCCCGGGTCAAGGCTGAGTTTGATTCCCTGATGGGCATCTGCTCCAAAGAGCCCTCCCTTCATGGCCTTTGGGCCGGGCCAGGCCTTCAAAACGCTTCCCGGATCGTGCCTTTAACTGTGACCCTCGTAAAGGGAAAAGGGTCAGAGCCACACAACCAAACGAACTCGCCCGATGCTCGAGAAGTTCTGTTGGGAAAGCAGGCTAGTGTAGGCTCCCCACAGCCGGTCAGTGGAGCTGCGGGAGGCGGACTGGGGGGGCTGTGCCCGGAGGGGTTGGAGGCTGTCTCTGAGGTCTGGTCTGGCCAGACTGCCAGCTTCCCATCGTCTACCCTCATCGTTATCTGTCTTCTCCCCTTTGATTGGAAGCTGCTCGTCTTCCATTCAACACTTCTCGTGACAAAGCTGCACTGAAACACCAGCAAAGCTCTTAATAAACCTCCTCACTTCTCTCCATCAGTTCGCAGGAGTTACCTCCACCTGCGGGCAGAGACGGACTTACATACGCCTTCCAGGAAACAAGACACGAGGATGATGGTTTCCTCCGCTCCCAATCGGTTGGAAAATGGCAAAAGCCACCCCTTTTCCTCTCGCCTGGCAGAAGACGCAGACTCCAGCTTGGCCAAGCGCCAGTTGCTCGTGAGTCCTTCACACTTGCGTCAGCTTACCTCAGCCTTCACTCCCCACAGCCAGGATTTACAATAAGTACCTTTCTAACTCTGTCTTTCTTAGTATGGCATTATTTTGTAATAAACAGCGTGATTGGAGGCACTGGGCAGAGAGGCTCCCTGTCTCCGGAGGAGCGGCACCGCCGAGTTGCCCGACGTCCGCCGGGTGCCGTGGGGTCTCGGGGGGAGCGGGACCCCCAGGGAGGGTCACCGGGTGCTGTCTGTAATGACTGAGGGATATCAGATATGCTTCCATGCATAGCCTCCCTGCCGCTGCTCAAGCTTCCTGTCTGTAACACTCTCTGGGGTCTTGGGGAGAAACAAACTTCATTTAAATTATAAAATAATGCTTGTTTTAAAAATATGGAAGGTGCAGAAACCTTAGAAGGTGGAAATCGCTTGCAACAACGTGAATGCTGAGACAGTCAGCACAGGTATATTCGTATATGTATAGTTTTCTGAAAAGCTCTCCAGGCGCGCCGGGCTGTCCGGCCCCTCCCGCACGCTGCCCCGCCCTCCCAGCCGCGTGATGGGGCCTCCCGCCCTCGGTGAAGCCGGGCTGCGGGCGCTGCGTGCTGAGTGCCTGAGTCTGAGCAGCAGTGACGTCTGTCACCTCCAGATGGAAACCTTAGCAACCCAAGTGCAATGATCACCTTCCCTTCCTTCTGCGGTGATGACTGTAGAAGACAAAAAGCTTAGCTTTTAAAACTGGGAGCAGGAGATGGGGGAGGGTATGGCTCAGCGGTAGAGCACACGCTTAGCACGCACGAGGTCCTGGGTTCCATTCCTAGTGCCCCTGTTTAAAGAAAAGAAGAAAAGAAAGAAGAAAAAAAGGAAGAAAGAAAGAATGAATCTCCAAAAAGAAAAAAAAATGGGGGCAGAAGAAAGGTTACAACCTAATTGCTACACGCACCTTGAAGTCCAGCAGGACTTAAATGCCACCCCGCGCAGCCTGCCGAGAGGGAGACTCCATCCCGTCCCTAGGCAACCAGCGAGCCCACGTGACCTTCACTGGACACAGAGCTGGGCCAGAGAGCAGCTTTTCATGCTGTGAACTAGGACTTGGGGTGTGTTTGTTACCTCAGCATAATCTAGCCTATCTTGACTGAAAGAACTGGAAATATATTCTGTTCCCAGGGCATCAAATGTACTTCAAAAAAACCATGCTTTGCACTCCAGCTGAAATTCGGTAGCGCTCTTCACCTCCCTCCTGCCTTTTCCAGGAGTGACTCGGGAGGAGGCCAGGTGACTGTCTCTCCTGTAAGCAGACGGCAGTGCAAACTCCTTGCCCATTTCCTTAAGCCAGCCCACTCATCCATGTCCCCATGGTCCTGTCTGACCCATTGCTCCTTTTCTTGTGGTGGCTGGGCTGGGAGCCAGGTGAAGACCAAACTAAAGCCAGGTCCAAGGATGGCAACCCAGGCTGGTGGTGTCCCCCTAAGACCCACCGCTGGTCACGCTGCCCCGCCCAGTGGTCGTCGCCGTGGGCAGCCTTGCCTCTGAGTCACCAGGCTAGGAGGGGACTCAGAGCCAGCGCGTGGGGAGGTCCTGCCCAGGAGAGCGAGGGTGATTTCTATGCCACCTGCCTGCACACCCTGCAGGCTGGGGAGTCCATGTCCCAGGGCGGACTCCCAGGGAGGGAGCGGAAGGAGAGAAGGTCGGGCCTCGAGAACTGTCCACGGCCGAGAGCAGGGTTCCTCCCTGTGTTACATCCAATCACGTCATAAACTCCCAGTGTCTCTGTGTGGTTTTAGTATCTTATGATGGAGAAAACACACAATGACAACAGTGTTGACATACATGTGTGTCCATTTACACATACACGTGTGCCCACACACCTGCTGGGAGTGGACATGGGTGTGCTGTGCCCCTGGTTGACCGGAGCCACGGTCAAGGCAGGGGAACGGCTGAGGGTCAAGAGGGCGTCGTCCTGGAGGTCAGGGGCTCGCGCTGCCTCTGCCGCGTCCTTGGCTTTTCACCCAGTCCACGCTCACAGCCCTCCCCGGAGGGGGTCCCTCGGGCCCAGCAGAGGAAGGAGGTCTGCATCAAAGGGAGATCTAAGGTCCGAGCAAGTCAGGGCCACCCGCGGTTTCCCAAACCCAGGGCAGGTGTCAGTTACAGACGAGCGGTCCTCGGGGTCCCGGCATCCACCTGACCGGGGTGGGGGGCGGGGGTGAGAGGACAGCGCTCTTCCTGCCTGAGAGCAGTCCTGGTGTCCACAGTCGGTAGGATTCTGTTGTTCCCCAAAGGCCCCTCAGACCATGGCCCTGGGGTCAGGACTAGGGTCAGGGTCAGGGTCAAGGTCAAGGTCAGGGTTAGTGTCAGGGCCAAGGTCAGGGTCAGAGTTAGGGTCCGGGCCTGGATCAGGACCAAGGTTTAAGGTTAGGGTTTGGCACTCGTCCTTAGAAGGGGAGAAAAGAAGGAGGTGTGGAGGCTGTGTGGGGTTTTGTGGGAACGCCTGTCAAACCCAGCACACAGCTGAGCCAAGAGGAAGGGCTGGAGGCACATGGTGACGGGCCTCCCACTGCTGTCCGGCGGGGTTGCCCAGGCGGAGCCACAGAGGGAGGGGAAAGCCGCGGGTGGACAGCAGCATCTCCATCGGAAACTGCTTGTTCACGCAGAAGAAAAAGAAAAAGATAAGTGTCTTGGCCGACCTGAAAAATGTACAAAAGCCCTGCTGTTCCTGTTCCTTCACTAAAAATCCTGCAACATTCAGAGGTCAGCACTGCACGCTCGGGGCCTGCCCTCCCTCCCCCTCCCCCTCCCCCACACCCCCAACCCACTGTCCCTGCACCGAGTCCTCCAGACACGGTGGGACAGTGAGAACTTGGTCCTCAGCCCTCCAGGGGCCCTTCAAGGGCAGCACTGAGGATTTAGTTTAAGATCTGTGTTTGGGGTGGGGGGCGGTTCAGTCACAGGGTTCCTCCCAGCTGGTCGGCCGGCGTCCCCTGCTGCGGCCCCCCCACCTGTGAGCGAGCCTGGCTGAGGGGGCAGCTTTCCCGCCCGCCGCCCCCTCCCTCCTCTCTCTCCCCCCAGGGCCCCAACCCCAGGCCAGAGACCAGAAGGACCCCGCGGACAGTTTAGGGAGAAGAGAGGTTCCCGCGGGATGAAACGCAGCAAACCTTTCTCAGCCGCGTTAAGATTTAGCCGCAGTCACACCAGGTCGAACAGAGACCGCTGCCGGCTGGCGGGGCCTGACTGGGCGCCGGGCCCGGGCGAGGGACGCCGGCGCTGCGTCGTCAGGCCTCCACGAGGCCGAGACACTGCGAGTCTGAGCCCTTCGTGGCAGAGGCAGGGCTCGAACAGACTGCTGAACTCTGTCACCTGCGCCCCGAAGTCCTGTGTGTTGCTGCCTCGACAACAAACAGCCTCGATCTCCAGGGTTGCTCTGAGTTAGGCCGTCTGCCAGGTGCATCCACGGGGCGCCAGCCGGTGACGCCCAGCTCCTTCCTCCAAGCCGGATCCCTCCACCTGGTTCCCCAACAAGGCAGCGCCCGCTGGCCCCTCCGTCCAGCCCCATCCCGCGCACACAAGCACTTGCCATCCACCTGCTGATGTTTCTTCTTGTTTCTGCAGGTTTTGTTCCAGTTTTCAAAGCAGACATCTCCATTGTGAGCAAATTAAATCCGAAATGGATTCCCAGAAGAGACAAAATTCAAATCAGCGCCTCAGGGTTCGTCCTGCAGTGTTTTCCTGCCTCGTCACTGTCGGGCCGTTTGCTGGCTTGTTCCACTGGTTTTCTTTAATCATTTTAATAGTAATAGACATTTGTTGTAACAATTAAAAAAATAGGAGTGTGTCCATCGGAAGTCGTGCGTCATACCCGCTCCCAACCCCCGACCCGCTCCGCTGGGGCAGCCCCTGCTCACTTCCCTCTATGTCCCCTGTCTCCTTGCTCAGACATAGACTGTCACTGCTGCGCGTTCCAGGAGAGGCGGCCATACACACATGTTGACCTGCGACTCGCTTTCTTTCACCAAACACTGCACACTCCTTCATATCAAATCAGACATCACTGATTCAATACTTTTGATAGATGCGTAATATTCCATAGTGGACTTGGAATAATTTATTCAACTCTGCTCGGTCAACGAGCATTCAGGTCTGTCACCTGTCTTTTTTTATGACTTTAATGTCTGAAAATAATCTTTGTGTTCTGGTGCTTCCTCACCAGTGCTTTCATTCTGTGGGATAAATTCCCAGAAGTGGGATTGGCGAGTCAAAAAGGATGGGCATTTCTTTTATACATGTACAGAATTCTTACTTTTGACTGAAGTATAGTTGACTTACAATGTTAGTCTCAAGTGTACAGCAAAATGATTCAGTCATACACATACGTACATACATATGTATTTTTTCAGATTCTGTTCCATTACAGCTCATTACAAGAAATTGGATATAGTTCCCTGTGCTGGGCAGCAGGTCCTTGTTGTTTACCTGTTTTACACACAGTAGTGTGCGTCTGTTAACCCCAAACTAATGTTCCTCCTCCCCTTTCTCCCCTGGTAACCACAGCTTGTTCTCTATGTCCATGAGTCTATTTCTGGTTTGTAAATAAAATTTGTATCTTTCTTTTTAGATTCCACATATAGGCAACTTCTTATGATATTTGTCTTTCTTTGTCTGACTTACTTCAACTTAATAGGATAATCTCTAGGTCCATCCATGTTGCTGCAAATGGCAGTATTTTATTTTTTTTATGGCATTGCATGTGTGTTTATGTATATATATGAATATACCACATCTTTTTTATCCAGTCGTCTGTAGAAGGACACTTAGGTTGCTTCCATGTCTTGGCTATTGTAAGTACTGCTACTGTGAACATTGGGGTGCAGGTGTCTTTTTGAATTCGATTCCCCTCCAGATACAGGCCCAGGAGTGGGATTCCTGGGTCATATGGTAAGACTATTCCTAGTCTTTTGAGGAATCTCCACACTGTTTTCCATAGTGGCTGCACCAAACTGCATTCCCACCAGCAGTGTAGGAGGGTTCCCCTTTCTCCACAGCCTCTCCAGCATTTGTCATTTGTGGACTTTTGAATGATGGCTGTTCTGACTGGGGTGAGGGGGTACCTCACTGCAGCTTTGGTTTGCGTTTCTGCACACTCAGTGATGTTGAGCATCTCTCCATGTGCCCGTTGGCCACCTGGATGCCGTCTTTGGAGCGATGTCTGTTTCAGTCTTCTTGACTGGGTTCTTGACTGCGTTGCTCTCTCTTCGACGCTAAGCTGCATGAGCTGTTTGTGTGTTTTGGGAATTTGTCCCTTGTCGGTCATGTCATTTGCGGACACTTTCTTCCCTTCTGGAGGCTGTCTTCTTGTTTCGTTTATGTCCGTAGACGTGCAACTGTGGCTATTTCTCACCTTGACACACAGTCCATTGCAAGCTTTCCTTCCAAAAATGGTGGTAGCAATTCACACTGGCTGGTAAGGATCTAAGGCTTCTTTTCCCTGGGGTCTTGAATATTTTTTGTCTTAAAAAAATCGCTCATAAAATGTGTCTTTTTCAGGTAGATTCATGTTTTAAGGCTTCCTCAGCTGAAGAGAGCAGGACAGGTTAGGGAAGGCTGCCTGTGCTTGTGTTTCCAAGAAGGACTTTCTTGGAGTGGACGATCAGGTCCCCAAGTCAGGGCTCACCTGTCCCCTCCCTGGCCCGTGAGAAAGGACCGTGCACAGACAGACCCTGCCACCACCCGATGGGGACCAGGTGCTCCCCCAGCCACTCTGACCACACACACTTTGATATTTTGTTTCTAAAGTTCAGCAGCTCCTTTAAAAAATAAAAGTAATTCTCCACTTTAACAGATCCCTCTGCTCAAATAAACTTCCAATGTTTAACTAGCCCAGCCCGCATTCCTGGCGAGGGTGGGAATAACAATACTTGTATTTATTTTCTTTTTCTGTGAAAAAAAAGGAAGTTACAGAAACCTTAAGTGATCTTGCTTCTCATCAAAGAGCACGCTGGCTTTGCAGGCAGACACCAGAGCCAGCGCTGTAGGAGGTCGTGGAAAGCACCGCATCCCCTAACTTCAGGTCTTCGCTCCTGCTTCAGACCCGCCCGCCTCCCGCCCCACCTGGGGCCGCCGGGTCCCCAGCGCGCCCCCACCGCCGGCTGCCCGGGCCCAGACAGGCGTCCCACAGCTGCGTCCCCTGCCGCACCCGGCCTCGGCCGTGCTCCGGACCCCTCCACTCAATGGACGCAAAAACACCCCTTCGTCAGAGGGGGTTCTAAAAATTAAGTAAAAGAATGCATTTAAGTGGTGCCTCCCTAGGCGCAATCACTAAAAATAATCACTCTTACGTGTAATGCTAAGTAACAGCTCACACCCACAGCCTGTTTCCTGTCTCAAAGGTCCGGCAGTGGGTGGCCCCGAGCACCCACAGCTCCCTGGGGGGCGGGAGGCAGGTGCGGACGCCAGCCCCGCCCCTGCCCTCGGACCCAGCACCGAGCACGTCCTTGGGGGGCGGCCCAGGGTCCCCGCAGCCCTGCCCTGGTGCCCTGCAGTCCCTGCTCAGGGAAGCAGGCAAACCCTTCCCCCGCTCCTCCGACATCCTTCTGACCGACCGACCTGCCACCCTCCCTAGTGTCCCCTACCTCAGTGTGCCTGGGTGTACGTCTGTGCACATCTGTATGTGTGCGTTCATGTGTGTGCATGTGTGTGCTTGTACATGCATGCACTTATGCACGTGTGAGCATGTGTGCGTGCTTGTGCTTTGTGTGTGTGCACATACGTGTGCCTCAGTCAGAGTCCCTGGAGGGGCCAGAGGGGCCCGGGTCACTCACCCCTGGGTGTCTGGCCAGGCAGACGTGGGCCCCACACTCCCGGTTCCCCGTGGGCAGAGAAACGTGGCCTCGAGGTGTCCTGCACAGTCGAAGGCCACACTGCCCCAGAGAGGACCGGGGGTGTGGCCCACAATCAATGTTTTCTTTCCAACACAATAACCATCCTGTCCTCCGGCCCCAACAGGATGGCCAGTGCGGCGTGAAAGAGGCAGGCGGGGATCCTCCTCAGCCCACGGAAGCAGGTGGAGGAGGTGAGGGAAAACTGCATGTCATGGGGGACAGGCTGTACCCAGTCCCTGCAAACAGGTCTCCCACGCAGTGCAGGAGGTGTCAACAGGGGCCGCACCAGCACCTGGACATGCGCCTCCCGGCAGGCACCCGGGACGGTGGACAGGCCGGCAGTGAGGTGCCGCTCACTCGGGGCCAAGGGAGGTCATCCCCAGACCCCTCCTCACGGCCCCGTCAGGCCCGGGGCACCAGGGAGCAGCAAGTAGGTGTGGTTACCGGTTCGCACAAAGAACTTCTTCAAACTTAGCAAAACTTTTCCAGCACTTTGTTCCTAATCCTTCGCCAAGTGCAGGTGAAGGAAGAGCTTTCAGGGTCACCAGTTCACCCTTCACTTCTACTGAAATTAAGGTAAATTCTGAAAAAGAAAGAGTATTAAGTTTCACAAAACAAAGGAAACCACAGCTCTGTGCTGTCAAAGCGCTGCGCACAGTGGGCTGTTTGCTGACATCACCTTATAGCTCAGGTCGGCTGTTTCTGAAAATCCGCCTTCTCCCTGGTAGGGGGAAGCCCTGTGGGCCCTTCTGCCCCCGCGGACATGTGTTACAGCAAGAAAGGATCTAGTGATAAGCTCCGGGATACAGAGATGAGAAAAAAATAATTTCCTTTTTCCTTATGGTAAAAGAGCAACAGATTGTTCATTAAGTGTATCTACGCATATATATATATATATATATATATATATATATATATATATATATATACTATATTGTGATTTTTTTTCTGATTAAAAACTAATATATTTTTATAATTTATCTTTATTGAATTGTAGTCAGTTTGCAATGCTGCATCAGCTTCTGGTGCACAGCACAATGTCTCAGTCATCTACATACAGACACATATCCCTTTGCATACTCTTTCCCATTATAAGTTACTACAAGACATTGCGTACAGTTCCCTGTGTGATACAGTAGAACCTTGTTGTTCGTCTATTTTGTACATAGTATAGTATCTGCAAACCTAAAACTGATACAATTTTGTTGGAAAAATGAACAATTCAGAACAGTAGAACTGCCAATCATGTTGGAGTAACTGGTACTGGACTTGCTCTCCCAAAGTAAACAACTGAAAATTTGAAAAAAAAACACATGAAAGAACTGTTTTCAAGTACTGGACAACAAACAGCCCAGGACTCGCTCCAGGGGAGAATAAAAGGCGCTGAGAACGAGGACCGCTCGAGCTTCTGAGTTTCCGGATGCAGCCCGAGGAGGGGCTCGTGCGTGCATGGTGGTCTTGCTGGGCTGAGAAGAGGCGGTGGGAACCCGGTGGTGAGAGGCTGCCTGGGATTTGCAGAGGAGTGAGTAGGGAGCAACGCAGAAAAAGAATTTCAAAAAATCCTTATAAGCATTCCTTTGAGCTTGTTGAATATTAACTATGCGTGCAGAGATGAAATTCTAACCCTGTCAAAGTACCTTACAATCAAATTGCTAAAAAACTAATGATGAAGAAAAAAACTTAACAGCAGCCAAAGAAAAACCCAGATTATACACAGAAGGACAAAGATAAGAATTACCACAACCTTTTCATCAGAAATAAGCTGGAAGACAATAGAAAGACATCTTAAAATATTTTTTAAAAAGTTACTGATCTAGAATTATATGTCTAGTGAAAATCGTCTTTTAAAATTAAGGCTAATTAAACTTATTTAAAAAAAATTCTCAAGTGAGTAGGGTGTAGCTCAGAGGTAGAGCACGTACTTAACATACAGGAGGTCTTGGGTTCGATCCCCAGTACCTCCATTAAAAATAAATAAAAATAAAATTAAAGTAAACGTAATTACCTCCCCCCAAAAGGCAATGTAATTAAATAAATTAAAAAATTTTAAAAAACTGAGATAGTTTATTACATACACAGACATGCTCTATAACAAATTATAAAGGAAGGTCTTGAGGCTGAAGGGAAATAATACCAGATGGAAAGACTGAAAAATGCTGGAAACAGAAGCAATGTGGGCACACGAGGCTCATTATAGAGAAATAACATGCTGGGGAAGTGTCTGCCCGCTCGGAGGGAGCAGCCAGCCCCACGGTAGCTTTAAGGCACAACACTGTCTCAGCTCAGAAATGTGAATTCCAGTCTACGATATTCACCAAAACCTAGACTTGATTTAACGTCCAGCATCATCTTTTCCCCCCGATCTGTCTGGAGCCCTGCATCCAGCACATCACGCTGCTCAGATGCATGTGCACATAGAGAAATAGGCATGTAGGTGGGTGGCTAAGTAGATAGACAGATAGATAGACAGATGGATAAACAAAAGAGATAGACAGACAGGTACAAAGATAAACAGAAGAGATAGATGATAGATAGATAGATAGATAGATAGATAGATAGATAGATGATAGACAGATAAAGATATTCTTTTTAAAAATTACCAAAATACTATTTTTCTGGGAATTAAAGATAGAAAACCCCAATGTCTAAATGGCCCACAGCACCCCGTCTATCATCTCAGTCTCTGTGGGATTGTCACACTCACACTGAGGCCCGAATGTCCCACAGGAGCATTTGTAGAAGAGGAGCTGTTTTGTGGCCTCTCCAGAAACACAGGTATGGGGCTTATTCCCAGGAAGAGCCCTGCTGTGTAGGAATCTTTGACCAGGAAAGTGAAATTACTATTTTTTATTTATTTTTTACTGGTTCACAACACTATAAGTTTTACTTGTATAATATTATATTCCGACTTTGGTGGACACGACGGTGTGTTCCTCACCAAAAGCTTAGTGTCCATTCATCACCATGCGCTGGCCCCCCTCCCCTCTGTGACCACTGCTTGGCCCCCTGTAACTGTGCATTTGTTTTTGTTTGGTTCGGGTTGTTCACTTATTCTGTTGGCTTTTTGTTTGCTTGTTTTGTTTGCTTGTTGCTTGTTTCTCAACTCCTCATACGAGGGAAATCATGTGGTGTTTGTCTTTCTCCATCTGGCTTATTTCACTTAGTAGAATGCTCTCGAGGTCCATCCACATTGTCACAAGTAACAAGACTTCTCTTTTTTATGGATGAAAAATGTTCCATTGTATATATGCACACCACATCTTCCTTTTCCATTTATCAGTCAATGAGCGCTTAGTTTGTTTCCATATCTTAGCTCTTGTAAGCAATGTTGCCAAGAACATGGGAACACACGTACCTTTTCAAATTAGTGTTTTCACATTCTCTGGATAGAGGTCCAGAGTATCCTGGATCCATGTGGTAGTCCTAGCCTTAATTTGGGGGGAATCTCCAGTATTGTTTTCCACAGCAGCTCCATCAACTTGCATTCCCACCAATGGTGCACGAGTGTCCTTTTCTCCACATCCTCACCAACACTTGCTACTTCTTGGCTTTTTGACAGCAGCTGGTTTTGCAGGTGTGACGTGGCTTTGACTTGCGTTTCCCTGATAACTAGTGATGTTGAGCATCTTCTCATGGGCCTGCCCACCACCTGGATGTCTCTGGAGAAATGTCTATTCAGGTCCTCTGCCCATTTTTTAACTGGGTCATTTTGCTGTTGCTAAGCTGTGTCAGTTCTTTACACATTTTGGACATTAACCCCATCATGTCATCTCGACAGACGCAGAGTGAGACCCTGACACAGAGGTACACAGGGCCGCACCGCCACTGACGGCTGTCTCCATGGGATCGCAGTCCTGCTGAAGCAAATTGACCTGAATCGCAGTAACTGGATTGTTACAAATGGAAGGAAACTTGCAGGCCACCAAGTCAACCCTTCACTTCACAGACAAGGCGGCTGAGGTAACCCTCCGGGGCCACCAGCGGGCCCAGCAGGCCAGGGGATAAATCTGCCTTTAGTTTCCACGTGAGCGGGTCACTTGGAAATCACAAGGCGTCTTCAAGCCTACAGCCTTTCTAAGTCCATAAAAACCAAATTGGCGGGGGGCGAGGCAGGTGTAGCGCGGCGGTGGAGCACGTGCGCAGCAGCGTGAGGGCCTGGGGTCAGCGCCCCCCGACCAGGGCGTCCACCGGAAATAAACCTAACCCTGCCCGGCAGGAAAACGCGCGCGCGCGCACAGAAACAAAGGAGACTCAACAAGGTTCAGGAGTCGGCATTCTGGTTGCTGAGGCACTGCGTTTTATGCGTTTCACCACGAATCTGTAGTATTTGCGAGGCATTCTCCTAGGAACAAAAGGTGACTATGGTATTCGTGCTTTTAAGGAACTAACAAAGTTGGCAGGTTGAAATGATGGGACGGATTTTAAGAGAAACCTACTTAAATGTACAGTACATTCCACAAAGTCTGTAATGAGAGTAGGATGGGAAAGATGCAATTAATAGCTACAAATGTAAGAGACGAAGGGTGTGGATGGAGTGCAGGGTCAGGCTGTCCTCGGTGACACTGGCCTTTAATTAAAGGTAGCTTCCTGATTTGCATTCTTGAAAGAAGGTCCACAGAACAAGAAAAGCTACCGCCTCCCTCTTGTGGTCACATGACTTGAGGTACTTTAGGTCTGGAGCCCACGTTTTAATACACTGACAAAGGAACTGGGAACGGATGGGAGTGACAGGGGACTGAAGACCACGTGTCATGAGGAGCTGTTGCAGGGACTGGAAGACTTATGAGGGACTGTGTCCCTCCCTTCCTGTATTTGAGGAGAAATTGTGTGGTTCCGGGTGCATCCAAGGGTCAGACTTGAACTAAAATGAAACATGCACATTTGAATGCAACCCTTTTCACCAAAATTTTAGTATCATGAATTTATTGATAACGTCTTTGCATATCTCAAAATGCAGAAAATGCAGAGGGTATTAAATCCGTCCATCTGTCCGTCCACCCACAGTCCCATCCATCCGGGGGACACGAGTGCTGTCTCTTGCATACCTGGTCAAATACAGAGGCAGCTGCTCGCAGGTGAAGTTGTCCAAGGAGGGCTCTGTGGATGGGAGTGGCAGGCTGGCCAGAGTCGGGGCTGGGACAGGGCGGAGAGGCTCAGACAAAAGCAGGCAGATACGCCTCCGAGTTCCCGCCCCGTCCAAGCCTGAGAGTCTGTGGCCCTGCTCTCCCCCCGCCCCCGTGAGTGGGGGAATTCCAGGATGACATGGCGCTGCCTCCTGCCCTCTGCCATCTCTCCCAGCTTCCGCTGGAAACACAGGGGGCCGGGGAACCACTGGGTGTCGTCTGCTCATGTCCCCCGCTTTCAGCATCTCCTGCTTCCTGAAAGGAGCTCTGTGGCCCCTCAGCAGTTTCGTTCCAGTGCCTTCCGGCTTGGGGGTTCTGGCAGCCCCCACCCCGATCCTCCTGCGTCTCCATCCTGAGCTGCAGCTTCTCTGTTCCTGTCTCTCCCCAGCCCTGGGCTCTGTTATTTGCAGCTTGCTCTATCGAGTCAAAAGATTCCCGTTTCCTGCATCTGCTCCGGGCAGCATCTGCTTCCTGTCTCCCTGTGGTCCTAACGCAAGTCTCTGAAATCCGAGAGGACAAGGAAGGCTGGAAGATGCAAAGGGTATTGACTCAGGAGACACATTGTACCTGGCCATCCCAGCTTGTCCACATTAAAGGTAGTTCAAAAAGGCTATTGGAAATGGCCTAGTGTCATGGACGACATGTTCACACCTGCCCAAAATTCATACGTTGAAACCCTAACCTCCAAAAGAATATTAGGAGCTGGGGCCCTCAGGAGGTGCTTAGGTCTTGGGGGATTAGTTATTATAAAGACCAGAGAGCCTGAATACTCTCTCACATGCGAGGACACAGGAGGAAGAGGACCATCTGTGAACCAGGAGGGGGCGTTCTCACCGGACACCACTTCTGCCGGCACCCTGATCTTGGACTTCCTGGTCTCCAGAGCTAGGAGAAATAAACGTTTGTGGTTGATGCCCCGAGTCTGTGGTCATTTGTTACGCAGACCAAACTGAGGCCTCTCGTAAACGGATACAACCACACGGCCTCAGTAAGAGTAGCCACAAAGCTGTGAGTTTTAAGAAGACATTTTTCATATGGCTTAGTCTAAAACACAGTTTTTCAGCACAAAATTTCCATTGATGGTCACAAAAGCCATCCCAGCCTGGGGTCCGTGTCAAATGCAGGCTGCTCCCACCGAGCCAGCGTTGTCCTCAGAATCCACGTGTGCAGACCCTAAGCCATCATCACGTCCCCAGGAGCTGGTGGTGCTGCGACCCGGGTCGTGCAGACGGGAGAAGCCCGGTGCCCGAGCTGCGCGCCAGGACTTCCGTTGTTGTTGTTGAAGAGCAGTCAGTTTCCAGTGTGCAGTTGCTGGTGCACAGTCACGCACATACACGCACATGTTCCTTTTCATAGTCCTTCTCATTCCAAGCTACCGCACCGGGACTCGAACACGGGCGTGTGGCGCCGTCAGGCCGCCGCTTTGGGCCCCGACGAGTGCACTGGGGGCTCCGGCCCTGGGTGTGGCTTGTTTTCTTCTGCAGCCATTCTATTATTTGGTGGCTTGTTTGTGAAGGTCCTGCTGTTTGTAAATCGCTAATTTGTGTCTTACGTATGCTCTGTGACTGGGCTCTGTTTACTTGTTGATTTGGAATATATTCACATTCTAATAAACAGTTATGGGGGAGAAAAAGAAAAACACCCCGCTGAAGTGGAGCTTCCTGGGGGCACGTTCACATCAGCACAAGTGAGTGGTTTCTAGCAGCAAGATCAGGGTGGGAAGAGCGACGATGCCGACTCAGCCTGGCTGCGCCAATGGTGACACGTTTCCCCGTCCTTCTGTGCCGGATTTTCCCGTCCATCAAATGGGGTCGACAGCCCCCGCCAGGGTGCTCACACACGCCGGGCTCAGCACGGTGTCCGGTCTGTCTGAGAGTGTCCCAGTCTCCCTTCCGCCCCTCTCTGTGCCCCTAGACAGCGTGAAGCCCCTGCAGGCTGACTTCCTGGCTGCTGGCTGCTCGCAGGGCAAGCCCACTCCCTTAGGGCCCCGGGACTTCGCGGGCTGCCCCTGCAGGTGCGCGCTCCTCGGGGACGTGCACCCCCGGGCTGCCTCCTGGGAGGGCCAGCGGCCTGCGCCCTCCTCCACATTCAGGGCCAAGCTGCACTCAGCCCCGGAGGAGGTGGTGACCTCCTCCCCCCGCACGTGAGAAGACTGGGCGTGCCCAAGCCCTCGCTCCAAAGCCCACAGGCTGCGGGCCGCCCCACGAGGGTCACACCCCACCCGAAGGGCACACAGCAGTCAAGTCGTGGTCTCTGGATTCCCTCGGAGACCCTGGAAGAACTGCAACGGGCTCACGTGACGTTAAATCCGCTCCGCAGCGAGGCAGGTGTCCTTCTGAGAAGGGAGGGGGAGGCGGCCCCCTGCGAGGGGTGCGGCGGGAGGGGTTCGTGCTCCTGTTCGCCAGCTGAGGGACCACAGGCTGGAGGCGCCTCTCAGCCCCATCGTGACGCAGGGACAAGAACCCTTCCCTCCTCTGAACACACGGCAGATGCGTCTTAGGTCCTGTCCTGGGGAGAACGCCCACTGTGAGCCAGGCTCCGGGCGCGGTGCTGGGGACACAGACAGCACCAGACCTGGTCCCCCATGAGGAGGTCCCTGCCAGACTCCAGGCGCAGACCTAGAGCAGCCGCCAACCCCCCAAGATGGGACATGCCTCCCACAAGAGGGTCTTCTACCTGAAGGTGCACAGGGACAGCGGCAGAGACAGGGAGGAGCAAGATGGATGAAGGGGCTGGGGCTGGGGAGAGCTTGGCTGGACCGTGGTGTGGGGATCACGGGTTGGGGATGGGTGGGGGGCAAGCGGTGTGAGGGGAGGGGCTGGGAGGATGTGGGCAGCTGGCGCAGCTCTGCCTCCAGGACTCCCTCCGGGGCCAGTAACCCAACCAGCTGGACCTGAAGGGGCGCCCAGACTGAGGCTGGGCAAGAGAAGCTCCCCAGCGTGGGGGGAGGGGTGGGAGGTGCTCAGTGACCAAGACACACCACAGGTCAGTCGGCCGGGCGCCAGGGAGTCCCACAGAGGAGGGACGGTCCTGACCATCCATCACAGTGTAACTTGACAAACCCAGGTCCCATGTGGCTTGCTCTTGGTTTAAAGCAACATTCAAGTAAATTCTAGCTGCCAGAAGGAAAAATGTTTAAAAAATAATTGTGTTTCTGTCTTTCTCTGTCCCCCACCCTCCCTTCTCCTCCTCCCACCAAAACACACACACACCCAGCGGAAGTGCGAGCAACTCCCGGCAGCGCTCAGCACTCCTTAAACCTCTTCCCTGACATCTCTGGCACTCCCCAAATTCCAGACCCACAGCAACTGCTCAAAAGCTTTCTTCTCCTCTCTGCTTTCAGACTCTCATTGGGTTTCAGTGGCCAAACTGCTGCCCCGCACCTCTGCACTGCAGCCCCCACCCCCGGTTTCGTGTTTCCATTAGGAGGGGCCGCCCCAGGATCCAAGGACAGCTTGGGGGCTCTTCCTAAGAAAAAGCATACAAAATTCAGGCACAAAGTGAAGTTCAAATGAGAAAAATCATTTCGACTATATAAGAAATCACAACAGATTATAATTATTCAAAACCTGACAAAAGCAGACAAAAGCAATCAGGATAACAAAAAGGGGAAAAAATAAACTTTTGCTAATTAAGTGTGTGGTGGGATGAGCATTTGGAAACACTTCCCACAGAGGGGAGGAAGAAGAGAGCCAAGCCTTTCTTCTCCCACATCTTCGTTTGAATTGTTCCCTTGTTCCCCGTCGTTCAGAAAAGCTTCTTTCTACTCCAGGATGCCCTGCGAGTCAGAGGTGGGTGGGCTCCGACTCGGGCGGCTGGCCCCGGCGATGGGCGGCTCAGCTCTACAGGGCCTGAGACTTCTGACCTGTGGGGGCGTCGGAATGGCCAGGGGAGCTTCTCCACGTCCAGCGGCTGAGCCCTGCCCCCGCCGGGTGAGGCATGGGCTCTAGGACGTGAGCATCCACAGCTGAAACCACACAGGAGGGCCCTTAGGACCGAGCTGCTTCCTGGAGCCGAGAGGAGGTGTTTCCTCCAGGTTGGACGCATGAGCTGGGAGACAGGTCGCACCGTCCTTCATGTTAACCCCCGGCCCGAGCCGGCCGCCAGCTGGGCTCCAGCGCAGGCCCTCGACACAGTCCGCGAAGGTGTCCAGGAGCTGGGGGTGGGGCGGGGGGATCACCGGACCAGAAGACAGGTGAAGGGACGGTCTTAAAAATGAGCCTGTGAGGCAGGTACATTTTATTTAGAACAGGTACTAAGCGTCAGTTTGGGTGATGTCGCTTCTGGAAGAGCCTCACTTCACACCTCCCCTGGTACGTCTGTCCCCGGGGCTGCAGGAGCTCCCGGGGCGGGGCTTCCCAGCAGGGGCACGCACCTGCCCTGTGGAGCCCGGGGGGTGGGGGAAGGGACCCCGCTTACCTAGCTGGGGGCCCCTGAAGGAGGCCCGGAGGACATGGGAGAAGATGGGCTTCCTTATGTCCTCTAAAACTGGAAAGTCAAACACACACCTCAGACCTCTTCCTGGAGCGCAGGAGGGGAGGCCGTGGGTCACAGTGACGTGACTTGGCAAGTCTGAGGGAACCCGGAGGGCCGGGCCGCCGGTGCTGGGGGCCTGGAGCTGGCGTGCTGAATTGAGGACGTGCAGATCGTCCCACTGAACTGGCGGGGGGGCACGAATGCCACACGGGTCGTTGGCAGGGAGCTCCCTGGGCGTCCAAGCTCCCACTTTGGGGACGGGAAACCCCAGGGTCATTCTGATGGAAGGCACAGCATGAATACAGTCGCACAAAGGAAGTGGAGTCACAGACTTGTTCCTTACAGGTCCCGGGTGGGGTGGGGCTGGGGGCTACAATGAGCCTGGGAGGCAGCCCCCGCCCAGTCCCCGGCCAGCAGGGTAGCAGCACCTCTCACCTCTAGGGTGGCCGGGGCAGGGCCCAGCAGCTTTCAAGGGCTCACCTCTCAGGGGCTGTTTTCAAAGGTGCCCAAGAACTTGTGGCAGGAGGCCCGGGCTCAGGTCCTAAATGTCCCGACCCCGGATGTGAGCAGGGCGGTCACACTGTGAAGTGCCCAGGCAGCAATTCAGAATGGCTGTCTTCTCATCAGACCCCGAGACAAGGCCCCTCATCCGCAGCAGTGTGGCCGTCCCGAGGCCAGAAGGCTCCCTGGGGAGGAGACGGCTCAGGAGGCCAGGCCGCAGGGGAGATGCCCAAAGGGCAGTGCCTGGGCCCTCGGGGTCCTGGCAGCAGAGGGTGTGGGTGAGGGTGGCACCGGCCTGTGCGTGTGTGTGCACGTGTGTGCGTGCGTGTGTGTGTGTGCATGTGCGCACATGCCTGGCACTGGGAGCCGTGGCTCCAGCCTGGGGCTTGCTGTGCTGGTCAGGCTCCCAGAGACCCAAGTCAGCAGTGGGGATGGGGCAAGTCACTGCCTGGGGGAGGTGTCAGGGGACCATCACGGGACATGCCCCTTCCAACCCTCAGCATCACCCTACCCTTCCTCTGCCTCCTCTGGGTCCCCAAGTCCTAGCCCTCAGATCTGGGGCCTGCCCAGCAGGAGGCTGGGACCCTGCCCCTACAACGAAGCACCACATGGTGACAGGGGACAGGCCCCTAAATCCCCGAGGAAGGAGAAAACCTCCAAGCAGGCGGACCTGCTTTCCCAGGTGGGCGTGGAGCTCTCAGCTCAAGAATCAGGGGTGGTGCCTTCCCACCTGACCTACACGCCGCAGGACAGCCTTCGCAGACCCTCCTGGGGCCTCAGGTCTATAGAGTCTGCAGCCACAAGAGAACCCGGCCTGAGGGTGGGAGACCCCTATGGAGAGGACCGTGGGGACACGAGGGGATGCCAGAGGTGGGCGGCCTGTGCCTCCTTCAGACCCTCCCCTAAGCCCTGTCTGCCCCTTCCCCCCCCCCGGCCACCCCTGCAGTGACCCCCCACAACAGAAACCCCTCCCAGCCCCGTGTCCCCTGCCGGCCCCTCACTCCTTTTAGGCCCTCTGCCCCGCACTGCTCTTTACCTCTCTGTCCTTTCATCTGTTAAAGGAGATGGTGTGTGTAACAATCTGTTAGAGCTTTAGTGACCATGAATCAGAAAATGCCAGAAGAGCGCTGGGCAGAGTGGGGCAGGCGGTCGGCCCTCAGCAGTGTCCGGGCTGTAGACTGGGGGCCGTGATGCTGTCAGATCTGGAGGAATCTCCCAGGGTGGGAGTGCTATTTAAAAGCAAATGTTTTTTCCCTTTTCAAGTCCCAGGATTCAGAACACTCCCCAGGGCATTTTAGGTGAAAAACAAGCAGAAAGTCTAACCTTTTATGCTTTGGTGTTTGATTACAGAACAGGGGTGGGGAAAGGTGGAGAGAAAGCCAGTCTTAGAAGAGGACCATGCTGGCCATGTGCACCCAGCTGTCAGCAGCCGACATCCTGGAATCTAACTGAGGGATCGGGTTCCCACCTGCCCCGCCAGCCCAGAGGGCAGCACAGGCCGCATTCATCCCCGCAGGCCCTGCTCCCGGTGCTGTTCAGCCGACATCAGTGTCCGCCTGGAGACGTGGCGCACGCCCCTGACTGGGGGGGCGGTGCATAGACCTGTGTCCAAGACCCAGCCCTGCAGGGGCGGGGACAGGAACGTGGGCCTCAGAACCCACAGTTCTGCATTGATGGTGGGACCAGCCAGAGGTGTGACAGGGGAAGGTCAGGGCTGAGGGGTGAGAACGTAGTGACCCCGCCTCTCCTGGGGGCACCGTCAGGCTGGAAAGGAGGGTGATGGGGTGACCGCTGGGGCCCAGGGCTCTTCATCGTGGCCGAGGTCTGATCTGAGTGGAAGGTGACGGACAGTGGGACGGAGGAAAGCCACCAAAGGCCGCTCTGCCCCCAGCTCAGAACACAGGACGTCAGCGGCCCCTCGGGTTCCTGGGGCTGTAGTGCAGGGAGCTCCTCCCATCTTTCCATGATGTGGGGGACAACACCGCCGCCTTGGATGTCCGTGAGGAGCCGCCCAGCGCCGGGGGCCTGCTGCGTGACAAGGCTGCCGAGGACAGACTTGTTCTCCACAGACTGTGATCACACACTCTGGGTGTCCGCCCAGACACTCTCCAAGTGACCGGGTTCCATCCTCTCACGGGCACAGGTGGGGACAGCTACACTCGCTCCTGTCCTCCTCGGCTGTGGTCCTAGCCGAGGATGCAACGTACACTCGCGGGAAGATGCCGTCACAGTCGCCATCCCTCAGGCTCGTGTCAGCATAGGGACAATCTTCCCGGGTCGCTGGGTTGGTGCCCCAGCACTGCCCTAACAGGGTCCCACAAACTGGGCGGCTTAAAACAACAGAAGTTTATTCTCTCTCAGTTCTGGAGGCCAGAGGTCTGAAGTCTAGGCTCGCAGGGCGGGCTCTCTGGGAGGGTCCTGGGAGGCTCTGTCCCCTGCCTTTGTCCCGCCTCCCCGCGTTGCTCCCCTTGGGGATGCGCTGTCCCCTCACACGTTCTCCTGGGACTCTGTCCCCACGTGGCACCCTCCTTCCTAGAGGGATGCTCATCACAGGGGATCAGGGCCCACCCTAATGGTCTCACCTCAGCTGATTCTGTCTACAAAGGCCCTATTTCCACGTTAGGTCACCTCACAGGTGCAGACTTAGAACTTAAACATGTCTTTTGGGGGGGACACAATTCAACCTGCAGCAATCACAGACGTCAAGTCAGAAATGCTTTTAAAACCAGACAGACCCAATCACTTAGGTAACACACTTTCTTTTCTTACGTCTGCGTCCATCTGAACCTACAGACATGTGTTCTGTTCACATCTCATGCCCGCTGAACTCAGGTCCCCTGAGAACGCGGACCTGCCCCCCACCCAGAAAGCGCCTGCCAGCGCTTCTGCTGCGGCGCCCTCCACGCTCACCCCCCGGATGCAGACGGCGTTCCAGGTCCTGCTGTGAATGTGGCCGTTTGTCACTGAAACTGATACAGGAAAAGAATGTGGGGTGAGTGGAGGGCTGTGTGCCAGGTCTTGGCTGAGTCCCTGGGATGCACCTCGCCAAGTGTGGGTCTTCGGCTTCGTGCAGGAAGGAATGCAGGAGCGAGCCACAGCTGAGCGAAGGCAGATTTACTCAGAGAGGCGTGCACCCCAGAGGCGGTGCAGAAGGCATGACAAAGGCCACAAGGCGCTGGGGGCTGGTTTCCGTGGGCTCAGTAATTCATACGCTGGCAGGTGAGAGAATTATTCCAACCACTATGGGGAGGTGGGGGAGGCCCAGGAACTGGGCCATCCCTGCTCGTGGACTTTTCATGGTCAGCCTCAGAGCTGTCACGGCGCCTGGGGGAGGGCCACTTACGGTGTTAATGTATCACAGTGAGCATATAATGCAGCTCAAGCTCTCCTGGAAGTCAAATCCCCTGCCATCTTGAGCCTCAAAGTCTACTGGGCGTTGAAGCTCCACCATTTTAGTGTAAATTGCTGTGTCATTCCTTGAATGGCTGTGCCTGCCCCCTTCCCTCCCGTCTCAAAACCACCTGCTGGAGGGCCAGCCCAAGTGCCCGAAGTCCCCAGCTGGGGGTCTTCCTCTCGTGTGTTTTCTACAGAACAGGGATTGAAGCTGATTGGAAGCTCTCAGCACCATCGGTGTAAGCTCTGCCCTCTGCGAGCCCTGGAGGTGATGGGGAGGCGGAGGGAAGTTTCCAGAGGAGAGAGGCCAGGTGTCAGGAGAGGGGCCACGTGGGGACAGACAACTGGGTGGGTACAAGCTGAGATTTGGAGAAACAAAGACCATGAGGAGTAAACGTTTGCTCCCCGGCTCTGGAAAACCCTCCTCACCCATCACAGAAGGGCCGCTCCCACCCCTTGCACAGCCGGGAGAATTAATGGAACAGATGACGCCTGGTAACTGCGTGGCTCCAATGCCAAGCACATGATGGGAAGCCAATAAATATTCATGCTTTCCATAATTGTCGGTTTGCATTTGCATGTTACTCTTTAGAAATGCTAGTAAAAATGATCACGGTGTTAAAAAAAATCGCTTTGGTTGACAATAGAGGGGTTCGTCTCTTGGTGGGAGACGAAATATTCACATTGATTTCAAAGATTTTCCTGCAAGTGAGGTTTCAGCCTGCTCGGCGCAGCAGCGCTGTGTGCGTGGACTTTTCCAGTAAAGTCAGTGTCAAAATGACAACTGGAACTTTTTTCTCAAAAGCAAGAGCTACGAGAGAAACTAACTCACAAAGACATTGAAAGCCAAAAATAGTAATAATAATAGTAGCAGTAATACTACAAGCTGTCAATAAAAAGAGTAGAGAATTAAAGAGACGTTTTCCCAGGTTAAAGCTAAAATGCGCAGGGGGTTCCGTGGACTGGATGCATTCTGAGTTGCTCTGTGCTTCCCTAGAGCAACAGAAACACACAGTCAGCGAAGAAATTGGAGGAAAAGCCAATAATCTAGTGGACTATATGACTCCCGCCAAGGGACCGCTGGATATCGTCTTCTATTCAAAACAGTGACAAAGAGAAAGACAAATAAATGACCAGAGAAAGCTGAGCAAGCACCCGCTTTTCTAAAGTGGGCCCCTTCGGAGGGCAGCACACACCGGGGGACCCTCCCTGTCACTCTGCTCTCCGCGACGTCCGGGTCAGCAGTGTCCACCCTGCGGCTGAGCAAGATGGTCCTCCAGGCGGTGAAGAGAAGGTGCAGTTACACTTCAAAACCCCCTCCTTTATGGCTTCTGCTTGGGAGCATGGACAAGTCACGACGCACGTGACTGTCAGGACAACCCGTCTCCGCAGTGTGTAGATAGCTTGGGAGTTGCTTGCGCGAAGGTTTCTGCTGACGGCGTGCACGCTGGGAAGACTGGACTCCAACAGCACAACAGAGATGAGGAGACAGCGGGAGCAGAGGTCCCTGCCGACCCAAAACTGATAACGTGGGACCTGCTGCTCAATGCACGTAAGTGACATCACCAGCACAACGGTGGACGTCCACGTGGGACCCGAGACACAGTCGTATTGCTCAGGAATGTTCATGGCGCAGAAAAGAACTTAAAAAAAACTCTAAGATTGTTTTTTAAATAAAGTGCATGTGCTTAAAGTTTGAAAGGTTTCTAGACTGGCTTTTAATAAATGAGATAAATTTGAAGGTTAGTCGTAGGTTGAAAACTATTTGCATTTAGCGTAGACTGTGATTTTAGCTACTTCCAACATCAGGTTTCGACAGCTGTAGCACATTCTCCCTTGTAAGTCACACGCTGACAGAATCCGGGCGGTGAGGAGTTAGTGTTTCAGATCGTCTGTCTCAGTGGGGAAAAGGTGATTTTGTTCACTTGTGTGTTTGTTTTTTCAAGACTGCTTTTCTCTGAGGAGCATAAACCTTGTAATGAGTCTTGATTTCATGAGAAAGGCAATGGATTCGGCGCCATTTGTCTCATCTTTGGTTCCATTTCTGTGCTTCCCCATCCTTGGCTGACTGTGGGAACTGGACCAGCGAGACCACAAGAAGTGGCAGCATCAGAACCTTGGGGTCAGCCCGCCCCGGAACCAGGTAGAACTCACAGCCCGACCCCGCCCTCTGCCCCCCGGGGCGGGAGGGCGCTGCTCAGGGGTGCCTCCAGACGCAGTCTTCCTGTGCGTTACTTGGGGTCCCTTTTTCCAGACCCAGGACACCCCAGGCCGTGATGGGAGAGGGACAGGAAGCCCCAAGCAGAACTTACAAGTCACATTTCTCCCTGAAATTTGATTTCATACAGACGATCTGAGGCACCAATGCCTCATTCATCAACTTCTGCCGACGTGAATCTGGGAACGGAAGACACGCTGGCAAGGAGCCAGTGTCGGAACAGATAAAAACCGCAGCCTGTGCTGCACGCAAGCAGCGTGTTAAGTGCACAAATGACCCCGGAACACCAGCTTCGCCCAGCGGCTGTCCTGGGACACCCTCCCGCTTCGGGGCAAATTCCTTCAGGAAGCACCAGGTTCAGAGACACCCAGGAGAGGGCCCAGGGGTCCGGGCGCGTGCGAGGGCCTGGGCGCGTCCCCCCCCCGCCTCACGCAGGGCCGTGAACCTGCCAGAGCAGTTTACGTTTCATCACATCTCTCCTTCAGAGGTGGAGCCAGGACCCCACATCACATGCGACACTGAGCAGCAGGGACCTGGAGGGTTTTCCCTGAGGCTCCCGGTGACAGGGCCAGAGGCAGCAACAGTCCCAGCCCCCGCCACCACCATCACCCCGCTGCCAACACCGGCCCTGGTCCTGCGGTGGGGGTCGGCAGCCTTGGGCTTCAGCAGTGAGCCCTGTCCCCGTTGGAATCCACCATAGGTGGGACAGGCGGCCCCAGGGTTCCTACGCTGCGACCTGTGCCTTGGGTGGCACCTCAGCCCAGGGTCTACCTGCCCAGCCACTGGGAGCTTCATAAATGGTCACTGAATCTGAGCAAGCTAGTCACCATCAGATGCTCCTTAGATCAACAAGCGTTCCTGAGAGCTACCATTACTGAAGTTCTTCGCCATTTTTCTTAAGAATCAAGAGCCCCTAGAGGGTTAATCCATAATTTTAAAGAATCGGTCGGCTGACGTGGAGCCAAGCGCCAACCTGATGATGGAATTTAGCAGCTCGGCACACTCAGCCCCCTGACGAGCCTCTAATGGGTCCTGGAGCTGGAGGCCGGCGGGAGAAGCAAAGTTAAATTGCTCCTTCCTTAGGTAATGTGAAGTGAGTGTTTCATTGGAATTCCAGCAATTACCCCCTCCTCCTTCAGTGTGTAATCATCCAGGTGCTTTAAAGGGTATCATTACAGGCAATCATTTTCCATTAGTTATTCTTCCCAGCGTCCCTGCAATATGGCATCACAGCCAGCCCATCTGCTCTGCTGAGCCAGCCAGGGCAAGGACAGCACGTGGACTCACGAGACCAAACAGGAACAGAAATTGGAGTGAAAAAAAAAATCCCCTTTCTTTGTTCCAATGCTGGACAAGAGCCTGGGAGTCTAAAACGAAGTCCTTCCTGAGTGCTGGAGCAGGCGTGCCACGTGCAGCCACAAACCACACTGCACCTGCTGCTGGATGGTGGCTCCTGGGGGACCGTGCAGGTGTGAACACAAACTCGTGTGCACACGCATACCACATCATCATCATCACCTCCCCCTACACACAGAAAACACACTTGTGCCCACACACACCACGTCTCCACCATAATATCCCTACACAGAGAACCCACCACATACACGTACACCACTACCACACCACCTCCATCACCACCACCTCTAGTATCAGCACCATCACCACCACCATCAGTACAGTCACTGTTACCATCAGTTTCACGCCTCCACCGTCATCACCATCACTGTCATCACCATCACTGTCACCACCATCACCACCACCACCATCACCACCATCACCAACTTGGACTGTCTTTCCATTCATTCATTCAGCGTCCTTGTGCACACATACCCCTCTTGTTCATTCATTTATTCATACTGATTAAGTGCTTCCTGTATGCGTTCATCACATGCTAGACCTTGGAGAAATAAAGATAAATAACCCATAGTCCCTGCCCCAAGGACCTCACAGACTACAGGAAATATGGAAAAATAAACTTTCCAGTATAAATCCTACCCACCTATTACACAAGTCAGCCTCTAAAAAGCAGGGCATATAATAGAAATCCAAAAAGGAGGGTCAGGTTTTGGACGAGGAGTGATAGTGACTGACTGAGGGGAACCAGACCAGCAAACTAGGAAACACCCCTGATCCCCACACACCCTGTGTTGTGGATTTGCACACCTCACGGAATGTGTAGGGCGGGCACCGTCCCAGCAGTTTCCCGGGTGAAGGGTGCGCGCGCTGAGACCAGTCCTGACTGACTCTGGTCCCCACCTCAGGGGGAGGGGGGTTCTGTGAAGGTGTTGCTCTCACTGGGCTGACCACCAGGCCCCTGGAGTCCTGGCGAATATCCAAGAGCAAAGAGCAAGCGAGACACCAGACTTGAGGAGCGTGTGCCCCCCACCAGAAGCGAGCACTCTCAGGTCCAGCCACATGGAGCACGAAGGACGTATGTCCTGGGACCACTCAGCCGTCCCAGAGAGGAGGGGGCTCTGTGGTGGCAGAATCAGACGGGAAACTGTCTGGTCTGCAGACTGGTCTCCTTTTATGGCCTTAAATACAGCGCGTGTTAGTCACATATACATTTTGGAAAGGGCTGTCTCCTTTCTGGTAGGTTCTCAACAGTATTTTGTCTTTTATTGAAACCAAGGCACACCCTACGCTTGGCTGTCCTGCCCCAGTCGGCTGTGCTCACTGCAAACTAAGAAGCGTTGCAAGAAAACTGAACAACTTTCGAAACGCTGGGACGCTCCTGAGTAACGACCACCCTACAGCAGGTGCCCTGGAAGTCAGAGCTCATCTCAGGCAGTTAAACTAACCTCCCCAGATGATTCCCACACATGAACTCCGAGCACAAAGCTGTCACGGTCAGGTCCGCGTGGTAAGCGGTTGAGTGAGAAAAACCAGTTGTACAGGAGCAGGAATTGTCCAAGACTGTGTACACAAGACTGAGAGAGAGAGAGGCAGAGTGTGTGAGTGTGTGTGTGAACAGAGGAAGAAACCAGGAGGAAATTCAACAAAATGGTGGAAGCTCTCGGTTGATGGGGCTGGGCTGGGGCTGGGGACATTTTGCGTTGACAAGAGCTAGGATTTGGGGTCCAACCAACCAGAGTACAAACCCTGGTTCTGACCCAAGAGTTGCTCTTTGGGTTTCGCTCTGACCCTTGATTTTCCCAGCTGTACAATGGGAATAACAATAGTGCCTTCCACGTACGTTTACATTAGGATCACATGGGATGACCACTAGCGTGTAATAAATACCCAGTGAGTGTTAGGGCATGAAGTCCTCCTCTGAATTTAAATAGGTATATGCTGTATCTGAAAAGAATCTTTTTTTAAAAAATAAAATCAACATCCTTTGAGGCTGGGGCTCCTTGTCCCTTTCTCCTAAAGGCAGTGACCTAACACAGCATTTCTGATTGTAGGTCGAAGCAGAATGCTCCCCAGAGCTGGCCACTGCACACAATTTTTTTGTGACTTCAGCACCAGAATGGAGGAAACAAGGTTGGTCTTTTCTACGCCTGGGATTCCTGTGTGCTCTCTTCCACCCTCAGTTTTCATCAGGATGCTGTTCAGATCCACCACGTGTGTTTAGCCAGGTGGTAAGTGGACTTCCGGAGGCGGCCTCAGCCTCTATGTAAAAGCACTAGGTTAAATTCACGGAGCCAGGACAGAGGGGTGGAAATTGGATGTGAATGACGCTGTAAAGATGAAGCTGGTCTGCGATGTCCGGTGACAAGGGTTTGTCACGGCACCTGCGGCCACTCTGGCCAGCACACCTGTGTCTGTGGCCGGGCGCTGCAGGTGCCTGGGCTCTCCTCCCAAAATGTGAACGTCTCCACGCCGAGGAGGGAAGGTATCAAAATAAACACAGCAGCGCCAAACCACCAGGGAGCATTAAGCTGGGACGTTTTCTAAATTATAAAGTTGGTTGCATTTCAGCTCGCATGTTTATAACAAACATTGAAACTCTCAGCTCTCTGTGAGGACCCACCCGTTCTGGCTCCTAGTGTGAGGATCTGTTTAAAATCAAGTCATGGGGCGTCCACACCGACACCAGAGCTCTGAGCCAGCCTTGTCTCTGCCCTGGCCCTGCCTCCCCGACTGCCCCTCTTAGGAAACCCAGAGAGTTTTGACTGGGTTTGCTTCCTCTTATTAAAAATTGCATTTAGCGGGGTGGGTACAGCTCCCAGTAGAGCACCTGCTTAGCATGCACAAGATCCTGCTTGCATTTAAAAGTGAGGTCCCGGTACAAGGTTCTTATTACAAATCAGAAAAATGGGACATTTCAACCTTTAACCTGCTTTGATGAGCCTGTGACCCATTTAGGTCCATCTTAGGCAACTCCCTCCCGAAAATAAGAATTAGACCTCGCCCAGCGGCCAGTCCACTCCCAGGGCCAGACTCAGGCTGCTGTCTTGTGTTTTATGTACACACTGAATACCCAGTACTCTGACCCGTGAACCACCCGGGGTCACGGGCGCCAACCGCCCACACAGCTAAAAATTTGAGTGTAAGTTTGCAGTCAGGCGGGCTGGCTGGGTCCCTCTGGGGGAGTCTCACAACTGACTCTCTGATTATCCTGATTCTTCTCTGGAGGACAAGGCATCTCCCAGACAGCGTGCGGGGCGCCTGCACTGTAACGGGCACGTGTCACCAGGGGGCTTCTCTCCTCTTGCCTAGACCCAGGCAGCAGAGGCAGGGAGGCATCAGGACACAGGGCCTGCCAGCCGCTCCCCTGAGCTATGCAGCCAGCAGTGCAGAAGGCCTGGGTCCCCAGAGGGAGGAGAGCAGAGGCAGTGAGAGGATGAGGCCGGTGTGCGGCCCCGCGGGGTTGGGGGCCACGGCTCCCCCAGAGCCCTGTCTGCCACCCCTCCCCCCCAGACTCTCTGGAGCGTGGCTGGGCTCTTTGTCCCCAGCAGTGTCAGGCCTGCAGGAGCCTCGGCCCTGGGCCTCTCCTCTGCTGCGCAGTTAGACCCAGAAACGCGTCTCCAGCGTCAGCGCCCGGCCGCGAGGGGCACCCGGGCTGGTCTGCTGAAACCTCATGCTTCAGGTTACTTATAGGTTCTAATACCAGCCTTAAATAACAGAGGAAATCGTCACATGTCACAGTTATTTGAAGCCGCCAGAATGTTCTCTCAGCATCTTTTCTATTTGCATCTGGGCCTTCAGACGCTTCGAAGCTGGAGTCCCGCGCGGTGTCCCTCTGGGCGGGGAGGGGCTCTTGGTCCTCACCTCCCCCTTCTCCCTGCAGCCGGCTGCCCTGCCCTGGGGCCACCCCCGCTCACCTCAGCCCTCTCCTCCGGCAGCCTCACCGTCCCCGAACCCATAAAACATCACATGACACAACCAAAATGACTCTAGCAGTCCTCTAGTGTAAATGCTGTTTTTCACCAAATGCACTGTGGGATTCTTTTTCTTTTTCTTTTTCCGTTTCACCGAGATGATTCTTTAATTCAATAGAATAGAATAGAGTTGATTTAATTTTAAATGTTAGACAATTTTATGTTATGCATATTTTAGCTACAATTTTTTCAAAAAGATTTTATTTAGAAAAGTATCAGGAAAAGTAGAAAGCCATTGCCAAGGAATCTGGCTTTTTTTTGCGTGTATTTGTAGCATATTCTTTTTTTTTAATTAAAGTACAGTCAGTTTACAATGTTGAGTCAATTTCTTGTGTACAGCATAATGTTTCAGTCATATATATACATACATATATTCATTTTCATATTCTTTTTCATTAAAGGTTATTACAAGATACTGAACATAGTTTCCTGTGCTTTACGGAAGAAACCTGTTTTTTATCTGTTTTTACATATAGTAAATATTTGCAGATCTTGAACTCCCTAATGTACCCCTCCCCACCCCTTCTCCCCCCAGTATCCACAAGTGGAATTATTTTCTGATTCTAGGAGTACCCCACGCCATCAGTGACCGAAACAGAAACAGTTCACGTGCTGGGGATTTTTTATTTGAATTTTCTAGCAATACTTGCAACAGGTCAACACTGAGACCAGCAAAAGGCCACAGGGCAGAGTCTCTCCCGCCCCATCCCCAGGCACCCAGTTTCCTTCTGGAGAGGCACCACTGGAAACAGCTTCTTAGCTGTCTTTCCAGAGACATCGTGGCATCTTTAACCACATACACATGCATGAGACTTTAAAGGAGGAAGTGGAAACCGCCACAGCCCCCCTGTGGCGACCCGCAGCGTGTGTGCCGGCGGGGATCGAGGACAGCGCCTCCCCGCGCATGGACCGCCCTGACTTCTAACTCTTCTCCATTTTCCATCAAAGACTCTGACGTCCTGAATCAGGTCACCAGCTGGTGAGTGGAATCGTCACGGCTCAATCCAACCTGATTTTTCTAATTTTCAATTTCCTTTACTCAAATGTGACAGCTCACTATTTCACATTTTTTTCCACTTGCTCGGAGGGCCGTGTTGCACGTTACCTCTCTGACAACACGTTCAAACTACAGAGCGGTGCCGGTTAGCAGACGTCGGCCTGCCGTCTTTTCTTTCCTCTTCCTCCAACTCGAATGTCCCGGGGTCGGTCCCAGAGTGTGCGGCTTCACAGACGCCGTAAAACAGCGTCGCTTGCTTCCCGGTGACTGAAAACAGAAGAGAATTCTAAACTCCACCCAGGAGAAGGCTAAGGGGCACGTGCTCAACGGAAGAAGAGCATGTGTGTGTGTCAGCGAAGACGCACCCACCACACCCACCAGCAGCAGAAGGGCGACTCTCAGAATCGTGAAAACGAGCCAAAGAAACGTGCCACCAAAAACGCGCGACGGTCTCCTTCAGAGACACGGGACCGTACCCATCAGGGACACACAGCGTATACAGACAGTTTGGCAGAAATGCTGAAAAGAAATGTTCCTCCCAGAAGAGGAGGGGGGAGGGGCTGGTGTAAAGGGACCCCCCGGGGGCGGCCTCATGGGGAACAGAGGACTCGGCTTTGCCAGAACTGAACAGGCTGAGCCGTCACTTTCATGTGGCTCTTTTATGTGGCCCTGCAGACAGCCAGGGCGAGCGGTTCCTGCTGACCTGCCAGAAACAGATGACATCACTCCTGGTTGATCTGCACACGTGACAGGCTTCAGGGTCACTGTCTTACCAGAGCCACGGAGAGTTTCTCGTTTTGCTTAATTTTCATTTTGCAGCTGACTTGTTGTGAGTGAAAGGCCACGGCCGCAGGCCTGTGGTCCTGCCCCAGGCTCTTCTGTGGTCACTGCCGTGAAGGCCACTCTGTCTTTCAGGGACAGGACATGAGGCTGCAGTGCTCCTATCTGCCTGGGCTGCGTTCGGCCAGCCTCCAGCGGTGACCCCGGCATTTGGAGCGATTTCCCTCTGGACCCACCCCCGCACCTCCTGGCTCTGGGCTCCTCTCCCAGTGACGGGGCTCAGCTTCTCCTTGGGGGCGGGGGAGGAAGGGTTAGATCGATGAACCCGACTGCGTTGGACACGTTTTGGCGAATTTGAACACTTTATTGTGTAAGAAGCTGCGCTTTCCTCTGTTGCTGTAGCTCAGAAACTCAGACTTTAAAGCCATTAGGCGTCCCAGCATCAGTGACACCACCGTGTGGCAGGAGGGACCCTTCAGGACCTTGGAAAAGCCTGCTTATCATTTAACAGAATTATCTGGTGTCCTTTCCCCCGACTGCTCTGGAAGAGACAACACGCCAAAGACACACCAGACGTGGGGGCCTGGTGAAAGCCCAGAGGTCACTGTGTATGAGTCAGTTGAAAGCTGAGTTTGGGGAGAGACCATTGTCCTAGTTGGGGCAGATCTCAGGCCTTTCTGCAAAGTCCTAGGAAACCCAGTCCTTACAGTTCTTCAGATGTAAGGGCAGCAAAAAATGTCCCAAGGTGAAGATCTCTGCCAATGAAATGGTAACTCAGATGCTCAGACCTGCCTCGCCACACAAAACCATCTCCAGCTCTGCCCAGGCTGCCAACATCTTTGTTGGTCAATGCACTGCTAAGTTACTGGTGCAACGGGCTGTACAGCAAAGGACCCAAAGCCCCGGGTCATGGCCCCTGGCATCCTGCCCCTGCCCCGGGGGACTGCCACCCAGCTGGCCCATGCGGGCTTGGTGAGGGGCTCTGCTGAGCCGAGGTCCGCCTGGTCTTAGGTACAGACGGCAGGCTGTGTTTGGGTTGCTCCAAATATCCCTCATCCTCCTGAGACCACGTTCTCACCATCAGTGGCAGGAACAGCAGAGCCAAGCCAGACACACAGCACACTTAAAGCTTCTGATTACACCGTGTCCACTCACATTCCATTGGCCAAGGCGAGTCACAGACCAAACTTGAAGCCGGTAGGAGGGGCTTATATCCCGCTGGGCAAGACTCTGACTCATCACAGGGGTGGTCACAGGCCCTTCACTGGTTACTGAATGGCAAACATTTGAATAGAGTGCAAGGTGATTGCGAAATAAAATTACAGATCTGGCAGGAGGTGTCACCCACGAACTCAACGAATGTAATGCAGAAGAAATATTGACTCTCACACAGACACCAGCCCGTGAAGGTCACCTTCAGTCGGAACTCGAGGGGAAGCAGCGCAGATGGTGACACGGCCACAGCTCACGAGAGAACCGTCCGATCCCTCAAGACGGTCCTTTGGGAAAACGCATCTACACATTCGCCAGAATTACCTTCTTCACAATCAGGCCTCCAAACGTGAAGGGAAGGATCTGACACCTAAAATTCTGTTTTGAGAAAAATTATACCAGAAACCCCCCACAATATTCGATTCCTTCTCTTTTTTAATAAGTATTTGGCAGAATTGCAATGAAAATCTAAGTTCTGCTAAGTGTGTAGGAAAACAAATTTATTTACATATTTTCCAGTTTTATTTTTCAATATAATGTCCCAAACCAAAACTGTTTATGCCATTTATTTTGAATGTTTGGTGCCCATTTTTTTAAATTGAAGTTAAGTCGATTTACAATATTTGGCTAGTTTCTGGTATACAGCATAGTGATTCAGTTTCACATTCATATTCCTTTTCATATTCTTTTTCAATATAGGCTATTACAAGGTATTGAATATAGTTCCCTGTGCTGCACAGCAGGACCTTGTCCATTTTATACACAGTAGTATGTTTCTGTTAATCTCAGACTCCTAATTTATCCCTCTCCCCAACCCTGCTTTTCCCAGCGGCAACCATAAGTTTGTTTTCTGTCAGTGAGTCTATTTGTATTTTGTAAATAAGTTCATTTGCATCATTTTTGGGGGGTTCCACACACAAGTGATATCACGTGGTACCTGTCTGTCTCTGCCTGACTTACTTGACTTATGCAATCGCCTCCAGCTCCATCCGCGTGGCAGCAGAGGGCACGATCTCATTCTTTTTTATGGCTGAGTTGTCGCTGCTCACTTTTGACACATTCACAGTAAGTGGATCACGAGGACCTTCTGAACAGAGATTCGGGGTCTAGTCTCTAGGACAGGGAGCCTGGTTCCAGTCTCAGTGTGTGGGACAGACGTGTGACTTTGGGCGTGTCATTTAACCTCTGTGGCTGAGTGTCCTCAGCCCCTCGCTGAGAAGACCCGTGAGATGACGCAGCCAAAGCAGACAGCACCAGCACGCGGGAGCACCAGGAAGCAGCAGTGCCATCAAGATGACTCGCTCGCCTGTTTCTGCAGCTAAACCTGTATGTGTGCTGTTTATTATCTCACTTCATTTTATTATTTTAGCTTGTCTAGTTGTAGTAAATTCCAGACAGTTAAATTAAGCAAATGCAATAACTAAAACAGTGCACATTTTGGGTGATATTCTCACCTGTGTTTCTGGAATCTACTCTGTATTACGTAAGCAGAGGAGGATGAAAACTCAGAACAAATATAATGTTTATGGAAAAATTAACATGTCCTGAAGGGATATAATTAACCACACTCAAACAGTTCCTGTGCAGCTGGGTGTAAAACTCATGTGTCTGGTGATAATTTAAGAAGCAGAAAGTTATATTAAAGACAAAAGGTGATGGTGGGACTCCCATCTATAGATCCATGGGAAGTGCTCCTCCCACCCTTTCTGCTCTTGGTCATCTTGCTGCTGCCTCGGCCTGTGCACAGCAGACGAGTTGTGGGCGAACAGAAAGTAAAGGAAGGAGGGAAGGGGGGGAGGGGGAGGGAGAAGAGGGGGAGCTCACTGCTTCTTAAAACTTGTTATTGCAAAGACAACGTGATGTAGTCTGGAGTTTTCAGCATTTGAAATCAAATTAGTCAAAGGCAGAAGGTAGTTATTAGAGCAGGTGATTGTCAGCACTTCTCTGGGAGAGAAAGGGTGTTTGGATGTCGGGCAGTGTGAACAGCCAGGAAGGCACTGACGCTGTATCTGAACACAGGCTATAAAATGCCTAGTAAAACCCTGCGTCCTGAGAGACAGCCCGTTCCCGGGGTGGGGGGTGGGCAGCCTGACTGGAGCCACGGAGATAGGAAAGCACCGTGCACGTGCACACGCCTGTGCGTGTCGCGATGCAAGTGATCGGTGCTGCCGACACGTGTGACACTAGAAGGGAGGGATGGGGAAAGCGATGGAGGGGAGAGGGCAGGGTGGAGCCGCGGGGCTCCGCACACGTCCCACGGGCTGAGTTGCATCACTGAGGCCAGGGCTGAAGACGGGTGAGGACCAGCCCCTCCACACGTGTGAGACCTGCCTTGCCCTCCCCTGAACTCCACGTGCACACATGCATGTCGCACAGGCGCCCGGCGTCTGGCACACGGCACAGACGTTCACACAACCACAGGTAAACCAGCGCCTACGAGGTCCCCGGGGAGGTGCAGTGGGGACCCAGCGCATCAGACCCCTCGCCGCGGCGGGGGCGTGGACACGGAGTCAGGTGGGAAGATCGGGAGGGGGTCTCGCGGTGGCCAGCACAGCCACCAGCGTGAAAGTGGAAGCGCCCACCCCCACCCCCACCCACTCTGGGAAAACACGACGCACCTCGTGCCAACCCGCGGCCCGGAGGAAGCAGGAACCGCCTCGAGCAGCGCGGACGTGGAAGAAAGGCCGCCTGCCCTATCGGGGCAGCCGGGGCTGGACGGAGCTGATAAGAAATAAGACGGCGACTGGGCCAGCCAGACCCAGAAGAGGGGAAGGGGTGAGGTGCGGCCCAGACAGCTCGGGGCAGGCCCCGTCTGGACGGACAAAGCTCCAGGAACAGGAGGAAACCAGACCAGGGCCTCCCGGCTTCAGAGGACTGAGTGCATCCGGCCAGAGAGCGGTGGGCGGGCCACGACTGTGCGTCGGGAAGGAGAGGAATGTGGTAACAGGACGACGGATGGGGTGAGGTTGCCGGGACTTGGGTTTGGGGGGCTGTACATCGGGGTGCAGGAGGCAGTGTGGCCAGCGGATGCTGTGCACACAGGGGAGGTCACGGTGAGAGTGCCAGGCGGTGACTCTGAGCAAAGGCACACCTGCACGTTGTTCTGGGGATCGTGGTGTCCCGGGACAAGGACCCGTCATGCCTCCGCTCGCTCCTTGACCTCAGAGACGCCTCTGGCTGCTGATTCTTTGCTTCCTGCCTGATTCCTCTTCCTCCTCCTGAGCAGGAAATGCTAGGTTTCCTCAGGCCTCTTCCTCCCAGTCCTTCTCCTCTCATCCTACAGTCTCCCTGGGACCATGACTCCAGGAGGCCTTTAAATAAAGATGACTTTCAAAGTCTCACCTCCAGCCCACACCTCTTTGACGGGCTTGGGGTGGATCTGCGTCTCTGGCTGCAGTCCAGCATTTCCATCTGGATGTCGTAACTCAGCTTCAAGGGTAAACGAGCAAACTTCACCCCCCCTTGCAGACCATCCTCCACAGCTCTCCGCATTGGTCCACGGCACCGCCGTGGAGGAGCTTCCGCAAGCCAGCCCAGGACAGTTCCCGCAGCCTCGTGCCCAGTCCATCTTCCACGTGTGTTTCCCTCCTGAATATCTCTGGAATTCACCCATTTCTCCCCACTTCCATTATTACCGCTCTTGTCCGTCTGGGCGCCCTCAGGGTCGCTGTCTTACCCTCCTGACTGCTCAGTGCACACGCGCTGGGCCCTCTGAGCCACCCGGGGGGCTGCAGCCAGAGTGGCCTTAGGGGAGAGTCGCTCCCCCCCCATCGCTCCAGGTCCGTCCAAACAGCGACCCAGATGCCCAGCCACACTCGGGGCTGTGATCTGCTCGGCCCACAGGACTCCTTTCTTTTGAGGGGTGGTAATTAGGTTTTATTTATTTATGTGTTTATTTGTTTATTGAATGGAGGCTGGGGATTGCACCCGAGACCTCGTGCCTGCTAAACACGTGCTCTACCCCGAGCTCTTCCCTCCTGCTGCCCCCCAGATTCCTTCCAGTTAGGCACACATCCAGGCAAACTCATCACAAGATGACTTCATCTAAAATCTGGGACTTTGGGGAAATTCTCAAGGAGGCAGAATTCTTCTTCCCCACTGGCCAAGAAAACCAAGCTTGTACCCAGATGGCCGTCTTGGAACCAGCTGGCTTCCTTCCACCCTCGTCAGGAGGGAGAGGCCACCTGATCCCAGAGAGAGCCCAGTGGGGACGGGGCCAGTTAGACACAGATGGGCCATGTTCTCTGCAGCACAGATGGAACCTTTGCTGCGTGAATTTTGTTTTGTGACGTGAACGAACACAGTCACCACCTTTGATTTCCTGAGCCAGTTTGATGCAGGTTTTCTGTAAAACAGAGCAAATGCATCTAGTTGTTGTAGTGAACATGTCACAGCCCTCTCGGCAGAGAAGCCTCAGTGGCATCTCGTGACTCCTTGCTCTTCACATAAAACCCAAGCCCTTCACCCGACCCCCGAGGCGCTGGCTGGTCTGGCCCTGTCTCCTGCAGCCCCCTGCGGCCTGGCCTCCCCTGCACAGGCCCCGTCTCAGGCCCCTGTCCTGCCCCGTCAGCAGGACACCGTCACACTCGGTTCTTCGTCTGGGAGAAGACGTCACCGTCACGCCCCACCCCCCACTTACTTGTCTGGCTCCAGGGAGGAGGGCAAAGTCCGATTCCTGTCACGTGCTTTCACAGACTCGGGGTCCTTTCCTTCAGAACACTTTCCACAGTTGCTAAGTCATCCTTGTTCAGGGTGGTTATTTGATTGTCTGCCCCCAGCTCCAGCCGGCAAAGCGGAGGGGGGGGGTGACAAGGTTCTCTGTTTCTGCTCACAACTGTCTCCCTAGCACCTACCATAGTGGCACGTATTTGGTGCTGAAAAACGTCTCCTGGGTGGATGGATGGACAGACCAGCGATGGATGGATGAACGGTCAACTAACTCTGGAGGCAGGAGTTGGAGACAAGTGCAGTGAGAAGTTTCTGGCTTGCGTTTCCCAGTGGAGATGGTGCCTTGAACTGAGATCAGGAGGGAAAGCAAGGCGAGAAGGCGGCGTTACTGCTTAATAGTGTTACTACGTCAGTAGCGGGGGTGGGGGGACACCCCGTGAAGAGGAAGGTTGGTTCCCTCCCTCACTTGGGAACATGCTGTTTTATCCCTCACTGTCAGGGAAGAAACACTCAGACAACTTCAACCAGCCATCGTCTTTGTCCCACAAGAGCCACGTCTCCCTCAGTCCACTTCCTGGTCCCCTGAGCCCCGGCCCTGCGTCCTGCCCCTGCTGCGGGCCGCCCCAGCCCCGCACTCAGTCCTGCCCAGCACTGAGGCTCCTGTCTTACCCACATGTTCACCAAATGAATCTCAAAAAACAGTGTTTTTCGACCAAGAGGAAAAGGACAAACTGCAAATCTGGGCGTTGATAAAGTTGAGGAGAACCCCACAGAGCTGGAGGTGGGATGTAGCGCAGCGTTAAGGTGGAATTTGAAATTAAAACACCAAGATTAAATTATGGTCTCTGGCTTACCCTGTAACCTTAAGTTACTTTTGATTTCCCTTGGCTGTATCTTTGCAATCTATTATTTCTGATTATTCAAAAACAGGTGCTTGCAAAGACATTACTTCACGTATTCTGTACAAAAGAAACATCGTTTGTTTTATGTGAACGTTCCCATTCTACTAATACTGAGCTTTTTCCGGTGGGATTTTCATCTTGTTTATGATTGCTTTTTAAAATACGGAACATGTGTAAAATATTGGCCGCTGCACCATTATGCTTAAAGACAGTTCACACTCATGCTCTCCGGTCGCAGGCCGAGAGGGTAGGGGTCTCGGACCCATCACAAGACGAGCGCGCGTGGGAAAGCAGGGCGCAGCGCTCCCGGATACCCCAGTTCCTAGGTTAACTGTGTCAGCACCGCTGCGCTGGATCGCGAAGCCTGGGCCCCGGTTCATCTCGGTAAGCTCCCCTTGGCGCCAGGCGTTGAAACCGAGGGAATCAAGCCCCCGTGACGAGACCGCGTGGCGGGAGGCGGGCGGCTCCGCGAGGCGCCTGCGGGGCCCCCGGGCGCGCGCGCGGGACGAGGGGGCGCGGCCTCACACACCGCAGGTCCGAGCGGGGCAGGACCCTCCTGGCAACGGCCGGGCGGGGCGGCCCCGCTCTCCCAGGCCCCCGGCGCGAGGCAGGCGGGCGGGCGGGCGGTCCGCCGCGGGCGGCGGGGGGGCTCCCCCGGGACAGTGTTCACGACACAGCGCGTGCGCGGGAGGCCCCGCCCCGCCGCCGCGAGCCCGGCACGCCCGCGCCCTGGGGTTCCGGCTCGGCTGGAGACCTCGGCTCTGCGTGGGCCGGTCCGCCCCTGGCTGCCCTGAGCCGAGACGCCCGGGATGCAGGATCCAGGGGGCAAGCCGGCCGCGGTGTGCGTGCGCCCACGCGCATACCCACGCGTGCACGTACTTCTCTGCGCCTGTGGGTGATGTATGTAAGCCAGCGTGTGCGCGACTGCGTGTACACACGTATGTGGTGTAAGTGCACGAGTGTGTACACCGCTCTTCACGCCAATTTGTGCTGAACTTTATTCACCTGTTCAGCACAAAGCCAAGTGTCAGTGCCTGTGTGTCCCCAGCAGCCTGGATTTCGAAACAGATCGTAAATTCTCACGGAGTCAAAGGCCACTGTGGCCGCCTGCCACCTCTCCAGTCACAAGCAGGGCGGCATGTTCCAAGGGCAGAGAAGGCAGAGGCTTGGAAAAACCGTGTGGGCTCCACACACACCCAGAGGTCAGGAACAGCCCACCAGTCAGTGAATTCAGGTTGTGTGGAAAGAGAAATATTGAAATTCCTTTCTGATTTTCTGAGTTCTGCAGAATTTGATGAAAGATGAAAGCAAGCGGGAGAGGGGTTGGTCCTAAAATGAATGTTAATGAAATGAGCTGAGCAATTCTCCCTGGTTCCCAGGGCCCCCAGGTGAACCCATCTTCCCTGTAAATTTCAAGAGTGCCCTTTAAAAAAAATGCTATTGAAGTGCAATCAGTTTATAACGTTGTGTCGATTTCCAGCTCACAGCACAGTGCTTCAGTCACACATGTACATACATGTATTTATTTTCACATTCTTTTTCATTACAGGTTACTAGAAAGCATTGGATACAGTTCCCTGTGCTGTTCAGTAGAAACTTGTTGTTTGTTTATTTTATACATACTAGTTAGTATCTGCTCTCATTTTAAATCAGGAGTTGAATTAGGAAGGGAATGGTATGGTAATTCTCTTTCTGATTGTCCCAAACCCATCCCAAAAGTCCTGTGGGCCCCCAAGACACTCCCAGGACATCCCACGTTCGTCTTTCATCTCCCTAAATTGGGGGCAGAGATGAACTGAACATCCTGACATGCCAGCGAGTTCACCCGAGGCCAGAAAATTCCAAGATTTCTTTCTCTTGAGGCAACCCTAAACTTACCAGGGAATGATAGCGCTCAGTACCCCTGGCTGGCCACCCACAGCCCCACTCCTGGACACACCACAGCGACGCCCGCACCAGCTCACACAGCAACTGCTGCCCTGCGGGGACTTTTCAAACTACTCGTTAACCACAGCTGCAATGAAAGAACATTGCTCCAGCCCTGACCACAGTGCACAAAGCTGAAAACAGGCAGCACTGCCACGGTCAGGAGGGTGCGGGCCGAGAGAGGTTTCACTTTAATCAGCATACCTTGTACAAAGCGGGAAGGAGAAACAACTTAAGAGCAGATCGCATATCAGATTGAATGGTGATTAATCCATTGAGGAAACAGCAGAGAAGCAGCACCACAGGCCCGCTGCAGACACAAAGGTTTGGGAAGAATCACCTGAAGCATCGGAGAGAATCAGCTGACTTACAATGAAGAGTGCTGTGCATTCAGCATCAGTTTTAAGCTGTGTGTTTCACATCCTTTCTATCAGAAAGGCTTCACACACACACACACACACACACACACACACACACACACACACTTCTGGGGAGAACCAGTTGTTAAGACACTTGCCAGCACTCCCGGCCCCACCCCCAGCCCTCCCTCCTACATACTCTTCCCTGATCTTAAAAATAAATTTCCTGGCATCAGAGCAGGGACTAATCCCATCCAAGTTTCGAGGATCTTGAGTGAAGGAGCCATTGTCTTGCCTTGGAAATCTTCCAGAGCCAGAAACATACCTATTTCACTTTGTTCAACTTGCACCTGGGGCTGAGAGGGGCGCTGGCTGCCGGCTGCAACGCTTTATTAACATTTCAGAAAACAGCATTATTTCTGCGATTCGTTGATGTATGAGTTTATAGAAAGTGACTTTAAAGCGATAACCAGTTTTGCTTCTTCAATCAGATTCTGTACCTTTTACATCCGTGCAATGCTGTCTTTTGAAATGGTTCCCTCAGGAAGCCCCTCACTGACACCAGTCTTGTTTCCAGAGCTTGAAGCACTTTTGGAATCCCCCTTTGGACCTGACTTCAGGACAGCGTGTGACACACCTAAGTAACCCAATCTTATTTCTGCATTTTTCACCAAAAAGCATGTTATCCGGCCTTATCACTCACTCTATTTACCCCAAAAGTTCCAAACAGAAGTATCTGCCTGGTTGTACAAGGAAAATCCAATTTCAGAGTTAAAAAACTTGACACTGTGGAGCAGGGTGGCATAAAATAAGAAAAATATTTTATACCTAAGACATGTTGTCTGGGCCACAGAGCCAAAACAAAGCAAATCCCGGAGGAAAGTCCCCCAGAATTCCCAGGACTTTCTGAGCTACATCTCATTCATTCGAATAAGTGTGTCACCTCCCAGGGCGCCTGGGTGGTCTGGGAGGCGCTGCTGGGGACGTCAGACTGGCATCATGGTCTCTGAGTTGTTCTCAGCTGGAGCAGGCGGGGAGCCCTGGGGCTGGATCTCCTGCGGGTGCCCGGCCTGCTCCAGGACCCCCGGGAGCAGGCGAGGGTGGGCGCCTTCGCAGCCCCCGTCATTCAGCTCTCTGAGGGTTGCTACTGTATCTCCTGTGTGACTCCAGACGCCAGCCCGGGTTTCAGAGAAAGGTTCTCACTGCTCCATCCTCGGAAAAAGAGCCCTCGCCAGCCGGGCAGAGAGATCCCGCCAGGCTGCGGGCCTGAGCGACTTCATTCGGTAACCCTCCCTCCCCAGAGACGGAGCGCCGAGCCGCGAGCAGACACGCTTGGCGTCCTCGGTCAGAGTGTGGACGGGGTGGAGCCCTCAGTGACCCCAACAAGAGAGTCCTTGTGAGTCAGGGAGGTCAGGGCAGCCCTGGCCTGGCGTGTCCTCCGCCTGCCTGTCCTACACCCGCCAGGCCCGACCAAGCCCAGAGCCAAGGTGAAGCCAGACACCTCCCCGCTTGCCCTTGAGCTCTTGACCCCATACACCGGGAGGAGGGCACTTGCCCCGCACACGTGGCGCCAGGCTCCCTTCAGGCTGTCCCAGCGCTCGCCTGTGCTCCCTGGATGGGGCGTGACTCCTGGGACCACGGACGGGGCACCGACACGGGCCACTCGGACATGCAGGGCAGGGAGAGAGGCTTGCAGGCTGTCGAGTACCTTCAAGTCCATGAAAGCTGAGGGATCGTTCCACCTCAGTGGGGAGTTCATGCAGACTCTGAACAACCGTGCCCAGAGCGAAAAAGAGCCTTCGAGGTGCCGCACTGAAAGTACACCCAAACGAAACGCAGAGTTAGGGTACAGCTGTACAGAAACAGGCCGTCTGTGTGCGCTGAGAACTCACGCGGTGAGGGTGACATTTTCAAATCACTGCCTGCTTCGTGGATGGTCTGCTGGGACTGAATGACAACCTTTGAGGTTAGGATGAAAAAAAAATCATGTTAGGAGCAGTTAATAAAATTGAAAGTCACAGTATCTACATGGCACCGAGTGTGTGTTGAGAAATTTCTAAATCGTAGAGATTTTGAGAAACAAGGGAGACGCAGTCTGGCTGGACCTGGATGCTAACGTCACGGGAGCCACCTAAACCACCTGATGGGGGCGCTGTCAGCGTGACACCGGGCCGGACTTAGCTCTGTGCCGCTCCCCTACTTCGGCTCCCAGCCCTGGACCTGGGAGTGGGAGACGGGCCGGGTGGTCATGCGGAATGTCCAGGGCTGCTGTCACTCAGGCTACAAGCAGCTCATGTGCCGGCCTGAATCCCGGGGACCTGCCTCGTCTAAGCCTGTATTTTTAAACTGGGATTTCCTTCTCCTTCTGTGACTTATCATTTAAAATATACCTGTTATGTTAGTCGCTCTGGCTGCCTTAACAGAGAGCCGCAGACGGGGCAGCTGCGACAACAGGCACTTTCTCTCAGTCAGAAGGCTGGGTGTCCGCGACCAGGGCACCAACAGTTTGGTGCCTGGTCAGGGCTCTCCCCCCCGGCTTTAGAGGGCTGCCATCTCCCTGTGTCCTCCACGACCTCTCCCTGTATGCCGAGAGAGAGAGAGAGAGAGAGAGAGAGAGAGAGAGACTCTCTGGTGTTTCTTCCTGTGAGGACACTCATCCTGTTGGACCAGGGCCCCACCCAGATGACCTCATTTAACCTCCGTCACTGCCTCAGAAACCCCGTCAGCAGTGCAGCCACTGTGGGTGCTGGGGCTTCGACATACGCGCATGAATCTGGGCGGCCCACCAACCTCCGGTCCATCACACCGGTGCAAAATAAGTAGATGGAGTAAATGGCATATTTCCTTTTGCAGAATGAGTCATTCGTTTAAAATCCTGAGTTAAAGAATGCGTCCTAAGATGCCAGGCCAGGGGACCCTCCTGGCGGTTAACTGAGAGGCCCACAGTGTGTCCTCTTCTCACAAAGTTGTCTCAACAACACCTTTCTCTCTGGGTGTGTTATAAATTACAGTAGGAGTTGCAGCTGTCCACGGCTTCACAGCTCTACAAGGGGTACGTTCGTGTGTCTTGACTAGTTTAAAGCGTAAAGGAATCCGATGGACTTTGTTTCTCCGTTTTCTCAGGGGGAAACTGAGACTGCAAGTGTGTCTCCCACTCCTCAGCACTGGGGCTGGGACTCGAGTCCAGGGCTCTAAACCCCACGCTGTCCTGCCCTGAGCGGCCACCACATTCATCAGGCGTGTCCAGAGACGCTGAGATTCCTCGTGAAGAGGTGACTGCGCTCACTCAGAGGAGAACGCTCCAAATCTGTATCCAGTCTCGGGAAACGAAGGGCCTGGTTCTTCGGGAGACGTTTGCGCGGCTCTGGTCTGAATAGGAAGTGAACAGAGAGCCCGCAGCAGGCGGGACGGCGGCCGGCCCCCCCAGCCAGGTGCCCCTGGGTGGCCTGCGTTCCCAGGGACTGGCTCGTGGTTTCATGATGAACAAGAGGCCCTTTCACAAACGGCTGCTTGCAGACTCCACCTTCCGACCATATCCCCAGAGGCTGAGACAGCAGGGCTCCGATGACAGGACAGAGTGGCCGACAACAGGGTTTCTTTGGCCACTTCTGGGCCCAGGGCTTTGAGGCCCATCCCGGCCCACGGTGGCCTCTGCGCGTACTGTCAGCCGCCGCTGCAGGTGCCCACCTGGCCCAGGCCGTCCTGCCTGCTTGGTGGCCCCACGGCTGCTCAGTCCCCCTCTGTCTCCCGAGTAGGGTCACTAGGAGCGCCTTCCAGTCTCTCACTCCCCAACCGTCTCCTGGGTGACTCGTCCACACCACCCGCCTCCAGTCTGATTTCATCCCATCGAAGCCTCTGGCTATACTTTTCTCACGCCCCCCACACGGCCGCCCTCAGCAGAACCCCTCAGGCTCACCTCTGGATTTCTAACCTCACCCCCAATGGCCCCCCACCACCTGCCCCCTCTCGGCACCTCCACAACCCACCTGCTCAGGCAGAGAGCCGTGGTCACACTCCACCTCCATCCCACACCCAACCCTGCACCCCGACCTGCACTCCGACAGCCACCCTGTTTTCCTGCCCGGCCACATTCAGCACCCACGCGCTGGCTGTGGTCCAGACAGTTCCCGCCTGACCAGCAAGCGACGCTTCCCCCTCCGGCTCTCCCCCGGACAGCGTGCTCACCCTATGGGAGCCAGAGATTTGAGATACAAATCAGATGTCATCATCCCCGGGGCGTGAACTGTTCAGGGGTTCCCACCTCACTTGGAATAGACAGGACAGCTGCTCATCTCCCTCCACACCCCACACCCTGCGCCCCCGCCCCACGCACCTCCCCGGGGCGGCCAGGTGTTCTCCACTGGGCACAACGAGCCGGTCCAGCCTCGTGCCATGGTTCCTACCTCCTGAGAGTCTCTTCCCCCGACGCCCACATCCTGGTCCTTATCTGCCTGCATTTGCTCAAAGAGCATCCCCCCCCACCCACAGCACCCCTCCCCATCATGCTCTGACCTGTTTCTCGGCTGGGTTACCTGCGTAGCCCTGATTCCAGGCTGCGCTGACATCAGTCACCTCGTTCCTCGCCCGCCCTCCCGCCAGGATTCAGGTCCTATGGGAACAGGCATCTGGTGAGGCTGTGGTCCCTGCAGGAACCACACAAGTGAATGAGGGGTAGGAATTCCCAGAGACTGCGAATTTCTCGATGGCAGGAATCCTTTCCTGGGGTCCCCTGTCTTCTTGTGTTTCCCTGCAGCAGACGGCTCGCGACGGATTCTCCAACCCTGGATGCCCAGCAAAGGGCGCTCTCAGACAAGGCCTGCTGGCTGCACACAGCCCTGCCTTCCACACCCCAGCCTCCCTCGCTGGCCGGCGCCACGGAAGACCTGGTTCCGAGCATGGCTTGTCTCCTGTGGGTGTGGCACGTGGAGCGCGCACAGCTGGAGGGCGGAATCACCGTGCTCCATGACGCCTTTGCAGACAAAAGTGCAGGGGGGTGCAGGGTTTGGGGGGTGTCGTGAGAGTGGGCCAGGGGTGAGGAGGCTCAGGTGTGATTCTGGATTCTTCCGGGGCCTTCTGACTGGCAGTGGACACGTCGGCTAATTTCCGGGGCCTTGGCTGCTCCTGGAATCAGCAGAGCGGTGCTCCTCGGGGCTGAAGCTGCGACTCCGCGTGCTGCTGAACATCATCCGGGCGCCGCTGCGAGCGGTCAGAGGGGCGCCGGGGAGGGAACCGGTGGTGACCGTCCTCGTGGGCAGATGTGACGCCTGCCCATTCAAGGCCGTCAGTGACAGGTGGTCTGAGCCTTGAGGCCAGAAGATCCGGCTCCTGTCAGCGGGCCCCCTTGCTCGGGCAGGACTTGTATGTCCAGGCTCCAGCTCCCTGTCTGCATACTGGGGGCCTTCCCCGCCCCGGGCTACGATGAAGGCCAAGGTACAGAAGAGCACACAGAAGAGCTTTGGCGATGGTAAGTCAGCACATAAATACGAGGTTACTGCTGGGGGAGAGCCACTGCCCACGCACCGTGCTGGCCCGTTACCCCTGCTCAAGATGGGCTTGCCTCCTGCAGCATCTGTTACTCTTCCCTCCAGCCAGGGAAGGGACGCGAGGCCCCGAGGTCTCCCGGGGTGTGTGTGAGGAGGCCGGTGGGCTCTGCGGTCAGAGGAAATGGACACCAAGACTGACGGAGTCGTCTCTGCTCCTGTGACTGTGTGGCCAGTGATCTCGGGCAGAATCAGAGCAAAGTGGAGTGAGGGTGCGCACAGGACAAAGCAGAAGTCCGTGAGCACTTCACATTCTAGAACATTCTACTATTCCTGAACATGCTCACGCATGTCACGTACCAGGGCTGTGTCCGTCTCAGAGACGGGCAGCCGCGCGGGGTGAGCAGCTGCTGGCAGGGTGAGCCCCGCCTAGTCCCGTCCCCTCCCTGCCATCAGCCACCTGGGGTCCCACAGCAGGACCCCCTCTGCTCTCCCAGGCGTGGGCAGCCGAGCTGAGCCTTGCGTTTCGGCAGGAGCTCCGTTAGATAACAAAGCTCCCCTCCCTCATGAAGCAGGGCTTCCCTCCTCCATCTGTCCTGAAATGAGCTCTCAAGTGCCCTCACGTCCCTGACCAGGGAGCACGTGTGTTACTGCTGCTTCTCCAATGGCACCGTGTCTGTGATGTCCTGGTGTGGACCAGGCTCAGAGATGGGAGACCCAGGTGCCAAGGGTGCCTTCCACAAACCTCCTTGGTCTCGTGGGGAGGCCCCTGGATGCTGGAGTTTATGCTCGAAGACCGGATGAACAGGCAAACATCTGCTCAGTGACGCAGAGGCCACCTGTGCTGGTGTCTTAGCAGAAGGAGCTGTCACTGGTCTCTGCATGTTGATTTTGAAAATTATCTCATCCATTGAGGGGGAAACTGTGATTTCGTCAAACACCAGTGCACTTCTGCCCTTACTTCCTAATCACAGCACTAAGTAGCAACACAGGACATTTTCTTTCACTGAATTTCGGGCCAAGCCATGTACATGAATGAGACAGCAGCATGACACAGCTTTCTGGGGACAGTGGCTGTCTCTGAATAAGCCTCATTTGTCATCCTTGTCTGTACTTGGCTCTTCTTGCCGTTCAGAGACACAACTCTCCCCAGAATATTGTATTTCTGTTTATTGCTGCTTCTGTGGTCTCTTCCCCCCTCCCCCTCCCCTGCCTAACTCTAAAAAGCTGGACCAGGGAGGAAGACGCCCAACGTCTGACTCCCGTGCTTTTCCGGCTCGTTGCTTTTGTCTGACGCCTTCTGCATCTGCTCCGCCTTTGCAGCCTGTAAGGCTCTGCGGGGGATGTGGGCCTGGAGACTGGGTCCTGACCTCGGAGAGCTCCCGGGCATGGGGCCAGCGGGGGGGGGGGGGAGGGGGTTAGGGGGCTCGTGAGCAGCTGCAGGTCCAAAGCACCAGCCCCTGCAGACCCCGGCACAGCGGCCTCGGGAGCAGAGCAGACACTCAGCCCTTCACACAGAAGCTGACCTCGCATCACAGTGAATTTCAGAACACAAGTGGACGGCTGTCTGGCTGACCTGGAGCCCTGACCGGCCGGCACAGACAAATATTGTCCCCTGCTGTCTCCTGGGTCCCAGCTCCCCCTCCCGTGTCCCCGGGGGGGGGGCGGGTGGAAGTGGAAAGGCCAGAAGCTTGGTCAGACAGGAAGTAGTTGATCCCTTGAGCACATTTTCCAAAAACAGCACGTTTTCCAGAAACCATCTTCAGAGGTAATGCGTTGTCATGGCAACTGGGAAGGTAGGATGACAAGATGCTAGAGGCGGCAGAGTGCGAGTGAGGCTGGCCAGCAAGGGTGGGCGCAGGCGTGGATGCTGCGAAGCATCCCCACTGGCTGGGCCCGGGGACAGGGACTGCCCACAGCCCACCCCCTGCAGCCTGGCCGCGTGGATGAGCTGCAGGGACTCTGGGGAAGCCCAGTAGAAGGTCTTGCCCTCTCCCCTACACCCGGGGTGGGCTGCACTTGGGCTCCCACGTTCACAGGAAGGAAGGGGCGGGCCTGCAGAACTGCTGGCCATGAGACTAGGGGGCTCAGTGCCACGAAGCACCAGCCCCACAGAGGCCCCCACCCTCTGGAGGAGCCAGGGCCAGGCTGCGCTGATTGCTGTGAAGACACACAAGCGACTTGCAGACACCAGCCAAGGAATCCAACACCTTTCTGCTCACGGAGTGCAGTAAGCATATGGGTCCCCTCAACTCGGGACTGACCTACCAGGGCTGCCCACGTGGGTACTGCAGGCCTCGTCCCACACCAACCCGCCAGCCAACGTGGCCCCTCTCGTGGACAGGGACACACAGGGCATGCAGGGACCATGGCCCAAGTTGGAGGAGGCTGACCTCGACCCCTCCCGTGGGTCCTGAGGGTCCCGGATGCCGGACACACACGCAGGCTCCGCGGGCCACGACCACACACCTCTCATCCTGTGGTCCAGGAGGAGCAGTGAGCCCCCCCCACTTGGCACGAATGGGCTCTTCTTAGTCACACAATTAAAGGATAAATGGGGAGCCTCGCTGGAGTGGCCAGCGGGATCCTGGGAGAACCCAACGTGTCTGTTTCTGGCCTCCCCTCTCCCTGTGCTCCTCGCAGGGCCCCCTACACCCCACCGTGAGCCAGAAGGATCTCAGACCCCTGGTCCCTGCCCGGGCCTCACGGGAAATCTGGCAACTCCCTTTGGCTTTTTCTCAGGAATTCCTGTGTCATGCTTTCCCCTGACCTCGACAGGGCAGGGCTGGTAGCAGGCCAGAGACATCACCCCCTGAACATCCGGCTTCCCCCCAAGGCCCGGACCGCCTGCTCTGAGCCTCCACCCTGAGGGCTGTTACGTCGCCCAGCTCCACATCCCGGTGGCGGAAACGGGGCTCCCATCAGCACGGGTGGCCTGGAGCGGTGACCTTTCCTCTCCACCCTGGCCTTGCTGCAGGCGGGAGGTGACACGCACGGACGCAGAGGCCACGAATGATCCCGGGAAGCATTCGAGGGGAACCATCTTCAACCAAAAGGAGGTGGAACGACACTGCAGGCACGAGAGGCGTCAGGCGCGGGGCGGGGCTGAGCGCCCGAGCCCACGGAACCTCAGCGTCCTTGTGTTTTCTCCTCCTGGCTGAAAGGAGCTGAGCCAGAAGTCTGCGGGGGAAGAGTCCAGGTGCTCACCCCAGGGAGCAGAGACAGGCCTTGTCCTGAGAAAGCCTCATCGTGGAAGACCCCTCCTCCTCGTCCCAGAAGCATGCGTGCTCATGACTTCAGGCAAGGTGGCTGCTCTGAACCGTTCTAATTGCCCACAGCAGTGAAATCGGAAAGACCTCCTTTTCATCAAGATGTTTCCTAAAAGCACACAAACCTTCCAAGTTTCCCACAGAGGGAAGGGCTGAAAACACAAGATTAATACAACGTAAGCATTAGGCAGAGTTCTTACTAAGCATCTAAGGAGCTGCAAGAATGCAGACATCCTTCGCAGAAACTGGGTGCAACGTGAACAGCTGTGATCCGTGTCCCAGTGACATCGACACACTGAACGTCCACCAACAGTGACAAAGCCCAGGGCCACGTTGAGGGAGTTGGACAGTTTCGCTAACATAGGCTGATCAGAATTTAAGACAACAATTTGGCCAGCCCAAGTTGACTGCTGTTCTTTGGAAGTAAGCAAATGACAAAATCCAAATTGCTGTTCAAAGTGGTTTAAAAAAAAATCCAGATGCTGAGGCTTATGGCAACTGTGGGCCTCCTCAGAAGTCCAGGGTCAAGTCAAAATAACCTCATATACACAGGGCAAGCTGACCAGTTTTTCATAAAGCTTTTCATCTTAGTTCCACTATGTAGTCTAATATAGAGTTTATCTTGTTCTCTATTTAGTATGGAAATGTACACAGAAGCCTATTTGAATTTAAGGCACTGCAGTCTCCTTACAGTCATCGTCACCAATATCACCACCACCATCCTCACCATCCTCACCACTGTCATCAGCAGCAGCATCACCACCATCATCAGCAGCATCACCACCATCACCATCACCACCATCTCCATCATCACCATCAGCATCATCACTACCATCACCATCCCCAGCATCAGCATCACCATTATCACCACCATCATCACATCATTACTCCATGGTCCCTGTCCTTGTTTTGCATGTAATTATGATCTTAAAAAAGCTCTGAGAGAGGAGGACATCCCAGAAGAAGACCCAGCCCCACTCCCTTATCTTCCCTGGTCTCTCTCCAGTCCTCTGCTTGACTTTGTTCAGATTTAGGAGATTTAGGGTTTAGGAGAGACTCCTGTCACTCACAATCAGAGTTATCCATTTGGAGGCAACTGTATGGGGAAAAGTCATCCTTTCTGTGAAGGTGAAATTTCCCTCTAATTTCCACTTCTCAGTCCTTGCTAGCTCTGCCCTCTGGTCCACTGCAGACTGTATCTGCAAATTCTTTCGTATGACAACTTGGGAAATTTTTGGAGCCATTTCTGAGATTTCTCACATACTCTTTCTCTTTCGTCTCCAAGATAAACATAAAAAATGCCCTTATCCTTTCTTCTAAGAAGTAGTGTCAGAACATTTATCAGCCTGGCCAGTCTCTGAGGATGGACTGAGGTCAGTGATATTACCGTAAAAGGAGGTATGAACTTGGTTCAGGGCTGACTTCGGGGAGGCAGTGAACACATCTTGAGCATTTGCTTTGGGACATTTTCCTGGGAGTCTTACTTAACGGGGCCCATGGCCTTTGAGGCTCACGACTCAGAAAGGCGACGACAAGGCTTCTGTGTGATACTCCCAGCATATATAAAGTGCTTGGTTGTCACAATATTAGCTGTTATGTTTTAGCACAAAGTCATTCTGAATTTCAGTCTGCTGAGGCTCCCAGATCTAATGCTTCGCTCTGCTGTGTTCTGTACATTTCATCTTCTGAACTTCTCTGCTCACATCCCTGTTACATGCCCTCTGGGTGGTATCAGCTTGTGGTTCCCATCTTTCAGATTATGTTGAATCTTGGTTTGACATGTGACTATTAATTCTGCCTGGAAGATATACGTAAATTTGGGAAGCTTAGATTATTCATTTTTATTCAAATACCATACATCCTTGATTCTTATGTGTACTTTTTCATCTTGTAATATTTCTGGGGAAAGGGTGCATCTCACATGCAATGTGAGTAATGTTTTCTCCTGAAAAATGTGTGTTAAGTCAGGGCTTTGTTTTACATCTCGTGATGTCTCACAGATGAGAACTGCAGAGAGCTGTGCATGACCGGGACTGTTGAGGGTTCTGTCCAGTGACGTTTCTCTAGAGCAGTGGCTCCCAAACATTAGAACCAGCTGGTGATCATCAGTGAAAAGTACTGGTGCCCATGGCCAGTCCCAGGAGACCGCGATGAACCGGGACTGGGGCGTTCCCAGAGCCCCTCTGTTGATCTGATGTGCGGTGGGAGCTGAGTGCCTCGGCTGCAGACGGGGCTAGTGCCCCCTCGCGTCACCCCATTCACTTCCTCGGAGCATCTATAACTGTTGCAGATCATTGCTGCCGGACTCACAGTGGCCTGGGACGCCGGCTTTGATGGAAGGAATGCGTTTCCTGTCTGTCCGTCAAAAGCGGCAGGTGCGCTGCCTGCAGGACTGTGCTGATTTCAGCGCACCGCTCGGCGGCCTCAGGCGGTCATTTGTCCACTAAGCCCATGTCCCTGATGATTCTGCATCAGCGATGACCCTAAGCTTTGCCCTCATCTCGCTTTATTTCCCTAGAGACAAGCAGACAGAGCAGCCGTGGGCCCTGGGAGGGAACCAGGAGGCCGGGTCTGATCTGGGTGCTGCTGCCACATGGGGCCTGAGAACGACACCGGGCTTGGGGACCTTGCATGCAAATGGGCGGAGTCACAAGAACAAGACGCGTTTAAGGACCTCTTGTTCTGGCTCCTCCCACTACACAGACTGCGCAGGAGCTGTCACGCTGTTACCCTGTGTGCTGAGCTCGACTTCTGACTGCCACGTGGCAACGTTCACATAAAGGAGGTTACTGGAAATGCGGTACCACGGCCCTAGACAAAGACCAGTCCCAGCTCCCCAAACCCAGGCAAGGCCCGGACAGCCCCGGTCAGGTTATCCCTTCAGGAGAAGAGAAGCCGGTTCGGAAGAAAAGCCAGGCTCTCCCGAGCCGGGAGGCCTCGCTGCTGAGTGATGCCCTCTGTCCCCACAATGTGTTCGTGTTCCCCTTCTCCCAGGCAGTCACTCACCACTGACCTCCTTCAGAGCCGGGGTGGTGGGGATGGCAACAAGGAGGCACCTGCTCACCAAGGGAAACAAAGGCTTCCCCCACGTCCACGGCAGGCGCTGCTGCAGCTCGGTCCAGAAGGTCCAGAACAGGATGCAAAGGAACCTCGGGGGAGCCTGCAGCTGGAGCCCCGAGGGCGCATCCCCCTCCCATCACGCACTGGGAGACAAGCCCGGACCCCCACGCCTGTGTGCAGCACGCACGCCCATGCACGTTTCACTCTGGTTCCCTTCTGACTCTGCGTACCGGGCCTGTTTAAATTCAGCCCCGATCCTCCCGGATAAACAGACATCCTGTACCCAGGATGTTGTGACCAGGAGTGAAGGAGAGAAAACCAGACCTGGCCACGGTGGAGTCCGCCCGACCGAGTGAGATGGAAAACGAAGCCCCGCACCCAGGGCACCCTCCTCTGATGCGAGTGGCCGTTGCCACCTAGCGTTGGATGCCGCCGGTCGCGTGGATAGGAGGAGCGGCTCCATAGACTAGGGGGGTCTCCCGAGTCTTCACGCTGCTCAGCGCCGCACGATCCAGGCGCGGCAAGGCCCCACGGCAAGCCCAGGCCCACCGGCCGGAGGTGGGGCGTTCCACATGCGCGGCCCCCGAGCTCCGCCGGCGGGTACCGTCCTCAAGAGGGGCGGCGGAAGGAGTCGGCCTGGGAGACCCTGGCGAAGGGGCAGTCGGACCCACACACCTGGGCGGCTCCGCCCACAGCCGCGGACTGTGGGGGGCGCTCTGCCTCCTCCTCCCGGGGGGAGCCCTCGGCGCAGTAGTAACGGGGACCGCGGACCGCCACACCAGAGCCCGCGGGCCTCTGCACGCGCGCGCACTCCCGCTCGTTCCACGGCAGGGCTCGTCTTCCCGAAGCGCGGAGAACGCGGAGGCGCACGTGCTGGCGCGTCCGGGGATCAGGTCCCCGCCAGGGCCAGCCCAGTGTCTGCGCTTTCCGGGGTGGCCCGCTGCCCCGCCCGCAGCCCCCTGGCCCAGGGTACCCCCCCACCCCGCCCCAGCCCGCCTGCCCTCCCTCCGCCGCCCTCTCCCCAGCTCCAGGTCCCGCCCCCCCACCCCGCTGCCCGCTGCCCGCTGCCCGCTGCCCGCTGCATTGTCCCTGCGGGCGGGGCTGGTGGATTATTTTTTAAAAAGCCATTCAGCCTGGGGGGCGCCTGAGGCAGCCGCACCACTTCGTCTCACACCAATTACAGAAGCTTCCTGACTACCAACCGAAGCGCCCTGGGGCGTTTGTTGCTTGCACAAATCCTCTGGGCCCCTCTCAGCTCAGGCAGCAGAGTGCTGAGGTCCAGGCAGAGGGTGGCTGCAGGGGCCTGGCCCCAGGAGTCCCAAGAAGCTTCAGCTTTCCCAGGTCAGGCCCGCAGAGGACAGCAAATCCCACAGGACCCAAAGTGGCTTGGAACCCACAGCCATGGGGAGACAGATACTTTGGAGTGAATGTCAGAAAGAACAGAAGGTACAGGGCTCCGGCCCCTCCCTGGTTCCTGGGCTGGAAAACTAAATAGGATGCTGGAGACTCAGGTGGGTCAGGAGACGTGAGTCTTCTCTGGAAGGAGGCACCCCTGGGGTCCCTGGTTCCTGCTCCTCCGTGGCCGGTGGTTTTCATATCACTCTTTTGGGGAGATTAAGGAAAACTCGTGTTCTGATGCTGCTGTGAATTCACAGGCTACGGGTCATGTTGAATAAAATGACAGAAAATGTTTTGAAGTGAAGCAGGGAGGTGCGCGAGGCCAACAGTGCCATCACTCTCCTGGGCAGGAAGCCTGGGCCTTAGAAGGGTCCGTATTAAAACCAGCGATTGGGAAAGGAGAGGCAGCTGAGTGTCCTGCAGGGCTGTCGTTCTATAAACTAACCAACGGTCTTCAATTATCTCCCGTTTAAGAGGCAGAGAAGAGATTATTCAAAAGGACTGAGGGCTTTTGTGGTCTGGGGTCCGTAGGCTAGCGGAGGGTGTTCAGCAATGAATTATCGCCCCGTGGCGCTATACACATACCCCAGACGTGAACAGTCCCCTCCTGCAGGATCCGGTGAAGCAACCCTTTATTTTTCCGCTAAGCCAGGGTTAGGGAGCCCGTGTGAGGAACTGAGGCACCCAGAGTCTGCAGGGACCGTTCTACCAGCTCATGCACTGCATTTTTCCGCACGCTGTTTGCTCAGCCTGTAACCAGGCATTAAAGCTTTGTTGTAAGCGGCCCCTGGACTCTGTTGGCACCAGGGATGCCAAACACATAACCCAGAAATCATTCCTGGTGACCTAAATGCCTCCTGTCTGTTTGGGGAGAGCAGGGAGCACATTAGGGCTGCTGCTGGCGTGTCTGGCACGCTCTGCGGGAGGAGGGCTGGGTCTGCCAAGGTTGCTGGCCCGGGGGGGTGGGGGGCCTCCTCTCCTCTCTCCAGTGGACACATCCTCCAATGGGGAGGCTCAACCCTCATCAGGGGCCCGCGAGCAGTCCAGCCCCCCTGCCCTGTCCCACCCTGGGTGACAGCACGTTTAGACCCCAGAGCCAGTTTCCAGAGGTGCTGGCAGGATCCCGGGGAGGTCAGCGAGACTGGGCGTCTGTCCGGAGATGGTGCCTGTTCCAGAGGCAGTGGTCCTCAGGAGGGAGCAGGAAGGGCAGTCTCCAGGTGTCAGAACTCGTGGCTGGGACCCAATCTGAATGGCTGATGATAATTTGAGACGTGGCTGGGAGCTGAGGGGGTCCGTGTTTCTCACCCCAAGGTAGAAGCCTGTCAACGCTGCTTCCCAAGAGCCCCCGAGCTCACGTGTGGCCCCGGCCCCCAGCACCTGGGCACCACTGGTGATTCCATAATGACGTGGCTCTCCCGGGCCCAGCGGTGACGTCCTAGTGTGGTTAACCAGGTTAGGACGTGACCGCTGAGGGGTACACTTCATCTCTGCCAGGCTTGGTCCCAGGTGGGGCCAAGTTGGAGGGCAATGGGCAGCACCCACGGCGGGGAGAGAGCTTGAGGCTGGACACTGACCACCAGCCTGGACACTGACCACCAGCTTGACATCACAGTGACTGAGCTCACTTCACAGAAGCGGCAGGAACAGGGAATCACCATTCCAGGGCTGGTTCCGGGGTAGGGGGCTGGGAGGGAGCCCGAAGGGGGAGGTTCTGAAAGGAAATGTGACAGGGTGGGACGTTCCGCTGGTCTTGGGCACCTGGGGGTGCAGCTCGGGGGAGGTGGCACCTGTGCTGGGAAGCAGTTCTGGGTCATGTGAGTAGATGAAGGCCAGTCCGAGTCAAGTGCTGGGACGCAGGCTAACCTGCTCTTGGGAGACGAACGGTAGGATGGGCCCCAGCGACTTCGGGGGAGCCCAGAATGCGGACCGACTGGGAGGTGGGCACAGCCTGGAGACAGCAGCCATACTGCAGGGAGACCGGCAGAGACCCCCCCGGGAAGGGAGAGGGGGCAAGTGAAGCGACACTCGGTCAGCAGTTTGAGGTTGTCCCTGCCTGTGTCCGCGTCCTCACACCCCCTCGGGTGGCTCTGAGGGTCCAGCTCTGCATTAGAGTGCTCTTTGGGGAGTGGCCACAGAGTACCACTCACACGTGACAGAGGACCGTGGCGACCTGCTGGCCGGCCCAGGAGGGGCCAGAGCTGAGACCCGTAGACACTGCAATTCGGATCTAGAAGATCTGGAAGAACTCCAGCCCCCACTGACCCCCCCACCCCCAAAACACAGAAATCCTCAGAAACACCTGGGGAGGGACTAGATTTCCCTCAATACAAAAGATGGGGCTCAGGTGCAATGCCTGGTTTCCAAGGGAAAGCATCGAACAGAAGACAGAGGCAGTGTTGGTGTGGAATCCAGTCGGCAAGAGACCAAGCAAGCCGCAGGGCCAGTCACCAGGCCAGGTTCTGCTTTAGCCGGGCTGCCCAGCAGCAGCCCCGCCCTTTCCCCGAGGCTTCCATGGTCCAGGTGGGCTCTCCCCAGGGCTTCAGGCGAGGCTGCTCAGGCCAGCCCATTCAGCCCGGCGGGGACTCTCAGGGACTCAGAGTGGCTGCAGAAGCTGGTGAACAGCTCAGTGGAGGGGAGATAAGTCGGCCTTCCCTGGGGGCTCTGCAGTCAGCGCCTGGATTAGATATAAAATCCTCCACGTTGGTTCCAGCCTCGTGGGTTCCGAGATGATCGGGTGATAACGCAGATGTCAGATGCATGAGGAGCCTTCTCAATTCAAAACAAATTTAGTCAAAATCCGCCAACTCCCTCAAAAGTTGCTTGGGACACAGTTCTCAGTATTTCCATTTTATTAGATATGTAGTAGCATAGGTTTAATTAACAAAATACTTGGTGATCATCCTAAAGGTCCTCCGACTGATGACAAGTTCAGTGTCCCCAGGAGCATTCATTTGTCGGGGGAGCTGCCCCAGGTCAAGATGGATTTGGGGGTGTGACTCACTGGCTGGGCACCGGTTCCACCAACGAGGACCAAACCCTGCCCTACCTCCCCCACCGCAATCAAACCAGCAGGGGCCCGTTTGCATCCGCAGGGAACTCACAGCTGGAATGTGTTCTTCCAGCCGCTTCTGGGCTTGAGGACAAGAGAGCCTTGTTCCTTGTTTGGCCAGGAGGTCAGGGTTCACCACGGTGGGCGTGTGGGTTTTCCCATCTCAGACAACGTCCCCTGAATGTTTCTTCAGTGCCCAGTGCTGCGTCCCCACCCCCCCACCCCCCACAGAGGCCTGTCATCCTCGCGGGCAGGGCGCCTGTCCCTGCACTTACTACGCGCATCCCCCTGACGATGCCAAGTGACACCGCCAAGCCGTTTGGCCCAAAATGAAACACACACGACTATGCACTCATCATTCCGTGTGAGACAGTGTCCGCCCACGCTGACTTGGTGGGAAATATGATTTGGTCCCCAGTCTTTGATGCAGTTTGAGGAGTTCACGGTTGACAACAGAGTTCGCAGTGGCACCTATGAAGGGAGAAGAGGGTGGTGACCCTCGTGCTGAACATACAAGGAAACCAGGGACAGGGACGCCGGGGCCGAGGCCGAGAGACCAGGGCTCCGATGAGCCGGCCGGCCTAGCGTCCTGTCCTGTTTGCACCTACCTTTCTGAGAAAAGATGGATTTTCACAGCAGATAGAGAACAGTCCTACACTCAAGACGTGCGTGTTGACGTAGACGCCGGCTGCAGACCCAGACCCAGGGAGCTGCTCCCTGCTTGGACCAGCCATGCTGCTCTGCGCAGAGCCATCAGCAAGAGGCACGCTCGTGTCTGGGAACTGAACGTCTTGTTTTGGGTTCTCAAGAGCGTCTGTCAAGCTCAGGGTTTCTGATGCACATTAACCCCACCCCCAGGAAAAGTAGAGACACCTGAGAAACAGTCACTTGAAACTCTTACAAAGGAGGAACGACCACTGTCCCCTGCCCTGGAGGGGGCGAGCAGTGGACCCACGCAGCCTTGGTTTGCCCTGAGCGGGGTGTCTGCTCCTCCAGAGCACTCGCCAAATAGAAGTGAAGGTGGGCTGGTGAGCGTCCCTGACAGCAGAGTTCTTGGTCTGACCTCAGGGGAGCACACGGAAACCACCACGATTTTGTCCCACTGGTCTGGATGAGTCCGGGCTGGCTCCCCAGGTCTGTTCTGGCAGCTCGGGCACCAGTGCTGTCCCTGGGAGGATGGGAAGGGCGACCCCGTGGGCTCACCTGTCAGATGCCTGCAGCTGCCCCCAGCCCCCGCCATCCTGCCGGGACAGCGCTCCATCGCGTCCCCAGAGGTTGTCTGTGCACTTTGACTTTTCAGTGCTTGGTATCTTGTCTCCTCCTCAGAGGCTTAAAATCATGCTTCACGCTTCTGCCTTCCCTAATCCCAGGCTGTGCCTGGAAACTTGATGCGTCAGTTTCCCGGCTTTTTCAGTCACCATCACGTAGTCCCAAAGGTCTCCCTTCCCTGACACGGCTCCTTCCTCTCTTCCTCCTCACGGGGAACACGATGGGAGAGGAGTGGCGGTGGGCTTCGTGGGTGCCCGGGCGCCCCTGGGAACAAGGCCTCCTCCCCTCCTCTGGAGAGCGGTAACGTCAGAGTGGGAGCCGTCCTGCAGGCCAGGAAGGTGGGGGCCACAATCAGTGGCCGCAAGTTACCAACATCTTGTCCCCTGGGAAGTCTGGCCTTCTTGCTGGCCGATACCTGGTCTTACAGGCAGCGGCCAGTGCCGCGTTTAAAAATATGTGAGCGACCAGTCCCTGACGCCCGCCCCTGGCCACAGGGTGAGGCATGGGTCCCGGCGGTCTGGGTCAGCTGGAGGCCGGGCTGGAAGCCGGGACGCAGGAGGTGGCAGGCCCTGCCCGCCTCTGCCCTCGCGGGGCCAGGAAGGACCACAGGTGTCTGCCCATCACCCTGTCCCCGCAGTGGTGTGCCCCTGTCTCAGAGGAGGAAGGCCCCGCACATGGCTCCCCTCTCTTTATGTTCAGGAGCAAGACGGACTTCACGTGCTGATCTGGGAAAGCCCTAACGTGATTATGCGTGTGTATGTGTATTGATGTGTGTGTACATACACGTGTATTTACGTGTGTGAGAGTGTATGTATGTGTGAGTGTGCGCATTCAAGGTGTAAGTATGAATGTGAATGTGTGTGTGTAGGTCTGTGTGTGCATGTGTGTATGTGTACTCAGGCACGTGTATTTGTGTGGGTATGTGAGTGGGTGTGTATATGCATGTGTACACGTGTGGGCATGCGCGTGTGTGAGCGTGCACGTGGGACCTGGAGGAGCAGCTGCCCTTTCTCCCCAGGACTAGAGCAGGGAGCGCCCGAGAGCCCCAGGCTGAGCCTTCCTCCTCCTGCCCCTCGAGGAAGAGAAATAGGCAGACGTCTAGCCCTGTGCCGCGTGGCTCCAGGACCCTGGGCCTCCACTGAAACTGCCTCCTTTCTCAGCAAGGGGAGCTGTGGTTTCACAAGCGAGCAGAGAGCAGGAGAGATGCCAGGACACCACAGAGGTGATGGGTCGGGGTGCGCTGGGGGCTAAGTGCTCGCGTGGAGCCCACAGCAGGGAGGTCTCGCCTCTTGGGGCCGGTGTGACGCCTGCGACCCTGCCACCACCGCCGTGTGATTTACTGGGAGCCTGAGAGCCGGGCTCCCCGAACCCCCAGAAGGGAGTGTACTTCCTGTGAAGAGAGGAACCAAGACAAAGAACAGATGCAGGCAGGATCCGCTCTCGAAGAATCCGGATGGTTTTCAGAAAATCGAGTCGGCGACCTGGAAGGAGCGCCCAGAATGAGGCGGTGTCCCGCGTGTGCGTGCAGTCCTGGGACAGCACCTCCCGGGCCCCCACCTGGAACACCGCCCCCGCCGGTGCTGCTGGCGGCCGGCCGCCCCACGCTGATCTCGCGTGCACGCTCCGGGGAGAAGGGCAGGGGGAAGGCCCCCAGGGCGCCCTCCGCGCGGGACTCGGGGGTTCCCAGAAGACAGAGCCACGAGCTCTGCTCTGTCAGGGTCCCCGCCCCTCCCCCGTTCTCCCACGGGTGAGCCCCACCCCTCACTCGCTTTCCCCTCTGGAGTGCGGTGTGTGCCCGCTCTCCTGGTGTCCAGGTGAGGACACGTGCGTTCACGTCTGAGGGTGCACGGCACGCCTGGGCTGTGAGCACACGCAGAGCATGTGGTGCTGGGGCTGGGCCTCCCTGTGGTGCCTGCAGACCAGGTCTGCTGTTGAAGAAGGGCGGTCTCCTCCCCTGGCTTCCACAGCCCCCTGGTTGGAAGGAAGGGTCCCACGCCGGGAGTTCGGCAGCCACGAGAGAGTCCTCTTCTACAGAGAAGGGAGGGTCTCGCCCTGGCCAGGCCACCGTGCTGCCCGTCTGGAGGCTGGGATAACCTGTGAATGATGCTCGGCGCCACCGCTCCCCCTCCCTGGCACTGCGTACGGCGGTGGCTTAGCCTGGGAACTTCACAGTTCGGTCTTGGATGCTCTGAGCACGCCGCAGCTGCTGTGACGGACCTGACAAACGGGGACTCTGGGACTTGGCTGCTGTAATTAAGATGCAGTGGGCCCAGGTGAGCAGCGGTGTCCTGGCAGGTGGCCAGGAGACGGGGCTCTGCCCCACCTGCACCCTCAAGCTGACGCTCCTGCAGCCTTTGCCCAGAGATCTCTGGGGACACAGTACAGACAGGTGGGTTTGTAACAGAAATGCTTGGCGGCCCTCGCTGCCCTGAGCCGCATAGCTTTCTGGCTGCGCGCCTCGTCGGCTCGTGGGCACCAGGCTGCTGGGCCAGGGTTTATCCCCATTAAGTCGTCCCCACATTTGCTTGAGTTTCTCCAAAAGTTTCCTCCCCCTTCACTCGGGCTCTGATTCTGAGACCTTCCCTTAACCAGAGATGAGAATCGTGGAACCCACTGTATCTCCGAAGCCTGCCTATACAGTGTTTTTTGTTATTTCACGGCATATCAAGGCAAAGCTGAGTAACACCAAAGACAAAGAGAAAATTTTTAAAGCAACCAGAAAGAAAACACATACCGCCACCAAAACGCGATGTCACTGCAGTTGGACTGACGGCAGATTACGCCAAGAACCACACTCAGATAAACCACTGTGCAACGGTGAGAGAGAGGACACTTCTAGACAAAGATCTGGAGCGCTCCCCCCTCCACGGAATGACTGCGGATCTTCATTCAGTGAGAAGAGAGTTAGAACCAGAGGAGGGATGGGGTTTGATGGGAATGGTGAGCAATGAGATGCATAAAAATGACGGTGAACGTGAATAAACATGGACAGCAAACGTTCCTCACGGTAATAACACGAACTGCGGTGACTGCAAGGCGGTTAATAACAAGCTGAAACGAGACGGCACCGGGAAGACGGGTCAGGGGTGCAAGCTCGGGTGACCCCGCGTCCCGGGGGTCCCGGGGACGGACCGTTTACTTCAGGTCTTGCTGCGTGGGGCGGGCTTGCTCCGATGTTTAGAGGCAGCACCAAGGGGCTAGACGGACAATGTGTGACTTCTAGCCTCCGGAGGAAAAAGGGGGACAAGGTAAGAGTGATCATTTCAGTAGAGTGCAAAAAACTAAATCTGAAGAAAGGTGAGGGAGATCACGGTCAACAGAAACACCGACACGAGGCCAGGAGGGTCGAGCTCGGTGGTAGAGCGCGTGTTTAGCGTGCACGTGGTCCTGGGGTCCTGGGTTCAGTCCCCAGTACCTCCGTTAAAAAAAATAAGTCAGTAAACCTAATTACGTCCCTCCAAAATAAAAAATAATAATAAATAAAAAAAATAAATGAAAAAGAAATGCCGACAGGAACTGCTCATGGGTAAGTCCCAGTACGTGAGGGGCGCAGGAAATACACAAAGTGACCTCCCTGTCAGGAGAGACGGGCGAGCCCCACGTTCTCAGATCGTCACACAGAGCCACCTGGATCCGGGGCAGCAGAGCCGTCTTGCAACCTGGGCCTGGGCAGTCGGTGCCCTGCCTGGACTTTCTAATTCAGACGTCTGAGGACCAGGCTTTGAGAAACAGCTGTAATCACGGGACGAGACCGACGAGCCGGGTCTGCGAATTTGCAGGGTCACCGTGCACCGGGGATTTGTGTTTCGTGTGCCGACTCGGACAGAGGTGACTCCCCCCTCCTCCTTTTGGCACTGAGCCTGCTGCGGCCTCGTGGGCCTGGGGGCACAGCCCTACGGGCTGCTGACCAGAGGGGCTAAGCTCTTTGCTGCCAAGGAAGCCCCACGGAAGTCTGCCCACCCCTCCCGTTCCCCCACGGGCTTGGAGAGGACGCAGTGACTCCTAGGGATGCAGCCAAAAAAGACTCACCTAAATTCACAAAGATTTATGCACACGGATGTTCACTGCAGCGTTTTCTTATAATAGCAAAAGCTGGGGAAAACCCACATGCCAGTCAGCAAGGGCTTGGTGGGCAGGTGCTGGTCGAGCCCTGCAACGCCGCTGGGCAAAGGACGAGAGCAGACGCGCAGTTGCTGGCGTGGAAAGGCGCCCAGGACACCTCCCCGAGCAGGAGAAGGTGCGAGGATCGTGTGCATAACAGCACCCAGGGCCGTGGGAGTTAGGCTGCGCTCTAGCCTTCTGCGCTTTGGGCACAAAGCAAAAAACAGACGGAACAGGAAGGATATTTGCCGGCTGTGAATGTGGTTCTTTGAGTAGAAGCCGCGCCGCGCAGTGGAAACGGACATTTTTATTTTCCAGTCTTTCCCTGCTTCTCCGTGGCTTCTCCCCCAGGTTGTATTATTGTACAGATAAGGGAGAAGCAATGAAGAGATGGTTCTTTTTTAACTGAAAGCTGTCTTTACATGAGTTTTTAAATTGCTCTTGGCCTTTGTGATAAGAAGGGGTTTACCCTGACACCTCGGGCTTTATCTGATCTGTTTGTCTACCCAGAATTTTCAGGATTATTATATTACACAACTGAGCATTGCCAAGTCCTTCTGTCTTGTTTTTTTTTTTTTTTTCTGGCCGTTTTTTGGGGGAAAAGGGATGTGGCCTGTGAAAAACCCACTTGGCAAAGGATTCCTTTTGTGTCGGGAAAGAATTCGTTTTGAATATACACCGCAGGGTGTATAAAGCACTCGGAAATTCAAAGCTCATTCCATTTATCATCGTTTTTATAAACAAAGTGATAAATAAAACTAATGAGATAATTTAAATAGCATCTTTATACCTTTACCATCCTGGCACCACGAGCAGCCTGTCCTCTGGAGAGGTGTGGGTGCTGGATGACCAACAGGAGGATATGCACTTGTCAAATCAACACTGAGGCAAGGCCATCAGGCAGTCATCCCAAAACTGCCGGCCCCAGTCCTTTCGGAAACACCATCCGGCTGCCCACGGGCTCTTCCGGGCTGCGGCCCCAGGTGTGAGTGGTCCCGCTCCTGCTGCTGGGAGCTCCCTCTTCCTTCCCTCCCTCCCCCCTCCTTTCTTTCTCTCTCTCTTTCCTTCCTCTCTCTCCCTTCCTTCCTTCCTTTCTTTCTTCTCTTTTTTTAATGAGGCTTTGAAGGGCAACACTAATTCCCAGCAGGTCAGGGGCCATGATGCTCACTAGCCGCTGCTACGGGACTCCTGACATGCCCCCCCTAACTCCGCCCCCGCCACAGGAGACTGAAGGTGGGGCCGTGGTTAGACGCGTGTGAAGCCTTCACAGCATCTGAGCACGCTGGAGTCTCTCTTTATTTGATGCTACTGTACTGCACAAGGTAATGACCACTTCCCCTTTTCCAGCTGATGAAATTGAGACTTGAGCAATGACAAAGCTTCCTAAGGTCGTGTGGCCAGCTCATCCACATGGAGGGAGGGCTGAGACTGGAACCCAGGCATCCATTTCTGGAGACTGGGTGCTTGACCGGGGCTCCAGTGCATCCAGGAGGGGTCCTAGGAGGTGAGCAGTCCAGAGGAGGACTGGCTAAGCACTGGTTTAGCCTGTCGGACAGGGACATGTGTGTGGGGCAGTTGCCACCTGCCCCATCGTAGATGTTCTGGAGTTTGTGTGGTGGATGTGCGGGGACATGAAAGACATGGAAAGGTGGTGAGGGGGCCAGAGCCGTGTGTAGTGAAAGGAGAGTGTGCAGACCGCAGAGCAGGCCCAGGAGAGCGGGAAGCGGGGTCGGGGAGGAAGGACATCGGGGCCTCCTCCAGAGACGACCGCTGGCCAGAGGGAGGAGCCATGCCCTGGCCCAGGGACCGTCCGGGGGAAAGGCCACATGGCCTGGTCCAGCAGGGGATGGCAGCCCAGGGGCTGTCCCGTCTTCTCTTGCAGAGACCCTCCTTAACCGGGGTGATCTCCACCCTGCGTCAGGGACAGGAGCAGAGCGGGAAGGACTGAGCACCCGAGTCATCAGGACACGCGTCCCTGCCCTTGAGGCAGGATCCTGCACAGGGGGTCCTCTGCTCCCGCCCCGAGTCTGGGCCCTGCCCTCTCACAGCGTGGTCCAGGCACAGGGCAGGGGGCCAGCTGGGGCCCCTTGGACCTAGTCCTGCAGAACCCACGCTTTTCCCAGCAGCCCCCAGGCTAGGGGTGAGGGAGACTGGAGAGGACCCCAGACCAGGTGCTAGGCGGGGTCTCTGCTCTGGCTTCGCAAGAGGGCCCCAAACTCCAGGGACCCCGGCACCTGCCTGTTCATGGAGCAGATTCTTCAGTCTCAGGTTCTCCTTTCTCTCCTCCATCAGTCAGAACACAGGAGAGGCTGTACCTCCCGCACTTCCCCCCGCTCCCTCCGTGAGCGCATTTTCTCCCTCCTGACAGAACCCCGATTTTGTTCTCACTTCTGTCTCCTCCCCACATCATCTCACCCTCCTGAGGCAGGGGGCTGAGCCTGGTGGCATCAGAAACCCCAGGAGGCTCTGGGCTTCCCCCCAGTGTCTGGGGTCCAGAACCACCAGTGAGCTGTGGGTCCCCGGCAGGTGCCCCTCTGGGAGGAGTCTGGGTCATGCGGGCAGGACGCTGGTCAGACTGAAGAGGAGGAGGCCCACCCCCAGGCTGGGGCCGGCGTGAAGGCTGCCTCCCCACCCCCAGGCTGCGCTCAGCCTTGGACGACAGGGAACACCGGCCTCGGGATGAAGAGGTGGATGACCGATGGCGTGCTGATTCCCAGCCTCTGCAGCCACGCCTGCCCTGGTTTCCTGATGTGTGAGGTCATGCATTTCCTTTTTTCTTTTAAATCCAGTTTGGGTCAGAGTTTCTGCTTCTCGTGGCTGAAAGCAACACCCATTTCCATTCGTGGCTAAAACCCACTGCCCCGCTTTCCTGGAGCCGTGAAAGCACATGTGGTCCAACCTGAGGGGGTCCCAGGGATCGCCTGCCAACTGTTCCCGGCCTCCCTGGTGAGATGAACCCCAAACCGTGGGGCCCTGACTCTGAGCTCTGCGCCCCCGTGGACAGAAAACCCATGCATGGCTGCTTCAGTCCCAGTGCTCTTAATTTAAGGTGTCTTGGAGAGGGTAGCTCAGTGCTGGAGTGCGTGCTTGCCATGCACAAGGTCCTGGGTGCAAACCCCAGTCCCCCCATATACACAAGTAAACATAATTACTCCCCCCCAAATTAAGATGTCTCTCTCAGGAACTATCTGCACACTGAAGTGCTATTACTTAGCGCGTTCAAGTACTAAGTGTATGGTTTTGTCTCCATGGTTATTGAGCTTTGGGTCTGGAAATAAGGGTTTATGGATCGCAAAACAAGGACATCTTGCCTAACCTTATAAATACCACCCCCATTAGGGGAAGTAATAGTCGAAACACTGTAAATGCCCAGAAGGAGAAAAAAAAATTACATACAAAGAAATAGCAAATTAAGATTATCTTCAGTTTCCAGCACACCACGCTCCACAGCGGCCCGTGACGAGGCCCGTACAAGACTTCAAGGAGGAGGAAGACGTGACCCCCACACCCTGAAGCCAGTCGGGCTTGGATTCCTGTGTAAAGACAGGCCTGCGCATTTAAACCATGTCCTGTCCTTTGATCAAAAAATATAATCTAGTTAAAAGCAACAGGAATCATGTCGAGTCCGCAAGAACTGACAAAGACATCTTCCTGGAAAAATCCGCTTGAAAATACGCTTCAGCCAACTGAGATGAGAAGTGGGAATTGGCTCGAGAAGGCGAGATTCGCCCGCGGAAACGCTGGCGAGGCCACGGAAGCCAGTTTATTAAAACAGACTACTAACTAACTAACAACCTTCTGCACCTACCAAGTTCCAAAAACAAAAAAAATCTACACAATGAAAGTGACAACAAAACCATCAGAAACAGAAACCCCAGATTAAACGCACAAAAGCCGGGGAGCCAAGGCGGAGGGCTGAGCGTGGGGCAGGGAGGAGAACAGAGCCATGCACGGCCCTTCTCCTGCACACGTGCACACTCACACGTGCACACACATGTATAGGACACACACCCGTGCACATGCACACATACACGTACATGCACTCACGCACACGCACACCAGCGTGCACCTTTAAGAAAACAAGCTGTGTGCTGTGAGAAATAAACTCTTCTGTTAGAGGACATGTTTTATTCACGCTTTACAATTCTCAAACTTAACTATTTTTTCCCAAAATTTCAGCCATTTTTTCTTACCACATACAGCATCATTGCCTTGGAGTTTTCCTTAAACTGATTCTTTTTAACTTAAAAGCCTAGTGTAGCCTTAGGCCTGCAGTATTTTCTTTTCCCGACACAAATCACAACAAATAACTGGTCAAATACAGGCCTTGCTGCACGTGCCTCTGAAGCCGTTCCCTGGAGTGCCAAGCCTGTGTTCCACACTCGGGAGGCATTTATCTTGGAAAACACTGATAAATAATGTTTGATGAGTTTAACTTATTCTGCTTTTACTTGCCATCGATGCAAAAGAACATAGATGGTTTTAGCTGCATGTGATTTTTGAAATGTGAGGTTTTAGAAGCAGAACTCACGACCCTTGTTAGGGATTACATGCTGAAAATGCACACAAACTCGCAGTGAAAGGCCAAGGGCTAGAGTCTCAGTGAGATGCTCTCTGTAGGCTGCTAGAGCCCACGCGTACCTGCGGGCAGGGGACCCCCAACCCATCACAGCGGGAACGTGGTCACGGGGACCCCCCGCCACAGCGTGTCCCTGGTGTGGGCCTGAGCCCAGCTGGCGTGCGACCCGGGTGGGCGTGCTGTGCGTGTGAAGCTGACACCGAGCCCCCAGCGCAGAAGGGACACAGCGAGGAGCAGGCCTGGTTTCAAAAGCTGAGGAGCTAATGGAGAACACAAGATGGGTGTCTATAAAAGTCCAGTAACTTCACTGAGAGGCAGGACGGCGGGCGCCAGCCAGGTGGTGGAGGCGCGGTGACAATATTGTCATTAAAAAGCCAGGGCCCCACCAACAGTGGGCTTTCTGACGTAAGTTTACTCATAGGAAGAGTCTCTCAAACACACACGAATGGCCCACCTGCTCCATGCGCCCGAGGCTCCTTCAGAGACACTACAAGGAGTGAGGCCGGCTGCCCTGCCGCCATGGCGGGTGGGGGGGACCCCAGGAGCAGAGCTGCGAGCCGGGGCAGGCGGCAGCTCTGGCAGGTTTCGAGAGGGAGGGGACCCAAACACAGGCCCATGTGCCTCCCTCTCCGGAGTCCCAGCAGCCAGCATGGCCTGGGGCCCCTGAAAAACCGCTTTCTTTTTTAGGTAAATGCATTACACATGCGGTGGGACTGAGGGCGGCACATTCCTGGGACGATGGCAAGCAGTGACGTCCACGGTACCTGGAAAACCAGCCGAGTGTGAACCACTGTCTAACGTATTTGTTCTCAATAAGGCAGTGAGGCACTCTCTGGGGACAAGTGCCCGAAGCACCCCAACATGCCGGCTCAGGAATGGTTAGCGACAGTTTTTTATGCACAAGGAGCTTTATTTTCAAAAAGAGCATGTTCTTTGGATGAAGGGGAAAGGCACTCTGGACACCTCAGGTGGCCCTACAGCTTGGCTGGGAGGCCATCAGGACGGGCCGCCGGGGCTGTGTCCCAGCGTCTTGGGGGGGCGGGCGGCGCCCTGAGGGGCTGACAGGCTGCCGGTGGGGCTGGTCCCGGGGCTGAGTCAGTGCTTTCTGTCCACTTCCCCTTCCAAATCGCTCCTGCCTCCCGTCCCCTCTCGGGGAAGGCCTGGCCAAGACAGGAGGAGTTCTCGTCACGAGGACGGGACCGGAACACTGAGGACACAGGGTTCAGAGGAATTCTCTGGGCCCGCAGCAGACCCGCTCTGCCTGGTGGCCCGGTGTCGCCATGCGGTGACTTAGGCTCTCCAAGTCCTCGCCCGTCTCCTCGCCAGGAAACTCATCAGAGACAGAGGGAGCGCAGGGTGACCTCACTCCAGGCTCAGTCCGGCTTCCGCGCGCTCCGTCCAGCCGCACTAGTAACTCGAACGTGCACGGAGCCACTTTCCCCCGCGAGCGCTTCGTGAGTGCCGAGCTGGCACCGCAGGAAAGGCGTGTGAGCTGTGCCCACGGGACGCACGAGACACACCCCCCGCCACCTCCGGGTGGAGGGGGGCGACACGGCTACCCCAGGCCCCTCGCACTCGGGTCCCCACGGGCCCCGGTCACGGTCGCCGTGTGGCCCGCATGTCAGGCAGGTGCCAGCTGGGTTTTAGTGGCACCAGAGCCACTTCAGGAAGACTTAAGAGCCCCTTTCTCTGCATTTCAAGGAAAAGCTATTAAAGAAACACTCACTTATGTAAATCCGCACATCTGGAATTTGCCTAAAACCAAGGAGGAAAAGTGGAATTCTGGAAGGTTGGTGGTAAGTTTAAGTGTAACGTGAGGATTCGGGGATTTGGGTACTGCTGGGAGCCTCCCTAACTGTCGCTACAATGACTTCCTTAGACATGAGATAAAGCCCAGCAGGACACAAGCAAAATCAAGCAGAAGTGTCGGGTTTCTATGCGCAAATTGAATAACAGGCGCTGAGTCTAGATAATTGAAATTTCTCAGTGGAACGTGGACTGCCGAATCGAATCGGTGATTTTCAAAACTGAACTTTCTAAATTCAAGCTGATTGCAAGTGGTGTGTTCCGCCAGGTCCCCTCAAAGCCGTCTATTAATAGAAGCCCAGAAAGAAGTGAAGTGGTGATGAGTGACAGCAGGGGAAGATTAGGTGCTGTGGCATCGCGGGCAGCCGGGCAGGGGTGGGCGGAGGCCTCGGGTCCACACCACCCTCTGAAATGGGCGTGACTACTCGGCACCTGTTTGCCGCTGGCTGTTGTGGGGCTGTGCTGATTAACCGTGGGTGGGAGATGTCCCTCCCTGGGACATCTGAACACACTTTCCCTTTATTTCTTCTCTAACCCCCTCCTTGTAAACCTTCCTCCTTCGGTGACATTCCCAGCCCAAGTAACTCCTTACTGTATGTGGTCAATCCAGCTGGAAGGTGTGTTCATTTCCATGAACAAGCAGAGCCCCAGTGTGATGGCAGGTGCGCCACCACGGTCCTGAGAGGCAGGTCTGAGGACTGGTGAGAGGTCAGGGGCCAGGGGTGAGAGGTCAAGGTTGAGGGAGGGTGGGCAGCCAAGGAGGCTGAGTGTCTGGGAGGTGGCACCACTCAGGCGCGGGCCTGGGGCCAGACCCCAGCAGTAAGTTTCATCAGAGGAAGCCAGAAACTGACCTTTACAGAAATTACCTTTAAATTTTAAATTATTTAAAATACACTAAAGGGGCCTCCTCCAAATACAGCCAGCCCACAGAGCCATCATTCTGCAAACCCTAGTCAATAGTCAACCTGTAAACGCCGGTTTAGTAGCACAGGAGTCACATCCAAAGGAGGAGAGACGATAATTTCACACCATTGTCTTCTAGGAGTGACGTCTGGTGGAGCAGCACAGGAACCACCGAACGTCTGCCCCGTAGAACAACACCTTGGGGAAAAGGTAAGTGGACAAAACTCTGACAATTTCCACCAACAAACCTGAACTGGAAAAGAAACGACCAAAGGGCAGTCTGGGGAACATAAATAAAAAGGGCCTCTGGGGGCAGCACTCTGCCCGCCCCCAGCCCTGAGCCGCGGAGCCCGGGGAGGGCAGGGGCAGGGCGGTCGTGCTGGCTGACCAAAGATGGACAGTAATGATTTCTGGGGGACGAGATGTGGAATGAAGTTCTGCCTTTCGTGGGGACAGCATTCTCATAAACACCATAGTTACTTTTGAAAGACAAGGAGAGCGGGCCTCTCGGTGCCGTGGCCGCGGCCTGGCTGTCCTCGTGCTCGCCCAGGGCCTCCCCTCCCCACACGTCCGTGCGCTCGTCGCGGGGCTGACCTGTGAGGGGAGAGCTCTCCCTGCTCCACCTCGTTTTAAACGCAGAACCTTGTCATCACCATCCAATTAAAATAATCTGAGAAGGCACCTCAGCGTCAGAAATGTCCTTCTGTTAAGCAAAAGGGGGTCGTTGCCGCAGTGAGGTCAGGGGTCAGTGAGGGGGTGGCCTGGCTGAATTGCTGTGTTTAGAACCAAACAAAGCAGAACCAAAAAAGGCCTTTGGTCAAGTAATTACGAGGCACCCACAGCAGCCCGGCCTGGGAGCCCCCCGAGCCGCCTCTCTCCTCTGCCTTCACTGAGGCGCTCGGGGCGGGCGAAGCCGCCGGCAGCACAGGACACGCTCCCCCGGGGCCGGCGGGCCCCTGGCTCGTGCAGGCGCTGGGGCCCCGGGGGGAACGAGACCCCAGCTGGGCCGACAGCCGGGCCGCCCGGGAACGGGCCGCAGCGTGGTGTTTACCGCAGCCTGGGCGGCCGCTTCTCTCCTGGGCAGCCCAGCTGAGCCTGGAAGGACAGGGGAAGGGGTGGGTGGAGAGAAAGGAGACCCTGCGGAAGAAACAAGGAGCCCGAGTATCTCACTCAGTCAGGAGCCCGCTCCCAGCAGCCACCACTCTGAGTCCCAGAGCCAGTCTCTTCCTTTGGGTCACAAAATCCCTACAAGTTAGAAGCAGAAACGTGTCTTCTGTGAAACTAGCCTTCCCAGCTCCTGCTGCAGGGATGGCCCTGTAAGAAGCTGTTGGGTGGGGCTTCCAGGAAAGCTGTCTAAACGCGCGGCTGATTCAGCTAGATGGAATGCAGACGTGATAGCCACAGCCACAGCAGACATTTTGCAACTGTGAGGAAATTTGGAGCAGAAAGGAAAGGCCTGGATCCCTGATACTGGGAGAAGGGAAGTGTAACAAACCAGCTCTAGACAGCCTACCTCCAGATTTATTTTATGGGAAAGAAAAATAAACCATTATCTGGTTAAAAATCTCTCTTATGCATGTTTTCTGTGACGCGCATCTGAACCCAAACCTAAATGATCCAGCTGAAAATTTTTATTGAAACATCAGCTATTCATTTCCCTGAACTCCTACAGGATTTATACTTTGCACTAAATAATTTAGCCCTGAGTTACATGTCTGTGTATTATTTATTAACTAACTGCATGCTAGATTATCCCTGCCTTGCCACAGGACCACTCGCTCTGTGTGTGGAAGTGAGCCACGTACGTGGCCTGGCTGGATGGGCTCACACTGTTGCTGAGTCCAAGCTGGAATTTCTTACCGCACGGCAGGCCAGTAAGTAGAGGGATGAGTTGCTGGGGCAAGGAAGAGTGACTTCACAAGGAAAGCCCGCAGACTGAGAAGATGGTGCTGGTGTCCCAAGGAAGCATCTTGCCTGAGTTAGAATTCATGCTTCTTCTGGACAAAAAGGGAGGGGCTAATGTCAAACATTTCCTGGTCAGCCTCCGCAGGGGAACTGCTCATTTCTTCCTTCCTGCCGTCCTTCACAGGTGGCCTGGTCAGGAGGCTTCCTGTGAGCTGAACAAAGGAGTTCTAGCTGAGCACTCACTGCCTGGGAGGCAGGGTTCCCAGAGATGGGCCATCACGTCCCATTTAAGTGCATAGGCACCTCCCTTCAGTGATTAACTTGTAGCGAAGCAACAGAAGACAAAGGTTAACGTGAGAGAAACAGACCCACGTGGAGGCAGACTCGCTCTTCCCTCTGACAACCCGGCGGCCTCTCCTCTCTGTCTTCCTATTCGTGACCAGTGTGTGGGGAGCAGGGAAAGCGAGTTGCGCCATCTCCTCTTCACCTCAGGACAACGGTGTTACTCCCGTGTGTGACGGATGAAGCCAGCTTCAGGCGCTGGTCCACCTGCTGGGCAGATGGAACCCAGGACTCTGGCCGCCGGCCCCTCCGCCCTGACGCGCTGCTAGAGGGGGGAAGAGTTCAAATCGTCTCTATTTCACTCTTTCACCCTTGATCTGAAACGGACACCAGCCTGCTTCCGGTGGCGCATGTCCCTCATTTCTCAGAAAACACCCCAGCAAGAGCAACAGGGGTGTTTGTACGTGGTATCCCCCCAAGCCAGCTCCCCCCGCAGACAGCAGTGCGTTTATCTAGCCTCGCCGCCCCCTCCCCACAACACCCAGCTGCAACTCGCCGTCCACCTGGGAGCACACTCAGCTAGAAGGTTCTGGGCTTCCTCCCTCCGCGTCTGCCCTGCATCTCCTGAAGGGAAATGGGAAAGACAAGAGAACCGAGCCCCGCTTCTCCCCTTCCCCACTCTCCGTCTCACATCAGCCTCTTTGCAAGCCCCCAGACCCACACTTGACCGTCTCCACCTCGGCTCCTGTCATGGTCGCCCGCCTGCACCCCTACGGTGCTGCAGACCCTGGGGGACAAGACCCGAGGGTGTCAACCCTGTGTTTCCCCACAGGGCAAAAGTCAGTAAACCGTGTGTCCTTTTGAACTAAACTCCGCCACGCCCTGGGAGTGCACGCCAGCTACGGGCAGCTCAGGGCTTCCACCTGGTCTGGCTCTGACCCTAGAACAGGCTTTTACCATCAGCATCCTCATGATTATTATTGGCTGCATGGAGCTCCAGGGTGGGGGTTTGCTGCCAAGTTTAACTGTAATAATAGCTCTTGCAGCAGGAGTTCAAATTCTTTTTCTACATCGTCTTCCGTGATCACTGACATCGACTGACAGTGTCTGCCCCAGGATGCAGCCCAGGCAGATTTTTACAAGGTGGAAGAGAAGAGCATTATTGCCGACTCGGACGGATTCTTCTAAAACACAAGGGAAAGGAACTAAAACGAGAGAAAATCCTTTAAAAACAGAAGCAACACTTGCTGTAATGATTTCAGTGGGGTGACTTTTGCCCTGCTTTTGGCAAGCCGTGACCCTGTAGTGAATTGGGGTCCGGCCATCACCACGTCCCCGGCACCATTTTCTGGCAACAGAACCCCTCTCTCCCGTGGAGAACCGACTCAGGGCAGAACCCACGTCCCCCAGAAACCACACACTGGGGCCACAGGCTCCACCGCTCCAGCCGCCTCGTGAGTTCAGGAACTGGCCGTGGGGTTTTCCGCCTGAGGCTTCCCTTTAACCCTGGGAAGACAAAGGCCTCTCTCTCCGGGCGGGGTTATACCTGCAGGTGTTTACTGATGAAACAACAGACAAGGAGAGAGGGCAGAGGTCAGGGTGACCGGGTAAAGAGCAGAGTGGAATTTCAGCTGAAGAACTAATACAGGCCATCCTTATACGAAAGCTATTCATCCTTCATCTGAAATTCAAATGCAACTGGGTGTCTTATTTTGGTTTGGTTTGGTTTGGTTTCTGTTTTTTGCTAAATCTGCAGTCTTACCCTGGATCCGTCTGTGCCTGAAGCCAGCACGCCCTTGCCTTCACAGGGAGCAGCTGGGTCTCTCTGTCTCACCAGTGAAGGAGGATTCGCTCATCTGTCCTTCTGTGGAGACAGAGCTCTTCCGTGAACACGCAGGAGAGGGGAAAGTCATCCCAGGGCCCGCGCGCATCAGCCCTAAAGGCAGAGGTGCGCTCCTGGTCTGCTCTGTCTTCTCCTGTACATGGAGGAGCACTGGCTCTCCCCAAGCCGGGGTGTTGGCAGAAGTGGAGCTTTGCACCAATGGATAGAATGGAGGGTCCCGAAATGCCTCCCAGGCGGGGCTCTCACCGCGGTAACAGAGCACCCCAAAACGTCATGACTTACAGCAGCAAAGCGTTAGTCTCAGTCTCTGCGGGTGCACTCCACTGGGCGGAGGCTGCAGTACTGGAACAGCTGGAAGGTTCCAGGCGGTGCGCTCACAGACCCGTGGCTGAGCCCGGCTGCCGGCGGCGCAGAGCCCCCCACTCCCCCCGCCTCTGACTGGGTTTCTCAAGCTGGCCTCTGAGAGGGAGCGCTCCAAGGCTGTGACAACTCCAGGCATGTTCTCCAAGTTACGCGGTGCCCGCTGGTCAGAGCAAGGCACAGATCCGAGAGCTTTTCTCTGTGTATGTGGTGCTTCCATAAAAGTCTATTGGAAAAAAATTAAACGCCACCAACCCTTCGTGGCCGATTTATCCGTCCTTCATTTCTTTGCCTTTTTTGGGGGTCTTGCTTAGGAAGGCCTTGCCTGTCCCTGAAAACTGAAATACACTCTCATGTGTTTTCATTCATCAGAATGAAGTTTTAGAATCTTTCGCAGCATTCGTTTTTTATCTGAAAATTATTTTTGTAAAGATTGTGAATTGGAATCTAATTTTTCCCCCAAATAGATGAGTGATTATCTCAACACCGTTTATTAAATAATCCACAGTTCCCCTTACTCACTTGAAATGAATCTGGACTCCCCTTTCTGTGCCGTTCAGACGCTCCCCCCGCACCACCCTGGTCCAGACAGCTGTGCTCCATGTCCCTGTGTCTGGGAGGGCACATTTCCCCTCTTAGTCCCTTTTCAAGGCGCACATGAGTGCGCCTTGTCACACTCGTTGGTTTTACTGATCTTAAACGTTTTTTCAGCAGTAACACAAGAGTCTTCCTAGTAATTTACCTGTAACTTGCATATACTGTACACAGAGAAATTTCTGTTAAGTGTTCTCAAATCCATGAGCTTCTCTGATTTTTCACAAGTAGCAAGTTATCACCAGTCTCCGTTTTACAAATGGGTAGACACGCAGAGAGTCTGCCTGGGTCACCTTTGGTCACAGCAACCAGACTACCAAACAGAACTCAGGCCTTCAGGCATCTGGTCTGCCGGGCCCAGGGCAGCCCCACCCTACCCGTGCCCACGTGCTGGGCAGCACGGCTGAGCTCTGCTTCCACAAACCCTCGAACGAGATGCTCACCACCATCTCACCTCCTCTGTTCTGGTAGATTGTGCTTCACCCTGGGTCGAGCTGGGCTCTAGGCAGGAGCACCCTGGCACAGGATGAAGGCCTTTCGCCCACGTTGTCTGCCCTCCGCATTCCTCCCTGGTTCCAGTTCTGAGCACAGAATGTGGATCCAGCCCCCTCAGGTCTCCCCCAGAGGCCTGTGAGGCAGGCAGGCATCCCTTCCCCACCCCACCCGCGTGGCTGGGGTTCACTGAGCTGAGGCTGAAAGCTGCTAGTGGATCTAAAATCCGTCTGGTTAGGAATGCAGGGAGGAGACTCTGGGTGACTGGCAGGGCAAATTGGAGCCCCGTGTGCCAATTCTCTTCTCATTTGCAAATATACTAGTGAGAGGCCCAAAGCGGTTGAGGCCAGTTTTGTGAATCCAGCCTCACAAAGAGAGACCCTCATTTTAAAACAGAAATGGGAGATTCCAGATTTCACAGCTGTTTGTTGAGCTAGAATTTACCCTGAATTCAAAAGAAGAAAGGAAATCCTGGCTCAGGAGGGAGATTTTACAGGACAATACCTTCCCAATTGGGACGGGACAGGCTATGATTGAGCTGATAATATCAAAAGCTCTGATGTCATTTAAGGCTGACACAAAGCGTTTGGCCGAGGGCAGCGCCTCATTACTGTGGCTGAGACAGAAAAATGCTCTCTGTCCTTTTGTAAGTGTCAGTGTTTAGATAATTAAAAAAAATAAAAACTCCCAGAACATATTTCTCAAACGGTAATTGACTACAAATCAACCAACATTGTGATGAGACATTCAGAAGTGCCTACATCCCTGCGGGATGTGGGGGAGGCTGGGGCGGGGGGTGGATTCCACACAGAAACGGGTCCTTTCTTTCCTTCCCTGTCTCAGCTGCTTGGTCCTCTTTCAAAGAAGAAATGAAACAGGAAACATTCAAAATGTCTCTTACATTAGGTCATCAGGTTCATCCTTTTGGTGAAGAATTACCCAGCAGCCCCCACTCTGCAGGTGCAGCCGTGGGCTCTGCAGACGCAGCTTCCCTGGGACAGTGGTGGTCGGGAAGACCGGCCGTGCAGGCACGCTGGCCGTGGACCCCGTAGCCCCTGCCCCACCTCCTCCCCACCTGGGGACTCCTTCCTCTGGGCCCTGTGACTGAAGATGCAGCTCTTCAAAGGAGGTTTGGGACCCCGGGCCTCTCGGTCCAGCCACCCAGACCCTGAATCAGCTGAGAGGCCGGTCTCTGCTCTTCCACGTCTCCATCGGGGGCAGGAGCTCACACAGCCAGCGTCCTGGACGGTGCAGCAGGGTGGCCACTGCACAGACGCATGTGCCCGTGCAGCCCTGGGGCCGCAAGCTCCCCGGGCCTTTCATCCAGCTGTAACGTGGCACTGCGGAGTTCCACCGCGGAGTTCCACAGCGGATGCCCCTGCAGATGGGAAAGCGGGTCAGGACCTGAAACAGGGTATCTCACTGAAGGATGTGCGGGTGTGTGTGATCACCAGGGACTTTTTGTCTGTCCAGACTCACCCTTTCTGGAAGTCCCTCCCTCTGCTAATTGACCTGTGGTCCTCCTGCCTCTGTGCCTCCAGTCCCCCACTGGAGGTCGGCAGGCAAGACCCAGCCAGACCCACTGGGGAGTGTGCTCATGGTGGCCTTGTCCCCACGAGGAGCGAGGCTGCCTGAGAGCAAAGCCAACACAGAGGCCAGTGGAGGGGCGGCCAACCCCTGCCCTCATCTGAGCTCACACAGCCCTTCCCTCTCGAGCCAGCTGGACTTGAAGCCTCCTGACCAGTGTTTCCCACTGGCGAGGAGCAGGCCCGGGATCTGAACTCTGTATTATCCAGCCCCGCGATCCAGAGCCCTAGCTGCGCCAGGGAACCCCGGTTACCCCCTCCCCGGACTCCACAACCCACCAACTGCATCAAATCAACGGTCAGTTTGCGTCCCGGCTTCTCTCCATCAGACTTCCCACAGTCACACCCTGTGCTCTCACGGGCATAGGAGAGGACATTTCGACACCAAGCGGCTTGTTCCAGCCAGAGGAGCCCCGGGGAGGGTCCTGCAGGGGCAGCTTGTCCCACGGTGAGCGCAGGGCCGCCACCGTGTGGACGGGCGTCCTCGCCGGTCCCGCCTGCTCTGCGGTCCCTGGGCTGTTCCTTCACAGCCCCTCAGCTGCGCCCGTCTACCGCTGACCTCGCCACACCCCATCCCTGGTCACCCCGTGCCCTCCTGCCCTCTCCTTCAGGAATGTTCACCTAAATGCTGATGGTCAGGGACTGCAGCTCCAGATCTCCTCACCCAGCTTCACGCCACGTTCACAGTCCCTACCCACCCCTCCCGTCCCCGCCCGGTTGCCTCGAGTCCTGCGTGGCCAGACCTGAGGGTCACCCTCCCAGACCCAGCCTGCCCCCCGTGTTAGTGCTGGGGCCTCAGACACACCGGGGTCGGAACAGAAGACCCGTGGGCCCAGGTCTCCCTCCCTCTAACCCAGGTGGGGACCACGTTCTGACAGTTCTCCATCCTAACGGAAAACCAACTTCACTTCCCCTTTCTCCACACCCACTTTTCTCAGGAACAGTCACCACCACCTCTCCTCTGGGCTGCCCGCGCCCTCCATCATCACAGCCCCCGGAGGTCACCTGATGCGGAAGCCATTCACCCACAGGCGGCTGATGGTTCAGGGACGCTTTCCTGGGAGGGGCCTCAGCTGCTCAATGACTGAGCTGGAAAGGAACGCGCGTGCTGAGAGCAGCCCTCCCAGGCCTTTGACCCAATCCAGCCGGCGTCTGACCTGCTGACTGTGCGCAGGACCTCTTCAAAAGGCGTGTGGGCCCGGCCCCGCCCGGCCCGGGTCCGGCTCTGCCCGTACTGCTTCGCGGCCTCCCTGCCCTTCTCTCGCTGTTTGCACAAGTGTGGGCTCTCTGACCAAACACTTCATTTCAAACAATGGCCTAGATTCATCCCTAAGGGGCTGGCACTCACCTACTGTTTTCCGTCTTTGAACTCGATGTCCTTGGACCCGGTCGGTCATTGAGCAACTTCCTGCAGGACCGCGCCATCCCCCGGGGGGCAGGGCTGTTTAACCCTTCTCACCACAGCCCCGGCAGCCACAACAAACCCAGCTTCCCAGTGCCCCGGCCCCTGAACTCCCAGTGCCCCTCGGCGATTTGGGTTTAATTGCAGCATTTTCAAAGACAGCTTCCCCGTCAGCCTCAGACTGAGAGGCAGCCCCATCTCCCGGGCACAGCCGCAGCTTTGGGTCCCGGGACCTGAGCGTAAACCAGCGGGTTCCCAGGGCCTGCCGGGTCGCCCGCTACAGCCGGGGTGGGCCTTGTGCTCAGCCTGCAGCCTGGAGAAGGGCTTACTGGCCCTTCGGGGATGTGCCCTCCCGATGTCCCGGCTCCCGCGCAGAGGACGGAGGAGGCAGTGTGCAGAACCCAGCCCAGAGAGGCCCGGCACCGGCCAGCTGCCCTTGGAGGGATGCTGCGGGCCTGATGGTGCAGGCTCCCCAGAACCAGCGCCCGCCTGCACCCCCAGGAGAGGAGGGGGCGGGACCAGGGCCCACCCGCGGCACTGATGGCCCTGACAGTCCTGCTGCCGCGCTCCCTGGTCAGCAGCCAAGGACGTGCAGCTTCATCCAGGCCCCGCGCCTGCTCGAACCGGAGCCCGCTGTGTACCCAGTGCCCGGAGCCCGCTGGCTCACACCCACCGGTGAGAGGGCCTTCCTGCCCTGAGCTGCGTCCCAGCCTTTGGCTCAGGCTGGCGCCTCCTCTCCCTCAGGACTGCCTCTGGATTCTCAGTGGTGGACCTGAGCTGAGAAGCTCGAGTGGGGTGCAGGGGGCCTGGGCGTGGCCGACTCCAGGAGAAGTAAGGACTCGGCCCCTTGTTGCCCCGCACAGTGGGCAGGGCCAGGCTGGGGTCCTCCCCGACCCCACGAGCACACTCCCAGGGTGGACCAGGAAATTTCGGGAGAGAGGGAGGTTCAGGATGTCAGGAGAGACCTCAATGGGGCCTGCGGGAGCCCCTGACCCCACGAATCAGTGCCCTGCAGGTCTCTGCATCCGCAGCAGCCCAGGGCCCTCTGCCTGGAGCAACCATGGGCTCCTCACAGTGGCCCTATTGCTACAAAAGGCCACCATGCAAATGGGTAAACTGAGGCTTTGGAGAGCCAGGTAACAAGGCCTGGGCTACGTGGCAAGAGAAGGGCAGGCTGGGGCTCGTAACCCGGCCCTGTGAGTCAGGAGTTGGTACCACCTCACTGCCTGGGTGGCAGACAGACTAGGAGCTTCTGGGGACCCTGAGGAGGGACAGCCCCAGTCAGCTGGTTCCTGGTGGAAGGGAGATGCTTCCTCATGTCCTCTGTCCCCCAAACCTGCTCGTGGAGCCATCTGTGCCCCTGATACCACCAGCGGATGCCCAGCTCCCATGGGTCCTCCTGCTGCTCGGCCCTTGACCCCAGCCTGTGGCCCCCGCCCTGACCCTGCCAGCCCCCTGGTCCTCAGCACTTGGCCCTGCTGCCACCAGGCCAGCGCTCGTGTCATCGGGCCTTTTGTGTGAAGTGCTGTTTCATGAATTCTGCCCAGGGAGCAGGAAGGGAGCGGGCAGCCTGCTTCCTGCCTGGGGTGCCGCCATCCACACTCAACGGGACGGGGTGCAGGCTCCGCCAGGCCGGGGGGGCACTGGGTGGTAGCGCCGCGCTGCAGAAACCGAGGTCAGTGAGCGCCCAGCAGTGCACCCTTCCTCTCTGCCAGCCGCGGGGGGTCTGCAGGAACCTCCTGTCAGCCCCCAGGGCTGTCGCCGGGCCGCCTGCCGCTTTGTGCCACCTCTGCATCTGCGCAGCACCGGCAGGAGGCAGCCCGGGGGCCAGGCCTGGCCGCAGAGCAGGAAGACCCAAAGGCACGCTGACCTCTTCACTGCCCACTCAGGCAGAGGCCACCCCTGGCACAGGTCAGCCCGCGTCCTCATGTCTGCACTGTCACCCGTCCCCTGGTGGCAGCCCCGATGTGTTTCTCCCCCAAGCCTGCTCCCCCCTGAGTATCTCGCCTCCCGGGTCCGCGTGGTCCCCCTCCAGTCCACCCCCTCTAACCTGTCCTCCCTCCACCTCTGCGATCCTTTCCGGCCCCGAAACAAAGCCCACCACAATTCAAGGGCTGGAAACCGTCCCTCCTCCTCCTCCCTGAGGCAGGGAGCCCTCAGAGGCTCACGCTGGGCCACGCACGCTGGGCCACGCACGCTCCGTGCCCTCATCCCTCCCCGTCTCCTCCCGGCTGGCTCCTTCGCTCTCTCCTGTCCGCACAGGTCGGAGACCCCTTCAGCCACCTCCCCCTGCCCCGAGCATGCGCGCACTGGAAGAGGGTCTGGTACTCAGTCGCGTGAAGGAGGGGCCTTTGGGACTTTGGTTCTAAACGTCAGCTGGGGCTTCAAAAAGCCAGAACACTAATCATCTCTGTAGTGTGTACGAGGAATGTTGTTAAAGAACAAAACCCAGCTCTCTGAGGATTTTTATCAACTCTGCTCAGTAACGCGGGTCACGCTCCAAACATGGAGAATGTACTTCTCACGCTTGATTGCAGTGGGAACTCACCCCCAGTCAAAGCGACGGTCGCGACGTCACAGGGAACCAGTAAATGTGGGTTGTTTAATAAAATGAAGGCTGGCAATGCAACTCCGTCCAGCTGCAAACACTGGTTGTGAGGTGTAGCCACTGATACTGCGTCATGTTTAGAAATCCTTTCTATCACTGGTCAAGAAAATGTCTTTGACCATACTAATAAACTGTTTTGGAGATGAAAAAACAGAAAACAAACAAACGAAACTCCTGCCTCGCTTCCGGGAGGCTGCCTGAAGAGCCCCTCTCCTGGGCTCTGGGACGTTCCAGGCCCCCCACCTCTGGCAGAACCCACCACACCCTTCATCAGCGAGGGTCTGTGTGCTGGTCTCCCCAGAACAAGGGCCAGGTAGTGTCTATGTTTGTGCATCCAGAACTAGACCTGCGCCTAGAATACGATGTGCCTTTAATAAGTGCTTGTTGAGTAAACAGCCGAGATGTCACCTCCTGACAGAGGCACAAGCCCCGGGGCGTCTGTCTCCGCCTTTCACAGTGAATAATCCCTGAGGGAGGCCGCCCATCCGTCAGCCCCGCCCCTCCCTCCCCACGGGACACGCCCTCCGGTCGCTGGGGGTCGTCAGGGCACGAGGAAGCCCCAGTTTTAGATAGGAACCCTCCTCTTCTGCCATATTTACCAGCGTGGACGGTTTTGGTGGGATTTACACGCACAGTTTATATCATTAACACGAGCGTTGTCCTTACTGTTATATAGAAAGTACAGTACCGAAGAGGTTTTCCAAAGCAAAGGGCTCCACGGGAGCATCACTGGTTTGGGGTGGGTGGCTGGACAACCGGGCCCACGTGCCGCGCAGGCCGGGCTGCGGTGCTGAGTGTGGCTACCACACCCGGCCCTGCCTCCTCCCAAGGCCCCACTGCCCACCGCACCTGGGTGAGTTTCCGGGAGTCAGCCGGCCCCGGGCCTCCCGGACGCCCTGGCAGGCACCCCCTGCGCAGCACGGGCCAGCTCTGTGAGGAGGAAGAACTGGAGGAAAGTGGTGCCTCTGCCTGAAAGAGGCTTTGAGATAAGTGCAGCCACAGCAGACACTCCTGAGATGAGCTGTGGACAGAAACTGCACAGACAGGCGCGAGAGCTGCAGTGTGGGTGTGGCGGCTGTGCTCTCCACGACCCACACAGACGTGTCTCACGGACAAAGCTGCAGCCGCAAGGGTTCCAGCTCCGCCTGAGCGCACGTGGCAGCCGGGGCCCGGGACTGGAAACCTGCTCTCTCAGATCCCGGAGGTCAGAGGCTTTGGGACGCAGCGATGGCTGCCCAGGCTTCTCATTTCAGAGGTGAAAGAGGCCGAGGGCCAGACATGACTTGGCCACAGAAGGCCGCACGAACGGCCGCCCCCCGCCCAGGCTGCTCCCACCACGGAGCCGCTGCCTGAGCGCATTCCGGGCATTCCACGGCGCCTCCGCGCCTTATCAGAGGGTTTGCTGAGGCTCCTGTTATCTCCTTCTCACGTATCAGTGACAGAAGTCTTCCGCCCTCCCCGCCTGTCCACCATCTGCAAAGAAACCCAGGGCCGCGCGGTGACATCTCAGATAAGAGGGGTGGGGGCTGGAATCTTTGGGGTTCTTATTTCCCTTCAAACATGGCCAGCTGTAACGTAAGTGTACATATTCAAATCTTACATAGTAATGTACAGTAAAATCTTACATAGTATACAAATGAATATACAATTTTTAGAATTATTTAGTTTGTTGGGGGGAGGTGATTAAGTGTATTTATTTAGTGTTTTAGTGGAGGTGCTGGGGATTGAACCCGGGGCCTTGTGCATGCTAAGCATGCGTTCTACCACTGAGCTACACCCTCCTCCCTGTAATGTGTATTTCTAAAAATCGTTTTTATGTTTAAATCTTGAAGATAGTGAGAGTCCAGGCCAACGCTCTAGCTTCGCCACTGAACATGCACGTTAGCACTCCCTCCTCCTTCAAGAAGTGACTATTTCAAAGGATAATCATCAACTGGCATCGAAAGAATTCGGCCTTAATCACCGAGAGAGCACGTCCTAACCCCAGCCTCGCCCACACATGCCCGCGGGACCTAGGACAGGTCACCCGGCCGCTCGCAGCCCAGGTCGCACGAGGTCAGTCCCTGCAGGAGGACACAGCCCCTCAGCTTTGGGGAAGCGGAGTTGTTCAGTCCCAGCTAAGAGGAAAAACTCCACTTTGAGAGAAAATATGTGCCCTGTCTTTTCCACAAGGAATTCAACCATTAAAAGTCTGGATTTGCTAGAAAGTCTGCTGCTGTGCCATGGAACCCAAGCCAGGAATCCCCTGAGCGACACAAACCAGGAGGGCCAGGACTTACAGCCCCCGTGCTCCTCTGGGCCCTTGGCCGGCACATCCCAACACTCACAGCTCCACCTGGGGAGCGGACGGAGGCGGGGTGTCAGAGTGGTGCCCGGAGATGCGAGCCCCGCTGCAAGAGGCAGCTGCGACCCCCACATCTGTCTCCGCCTGGCCGCACCTCGTCTGCCGTCCCGCTCCCACGTCCTCCTGGACAGGCTGGCTTTCAGGTCATCCCGCTGGCTGGGTTTGGCCTTGTGCGCCCGGGGCCACTTTTACCATCGGCCCAGTCTAGTGGGGTTGAAAAAATGACTGAGCTGTTTTAACCTGGTATTTTATCAAGGGACTCCTTGAATATTTTAATGATTGGATTTTACAAGCCCCGTGCTCTGGGGCCTTTTTTTTTTAGTGAAGAATAATTCTAAGATGAGCCTTGCAAATTACTATATGGAAAGAAAAGAAAAAAACTGCGTACGTGTCTTTTCCTGGACGTCCTCCTCGAGTCCAGCTCCGGAAAGCCTGTGATCACATATCCACCCCCACAAAAGACCTTAATCTTTCTGAGATTGCTTTGCGAACTTCATCTCAACACCTAAAATTTTGATGTTTACGGTTTGATACCCTGTGCTGTGATGCACATGGAAACCTTGGGAAACCCTGGGGGCCCCCGGGTGGGTGTGTGTCTGTCCCATCCTGTGGTTGACCTGCCCTCATTTCTCCGGACAGATTCTGGAGCGTACTGATTGCAGAGGACAGAGGAGTGAGAAAGGTGAGTCCAATCTGGTTTTGGGGGCTCGGCCGAAAGCGAATTTATGTTTCTCCACTCGGATGCATTATTGATGGACTTCTTGTAAATTTTTAAACGAAATAAATAATGTATTTAGAGCAGTGTCAGTTTATGTCTGTTTACTAATTGGGTGGTCTAAATGTACCAAAACAATGTAAAAAGACTCTTTTGGAATTAACAGTGTTTCAGGAAAGAGGCAACGAATTCTCACTTTTAAGCACTTCTTTTTGTGTTGAGTGTTATTGTGTTGACTGGTGTCCGCGTTGTGGGGAAAATAAGGGGGAGCAGAGAAGAAAGGAAAAAGGAAAGGCAGGAAGGAAGGGAGGACGGAGGGAAATAGAAGAGGAAGGAAGGAAGAAACAAAGAACAGGGAGAGGGCGGGAGACGCAGTCACACTTGCCCAGTCCCTACACTCAGGCGGTGGTGCGTGCGCGTGTGCAGGAGCGTGTGCACTGGGAGGAAAGGGGCGTGGGGTGTGCAAGAGAGGGCGTGGCTCTGCCCCAGGAGAAGCTCCGCGCGGGGGGTGTAGGACGGCCCGCACCTGTGCCGGCTGCGCCGCCCCCGACCCGGGAGCAAAGACCGTCCTGCCCGGCCTGCTCCTCTGTGCCCGGAGCCCGCCCGGAACTCACAGCCCACGGGAGGCAAGTACTCAGTAATTATTTGCCGCACGTGCTGATGTGGTTTAATTCAATTCGCTGACTGGCGAGTCTGGAGCAGGCCGTGTGCTGGGCTCTGGGCACACGGCCCAACGCAGAACAGGCAGCTTTGCGTCGGCGAGCACACAGCCCGGCTCCTGTGACTTTCCGGGAACTTCTTCCCCAGACCACAGCAGCTCTGGGGGCCCGGGTCTGGCAGTCCCCAGCCTGGGTCTAAAACTGGGATTTCCCTGGGATGCGGGGTGCTCAGGGATTTCTGACTCACAGCCCCACTGAAGGCCCAGAGCCCTTGGACCTGCCAGGTTCCCTCTGGAGTGAGGGTACGTCCAGTGTGCGAGATACAGACATGGTCTTGCTGCGAGGCAGGCCCTGAGCGGCTGCCTCTCTGGCTGTCTTCATCCCTCTGCAGGTGGTGCCCTTGGTCCTGGAGCAAAGGCCATTGATCTGTCCCCATTTCGGAGTGCTGGCCACCCACACAGAACAGGTGTGGAGCAACGCATCCAGGCCGATGGGGACCGTGGGTGTGTGGGGAGCAGGGGGGCCCCAGGGCCCCATGGGACAAGCCGTGAGCTTGGCACCCACACCTCTCACCGCCCCACAGTGCGCCCTTCCTGCTTGGAGACACGAGTCAGGTTTAGTGGAAAAGCTCCCTCCCCGAGTCTCTGACGACTTGAAAACACTGGGCGAGGCTGGGCTGGTCGCAGAGTTCAGGGACCAGGGAACCGCGTGGACGCTGGCCTCCGCCGTGCTGGAAGGCATACGCACGGCTGGTACAGACAAAACACAGTGTCCCCACACTGAGTGAGGGGAAGGTGGTGTCCCAGACGGTGTCAGCGGCATCTGTGAACCTCCTGGAATTTTATGTGGAATTACAGGTTTGTGTGTGTGTGTTTTCCGGGTGGAAGGTCCGAAGTCTCTCAGACGTCCAAAGGAGGTTAGACCCACAGCCGTGGGCCGTGCTCACCTTCTATGTACAGGAACATTTTAAAGGTGCAGAAGATCTACCTTTTTAATTCTGACACCACTTCCAGAGAACTCGCTTCTGGAGCCACTGTGAGGAGCAAGGGCAGGTCCGCGGACAGGCTCCACATGAGCGGAGGGTCATTTCTGAAAAGCAGTCTCACCTTCCAAGGCCCTGAAGCCAAAAAAAGGCGTAATTTAATCTTTTTGAAAAGAATTAATGGTATAAGTGGCCAAGTGGCTTAATTTTATGCTCACCTTGGGATTCCAAGTTTATTAAGCTTCTGCTTAGAAGTCCCCTCACCCCAAGTTCTCAATCACGTGCACGTCTCCATACAAGTGAGTAAACGGTTTGTGCGTCTCACGGCATTTAAGGAGCTGCGTTTTGACGACCTGCGCTGTCTGTCTTAGCACCTGTTTCACTAGAAATGCACGTGAACCCACTGTGCCCAGGTCACACTCCCTTGGGGTGATGCCTTAACCCCTCAGGGCGTTTCCTGACCTGCCGCTGAGAATGTGGAGAACCAGCCTCACTGGTGGGCATGGTTGGAGGCTGGACCACATCAGTGCAGTACCCGTGCCTGAGACTGGGCAGAACGGGCAATCAGAACTGCAGTTTGCTTGGTTTCCTTCGTGATCTGAAAAGGGTCCAGCTTTTCTCCAGGCTCCAGAGGGTCCAAACTGCCACAAGCACCTGCTTTTCCACCTTAGATGAGTCTTGGATTGCAAACTCCCTATGTTTAAGAGGCCTCGTATTAAGGTCCGGGCCCCAGTTTCAGCTGAGACTCTGGGGCGGGGATCCAGGCTGTGGCCCGGGGCGGGTCCTGCCGGGCCAGCAGGGAGGGGCAGGGCCTGCCTGCTCCCCGACCGGCTTTTCTGGAAGTGCTTTGACACATAGCCCACGCCTCCACTGGGCAGGCTGACTCTGAGTCCCAGGGGAGAGGCAGTCACCTGTGTGTCTGCCTGGCTGGGGTACTGGGGAGGCGGGACGTTTGTTATTTCAGGAGTAAATTACGTAAGGACCAAGGCTGGTCTCAAACCGCTCCAGCTGGATCCATTCAGGGATCTTACCCGTGTTTCAGGAAGGATTTGTGACTCTTCCGGGCCCTGTGTTCAAGCAGAACTGTGATGTCCCACTGGAGGCCTCAGCGGAGATGCCCAAGCAGAGGGCGCGGTGCCGGCTCTCCTCCCCCTCCCCCCCACCTCCCCCAGCCTGGCCTCCTTCTCCAATGTCCTGACCCTCAGAGCCCCTCCTGCCCTCCCTGCTCTTCTCCGTGAAGAACCTCAGGACCAGGCTGGAGCCCCAGTGATCCTGGTGGATGAACCCTTTAAGGAGATGTGAAAAGATCTGGTTTCTCTTACAAACCACCCCCGCCCCGACTTTTAGATCTGAACTCACTGCTCTGCTCCTGAACCCCCACTGTGGTGAGAACAGCTCCTTTTCCGGGAAGGAAGCTTAGAAATTACATTCAGAATCTGGAAGCCGGAAGGAAGGGGTGTTTGAAGTCATCTCTTTCAATGTTTCCTAATCGGCTGACTCTGAGTCCTCTGCAGAACTGACGGAGATGGATGTTTGCTCAGTGGGAGCAGACCTGCAGAAGCCCAGGCCCCCGTGTGGGGCTCATCCTCCCCACGCAGTCACAGACACCCCGGCCTCCAGATGCTGACCTGCTCCCCGGGGACCCTGGGGCGCTGGCGGGGCCAGCAGAGGCTGGAACAGCAGCGCGGCCCCGAAGTTGTGCAGGGATGAGCCCCCTCGCCTCCGGCCTGCAGAGTGACCGCAGGCCTGTCCCTTCTCTCGCAGACCTGTGCTTTCATCTGTTGACAAAGGACGTGTCCTCACCAGCTCCAGGCTGCTGAGAAGGACCAGGATCAGGCTCACGCCCACAAACGGAGGCAGCCTGGGCTTGTGGGCCCACGGGACGCCCGCCCACACCCACCCGGGGCAGAGGCTTCCCCCCCTCACCCCGCCGCAACTGCAGGTGCTCCTCAGCCTCCACCGACCTCACCAGACTCCCTCTGCACACAGGACAAAGATTCCTGTGCTCCAGAGGGTTGCTATAAAAGCTTGCAGCTTTTCAGGTGAAATTCCAACAGTAGTGGAGAAGCTCAGGGAATGCAGACATCACAAAGCAGGTGGGAAGGCATCAGGTATTTCTGACGTAAAAGCTAAAAACCCAACACGGATTCCAACACTGACGACCCCTCCCGGGAATCCAGGAGCTCCGTGGAGAGCCTGACACACGTACAGGGCACCAAGACGGCTCTGGGCCCCTGGAGGACCCGCCCTCCGCAGGCAGTGTGGAGAGCCTTCCGGTCTCTGGGCTGTTTAGCGAAAAGCCTGGGGAAACCTCAAAGGCAGAGACTGCTTCCCATCCTCCACTTCCAGAAAGAGGAGGAGCAGGGAGCCAGTGGTGCCATGGACGCTGGTTCCTCGCCTGCCTCCCAGCAGCCTGTCCGGTGCTCTCACCGAGACCAATCAGTGCATCTTATCTGCTCCCAGCAGATACGGTGGCGCCAAGTCCGAGAGGGAGGCCTTTCTCCCTGGGCTGTAGTTAACTCTCAGACCCCTGAGAACTGACGACACACTGCATCCCCCTGGCCCCTGCCCCCACCTTCCCCTCACCCTCGTCTTAGACATTTCCAGACGCCACAGTCCCTCCAAGGGCAGTTGACCAGGAGAGGGGACAGCTTCTCCAGGTGGCCAGATCCACATGAGGCAGAAGCGTTTTCACTCTGGAGATGAATTTCTTGGGGTTTCTAAGTGGTCTCCTGAGATGCTTACACGTGCACGTTCCCTCCTCTGCTGCGGGGGTGCAAGGGAAAGCAAAGACGCCGCTGGTGCGAGATCTGACCCCGGACAGTCGCACCAACAGGACACTGGGGATTATCTCTGCTGTTCTCAGAAACCAGGGCCAGAAGGGCTTGCAATCTGAGCTTCCTCTGAGCAAAGATGCCAACAGGGCCCCGGGGTCCAGGGCTCTGGGAGAGGCTGGAGGGCAGGGACAGGAAAAGGGGAAGCCGGGGGTTGGGGTGGGGGTGGGGGGAGGAGCATGAGGACCCTCTCCTCCACCTCCGCGCACCTCTCGCTGCTCAGGTCTTGAGATAAACACAAGACACCTCCCTTGGTTTTTAAGACCATCTTCGCCCCGTTCCCTGCATCTCAAGATGACTGCTCACAAAGTGGGACTTTAACTGGGCACCCACGTCCACTCTTACACAGGGACACTTTAGGGTGTGTGAGTCTAAAGACCACGTCAAGAGGGGCACAACCAGAAAGAAGTGTGGCCACAAGACGGTGTCGTGTCTGATGTCCTACCCCGAAGGGGCAAAGCCAGGAGCCTGTTTCCGCCCCACCCTCTGCACTCTCGTTCCTGCCCCCCCTCCCCCCTCCCCAGGCCGGCCACCTGCACCACGAGGTCAGAAATGGGATGCGGCGAATTGTGGTTTGCCCAGTGCACCTCGTGCCTATCCCTTCCCGGAACCAAAGCTAACTGGACGGAGAGAAAACACTGCATTTTCATGGACCCTCTTTCTCATGGCTGCATTGTGGCCACATCTGGCCCCTCCCAACACCGCACTTGAAGACGTAAAGGAATTGGGGTGAAGATCTGATTTCCTTCCTTCTGAATTCTCAGTTTGACTAGCCACACTTCAGATTCTGCTGGTTTGTTCGGCACAACTGATTCTCTTGGCCTTCCTGTAGGACAAGAATATGTTGAGCTGTTGCGGGGGTCTGGAAGATGGTGGACCCCAGGATCCAAGCCCAGAGCCTTCACCGCAGAAGAGCCAGTGGCCAGCTCAGGCCCAAGAAGTTGGTAGCTGCCTTCAAGGGGCCTCTGAGGCTTTCTAACTGGCCTCCACCCCTTGTCCTAAAGAGTCTGGTTCTACAAGGGAAGAGACTGTGGGTTACACAAAAGGAACATCCCAAGCCTTCTCTGGGGCAGAAGCTCTCAGATCCAGGGACACAGAGCTATCCCTGAGGAGTATTCCAGCAGGCGAGGCTGGATCCCTGGGGTTCCCTCCGCCCAGCCGGTCAGGGTGGGGCAACCCTGCCGAGGTCCCCACTGGCGGCACTGACCACCTGGACTTCACACCTCCTCCCCCAAGCCATCGGCTGCCAGACTGTCAGTCCCACTAAACCTTGTGTCAACCCCACAGCCCTGAAGCAGGTCGTGTATCCAGTCTGGTGGAGCTTTGCCAAAGGCAGAGGCTCAGGCCCAAGATTCAGTCTGTAGGTTAGCACCACCCGCCCCTCCGGTAACCCAGTGGCTGTGCTTGACCGTCTCACCCACCCTGAACCTTGGCCCACCTCGGGCACTTTGGGCCAAGCCCCTGGCTTCAGTTCTGCTGCCCCAAAAGTTTTATTGCTGAATAAACAACTGAGCTCCCCTTTAAATAATGACTAAAAAAAATGCAAACAAAATTTGAACCCATGTCAAACACCGATGCACAAAAGAAGACAGAGCAGCCAGGCTCTGGCTGGACGTGGGCACGCGTGTGGGCGCGGACAGCCATCAAAGGAAAACCACCCTGCCAGCAACTTCCCTGCTCAAGAGCCCCCAGCCTGGCTTCCCCGCCCCCAGAAGCCCAGAGAGAACCTGGACCACAGAACTTTGCCTTAGGAAGACCCCAGAATCTCAGGCAGCACCTCTGAGCGCTACCCTGCAGGTGTCAGTGTGCCTGGGCCCTGTGGCTCTTGGAGCAGATTCTGAGTCGGTGGGTGGGGACACCTGAGACTGCAACTCTGTCCAGCTCCCGCGAGGCTGGCACTGAGGCCGCAGAGCCCAGACTGTGGGTGGGCTCGGGGGTCCCCCCGTCGCGGAAGGTGGAGGACCTCACCTTTCTGTATTTCCAGGCACAAGTGCCCCGGGAGGACCAGGACCGGCTGTGCTAAGAAAACACTGTCACAGAGAAGCCCCCACGCATCTCCAGCCTTGAGCCGGAGTGACACCAGGCACGAACTCTGCGAACTTTCAGGTTCATTGTCCAAAATGTTGAATTCTTTTAAAATGACATCAAGATTTTTATTTATGATTAATTTTTTTTTACAACTTTAAAGCAACACTCAGGTACATGCTCAGAAGGGATTCTCTCCCTTGGAAAAGTGTTAACAAAATGCTTCAGGTCATTGCGGTCAGCCTAGGAAGGCAGGCGTGGAAGGTGGGCTGTGTGGGGTGGCCCTAAGTGACCGCAATTCTGTGCTCCAGTCGTCTCACCTGTAAAGCACAGACAGTCCGGGGGCTTCTTCAGAGCGTGGAGGGGAGTCCAGGAGGAAGCACAGGCTGCACTGTGCATTGGGCACAGACAAGCAGGAAGCCCCACCCAGCACGGGTGCTAAGTTGCTGTCACTCCCCCTCCACCCGCGCCCAGGAGAGGGGACTGGCACACGCGCTGGAATTGTGAGCACAGGAGCCAGGCTCTGCTCAACTCAGTAATGGTCGAAGATTCCAGGTTTGAAATAGACAAGAAGCAGTGGAGCTTGGGTGACAGGTACGTTTTATACGGAAAACGATAAATGATGGAGAGGGTGTGGAGAAAAGGGAACCCTCCTACTTTATTGGTGGGAATGTAAATTGGTGTAGCTACTATGGAAAACAGTATGGAGATTCCTTAGAAGACTAAAAATAGACTTACCATATGACCCAGAAATCCCACTCCTGGGCATATACCCAGAGGGAACTCTAATTTGAAAAGATACAGGCACCCCAATATTCATAGCAGCACTATTTACAACAGCTAAGACATGGAAGCAACCAAATGTCTATTGACAGATGACTGGATAAAGAAGATGTGGTGTATTTACACAATGGAATACTACTCAGCCATAAAAAGAATAAAATAATGCCATTTGCAGCAACATGGATGGAACTGGAGATCATCATTCTAAGTGAAGTAAGCCAGAAAGAGAAAGAAAAATACCATGTGATACCACTTATATGTGGAATCTTAAAAAAATGACACAAACGAACTTATTTACAAAACAGATAGACTCACAGACATAGAGAACAAACTTATGGTTGCTAGAGGGAAAGGCAGTGGGAAGGGACAAATTGGGAGTTTGGGATTTCCAGATACCAACTACTACATATAAAATAGATAAACAACAAGGTCCTACTGTAGAGCACAGGGAGCGATGTTCAACACCTTGTAATGGCCTGTGATGAAAAGGAATATATACGTATGTGTAGCTGAATCACCATGCTGTGCACTAGAAGTTAACACAGCATTGTAAACTGACCGTACTTAAATTAAATAAATTAATTAAATTTAATAAAAAAAAAAGAAAAGAAAACGCTGATCCGAACACCCAGCGCCCAGGACCCGCCTCCCCCGTGGGCTGCCGGGGCACCAGGGACACGGGGCTTCATGCTACAGGCTGGAAAAGCCAGGCCTGCCTTGAAAGGTCCGAATTCCATGAATCACTGAGGGTGAAAAGGGTACTTCCAAAGCAGGCTACAGCCTCGCCTGGAGCTGGCCTTGGTTTTGTAGGGCCACACGCCTCATTCTTTAAGCGCCACGGAGACAGGAAGGTGAAATTCAGACCAGGAAGGCCGTCAGCCCTCCATCTGCTGAGTACAGTCTCGGGACGAACAGTGCTCTCGGAAAGAGAAGCGGCCTTACTGGAAGGTCATGCATCTTCTAGAAATAGCCCTGAAGACGCACAGCCCCTCGGATTAACCCTCCTGAGCCATCCACATCTCACCAGGCCCACGGACACCTCGCCTGGGTGACCTGGCCACTCCGCTGTCCCCAAGTCTCCCGTAAGAAGGCTTCTGTGTTTCTGAGCACAAGGGATCAGTCAAGTTAATCGAGTACTGATTGAGTCGAATGTCTCACTGTTATTATTACCACCGCTACTGTTTTCATTAACCGAACTCACATTATTTTAATTGATGAAATCTTCAAATTATTTGGCGTGGGTTGACACATCTGTGTAGACTGGAAAAGTGGAATGCAGGAGAGCCCTTTGCCCACGCAGGGACGGGACTCGGCAGAGACGGGGGGCGTCGGCCGGCCCAAGGCCCCAGGGTGGGACGCAGCACGGCCTGGGGAGACCTGGGTGTCCGTGTCACTCCATGGTCACCCAAAGACAGGCATGGACAGATCCCAGGCAGCCCAGTCCATCCCAGAGAGACTCCCAGGCCCTGACACGACACGGGCTCAGAACCGCCTCAGGCAGGTGTGAGCCGTCCTGGGGATTCCCTAGATTATCCACTCATCGGCCCCTCTGTGTGGAGTGTGGTGATGAGCAACACACGGCCTTTCCCTGGAGAGATCCATCATTAGAGGAGACAGGCAGGTTAATTACTAACTACTACGCTAGGTGGGGTGAAATAAACGCTTTAATAAACGTACCGGCAGCGCGTTACGGCGCTGCTGGGAGGCAGTGATCACCTGACCAGAGACGTCGGGGTGAGCTGGCGTTCAGGCGGGCCTCAAAGGGTGTCGTGGGCGGAGGGGAGCCGGAGGCCTGTGACCCAGATCCTGAGCCGGGCCTTCCTCCTCGCCTGGGTCACAGGACAGTCCTCGACGGCGCTCAGGTATTGGAATGACACTCAGAGCTGTGTCTCTCCGGTCCCCTGGTCTCCCGTGTACCCACCAGCAGGTGAGGTTCGTGCCTGGCTTTCCGTGCTCCTTTAAACAAATGCAAGCCTTCTTACCCTTCACTTTAAACACATCCTGTCGTCCGCTGTCTGCTTGGTTAGCATCACAGTCCAAAGACCCTTCCACACCGGGGACAGAGAGCTCCCTCTGGGGGGTAGGGAGCCGAGAGAGGACCCCAGAGGAGGGGTGGTCTGCCACTCGACTGCCGCGGGGCTCAAGTTCAAGACGGAGACAAAGCCTTGGGTCAGGCGGCGTGGAGGAGACTCCACGGGACCATGCAGGGGGTTTCTGACATCAGACAGGGACGACCCCTTCAGGACCTTGCTGACAGGCGAGGCAGAGAAATGGGGCCACGAGGAGTTTGGGGGGCCTTTTCCTGAGAGGATTAAAATGTCAGCACACTGTTGTTTGAGTCGGAAAGACCAGGAGACTCTTGGTGGGGGGTGGGGACGGGGCAGGCAGGGGAGGGTGGGATCTCTGCTCCTGGCTCAGGGTGGCAGGGGCTGGGACTGGTGCTCGCGGAGCCTGGCTGGCCCATTCGACCCTGGAAGTTTGATCCACAGTGATTTCCAAATGGAAGTAGGGATGGGGCTCCCGCCAGGGCAGCTGGGTGGTTTGTTCAGAACAGAGACGTTCACAGCGCAGGCAGGCACGTGCATTCTGAGACGTCCTCTGGACGTGTAGTGGCCACCCCCGCCTCCCCAGCCTGGCCCTGCCCCAGGGGACCTGACACACGGGATGCAGCGACATGGCCCAGGAGAAGCTGGGCCTCTGGGGACCCCAGGGATGGGGAGCATGTGACTGGTGCCGCTCCGGGCACACACAGCACAGGCACGGCGTGGGGCTGAGGGCCGTGGAGACGGGGGAGAAGCCACGTCCCCCTCGTTGCATGCGTGGCTCTGCCAACCCATGCATCACAATTTTATGGATTATTTTCACTTTAATGTGCAATTTATCTCCCCTGTTTCTTAGTCGGCAGGAACATTTCACTGTCACTCCCACAGCCCCTCTCCAGGACCAGCTGCTTTGGGAACAGAAATCACAGCAGGGCTCGGCTCAGGAAATGAAGCTCTTCACGTCGGAGACTGCCCGGCCCTCCGCTCCCGGTGCAGGCAGGGCCGTCCTCGCACCGGGGGTCCCTGAGGAGACCCTGAGAGGTCCAAACACCCCGTTCTGGTCTCTGTCCTCCCCCAGCGCACTCCGACCCCACCCCACACAAAGGAAGCCGTGGGAGACTGCGCCCCCTGACCTGACCATCTCCCCTGGAGCCTCAGGGGACGTCCGCGTGCCCCTCCCGGGGCCTTATCTGTCCCATCTCACGCCCTACACCCTCCTGAGGAAAGTTCGCCCAGAATTGCACTTAAGGGACTGGAAAGGGAAGTGAAGAGATGGAGACTCAGGTGGGGAGGGGGCTGAGACCCGGTTGTGATTGCCTGCTGGTCCTGGGAGGAGAGGACCCCAGAACCACGCCGGCCAGACACCAACCTAAGCCCTTGGCGAATGAAGGGGCAGAGCAGGGAGGAGAGGATTTTATGGAAAAGATTCAACGTGGGCTGGGGTGAGGGTGGAGGTGACAGAGCAGACCTGCACCGGCACACAGGGGGCGCTCAGTGGCACCTGCGAGCGGTGAGCGGGTGGTCGAGGCAGGACCCCCGCCGTGCAGACCCCGACCCTTAGGACACAGCGTAGGAGCCAGTCACCCCCGTGTGCAGGGCAGCTGGAGGATTTCTTAGACCCATCACACACCGCCAGAGAGCACGGTGCTGTCTCCACGGGCCTGCCGTCAGCCGTCCGGTGCCAGGGTCAAAGTGGGGAACACCGTGAAAGCATGGAGACTCTGGGCTCCACCTCCGGCTTCCCAACCCTCCAGCCAGAGCCCGTGGGACTTGTGCCCTGAGTGCAGCCTGTACCACCCTCCTCCAGCTCGGCGGAGTGGAGAAACCAAGGAGCCGGTGTGGGGGGCGGGGGGGCTCTGTCACTCAGTTGATATGATAATCACGATAATCGCGAACGCACAGCAGACTGCTGTGTTTCCAAGCGCTCTCGCGTATTAACTCACTCAATCCTCACAACGGCCTGACATTAATCACATCTTGCAGGAGAGGAGACTGGACAGTCAAGGGGTCCTCCAGGGTCCTGGTGGGTGTCCTGGGCGCTGGGAGTAAGGCACAGGCAGCGTGCTCCGCGGGGCTTGCTCTTAATCCCGTGCTTACTGCCTCTCTTGACCCAGAGCACCAGGTTATAGCTGTCCACTCGTGTCCATCTGCCCGTCCATCCACTCAACCATCCAGCTACCCACCCATCCAACCACCTGTCCACCTGGTCACCTGTCCATCCAGCCATCCATCCATCCATCCATCCATCCGTTCATCCATCCATCCTTCTCTCCATCCATTCAATGTCTGTCTATTACGAACAAGTCTTGTGGGTTACTGGCTTGGCAGCAGTCCAGACAGGGTGGCCAAGGGAAGGAGAAGGGGTGACATGCATCACTGTTTGTATTACCATAGGTAGCAGTCTGCCCACATGGAGAAAACATGAAACAGAGGCTGGCGTCTGGCTGGCATCTTCCTGCTGCCCAGGAGAAAAGCTCCCGGAGGAGTCTCCACGGGTGACTTCCCTGTGGGCCCCTCGGGGCCCGTCCTAACCCTCATTCTACCTGTGGTCCCCACACTTCTCACCAACTTTCACTCCCCCAGGAAAGCCTTTCTTCTCATTCCCCAAACTCCACCTGAGCTCTGGAAAACACTGTGATTTTGCCAAAGGCATGAACTTGATTTATGGAAGAAAACTAATTAGGTTTTTGTGATAAATTACTGGGACCAGAGTGACATGAGGGGCTGATTACCTTGACTGATGAGATTATAACCAAACACGCCTGGTCTTCCACAATCTTGGCATCACATTTTCTGACGAGTGAAACTCGCACTCCTGGGACAGGCTCTTTTGTAAACAGAAGGATGAACTATGAGCTATTTCTCAATCTTGTTGCCACCAGCGTAAATTCAAATGTCAGCACAGAAGCCACTGCCAGGAGACAGCGTGAGTGCCAGTTCATAATGGAGCCTCTGTGTTTCCATCTGGTGCAGAAGGGTGGGAAGCAGCTTCCATCAACAGACGAAGTGCACGGTCGTCGGGGTTTCCACTTGAGCCACTGAACGCGATCCTAACCCTGCGTCTGCCAAGTCACGCTCACGTTCACTTCTCTGCACTGGACTTGCTCTACCTTGAGCTTTTGTACAGTTGCTACTCCCAGGACACAGCTGTAGGTCAAAAATTAGAATGAAAGAAATAAAAAGTAATCTTTCTTTTCCTTCTGATTTTAACACAAGGTCGCTATTCACAGCACCACCTTGTGTACCATGTGTCATCGCAAGGTCCCCATCATCCTCGGAGTGAACGCTTGGTCAGAGTGATGCTTCCTGAGCAGCAACAGCTCGTGTCTCCTAGGTGCTCACTGACACCCACCACCTCCGCCTCTCTTCCAGCGCACGGGCGGCTGGCCTTCCTGACCCCTCAGGGAGGGCATGGCCACAAGACAGGGCGTGGGCCGGGGCACGAGCACAACATCCCTGCCAGCGCTGAACCACCTGCGTGAGACCCTGGCACCCAAATCCCTTCCCTCTGGCCACTGGCTTTGCCGGCCGGGACCCAGCACAAGGACACCGCAAACCCAGAGGGGGCGCCCAGCAGGCATGTCGGAAGAGCAGAAACTGAGATATGGGGTCTCTCCTAATAAAAATGCCTACTGTGCGCCAGACTCTGCTGTGAAATCTCTAGCTGCAGCCCCTCATTCTGTGCTCAGAGCAGCCCCTGGGGGTGGACTCCACTCATCCTAGGTGACAGGAGTGGAAACTGAGGCACAGAGTAGAAAGCAGCACGAAACGGACCCGAGGTTGACGGCACCCTCACACCCCAGTGCTTTCCTAAATAAAGTCATTTTATAAAACCCAGATTCCCTGCTTACAGCCTTAAATATTCAGTTTTATGTGCACGATTGTGGACGACAACAGCAAGGTGATCACCTGCTTCTGGAGAGAGACAGACTTAAGGCGGAAAGAAGGCTGCAGACCACGCCCCTGGCCAGTCGGGAGCAGGGAGCCACACTGGCAGCAGGGCGTCAGGGAGGGCACTCGGCGCCATCAACCCCATCGACCAGTATCTGCGGGAGGTGCTGAGCCCAGAGACGCCTTCCCCCCCATCCCCCGTGAGCTTGGTGCAGGGTTCAAAGCCAGCGGTTTCTACAAGGAGCCACAAAGGAAGAGCATGCAGGCTGGCCTCACCCACCCCAGCCCACCAGAGGGCCTCTGCTCCTGGACTTACACCCTGGATCTCCATTTTCAACCTTGTCTGAAGAAACAATTCCACAGCTTTAGAAAAGGTGGAAACCTGCTGGTGTAACTAAGCTGGCGCCCAGGGGGCCCACGGAGCAAGTCTGTGTGCCACCTTTGAACTCCAAGTTGTGTGGCCTTGAGGAAGTTCTCTTCCCGATGGCTTCAGTGTCTCAGGTACAAAATGAAAATATTAGGGTAACAGTGCTCACCTGGCCAGGTGGTGGAACAGTGCCAGCCCCATGCGGTCTGTGAGGCTCGGGCTGGATGCCGAGGTGTCCACAGGGCAGGCGCCAGACAGGGCGGGAACGACTGCCTTCTTGGAAGAGGCAGCATCTGGACTCAATTTGAAGGATGGGTAGGAGCCCGCCAGCCTCGCCACTCTGTGGAAAGGATGCACCGTGAGAGGGGACGCTGGTACTGCGTTGACTCGGGAAGAACTTGCCTGCTGAGGCCCCGGCATTTTTCTTACTCAGCTCCAGGCAGGGAGTAAAGACAAGAGTATTTCTGGCAAAACGGATTCCTGATATGATCTGCTGTGAGTGCTGGCAGAGCTCCCGGGTGGCTCTACGCTCTGTCCTGTGGATTTCTAAGTCTGTGCCAGTGACATCAAATGTAGGCATCTTCAAAGAAATTCACTAGCCTAAGATGTCTGAATTAATCATAAAATCAGTCTCTTGGAGAAAAACCTCATACTCCAGGCTCTGCTCTCCAGGCTCCAAACTGCACAGTAGCACCCGGGGCTGGAAACGAGGTTTAGAAATAACCTTGACCTCAATGAAGAGAGAATTTGTGAAGATGGAACCAACTTGAGTGGGACTTTTCCCTGGGCCTTTTTGCTGTAGGACGAGCGTCCTATCAGGGACAAGGCTCGCTGGGGGAAGCGTGATTTCAGGAGGAAGGCGAGCTCAGGGGGTGCGGGGCTTCCTGACCCCCTGACCTCAGTCTGGCCGCCGCCTTGGCCTGGAGGGGCTGCCCTGGACCAGGCTCGGTTCCAGCTCAGCACAGGCGGGAACCTCCGGTGCCACGAGCATCCTGAGACGCCACGCTAGGCTTCCGACGTCCCTGTGAGTTTCCTCCAGTCAGAGGCCCGGGGTGCCAGGGCCATAAGGAAAAGGAAGGCACTTCTGAGTCCTGCCAGCTAGCAAGGGGCCAGTGAGAAAGGGGACGGGGCCCTCAGTGGGGGACGAGACTGGAATCCGCGTCTGACACGGCCTCAGTCAGCTCCTTCGCTGCTCCTGCCCGGGCCCCCGCAAGCCCCACTAGTGAGGCCCAGGAGCGGCTGGTCTGCGCTGCACTGAGCTGAGTCTACAGGTCATCCACAGGTCCCTGGTTTAACTCAGTGACCTGGGTCCATCAACCTGATGCCCACAACCGTGGATTTTAGCTCATTTTAAGTACACCCCCACCAGGGACCCAGCTGCGTGTGTGGACCCACGCGAACACCCCACGAGCTTCCCTGCACAGGCGGGTGCTGGGGTGGCGGGTGGCGCTGCCGGTTAGCTGGGCTCTCGTTCTCGGCAGGCGGACTAACCGGCTTACACCGCGAGCTGCTGCGCCGCCCAGGACCTCGGTCCTCACCTGTGGACCGGAAGGGGCAGCACACCCCACAGCGTCGTGCTGTGGGGCCCGGCAGGCGTCACACCTGCTGACCAAGTGACCAGCATGTGGCCCGCTGGCCCTTCTGGTGACTTTACCCGGCTGGCCCGTAAGGCTGCAAGGCTGCGAGGTCTCCAGACGCCCCTCCTGCCGCCAGGGTCCCCGCCTGGAGACTGGGCTGTGCTCGGGGACAGCGTGGGAGGGAAGGGAGGACTTCCCTGGGGCAGATCTGATGGGGCTGGTCGATCCCCCCAGGGCACGTGGCCTCCTTCCTGACCACACCACGCTTCTGAGCCGGGCATGAACCCTCAGTCCAATCAAAGGGCGGGACGTATCATTCACGCAGACAGGACCACGGAGAGCCTGGTCGCCTCGCAGAGCTCCCTGGACTGTTCTCCGAAGTGGTCACCGATGGCTGTTTCAGAAGGCCTCTCAAATCTCAACCATCCATTCGTGGGCAGGGTGAAGGTTAAATGGAGCAGCCCCGTGTGTGACATAAGCCCAGGATGCTGGCTTCACCATGGGGGCTCCACCCCAGGCCTCCCCCAGGACTCTCGCCTTCCGTGGCCGGTCATCTCCTCTCTAGTTTATTAAAATGATCTAAAAATGCACATATTATTTTTCCAGACTCCTCTCCCTTCTTCTGCAGGTTATGACTCTATAATTAATACTTGGATGTGCTTGAAACGCTCCTGAGGGAGACTCTGCTGCTCTCATTTTCTGTCAAACAGTCTCATTCTGCGGGTGATAACATCTCGCACGACCCCATCTCCCTCTCTGACCAGCAGAAGAACAGGATGATCTGCCAAGGTTTGAGGTAGCTTTGTACGGGGACCAAGTTTTCGCTGAATAAACAGAGCAGACGACCAAATGTAGGCTAGGGAAGTACAGAATGCGGCTCATTTTTAACAGATGGGTTGTAACATGAGAAATACCTCTGGTGGGGCTTCCACGCGCAGCATTATGCCTAAATGCGCACGGGGCGTGTTTTCCTCCATTTCAGTGGAATATTTTGCCCTGAAACAGTCTCCATTTTTTCACCTGATGACCACACACGGGTCAATGTTCTGTCCCCAGGCTCAGGGGACATGCCCAGTGACCAAGGAGGAGGGGGAGTCCAAGGGGGAGGCCCAGCTGAGCCATGAACGTGGTGGAGGAGGCAAGAGAGAGACGGTGAGCACCTAAGACAGGGAGGCAGGGCTCCAGCCACCTCCCCGGTTGTGACAGGGATGCGGTGCCCTCCCTGGGAGGCCTCTCCAGCCCGCCAGCCCCACCCACACTCGCTATGCTCAGCCCCCTTCCTTGCCCTCCCTCCTCCTCCCACAAAGCCCCGGAAAGTCCTGCCAGGGCAGCACCTTCCAGTGGGAGGTCCCCAGAGTGGACAAGGGCACTCACACCTGGAGCTGGTGACCTTTCTTTCATCCTGTTCCCCGAAAACACAAGACCTTCCCAGAGGACCTGGAGCGTCCTGCGGTCAGGACAGGAGGGGGACGCCAGTCACGGGGTGAGAGGGGAGTTTCCAAGGCTAGACAGCCAGGAGGGCCCGGGGCCCTGCATCTGTCACCTGCCCTACACAGAGGCCTCCTTTCCGCCAAGCTCTGCACCCAGCCCCCCACTTTCCCAGCCCCGCTCAACTGCTTTTGAGACCCAATCCAAGCCCCCGGGGTGACTCTCAAAGGCTCTCAAGCATCCGCTTCCAAGCCTTCTGCCCTCCAGCCCTGTGATGCTCACCGCACCCACTGTCCCGGGAGTCTGCCTGCGCTGCTTCTGGGCCAGCGCGCAGCCGGCCGCCCCGGCCGCCAGCCCCACTCGTGGGACAAGCCGGTGCTCCGCTCCAGTTCCTCAAATCCCAGCCGCACAAGCTCAGAGACCACCCCCACCTCAAGGCTCTGAACAACGCAGACCAAGTGACTTCTGCCTCCTCGTGGTTCTGGTACCATCTGTGGGCTCTGTCATCAGTCTGGCACCGCAACGAGCACGTAGGTCAGAAACAAGGATGTGAACGTCTTTAGAAAAGACCAAAGTCTGCCCAGTCAGCTGTTCTAAAACATGATTCCTGCCGTCCCGTTAACTTAGACGGTGCAGTGGGAAAACGTCAAAACAGTCAACTGCGCGGTAGAACAAATTAATATGTAAGTCAGTATAAACTTTAAAATGATAAAACATCCTTAGCTTTCGTCCTCTGAACTATACGATCATCACACGAACACGCACTTCCATGTACGTTCACCAAGACGCGGATGGAAGTGCGCATTGTTTCTCCGATCAGGCGATTCCCAAATCACCGACAGGCATCTAAAGGCGTCGGCGTGGCTTTACTTGACGTAGCTGTTCCCGCAAGACGCCCCTGAGTGCGCGTGACTGGCGCGGAGACCCCCGTTCCTTCCGGCTGCCCCCCCGGCCACAGTCACCGGGCGACTCCGGGGCTTTCGCCGCGTGGCCGAGGCTCCCGGCACGGAGACCCCCGCCGGCCCCGCGGCTGCGACGCCCGCGCCTCGCGCGGTTCCCGCGGCCGCTTCGCCGCCCGGCGCGCCTGCGCGTTCGCGGCCCCGCGGTGAAGCCGGCGCCGGGGCGGTGCCGGGGCGGCGGCGGGGGGGGGGGGGCGGTGCTGGGGCGGCGGGGAGGTGGGGGGGGGGGTGCCGGGGCGGTGCCGGCGCGGCCGCGGTGCCAGCTGGCGACGTGTCTCCGTCCGCGGCGCTCCGCACGCGTCGTCTGCCCTCGGCTCAGATTTCCGGAATTTGAAAACCCTAACGCGTCGTTTTGTTCTTCTCACTTTTCTCCATTAAACCGCAAGTGCTGTTTTCGCCTCGTTCGTCAGGCGAGCTGGTAGCTTTCCTCCTGGAAGAGCTGCTGTGTGTTTTCGTTTCAGGTTTCTGACCTTGGGTCTTCCCTTGAATACAATCTGCTTTCCTCCGTAGTTCATTCATTCGTTGTACATGTCCAGTCACTCAAGGAATGTTCACAGAGCCCCGAGGGCGGGAGGTGTATTTTAGGCACATGGGACCCGCCAGTGACCAAAATCAACAGTGACGTTCGCGGAAGTCTCCGCCCTGAAGGGGCTCACAGCGCAGCGGGGCGAAAACAATCACCAACACAGCAAAAAAGAGCGTGTTCAAAGGTGACGAGAGGAGCTACGGGAGGAAAAGCCAGAGCGGGCGGCGGCGTGAGGAATTCTGGGGCCAGTGGGGCTGCTCTGAAATTTTAAATGGAATCTTCGGGGGAGGTCCCACCTAGAAGAATATGCGCGTGGAGCTTTCTTGCTCCTTGCTCTAGTAACTGAAATATGTCTTTTAAAAACACCTTTATTGTGGTCTTATTTCTGTACAGTCAGCTACACGTATTTCAGATGTACAACTTGATGATATTTGATAGATGTATATACACCACAATCAAGACAGCTAACATTTCCATCACTCCCATGACATGCAATTTTCGAATTCCCAATTCATCCCTTCACACCCCCTCTACCCCCTGGCAATCGTAAGTTTTTTCTCTATGTATGTGAATCTGTTTCTGTTTTATAGGTAAGTTCATTTATGTCCTTTTTTTTTTTTTAAGATTCCACATATAAGTGATATTGTATGACATTTTTCTTTCTCTTTCTGGCTTACTTCACTTAGAATGATGATCTCCAGGTCCATCCATTTTGTTGCAAATGGCATCACTTTATTCTTTTTTATGGCTGAGTAGTATTCCATTGTATAAATATACCACAGCTTCTTTACCCAGTCTTGCGTGATGGACATTTAGGCTGTTTCCATGCCTTGGCTGTTGTAAATAATGCTGCTGTGAACATTGGGGTGCAGGTGTCTTTTTGAATTTTATCTTTCCCTGGATATACACCCAGGGGTGGGATTGCTGGATCATACGGTAAGTCTATTCTTTCTTATATTGGTAAAGAAAGTATCTTTGCTGGACATCTTTGTTGGAGAGTGGTGTTTATCACAGTCAAGCTTCAAATGTCTGTCCTCTCCCAAGTCACAGTCTTCCCCAGAGAAGCGAAACGATCCTGACGCACTGTTGAAAATGCTGCAATGCCTCTCACTGAGTGGGGCGCCCGTTGAGACCCAGACAGTCTTCCAATTTCCTTTATTTCTACTCCTAGACTGTCAGACATAGGAGTATTCAATTCTCTGCTGTTTCTTTGATACTTGAAACAAATATGAAGCTTTTTGAGAAGAGATCTAAGGTCAGCTTACAGATTTTATTCTACCATTCAGATATAATTGACTGTGGCCGTTTTAGATGATCTAAATTGAAACATCTGGAAATTTTTATAAAGATTTAGCAGAAATGACACATTTTTCTCTCTCTAATTAATTATGGTTAAACAGCAACTCCAGTGTAGCTGTGCTACATGGACACTGATTACACGTACCTGATGTGTTCTCTACAGGAAGGTTTCCCACTGAAATAGACCATCTTCCTCAAGCACTAATAATGATGCTGCATGGCTACACCCACCCCTTCCAGAACCAGGAAATCAACCAAACCATTAAACCACCTTCAAAGTCCTGCATTTTGCACTTCAAATAATTTATTACAACATTCTTAAGTGAAAGAGACAAAGTGTAACCTGCAATTAAACTTTTGCTGGCTTGGTTTGTCAGGTTTTCTACAAGTTGTTTGCACACTTCAGTAGACGCGGATTTTCAGTTAGCAGTGTCAGAATGCTAGACTGCAATGATTGCTGACATTAGTGTCATTCGTCTTCTGCAGTTCTAGTAAATGTTTCACGTCTGAAACGCCTGATTAACTTTAGCCACAGAATAGGTGGTATGAAATGATAGTACTTCCTAAGTATTTTCATTTGCTTTATCAGCATCCTTTAATAAAAATTTGTATCAGTTTTTATTATTTTAAGTGTTTATTATATGAAACTAAATTATGATATTCTTTAAAATTTTTCCTCATTATCGCAAATATTCTTTATGTAAATCATGGCTTTAGCAGAACAAAATTATCTTTGTGCTAAAATGTGTAGGTGATTAGCCTTTTCAGGTTTTAACAGATGTCGCTACAATCTGCACCAGCGTTTGTATCAATATCAACAGGCCACTCAAGTTTTGTTGAAATAGTCAGCCTGTTTGTAATTCCAGGAATAGAGCTTTTCTAACGCATTCTTGCATAACATCGCATCCTGTTCCAGGCTGGCCTGGTGTTTACGCGGCGGGCGTCAGGAGATGTTCCAGGCAGTTCTCATTAGCTCTCCTTCTTCCTCCTTGCTCCTCTGAAGACTCAGCAGAGGCGTGCTTGTGAGATTTACAGGGGGCACTAACACGCCTGTCCAGAGTGGTGCTTACAACATTTCATTATAAATTCTGCAGTTACTACTTACGTAAGAAATCCAATGCACCATCCCAGTAAAACCCAGTTTCTCAGAACACAGTAAACCAGGAAGCCGGAGCACCTGTAGTGGTCATAACAGCTCTAACAGGTGCTGAGATCCAATGAGTTCACATCAGGATTTGCATCCTGACGAAGTATTACCACGATCACGGCCACCATTGCACCGCTGACCCAGCACCGAGGAGAGAGTTGAGCCCTCGCACCGACAGCTCCTCGAGAACATGTTGCTGCCTGGCTGCGCTAGCTGGGTCGCAACTGGGCTGTTACTACATTATCGTCCAGGGCTGCCCTCCTGAACACGCAGATGGCTTTTTCATCCCACTCGAAGAGCAAGGAGCTGACTGTAATCATTGGTCCCCTCCCCCACTGCCAGATTCTCGCATGGAGCATGGCGTGCCCTGCCTGCTCTGTGTCATCAGGGCGTTAATGTGCCTGACGGACGTCGGTCATGCCTCTCCAGCACCTGGCCAGCCTGCATGTACTGCTCCAGGTCAGGGTCTGCATCTTTCCCCAGGGAGTACGGGCTGTTTCAGTCACCCCAGCACATTAGATCAACACTTCAAGGAGACGGCTTCAGCCAGTTTCCTTCTTTGCATGTTTTGAGGATTACATGAGAACGTGTACCCAGAGTGCCCGGGTCATCCTAAGCACCAGCTAAACATTAGCTGGCATGACAGTGCCGGGTGTGGCACTGCTGGGTGTGACAGTGCTGGTGTGACAGTGCTGCATGTGACAGTGCTGCATGTGACAGTGCCGGGTGTGACAGTGCTGCGTGTGACAGTGCCGGGTGTGACAGTGCCGGGTGTAACAGTGCTGGGTGTGGCACTGCTGGGTGTGACAGTGCTGGTGTGACAGGCTTTCCGGACACTGTTTGGAGCTTCCTCCAGACGCCACTTCTCAGCAGTGCTCCCTTGACATTTGGTTTCCGTCTGTCCAGATGTCCATCTGTCCAGATGTGAGTCCTCCCTGCCCTTCCTATCTGTGTGCTTTAGGGTCCATCGCACACCTGGTGACTTCATTCCTTCGATTTGTCCTTTAAAGGCCTGACTTCAGTAAATTTCCTTCTAACTGGGGGTCTGATAGTCCAATTTAAATATTTTTTAAATAAACATTCTGTTTCTTCAGTTGCTTCCACATGGACGATTTCCCAGCATCCAAAACGGAAGAGTAACTAGTGAAGCCATTATCAGCTAACTTCATAATTTGCTGACTCATCTTGCCGTAGGATTGATGAACACGACAATCATCACACAGATTTGGAGTTTCTTGCTATCCCTCTTGACTGTCTGAATATTTAGATGCATGATATCTAAGCCATGCATATTTCTTTTCCCAATTACTTAGTTCCCAGCTCAGCCCACAAATGGAGAATTGAGATGGCTTTGTTTACACTGGAGTGAGAAAGATTTTTTGAGAAATACAGAGAATAGGATTTTCTAAACTGGGAGGGATCCTTCATGGAAGTGGGGGAGTTGCTATAACTATTATTTGAAGGCGAGTTGCGGGGGGAGGTTCATCAGCCTCAGAGAAGGTTTCAGACATTGAGACTGGAGCTCCAGGTTGACATCAGACGGCGCTCACCACGACCTCCAGGACGATGTCCACCGCTCTCCTGCAGCGACCACCACCTCCAGCCCGCGCCCAAGCGCCCAAGCGCCCAAGCGTCCCTGGTCTCCGCTGAGCCAGGCCCCGGCTCTGGGGCTCCCTCGGGTCTGCCGCTGAGGGCCCTGGCTGAGCAGGAGGGAGGGAAGGATGGGGGCTCAGTTGCCCCAGTGCTGGGAGCCCGGTGGGGGTGGGTGATTCTGGGGAAATGGAAACAGGCAAATTTCAGCTTCAGGTCAAGAATTTGAAAGTACCCACCTTAAATTAACGCAGGTGAACCAGGTCACCAGCTATGAAACCAGCAAAGAAGAACTGGCTGTTCAGCGTGTTCGTCTAAACCAGCCGTCATCTTAAAGACGCAGCACAAAGCACGTGCTGTGTGACGAGTGGCACTCGTTCTGACCGGGAGAAGCACGTGCAGCAGTCTGGCACTGTAGGGTGACGTGACTGCCCCAGTTCCATGGAAACCAGCAGCGACTCATCTCCCCGGCCCGAAGGCCAGCTGCTCTGCACGGGAGGCAGGGCCTCCGATACCCTGGGGGTCGTGTTCCGTTCTGATGGCCTTTCAGCTCCAGCTCTTGGGCACCGGGCAGGGAGGAATTACGTCCACCGCTCCTGCACGGTCCTGTCACCACAGGCGGCAGATGACAGGCCCTCTGAACAGCAATACAGCCTGGGGTGAGGTGGTCACCCTGGCCCCAAAGCGGGGCTCGTCTGCACAGAACCAGCCTGCTGTCACTCGTCCACCTGTGGCTGCCACCCCCAGCACTGAGCTGGCCAGAAACCCACAGCCCCAGGTGGGTCCCCAGCCCCGGGTGGGTGGGGACTGTCGACTCTTTCTTCTCACTGCTCCCCCACCGCCCTCCTCTCTCCCTGCCGAACTGTCCAGGCTGGCTCCCCATATGACCCCTGGCCCCCTCCTGCCTGCTCCGGGCTCATCCGGCCAAAGCCACGGCCGGACCATCTCCGCAGACAGGCCTCTCCAGTGCTCAGGAATGCCTAGTAATTACTGACACGCGAGGTGGCCATGTTGTAGTTTGTCGCTGCCTAACCGGCCACCAAGATTTAGCCTCATCTCCCCAGCAATGCTACGGCATCATCCTACAAACACAAATACACCCAGACGTTGAAGTATGTCCCCCTTCTCCTTCTCCGCCGGGTGGCAGCTTCCGCAGCAAGGCTGGGCGAGGCCCCGGGCCCCCGGACGGGGACAGCGCTGGGGCTCCAGTTCTTCCCTTGTCTTCGAAAACATTTATGTCAGACAGACCTGTATTGTGACGCAAACTCTGTCACTAGCTGTGTAACCTGGTGAAAATGAGCCAATCTTCATCCACTGCAGTTTTCCTCATCAAATCGGGGAAAAACCGCTTACCCGTCAGACGGCGGCGAGCACTGCGTGAGTTCCCGTGTGTAAGGCTCACCGTGAGGAAGCACGGCTCCCTTCCTCTGTGCCCCTCTGTGGCTGCCGCTCTCTAAAAGCTCTGCCATGCCAAACCCAAGCTTTAATCAGACTCATTAGTCTCACAGTGAATTCCCAGGACTCCAAAATCACGCTGGGAACCTCCTTCTCCTCCAAAGCTTGGCCAGCGTTCACTTCTCTTCTCTGAATATGAAAGGGTTTTGAATTATTCATGTTTAAGTCAGTCATATACTTGTTCATTAACTATTTCACAAATGTGTCTTCCACCTACAACTAAAATCTACGCTTTCAGAAGACAAACTATTTTAACAATCTGTGTAACTCTCTTGTATTAGAGATCCAGTGCTGCATAACAGATTACTCCAAAACACTGTGGCTTAAAAACAACAATGTCATTATGCTGTCCCCTGTTTCTCTGGGTCTGTGACATCTGGGGTTGGAATCTTCTGACAGCTCTTTCACTGCCATCTGTCAGCAGATGCTGGTGCCAGCTGGGGTCCCCTGGGCTGGAACGCCCACGTGTGGCCTCTTCATGTGGCCTCTTCGCGTGGCCTGGGCTTCCTCACAACGTGGCAGCCAGGTCCCCAGCTCCCAACAGCGAGAAAGAAACCAGGCAGAAGCTCACCCCTTTTGCTGACCCAGCCTTTAAAGTCACACAGCCTCCCCTCCACCAACAGTCACAGGTCAGGACAGCAGCACAATCCCACAGGGAGTCACAGGGAGGGCACGCTGGCCCTCAGCTCCCAGGGGAGGCGTGTCCAGTCCGTGACAGGTTCTGAGAAGAGGACGCGGGGTGAGCTAAATAGGTAGGTGTGGCGTCTTTTGAAAAGTTCTCCCACACCCTCTAGAAATTCCAACTAAATGAGTGTGAATGTGACTGTGTAAGTGAGTAAGTGAAGGGAGAGATGGCTGTCGTTTTGAAGAGATAGTTCTTCTCTGCCGAAGTGGATCAGGGTGTAGCCGAGACTGTCACAGTGGGTTATAGGCTCTGTTCACTCACCTGACGCTCCTCCACCAGATGGTAAAGCCGAAGAAAGAAGCTGTGTCTGAGATCCTCAGAGAGTCATCCAGTGCCTGGTAGGCAACAGGTGCCTGATTAAGTCCTGGCTGGAAGGGAGGGAGGAAGGGAGGGAGGAAGGAAGGGAGGGAGGGAGGAAGGGAGGAAGGGAGGAAGGAAGGAAGGAAGGGAGGAAGGAAGGGAGGAAGGAAGGAAGGGAGGAAGGAAGGGAGGAAGGAAGGGAGGAAGGAAGGAAGGGAGGAAGGAAGGGAGGAAGGAAGGGAGGAAGGAAGGGAGGAAGGAAGGGAGGAAGGGAGGAAGGGAGAAAGGAAGGGAGGAAGGGAGGAAGGGAGGAAGGGAGGGAGGGAGGAAGGGAGAAAGGAAGGGAGGAAGGGAGGAAGGGAGGAAGGGAGGGAGGGAGGAAGGAAGGGAGGAAGGAAGGAAGGGAGGGAGGAAGGAAGGGAGGAAGGAAGGAAGGAAGGGAGGAAGGGAGGAAGGGAGGAAGGAAGGGAGGGAGGAAGGAAGGGAGGGAGGAAGGGAGGAAGGGAGGGAGGAAGGAAGGGAGGAAGGGAGGAAGGAAGGGAGGAAGGAAGAGGGGGACACGGGAGGAGGGCAGGGGAGGAGAGGAGAGAGGAACGAAGGCTCTTCCAGACCGCTATAAGCCCTAGGAGTCAGTGCCGTGGGGGGTCTGGTTTCAAGAACCCGCCGCTCTCATCTGTGCAGGAGCCACGGCACCCCTGGGATGGAAGTGAAACAGAAATTGACTCACTGAGCTACCCTGTCTCCAAGGCCAGGAGCCATCTCTGCCTGAAGGGGAAAAAAAGAGCCAGTTTTTCAAAAAGCTCATCTTTGGATACTTTTTGTGAATTCACAAGGTGGTTCTGTTTCAAGTTAATTTTTTCCTTCTACACACCAGGGAATTTTTTTTTTGCCCTTTTAAAAGAAATAATTCATTTACAATAATTGTGTTGTGCGTCTCCTGTGAAGGCCTGCTGAGGAGAACACGTCAGAGTTCAACGTACTTGCTGGAGTCAGTGTTGAGTCAGAAAGGACAGCTCTGTTTTTGAACATTAAACTTAACTTTTCAAAATAGTTGATGGAAAATAAGAGTTAAATCCAGTCGGAAGCCTGGAGGTTTACATAAAATCTGATCTTGAAAATCCGCTTCCTTAACTGCTCCAACATCATGAAATCAGAGAATATTTTCAAATCAGTCCTGAGTTGGAATTCCACCCAATTACTCTCCCAGGATTTCTGTGTGACGTCGTGATTATCTTAAGATGGCTGGGTTTTTCTCCCCAGTGCTCTTTCCTGGCCTTCAATTTTCAGGCTGAATTTCGTGAAATCAGGTGTTTGTGTGGTAAGCTGGGTCTGCCTTCCTTCTGAGCCCAGCCCGTGGCCGAGACACCGGCACAAACTTTCATCTCACCAGCTGAACTTTCCACCAGCCACTGACTGGAGAACTTTTGAAACTATTCTAACCAATGCTTTTAATGTTGCGTCTGTGAATATTTAAAAATATTTATTTAATTTTTGAGTAGGCAAATTATCATATGATCAGACACCACCAGCTAACCTCCTAGGTCCCAACAGGTAACCACGGTTCATAGCGAACAGGGGTGACTGACGCCAGGTCCCCAGCAAAGCTCACGAGTTAACCCCGGAACCCAGGGGCAAGCAGCCAAATCATTTAAGCTTTCAAAAGAAGGAGAGGACGAAAAAACCCTGTCTGCTTTAGTAACAGGATCATCTGGGGCGAATTTTTCAGAAAACCACACCACTCACACTGCCTGTGCTGCTCCAGGTCACCTCCAGCAGTAACTTCAACCCCACACGTGGGACAGGCACCTGTCCCAGTCAGTGTGTCTGTCCTCCGCATTCTGGCTGCAGGACCTCTCTCTGCATCGAGTCCCGAGTCATCCAGCTCCCGGTTAAGCTGGAAATCTCCAGTGCGAAGCCCTAGGTCCTCACCAAGCACATGGCGTAGCTGGTGCTCAGAAAATACGCAGGTCAGGTTCCTGATGGTAACTCGCGCTCAGGACTGGAATCCTACAAACCCCAAAGTCACCAGGGGGCCACCGCCCTCACCTCTCGGTAGTGTGCAGAGGGACACGTGCTCGGGGGCTGTTCTCAGGCTGCATCCACTGGCATCCAGTGCTGTGGGCATCAGCTGGGAGTGTGAACTTGGATAAAACCGTGTTTTCTCACTGACGGCGTTCCAGGCGGCGCTGACCAGCGGGCTGCCTGCGCCCGTGAGCCTTCTCCCCCGGGTGGTCTGCACGCGGCTGGGCCGGCCTTTCCCCGTCCCTTCTTGGTTCATCCACTGTATCCTGTAAGGCCCAGCCTCCCAGGCCACCTGGGCCCCCAAATGTTCCCTGGATCCAAGCCCAGTGCCGCCCTGGTTCTCTGATAGGGTATCAGCGGTAACACGGTCGGCCTCGTGTTGAACACACGTCTTCAAAACAAATCAAAAGCAAGACGGAACTTGTAACTTGGTACCTGGTTGACCTCGCCCATTGACTCTTGTGGTAACAGAATTTCTCTGCAAACGCCATGCTTCCCTACTCATTACTGTGACTTGTCTATGTGACCCCTTCCCCTTCCAGACCATAGCACCCTGTCTTCATGCACCCGGCACCCCACACAGAGCAGCTGCTGGTGTGTGGCCATCGGGTGGGGTGGGGATCGCTCAGCCTCTATAAAGGGGTCACTCAGACAGAAGTTCACATAATTCTATCAATCATTTGTCTTTCTTTGTGTGGAATTTAATTTTACCTTTCTCCCTCTTTACATGGAAATTTTATTTGAATGTTCATCTTTCAATCTCCTAAAATAACGTGCTATGAAGGAGAAAATTGATATAAACTAAAAATACCCACTGCTAACCTTTAGTACATGAGACGTCAATTAATTGGGTCCGACCGAGGAAACAGGCTGAGGAAGGTCCCCGGCTGCCAGGTCAGAGGCAGGTTGGAGGCAGCTCTGCACCCAGCTCTCACCCCACCTCATCCAGCATCAGGGCAGCCCTTAAATCAATTTTACCTGGCATTTTCTATCATATCCTTTCTGATTTCTCATAAATTATAAACGTGAAGGATGCTTGCTGCTGGAGGGGCCTGCGATGAGAGTGTGGAGGCCAGTGTTCTAGGACCTTTGTGTCTGAGGCTGTTTATCTTCCTGCGGGAAATCTAACACCCAGCAGGGATGAAGGCCCATGGGAGATAAACGGGGTGTGTGCTGGTCCCCGCACTGGGGACCCTGAGTGCTGGCTGCCCCCGGGACCCTGAGCTGATTGTCCTGAAGGCTTCCTGAGACCCTGGTGATGGCCAAACACAAGTGCGAGGCCCCCTCGTCTCAGGTGGACACAGAGCATCTCCTCCGGTTTCGGGGAGCAGCTCGCACTGGGGGAGGTGAAAGCAGCCCGAGGAAGACCAGAGGAGCAGCACTGGGCTCAGGGGCTGAGGCACACGCCAGGCTTCCCCCGTACCGGCCCGCAGCCCCGAGGCTGGACTGGGACGCGTGCAACAAACACGAACGCAGGAAAGCGTGACCCCAGCACGTCCCCAGACCCTCGCGCCCTCAGCTCATGCAGCGACAAGATACGAAGGCTGCGCTAGGTATTTTTCATGACTGTAAAACGGCCTGACCTAGAGAATCCCTACTTTCCCCCCTAATTATCCACTTTCACACACAATTAAAGCAAATTGTAGTCAAACCTCATTAATTTACAGACACAGGAGTAGGGCCCATCGAGTTCATTAAAAATCCGATTTATGATGTATGTTGAGAGAAATTCAACTTTCTCATCAGTAAAGTCAATAGAGCGCATGTGACGGATCAGAGGCAAATGACACAGAGTCAGGCGTTCCGTGGGAGGACGCATGGGCTCCTATCCTAACAGGAGTCCTCTTAAACGGAAGTCATGAAACCCCTTCGCACAAAGCAGAGGTCTGGGCGGGACCCGGAGGTGCTCGCGACGCTCCTCCGCGCTGTTCTGCTGTGTCGCTATTTACTTTTGGGGTTTTGGTCTTGCCTCTCTAAAGCTGGGGAGTGTGCACTGCAGGACTTGAGAGGAGGCTCTCGAAAATTTTCAGAAGGAACTCAGGGCTTCCTACTCCAGCTGCTGTGGGTTGAATTGTGCACCGTCAAATGCATGCATTTAAGCCCCGAATCCCAGGATGCCTGCGTTTGGGAATGAGGCCTCCAAGCCAGGGCGTAAGCAGGGTTGAGTGAAGTCGTGCAGATGGGCCCTCACTTGGCAGGATTCGTGTCCTCGTCACAAGAGACCCAGACCTCTCCCACTTCCTCCCTTCTCAGTCACCCACAGTCACCCAAGAGGAGGGGCGGTGGCCCCCTGCCAGTCAAGGGGACACTGGGCCGCAGGGGGAAACCCACCCTGCCCATACCTGGATCCCGGACTCCAGCCTCCAGAAGTGTGAGGAGTGAATTTCTGGAGTTCGAGCCCCTCGTCTTTGGTGCTTTGTCACAACAGCCTGAGCAGACTGACCCGTGGTCACTGCATGGATTTGTCCAGCGTCCTTTGAGCCAAGCAGCTCCTGAAGCCGGGGCTCTTGGCTCTGCCTCACCCGACACCTGGCACGGCCTCACCCGCCACTCCCCGGCAGACTGGGACCCCCCGACCAGCCTGCCTGACAGCCCAGGATGCCCCTCACGCCCAGCGGCTCTTCAGGAAGACGCCCCCCCGCCCCCAGCCTGTCACCACTGCGGTGGGGCTCCCTTCACTGTGGGGCACGGAGGTTTCCCGGACTTCCCTCCACAGACGGCCAAGGAGTCAAGCGAGGAAGAGCAGCCTTTCCTCGTGTCCTCAGTGACCGCCCCCCCCAATCCCCGCCTGGCACAGGCCAGCGCGCAGGTCACCAGATGAAACACAGGCACCTCCGTCACTTCGATGCCAGAGAAGCCACGGACAGGGTCTGGGTCTCGCCAGCTCAGCCGTGCTAGTCTGCGTGCGGTGCTGTCACACACTGCGTCCCACCGACAGAAACGCTTCCTGGAGCCTCCGATGTCCGGCTCCCGGGCCCACTGCTCTGTCTGGCCACCCCTTCCCCCAGGAAGTCTGAACGAGCACTGGAGCTGAGACAGGGGACAGTGGTCCACGTCCACGTCCACGGGCCGTCCGCGAGCTGTGAGGAGGGCCACACAGGAGGGAGCGGGGCGGGGCTGGGTCTCCACTCACCCCGTGAGCTGAATGACCTGGACGCCCTGCAGGAACCCGCAGGCCCTGGGGACACACGTGGACAGGAGGACATGGCCTTTGTCCTCAGGGAGCCAGGGGAGGGAAGCCTCCCCACGACCCGGCCCGCCCACGTGCGCTGGGGGCAGTTCTCAGCCCCCTGTGGGCCGGGGCGGGCGCCTGCTGTGCCGGCGCTGAGTGTGCCCTGCCTGGCCTCGCACGGGCGGGGACACTGCCCCAACCTCCAGGGCTGCTGCCTGGTTATGACGGAGACGCTTCCACCTGGTCCTTTCTGTCCACCTCGGGGCCGTGGGCTTTAGGGCTGGGGCATGACAGTGAGATTCCTCTGTGTTTGCAGTAAAAACGCAGATTCATCTGACACTATATCTTGTCTTTACCTCCACTTCAAAGCAAAAGTCAAGTATCATCTCTGGAGTGTTTCACAGTAAAATTAAAGTACAGAAAAGCAAACAATTAAAATGGAATGAAAAGCCAGCCGTTTATGTAAAGTACAAAAACAGCAAAACAAAAAACCTTTCAGAAGCAGTTGGCGGAGGGGCGGGGCCGGGGGGGGCGGGCAGCGCCTGGAAACAGCCTAGGAGGTTTCAAGGACCGAGTGCACAGGTTTAATCTGCCCTGATGACAAAGATGCACTCGGTTTGTGAAAATCCACCAAACTCAGGATCTGAGTTCACTTTCCTGCACAGCATATTGCCATAAAGAGTGAAAACTGAAAAAAAAAAAATCAGTGGGACAGAGGGCCTGGATATCAGATTAGAAGACCCAGCTGCTCCCCCGTGTCCTTGGTGACCCGCCCCAGCCCTGCCCAGCACAGGGGGCTGCAGCCTCGGTCTGCTGGGCAAGGCCGAGGCCAGGGGTCCCAGTGGTTCTCAGAAGGGCCACCTTCGGCACAGCAGTCACGTGCACACGTGTGTTAACGTAGCTTGCATCGCTAAAATGTGAAACTGGCAGAAATACACTGTCGCTCCATTCGTCTCTTTTCCTCAGGCACCAGGCAGTCCGGGACCACTGCCCACTTCCTGGCACCGCCGCCCGCGCCCTGCACCTGCACAAGTGAGCAGTGCTTGCTGGGCACGGCTGGCCAGGTGCGCATTTGACATGTTTTCCTTTAACCCTCTGGAAACAGCATCCGTGTGCACTGGAACGTCCGTGTTTTGTCTCCCTGTCCAAGGCTGTAACTTCCTTCCCTTTTATGACGATGTTTGAAGTGATTTTTGATAAGGACAGATCCAAAGTCCTCCCCTCTTTCAACATCTTTCAATTTCAAAGACGCCTTGTGGTGGAGGTTTCGGTTCAGATTCCAAAAGTTCCGGTGAGATGCCGGGGGTCATCGTGGCGATGCTAGTCGACTTCCTCCAGCACCCGACGCAGAGTGTGTGCTGAGACCCCAGCTTAGGTCATTCTCCTCAGCACCTTAAAAGCCGCCCGTATCTGACTCCCCAGAGCGCCTGCTCACCCGAAGTCCTCGGCTGTCCGTCAAGCGGACGCTCCCGCCTTCCCTGCCCTGATTCCTTTTTGTCTTCTCCACTGCACCTGTTAACACAGGCCGTTCCACTGTTACACGTGATCTCAGAGGTTCCTGGAGGGCAGGAATCAGGTTTCCTCCCATTGCTTGGCTACCGTCCCGTGTGTGCCCTGCCTGACACAGAGTCTCTGTGTGACAAACATCAATGGACGAATAATTGTGGTTACACACAAGCCTGGGGAAGGTGAACGCCCTCCACAGGGTTCTGTTGTTCGGCACATGGAGCATGCTTCTTCCGCCTTCCAGAGCAAAATTGTTCCCCCGAGCCCGAGGTCACCATAGCTGCAGCAGGCGTCCGCATGACAGCTTCCTTAGGAACCTGCCTTGTAGGTACAGAGGTGGCTGAGAAAACAGCACACAGGGAAGCAGCCCTGTGGCAGGGAGGGGCCGTGACACAGAAGTTTCATGTGTCTGAGGTCCTCCAGGCCAGGGCCCCATATAGAGCTTTACTGTTTCCTACCACATTCAGCAAAGGATAAGGGGCACAGGTCAGGACAGGAAGCACGGGTCAGGAAGGCGAGCAAGGGTCAGGAAGGGGAGCAAGGGTCAGGAAGGGGAGCAAGGGTCAGGACAGGGAGCAGGGGTCAGGACGGGGAGCAGGGGTCAGGACGGGGAGCAAGGGTCAGGACGGGGAGCAGGGGTCAGGACGGGGGGCACGGGTCAGGATGGGGAGCAGGGGTCAGGAAGGGGGGCACGGGTCAGGCTGGGGAGCACGAGTCAGGATGGGAAGCATGGGTCAGGACGGGGGCACGGGTCAGGACAGAGGGCACAGGTCAGGATGGGGGGCACGGGTCAGGATGGGGGGCACGGGTCAGGATGAGAAAGTGAGACCACAAGGAAGTGGCCATGGCAGGACCTCCTGTGCTGAGGAGTGTACACACCAGAAAACTGAAGAGATGGGAAAACCTTGACGTTTCCACAGAGTCTGGACCCAGGGCGGGGTCTGGATGGCCCCCGGCCGCCTCTATCAGGCACTTCTGGCCTATTCTTGTCCGGACAGCATAGTAACCCACTGCTCTCAGATAACAAAGATGGTGTTCTTCGCATTTTGTGTCAGAATTGCTTATTCCCCAGCCATAGCCACATCTGTCCTAAATGTAAACAGGTGTAATAGGAGCAAAGGTGCAGAAACGTGTCACAGACTGAAAAGGAAGCTCAAATCTTCTCTTCTGCAATACACTGAGCATCACTTTCAAGGGCGTATGTTCTATGCTGAGGCTTGAAAGAAAGATCTCCAGAAACACTTAATAAAGAGCCTGTTCAATGAAACTAAACATCAAGTGTAATTTAGTGGTTTGGATGCTCTCCTTAAACAGAAGTTACAATAAAATGTTTCGACAAAGACGTGCTATTTCACGTGGGTTAATATTTCATGATTTCCCTGTGAAATTTTTACAAGAAGCTCTGGTAAGAAGTTTTAAACACTGTAAACTCTTCTGGGGGCAGTAATGTCACATATGATCACTATCCAATACTGGCAGAGGTCAGCAGGCAAGGCTGCCATCACACACGTTAGCAGGGGTCTGCCTGATTTTCAGATGGGAACCGGAAACGGAAGAGATCGTTGTCTGTCAGTAGAATTTACCACCAAGGACGCACCATCGTCGGTCCCGGTCACTCTGTGATGGCAAAGCCAGGGGGACCACTCGTGCCTCAGTGAGAACGAAGCCTCAGTGTTCTCTGTGTAATCAGTTCCTAGTCCTCTCGTCTATTTCCTGTGAATTGCAACGAGGAAACACAAGGCAGGATCAGCGAGCCATGGACATTCTCCGGCTGCATCTTTTTTTCTTGCAAACACTCTGTGCTGTACAAGGTGTGGTTTTGAGGGGTAACACCCAAATTAGTCACAGATCCCCACACCCGGGTATGACCCGGAAGTGAAAGTTTCTGTCTGTCATTGGAGATACCTGGGCCGCTGACTTGAGCTGAGAGGAAGAGCGCCAGAGAGCGAGCTTCCTTTTCACCTGGCTGTTTGTCCCGTGGATGTAATTAGGATGTGGAGCTTGACCTAATTACAAGTACCAACTGAAACCTGAAAAAAATAGTTCGATGAGTTGACAAATATTTATGGTAAAAAAAAAAAAAAAAGCTTTCGGTGTCAGAGAGGAAGGGAGCATATTTTTGAGGAGCGAGCATTTGCCCAGGGCAGCTGGTACCTCCCGCCGTCTTCACGATAACCTGAAGGTGGGTGTCGGCGACAGGAAGTGGCGCAGTTTCTCCGTGCGCGCAAGCCCGGGCACCACGGATGCTGGCAGAGGACACGAGCCCCCTGGTTCAGAGACGGAGGACTTCACCACTCCCAGCACAGCAGGCTGCATGAGTTTCACGTCTGCCTTTGCCCCTCTTGGTCCCCTAGTCCCTTGGGGGTGACGCAGAACATCCCCGGAGGTGCTGCACACACCGTGGGGTTGCATACCAGCTGACCACCCCTCCCCTACCCGAGTCTTTTATGTTCAGCTGCAAACGACCTGCCCTCTGCCCCAGAGAGAGACGTTTGTACAAACAACAGTGAACAACCTGCTCCTGGCAGATTTGATGGAGGAAGACTCTCAGTCTGCCCCTGCTGTTTGCTCTGCCACCATCCTGGGAAAGACAGTTGTAACAAAAGCTGTCAGTGTGTCCTCTCGACAGACGTGCACAAAGCAAGAGAGCCACGGAGAAGCATCTCCGGACAGTGGCGGTATTCCAGTTATTACAGATTTGTGAACGAAACGCTGGAGAAGGCATCCAACCTGCTCAAGGTCACAGAGCTTCAGATGAAGAATCAGGATTCCAGGGCAAGGGGGTCTGGTTTCCAGCTGCCCTCAGTCAGGCAGCTGGACAGCATCTCCACGCAAGAGAGCAATTCGCCAACATACAAAAGGCACTGCCTCCACGGGCCCCCTAGACTTCCACATTAGCTCCATCAGCATGCAGGTTTCTCAATGGCAGACCTGTTCCATCAGCCCTTTGAAACAGGCCTCACTGTCTGGCACGTTTTCACACGTAGACCAGGAAACACAGGAAGTGCATCAGGAGAATCAGAGCCATCGCGGGGACAGGGCACGTCCTCACTGTGGTTGGGGGATGGGGCATATCCTTACTGTGTTCGGTCCCAGCTTTGGAACACAAGACAGAGCAGGGGCCCCTCTGTCCCCTCGAGTCTTCAATCCTTCAGACCAGGCCACTTTTAATGTCACATCATTTAATACCTGAATTTGGGCACACCGTGCAATTTTTTTTTTGTAAGGCCAATAAGATTATGTTAATATTTTTGACAATTTGGTAACCCCAAATTATCAAATTTTAATTTAAAAAATTAATCTGACCTCTGAACAAATTTTCTAAGTCATTGTTATGTGTGCATTTCTGCAGGAAACACTTTTTTAAAATTGTATTTAAATGTAAAGATTATAATTCATTTCTAGACACGGATAAAGATTTTACATAATTGAAATGTATGGTTTATTCCTAATGCTGGCTACTGATTTACTTCTCAAATGTTTGTGCTATAGGTGCCCATTTAAAAAAAAAAAAAGCAAAATTGCCAAAATTAAATGGTCTTAAAAAGACTCAGAAAGAAAAAAGTAGCCAGATTTTTGCCTTAGTCTAACCACTTCAAGAAGTGGAAACCACAGCGGAAACCACTTTGACCAAGCATCTGACGTTTACTATACATGTGACATATTTGGGTTTCAGACAGGGCAGAAGCTTTTTCTCTAGCTTTATTGAGGTATCATTAACATACAGTAAATGGCACATGTTTCAAAAGCACACTTTTTTGAACTGTGACATATGCGCACTCCCATGAAAGCCTCACCACAGCGGGGGTGCTTCCGCGTGACGCGGCGTTCCCCTTCTCTCCTCTCCCCAGACGTATGTGTTGTAAATATTTTCTTCCAGGCTTGAGTAGACTCTTAACATCTCATAAAAACTCAGACATAAATGATTGCAAATGGAAGCTTCTCAGGTTGGCTGTGAAGTGTTACATTTTTAATTTACATAGAAAAGCAAGATTGATTATAGTCTATTTTTAACTGAAGCTTCCACTATAATAGTTAAGTCATACAAAAATACATTATCTGATTTTCAGTTATATGGAATAATTTAGGAGCCTTTTTTCATTGACTAGGAGTGCAGTTTAGAAATATCAGTTGTACAACATTATCCTGAGTCTGTTTTTTTCTCCTTTCATCAACATGAACTAAGATGAGAATGTTTCAATCTATAAAATTCATTATAAATATTGGCTCCTGATGAAGCACATTGGGGAGGGGTAACTAAGTCTAACACTGTCCTATATTGTGTAATAGTCATGGTTACATTTTTGATCATATAAAGAAATTACATGGTAATTTTTTTTTCATTTTAAAACGAAGTTGTCCTACAACGTGGATAAACCTTGAAAACATTATGCTAAGTGAACGAAGTCAGTCACAAAGGACCAGATACTGCATGAGTCATCGAATCATGAAATATCGAGATGAAACATCGAAAATCGGCATAAAAGTGGAAACAAGAAGGTCAGCGGTTACCGGGGCTGTAGGGGTGGGAAACCCAGAGTCACCATTAACAGGTTTGGGGTGAAAAAATGTTCTGATATTAGTGGTGATGGTTGCACAGCTCTGGGAGTATACTAAAGCCAACCAAACGGCACACTGTTGAAGGGGAATTTTGTGGTATATGAATTATATCTCAATGAAAACTTGCTGAGCTCTCTGAAAAAATCCATAAAGTCCATGTTCCTCTCCAGTGATGTGAATCTCTTTGTGTTTTCAACCAGATGCTCAGTGTTTCCCATAACTCACGGCCCCCTCACGTGACCGACGCTGACAAAGCTGAGACTTGGCTCTTTGAAAAGATTATTGAAACAGATAAATCTCAGGGCACAAATCTGTACTTAAAACGTCCCCACCTCCATTCCCTGACCCCAAAACAAAACTCCAGGCCTAAGTAAAGTCCATCAGATATTTAAATACAAGTGGGGGAGATCAGAGAAGAGAAATGGGGGGACACCTCCAAATATTTTTTATGAGACCAATGTAACTTTGGTATCAGAATCTAACAAGGACGTTATAAGAAACAGAAGTGATAGGCTAGCCTTCCTCCTGCATGTAGATCTAAAATCTATAAATAAAATATTAGCACATGGTAGCAAATCAAACACAGCAATCATAAAGAGGGTTCCACATCGCAAAATCAGGGGCACATTCCCGGGAGCAGCATGTTAACATTATTTTAAAAAAGGAAAATTATGTAATCATAGACATGATAAAGAAAAAGCATTTGAAATCACTTAAATCCATTTACGATTTAAAAAGAAAAACTCTTGGCAGCTAGGAATAGAGTTGTATTCCATTATAACAGTAACAGGTTTTTTTTAAAGGTAGGAATAAGGCGGAGCATCACCATTATGGTAAAGACTATTTAAAAACATATTTGATAGTGAAATGTTGAAACGTCTCCATATGAGATTAGGAAGTAAATGGGAATGTTTGGTATCACCACCGTCACTCATCATTACACTGGCAGTGCACTAGCCAGTGCACTAAAAGGGTTGGAAGAGAGATAACAAAGCTGCCATTATTTGCAGATTTATGATTGCGCTTGTAGAAAACAAAGATTATTATAATGAATAAATGAGTTTAGCAAAGTTGTTAAACGCAAGTCACTATTCAAAAAAAACCCAGATATATTTCTACACACTAGCAACAAGCATTTGGAAAACACTTGGAAACGTATCATTTCCAATAGCATAAAAATATCAAATATTTAGGACTAAATCTAAAAGAGAAGACACACAAGTTTGGCACGGATAAAACCATTCAACATTATTGAGGAAAAGTAAAGATGGTCTAAAAGGAGGTATACTAAGTAAAAGGGGGTATAATAAAATAAATGCTTTTATTATAAATATGTCAGTTTCACTCAAAGTAATCTATAAATTCAATGCCACCCCAATAAAAATCTCAGTGGGATTTCTGTGTGTGTGTGTGTGTGTGTGTGTGTGTGTGGTAATTGAGAGCTGATTCTAACATTTACTTGGAAACACAAAAAGTTAAGAAGAGCTATGATGGCTTTTTACAAAAAGAACACAGCGGGAGGACTCAGTCTACCAGATATCAAATTTATGATAAAGTTTCAGTAGTTAAGGCAGTTTTTTTGTGTAACGATAGACACAAAGACCAAAGAAACAGAATAATTAGTGCAGAGACAGACTCACACACGCTGGACACGATTTACGGTGTAAAAGTGCAGCTCAGGAGGGGAGCAGAAGGGTTTTGAATTTTCAATAACTGTAGGTCAACAGTTGCTGGGGCTTTCAGGATGTGCTATAGTTATAAATGTCCCCAAATATTGGACACCTGGTTTGCCAGCAGAAAACCCGGAGAATCTCATTTTGGACTAGAACCCTTTCTCTGAGTTAATTGTCACCACCCTCCAAGAACAGCTGCGAGATCTGATGTCTTTGCGGTTTCAACAAGGCAAGTATAGTTAAATTAAGTCTTAAATGATGAGAGTTTGGGCTCTTCCCTCCTCTTCTGCTTCCATAAATTAGTATCTGTTTATTGGCTGATACTGTAGATCTAGGTTTTTAAATTAATATTTTGTCACGTGTCACCTCTCATTTTGTTTTTTTCAACTATTAAAAATGTAAAAGCATTTTTAGTGAGTGGGTCATACAGACATGGAAGGCAGGCTGGATCTGGTCCACAGGTTTGCAGTTTGCCAAACCCTGATTTAAAATATTAACATTTGTTCACATTAGCTTGTACTCTAAGTGACCTTAGAAATAAGGCCTGCTTGTGAGGGTGTAGACTTGGGTAGAAAATTGAACAAGACTTAAAGTACTTAGAAAGTAACTTTTTAAAGCAGGAATTCACCCTGCTTCACCACTCCTCATAATTGCCTTGCTGCAGATAAACCAAATCATTAAACTAAAGAAAGTCGTATTTTGGCATTTGTTCTTGAATGGACAGCTCTTGATGGATTCACTATATTTAAACAAATAGTTTTTAGCTAGAGCATAATTCTCTTACTTGCAATGGGGTATATTATATATAAATACATACATCTGCTGGATATTTTGTTACACATACTCTTGGCTACAGCTCCTTCTAAAATTTTATTTTTCACTCTATTGCCAGTTTACTATATCCATAAATTGAAATTCAAACTGTAATCCTATCTTCCTTTTTAATAACTGTGTAGGAAATTAATAATTAAAATTGCTTCTCAAAAAAATCTTGTTATTGAACCAAAAGAGTCAGTTTCCAATAATCCGAATATGAAAGGGTAGAATCATAGAAAATTCTCTCATAACGAGCTGCCAAGATTAATGTTTTAACAGGTTCTAATTATATCTTAAGCTTCTCATGGGAATTACGACCACAAATCACTGAAATGACATGGTACCTAGTCCTGCTTTGTTGGTAACACACTCCTAAGCACACAGTGCCTTTCTCCCAGCCAAGCAAAAGTGTCATGGTCTCAGGACGCACTGATACATCATCATTTTAAAGAATTTAGTATTTAAACAACAAACTGCTTTCATCTAGTCTAAGATGTTAGTTACTCTATATTTATTTATTTTTTCCTTGATATTTAAATAAGTCTTCATTAAACAAACAAATAAAAAAAACCCTTGAAACCCAAACTTGTCATACATTTCCGGATAGTGAGATACTCGGGTCAAAGGTAATTGGAGACATTATATGAACAGATAAAATTTTTCATTCTGTGATTTTTCAACTTCTCTGATTATTGTTTTTTTAATTGATTTTTAATTGTGAAAATTCAATCTAAAATTTATTTTTAAAAGATAAGAATATTAGTATGTAATAATTTAATTGAATTATTTATATAGTTATACTCTGCCTTGTTAACTACCTTAAAAAATAAATATGTATCCCTGTCTTATTTAAAAGAAATCAAACTTTGGTGAAAATACTGGGCAGAGACATTTATCTGTGAAGTCTTGTAATTATTCTACAAGTCACAGAAAAATAAAAATAAAATCTTATTCTCTGAAATTATTTTAAGTTCCATGTGTTTTCTATTCCCAGAAGAGGAAATAACGTCAATGCAGAGGCCTGGGGAACGGTGCGTCCGTATCATGTGGTTCACTTACCTTTCACAATTCTAACCGTCAGATCATTTAGACGAGAAAACTGGGCTTCAGAAAGACAGTTGGGCCTTAGTAGCCAAGGGCAGTTTGACATTCAAACAGGGGTCTGGTGACTCTGAGCCCGTGGTCTCCAACACGCTGGGGTGTGACTGCCAACAGGGGACAGACAAACGGCACTGGGGTCCAGTGAGAGCAGCGTCCCTGCGGGTGTGGCCACCAGGGAGTGTTTCAAGGGAGTGTGGATCTAGGCCTGGAAGTTGATGGTACTGAAGCCAGGCCAGCTGCCCCCGGTAATAAGCAATCCCAAATTTCAGTGCTTAAAGCCCGCTGTGGGACCCAGTGACCCCCAGGGTCAGCCGGAGCTGAGCCTCGGCTGCTTGACTTTACAGCACCGTCACTCCCACGTGGGCTTCCTGCCACCGCAGCACTGGAAGCGGCTGCGTGGTGACTCGCTGGCTTGTAAACACCACCACCCAGGAGGGACAAGCTTTGTTTCTACACAATTTCATTGACTGACCCAAGTCACAGGGCCACGCCTGACCACACACGCCTGCAAGGTGACATTCCGGGCGCTCAGCAGAGGAAAATCGAAACCAGTCAACAGCGCTAACATCTAAGGGAGATGGTGGGATTCCAGCTGGGGGTGTGAAGGGGCGTTCCTGGGGGAGGGACGAGGATGCGCAAAGCTGGCAGGCAGGGAGGCAGAAGCGGGTCTGTAAGATGTAGGGGACTGCGTGGAACTCACATGTGACCAGTAGGAGACTACATGAATGAACTGGGCTAAGTCCACGTGGAATGCTAGGGTTTTACTGGGTGAACATGGACACGGTCAGAGTGTTAGGAAGACTGGGAGAGTCTGAATGGGGGACACAACGTAGTAAAGAACCCAAGAGGAGGGGATTCTAACAGAACTGCTAGGGTTAGACCAGCAGAATCTGGAAGATGAAAGGGAGGAAGAGTCAGGGACAACACTAAGATCAGAGTGACAGGCTCTTAAGCCAGGCTTTCAGAGGAGGCAGGTGATGGGGCTGGGAGGTGGCGGCAGGGAAGGAGGGGGACACTGGCAGCAAGACTCGGGTGAATCCTGCAGATGGACAACAGCTGGAAAGGTGGCTTAGTAATTCAGGAGAGTGAACACTTGTTTCCTCCCACACCTAGAATGCAGAGTTTAAGCATTTACGATCTATAATGTACCAAATTCATTATAGACAGTGTTGTAATGAAAACAATTACAATAAAATGGCCAAAACAACAACAGTCAGATATTTGTCACACGTTCTAAGGCTTAACATCCTCCCAAGGCTGTAGAGGCTTATGTTCTGAATGAATGGAAGTTCTAACATAGTGTCTTTTAATAATTAAAAATATGCCTAAAAAGTTAAATGATTTTAACTTAATTAATGACTTTTCTTTTTTCCCCCACATGCATAAACGTGAATACTCTGTACTGTTTCATTCCTATCCAAATCTATTTAAAAAAAACTGTTCTGGACTTTCTGTTACATTTTTAACCACTGCAGTGCCAATGTTCACATCTAAAATGAAGGCGTTCCCATATCCATGGACACTTGGGGGAATACATTCATGTGTTTACTTGAACTTGGACCTTGTCAACAGCTCCATAAGGTGGGTAGTTTAGGTTAACAGTCACCATGAGGTTTAGTTTTCACTGGAGGAAACTGAGTCTCAGAGCTAAAAGGCCCTGTTCATTGTCCTATAATTCGGGCCAGGGATGGAGCTCCACTTGGGAATTTGACTCTTTCCCCAAAGCCACTTTCTCATTCTAACACCTCTGATCACATGCATAAAATTGACTGCCATGCTCCTTCGGTGACATAACAGAACCAGTCTCACCCAGGAGAAAGAAGAGGTGTGATGTTGGAAAAGTCATAGTCTCAAGGGCAGAAAGGACCTAAACAGTCATCTAAGCCGGTAATTACCAGACCCGACTCTCAGAATCACTTAGGGAGACTTCAGCTCTCCCGACCCCTGGACTCACCCTGCATTCTGGTTCTGAGTCTGGGACTGTGCTGAGGAAACACTCAGGTTCAAAATGTCCTCTGAAATGTGAACACTGAGTTGCTAGTTGATGACTTTACGGAATTATTGTTCATTTTCAAGGTGGGATAATGACATTAGGAAAATGTGTATTTTTAATAATCCATCTTCTGAAGATACAGCTAAAACACTAATGAAACAATATGTCTGATTTTTGTTTTAAAATAACCCAGGGATGCAGGAAGAGGGTTAAGGGAACATGAAGCAGGCTGGTGGTGACTGCTGGAGCTGCGTAGTGAGTGGGGAAGGAGAAAAGCTCCCCAGGAAATCCTGATGATCACCAACACTGGGAGTCACAGATCTGACCCTCCCGCCACACACACACACACACACACACACACACACACACACACACAGCTCTGATTACAGAGGTTCCTGGTAACCTCACTACATCTTAGCTGTATTGCTGAAGGGCACACACCTGCCTGCGCCACAATGAGGAAACAGCTTTACTGAAATGGGGCATCTGGATACAGAAGAGTGAGCAAGTGGCTAGAGGTGAGTGTTCTCATACATGGTTTTCACCCCTAAAAACCAGGGGCCTATTTTCTGAGCCCTCCTTTTAATCCTACTCTTTTCCTCCATTTCGAGTCCACTCCCAGGGGACGTGTGACATCTCCACTTTGACCTTTACTCTAAGGTTTCACTACTTCCTATCCAGGTGTGGATTTGCTCTCATTCGTCCTGCTCCGCATTTGAAAGCGCTTTTAACTTGAGCCCTGTGCTTCTTACATTCTGGAAAATTCCCAGCTCCTACTGCAGTAGTCACACCTCTCTGCCTTTTCCTCTGTGCCCTTGGAATTCTGATCACATGAGACTGAACTCTCTCAACTCTATTGTTCTTGTCCCTTACAGACTTATTTTTAGAAATCTTTCTTTCCATCCTACTTTCCAGATGTTTCTCAGTTCTTTCCCTCTTTCTATGTGTTTTTATGTCAACCCCAAATCGATCACTTCTAGGATTTCTAACTGGTTCCTTTAAAACATGTTCTTGTTTTTTGCAAGTTGTTTATTGTGAAATTTCTGATCTCTTTTGATGGATGTTACTCCATCATATGTTCCTAAACATTTATTTAAAGCTTTTTTGAGAATGTTGCATTATCTTTGTCTGGTATGAATTCATCATTACATCACTGCCTTTGACGGTCCTTTAGCATTTGGTTTCTGCACGTGTCTTGGCACTTGGGGATTCTCAGCTCATCTAGGTGGGGGACTCTCTCTTGGTCTCTCGGGGCCTCTGGCCTCTTTGCTCACTCCCCGCTCTGGCTCACGAAGGCTTGGACTTGGTTCACATGGGGCCTGCCTCCTGGAGCAAGTTGTGTAGTGTTGACTGGAGGCACCCCAGTGTAGCCACTGCAGGGCTCAGCTTGGTTCCCGGCCAGAAGGCTGCATCAGTATTTTCTCTTCTCCCTGTGAGCACTTTGGTGCCCACGCCCGACAGGAGCCCAGCTGCTGGCACGACCCACCTGCTTTGGGCCCCTGGGTGCAGCGGGATGGCTCCTCCAGCCCCTCACCACTGTGTACTTCTGTCCCCAGACATCGAGCCTCCATGATGTTCACGTTGTTTCAGGCGCCCTCTAAACTGACATTTTCTTTCTTTTTCATCTGTCACTCATGTATATTTAGAACAGGCACGTCTGTGTGGTGCAGGAGCTTTAGGGCACAGACTTACACGATCATCATAACAGAAGCCTTACCCAAGTTTTTCACGTCTCATGGAATTACTGCAAATGTCAACAGCAGTTTCAAAAATGCTTAAGTTGCCCTGCATCTCCAAAAGCAAACAACTGTAATTTCGTACTTCTGATGTCCAGAGATGCTTGTGGATAAAGAGATTCAGGCTGGGGGAAGTCCTGGAATGCCCACCTCTGGGTTTCCCACAGACAGGACACTTCTCAACCCTTTCTTCTCTGGTTTCTCTTATTTTCACTGCTGATAAAGCACTTAAGAGTACATGTTCCCTTCATTTGGTATGTGTTTTTATTTTTTTAAATACAATTTAATGGGAGTTTGCATTTGAGAATATCAGCTTTCCAGCAAAATTATATATATTCTATATCTTAACATATATTACACATCATACAATTTTATATAATAAAATTTATATACATACACATACTTATATGTATATAAATAATGTATTATAAATACATAAATATATATATATATACATGCCCATTTTTCTAGCAGAAAAGGACATGAGACGCAGAAGACAACAGTTGATATATTTGCACCATTTGTCTCCTCAGGTCTATTAGGTCCCCGAGCTTCTTCCCGATGCCACCTACCGGACCTGGGAGCGGCGGGGCGGGGTTATTACGCCCAGCTCCTGCTAGGACCCAACTCCCGTAGTGTCTCCTGCACTTTCCTTTCGCTTCCGTTGTGCCAGTGACGGCCAGCTGCCAGGGTCAGAAGGAGGCCGCCCGGGGGCTCAAGACCTCCATTGTAGGAACGAGGTACACACCTCCCGGGTCTAGGCCCATCGCTGGGGACTATCATCGAGGGAAAAGAGAAAGGCCGATGGAAACCTTCCAAGGCCCCCACGCTGAGGAAGCTGACCTTGTGAAGATGGCTCACTCACTCGCCGCCAGACCCTGGGGAGCTGGCCAGCGGGTGGGCACCGGGCACTTGTGGCCCAGGCGGGGCGACCGGTTACACACAGGCTACAGGCAGAGCCCTGAGCTGAGCTCAGTGCTGGGAGCGGGGACAGGGCCAGAAATCAGTGTGACAGGCCTGGACATCAGGCGCCTCAGACAGAACCAGGTATCATGAAGCAGTTTTCCAACACATTAAAGGGGAGGGAGTGCCGTTCACAGGGCATGATTCTCCCTCTAACACACATGCGCGCGCGCACACACACAACATCTAACAGAGACATATACACAAATACACTCGCATCTAACACAGACACACACACACACAGGCTATCTTCCATTTATTCAGTGTAAGTATCTTGTTTATGTTCGAGATCTGGCCTTTTTCTGCAGCACCATCTTGGGTTATAAAATGCTAGAGAACACATATAACCACAGAAGCCTTTCTGAGTTAGTAATATATATATATATATATTTTAAAACAAGATTAAATTCCTATTTTAAGGGCTTCTATATCTCTCCTTTCTCTGAAATCTTGTTTCCTGAGAACTCCATCAGGTAATTTAAAATTTAACTAAATATCAGGAACATGGGAATACAAAGAAGAAAGATCTTAAAGATACATTTCTCCAGTAAAGTAGCACATACCCTGCTTACTTCATGAGGCTTAATTCTCTGGAATGCCTCCTTTTTAAAAAGCTAAATTAACCACACTGACCTTTCTAGCCATGGGTTGGACAAAGGAAGAGTTTGGCTACTTAATTTTCTAGATTAACTAAATTAACTGTTATTTGCTTAGGCTACTAAGGAAGATAGTCTACCTTAGAAATTCTCCCATGTGAACTTCTATTATATCCCTTTACTTTAATTTTTGTTTAAATACCATCTGAGTTGACATCTTCTAGTAAAAGGTCTTATAAGAAGCTATGGACAATTACAGGATGAAATATTTTAAAATTTGGTTTATTTACTGAAATACAAAATATATTGATGGCTAGAAAATGACCTATAGGTCATTAGAGTTGATAAAGTTAGATACAGTTAATACATTTGTATCATTTTTTCTTCTGAGATGGATTAAGCTCTTGATCTTTTTCGTGGCATTTTCTATTTTCCAGAGCCTGTGCAAATGGGGGCAGGAATAAGGTTATTTCATTTGGTTGGTCTGAGAACCTGGTTTTCAGAATTCAAAAAATACTTTAAAATGTTCAAAGCTTAACCAGCGTTTTCAAAACTATCATTATTTTTCTTATATATTTATCCCCATTACATGATACTGCAAGGTTTTAAGTAGATTTATGTTTCAGAGACATTTAGAACTATCTGTAGATCAGTGCTGATTGAAGTAAGTCTTAAGTTTCTCAACAGCGTAACTAAAAATAAAATAATGCTTTTAAAAAAGAAAACAGTTACATATACAAATTGGAAAGTAAGTGCTAAAAAATGGACTCAGATTAAAAAAAATCTTTTCAACCTCACCCAGTGCAGTTCTTTTACCTTCAGTCATCTCTCATCCCACAACTCAGTTTCTCTGTCTATACAGTGGGCTTAATACTAAATCCCACATGACTGTATTTTTATACATCATTTTTTGAATAGCACTTAAATATGATTTCTTACATGCATCAGAGCTCAGCGGTGCCCAAGAACACTGTTGAACAGGAGACGGATATCATGCCTCATTCTTCTTATCATGTGGTATCAAGAGTGACATACAGCAAACCGTATTTTCTTGGGGCCTTAAACGATGACAATTAGTAGAATTTGAAAATTTTCATGGCCTAAATATATGCCGGTTCTAAGAGTCTTCGTGATTTAAGAATCAGGTATTCTATGGATTCATCTTGCTTTTAAACCTCTGTCAATAGACTAATGTTGGTTGAGACCTAGTGTGAACTGCAGACTCAGACATCACTCAGACGTAGTATCAGTGGGGATTTTTAATGAGAGGCAGAAAGGCAATAATTCCCGTTGATTTAGAGCCGCCTGTGTGTCCTGCACGATACAGCCGGCATTTTGTGTACGCTACATATTTTTATTAGAAATATCACACTGCAGGGACGCAGTATTTATTTTCCAGCAGTACTGAATTCTCTACGTGTACTTCCTTGGACACCAGCAATCTAACTGCCAGCTTTGCAGACGAATTCTTTGCTCTAAGAGCCAAGTCGTTCTAGGTAAGAGCATCACTGGGAATAATGCTGCTAGAATTCAGCTGACAGTGCAGCTGACGACCCACATGGCGCGTGCATGTGTGTGCGCGCGTGTGCGTGCAGGACCTCGCCAGGCAGTTCTGAGCTGCACCGACACGGCGACGTCCACAAACAAGCGACAACTCGAGCGGATACAGCAGCACAGGAACTCAAAGGCACGGAGGAGCAGAACTATGCCGAGGGTCCCAGGAAGAAGACTGGAGACGTGGAAGCCCCCGCTCCCCGCGGCGCGGGTTCAAACCCGCCGGCCGCCCGCGCGCAGCGCGAGGCCACCGAGCACAGCCCAGCGGGACGCAGAGCTCGGGCGGAGAGCAAAGCGCGTCCACGCGGGAGGAGGCCACGTAACCGCAAAACAGGGGCTCTGTCAGCCCGCGCCCCCACCGCGGCTGCGGCGCCGCGAGGAGGGAGGCTTTGGTGACCGCGCGTGACTGATCCGCCGGGGCGGCCCACCTGGGAGCCTGCGGGGCGCGGCCTCCGCGCGGCAGGGGCTCCGCAGCCTGGCTTACTATTTTGGTGGTGGGGGGGAGGTTAGGCAATTAAAGAGAAACGCCTAATGAATAAATATTCCTAAATTGACAAAACCTGCTGCTGAAATGAATTTTAGGTCCCCACAGGCACCGGGACACACAGGCTCCGAGGCTGGGGAACCGCAGCATTTCCCCGCGTCCAGAGGCCCCCCTCCTCCGACGGTCACTGGGTGCCGCGCCCTGTGGTCGGGGGTCGGGGGGGCGCAGACTCTCAGAAGACCCGTCTTCCGAGTGGACACCCACGAGGGACGCGCGACGCCCGGGGCCGCGGTCCTGGGTGGGGGGCGTGGACGGTTCCCGGACCCCGCGCCCTCCTCACCCGCGCCGCTGGGGCCTGGCCGGGCGGTCAGTGCGCAGGGGTCCGCGCCCGAGGGGTCCGCGCGTCCTCTGTCCCTCCGGCCTTGACGGCCCGTCCGACCCGGTAGCGCCTGCATGACCCAGTACTGCCCATCCGAACCTAGTTCCACCCGCCCAACCCAGTACCGCTCGTCCGAACCTGGTACCGCCCAGTTACCGCCTGCTGGAGCCGGTACCGCCCTCCCGACCTGGCACTGCCCGCCCACCCCAGTACCACCTGTCCAAATCCGGGACCGCCCTCTGAACCCAGCACCGTCGGAACCCGGCCCACGGTCGGAGCCGGTACTGCCCGTCTGAAAGCAGCCCCGCCCGCCAGCCCGCCTGTCCCGGGTCCGGCGGCCCGGCGCGCGGGCGGGCGCAGCAGCACCTAGCGGAGGCCGGAGGTGCGGGCGCGGGCGCGCGGGCGCGGGGGCGCGCACGGCGGGCGGGGCGGGGCGGGCGGCGCGTGCGGCCGGGCGGGCGCTCGGGCGCACACCGGCCGGCGGGCTGACGCGGGGCGGGCCGGCTGAGGCGGCCGAGGAGCGGGGCCGGCGGCGGCTGAGGAGTCCGAGAGCCCGCGGAGCCCGAGAGCTGAGGCGGCCGAGCCGGGAGCGCGGAGCCGGGCGCGCGGAGCGCGGGGGTCGCGGGGCGGCGGGGCCGAGGCGGCCGAGCGCCGAGCCGGGCCCGCGGACGTTGGGCGCGCGGTCCCCCGCCCGACCCCGGCCCCGACCCCCGGGCGGCCCGGGCGGGCGAGCGCGGCCGGAGGATGTCGGCGGGCGGCCGCGACGAGGAGCGGCGGAAGCTGGCCGACATCATCCAGCACTGGAACGCCAACCGGCTGGACCTGTTCGAGATCAGCCAGCCCACCGAGGTAGCGCGGCCGGGCCGGGCGGCCCCGCTCCCCTACCCCGAGCAGCTCGGGCCGCCCCTCCCCCTCGGGGAACCCCCCTCCCGCGGCCTCCGCGCCCCCAGGCCCTGGATGGACGCGCGCCGGGCGCGGGGAGCGCGCGGTCACCTGTGCGGCGGGCGGGGGGCCGGGCGGGCGTGGCGGGCGGGGACGTCACTTTGCTGGTCTGTCCCCGACCGCCGCGGGTCGCGGCGCTCGGGCCTGGGGGCCGCGGACCTTTGTCACAGAACGAGCGAGCATGTGACCTCGGCGGCCGGCCTCGGCGGTTTGGGGGTTGCCGACCGCGAGCGTAAAGTAAATATCGGGAAAGTTGTTCCAATTGTGCGGGTTCGCTGATAACGCAGCCCGGAATTGAACTCCGGTGGAAAGAAGGTTTCCTCCCATTCGCTGCCTGCGCTCAGGTGGACTGGCGGGCGCCCCTCCCCGCGCTGGCCGTGCGCGCGCCCGCGGTGACCCGGTCCCGGGGAGGGGGAGGGGTTGGGGGAGGGGGCCGGGCTGGGGGAGGGGGTCGGGCTGGGCTGGGGGCTGGGGGAGGCTGGGGAGGGGGCCGGGGCGGGGCGGGGCGGGGCCGGAGGCCGAAGGAGGAGGAGGGCCGGGGCTGGGCGGGGGACAGTGCAGGGTGGCTCCCTGCCCGCCGGCGGGCCTGCCTGGGGGTGGCCAGTCCAGGGCGTGCTCCTGAGAAAAGGAGGAAATCACTTACTCTGGGCCTGGGACAATGGTGGTTGTTTATGGCAAAGCTACTGAAAGAGTAAAAGAAAAAAAAATAGGATTTCCTCCCAGTGGGTCGGGAAGGAGAGGTGTGGGAGAGGAGTGGGGGTGGAGTCGGGGAAGACCCAGTGACCCGTTTCGTCCTGGGGCCCGGTGAGCTGTGCTTCCTTCTCAAGCTGGGTCGTAGCAGGGCCTTTACACGGAATACACCTTACACGGGGTCTTTGTCCTCTTGGGAAATTATTTTAGTAGCATCTGTTTCTGATTTGTTGAAATAGGTAATCCAAAGTTAGGCTTATTTACTAAAATAGCAGCTTTTAGGCACCAGTCGTGTTTGGCAAATTTGGTCATTCTCATGGAATTTAATCTCTTTTCTTATCATTAAACCCTAGTTTATATTTTTGAGTCAAGTCGACTTATTTTTTCAATGTCTTGGTTTTAACTATGGTGGGGACGAGTCCACTGCTTCTGCCTTCTCAGGCAGAGCCATTCATCTTAATCTTTAGTTGAGTGCTAATATAAATTATTAGGTTCGGGTTGCCAGTTTGAACACTAATATTAAGTTACTCCTGATTCACAACTCATCTTCTCTAATGATTTTATGAGTTGGATACTGGTAAGCAAATTAATAATATGTGGTTAGGTGTTCATTCATAGGCTTATTAGCGCTTCTTTTGAAAGGTGACATGGAGTAATTTAGCCTTCAGAGTGTATTGTTTTTCAGGATAATGAGTTCATTTTTCTTATCTCTGGTTAGAAAAACTCAGTTGTAAAATACTATTTTGGTACATAGTTTTGTTTTTTTTCTGTTTGAATAAATCTATAATTGTTTTCTCAGAGATTTCTGGTTGAGAAAAGAAATTTTTTAAAATTTAGTAACAAGTAATTCAGTTTAACTCTTTGAGAGTTTAAATTGAGTTGACATTAAGAAAAAATCCTAAATCAGAAACAGATTAGGGTTAATTGATTTCATTGAACTCTGTTTTTAAGCACTGGATTGAAACTCTCCATTTTCTAAGATACATGAGTAGCTATCAAGGGCAGACTGGCCTGTCATTTGGAAAGCTGCTTTTCCACTAGTGACTCTGCGAGTGAAAACTTGCTCTGTACTCGTGTCGGAGGAAGGCAAAAGTTGAAGGACATTTTTGGAAAATGTTTATGTACTTCCTTTAGTAGTTTCTCCTCCCCATTTATACCTAAACATTTCTATTTTTAGAAATGATTCTCCAGGATTCTACTCGAAGGCTTTTCATAAAGTAATAAGTTGGTTTTAAAAAAATGTCCATATGTTATTTTTCTTAGCTCTTACATTACCTGGTACCTAGTTCACACTTCCCATTTTCTTTTCTGGAGAACCTTTGCATACTCCTAAATTGATCGTGGTCTTGGAAGTTAAGTGTCACATGTAACGTGTATCTTTCATTATGATGTAGGTAAACTAAAGTTAATAATTCTCTAAAGGAATATTTCAAGGTCAGTGGTTTCACTTTGCTTTATCTACAACTTTTTTGGGTGAAAACTTTTTTTACCATTTGAAAAATGATAGTTTTACTGTCTTTGTCTATCACAAATCATTTTTCGTAGTTTTCTACAAGAATGGAAGTGTTATACTTATAGGCCTTTATTATTATTTATTATTATTAAACAATAAATGTTGAGCAAATTTATGACAGAATTTATTTGTAGCAATATGATTTAGGCCTAATATATATATTTGGATAATCTTGTTTATGTATGTAGATAAGAGTGTAGTTGTGGTTTGTTTCCTTTTGGTTGCTTTTTTTGAAGGTGCAGTGATAAGTATCTTATCAAATTATATAACTATTGATCATCGTGATCGGCGGCTTTAGGCAGCCTTGATAATGACTGAGCTGTGGTTTCCATGTTTAGGAAGATGATAAACTTGGCCTTTGGGATTACATTCACTATTAAGGAAAATTAGTATATATTTTAAAATCAACTTGGTTAAATTTGCTTCGCATTCACCTTTGTGTTTAAAAGGGCTTCTATAGTAAAAGCAAGTTATATTTTATCATTATGCATTTTTCAACCGCTTCCTCACTTGGATCCTGGATCCCTCTGGAATTTAAAATGAGAGTTGAAGATCTAAACTTAAAGTTGCTGTTTTATCAGGAGATTGATGTTAAGCTGAATTAATATCTTGGTTATTATGGAAAACTGTCACTCATGGTAAATGCTTCTAAGAGCTTTTTAGCCCTGCCTGTCCTTTTCTTATTTTTAATGGTAAGTATTTCTCTGAGGGGTTGCTATTTATTATGACTTATCTCATTACCTCTTCAGAAGAGGGCTTCTCTGGTCACCCCAAGGTCTCCGTGTTGTTTTTGGTTTTCTGCTGTTTAGCTTACTCTGATTTTGTCATTATAGCCATTGGTTTGTCTGCCTCTCTCTTTGATCACCTGATCACTTAGAGTTTTATTGTTCTAAACGTTGGTTTTATGTCTGTCATGTGGTATGTGCTCAATAAATACTTTGTGGAAAGAATACTGCATATATAGCTTCCTTTGTGTATACCTTCATTCCTGACAAAGCAGAGGATACGTGCTTTTTTTAAAAAAAACTTAGTGAAATTGTCTGTTAGGCTATTAAAGATTTATGTTTTCATGTCTAATTCTTTTGCGTAAAGTTTACACCGAAATGCAAAAACCATGCTAGGTTGTTGACCACTTCCCTTCATGAGATGTTTCTTGAAGTCATTTGTTTTGTTTATTACTTTTTGAATTTATTGCCTTCTTTTTGGGTTGATGGGAAAAAAATAACCCAGAATTTGTGTGGACACCCATCTATCCTTTACTGCAGGTAAATATATTATATCTTAATACTCAGATTAACCTTGAGAAGTAATGTGGTGATTCATGTTACCCAGAGGTGTGTGTAAAGAGTAACTTCTGGGTTTGTCAGCAGAGGTGGAGTAGGAAGTCTTTGGGTGAAGTAGTAATTGCATAACTTAATAGCTAGATCTGTGTTTCAGACTAACGCTCAGGTTGTAGCTGTGCTTTATCATACAACTTAACTATACTTGAAACTGCTTTGAAAACAACAGCTGTATTACTAAACACTGGTACTTCAGAAGATGTTTTCTGGTGACTTAACATATAATGAGATAGGCAGTTGCCAGTGCTGTGTTGTTAGTATTTCTAGTCCACTCTGTTGCTTATAACCTTTTAAAGAAATCTTTAATTTTCTTCCTGTAATAACTGGTTAAGGTTTTTGTTTGTGTAGGTGTGTGCTTGTGAGCACGAGGTAAAAAGCCTTGTCAGGTTAGTTACTGTTGAGTTATCTTAAATGGAAACTTCATCTAGGTTGGCTTCAATTTGCTCTCCCTTGGCCAGTGAAAAGTGACCCTGCTTTACGCAGTTTATAGACTTAAAGGAAGATAAATGTCGTAACCATAGGCTTTTCTAGAACTATCAAGTTTTGATTGTGGTTAGTAGTAGAATCGCAGAAGTGGTTCTTTCATATTCTTGAAAAAATCTGATTCACAGGAAATTGGGAAATGGTACCCAATCGGTGGGGTGCTGAAGAGAAAAAGGGTTTCGGGTTGTGTCACTAAGGTTTTAACTGACAATTGTGGTGTGTAAAGCATTTTTACTAGTGGTTGGTTATTCTGGTGGCATAGGTTAATTTGTTTATAAACAGTTTTATGAGACTTGAACTTTGTTGTAATGTCAGAAAATGCTAATAAGTAATACAGCAGCTATTTTGATACAAGCTTGCTTCCCTTTATTATAAATAAAATGGATAGGTGAGTAGTATTTACAGAGCATAAAACTAAACCGACTTCTTAATTGAAAATTATTTTTCAGTTTAGGTAGAGTCTGTTGATTTTTGTTCAGAATTTTGCTATTGCTGCTAGTTTCCTGGCCGATTGTATTTAGGATATGCTCATTTACTTTGAAGGTGCCTAGTTCAGTGATGACAGTTTGTTTGACCTACATTCACGCTTGTAAGTTAGATTCTGAGCAGTGTGCCAGATCCCACAGACCCATCAACCAGGTCTGGACATGTCCGTCTGCTGGTAACTCAGGCTGGCGGGGCCTGAGAATCCAGGGGTGGCTTCTAGTTGGTTTCCCACGTGTACAAGCTGACTGGTGTGGATGTGTTTTCGGAGATAGACCTCCTTTATCCATGAGCAGACGCTTCTCCTTGACATTTCTGGCCATATATGGGGTCTCAATAGAGAGACTGCGAGCTCGTGAGGGGGTGTTGGTTTGCCTGTCTCAGGTCGTCTGGTTGAGGTATTGTTCTAGCAACAGTAAGAACATAAATCCTCACTCGTCATTTTGGCGTATGTGATTGACCGAAACCATATTACAATTTAATTTGGAGAGGGAATGTACTTTATAAGGTTGAAGTGAACACATGTAGAAGTAGCTCATATGTTAGCCAGGAAAGTATTTTCCCAGTATAAGTTGATTCCAAAAGATAAGGATGATTTGAATTTGAACAGTTTACTATGACTGGAAGGTAGCCAAAATTTCTGTACTTTTACTCAGAAGAGATTTAATGTTAAGGAGAGTTCTGTGGATAGAAAATAAGACGTGAACTTTTGTTGCTTTTGTTTGCATTGTCAAGGTTTTAGGTTGCAGACACACAGCGAGCTTTGCTTTCTGAGTGTTGTCGCTGCATGATAGTTGGGGCGACCATGTGGAACGCTGTTGTGGGAGCTGATGGCACAGAACAGCAGGCATGAGCTGGGGTTCACTCCAGGTGTGAACAGGATGAACTTGCTGGTGTTGTCTGTTCTGTTTCTGAAGTTTCCAACTTCCCTAGCTTTATGTGTGTCTTTGGTGCTGGGTCGATCTAGGCAGACTGGCCAAGATCATTCTCGCAGAATATCAGACATTTTCTTTGTGTTTTTAAAACTGTCTTCCAGTGGTACGGAAGCAGACTGTAAGAGGACGTATCACTGTTGAGTCTAGCCCTGCTACTGTCTGTAGTGAGAACAGTGGGGCAGGTTGTTTCCAGATGAGAAGTCTTGCCTGGCTTCCTAAAACTGCACCTGAGAGTTTCATTGTTTTTCATAGTAGAGGAGACTTTGACTCTCAAAAATACGACTCATGAAAAAATGTTCAAACAAACAATGATGTCTTGCTGGTTAGCTTAGAGTTCTCTGTTGCTTGATTTCATAATATTCTATTAAAGGAAAATCAGACTTTCGCTCTTTGCAAATTTAAACTGTTCCTTTCAGTAATGCACTCTCTCTTGACCCTTGTTTGCTAATGGTGGTACTTTCCATAGTGACTTACTGTGCCTTCTATTTCCTGATTTTTGCAGGAGAACCAACAAAATTTCTGTTGTATAATTTCTTTTCATGCTGCTGTTATCAGCTTTTGGTGCTGAGACTTGAGGTGGCTAGTCCCTCCCCTCCACTTTGAATCTAATCTCGTTCCATATGTTTAGTAGAGAAAATGAAATGGGAGCAACAATACAGTCACTGTTGGCCTGAATCAAATATTTAAAAACCATTGTATCCTTTAAGTGCGTTACTTTTCCTATGTACGTACTTAGTGTGAAATCCATGCTTTGGGAGGATGTCCCATTATTTTTTAGGTGGATATTGATATAATTACCTGAATAAATTTGTGAGTGCTCCCGACTTCTAGAAAAATGTTTATAAAATCTACCTTGATTTTACATAATTTTACAACATATCATGATTTTACATGAACACCTTAATGAGTTATTAGGTTATATTATGTGACATTTTTCACATTAATGAATTTTTGTGTTGGCAAATACTTGCAGTGATTATTTGGGTGATTATTTTTAAGAGGCATTGGCAATAAAAGTAAGAATCAGTTATATGAAGATTTCTAGTTTGAACCTAAGTACTTTATTTTCATTTCTGGTACAGATCTCCTTTGGAAGATTCTTTTAAGTGTTTTTCATATTCTGTTACCTTAAGACCCACTTGTCTGTTTTGCACTTTGAATGGGTCCTGTACCTGCACGGTTTGGTGCCATCATGCACTGACCATGTGGAAAATACTGGTTCACTGAGTTATATGGAGTTTCCAAATGTTGGTGAATTTCTTTAAACAATATAAAAATATCACATTTGTTATTATAGCCACTGACTAGAAAAATCCTAACAGTCAGTGGTGGAGACATGCTTTCAAAACACCTGGTTTCCTATCAAAGCTCACATTTTATTATTGGCTGCACCGCCATCGGCAGCGCTTGAAGAAACAGGCTCACTTCATCCATTTTTGAGAAAATGCCTACCAGATATCCAAGCCTGAATAACTGCAGTTTGTAGCCCTTCTTTCAGGTAAAGATGGTACTCTGTGAAAAAGGGGCTCGTTCAGTCCACAGTTCACACAGTTGCACAAGCGCTTTTTCTAAGAGACCCACTGACCTTTGATACATGGCTCATGAAGAAGGTCTTTGTGTGCATTTCTGATTTTGGCGAGTGAAATACTGAACAGGTGTACTTGAGTCCAAGTTTGATAAAATTAATCACATATTCTGTTTCATCAGACATTCGTAAGTGAAACTGGCCTTTTTTTTTTTTTAAGTGTGAATGCATAACAGTGAAAGATACACTGACTGTTAGGACAATCTGATGCTCCTGCCTTGATTTGTGATAATACGTTGTCAGTTTTACCCTCGTTGCTTGTTGCCATCAGTATAGATGCCAGCACAGTGGGAGAGGCTGATGCTGCCTGAGTATTAGTGGGAAGAGAGTTCCGGCCTCACAGTTGGCCTGACGGTTCTGAGGGGACCCCAGCGATTCCTGGATTACAGTTTGTGAGCTGCTGCCCTGGGATATTTAGTGATTGGTTTTAAGAGTTTTGGTTTGGGCTCATTTTTAAAATATATTCTAAATAGATATTGAAGTCTGTATTCATGGTATTTTCCAATTAGGGCTATAAAATTAACAGATTTTATAATAAAATTACCTTTTAGATGTGAACATTTTAAATGTGAACATAAGACTCATTATGATGGAAAGGTAGATTTTAACATGTATTAATTTATTTTACATATTATTATGTGTTTGCATATATTTTATTTATAAATACCATTTAATTTTTAGTTATCAGTAATAAGCTGCAAGCATTCATACAGTTACTGAAGAATACTGGCCGCAACCTAGCTGCCGTGGTGGTTCTGAAGTTTTATTGCTGTGATTCACTCGGGCTGTGACCTGAGCCGCTTCCTCCTCAGTCAGTTTCTGGTCCAGAACCATGGTGTCTAATGCTCTCCCAGTAAGGTGGTGGCTGGTGTGTTTGATGTGGGCTCATGTCTTCTGGCTCTTGTCTCTCCTCTCAGACCTCCCCTTCCCCAGCATACGCTCTGATTAGGGCACCTGCTGACTGTAAGGACTTTTTTCCTGATGTTTTTGCTTGTACTTTCCCTTAGTTTTATAATGCATCTCCGGAGAAAAAGACACATTCAGCTCAGACAGATAGTGTTCATAGTCTAAAACCTACCATGCATGATATGGAATTTTAGTTCTTCTAAATAATACGTGAATATACATCAATATTTAAAATGTGTGTAGTAAAAACAAAATATTCGAAATTGAATTTATGTTTAAGTTTTGCGACACTTAAGATGGATTTATCTACTCAGTGGCCCCGTGTTTTGCAGCAGACGTGCTGTGTGGCCCGTTCATGGCTAGGGCGAGTTGGTTTTGAATCTTCGGAGACCATTTCCTTTTTATAGATAGTGTTACTAAATTATCTTGACGATACACTATTTTTAACCGTGTAGTGAGACATGTTTATTAATAGACATATTGTTTTAATTTACAAGGGTAATAAAATACAGATAAGGAATCTGAACTGCTGCCTAAGCGAGCTCGTAGGTGTTCCTCGTGGGCAGCTGAGCTGCTGCCCACTCGGAGGCCGGGCTGCCCGGAGCGCCATGGGCAGTGTTTTCACCACGGTTCACCTTTAGGACCTCAGATGTTTTGAAATGTGCTTTTAATTCAAGTTTAGCAAAGGTGGTTTTGTTGAATTCATGGTACAGTCAGTGTGTTTATGCTAAACTTGCTGATTTCAGTTTTTAAAAATAATTTTTTATTGTCTTCATGAAATTGTTACTTTGGGAGTATCAAGGACAGTGAAATTAAGACCAGTAAGTCTGGAAAAGCATCAAAAAGCATTTGTGGTTTAGTTTTTTGAAGTATATTCTGGAAAATGTACTTAGACATGAAGGAGTTAATGCATTTACTTTACTGTATAGGAAGATTCTACATTACAATGTTTGTTTTCTTCTATTATGAAAATAATATGCTTATTTTAGCACATTTGGAAATGCCTTCCAAGTGTACATGTATATTTAGTTGTGTTTGGTTTGTATTTGCATTTTTAACCAGTCCTGAGTCATGTTATGTTATTGATCATGTTAAGATTATCATCTTAATCAGCCGTATGTCTGTCAGGAATCCAGTTTTTAAAAGCTACATAGGCTGTTCTGATAATAATCGCAATGCTTAACACTTTGTGACCGTGTACAGTGTATACACCCGCGTTAGAGTAAAAGCTTTGCATGTATTAATCGCTTTTAGTTCTTAGAGCAGTCCTGTGAGGGGTGTGCTCTTGCTTGTCCCATTTGGGATGAACAAACTGAGGCACAGGGAGATGAAATACGTTTCTCAAGGGTATACAGCCAGGAAACCGGGGAGCAGTGCTCTCAGCCCAGGAAGCCTGGCTCTAGAAGCTTCTCTCAGCCACCATGAGAATTTGAAGATTTAAGACTACTGCAATGAAAGCGGTGTTTGGAAGCTTTATAGGGAAAATAACTCATAAATTGAACAATTCAGAGCTTAGTTTCAAGGAAGAACCACAGGCGTGATACAGTGAAACCTTGTGTGCGTATTTCACCTTGACTTCTTAAAGCCCTGTTCCAGCGTTTATCTGTGAGCAGGTGATTCTGTTTTGTAGTCAACATGGTGCACGCCATGTTTTATTTTCTAACTGTATGCAGACTGCTGGATACCTTCTCTCTTGTGTAGTGACCAGACAGTTTAGTATGAAGGGTGTGAGGGCATTTTGATAGCTGGTGTCTTTCCTGTGCCCCAGGGAAGGAAAGGGAGGGGAGGCCTCCCCGAGGTGCTGGCCCCGCTGGTTCAGACCCTGTCGCGACACGGGGCCGTGATGCTGAGTTCTGTAGCGCGTCTCCTGTCGGCCCTCACCGTGGCGCTTCCTCCTTTTCCTCCTGACGCCTCGTCTCCTTGCTCTTCTCCTTGACTTTCCTCTGGGTCTGGGTGTGGACCCAGCCCTTTTCCTGGTCTACACTTAAAACTTAAAACAAGACAGCAAACCAAACTGACTTGTTGTCATCACTGTCAGGGCTGTTAACTTATTTCATAAGGTGTTTGCATATTAGCTAGTGATTTTCCCCCAGATAACATTTGAGTTTCAACAGAATCTTCTAAAGATAATTTCTTGATTGTTACCAGCAGTCCTAGTGTCCACTGAGTATTTACCATTCCCAAACTGGAAGGGAGAATTTCAGACAAAACGGCCGTTTTAGAGAGCAGTGTGGTGGGGCCGTCTGAGATCGCACAGACTTGCTTCTCTGGTCATGGGCCTGTGTTTTCTCTTCTTGAAAGAAACAGTAAAGCGTGGGGGGAGTTTCTAGATGGGAAGTTAAGTACACTTTTCTCTTATGAATCAAGGCCTGAACGTGCTTACAAGAAGCACATGTCAGTGTAGCAGTTCCGTGGTGATAGCGGACTGGGTGCCCTCCCTGCGCTGGTGGCACAGGGCGGCCAGAGCCTGGAGCCCCACCGTGTCACCCACCGTGCTCTCCTTGTCCGTGTCAGTGCAGCACAGTGTTTGCCTGTAGGTTCTCGTGGCTCATGCTCTAGCAGAAAATAAAATTTAAGTTTAAAAAGTTATTATAATTTTTTTATGAAGTGGCACCTAAACCGCCAAATCCTACTTGTTTGAGGCTTGCACAGCTACTGTGTGGACTGCTTCAGGAATGCTTACATTTTATTAGTGTAATGATGCTTTTAGACATTTTATCTTTAGTGTGTAATGGCAGATGCATGTAATTGATATCAACAGCTTGATTCTTGAGAAACATTACAGATTTTAGATTAAATACAGTGGTAATTATTGCTTGCTTCTGTGAACTTCTCAGCAAAAATTTTGGAAATAGTTATACGCGAGCTGCAGGAGCTGAGTGCGATGAGAGATTGCTTCTGTCGCATATTTGCTTTTGTTTCTTCCTTTAGTGGCTTAGCCCTGTTAAAACTGCACATGTGAACACTTCTCCTGGGTCGTAGGCTGGTGCGGTATTCGTTCATTCAGACTAATGTTTATTGAGTGCCTGCTGTGTTTTAGGCTTTGTTCACAGGGACTGGGCCTACTAAAGTGAAGGGGCTAAAGTAGTCTGTTGTCTCAAGGAGGGAGACGAAACCAGACTTAGCATAATGGACCCTTTGTGCCCCGAGGATAGCTGACTGGTAGCTGACAGGCCTAACAGGGCCTGAGGTCGAGTCCCCGCCCCTCACTCAGTGAATGCATCCTCTCCATCTCCATGTCCAAGGCCACTCATTTACTAGGCACCTGCTACGTGCCAGTCACTGTATAAGCACTCAGCATGAAAGCTTAACGGACACATGGTCCTTTTCCCAAATAGCTCCTGCCCTCCTGTGGAGGAGAGATTGGAAACAGGTGTCAGTAAGTGCTCCTTTGGGATGCTGAGCATCAGGGGCATCTTCATGGACTGAGATGAGTCTTGAGGTGATGAGGAACTTTCTGTGTGGACGGGGGAGGGCATTCCCGGCCAAGAGCATTGGTCGTTCAGCAGATACGTATCCATCTGATGCCTGCAGTGCAGCGGCGCGCAGGAGAAACACCTGTTGGGATTGCCAGTCCGGTGGAGATAGGCACAGATAAACAGGTGTGACTTGTTAAGTGCCGGGGAGAGGGAAGACCGGGGGAGCACGTGGGTGGCATAGCAATCCTAGAGGGCAGGCCTGCAAAGTTCAACTGAGTTCGTTTTAGGAAACATTCTTAATTCTGAAGACTTTGTAGGAAATAGCTGGAGAAAAGGTGGAAAATTTACTTAACAATATTCAATCTGGTTAAATCCCACGTGTGCCTGTGAACATGTGGGCATGCTGGTGACGTACAGATGGTACTGTTCCTAATTATTTTCTGTTCCTCCCTGTTCAAGGATTCTGGGTCCCTGCCTTCTTGGCACCAGGCTTGGCCGTGTGACTTGCTTTGGCGGGTGACATACGCCACTCTGAGCAGCAGCTTTAAGTCCCAGTCCCGTGCTTCTGTTATCTGCCTTCCCTCATCTGTGGATTAGTAAGTCCCATGCTGGGGCTGGCTCTTTCCACTTCTGAACCACAATGAAGAGGGCTGGGACAGAGCCCCCTACTCCCAGAGTGAGGTGTTATCGTAAGAGAGAAGTGGAACTTTATTGTAGCCGCTGCGCTCTTGGGTCCGTTTGTTTTTGCAGCATGGCCTGGTGTCTGTGTACCTGTCTGTGCAAGTTTGCCTCTTGGTCTGTTTATGGCTGAGGAGTGGCTGCTGGCTACGGGACTGGAGACATTAACTGGGACCAGTTTCTTCCAGGCTTTGTGAACCAGGGTAAGAGCGCTGCAGGTGAAGAACGTGGTGGAGTTTGGCAGCTCTCTGTGGTGGTGGGGTCGGCAGAGCGTGGTGAGAGCAAGCCTGGAGGCAGGAGGCCTGCAGGTTACGTGGTGTCTTCTCTGTGAGGTGGCCAAGTTCACGTGGAGGGGGAGTATGCACCTTAAGGAGGTAAAACTGGGACTTGGAGAGTGATCAGGAGATTGTGTAAGAGGAAAAGCCATCAGGGTAATCCCGAGTTTGTCTTCGGCTGCTAGGTAGGTGGTGGTACCCTTGGCCAGAATTGTTTAAAAAGTGTAAGTGACAGATTAGATTTGGGTGGGGAAATAAAAAGTTGTCCTTGAGATGTGTTGAATTTGAGGTGCTTGTGAGTTTCGTGCGTAAACGGCTAAGAGGAAGGGGAGCAGGGGAGGAAGGGAGGTTGTGGTGGGCAGGGGTCAGGTGGCCCAGGCAGGTGAGACTGCAGAGAGGAGCACTCAGGACAGGAGCTGTCTGGGCTGCATGGAGCAGGAGCTGGTCAAGCATGCCGAGAGGGCCCTCAGCGCGAGTGCAGGGAGGAGCGCACTGCTGTCCAGAGCAGGGGGCAGGTGTGGAGAGAGAGTGTCCCCTGTGAACTTCCTGCTCTGCGATCTACCGCCTCTGGCTCCCATGCTCCTGCCCTCCTGCCCTCCTGCCGCACTTACCACCGCGAGTCTTTAATGTCGGAGTCTGTCCTCCACTTATTCTTTCAGTAGAAAAAGCCCTGTAATTAAGGATGGGACCATTATCCTGAGGTGAAGGAGGCAAACTGATACTGACTGTAGCTGACGTGGTGTACTCACTTAAAACGCATTGGCTTTAAACTAGACGTGCTCATTCAGATACTGAAAATTGCTGCTGGTGTCCCTGGGTCACAGGATGCTCTGCAGGGGGCGCCGTGGAGGCCTGGTGCCTGTAGCGGCTTCTCACTGTTCTTCCCTCCTTTCCAGGGGACTTCAAATAGCGCTTGGTTTCGTCTCGCTGTGTTGATGTGTTGCTGCTGTTATCCCGGGGTCTGGACTGTATGTTTTCTAGGCCGGCTGGTCTGGGTGATGGTTTGACTCTGCCCAAGTCAGTGCTGGTCTTCAGCTGGCAGTCACTCGATGACTATTCCTCAGGGCATGCTGGCCTTTGCAGGCTCTCAGTCCTCTGCCTTGGTCCTCCTCAGCTGTCTCCAAGGATGTTTTCACACACGTGGCATTGATTTAGTCATCTACCACGATCTAGAAATAAGTCCTAAAAAATAAAGCGAAAACTATGTTTGAGTTTGGTGGCAAGTTTTGGAGGAGAGGAATTTAGGAAAAAAATAGATAAAGAGCAGTGGCGTAGGAGAGAAAAGGAAACTACACTGAGTTCGGGGATCGGCAGGAATGAACTGCACTGGGGCAGCTGTCTTAGAGTTGGGATTTGTCTTAGAGCTGCAGCCTTCTCTCAGATTGTTCTGTGTAAAGATATTAGGCCTCCTCATCATGTACCTGATTAATCTCTTTGCTTCCAGTTCATTCTCTACTCCAGTGTCTGATTAATTTGCCCCAAACTCCAGGGCCCCAGACTGCCAAGTGCTGTGTTAGCAACTCCTGGCCGCCTCCCTCCCTCCACTTTGGGAAGGTAGAGTTGCCCTGGGGAAACCTGCGTGAAGTCACGTCAAGGGCCTGGTGGATCTCCCTCCAGGAGTTAGGGAATCGTGAGTCTGCGTAGCGCACTGCAGGCGTTACTGACTGGACCGCACATCGTAAGGAACACAGGTTCACCTGGGAGATGCCGCTACTTTTTGCCTAGAGCTATGATCCAAAGTAGAAACTTCCGTGATTCCGTTTGTGCTAATGTTTCAGTAGCTGACTGAAAAGGAGCAGGACTTACCTGGGATGGTGGCTGTGCGAGAATTAGGTAAGCGTGTTTAGCCGAGTACTAACTGACTTAGTTTTACTGAAAAGGAAGCCAGAGTCACCTTTATAAAGGTGATATGGAGGACCTGTGCTGCACTAAGGTTTATGTGGATTAAACCTAGTTTACATTTTTCGAGTGGAGCCTGTGGAGTAAATTTCCCCAGTCCAGCTATTGGTGGCAGCCAGTGTTACAAACTTCTAGAAAGCAATCTTCCCCAGTTCTATTCTGTACATTCAGAAATGAGCACTTGTATGTATTTGAATTTTATTTTACAAAAATGGGGTCATATGACGTATGCCTTTTGCAGCATGCTTTAGTCAAGAAATTCTTCCGTATATGTATGTGTGTATGTTGTGTGCATATAAAATTCTCTTTTAATAGCTATGTGGCATTCCATGTTCTGGTCGTTTTCTTCACTATTACTCAGGAACACTGTGTCTCTAGAATAGTATTTCAGTAATGTTCCTATGAACATTTTGCAGATATGTCTTTCTGTACTTGTGTATTTCTCTAAAATAGATTTCTAAAAGCAGAATTTGAAAATTTTGATAGACTTTACCAAGTTCATATTTTAAAAAGCTGTTCCAATTTATCCCCCCCCCAGCTTTTCAGTCCAACAATTAAAAAGTCATTGGTCTCAGAATTCACATTTCCCTGTTCCTTGTTGAGGTGCGGAGTGTCTTTTATGAATTTATTGGCTGTTATACTTCCTCATTATGTGAAGTACCCTTGTTTTCTGTTGGGATATTTGTTTCAATCTTTTCTGTTTGTGAAATGCTTTGTGTGAAACATCCTAATGTTTTATCCTGTGTTTAAAAGTTTTTTTCCTACTTTGTCATTTTGGTCTTCTAACTTTATATCCATAAGTAGATATATTTTATTGGCTCATTTGTTTCTTCATTTTTAGGAACTTGAAAAATAACTAAAAGATCAAGGGAGCATCTGTCTTTAAAATTGTAACTGTCCCAGGTTGTATCTCCAGGCTCGGTCGTCGTCCTGGACGTGACCTGTCCCGAGTAGGACTCCGACTCCCCCAGCAGCGCCCCTGCGCTGGCCGCTCCTGCAGTTGCCACACCGAGCAGACCCCTGCAGGTCAGCTCCGTCAGTTGCTTCTGCCCCAGCCTTGCAGTCCGTCTGGACTCTTCACTCAGACCGCACATCTGACCAGCCTGTCAGCAAGTTCTGGCGGCTCTACTGTCACAGTATTGTCATCATCTGACCACTTCTCATCATCTCCCCTTCCTGCTCCTGGCCTAGTGCAGGCTGGCCTCGTCTCTCACCTAGATTGTTCTAGTAGCTTCTTACTTTTTTTCTCTCCCATGGTCTCCCTTTGCCAGCTTACAGTGTTTCCCATGCAGAGAACTTCTGAACTTTAGGATAAATAATATAATCTGTTCAGACTGTCAAGTGCGGCTTTACGTTACTGAAAGTGGATTTTGGCTCCCAGAGCCCAACACGAGGCCCTCTCCCTTTTTCCAGGAAAGTCCAGTGCCGTGTGTCCCGTGTCACTCTGCTCCCGTCACGGTGGTCTTGCTGCTTCTCTGACGCACCAGTGGGGCGTCTGCCTCAGGGTCTTTGGACTTGTGCCCCCTGCTTGGCTCCCTTTCCCTGGGGCGCGGGTTTTACTCGAGCGTTCCCTTCCACTTGCACCCCCGCTAACTTTTGGTCCCTTTGCTTTACTTAATTTTTCTGGTAAGTTGTTATTTTTGTATTGCTGAATATTTACATTTTTAATAGAATTCAGAAACATTGCTGTGAAGTGAGCTTTATCTTTGGACAGGTTTGTGTCCCAGGTTTGGAAGTCTGACCTGTGGACAGTTCTCTCCTTTTCTCCCTCTCCATTCCTTGGGATTTATTACTGCAATAGTGTAGGGAACCTTTGTCCTGAAGAACGCTGACTAGTTCCTGGAAGACCGGTGGTTCTGCTGTGGTCCGTGTCCTTGGAGAGGCCTACTGTGCGGGTAGCACTTCGGGAAGCATGAGCGCCTCCCTGGGCGGCAGGTGTTCTGAGCGCCTCCTTGAGCTTGTGGGTGGCTGTCACGGTCGCATTGCTGACACCGCGTGCCGAGCAGTGGTTCAGGCGCACAGCCAGTCTGTTACTTCGTTGAATTCCCACCTCAGCAAGGAATGTCTTAGTGTCCTGTCTGTCTCTTCCAGGGGAATGAGACCCGGCGCACTTGAGGATTTAGTGCTTGTAGACGTGGCTGAAGGGTTTCCCTGCCTTTCCTTCTCCCTTCCTGCCTCTGGGGACAACTACTAACGTGAAGATGGCACGTAATAGTTCATTTACCTGAACTGTTCTGCAGCACCCGTTGTCCATTCTCTCTCCTCCTGTCTAGGGCTCACCAGGTTGTTTACGTTTCTCCACTGTTACAAGTGAGGATTTAAAGGACACCCCTGTCCATGTTCCCTGCCGTGCTAGTGAAAGGAAGGGTTTAAGAGGGCACCTGGACCGGATGTGTAATTTCTTGCTCATCGGCCATGCACAGGTGCTCATTTACCAGGTTCTGCCACGTTGATCTGTGAGATGCTTACACCAAGCGACATGCCAGACTTCTGAATTTCCCACATTCTCAGTATATCCAGATTTATCTTTATAAGCTGGAATATATGATATGTTGTTATTTATATTAATCTGATTTTAATAAGTGAACGTGTTTTCTTCTATTCTAATTGGTCATTGTGATTTTCTCTTTGAATTATCTTTTTATATATTTTGTCCATATTTTTTCTAGTGAGCTATTTGTCTTTTTCTAGTTGATTTGTAGATCTTTATAAATTCTGAATACTAACCTTTTGTACATTATGCATTTTGTAAATGGTGTTTATAGTGCTTTTGTTTATAGTGTTTCATTTTTAAAAGTGTCTTTGGTCACAGATTTTAAAACTTTTGAAATGTGTTGGGTTTATCAGTCTTTTTTAAACGTTTGTGCTTTTTCCCTCTTGTTTGATGAATATTTTCCATATTCTGTTCTGGAGGTTTTGCAGTTTAACTTCTTCATGTAAGTATTTGCTCCAAGGGGAATTTCTTTGTGATACAGCCCCCTGCCCAGTATAGCCCACTGCCTCTGCTGGGGTGGGGACCCCCCCATACCCCCACCTCTGCTGGGGTGGGGACCCGCTCCATACCCCCACCTCTGCTAGGGAGGGACCCCCCATGCCCCCACCTCTGCTGGGGTGAGGACCCCGTTCCATACCCCCACCTCTGCTGGGGAGGGACCCCCCATACCCCCACCTCTGCTGGGGTGGGGACCCCGTTCCATACCCCTACCTCTGCTGGGGAGGGACCCCCCATACCCCCACCTCTGCTGGGGTGGGGACCCCGTTCCATACCCCCACCTCTGCTAGGGAGGGACCCCCCTATACCCCCACCTCTGCTGGGGTGGGGACCCGCTCCATACCCCGACCTCTGCTGGGGTGGGGGCCCCCCATACCCCCACCTCTGCTGGGGTGGGGACCCCGTTCCATACCCCCACCTCTGCTGGGTGTGGGGACCCTGCTCCATATCCCCACCTCTGCTGGGGAGGGACCCCCCATACCCCCACCTCTGCTGGGGTGGGGACCCGCTCCATACCCCCACCTCTGCTAGGGAGGGACCCCCCTATACCCCAACATCTGCTGGGGTGGGGACCCCCCATACCCCCACCTCTGCTGGGGTGGGGACCCGCTCCATACCCCCACCTCTGCTAGGGAGGGACCCCCCTATACCCCAACATCTGGGGTGGGGACCCCCCATACCCCCACCTCTGCTGGGTGTGGGGACCCCCCATACCCCCACCTCTGCTGGGGTGGGGACCCCGTTCCATACCCCCACCTCTGCTAGGGAGGGACCCCCCATGCCCCCACCTCTGCTGGGGTGAGGACCCCGTTCCATACCCCCACCTCTGCTGGGGAGGGACCCCCCATACCCCCACCTCTGCTGGGGTGGGGACCCCGTTCCATACCCCCACCTCTGCTGGGGAGGGACCCCCCATACCCCCACCTCTGCTGGGGTGGGGACCCCCCATACCCCCACCTCTGCTGGGGTGGGGACCCCGTTCCATACCCCCACCTCTGCTAGGGAGGGACCCCCCATGCCCCCACCTCTGCTGGGGTGAGGACCCCGTTCCATACCCCCACCTCTGCTGGGGAGGGACCCCCCATACCCCCACCTCTGCTGGGGAGGGACCCCCCATACCCCCACCTCTGCTGGGGTGGGGACCCCGTTCCATACCCCCACCTCTGCTGGGGAGGGACCCCCCATACCCCCACCTCTGCTGGGGTGGGGACCCCGTTCCATACCCCCACCTCTGCTGGGGTGGGGACCCCGTTCCATACCCCCACCTCTGCTGGGGTGGGGGCCCCCATACCCCCACCTCTGCTGGGGTGGGGACCCCCCATACCCCGACCTCTGCTGGGGTGGGGGCCCTCTCCATACCCATGTTTCCTGGCCTTGCCTCTTGGATTTCTCTTTCTCTTGTATAAACTCAGCAGGGCATCTAAGGGAATGTTTGTTTTGTGTTCTCTGTCATGCAGTGGAATGGTTGCTACTTGTTTAGTCTGCTTGTTGCTGAAACCGGAAGGGTTACAGGCTTTTACCTCTTACAGGGTAAGAGGCAGTTTGCTTTGTGGCTAAAAGTACGGCCTCTTGTTTCAGAATTGCCCCAGGAAGAATTCTGACCCACTGGTACTGGCTGTGTGATCGTGGTCAAGTGACTTAATCTTTCTGAGTCTCAGTTGAGGGTCTGTAAATCGGGAAGATGAAGGCACCCACCTCGTAGGGTTGTTAGAACTGAAGCAGATGATGCAGAGAAAGCACTTCTGCTCAAGGCAGTCCTTCCCTTTGAACAGGAAGGCTGGTGAACCTTTCTTGTGGCGGATCCTGGATGTGCTGGGTGTTCTTGGTATTTGTATTGTCTCATCATCATCATTTGTGTTTTTCCTTCCTTTCCCTTGTGTGGCTTGGCTTGCTGCGGCAGACCATCTCCCTTGCTAACCTCGGGACAGGGATTTGACCTATTTGCGCAGCCTTCTGTCAGTTGATGTAGTTTGTGGGGGAGGGGAGCTCCCACGCCGTGTTCGGGGTTAGCCTTGTATATTTTCAGTTAATTCTGCGTTCCATATTTCAAGTTGAAAAAAAATTCTTATTTGTTACAGTTTCTGATTTTTGTCTAGAAATGGTAAATCTTCTTCAAAAGATATAACTTCATGTATAAAAACAGAATCAGTAACTTTTGAGGTTTTCATGTCTCAGGACCTAATACTTACCATATTTCTGTATCTTTGTCTTTGAGTTCATGCCTACATCATAGTCCATTAATTATGTAAAAAGTTTATTCCGGAATATACTTCTTTTAAATCTATACATGTATGTGTTATAGGTAAATATCTCACGTGTTTGGGGTGTTTATTTTCAGTGTGGAAGATTCTGGAAGAGAAGTTGAAGGTGTTATTCTCGTGAGCAGGATGAGAACCTCCCCCAGCCAGTGCTGCTTGTCATGGTGCTTCTCTCGCAGTCACGTGAAGAACATGCCTCAGTCGGACAGTGAGCTGCTCGCTCTGTGTCACTTTGCACTTCTGTGCTCCTTTTCTGAATCAGTGCTGTTAAAAATCCTCCTCGGCAGTGTGGCTCCTTTCTTTCCAAAGTCCCCGTACTGATTTATGCAGCTTACCTTTTGTTTTTCTCTGCCGGGTACCGAGTGACATTCCAGTCTGCTGAGCTCATTAGATAACGCAGAGTGAGACAGGAAGTACGGCCCGGAGGTGGTGGTGGACACCAGATACGGCCACTGGTCCACCAGGGGAGAGGATGTCAGCCACTGGGACCAAAACAGAGGATTCGGGTTTCTTTTTAAAATCCCAACTATGAGGCAGTGATATTCATGTCACTGCTATTGTACCCGTCATCCCAGAATTGTTTTGTTTCTAATTTGTTCTTTTCCACGTCTATCCCCACCCCCTTTCAAGTGTCTTACATGCTATGAAAGGTCTTAAGATGTGAGTGGACTCAAAACCTGCCTGTGTTTCAAAATGTGCTTGCGTGTGTTCACTAATGCGGCAGCGCCGTGGGGATTTGAAGCTGCTTTTGACATAAGTGAGTCACTTGGAGTCTTTTCATTGAAATAAAGCGCTGTGAATCCAGTTTTTAGCTTATTAAACAGACATGAGTGGAAGCATTTTGATTGGAGGAAGTTCTTTGAATCAGTTGCCACAGTTTGAGTGTTTACTTCCATATGAAAGTTACTGTAAAGACAGTGATACTTGGCAATTTGTGTATGTTATTTATATGGTGCTTTACCCTTGTTCAGATTTAGAAACTTCTTTTTAATATTTTGCATACTTAAGACTCAGTACAGATGTAAGAAGTAGATTTTAAAAGAGAATTTCCTCATTTTTATCTTTTTGGATTTCCTTCTGGCTTTTGGATATTATAATATTGAGGCTGAGTTCAGGAACATGGTTATTTTCTTTGAACAGGAAGACATTTCAAAATTTTATATATGTTGATTTGGTTACAACCAGAGCATTGGGAATGATCTGAACTTTTGAACTTTGTATTTCTTTTTTTTTTTTAAAGAAAAAAATGTTTAGTATTAGTTATGTATTTCTTAGAGAAGGCTTTTCGTTGTAAGTTACAAATATTCCTTGAAAAGCACAAGTAGTCTTATTAAGGAATTACTATTCTTGGTATTATTTATCTATTATTTTTCTTTTTTTAATTTTAAGAAATTAACAGACCCCTTTGTTAAAATAGTTTTAGATTTTCAGGAATGGCCTTCGTGTTTCAAGCATAGAATTACAAATGCTGTGCAGTGTCATTTTGTTCCACAGGCCGAATGTTTTGCATTTCCATGTGCGTGTATTGCAGGCTTTTCACATATGCTCGGTTGTTTTCTGCTTTTGTTTTTTTGTTGTCGTGAGAGATAGAATCATACACCTCTCAGATTGGGTCCCTGTCAGTATAAGCACTGGAGAATGTGCAGTGGGGAGCGACAGGTGTCATCTAGTGCCTTATTTGTAGCATTTTGTATGCCGTAAATGGTTTGGCAACCACCGAACCCCCTGAAGTAGACAGTAGCTTCTCCATTTTATAAACGGGAAAGCAGATCCTCGTGTCTCACCCAGAGATGCATGTGTGTTAAGTGAGGTTTCACCTGGTGTCTGGCTGCTTCCAGGGCTCTGCGTCACGTGCTCACTTCCCACCACACACTCGCTGCCTTTCCTGTGAGCAGGAGATGTTTGGCCACTCGTGATGTCATTTCATTGTCTAGCTACGGAATTGCATTCTTTGGTTTTTTCCCCCAGAGTCTCTGTATTTTTATGAAAACAGGTTTATTTTATATTTAATAATGTTTAGTTTGTAAGTATAACTTATTTTCATATTTTTAATAGGGAAAGTTTCAAACAGATACAACTCACTTGTATCCATCCCCCAGACTTCAGAATTTTCAAAATTTTGTCATTATCTTAATTCATTATTTTTTGTTATCTCTAGATGAACTATAAATCCTGGAAACTAGCAAGTTATTTCTCCTCTACTTCGATGTGCATCTCGAGCAAAATCGAACCACAGTGCAGTAATCCTGTCGTCAGGATGAGCTGTAATTCCTTATTGTTGTCTGCTTGTGTTCAGGTTTCCTTGTCTCGCTCAGAAATGTATCTTACAGTTACTTCATTGGAATCGGTATCCAAACAAGGTTCGTGTGTTATGTTTTGCTCCCTTATGTCTCTTTTAACTTAAGGCATTCTCACCCCCCCACTCACCCCCATTTTTATTTCCTTTCGTAGACTTGCTGAGGAAAATAAACGTCTTAATTTTGCCGTAGAATTTCCCGTTTTGGACTTGCCCTTTTTCTTTTCTGGGGCTGGGTGGTGGTGTTTGACTTGCGGCTTCAGAGGAGAGGCTTCAGGTGCAGCCACTGGACAGGAGTGCTCTGGGCACGGCCGTGTGTCTGGGCCCCGCGCAGGGGCTGGGGCTGTGACAGCCACCGCCTCGCCGGGGTCAGGTCCCGGTCCGGCAGCCTCTCCCCTCCTGCGTGGTTGTTGCCAGTCTTTGCCCAAGTGAAGGACGGGTTAAAAAACTGTGATTTCCTAATTCTGTTATTTCTTTCACTTTTACTGGCTGGAATTCTTTAAAAAATATATAAACACATTTTCCTGATCTAAGCTGTCAGAAAGCAGATGAATTCTGAATTCTTTGACTTCAGTTGCTTACTTTCAGGCTAAGGAATTGGGGCCCTAATTCCCTGCAGTGGTGACGGGGACTCTGATTCTGTCTCTGGCTTTCTCACCTCTCTGTTCTGTCCTTATAAGTGAGGATTTTCATGGATTCTTGGTTTCAGTCAATTGCAGTCATCATTCGCGCTGGATTCAGATCGTCCGCGTTTGGCCGGGTGCGCCCTTGGTTGGCTAGAGGGGTTATTTTTTCAGAAGTTTTTGAGAACTGCCTTGTTTTCTGGCACACCAAGGTGTCCCAAGCTCGTCGTGCCTGCTTTCTGACCCGTGCCCGGGTTGAACCATTTCTCCAAGGAGACCTGTTCCTTTAGTGGGAATAATACTGAGAGGTGACAGTCTGGGTGCTGGAGGTGCTTATTTTTACAACTTGTCCTTTGCTTCAAGGCCTTTTCTGTGGAAAGAACTCAGAGGTTTGTGGAAGCAAAAAAAATCCACGAGTTTCTACTGATGTTTCCAATTCAAATTTGACCTTCCTTGATTTTATACGTAGTTTTCTGATTTTAAAAAAATGTCTTTTCTCTCACATCGAAAATCTTGTTTTGTAACTGTGTTAACACAGTACTTGTTTGCTTCATTCAGTCATGTACTCGCTGTGTTACACATAATAATGCTGATACTACAACTAACAGTTGGACTTCTGAACAAAGATTCATATTTCTTTGCAAGATAGTTATGCTTAGAACAGAGTCCACTAGGAATATAAAATCAAAATACTGTTTTTCAAGATCACTTAAAAAAAACTTTTTTCTATATGGCAATGTGACCAGATTGATACATGGCTGGATGTTAATTTCAGTTTGTTTTAAATTTTTAGTGTTTACTTTTGGTTAAAATTTATTTTTTATTTTTAAAAATCATCACGTGGCTCCAAAGTTGAAACCATGTAATAAAGTGCATTTAGAAAGGCTTTGCTTCTATCTTTTATGACATTTGGTTTATCCACTTCAAGGAAGGTTTCTTTCTGCAGGTATAATCAAGTATGTGTGCGTGTTTCCTGCCCTTTCACACAGACAATGCTTTATGACGACATATTCATGTTTTTGTATATTTTAGTGTATAATTTTTAAAGCATGGGATTCCATAAAGATTTATATTTATTATGCAACGCAAGTTTTAAAAGCAGTATGAAAACTATACTAACACTGTAAAGTTGAACTTAATACTATTCATAGAAATGCTCTCTATGAGTGTATTAAAACTGAAGAGGAAATGCAGTCCTGGGGTTGCAAAGCTGTATAATCCCGTTCCTGGGAACCAGCATGACTCGTGAGGTGCGGCGATGATGTCATGTTCTGCGTGTGCCTGTGAGGGAGAGAGGAGGGTTCCCAGATTTGTAGATCAAGGAGATGCATTAGTCATCCTGTGTCTGGACTTCATCAAGGAATCCAACAATGTCTGTCATCATACTCTGTTTAAGGACTGCGTCTAAGTAGAATTAGATGAATTAGGAGCCAGGTGACTAGTTGCGCTCGAAGGCTGTTGTCTAACAGGTCAGTGCCAAGCTGGAGAAGTGTTGTGATTTGGTGGACTGACATGGAGGTGACCCTAGAATTTTCATTTCACTGGAACCCCATGTGAATCAACAACATTAGGTGGTCACCAGCAGGCCACTGTACTCTTAAATTGCATTATTTCCACATGTAGTGTTAGAATTAGCAGTGTCCTTGCAGCTGGTCCGACACACCTGGAGTTCCGTGATCAGTTCTGGACACTCTTTCAGGCTAGGGGGATAGAACACAGATGTGTTCGGGAGGGAAGTGCGTCTGGAGGTGTGTGACAGGAGGGAGAGCGGTGAGAGGGGGCAGAGTTAGAATATTCTGTCATTCTGAAAGGTCCTAGGCTGGTTCTCCACTGGGACAGTTTTGTCCCCCTGGGGACCTGTGCAGGTATCTGGCGGGTGCTGCTGGCATCTGGTACATGGAGGCCGGGGGTGTTCTTGGCACCCCACAGTGCATAGCGCAGCTCCCACAGCAAAGAATTGATCCAGTCCAAAGTGTCAGAGAGCAGAGGTTGAGACACCCTTTTCTCAGTCTCAGCTGGTTTACTGTGACCCCTCGGAAGAGAACCGCATGGTGCCTGTAGCCCAGGGCACACCCAGGAGTGACTGGGGCTGCAGTTCCATGGGCCCGTCCCTGCGCTGTTCTGCCCACGGCGCATCGTGCCCGTTAGAAACCTAGGCTGCTCTGTTTCATTCCGTCATTGAACGGAAAAGGAAGAGCATTGCTAAACCAGGTCTCAGTGATGCCCGTGGGTAGAGTCAAGCCTGGCTGGCAGAGCTGTGGAGATGAATTTGCTTTAGTAGAGGACAGTGCTGTCCGGCTACCCAGCCGCACACAGAAGGGCACGCTGTTCGGCTCAGGAGTGCGCGTGTCGTCATGGGAGTTGTTACGGGGTCCTCGGCTTGGGGCCCAGGGGTGGGTTCCGTCGGGTCTATGGACATGGGTGAGAAAATAATTACACCTTACTTTTCAGTAAATTTTTATTAACCTCTAACTGAAATTTAGCGTTTTCTTTACTTATGAGTTTGTATTCATATCTGCTTCACAATTAAAGTTGTAAGATTTTAAATGCGTAAAGTAAGATCTAGGTCTTATTTAATATGTTAACAACAAACACTCATATTACTGTATCACAGGTTTTAAAATATTTCAATAATTGTATTTTAATGTAATTGTTCACTTTGTGATCCTTCGTGTTTTACTTTGTGCATTTAAACCTTTCATCCTGAGAACCGTTGCGTAGACTTCACCGAACTACCGAAGGGTCTGTGGCCACTGCCCCACTGTGTCTCGGCCCTGGACTGGGTGGGCAGCTTTCAGGGCTGTGTGTGCTTCCATTTGTACTCTGCATTTGTACAAGGCAGCATTTAAAGGCTACAGTAGAAACAGAGACATAATCTTTAATCACAAATGTGATGACTGCTCTTCTGTCATGTGGCTGTAACGTACTCTTTAATTCATCATCTTTACATCCCCTGTGTATGGATGTGTGGTAGCTGTTCACAAGTAGAGATCACAGTTTAAGAGCACTGTGGGGAAAGCGTTCACTTCTCCATCCCCCTGTAGTGCTGACTCAGGTGGGGAGGTTTCTAACTCCACTGGAGTCACGGCGAAGCACAGACGTAACTTGCCTGGAGGTGGGCAGAGCGCGGCTCACAGGTCCCGCCGCTGTGAGTGGCAGTGGGTAAGCCACGCTGTCTGCAGGCGCGGCTGAGGCACTGGAGACATGTTGGCCCGTTGGTTTTCACAGCAGCCTGTTTTCTGGCAGAGAACTGTTTTATTTAAAATGGTTAGATGAGTGGATACTGGGTGGTTTTTTGTTAGACTTCGTAAGAGGGGAGATCTGCCTGTGTTCTCTGTGTGCAGTGTCTGTGTTTCAGATCAGTATATTAGTCCAGAAAACTTTTGCTCTTCCCCTGAAAGATGAGTGTCCCAGTGTCAGTGCACCTGGCCTTTCTCAGCTTCAGTGAATTAACCTCAGGATGTTAGAAGCATAGTAGTCGGCTCACACCCGACAGGTGCACACTGTGACGCCAGAGATTAGGCCTTTATTTTCAGACAAAAATAGTTTAATGGGGTCGTTTAATTACAAAGACCAAACACAGGTATAGGGTAGGTATAGGGTAAACTCTTCCTGGATGCGGATTGCTGGGTCAGAGAGTAGCTGCTGTCAAGTGACTGGACTGGCCACCTCCGAGGTACAGAGGTTCGGTTCCGGACCGCTGCAGAAAAGCCAGGCAAGCAGGTGTGCAGGTTTCCCGGCGCAAGTCGTGTTCACACTATACTGTAGTCTACGAAGTGTGCATTAGAGTATGTCTGAGAAAACAGTGTGCATACCTTCACTAAAAAAATACTTCATTGCTAAAAAATACTAACCGTCCGTCATGTGACAGCTCAGGGTGGCCACAAACATTCACTTTGTGAAAAACACGGCATCTGTGAGCACAGGAGAACGAGGTGTGCCTGGGTGCTGGTCTCCATGACATAGACCCGGTGCCCCGGCCAAACCATCGCTGGTCCCTTTCTGCAGACGACGGAACAGAACTGAGCGCCACGGGAGGAAGTGCTGAAGGTGTTTTACAGTTAGTTCTTTCAACCTTTCAGGTGTGCTTGTCTTATAAAGGTTTTAGCTAATGAAACGCATATAGTTTTAGAAAGGATGCTTGAAGTACTGGTTTAAAAACAGTTAAAAGAAACAGTTTATACAAGTTTAAAAAACAGTGTTTATACAAGTAAGATTTTAGCATCCCATACTCAGGTATTTCTTGCATTCTGTAACCTGTTAACATTCAGGCGTCATCGCTGTTTCTAAAAAACAGAGTCTCATGGCTGTTGTCCAGGTCATTGTTTCACGTACAAGTAATGTGTGTGTTTTGAAGGCGCAGCTGTATTTTTTCTTAACATTTTGCACCTGTTTTGGAGGCACTAGTGTCAAGACTAGATTGTGTTTGTGATAAAGTGGTAGGTCCTGTCAGCTGCTGTGTCCTCCGTGGGAGCTGGAGTGGGGTTACCTGTTTGAAGTCTGCATTGTCTCGCTGCAGGCTGGGAGACGGATTTGAAGGAGGTGCTGCGCTGGGTGAGAGGAAAGCAAACCGAGCGTGGTTGACGCGTGTGAGCCTTGAGCAAATGGTTCTGACTGACTTGAGCAAAGGGAGGTTTGGGGTTGTCCTGGTGAGTCTTCACTAGTTGGGGTAAGAAGGCTGATTGATGATCAGTTTCATTAATTAATGAGATATTAATGAAATATTTAAAAGAAAGCCTCCGTCTTTAATTCTTAGTTCCTCGCGTTGACTCTTCAGTGTGTAATTTCATCCTGTAGCTGTCTTGTTTTTGTCTGTTGTGTTCTTTCCGATAAACATTAACATAATTTTGTTTCAGTGTGTGAGCACCCCAAGTAGTGTTCCACTTCGAGGTAATGATCCTTAGTGAGCATGTTTCTCAGGGTAGATGCGCACCTTTAGGAGAGGAAGAAAGTTGCTGCCTGTCAGGAAAAGTAACATTAAGGAGAGGAATCAAGTGGTGTCCTTCCCGTCCCTTTCGATTAAGCGGCTGTGGTTAAAGCGATTGGAGGTGGTTATGGGTGATACACGTAACCGGCACGGAGGAGGGAGGGATCTTTCGTACGGAAGCACTTGTCCTTGTAAGATTACAGCTGTGTTGGCCGCAGCATTGTCAGAACAGCAGCGCTGCCATTGAGACCTCATGCTGTTTATTACAAATTTAAAGTTTTGTTTTTCGGAGTTCTTATCAGGTGAGAACAGACAGCACAGGAATCAGATATTGTTATTGGAAGTTTTGACTCAAACTTGTTTTTATTTCTGTGTGTGAAGCATTATGTTGGAGGCTGAGGGAGGCCCTGGACTAAGGAGTGGAAGGTCCTCATCCCAGAAAGGCTGTGGTCGGTGGCGAGACTGAAGCAAGTGCTCGCCTGTGTGCAGGCTGTTTCCTCCTCAGAACAAGCTCATTGTTTTCCTTTTATAATTGAGGGAATGTGAGCTTGTGTGATGTTCAGTAACTCGCTTGGAGGTGCCAGCGCCCTTGTGTCCTGCGTGCCCCGGGTGCCCCGGTCCCCTGAGGATGGCGGTGGGCGAGGCGGCTCGGCGGGGTGCATGGGGACCCCCTCATCCGAGCTTTGGACCGCCGGCGTCCGAATGTGGTGCTTTCGGGTCCAGGGACCCCTCTGAACCTCTGTTTCTCTCTCTTATTCATCCATCCATAGTTTCCTCAGGAGTCCCCTTGTACCTGTCATAAAGAAAAGGAGGCATGAGTGTCAGACTCTGCTTAGACGATGGAGTGACGAGCTGCTTGGTGGCCCTGTGACCATGGCTGCTGTGCTTGACCTCTCTGGCCCTTCTTTCTCTTGCCCCGTACAGCGGGGTGATGGTGGTACCTGCCCTGGGGGTCAGGTGCTGAGCGCTCCTAGCCTGCACGTGCTGGCCCTTCTACACGTTAGCTACGTTTATGATTGTGTTAGTTTGGTCACTCCATGTCCGGCTTTTAGGGTCAGGAAGTTAATTTTATCAGTCTTCGCAGGTTCGATAGAATTCTGTGGACTTACTCCCACCAGGCAAGATGAGCTGAGTCACTGGAGAGGATGCTGAGGTACTAACGGATTAAGGAGCTGTGCTAATGACAGCTGTGCCAGCCGCTCCGTGTGCTGCCACAGGAACCAAGGGAACTGAACTAATAGTTACTCACTAGCACTTAGTGCAGATGGAATGAAACCAGAGGTGGCTTTTACAGACGCCTCTGTCTGGGCTTGGGGGAACCTGGAGAATTGCGATAGAAGCACGACCGCTTCCCTGGAGGCGGGAGCGCGCTGCTCGCTGGGAGCGCGGTATCTCTACCCTTGGGTTTATTACTCTTTTTTTTTTTTTTCTGTTTAGCTCCAGGTTTTATGTAAGATCAATAGCTGAGCCACATTAATAATGGGGATTTGACACTTGCAGTTTCCTTTTTACCGAGAAAGGGCAGGATTTTCGCGCGGACGATGAAGGTCAAAGGCGTCTCCTCTCCCGGCCCGCCTGTCAGTCCATCTCTGATTCTTTCCCTGGCGTGCTTGTCGAGCGGCCGGCCCTCCCAGGTGCTGCGTCTGTGTCTTTAGCATCTGCTGGTTTGGATTACTTACTGATGATCCTCAGAGAAGCTGGCGCTGCTGTGCCTTTCAGGATATAGGTACAGCCAGCGGTTTTATTCCCATCACAGAGGACGGAAAGCCACTCTGTTAGCAGGGTGGTTGAGTAGGATGGGGGTGGATTTGGAGAAGACCGTTGAGTGTGTGACGGTGGCTTCAGGGCGGCAGCGTGCGAGGATCGGAATCCCGCGATAAAACCCTGAACAGACAGATGTGACCACACTTCCAGACTGAGCTTTGTGTTCCCAAGTGCCGTCTCAGGAGCCTGTGGGCGGCGCGGTGGGGGGCTGGGAGTGAACCCGCAGTGGCAGCCGCAGGAGTCCCCAGCTGCCCCTGCCCTCACCAGGCCTCACGTACAGCTGCACCAGCACTGCCAAAGCTGTCAGGGCTGCTGACTACGTGCACATGGGGAGACTGACTTAAAAAGGGTATCGACCGAGCTTTGCTGGTGGACCCGGGCAGACGCAGAGGCCTCCTGCTGATGTAGCTCCCGGTTGCTAACTCACTGGGCCCCAGTTGTCCTGTGATCTCCTAACACATGTGCTCCTCCCTGTCTTTTCCCGGGGCCGGGGTCGGGGGTGGGGCCCGTGGAAGGGCTCCGGGCCGGAAATGTCCCTGATATGCAGTCTCGTTTTCTGGTCCACCTTTCATATGGTTATACAGCCAACCTCGTTCTGATACCCCATTTTCCTTACTTTCCTTCACATGGGTAGGTGCGTGTTGGTTCACACGTTCAATGGGGGATGGGCACGTGGACTGGGGAGTGGGGGAGGGCGCGCATGCGGGGGTCTCTGAGCCCCCAGGAGACTTGCCATCTGAGAAGAAAAGCTGTTGCAAAGAAGACGCGAGGAGTGGCTTAGCTGACTTGGTTTTAATTAGGTTTGGGATGGATTCTGGGTGTATTTTGGAGATGGAAGGGCTGGATGTACTCGCTGCAGAGGGAGAGAAAGGGGAGAGTTGAGAAGGACTCCGACTCTGAGGGGAACTGCACCTTGGGGTGCACGGGAACTCTGGCCCTCCCCCCCCAGCATCCCCACATAACGTGAAACCCTCCAAGCAGGAACCAGGTTCCTGGGCTATGACCCTGAGTCTTATGATTATTATAGCAAAGGGCCTGATAACTCACGAGAGTGTCATCCAAATAAACTGTTTCCATTGATTAAAAAGAAAAAAGGAAACCACGGGAAGGAGCATCCCATAGTCACGTGGGCTTCAGCCCCCTTGAAGCAGAGTAGTCTTTGGTTGGCATTCCATTATATTTCTCTCTGGAAGTAAGGGTTTAAGAAAGACCTATATTGTGTCTGTTGATTTGGGGCAAGTAGTTCATGCTGGAAATTAGTTTATAATCCTGCAGAAGTTCAGAGTCTCCATTTGTTTACAGCCATGGTGGGGTTGGGACCCGCGTTTCCCCTCTGCTTTTAGAGCAGGCTCTTCATTTAGGCTTTATAATCTCAGGACTGGACAGGACCTCAGGGTCAGGTAGACATGGTCTTCGAAGTTCCATGGATCTGGGTTTTAATTCTGGATTTGCTGCTTGAGGAAGATACTCAAACTTTGTGAGTTTTAATGACCAGATCTTGAGAATAGGATTTAATAGCGGCGTCTGCCTGACTGGGTTGCTATAAAGACATTGTAAGACGGTGCGTGTCCGGCGCCCGGCACTTGCTGAGGGCTCACGTGGGTGTTGCCGTGTCGGCGTGGGGTCCCCGCGCCACTGCCTTGTACTTGAGACAAGTGAGGCAGAGAGGAATTGTAAATATCGTGTCCCAAGTTGTGTGACTGACTCAGAAGACACCTTTTTGAGCTGTCGTTTTTCCAAAAATGTGTCGGTTTGTTTTCCTTTTAGGATTTGGAGTTCCATGGAGTGATGAGGTTTTATTTTCAAGATAAAGCTGCTGGGAACTTTGCAACAAAGTGCATCCGGGTCTCCAGTACCGCCACCACTCAAGATGTGATCGAGACGCTCGCGGAGAAGTTCCGACCCGATATGCGGATGCTGTCGTCTCCCAAGTACTCCCTCTACGAAGTGCACGTCAGCGGAGGTCAGTGCGCACGAGGGGCTCGTCGGGGTGGGTCCACGGCCACGTGCGCAGGGGCCCTGCCGCTCTGCCCACCTCCTCTGCTCCCTCTGCAGGGGCCGGGAGGGGGGGCGCTTAACAGGTTGGCAAAGCTTTTCTATGTCCGCGAAATGTTCTGAGTTCCTGGCACTTACGGTGTGAGAATGGATACATCAGCTTTACGTATGCTTATTTCTCCAGGGATAAGTAGCACGACAGTCCTAGTTAAAGTGGTTCGGCAGGCCTGGCTGTCCCGGACACTGGTGGTACAGGACGCTGCTTGATTTTGGAGAAATATTTCATATAACTCTTATGTATAGATTGTAATATTACAATTAATTGTAACCCAGTATTTTATGAGTGTGAATCATCAATCTTGCTGTAAAATTTTTGTAATGTGGAGCAGTAATGTTTTTCTTCGGGATGAATTAGGGCATCTTGAAGAAATTCTTTTATGTAGTTTTTAATTTCTCCTTGTTTTAAGGTTTGAAATTTCTGAAAACATCCTATGTGTCAAGTAGCAATTTAAGTTGGACTGATTAGAAATGTAGAAATTTATAAAAATTTGTATGAGTGCTTTGGGAATATTGTCACCCGTAAAAGAAACAAATAACAAGTCTCCGTTGATGCAGCAAATAAAGCATCATATACATCACAGACCCAGCTTGAACACATGTTTGAATGCCACACTCAAAACTCATACGAACGTTGTTTTTCTTAACTTCAGAAATACAGCTTTCTTTCTTTGTGCATTTGAAATTGGGCTAAATTTTTTTTGCAATATGTGAAATTCAGATATCACTGATTTGTTTCCCCAGTAGTATATGAGCTGGGCTGGGCTGTATTTGTTTATTACTCTCAAGGTTATGCTGGTATCAGCTACATGAACAATACCCAGCGGGAGTTTGACAGCAGAGGGTGGGCTCAATTTTTGGATGGTTTTTCTGAGGCTGAGCTCTCTGTTTACCTTAGAGGCTTTGTAAATAGGTTACAGAGAGGAAGAAAATATTTCTTGCTTTCAGCCCTTTTCTGTCTGCACTACTGGGTTATTTGAATACCACTATGTGGACTCTTTGGAATATCATCTACGATTAGAACTCGCGAGCTGAAGGACGGAATGAGTTTGATTTCTTTGCATACATGTTTTTATTGATGTATAGTCAGTTTACAGTGTTGTGTCAGTTTCTGGTGTGCAGCATCATGCTTCAGTTGTATATGAACATATGTGTACTGACTTTTAAGAGAACATTTTTCTTTAAATTTTGTTTGCTAGATTTGTTTTTCATTAAAAAGTAAACTGTGCGACTTGTAAGGGAGTGAAAGCACAAGGAAGGTGTGTGCAAGGACGTGTCTCTCCCACCCGTGTGACTGCGGGGCAGCCTGGCGCCCTCCTGCACCTCGTACTCAGAGCGGTGGGCCCCCGCGCCTCGGGCGGAGCAGGCGGGTCGGCATCTGTCTTCTCAGGTCACAGAGCCCTCCATGTGTCAGTGACTTTTTAGTGGCATCTGAGGCCAAAGGAAATACCTAACAGTTAATTTTATAGAGTGGTTAGATTCAGACAAGTTGGTATTCGTGCTCTGACAACTTGGTGGATTTTGGAAAACTAGTGCACATGGAACGAGAGGGAAACCGAAAATGTCATCCCGCTCTTACTCTCAGTCCCTCCCTGGTGGGCCCTGCCCAGCTCCTGGAGGCGGCGCCCCCCTTTCCTGTCCACATTGGTTTGCGGGCAGTGCTTGTTTTCACGGCACCCTGGAAAACCCAGTTTGACACCAGTGTGGCGCCAGCAGAAGGGATGGTGCTCGGGGACCAGCGTCTCCCGCAGCGTCGGCAGGTGCAGCTCATCCCGAAAGTACTCCTTGGAAATGCTCCTGAGGGGCCGCTGGCGCCTCAGCTGGGGTGCGGGCCAGCCCTGGCCCGGCTCCGCCGGAATGCCACCCTCTACCTGTCCCTGCGTCAGAAGTCCGCGTGGGAGATCACCTGGAAAAAGAGAGGGGTTCTGCTGTTAGACCTGGCGTGCGAGCGGGAGGGCAGAGGACCCCTGGGGTCGTGAAGCTGAAGCAGGGCCGGACTGCGCTTCGCTCAGTAGTTTAGGCTATTTCTCCCTTGTTTTTGTTTCTTTCATGATTTAGGCTTAATTGTTCTTAATATGAGTTCTCTAAAAAATGCGCCATGAGGGATTTTGATGTAGTGCAGATTCTGCAACGTGAACAGCTTGGTGATTTTGGTTTGTAGCAGGAATGTCAAACTTCCTGATTGAGTCTCCAGTTTATTACTCTCGTCTCATATTTTCAGTTGTTAATAATAATTTAGAATTTGTAATTTCTGCTTCTGATAATTAACATGACTGATTACATACAGCATTTACTAAAAGCCTCTGTAAGTCTCTGTCTTTTAAGTGTGTGCTGTTGACTCTTGCTCTGTACTCCGCACAGCGACGCTCCCTCGGGCCCCGCAGCGCTCGTTTTAGCTCGTCCCGTGTAGCTTAGCGGGGTGGTCTCCGCCAGCACCAGCCCCGAGCGGGTGGTCAGGCGGGGCGGGGCCCTCAGTGGGCCTTGCTCCTGGTCGGAGGGAGGCTTGTTAGGTTTCTAGCAAGGTAGGAAGTAGACCCTGAACTCTGCACGTTATCTCGGCAAAGAAAAGGGGATGGTGCTTCTCCGCCCGGAGGGACTGTGGTGTTTTGGGGACCAGGATTGGAGGGGTGGGGGTAGGAGCAAGTGTGCCGTCATCCCCTCCCAGACTGAGGAGGGCGGCCTTCGCCATGGCCGTCAGTGTGAGAAGAGGCTCGTGAGTCAGTGGAGTGTCTGTGTGAGAGTAGCATTGCTTCCTTATTTTCCAGCTGTGTGTGAGAATCTGATTTACAGAAACAGACATAGAGCAAGGCCTGCGAACATTCCTAGTCCATGTGTATTTCTCTTATTTTCCTGGCTAGATTCTAAAGTTGTCGGGAAGTTGTCCCTGGTCGGTGGCTAGTAGTTTACATAAAGTAGCACCAAAATACCCAATTGATTACTGAAACTCTCACTTAACATTTTAAGTTACATTTTGGTCTATTGGTAGGTAATTGAGGTAGTAAGGTTTTTTTTGTCTATAAAATGAAATGTATGTATATCAGAATGTTGTATTGGTTAGTGCCATTAAATAACCATGGCTTCATTTTTTTTCTCTTTTCATGTTTTGAAGAAGAAAGAAGATTAGATATAGATGAGAAACCCCTAGTCGTGCAGCTGAATTGGAATAAGGATGATCGCGAGGGCAGATTCGTTCTGAAGAATGAGAATGACGCTGCGCCCCCCAAGGTGGATCTGGCTGCCGTCTCGGGTCTGGGGGTCTGACTCCCCCGTCACGGGTCTGGGGTCTGACTGCCCCGTCCTGGGTCCAGGGGTCTGGCTGCTCCATCCCGGGTCTGGGGGTCTGACTGCCCTGTCCCGGGTCTGGGGTCTGACTGCCCCGTCCTGGGTCCAGGGGTCTGGCTGCCCTATCCCGGGTCCGGGGGTCTGACTCCCCCGTCACGGGTCTGGGGTCTGACTGCCCCGTCCTGGGTCCAGGGGTCTGGCTGCTCCATCCCGGGTCTGGGGGTCTGACTGCCCCGTCCTGGGTCCAGGGGTCTGGCTGCTCCATCCCGGGTCTGGGGTCTGACTGCCCCGTCCTGGGTCCAGGGGTCTGGCTGCCCTATCCCGGGTCCGGGGGTCTGACTCCCCCGTCACGGGTCTGGGGTCTGACTGCCCCGTCCTGGGTCCAGGGGTCTGGCTGCTCCATCCCGGGTCTGGGGGTCTGACTGCCCCGTCCTGGGTCCGGGGTCTGGCTGCCCTATCCCGGGTCCAGGGGTCTGGCTGCCCTATCCCGGGTCCGGGGGTCTGACTCCCCCGTCACGGGTCTGGGGTCTGACTGCCCCGTCCTGGGTCCAGGGGTCTGGCTGCTCCATCCCGGGTCTGGGGGTCTGACTGCCCCGTCCTGGGTCCGGGGTCTGGCTGCCCTATCCCGGGTCCAGGGGTCTGGCTGCCCTATCCCGGGTCCGGGGGTCTGACTCCCCCGTCACGGGTCTGGGGTCTGACTGCCCCGTCCTGGGTCCAGGGGTCTGGCTGCTCCATCCCGGGTCTGGGGGTCTGACTGCCCCGTCCTGGGTCTGGGGTCTGACTGCCCCGTCCTGGGTCCAGGGGTCTGGCTGCCCTATCCCGGGTCCGGGGGTCTGACTCCCCCGTCACGGGTCTGGGGTCTGACTGCCCCGTCCTGGGTCCAGGGGTCTGGCTGCTCCATCCCGGGTCTGGGGGTCTGACTGCCCCGTCCTGGGTCTGGGGTCTGACTGCCCCGTCCTGGGTCCAGGGGTCTGGCTGCCCTATCCCGGGTCCGGGGGTCTGACTCCCCCGTCACGGGTCTGGGGTCTGACTGCCCCGTCCTGGGTCCAGGGGTCTGGCTGCTCCATCCCGGGTCTGGAGGTCTGACTCCCCCGTCACGGGTCTGGGGTCTGACTGCCCCGTCCTGGGTCCAGGGGTCTGGCTGCCCTATCCCGGGTCCGGGGGTCTGACTCCCCCGTCACGGGTCTGGGGTCTGACTGCCCCGTCCTGGGTCCAGGGGTCTGGCTGCTCCATCCCGGGTCTGGAGGTCTGACTCCCCCGTCACGGGTCTGGGGTCTGACTGCCCCGTCCTGGGTCCAGGGGTCTGGCTGCCCTATCCCGGGTCCGGGGGTCTGACTCCCCCGTCACGGGTCTGGGGTCTGACTGCCCCGTCCTGGGTCCAGGGGTCTGGCTGCTCCATCCCGGGTCTGGGGGTCTGACTGCCCTGTCCCGGGTCTGGGGTCTGACTGCCCCGTCCCGGGTCCAGGGGTCTGGCTGCCCTATCCCGGGTCCGGGGGTCTGACTCCCCCGTCACGGGTCTGGGGTCTGACTGCCCCGTCCTGGGTCCAGGGGTCTGGCTGCTCCATCCCGGGTCTGGAGGTCTGACTCCCCCGTCACGGGTCTGGGGTCTGACTGCCCCGTCCTGGGTCCAGGGGTCTGGCTGCCCTATCCCGGGTCCGGGGGTCTGACTCCCCCGTCACGGGTCTGGGGTCTGACTGCCCCGTCCTGGGTCCAGGGGTCTGGCTGCTCCATCCCGGGTCTGGGGGTCTGACTGCCCTGTCCCGGGTCTGGGGTCTGACTGCCCCGTCCCGGGTCCAGGGGTCTGGCTGCCCTATCCCGGGTCCGGGGGTCTGACTCCCCCGTCACGGGTCTGGGGTCTGACTGCCCCGTCCTGGGTCCAGGGGTCTGGCTGCTCCATCCCGGGTCTGGGGGTCTGACTGCCCTGTCCCGGGTCTGGGGTCTGACTGCCCCGTCCCGGGTCCAGGGGTCTGGCTGCCCTATCCCGGGTCCGGGGGTCTGACTCCCCCGTCACGGGTCTGGGGTCTGACTGCCCCGTCCTGGGTCCAGGGGTCTGGCTGCTCCATCCCGGGTCTGGAGGTCTGACTCCCCCGTCACGGGTCTGGGGTCTGACTGCCCCGTCCTGGGTCCAGGGGTCTGGCTGCTCCATCCCGGGTCTGGAGGTCTGACTCCCCCGTCACGGGTCTGGGGTCTGACTGCCCCGTCCTGGGTCCAGGGGTCTGGCTGCCCTATCCCGGGTCCGGGGGTCTGACTCCCCCGTCACGGGTCTGGGGTCTGACTGCCCCGTCCTGGGTCCAGGGGTCTGGCTGCTCCATCCCGGGTCTGGGGGTCTGACTGCCCCGTCCCGGGTCTGGGGTCTGACTGCCCCGTCCCGGGTCCAGGGGTCTGGCTGCCCTATCCCGGGTCCGGGGGTCTGACTCCCCCGTCACGGGTCTGGGGTCTGACTGCCCCGTCCTGGGTCCAGGGGTCTGGCTGCTCCATCCCGGGTCTGGAGGTCTGACTCCCCCGTCACGGGTCTGGGGTCTGACTGCCCCGTCCTGGGTCCAGGGGTCTGGCTGCCCTATCCCGGGTCCGGGGGTCTGACTCCCCCGTCACGGGTCTGGGGTCTGACTGCCCCGTCCTGGGTCCAGGGGTCTGGCTGCTCCATCCCGGGTCTGGGGGTCTGACTGCCCTGTCCCGGGTCTGGGGTCTGACTGCCCCGTCCCGGGTCCAGGGGTCTGGCTGCCCTATCCCGGGTCCGGGGGTCTGACTCCCCCGTCACGGGTCTGGGGTCTGACTGCCCCGTCCTGGGTCCAGGGGTCTGGCTGCTCCATCCCGGGTCTGGGGGTCTGACTGCTCTGTCATGGGTCTGGGGTCTGACTGCCCCGTCCTGGGTCCAGGGGTCTGGCTGCTCCATCCCGGGTCTGGAGGTCTGACTCCCCCGTCATGGGTCTGGGGGTCTGACTCCCCCGTCACGGGTCTGGGGGTCTGACTGCTCTGTCATGGGTCTGGCTGCCATCAAGGGTGCTTATTCCCAGTGCTTCCCTCCCAGACTGCTCTTCTGCCCTCCACCCACAAAGGAATTTAAAGGAGCCCAGCTTCTCCCTGCTTCCTCCCCTCTTTCACCAAATAATCCCAAATATTGCTCCTTCCTTTTTCAAAGTGTTACGTAAACTTCTGTTGCTAAGAGACTTAATGGTCAGGTAATCAGCTTCAGTTTTTTTCCCCAAATTATAAAGTCAAAATATGTTTTAATAAGAATTGAAAGGGACAAAAAAAACTTCAATAACTTACTTGTTGTGCAAACTTTCAGATACAACTTAAGGCATATTGAAAACCTTTTTCATACTATATGTGTAAAGTTAGAAATTAGTGAACTTTGTTGAGTTTCTTTGGGTGATGTGACAGAGTGAGTCTAACGCTTTCTCAGGTAGCAGGATGTCTGGAAATCCTACGCTACTGTTTTTTTATGTGAAGTACTAGGAAATATTGATATAATTTTAAAATTAACTATAATTCTGTGTTAAATCAAGTGGCATCTTGCTTTGGAATCCGCTATTGACAAGGGATGGCAGATGCAGAGGTTCAGAGGTTAAGAATGTCTTGAGAAAAATCTCCTATTTAATTTTTTTCCCCGACAGATTGGAGGAAAACTGCCGTTCTTTGGTCTTGGCAGCCCTTCTCCGCTGTTTGTGTGATGTCAGTGCCCCGTGTTGAGGAGCCTCAGACGCACAAACCGTGCTCTTGTCACTGTGCTCCGGGGCCTGGTTGCCTTTGCAGCAGATACATGAGATGAGAATGGGTAGCTTTTTTTTTTCTGTCCACGTTCTATTTGTTTCTGCACCATGATTTCAGCTGACGTGCCCTTTCATGGGCATTCCTCCTTGGTGTGCGTTAGACCTCTTCTCAGGGTCTGGGTGATGCTGCAGTAGCCAGCAGTGGAAGTGGACATGCCAGCTTGTAAAGCGGAAGGCAGCTTTCGTTCCCAATGAAATAATCTCTTATTTTTCTGAATTCTTTACCAGGCAGCCTACTTAGTTATATAAAAAGTGATTTGTCTCTGTGTCATCTGCTAGCAGGCAATATTCTAAGTCAAGAGTAAGCTAATGAATAAGCAAGATCTGCAAAAGAAATTGGAAGTTTTTGTACAAGCACAATACTTAGAACTTTGCTTCATAAAAGCCAAGTTATTAGGGCTACTCTGAACATTTCTTTCAAAGTTAAAGAAAATGTCTATAAAGTAGATAATGATTCAAACATTTAGTTGTTTCCGTATTTCATTGGTTCCTTTAAGATACTTTATGTAAATTACTTGGATTTTTATTTATTAAAAATCAGATTTGGTGATTCACACCCTGGTTCTCCTACTGGGTTTGGGTTTTTTGGTTTGTTTCCTCCCTTGCTTATTAGTCTTGGTCTGAGGTAAATGTACACCCAGTGAAATGAGATCTGGAATGTATGGTTAAGTTTTGGTAAATACACTCCCGTGACGGTCGGCCCATCGAGACAGCACATTTCCGTCGCCCCGGCCCTTTCCCAGCCAGGGCTTTGTTTTGCCTGTAGCACGTGAGGTGCAGGTAGCTCCGCCCAGGATGGCGGTGCGTGGTTCTGTGTGTGGCTGGCATAACGCTAATGTTCCTTCCCTCAGAAGGCTCAGAGTAACGGACCTGAGAAGCAAGAAAAAGAAGGGGTTATCCAGAACTTCAAGAGAACTCTCTCAAAGAAAGAAAAGAAGGAAAAAAAGAAGAGAGAAAAGGAGGCAATGAGGCAGGCGTCTGATAAAGACGATAGACCTTTCCATGGGGATGACATGTAAGTTGATTCTGGAAATATTCCTCTTTGTTTTGTAAGCCAAAGGGTCTTTTAACGCGACAGGCTTCATGGGATTACCAGAGAAGTTACGAGAAGGATGAACAGCAGTCCATTTGGGTGTGCTCTGACTCTGCTGTGTTGAGAGACGCCAGGGGGTCCTACTGGGCGAGGTTTGTTGCTGACGGTACCCGTCCACTGAGCTTGCAGACCTTAGGTAAGCCGGCTGGCGGCGCTGTGGTTTTTTCTGAGAAGACAGGTAATGTCGGCGTTCTCCGCACCCTTTGCCTGGCCTTTCACTTCTGTCTTCTCGTTCCTTAAGGCAGCAGTGGTTTCTTACACACCTCACTCGCCCTCGACACCCGATGAGAGGTTGGCAGGTCAGTGAGAAAGGCTGCTGATCCCTTGGCGTTTCAGTGCCCCGCTGGTCCACTCCAGCCCCACCTGTCGTTCCTCCTTCTGTCGCACGAGCCCACCGTAGGTGTCCTTTCTGTCTAGACGGCTCTGAGCTTCTGACCTCCGAGCCAGGGGAATAAGGAAACCATTGTGCTTCATTGTAACAGGAAGGAGACGTTAGAAGAAACTGGCCTTCCCTCCGTAAGTGGGAGTCTGGTCTCAGGGTGGCCTTGTCAGTGTCCAGCTCGGTTAGTTCACTCAGGGGCCGTGTGCTGACTCAGCCTCTTGCAAGCCTCGGGGTTGACTGCGTAGTATTCTGTGTGCTGCTCCGCCGTTGCTGAAGGCACAGGCGTTCGTTTTAGAAAGTCAGAGTGCGCAGATTGGTCAAAAAGGGAAAAGGAGTTACTTGTCATATGAGCCCAGAGAGAACCGTGGCTTGTTTCTGCTCTACAAACATGTTCTTACTTTCATGTAGAGTTTCTAAACAAATACAATCAGTCTTGTGAAACTGGAACTTATCAAATGACATTTTCCATGGAAATTACATATATATTTCAAATAAATATATATATACACACTCACAAATGCATGTTTTCAGAAAAATACGTATTTTAAGTAATTTAACTGACTAGGCAGTGTTCTCCCGTGTAACTTCACGCTCATGCGGCCAGCCCTGGTTGTGCGCGTGGCGATAGTTCACAGGGCTTTGTTTCCCTTTGGTACTATAAGGAATGCTCCAGTGAATTCCTTGTTTTCACAGTTTTGAGGGTTCATCTGAATGTCTCCTGGAAGAGTGGCTCAGGGACAGTGTGGGGAGCTTGTGTCACCAGACGGCCCCGGCCACGCCCCCCGCAGCCCGCCAGCCGCCTCGCTTCCCCTCCCCGGAGAGCTGAGTGCAGCGGGCGGTGGGCTGTCTCTGCGCTGCGTCGTAGTGTCGAGAGATCCAGCTTTCTGTATCAGCCAGGTGGATGTCTTCCTACACGTTTATAACTATATTCTGTTGCGGTGACCTGGTGACCTGCAGGTCTTTCCATTTCTGGTCGATTCTCAGTGCTCTGGTGACCTGAGGGTATTAACCGTTTGTCCTGAATGATGTTGGCTTTGGAGTGGCACTTGAGCCCACTGTGGGTGACATCAGAGTGGCCTAGCAGTCGATCCGTGAGGCAGTGCCGCCTGTGTAATGCATGTGGGCTCTTATGAGCACAGTGGTGCAGGGTGAGGCTCTATCTCATGTATTTATACAGGAGAAGGGACTTGTATAAATATATTGCTCACATATGAAAAATACCAAAGAAGAGGAAAGTTGAAAACTTAGGCTGCCCTTTACCTTGTTAATTTAGCTTAGAGGATGATAATTATTTGTGTTAAGAAAATGAGCTACTTAAAATGAGTTATGTTCAACTTGATTGACCCGAAGCTTAACTGACTTCTAATTAAATTATTTTATGACTAAAAAATGACATCTTTAATACATTTATCAAATTTAGTTAAGTATGTCAATCTTATTTAAATATTTAGTTTTCGTCTCATCAGTCTACAGTTGACTCATCACAGGAACTTTTGGAGCTTTTTCCTTTTAAAAATTTAGCTTCAAGAAAGTGAATGGTGATAAATCTTAGTTCTTAAAAAAAATCATGCTGAGTTCTTTAAGATTTGCTGTAATTTGAAGACAGATTTTTTTTAACTAAAGTATGTTAATTCTTTATTTCTTGTGGTTGGAATGTTGTGTCACTCATTAGTCTATTTTAGGATAAAACTGGTAGAAATGACTGAAATATATGATTTATACACCTTTCTTTTAGCTTTATTAATGAACACATAGTAATTAAGTTCTATAAATTCAGTATAACATTTTAATTATAAATTTCTCCTTATTCAGTGTATTTGTGTTGAATCTTTATCCTTTACCCACAGTAACTAGCACATGGTAAGTAGTACATGACAGAATTATGCCGGGAACAGGTGTGGACAGATAACACCTGCCGTTTTTATTTTTATATGATCACAGTGTAACTATTTCTAATGTAAAATTGAAAAAATCTCGTTACTGCCTTTTTTCCTTTCCAGTGAGAATTCTCGACTGGCTGCTGAAGTTTACAAAGATATGCCTGAAACTAGCTTTACCCGAACAATTTCTAATCCTGAGGTGGTTATGAAGCGGAGGCGGCAGCAAAAGCTGGAAAAGAGAATGCAAGAATTTCGGAGCTCAGATGGGCGGCCTGATTCAGGTGCAAACTTTGAAGTGTTTTTCTCTGTTACGTTTGTCGTAGAGGGTGTTAGTCAATGCTCCTTCCTATTTGTGAATGAGCCCTTGCTTAAGTGAGATTAATGGGTGACAGCCGGTTAATGGCAGGCGTGCACCATGTGTGTCTGGTGCAAAATCAGTTTTGCCTTAAGTATGTTTAGTTACATACTTTCCCCCAATTTGGCTCTTTTTTTTTTAATTCTGGAAAATTTCAGAAGAAGAGAGAAAGATACAGTGCCTGTTACCAGGCTTGCGTAATTGACAAGTGATGTTTCATCTCTACTTCTACATACGTTGCTACCAGTCCCAAACAATTACTTTTGAGTCAAAGCCCAGCTTTCTCATGATTTCATCCGTAAGAATTTTGATATACTTTCCTAAAAGGTAACAATTCCTAAAAAGCAAAAACCAAAATAAACCAAACCTTCATCACATGCAAAAGTGTTGACAGTGCTTCCTTACATGTCCTCAGAAACCTGGTCACTGTTCACGGTTCCCTGATTGCCTCAGATAATTCCTTTAGTTGAGTCAGAATCCAGATAAAACCTAAGTACTGCAGTGGGTTAACACGTCTTCTGTGTCTTTCACTCTAAAATGCCCTTTCCCCTCTTATTTTCAGTTTGCTTATTCGTTGGTTTGTTTTAAAACCCTGGGGTGAATGTCTCGTAGATTTTCACGTTTACCATTTTTTCCTCCTGTTTTCTCCATTCCTTGACTAGATACAGACGCAGGGTTAGGTTCTTGGGTGGGGGGCCATGGGACAGAAATACTTATTTTAGCATCATCCACAGTTGAGCGTGGTTTGTAAAATTTTTTAATAAACTCGTGAATGTGAAGTTTCTCAGTGTTTTTCCATCGATTGCAGTTTTAGTCCCTGCTGATCCGTGAATTGTCGCTTTGAGCCGGCAGGGTCTCTCCCAGCTGGCACCGGAGGTTTGGCGCGCCCAGGGGCCCTGGAGCGCATCTCCGGGGGCGCTGTGTCTCAGCTCGCCTTGCGCCTTTCCTGCCTCAGGCTAGGAAGTGGCTCTTTCTCTATAAAGAACCCTGTCCCCTTTTTTTTTTTTTTACAAGAGACCCATTTTATTTATTTATTTATTTATTTATTTATTTATTAACATTTTTTATTGAGTTGTAGTCATTTTACAATGTTGTGTCAAATTCCAGTGTAGAGCACAATTTTTCACTTATACATGGACATGCATATATTCATTGTCACATATTTTTTTTTCTCTGTGAGCTACCACAAGATCTTGTATATATTTCCCTGTGCTATACAGTATAATCTTGTTTATCTGTTCTGCATTTTGAACTCCCAGTCTGTCCCTTCCCAACCCCCGCCCCCTTGGCAACCACAAGTCTGTATTCTGTGTCTGTAAGTCTGTTTCTGTTTTGTATTTATGTTTGTGGTTTTTTTTTTAAATTCCACCTATGAGCGATCTCATATGGTATTTTTCTTTCTGTCTTACTTCACTTAGAATGACATTCTCCAGCAACATCCATGTTGCTGCAAATGGCGTTACATTGTTGGTTTTTGTGGCTGAGTAGTATTCCATTGTATAAATATACCACTTCTTTATCCAGTCATCTGCTGATGGACACTTAGGTTGCTTCCATGTCTTGGCTGTTGTAAATAGTGCTGCTATGAACACTGGGGTGCAGGTGTCATTTTGAAGTAGGGTTCCTTCTGGACATACGCCTAGGAGCAGGATTCCCCTGTTCCTTTTCCTTTAGTGTCTGGTTGCTGGGAGTGCTCCTACTTACTGATTAGTCTTTGCTTCTAAGCCTGTTTAGTGGACAGAGCTTAGGAAATACTTGGTTTTTTCACTACTTTGATTTTAGTAAATCTGGGTGTCTTTTCTCTCATGATACAGTTCTTCCCTCCTGAGGACAATAACATAATTGTTTGCTTTTCTTCATAACATACAGTTATAATATCAAAATAAAAATTATTCTATTGTTAACAACAATATGAAAGAAGGCATTTTAAGCCTTTTGTGAAATAATTGATTCCTGGCTATGTTATCGTGTACCCTTGTTGATTTATACCGAGGTTTATTTGTTTTATTTTGCTTTTGATTTTTGAGGTTTGCTTCTGTAAAATTTAGTGGTGTTTAATAGTTTCTAAGTCAAGTCTATAAAACAAGGTGCATTTAGAGAAGTCTGGCTTTTGTCCCACCCACCCTTTAATTAGAAGGCAGCATCCCCGCACACCCCCACCTTGACGTCCCCACTTACGAGCGTATCCTGCAGGGTGCTCTCTGTGCCTGAGGGAAACAGAGATTCTCAAGAGAAGGTAAAACACATCACTTTACTGTTCGACCTATAAATTGGTTTTGTATACTTTTAGCTATTTGGCATAAAACTCTAATTTGTAACTAACTTGTAATTGTACTCAGCAAATAAAATATGTTATAAAGTTACAAATTAGTTATAAGGTGGTTTTATAATAGGATAATCATTTGAGTTTCAAACAGAATCTTTGTGTTAGAGGGCTGTACTGTTGATCCAGCCTTTCCTGCAAGTGTCTGACCTGGTACGTCATCAGCCCTGCGGTTCTGTGTTTGGTCGCACTCAGGGGCTTAAGCTCTGGGTGCTGTACACTCACTGGTTCACTCCCAGTTTTGGGTTTGAATGTCGGGACAGGCAGCTTTCCTCCCAATCCACATTTGTAACAGTTTTGCTGGGAAGGAGGCTTCACTGGGCCCTTTCTCTTGGATCTCCCTGTCCGGATCCTCGTTGTGACTGTGATCGTGTGTGTGTGTGTGGCGGCAGGTGAGATCCGTCTGGGAGAAGCCGTGTTCACATTCGGCGTGTTTGGGGCACAGTGTTACTCCCTGTTTTGTTGGTGCTCTGTCTTACCTTGTCTCCGTTCGTGAGGGGGTCTGTGGACCGTGGCTCTAAAATGCAGGGCCCCTTCACTCTGCCTGCCTGGTAGGAGTTGCTGTTGATGCCCTTTCTTGGGAGCACACAGAGCCTCATGTTTCAGTGCAGTGTTCAGACAGCCACCAGCCACGTGGACGCTGGCCCCAAGCTTAATTGCCTCCCTAGCATCACATGTTTATTTTGATCTTTGGTGCCCTTGTAACTGAGTCTTAATTGTATGTTTCATGGGAATTGTGGTATCAGTGATTCAAAAAAACTGAGGCACTGAGAGACCTACTAGTCCCGTAAACAACTTAATAGCTGACTTGAGAATCAGGATTATCTGTTTGTGTATATCCTGTCTTGTTCAATCAAGGATTTGAAGTGGCTTAAAAAATGTGCACTGAAAAAGAAAAGACGAGAGGAAGGAGAGAGAAAATACAAAGCTGAGGAAGAGGAAATGTAGTGGAAGTTTAGGAGGGACCAAAAGGGTGCTCGCTGCCTGCTGTGTGCTGACCACGTTCCAGACCGTGGGGAGGAGCTCGACCTTGCCACTGAAGTGACTTCCTCGGAGACTCCTTGAGTATTCAGTGTGGGCTCGGGATGTGTGAGTCAGGAGACAGACACCTAGCTTAGAATATCCGCTTCTGTAAGTAACTTAATAAAATATTTTTTAAAGTAGGTTAGCATGCAACATTAATATGTTTCATTAGATAAAATAGGAAACTTTTTGCATGTCGCTTGAAGCTGTGGCCCCAGAGACCCATATTCATTTTCCTCTGCCATTGGGGGTACTTGGATGGAAATAGGTGATATGATCTGTTAATAAACTGCCGGAAGGGTTTTAAACTAGGGATTTAGAAAGCTTTTAATTTAGCCCAAGCCCCAGATCTGGAGAGATCACTGTGGGAGCAGGGTCGAGGGCAACTTTGCGGGCACGGCAGGGCAGCAGGCGTGCGGGCAGCAGGACCGCGGTGCCCCGGGAGGCGCGCATCCCTGAGCTCGGGCGGCGGCGGCCGCAGGGAGGAGGGCGGCTCTGTTCGAGAGGGAGAATTTCCGGGAGCTGGGAGCACGCGGAGTTCCCCGAGGAGGGGGGCGTTTGGGGCGCTGCCCCGTGCCGAGCTGCATGGACGGGCGCACGTGGAGTGAAGGGGCACCAGCAGTGGAAGACGGGCCCCCGTGTGTGTCCTGGGAGGCGCCGGGCAGCCGTGCCGGGGGAGACTGTCGGGAGTGCTCTGTTCTCCGGAGGGCACCGCTGGCCTGGAGGAGATTTGGGGGTGGGAAGGATACAGGTAGTAGAGAAATTTTAGGAAAGGCCGTTGTTGGAGTAGGCATGGAAACCAGGAAAAAAACAAACAAACCCCCAAACCCAGAGAATTCAGAGGAGAAACAACCAGACTCCCAAAGACTAGAGCTTGTCTGTTAACTGGATAGTTGGGCTGGAAGGAACATTTTTCTATACAGACTCCTAGGGAGTCCTCAGAAACGAGGTGTTGTTGGCAAAATAGTTGCTGTGGTTAATACCAAGGCAGTCAGATGTAGCAAGTTCACGTGTTTTGTTGGTTTTTAATAAATAACATAGAAAATACACCCTGGTAACTTACTGTAGCTCTTAGCTTAGCTGTTAAGTTGGTGGAGAATGTGGTCGTACGTGGGTTAGTGTCCGGAGGGTGGCAGCTGAGCCTGTTGCTTCCGCCTCATTAGCCCGAGGGCTGGGTCCCCAGGTTCTGATGACACACTGACGTGTCACTCACTTCACAGCTGATCAGATGGCGTGACTCGCAACAAGCTTCAGCCCTGGACTTTGTGAAGTATTTTTGACATTGAAGTACATTTACTTTGTGATGTCTTCCAAGTGTAATTGACCCTAAAACCCCTGAGGGGCCAGCCCTTCTTCTGCCTGAGTTTTCTTGGAAACAGTCTTGGGAGCCGCAGAGCACTGGGACGGGGACTCTGGAGCCGGGCTGAGACCCTCGTGTCCCGTGAGCCTCACTGTGTTCATCTTCCGAACAGGGTCATAATCCTGCCTCAGTTCTAGAGCTGCAGCTTTTAGTCGATGGTAGGAATTTAAAAATATTAGCTTCACTTCTTCCTCTCCTTCCTTAGGGAATTGGGAGGTGTGTATTTCTAGTGTGATAATACTATGCTTTGTGCTTTTAAACTAAAAATCTTTTGTTAAATTAGACTGTATTATCCATTTATTGTTTTTGGGGGGATGCCTTAACACTCATTATACTAAAACCAAGTAATGTTTTAGACAGTATGTGTATGTACATGTCTGTATACACACACACACACATACACACACACACACCCCCACCCCATCTTCTTTATCGATTCATCTGTTGATGGACTCTTGGGTAGCTTCCACATCTTGACTATTGTAGATAATGCTGCTGTGAACACTGGTGTACATGTATCTTTTTGAATTAGTGTTTTAGATTTTTTTGGGGGGGTGGATATATATCCAGGAGTGGGACTGCTGGATGAAATGGTAGTTCTGTTTTTAGTTTTTGAGGAGCCTCTGTACTGTTTTCCATAGTGGCTGTACCGGTGTACATTTCGACAAAGCAAAGCATACACGGGTTCCCCTTTCTCCACACTCTTACCAACATTTGTTGTCTGTAGACTTCTTGCTGATGGCTGTTTTGACAGGTGTGAGGCGGTATCTCATTGTGGTTTTGATCTGAGTACCTCTGATGGTTAGCGAAGGTGAGCATCTTTTCACGTGCCCACTGGCCATCTGTATATTTTCTTTGGAAGAATGTCTTCCGCCTTCTGCCTCCTTTTTAGTCTGTTTGTTTGTTTCGGATATTGACTTGTATGAGCTGTTTATATATTTTGTGTATCGACCCCGTATCAGTCATATCATTTGCAAATATTTTCTCCCATTCAGTAGGCTGTCTTTTTGTTTGTTGATGATTTCCTTCGCTGTGTGAAAGCTTTTAAGTGTAATTAGGGCCCATTTATTTACATTGGCTTTTGCTTCAGTTGCCTTAAGAGACGGATCCAAAAAACATTGCTGCAGCTTATGTCGAAGAATGTTGTGCAGGAGTTTCATGGTTTCAGGTCTTACATTTAGGTCTTCAGTCCACTTTGAGTTTATTTTTGTATGTGACGTGAGGGAATGTTCTAATTTCATCCTTTGATACGTAGCTGCCCAGTTTTCTCAGCACCACTTACTGAAGAGACTGTCTTTTCTCCATTTTATATTCTTGCCTCCTGTGTCGCGGGTTGACCACAGATGTGTAGGTTTATTTCTAGGTTTTTGACTCTGTTCCATTGATTTATGTGTCTTTCTTTGGTGCCAGTATGGTGCTGTTTTGATCACTGTGGCTTTGTAGTGTAGTCTGCGTATAGTATACTTCCAACTTTTTTCTTTTTTTCTCAAGATTGTTTTGGCAATTTGGGGTCTTTGGTGTTCCATATAAAATTTAAGATTATTTGTTCTAGTCCTGTAAAAAATGTTACGGATATTTTTTGATAGGGATTGCGTTAAATCTGTAGATTGCTTTGAGTGGTATGGATATTTTAACTATTAACTCTTCCAGTCCAAGGACGCAGGATATCTTTCCATTTCTTTGTATCATCTCCAGTTTCTTCCACCAGTGTTTTCAGAGTATAGGTCTTTCACTTCCTTGGTTAAGTTTATTTCTAGGTATTTTATTCTTTGTGATGCAATTGTAACTGGGATTTTTTTTCTTTCTCTTTCTGATAGTTCATTATTAGTGTATAGTAAAGCAACAGATTTCTGTGTATTGATATTGCATCCTGCAGCTCTACTGAATTTATGTCTTAGTTCTAATAGTTTTTTGGTGGAGGCTTTAAGGTTTTCTGTGTGTAATATCATGTCATTTGCACATAGTGACAGTTTTACCTTTTCCCTTCCAATCTGGATACCTTATTTCTTTTTCTTGTCTGATTGCTGTGGCTAGGACTTTCGGTACTGTGTTAAATAGAAGTGGTGAGAGTGGACACCCTAGTCTTGTTCTTGATTTTAGAGGAAAACCTTTCAGCTTTCCACCGTTGAGTATGATGTTAGCTGTTTGAAGGCTAGGACGCTGACAGACACTGACTGGTTAACACTGTGTCCTCAGCATTGGGACGGGGGCTCTCATTCTGTGAGGGTTTGTAGACAGCCTGACTCCTAGCCTGTGTCAGGGGTCTGCATTCTGATGCCAGCCTGGACTTGCTGATTATTCTTAAAAGACCAGCGTGATTTTATTATGATCAGGTTGTCATAATGCACTATGTGCCAGGCTTGTTGAAAGGAGGTGTGAGACATATTCAGTAGCCAGAATAACTGCATTAGAATTCAGAAGAGGCAAGGAGTCAGAGAAATTCAGAATCTGCTTCAGGAGAGCCTCAGATCGTTAATCTAGCTCTTTACCTACAGGCGAGAAAAGGACGTTAGGAAGCTTCCCCAAGGTCACAGCAGTGGGGGGTGTGGACCCTCGCCTGGCTTCCCCCAGGTAGTCCTCCATCTAGACTTAAGATTTTAGAGCTTATAAATCTTAGATCGTAAGTAGAAAGCAAAATATGACACCAAAAATGACAATAATTTAACACATATATAGGATCCAATTGAAAAGAAATATGCAAATAAGAAAGAAAACGTCAGGACACCCCGATTGCTCTGCTCGAGGCGACTTTCCCTCCCGCAGGAGCTCACAGCTGGAAGTGACGTTCTGGTTGCGGTGCCTGAGATAGAAACAGCCCAGTGCTCTGGGGACAGGTGTCGCAGGAAGCACTCTTGGACTCTGGCACATGAAGTGTCCTGGTTTCTAGCTCAGTTTTTAAAAACTGAGTTATTTAGTGAGTTTAATGCTGTTCTGGCTTTTAAAGTTTTAAAGCTGCAGATTGATGTCAGGAAGTAGAGATAGTGGGGGAGTGAGTGAGCACGTAAGCGCGTGTGGTGAGGAAGGGAGAGGGCGGCCGGCGGGAGAGCGGGCTGTCAGGAGGCTCTCGGGTGCCTCGCGTTCCCACCCTCACCCGTGGTGCACACCAGCCCGTCCTTACACAGGCTTGTGGGCTTGAGGAGAGGACAGAGACGGCCTTGTCACTCAGGGGGTTCACCGTAGCAAAGTGCCACTGGATCAGCGTGTCACTGCTAATGTGTGTCACCTAACAGGAAGTGAAAATCGAGTTATTACACAGATCTCTGTAATTAGAATACAGTAACATTGTGCTCAAAGATGTCAAAACGTTTCTTCCAGGTGGAACGCTGAGGATTTACGCAGATAGTTTAAAGCCAAATATTCCCTACAAGACAATCCTGCTGTCCACTACTGACGCTGCGGACTTCGCTGTGGCGGAAGCCTTGGAGAAGTATGGTCTGGAGAGGGAGAGCCCCCAGGACTACTGCATCGCCCGGGTAACTGTCCCCCCTGCCCCGCCGCGGCGCCCTCGCTGGAAGTCTGCGTGTAAGTGGGAGGTGCTCCTCGCACGCAGTCAGACCGAGGCCGGATCTCCCCGCGCTGCATCTCTTAAGAGTCTCACACACACAACCATGTGTTAAATGTCTATAAAAAGCAACGTCCTCCCTTCTATTACAAAAGTAATCTCCGTCCCTGTTACAGACTAAGAGAAGTTTAAAAAGGCGAAATGAAGAAGGTGAGAACCGCTTAGAGTTCTAATCCCAAAGGGGAAGCAGTATTAACGTTTTGATATGTGTCCTTCCAGTTTTTATTTCGCGTACGTGCGTAACAATTTTATTTTAGTAAAAGCTGCTTTAATGTTGTTTTTCTTACAGTCTTTACTAGGACACATCATAACGACTCAGCTTTGAAGTGCGTTTAGCTTTGCTGTCTGTTGTCGGCCAGCACTTGGGCGGCAGGTCTGTGCTCGTCCCCAGTTTCCTGGAGACAGAGACCCTGGCGCTCTTTGGCCGCAGTGCTCAAGGAACGCAGCGAGACTTGGGCCTCCGTGCTGGGCACGTGGTAGGAACTGACTCGGTAACACCAAGTAGAATCAGGGGGTAGCTCACAAATACGTTAGCAACTCCTTCACAGCAGTGTTTCTCTGTCAGAATCTCATTGAAAGTAGATTTTTTAAAAAAATACTTTTTTCTCATCTTAGCAATTGATTGTTAAATGATGAAAGTGTGACAACTGGCTTTGGTCCTTCCCCCACCGATTGTTGAGCTCAGGGCAGAGTGCCACATGGGGCCTGAGTTCAGTGCCATCAGTTTTGAGGAATCAGCACAACGCTGATGTCAACATTTCCTTCATCCTCAGAAGGTCCCTCGTGCCTCCTTGTAACCCATCCCTCCCTTCATCTTCATTCCCCGGACAACCACTAGTCTGCGTTCTGTCCCTATGGATGAGCTGCACCTCCTAGAACTTTTGTGTGAACAGCATCATGTGGTATGCACTCAGCGTGTGCCTGGCCTCTTTTGTTCAGGTCGTGACTGCAGGAGTCTTCTTCGCGGCTGTGTGTCAGTGTCTGCCGCCTCTGTGTTGCCGAGCAGTAGTTCATTCCGTTGGTGAATCACAGTTGGTCCGTCCATTTAGCTCTTGATGGACTTTGTGTTGGTTCTAGTTCTCAGTTTGGGGCTCTTCCAGCAAAGCTGCTCTGAGCACGCGTGTGTGGGCCTTCCCATAAAAGCCCGTCTTTTTCTTGACTCAGTGCTCGGGTAAATGGCTCAATTCCACAGTAGGCGTATGTGTAACTTTCAAACAAACTATTTGCCAAAGTGGTGTCACCACTGTCATCCCCCCAGAGGTACCTGAGTATTCTGGTGGCCCTGCCGCCTCCTGCGCTCGATGTGCTCAGTTACTGCAACTGGCAGCCATACCGCTGGGTAGAGGACTGTCTGACTGTGGAAGAAGTTTGAGTTTCCCTCGTGACCTGCACATGTAGGTCAAGCCCGAGGTATGACACATCTGTTGTGAAAGTTTTTTCCAGTCTGTGACTTGGTTTGGTTTTTCATTTTTTAAAATGATATCTTTCAAAGAGTAAAAATTTATTAATTTTGTTGAAATCCAACTTTTTTTTTTTTAGCATTCTATGCTGTTAGTATTCTATATAAGAATCTGCCTCCTCCAATGTTTCAAATACTTTCACCTGTATTTTATTATAGTTTATAGTATTAGGTCTGACACATTGGTCTGTATGTTCTGTTTTAAGATATGTGTGTGAGGTTAGGATCAGTGTTCATTGTTTTCCACACCAAAGTCCAGCTGATGTAGCACCGTTTGTTACAAAGGCTTTCTCTTCCCCCAGGGTGTGGTGGCACCTTTGTCAGAAATCAGTTGGCCGTATGTATGTTTGGTTCTGTTTCTGGAATCCATTCTGTTTCATTCATTTGTATGCTTTACATCTTTCTGCCATGACCAAACTGTATTGATTACTGCAGATTTATAGTAAGCCTTAAAATCATGTGAGGTCCCGTTTTTGTTTTTTGTTTTTATGTTTAAGAATTGCTCTGGTTATTCTAGACTAGTTGTGTTTACAAATAAATTTTAGAAACAGCTTAGCAATTTCTATATAAAACTTGATAGAATTGTGACTAGGTTTGCATCGAATCTGAAGGTGAATCAGAATCCAAACAATATTCAGTCTTCCAGGCTGTGAACAGAGTATGTGGTCTTCTCTAAGCTCTCAGCAGTGTTTTGTAGCGTTGCTACAGATGAAATTAAGTAAAAGGCCTTCCTTGAGTTTTATGCCTTTTTCCTTTTTGCTGAAGAGCTAAGAATTTATATTCAGTTGGGAGAACTACTTGGTAGATCTGTAATTTTATGAATATGGCCCAATTTTCATTATTTCAGAAATAAATGAGAAAATGGATGTCTTTGTCCCATTGAAATTGCAATAAAGGAATAAAAAAACCCTGTATAAATGCACAAGAACAGAGAATGAGAGAAGAGAGGGCAGAAGAGTTGTAAATGCAGCTTTGCAGAAGTGAAGGAGGGGCTCTGACCTGCTGGACCAGAGCAGCCGGTGGATGGCACCTGCACCCTAGCCCTGGGGGCTCGGCGGCGGCTGGGCCGGCAGTGTTCATACGCAGTGGTTGGCCCCAGCAGGTGCCTTCCCATCGTGACTGCCGCGCCCTCTGCACCTGAAGGCTGCTGATGGGAGGAGGCCTTGGATGCGGGGCGACAGGCGCAGCGAGGGCTTTCGCGCAGACGGGACGAAGCGGAAGGCTGCGCCCAGAGCATTGCCAGCTAGGGTATAAGGAGTCCTGCCAGAGGGGGCTTCTGTGTGGAACCTGAGCCCTGGAGGTGCTGGCCCAGGAGCCTCCCTCGGAGCCTGCGCACAGCAATCCTTGCTCATACGTTCAGCCTTTACTGTTAGCTTTCTTGTGAGTTGCTGTCGAACGTGAGTGGACAGCCCAGACTCAACAGACGTTTGGAAATGCCTTTAAAATGAAGGACAGACCAGCACAAATAGATCAGAGAACCTGGAGATAAAAGAGACGGTGCAGAAAGCAGATGGAAGTGTTCAAAACACCAAGAGACTCAGAGGAGGGGTGGACATCCATGAAATAAGACCAGGATGCCATAAGGAGAAACTTTCAAAGAGCTCTTGAACATTGAAAATCTAAGTGAGTAAGGGATAGGAGAAAAATGCCAGTAGAAAGGATGAAAGATAAAGCTAAGGAGCCCTGCCAAGTGTGGGACAGAAAGAAAAGGAGAGAGAGAGAAGATCAGAGATCTGATGATCAGCATAGATTGTCTTCAGACGCAACAGGGGAGGACCAGACAGAGCAACAGGAAACGGAGAGGTCGAAGTAGCAGGGAGTCTAATTAGGAGTCTTGGTACGTGAGCATGTGTTGTAATTGGGTGTAAGGTCTGTTCACGTAATGTTACCACCTCGACTGGGTTGGGAATAATGGTGAGGTGCCAGTGACGGGCTCGGCGTAGGGTCTCTGGAGCCGTGTTGGGCTGGTGCTGGTGCTGAGAGTGAAGGCGGGCAGTCAGCAGGGCGTCTGGGATGCCAAGCCAGCTCACTGGCTCTTGTCTCTGGGCTGCTGGGGGCTTTCTCGAGTGATGAAGACAATGGTTTGACTGCTGTACAAACATAGTGTAAAACGCAAGGCATGTTAGGAATTTGTGAGTCTTGTGCGAGCCGTGTCTGAGAGCGTTTGTTGACTGAGTAGCGAGCGCTGTTTGTAATACGTCTAAATGATCTGATTAAAATTTAATCACAGAACTGGGTTATCTACAGGAAAAAGAGGGCTACTCTGTTTGTTATGTGATGGTTATCCTAAAAGGTTTTATATTAGGTGAAAGTACCTTATAAAAACAGTTGTTTGATTGCAAAAGGTGGGTTATGGACTGAGAGATCGGGGTCTGCGTTAATGAGGTTACCTTTCCTTAAGAAATCACTCACAGGTTAACCATTGCATGCTGTTCTTCCAAAACAGAGTTTGTCGGAAAACATACTCAGGCTAGTATTTTGAGGGGGCCAGAGAGGCAGGTGAATAAAAATGGTGCAGTGAACTGGCTAAGCTTTTTATTGGAAACTCTTTTCCTTCACTTTTGTCGATGGTTTCAGTGAGAATTGCTTCAGTTCTCCAGTGACTTTTATTTACTCAAAAACAATAAATCCTTCCTTTCAAGTCCCCGCTCGTTTGTCTCTCAGGGCAGTCACAGGTCTTTCCCTCGTAGGTCACGCTGCCTCCTGGAGCCCAGCATTCTGATGAGAAGGGTGCTAAAGAGACTGTCCTTGACGACGACGAGTGTCCTTTGCAGATCTTCAGAGACTGGCCGAGTGACAAAGGTAACAAGTGGTTTCAGCCGTTAAGAAGTCGCTTCCGTGGAGTGTTGGTTTCCATCCGGCACGCTAGTCGGCTGCCTCGTGGGAAGGGGTGGGGGGTGAACGGCGATGCCTTCCGATGGCTCTTCGCCGCACTTTCTTGAGGGCTGCTGGGTGGTCCCCTCATCCCGAGGGCCACACTCCGCCGGGCGTCTCGTTGGAGACCCGGGACAGGCCGTCCCGTCGCAGTGAGAGTGCCGTGTCGGAGGAAGCTGACTTGAGCGCCGTGTCAGGAAGTGGGAGGTGGCTGGAGTCTGTCAGCAGCGGGGTCTTTCTGTGCTGACCAGATGGACCGGCGGTGTTGTAGAGTTGTTGTAACAGGGAAAATAACCTTCCACCCTAATAATAGTAATTCAGTTATTGCATGTAATGAATCCAGGCTCTCGCTGTTAAAATGATTTCGCCTAATGATTTCAAGGCAACGAGGGTTTAAAGCTCTGTTTCTGATGAAATGCAGTTCGAGTTCTTGCGCCCCATCCTGAGCTGCTGGGTAGAGGGCCTTTGTGCTAATAAAGGCGTGAGACTTACCTGCCTGTTAACCCTATCAATGTTTAAGTGTAGATTGGTAGGTTTTTTTTTTTTAAGTGGAAGTACTAGGGATTGAACCCAGGACCTTGTGCATGCTAAGCATACACTCTACCACTCAGTTACGCCCTCTCCACTAGATTGGTAGTTTTAAACATACACTCGCTTAGTACTTTTTCTCAGCAGTATAAAGTTAAACTTTATTAAAAGTCAGAATACTTTGAATTCTAAGTTAATGCAATTGAATTAAATAAAAATCAGTTTCACTAAGAATGTGTGTGCACATGTATCTGTGTGTGCATGTGTTGTTATGTGTGTATGAACCTGTTTATTGATTGTAGGGCTGTTGACCAATAGCGACATTCACTTAGTCTTAAACTAGTGGGTTGTTTTTAAAGCGAGTAGTGAGTGTGCTTGGATAGTCGTTCATTTAAAATAGCCTTTGAAAGTTGCTTGCTACAATTTGTCAGAGCACATCAGGATTGCTGAGTGAAAGGATAACCTGCGTAAGCTTCTGCTTGATTATTCCCTGGGAGATGTTATTAAATTACACTTTCCTGATAAATCTTTGAATAGTTGATTACGGGTCAGCTGGCCGTCCCCCCTGGCCTGAGCCTGGCTGTCGCTGTTCTAGGGCTTCTAGTCTTCCAGCTGAAGCGGCGGCCCCCGGACTACGTCCCAAAGAAGAGTAAGAAGCACGTGGACGGGAAGCCGGCCCGGGGGAAGGAGCGAGCCGACGGCTCTGGGTACGGCTCTGCACTGCCTCCCGAGAAGCTGCCCTACCTGGTGGAGCTGAGCCCAGGTAGGGACTGCTGTGCGTGTGCGTGTGCGTGTGCGCTGCCAGCTTTGCAGTTTACACGTCTTAGGGACTTTTATTTAAGTAGTCTTTTTGTGGCTGACCACCTGTCTTCAGACCATTTATAAAAAAGAAAAGTAACTGTCATAAGATTGTATTTATTTAAAAACCAAAATCTCTTAAAGTCATAGGATATGTATATTCGTGCATAAAAATAAACTTCTGTGGACAGAAATGAATGTTGAAAAACAGCATTTTAAATAGTGAATGTAGGGAGTTTAAGGAGAGATTTAAATGATTCATTCTCTTTTAAGTTTTCTTCTCAAAATAGCCCTGTCAAGTACGTGAACTACTGAAAACGGCAAACTGCAGTGCGCGCTCCGCGGGCCGATTGAACAGGAGGCAGGCGTGCGTGCACTCATCATACTGTTGCTAATGTGTGAACGGTGTCAAGAGTGTCTTCAGATTCAGCTGTGTGTCTGAGAGGTTTGTTTAGTTTTAAAATTATAGTGGAGAATTTCACGTTAGTCCTCTGAGTACTTAGTTTGTTGAGCTCTCCTAGGCTAAAGCTGTTGTTAAAGTTAGCGTCAGGCCGAGAGCTGCGGTTGACATCCTTAGAGAAGGGTTTACACACACGTCGTCCGCATTTTATGTGTGCACGTAACTGGTGGATCTGTGACGCTCTCGCTTGTCATTCGGCTGAACCGCTTCATCTCTTACTTACTTGGTTAGAACGGTAGCATGTGACCTGTGTTATAAAGTGCTGTGGAAAACAGGGTATTGCCCCCTCCCACCCAGCACTGCTTTCACATAAAGCTTAATTAATAATTGTAGAAAAGTTAGCTGAGAGCCGAGCTGCTTATGTGGGTAACCTGCGGTTCCTTGGGCAGAGGTGGTTCTCCTCTTCGATTCTTTTCTTTTTTTTTTAATTGACATGTAATTGATTTTACAGTGCTAGTTTCAGGTGTCTCTCCTCTGATTCTTGAGTAGTTACTGTAACTTGCAAGGTGGTAAGTGATGGTTCGCTGTGGTGCCTGTGGTCCGGCAGTCTCGGTGGGGCCCTGGGTTGTGTTACACTCATGCAGGGAAGGCGGTGCTGTTCTGACTGATGCTCTGTGACTTACGGTCAGCGGCCGTGTGCTGCAGGTAGTTTTTACACTTAATTATATGTCTGAAGATTTTTTCTGATTGATTGGCTCTTTGTGAGGGAAATGTTAGTGCTGCTTTGTCTCTCAGTCTCTGGCTGAACATTTGAGCTTCTGGTTCCTCCCTGTGGTTTGGAGACCTGTCTGGAGAATTGTGTGTGTGTGTGTGTGTGTGTGATGTGAGGATCGGAGCTTGGTTACCTGAGGCAGTGAATGGCACCTGCAAGATGGCATTTGTTTTTGAACTTTAAATTTTTTAGGATCTTTGGGCATTGGGTCTGTCCTTGAAAATTTCGCATTACATACTAGAGACTAATGATTGTTTTCTCCCAAACAGAAATCTTTGAAGGTAGGAGTGTTGGCCCAGAGAGAACTGATCAGTAGCAGCTGACATAGACTGATTTTCAAGTGAATAGTGGAACCAAGTTGATTTGAGTGGGTAGCAGAGGCATTCACTGAACGTTTATTTGACAGGCATTCACTGGATGCTTACTGTGGTCAGACACTGCCCTGGGCCCTGGGGAGAACGCCAGCAGCGTGGCCCAGTCCCCGACCTGGTGAGACGCGCTCTCTGCGTACTTGCGGTCTCCTCGGTAACCAGGTGCACAGACGTTTTTGTAGGAGTAGGAGGGTGCTGGACCCTGGACACACATTGGCCGTGTACTGCTGTCACCAGACACTGGCCGCAGCGACACCACATGCTCCTGGACATGCGCCTTCCTTCGTGGCGCTGGGCCGCCTTAGTCAGCTTTTCCCAGCTGCTGCCTCCCACTTCGCAGTAGGTACAAGGTGGAAAGTTTGCTCCTGCCTCTGTGTGTTCACACACCGAGAGGTATGCAGAGAGCGATGTGACAGGCGCTGGTGGCACCCTAGGTCTGCCTTCCCTCCCGAGGGCCGCGGGCCGCCCCCAGGGGAGCCGTGCCCTTCACGGAGGCCTGTGGTTCCCCTCTGCCACCATCTCTGAGGGGGCGAGCCCGCCTGCCGGCCCGAGGGCTTTCTCACACTAAAGCCCTTCTCTTCACCAGGTCATGCTGTCTTCTCAAGTTGTTGTTGTGTTAATTGAGCACAGTCAGCATGCTGGATGAAACTGACTGACTTTCCCTTTGCAAGAAACCAGCATTCTTAAATGTTGACTGGTTACGAATGAGAGCTGTACTTGCAGTGGGCACGCTGTCAGCCATGCATGCGTCCTCAAGGTGGGGTGAGGTCCTGTGGTCGTTTGTGAGGTTTTTGAGGTGTGGGTGGGTGCTTCCACCTGTGTTTTGGAGGAACGGGGGTAAGAAGGCACGTTACTCTTTGCTCTGGATTTCACTGTGTCTGTCAGTGGAAGGAGTGGGTGGGTGTCTTCCCTACGACTTACTGACTATTGCTCTCCTGCCTCTTGGTGACTCACCTGTTGTCTGAGCCTTTCCCTTAGCAGTCCGCCCTGGATGCTAGAGCACGCCCTGCCTGGAGCTCCCAGCTCTGAAGGCCGAGGGCTGAACTGTCCTGCTCCTCCTCTGAGAGTGGTCTCACTGCAGCTCACCCTCTCCTGTCTCTCTGCTCCTTCCCTCTTCCACGGGCTCTGCACGGCCTCTGTCCTGCCGGTGCTGCCTTCACCTGGGCCCTGTGCATGTGCTTCAGCCCCAGGGAGAAGGAGCCACTTTGCCTACTACAACTATCACGCGCACGAAGGTAATGCTACGCTTCATACTACTCTCTTGACTAGCACACGAACAGCCTCCTGGGAAAGTGGTGTTACCTGCCTGCTTGCTCTGTGTGTTAGTTTTGAATTGGTATAAATAACTTACCTTCAGAAATGTAAAGCACCATCATTCTATCTGTATCTGATAATTGCTCCATATCCAGAATTCATTTCATTTAATAGAAGAAATTTCTCTTAGCAGTTTAATTTCATTTTGCAGTAATGTCCAGTTCTGCTATTCAGGCCAAGTCTTAAGTGAGAAATTGAACTAAATAAGGAAGAAAGCTGTTTGCCTATCCTTCAGCCCCCCAAAAATTAGGAAGTAGGGGCGAGAAGGGGGAGGAGGAAGCAGGGGCAGGGAGAGAGTCAGACCAGGAGAGACCGGGCCAAGAACACAGGTGCTGGTTTGTCCCCCGCCACGCAGCCGGTGGAGAGCAGCAGCCCACGGCACAGGTGGCTGGCCCAGTGGTCCTTGGAGGCTGAAGAGGAGAAGAGAATCCACCATCCGCTTGGCGTCAGTCCTGTGTGTCATCTTTTTTTGTAGGGAGCCAGCTTCCACCATGACCAGGTTGGGGGTGTCCGTTGGGGTTCTCCTAATGGAAGTTCTTTTCTTATTATTTAGCAAAGCTGTACTTTCCTACCTGGAATTTGTTTCTCAAATTTTGTACATCAGTCTGTCATCTTAAATAGTACACAGAAATATTTCTTTTTTGTCTGTTTTTATATTTTAAATGCTGTTTTTTTACCTGTTGAATGTGACAGTCAAACACTTTCTCATGTGTATTTACTCACCGTTTAGCATCTTATACCAATTTGTTGCATTTTCTCCAAGCTGATCATATAGGTTTTCATTGGCTATTAACCAGTTAACTTTGGAGTTTTGGTTTTGTGTTCTTTTTTTAAAAAATAGGAGCAAGTGATATTTATTACCTATTTTGATATAATGCATAGAGTCTAAGACGTATTTCTCTTGTTATTTTATTCTTGAAAAGGATTCTTTAATGTTTCCACGTGTTTGTTAATTTTATACTGTGAAGTCATGAAACAATAGAAAAATGCGTTTTCTTTTTTATCTGGTATGTACCAAAAATACACATAGTAGAGTCATCAGCTTTACCACCGTGTTCTTGGTTGCTACACCGGTCCTATCTGAGGAGCGGTGGCTCCCCTCAGTAGAGTCAGTGAGAGCACGTCCCAAGGCTCAGTGTCCTGACGGCGTCCTAACTGTCGTGTGGGGCCTGAACCGGGAGCCCTGTGCGGGGGGGTGCACGCTCCCTTTCTCGCTGGTAAGCCCTGGCGTCCTGCGCGGCGCCTGGGACGAGGAGGCCCTGGCCGGCTTCCGGACATGGCGAGCCCCTGCCTCCCTCCCCAGGTGAAGTGGCCGAAAGGGCGCTGGAGCCCAGGGTCCGGCTGGCCTCCCGGGGGCTCACCAGGGGACAGAGCTGGGTGTGTGGCCTTGTTGGAGGGAAATAACAAAGTTCCCTTTCGAAGCATCTCAGCTGTGTTCAGAAGGGTCTATTTCTCCTTAAAATTTAGACTGTGAAAGAGCACTTTCTTTCACATCTCAAAAACAAGCAGACGAACAAGGTGCAGAGCAGTGTGAACAGGAAGGCAGGGATGACGACCGCGTTGGCAAGTAGGATTCGAGGTAAACTTGGATTCCAGGTGAAACCCCAGTTTTTTGGTGTCAGTCTGTCCCAGGGGTTGGGGATCTGACTGCTGTGTATTTCACTAGGTAGCCCTGAGTAGTGTGCTGACGCTTGTGCAAGGAAGGGGGGAAGAGGACCATGCGTGTGCGTTGCTGGGTTGTATACGTGTGATTGGGTGTTGGAGACCTGCTTCCCGAGAGCCGGACAGGCAGGAAGGGGCGGGGGCGTTTCCCTGGACCCTTCTTGTCTTTGGAATTTTGAACCACATGAATGTACTGCATATTCCTAAGATAGAATTTTAAAAAGACTAAACTGCTGGCAGCGGGACTGCCGTGTGTGGCGGGGTTGCCTCGGAGGATTCTCGCTGCTCTCGGAGGCGCTCTGGGCAGAAGTGGCGTATTTGTGGAATCCGGTTGTGGAGTAGGAGAAGAATTTGCGTGTTTGTTCCTGCCTGTGGGGTGCTGCCTGTGAGGGCCCTGTGCTGCTTTTAACAAGGAGGGGGACACGGACCCTCCGAGGAGAAAGTTATCAGAAGCTGATTACTCCGTCTCTGTTTCCCCCACCGTCCCCGAACGCCCTTTCCTCTGCTGCGTCCCGTGGCCGCCGCTCAGGGTGTTCAGCATCTGTGCCTGCAGAGGCTCCGTGTCTGTGGTCTGTGGTTACTGTGACGCAGTAGGGACGGGGGACTGGGAAAGCTCACTTCCCACCCGTCCGCTGTAGGCTCCGCATAGTGAGGTGGTGAGAAGGGGGCTGAGAGTTTGTGTCCCCTTTTTGTGTTTCTAAATCTGTGGAAGGGCATGTTGATGTAGAAAAGTATGTAAGTGTCCGTTCGTGAGCTCTCACAGTACCCTCCAGGAGCATTCAAAATTCAGAAGAAAATTAGTGTGCATTTTCCTTTCACCCCGAAACAGGCATGTTTCTCATGTTGTTCCGTCTTTTGAACTTTGTAATTGAAACACTGGTTCCGACCACTTATTCGCATCCTCTGCTTTCTTTATAATTCGCTTGTGTCGTCCTGTGACTGTGTCGCGTTGTTTTGCCTTCTTCATTTTTAGTTAGTAATTGTTCCCTGTTAATACATTAAATCTTCTTGAATGCACATCGTGGGCCAGACAGTGTACTGAGTGCCAGGTATAAGGAGATGGTCTTAAAAACCTAGCCAGCTGTGTGCGCAGAGCTGGGGGAGGTGGGCAGGTAGTAGACACCATCGTCAGACCTGGCCAGTGGAGTTCAGATGAAGCAGTTCTTGGGGCCGTGGAGACCAGGCCTGCCAGCTAGGGCCGCCTGCAGAGCTCAGAGCGGGCAGCACGGTGAGCGCTCCGCGGGGGTCTGGGCCCAGCAGGTCTGGGAGGGATCCTGCCACGTTCAGCGAGAGCCCCAGGTGGCTGATGCCTCATTTTGGATCAGTGCTCAGAGGTGAAAGAAAGCTGTTTAAGCAGCGCTTCGGCTGCCGCAGTGCGGCCAGGCTGTCCCCGGGCCTGTGACGCACACAGACCCACGCGGAGCCGGGCTCGGGGTGTGTTGGTCGTGGTGTCTCCTTGATGTTGCTTCAGCCTCATCTGGCCTTCACCCAGGTCTCTCAGAAGTCTGAAGTGTTCCAGAAATGGAAACTTTTGTCATTGGCGTGTTATTTTGTGTACTCTGCAGTTAGCGCACTTGTGCGGAACTTGCACGTTCCTGGCGTCCTTTGTGAGTTCAGACCACACCACCAACATTTTAGCAGCGCAGGCCCTGGGTCCACTCTGGTGTTTAACCTCTGAAGCTCTCCGTGCTCACGTTCCTGGTCCAAGGACTGAGGTTTTAACCGGCACCTCAGGCGTGGGTGAGGCGGGAGCTGCAGGGCCTGGACCCAGCGCGGCTGGCTGCCAGGCCCCGAGGTCGTGTCCTGATGCGCTGGTTCTGGGGCTGTCTCCTCGCTGGTGAACAGCTCTGAGATCGGAGTAAGCCTGCCGCTACTGTCCTTCTCGCTCAGACAGGTGCGGCAGGTGCGGAGAGGACGAGCACGTCTGGGTGTAAACAGGCAGGGGTCTCGGCAGAGAAGTCCCTGCGCAGGGAGCTGGGGAGTCTCAGCAGTCCTCAGAGTGGGGCGTGACACAGGGATACAGCCCAGGCGCTCTGCCTTCAGCCCGGGTGCACTCCTCAGCCCTGCAGCGGCGGTTCCTGCAGGAGCTTAGAGCCAGTGGGGGGCATCAGGCCCACAGGGGACACGTGCTTGGGCCTCGTTCCTAGGGGCTTGGCCCAGGACGCCTGGAGTGAGCCGTGAGGCTGTGCGTTTAGACACCTCCACGGGCGAGCCCGCCGCGCCCCTCGGCCCGCACGCGCCTCTGCCCTGTGCGTGCCGGGTTCGTGGCAGGCACGGCCTGGTCTGCAAGGAGCGTCCACATGTGTTTGATGACCTTCGTTTGCTAGTAGAATTGCTCCGTAGAGTCACTAACACAAATCCAGGACTGTGTGGCGGAGGAAAGTTTTTTGTGTGTGACAAAACGTTGGTATGAATGACAGTGCTAGTACCCTAAATTATATTAAACAGAGCTGATATGTTTATGATTTAACTTGAATTTTCTGTATCCATTTAGTTAAACTGATATGAATTTGAGGAGTTCTTTGAAAAGAAATCCTGAGAATGGAAAACTAGTGTCGTTTCAAAGATAACCTTTTGTTTGCTTGTTTGTTTCAAATAACACGACGGGAGCCTTAGACCTTCCCGGTGAAGCTCTGTTCCTTCTCTCCTCTCAGACGGTTCCGACTCCAGAGATAAGCCAAAGCTCTACCGCCTTCAGCTGAGTGTCACCGAGGTGGGGACAGAGAAGCTGGATGACAGCTGCATCCAGGTGCGCGCTCCCGCCGCGGCCTGAGCTCCGCCTGTGCTGCTTCCGTCTCAGTGGGCAGCCGTGGGGGTTGCCACGGGGATGAGTGGTGAAGGCCCAGCCTTTAGACCCAGCACACACACACACAAACCTGATTTGTTCTGGTCCCTCTTCCTCGTCCAGTGTGAGGGGAGTGGGCATGAGTTTCTGTCCCCACTCCACCTCCAGAGTCCTGAGACTGCTTTTCTCCTTCGAGATGAAGGGTGATGACCTTGTGAAAGTGCCTGTCAGTGGGGCTGGCACAGGCAGGCAGTGAGTCACTGTGCAGGCGCTGGGGACCACCGGAAACAGGCTCACACGGTCTCGAGGACATCAGGGCTCCTCCCTTCACGGGGCTCAGCCGGGCAGACCACACCTTCCCCACATGCTTGCTCATTCCTCGGTTGTGGAATCTGGGGTCGGACTGTTAATATCATTTTCAGTTCTAACATCCCTTCCCTCTTAGCACAGCAGCAAAGCAGGCAGATAGCAATTTGGGACCCTAATGACCTGCATAGTTTTATCCATTAACTATTTGATAAATGTTCAAGACGACCATATGCTTTTTAATGCGGGGTTACAGTAACCTAAAATCAAGTTACTGGATGCTAAAAATCACATGTTCTGTTATTTGGACAGTGCTTACTTATATTTTTACAGGTAGGGGGAGATTCACTTAAAGCACCAAAAATCCAGAGTTCACTATGCAGTATTTATCATAAAAGGGGAACTCATGGTCTTAAAATTCAGTTTTTAAGTACTGTGTTGTTGGTGATGGGAATTCCTTTGACTTTCTTTTATTTTCAGTTGTTTGGTTCAGGAATTCAGCCCCATCACTGTGACCTCACGAACATGGATGGAGTTGTCACCGTCACGCCCAGAAGCATGGATGCCGAGACCTATGTGGAGGGGCAGCGCATCTCGGAGACGACCGTGCTGCAGAGCGGGATGAAGGTGCAGTTTGGGACATCACACGTCTTCAAGTTTGTGGACCCCAGCCAGGACCACGCGCTTGCGAAGAGGTCTGTGGATGGAGGCCTGGCGGTGAAGGGCCCCAGACATAAGCCTGGGTGAGCAGTGTGCCTCAGCCGCAGGAATTTAGAGAGTTTGGATCTTGCTTAGCGTGTCATGAATTAGGCAAAGATTATGTGTTTATTTGGTTGTTATTTTAATTTTTAAACATTCACAAGTTGTGGCTTGTGGTTCAGGCTCTTGCTGATCTGGGGCTGGTTTCAGAGAGAAGAAAGGTAATTGACTTTGTCTTAAAATTGGAAGTCGTGTCTGATTTTTGAATTTTTTAAAATTTTGTTTTTTCAGCTGATACTTTAATATAACACTTAATTTGTTCTTTTGTGAAGAATTATGGTGTTCTGTGTTGTAACCTTACATAACTGAGATTTTTTGTTGTGTATTTTTTTTACTACGAATTATGAAACATACTAAGTTCTAAAGGATTCAGAATATTTTGGCTCCACCTAGTGCCTTTTTGAGGACTTGCAGCGTGGGCCTGGAAAATGAAAAATCCTTGCTATCTGGCAAAACTTTGTGGGGGAGGAAGTAAGACCTCATTTTTGGCAATAGTTTGTTGTTTTTTTTTTTTTTTTTTTTTAGAATATACCGCTTAGTTACTTTATTGCGCATTTTGCAGGTGGATAGACCATGGGTCTTGGGAAATAGGTGCTGTACCTTTTCCTCTGTTTAAAGCACAGATGCAGACGGCGTGGTGGTGTCCGTGACCTGCCTTTGCTCAGTGATCAGAGCTTGTGCTTTGGGTCAGGTGTGAGTTTTTGTACTTGCTCACGTTGGTCTTTTGTCCATTTATCGGCCTTGTGATGCTCCCTGATTGTTGCTGGTGGGTCACTGATGAGCTCTGCCTCTTTTTTCATTCTTTGTCCATTTTGAATCCTGGCGAAGGGTAAAAGGCAGTTAGTGCTAGTGCTAGACCGCACGTCCTTCTCCAGGGTGAACACTGTGGACACCCTTGCGTGTTCCCGTGGGCTCATTGCACTCTGGACGTGTTGTGGGCCGCCCGAGACCTGTCCCTGGCCCCTCACCTGCAGCACCGAGGTTCAGCTAACGACCACACCTCTTCTTTCCCAGAGAAGACAAGCACCTGCCTTTCTCTTAAGAAAATCCCTTTCTTCCTGACTCTTGTTTCCAGCTTTAATCTGCATGTGGGATAAACTCAGATTTCCATTCTGTGTCTGGAAGGACCAGTTTTGTCATACTCCTTTCTTAAGGTTGTGTTTATTCGTCAGCCGTCTCCCCCTTCCCTTTCTGCAGGCCGTCTTCTTCAGCTGATGGCACGCTCAAGTGATTTCCATTTGATCCTCAGCTTTCCTTCACCCCGTGTCTTCCTCGCAGCACCAGACGCCTTGACGATGTGCAGGTTGCCTACTTGACATCCTCACTGTGCTGATTCCTGGGATGTTTTGCCAAGGAGTTACCGCCCGCGGCTGTTTGTTTGCTGTGCTCCCAGGCGCCCTCCAGCCGTGCTGTGACCGCTGCCTCCTCCGTGCACTTGTGCTTCACATCTGAGTTATGTGTCGTGTCTGTTTGATGGTGTTGATGAGCACGGTGCTGTCCAGCCCTCTTGCTGTGTGTAAATACGGTTCCACAGACGATCTCTGTCCCACGAGTACAGCCAGTCCTTCAGTTTTGTTCGCTGATGTTTTTCAGTGTGAGACCATCAACTCCTACTGGGCTGCTTTGTTTGTTTGTTTGTCTGTTTCCCTGAATGGTTCCTGCCTTGGAGGCCTGCGGGTATCTGTCCTAATCATACCTCTGGCCAGAAGCAGAGATCGTACAGAATATGGCCAACATCTCATTGAGGGGTAGTGCTGTGAAACTTAATTTTTATTTTACTCATGTCTGTTTCCTGCAAAACTGGTGAAAACTGCTCAGTGGTTGGATATACCAGCACTTACGTGTGCGTTCGTAGGTCGGAGAGGAGTTTCTTTTATTTTATAAACATTAACGTTGTTCTGATGTCAAACTATTACTCAAATTTCTAGATAGGCAATTTAGGTATTTTTTCCCACACGTGTGTGTGTGTGTAACTTAGTTGAGACATGATTGGTTTATAACATGATCCTAGTTTAGATGTACAGCATAATGATCCAGTGCTTGTATGTGTTGTCATTGTAAGTCTAGTTGACATCCATTATCATACATGCTTGCAAGAGCTTTTCTTCTTGTGATGAGGACTTTAAAGATTTACTCTCTAAGCAGCTTTCAGGTGTGTAGTCTAGGACTGCTGACTAGTCACCGTGCTGAACAGCACCTCCCCCAACTTCATCATTTTACTACTGGAAATGTGTACTTTTAGATTCATGTCTCTCCCCACACTACCCCCCTTCCCCCACCTTGGTGTAACTGTCGCTCTGTATCTGTGTGAGCTTGCTTTTTTGTTGTTGTTTTCATATTGCACATATAAGTGAGATCATATGGTCTTTGTCTTTGTCTGACTTATTTCACAGAGCATAATGCCCTCAAGGTCCATCCATGTTGTCACAAATGGCAAGATTCTCTTCTTTTTTATGACTGAATAATACTCCATTGTGTGTGTATGTAGGTATGTGTACACACAAACACACACACTATGTTTTCTTTATCCATTCTTCTGTCAGTGGACACTTAGGTGTTTCTGTACCTTGGCAGTTGCGAGCAGTGGTGCAGTGAATGTGGGGGGTGCAGAGTTAGTGTTCTTGTTTTCTTTGGATAAGTACCCAGAAGTGGGGTTTCTGGATCATATGGCTGATGTTATTTCTTGACTTTTGATGGCAGCCATTCTAACAGGTGTGAGGTGACAGCTCATTATGGCTTTGATCTGCATTTCCCTTGTAAGTGGTGTTGAGCATTTTTTCATGTACTTGTTGGTCACCTGTATGTTTTTGGAAAAATGTCTACTCAAATCCTCTGCCCACTTTTTTAATTAGATTTTTTTTTTTTTGCTATTGAGTTGTATGAGTTCTTTATATAATTTGCATATTAACCCTTTAGCAGATGTATGATTTTCGAATATTTTCTCCCACTCCATGCAGTGCTGCTTCATTTTGTTACCGGTTCCCTTTGCTGAACAGGAGCTTTTAGTTTGATGTCGTCGCATTTGTTTATTTCTGCTTTTCTTGCCTTTGCTGTTTTGTCAGATCCAAAAGCTCATCACCAAGACTAGTGCCAAGGAACTTGACTGCCTGTGGCTTCTTCTAGGAGTTGATGGTCTCAGGTCTTATGTTCAAGTATTGAATCACTTTGAGTTTATTTGGGGTGTGGTGTAGGAAGCTGCAGTCTCATTCTCCTGGTGTGGCTTTCCAGTTTTCCCGGCACTGCTGAGTGAAGAGACCGTGCTGCGCACCCCTTGTCGTGCGTTCTTGGCTCCTTTGTCGTAGATTTATCAGCCATGTAAGCGTGGGTCTCTGTCTGTGCTCTCTGTTCTGTTCCATTGCCCTGTGTGTGTGTTTTTATACCATTACCATTCTGTTCTGATCGCTGTAGCTTTGTAACAGAGCTTAAAATCAGGGAGTGTTCTGCCACCAGCTTCGTTCTTTCTCAAGGTTGCTTCCACTGTTGGGGTCTTTCGTGGCTCCATACACATCCTAGGATTGTCTTTTCTGTTTCTGTGAAAAATGCTGCTGGGGTTTTGACAGGAGTTGCATTGACTCGACAGAGTGCCTTGTGGACGTGCTCATATTCATTCTTCCGGTCCGTGAGCACAGAACATCAGCTGTCTTCCTTTGACTTGTGTCCTCAGCAAGGTTTTTGGTCACTGCCTCAGAGTTCGCAGCGTGCTGCTCTTTCACCTCCTTGGTTCAGCTCATTTTCAGGATTTTATTCTTGCTGATGCAGTTGTAAATGGGACTGTTTTCTTAACCTCTGACATTTTGTTACTAGTGTATAGAAACAGCACATTTTTGTATATTGATCTTGAATCCTGCAAGCTAATTAGTTTATTTCTAACTTAATTTTGGTGGAGTCTTTAGGGTTTTCTATATATAATATGTCATCTGCAAACAGTGACAATTTTACTTCTTTTCAATTTGGATGCTCTTTAGCTCTTTTTCTTGCCTAATTGCTCTGGCTTTGTTGGATAAAAGTGGTGAGAGCAGGGATCCTTGTCTTGTTCCTGATATTAAAGGAAATGCTTCCAGTTTTCACTGTGGAGCATGTGTGAGGTGTGGGTTTGTCAAGTACGCCCTTTATTGTGTTGAGTGGTTCCTCTGTACCTGCCGTTGAGAGTTTTTATCATACGTGGGTGTGAATTTTGTTGAAGCTTGCTCTGCGTATGTCGAGGTGATGGTGTGATTTTACCTTCCTTTTTGTTAGTGTGCTGTGCCGCGTGAGTGATACGTGCATGTTGAACCCCTGTGCATCTCGGGAGCAGGTCACCCTTGGTCGTGGTGATGATCTTCCAGGGTGTTGTTAAATTGAGTCTGCTAACGCTTGGTTGAGATTTTTGCATCTGTTTTCAACAGGAATGTTGGTTTGTAATTTTCTTTCCTCGTGGTGTCCTTGTTCGGCTTTGGCATCAGGGTGTGCTGGTCTGTAAGATGAGCTTGTAACTGTCCCCCTGCTTCTGTTTTTAGGAGAGTTGAGGATTGGTGTTAACCTTTAAGTGTTCAGTCGAGTTCACCGGTGAAGCCATCGGGTCCTGGACTTCTATGTGTTGGGAGGTTTTTGATACTGGATTTAATCTCCTTGCTGGTGATTGGTCTTTTCAATTTCCTGTTTCCTCATGATGGCAGGCTTAGAAGATCGTATGTTTCTAGGAGTCTGTCCCTTTCTTCGAGGCCGTCCAGTTAGTTCCATACAGTTGTTCGTAACAGTGCGTTACGATCCTTTGTATTTCTGGTGTTGGTTGTCATGTCTCCTTCATTTCCAATTTTGTTTATTTCAGTCCTCTCTTTTCTTTCTCGGTCAGTCTAGCTGAAGGTTTGTTTTGCTTATCGTAAGAACCAGTTCTCAGTTTTATTGGTCTTTCCTGTTGTCTTTGTAGTCTCTGTTTCATTTATTTACGCTCTCATCTTTGTCATTTCCTTCCTTCTCGTAACTTTGGGCTTCATTTGTTCTTATTCTGGTTCCTCGGGGGATGCGTGACGTGTATTCCTACCTGCAGATTTTAGGGTCTCTGTCTTCAGAGCCTCAGTGGTGGCATCCTGGCATGGGGCACGTTTGATACAGACAGCCAGCGTGGGATGTTAGGGACTTCTGACGACGCGCCGATGGCCCGTGCAGTCCTCCCACCTGCCCCCCGTGCCCCCACGCCAAGTGCCGTCACGCTCTGGGGGTGAGCTGCTTACGCTCACAGTTGTGTCACCAGAGTCCTGAGTAAAGTCCCTCTGTAATCGTTCACACATCCAGGATGCGGTGCAGATGATGGACCCGTGTTAAACTCAAAGTTTTGGTAGCTTTAGCTAAAAAAAATAAAGAGGCTTGTGTGGTGTTGAGTGAATTTGTTACTGTGGGGTGGTACCTGCAGATGGAGTCAGGATGGCTTCGGCTGTGTTCCTGAGCATCTGTGCGAGGAAGCCGGGGACGGCACGGGTCAAATGTGTGCACAGCTTTGACAGGCGACAGGGAGCTGACCTGTCGTGTTTCTTGTTTTCCTTACCAGAGACGGAGTTTCTGAACTGAGTCTCCCATTCGAACCAGTGGTAACCAGCAGAGCATTTTCTGTTTTTGAATATCTTGGTGACAGAGAGAATTGAGTATTTAGTTTCAGAAAACTGTGTAATGTATTGCTTGAGGTCGTGTCCAGGGTGCTGACAATAGTAGCATTTAGTACAAGCTTTTATTTTCTCAGAAGTTACTCTTGTCAAGCATGCTTTTAGTTTGTATTACAGGATGATTTTATTTTCGTAGTAATGGGGCAGAGGAAGTAATGCTTTTCTAATTTGAAAAATTGTTTTGAATTTCAGTATCATGTCTTGGTTTCATTCTATAGACTAGGCTTAAATAGAAGTTTCAAGTTACTGTAATGCTTTGAAATTAGACGATGTATTATTGTTCAGACATCATAAGAAGGGAGATTTTTATTCTTTTTGATTATCTTGTGCAGAAGCCCAGGGGATTTAGGCAGTATCTCACCTGCTGGTGTCTGGGGCTGTTCAGGGCTCTCCCCCGTTGGTCGGGCCTCCGGGCGCCTTGGCCACCTGCACTTTGTTAATGTGCCATTTGCCGCCCAGAGGGACTTCTGTGATGAAACAGCTTTCTTTTCTTTTATTTCTTTGAATTTTTTTGTTATTAAAGTATAGTTTTCAAAAATACAATCTTGAGAATATTCAGTATACATTGGTAAGAAGAGTTCATAAAGTTACGATAACTTTTTAATTCTGAGTTCATATTCTGACAGTGATTTCTTGACAGTCTTCGAAAGTTGGGATTTTTGGCTAACTGTTCCTTTTGTGCTATTAAGAAGAGACTACCTCTTATCATTTGAGAGTTCTTAGTCGTGTGTATTTCTCTTTTTTATCTCAACAGAATTATTCAGGAGACAACCTTTGATGTAGGAGGAGATGTTCATAGTGGAATGGCATTGCCGACAAGCAAGGTAGGTGGCCGCCCGTCACCTGACGGGACTGTGTCTGCTTGACATCATAGGCCGTCACCGATGAGTGCCTAGCAGTGGGCTCGTAGACTGTGGTGCAGACTCTGGCGGTCCTGCGTGTGGGCTGTGCTGACCTCTCGTGTTCTCTCTTAGTGATGCATGAAAGACAGCTGGCTGTCTTTTCCTCTAAGGCCAGGGAAGTTTCTTTCTCTTCCAAGCAGTGTGTCATAGGTTTGTCCCTGATGTGATCAGCCTTTTGGGTCAGGTGACCTCCAGAGATAGTGGATTCCCACTCTTGTGACCTTGACTTAGGTGCCAACTCCCCTTCAGTTCACCTGCCTGGGCCCCGCCTCCATGGTTAGCCCTTCGCTCTCGCACAGTTTCCTTCTGTCCTCGGCTTGTCCTCGGTTATCTGTTGCTGAGTGACAGACCACCCCTAAACTGTGTGGACTAAAAGCACAGTCACTTTGTTTCTTTATAGTTGTGCAGTGTGGTTTGGACTCACCTGGGCAGCCTCTTCGCTGGTCTTGCTGGTGGTTACTCATGGGGCTGCATTCGGCTAGTGGGTTAGCTGCTGGCCAGGCTGTGCTGGGTTGTAGGGACAGCCGGGCCTCCATTTCCTCGTCTCTCTTCATGGGGGCAGCCAGACGTCTTGGTGCCTCCCAGGAAGTGTGGAGTGTCCAGGCCTTGTTACGGCGTGACTCTGGAACCGGCATGGCATTGACTCCTCCTCCTCCCCCTGGTGCAGGCGGAGCGCAGGCCCAGCCAGGTTCGGGGCCAGAGCGTGTGAGCGGGTCACGGAGACTGCCAGGCCGTCTCGCAGCACCGGGACCTGCCTTTGCAGCCTCTGCTGGTCCCTCAGCGGCTGGTCCCGGCGTGGCTTCTTGCAGAGATAATCTGCAGTTGCCGTGGCCACTGCCTCCCCTCTGTCTTCTCGCTCGGATCCCAGTTGGCTCCTGCTGTTCGTAGGGACTGGGCCTGTCATGGCACAGATGCCCGGCTGCCAGGCCCTGCATGGTCTGTCTCCCGGGGCCCCTGGCCCACCGGGTGCACGTCCTCCCTCCACCCCCAGGGTCTCCTGCTGTTCTCACCTCGGGGCTCATTCCCCTCAGCCTTCGTGGTGGGTGTCTCCCCTCCCCCTCTGCCTGACGTCTGAAATGGGGCCATGGTCTCAGACCTCAGGCCGTCTCTTCTACTGTTACGTCCCCAGGTGATCTGTTGCCGGTGCCTCAGTCACAGCGCCTCCATGTTAGTGACTCCTGTCTCCCCCCCCCCCCCCCCCCCCCGCCTTCTCAGACTCCAGAGCTTGCTGGGCATCCTGGGACCATCCAGCACGTGTCAGGTGTAACACTCTTCTTTCCCTGACGCAACCCCATCTCAGGACCAGATACCCCATCCTCAGTGTCGCTTGCAGAAATCTGTCACAGCCTCTGCATCCAGCCGTTGGCACGTCCTGTTGGCTCTGCTCCGACGTGGCCCGCAGCGCCGTCTTTCTTTGTCTCTCCGCCGGGAGAGGCTGCTCAGGCCACGGTCGGTACATGGCAGGGGTGCCTTCGAGCCTCCTGGGTAGCATCCCCACTCCCGCTCCTCCCCGGCCCACTGTTCTCCTCCTGCAGCCAGACAGGAGCTTTAAAAGTGTAAACTAGACTTCATTACCACCCTCACGCAGACATCACACATCTTCACGGTCTTACACAAGGTGTGTGCTGCCACGGCCCCATGGCCGCATGCCAGCCACGCTGGCTTCTGTTCCCTGAACACCCACCCTCCTCTCTCCCCCGCCGAAGGCCTGAGTGGGTTCGCCTGTCCTAGGGTGCCCTTTCTGCTGGTTTTCACACGGCTAACCCCTCTGACTCCAGCTCCTTGAAGAAGTCTTTCCTGAGCATCCCGGCACTAGTACAACACCTCATTTTAAATTCTTGGTGCAGCCCTAAATGCCATGTGACGTGTGTCTGGTTTGTTGATTGACTGTAGAAGGTGAGCTCCGCGGAGGTGGGGCTCTTCCTTGTGTGGCCGCTGCGGTGCTTGTGGTGCTTAGGGAAGTGCCGGACACGCAGACGTCTCAGGGAAGGGCTACTGAGTAATTTAACGAGTAAGTACTCTGGGAACCAAATAGAATCATCTTTATAAAGAATGTCGTTTCTTATAAAAATGCATAGTCAATGTAGGAAATTTGGTAAATTGAGAAAAATTATTCAGAATGAAAATACTCTATCTCTGATTTATGGCTGGCTTTTGGTGGCGTTTTGATAGATCCGTTTCTGAGCTCTTTGTGCGTGTGTGTTCATATATTTAACATCATAAACCTCTTTTACACACAGATACACACACACTTTTCTGTCCTGCTTCCTTCAGCTGTTGTTTTGTGAGAATTTGTTTTAAAAGTCATTTGAAAACGGCTAAAATTACTTTGTTAGTTTATAAATACATCATAATGTATTTACCTATTGCCTTGCTGTTACTCATTTATACCAGGTTTCGCAGTCTAAACATTGCCATCCACTGCAGTTTTATGTCTGTAAGTGTGTCTTAGTGAAGGAACTGTTGTGCACGCACATTAATGAGCACAGTTCTCACACTTCATGCTGAAGAACATTTTAAACAAAGTAATGAAAACTGGTTTCCTGAGCCTGGTGAACGGACGGCAGGCGTAGCGCGGCCATCGCAGCCCCGCAGCACGGAAACACGGCGTTGACAGCGCGTGGAAAGCGTGCTTCCGAGGCGAGCTGTGCGGGCCGCTCGCGGGCGCTGCGGGAAGCGGGGGCGCTGCGCTGCTCCGGTTGCCGGGTGGGGGTTTGTGTGCTGCTCCGCGCTCGGCGTCTGCGGTGAGGGGCGGAGTAGGAGACCTTAGTAATTCTTCTGCTGCAGTGGGAGTTTTACATGCATTTACTGATTCTGGTCTGATTTTCCTAATACAGGCCATTCGTCCCTCCGTCTGCCTCAGGCTGGCTAGCAGTGTGCGCTATTCGGAGGGACTTAAGTGCGCTAGATAGGGTTGCTATTCAGGTGTTTTTCCCTGTGTTGATTAAGGGCAAGAAATCAGCCAGTTTCTCCACTGAATTCTTCACTAGGTTTTGAGCTAAAATGAGTGAATTTTGAATTCTTTCTTAAAACTAACAAGTAAAAAGAGACCTGACTCTTGGGACTGTGCGCATTGTCCCTCAGGTCTGTCCTGACCTAGGGGACCTGGGGAGTGAAGCCCCTGTTACCGTGTCCTTCCTGAAGACCCTGTGTGTCTGTGGCTCAGAGCCAGGTGCTTGCTCTCTGAGAGGGAAAGTGGCTGTATGCCCTGTCATTCTCTCAGGGACAGCGTGCTCGCGGGCATATGCTGTGGCCGTGACGTCCCAGGCACTGCCCGCCCCCCTCCCCCGAGGCCCCCTCTCCGCCCCTGCCGGGCGGCCGTGTAGCACACCTTCCCCAGCCCCTGCGGCGTGGAGTGTTCAGCCCGGTGTCTATCATGTCGTCTCTCAACGCCTTGTGTTTCCCTGTGCCCAGAGCACCGCCAGGCTGGACAGCGACAGGGTGCCGTCTGCCACCAGCACCGCTGAGCGAGGGATGGTGAAGCCGATGGTCCGAGTCGAGCAGCAGCAGGACTACCGCCGGCAGGACAGCAGGTGGGCAGCGCAAGCGCACGCCAAGTGACGGGGCAGTGGGCCGCGCCCGGGGAGGCTCGGAACGCGAGCGGGGGTTTTGAGAGTGTCTCCTTTTCATGTTACTGAACTGAAGAAAAATGCTTCATCAGCACGGGTATCCGTTACTCACTCGTCTGCCACGGTGTCACCCTGCTGGGGCACGTGTTTCTGTTTTAAATGTGCTGCTTTGCAAAACCGGGAGAAGGGGGGTTTTATGGGCTTGTGATACTTGGTAATTTTTATGTTTAGTTTAGACTAGTCATTTTACCCAGTTCGCATGATTAAAAATACACAAAGCCAAAGGTGACGCGGAAGTGGCGTGTTGAAGACCCCTCCCGTGTCCTGGGCTCTGGCGCGGGCCCTGCGCACAGGCGGCCACGAGGCGTTTCTTCTGCTGACATTGTTCTTGCCTGGTTGTTTTGAACAGAGAACGTAGGCCTTTTTCTATTTCCTTTCCTTAAGATTTTTAAATACATGTCACCTTAATAAGTCAGCATTCCACTTCCTTGAGATGTCTAGCTTCACGTGAGTGTTGGAAAGCACGGCCCGTCCGCCAGGCCCAGCGGTGAAGCCCGGGCGCCGCTGCGCCAGCCCGCCAGGCGCCGGGGCCCCGCTCGGGAGGCGGCAGCGGGGGCAGTCGTGTGCGTCGTGTGCCCCGCTGGTCGGTGGGGGCTGGAGCGCTTGTCTTGGGGTGCTGTTCAGATTTTTGAGGAGGTCCCCTGACTTCCCTTTTGCAGGCCCACTGACTGAGACATTCACAGGGGCAGGTGCCTTACCAGCTCAGTGACAGGTGCATGGCAGAGTCTTAAATTCTCTGTCTCGCAGCAGAGGGCACTGCACATCATAAGATTTTAATATCATTCAGCACAGTAATTAAGTCTGTAGATTCATACGGGAATCTCACATTTTTACCTTGTTTTTATTCTGGGCTTTTTGGTTATTATTCAGTATTTTGTTGGCTGTGTGAAACTTTTTTAGATATAATAATAAAATAGCCTACTTTGTCCATATTTGTTTTTGATAATGTATTCTAGAATAAGATGTTCAGAATGGTAGGCTAGCACTGTGAGTTGCACCTCCGTTTATTTACAAGGTGATGAGGAGGTGCGCGTGGTGGTCCATCAGAGCTGAGCCTGCGCTCATCTCAGTAAGCAAGTGATCGAGGTGGGGGAGAGGAAGATGGCGAGGACCATGCTTTCAGGATGCACAGAATTAGTAAGAGTGTAAGTTAGAAAGTAAATGTAGTGTGTCAGCAGAATAGCCACATGATGGTTGATGGTGTGTCAGAAGTTATTTTATCCCTGTGAGCATGTATTTCATTGATTTTTGCAAGGTCATATGCTTTTGTTTTGCCAGGACTTATTAAAGTTTTATTTGGACTATAATTCTGTCTTGCTTTGTTGCTTCTAAGACAGTGGTGGAAGGAGGTGACTCTCCCTGTTTTCAGGCTTCGCTCTCTCCCACGCGTGCAGTGTGTTAGGATGAGCTGTTCTGAAGTGGAATAGTCCTAAAAGTCCAAGTGGCTTAAATGAGTGATTAAACACTGATTTTTATCAAGGAAAAATATCTTTGATGGGAATGATTTTTAAATTACCACTAACACATTTTTAAATATTTTCAATGACAATTTAAATTCCTTATTTTTATTAATAGTTATTTTAAGTGATGAAGCATAGAAATTATTAAATTTATCCAGGTTTATGTTACGGATATTAAATTGAGGGTAACTGCCTATCTGCAGTGTTAGATTCTATAAACACGGCAGTATAAGAGAGATACCAAAACAATTGAGCTTTTAAATTATATTCTGTTTCTAAGAGCATTTTTATAACTAAGTTGTTGAGTTAAATTCAAATTAACAGATCAGAGTGGGTGATAAACTTTGAAGCATATAATTACATGAGAAGAAGAGTTTTGTTTTTACTTTTGATGTTTACAATAGTTTGAATTACCTCCCACTGTGTTTTCTGCTTCTCTTTTTGTGCACCGAGTAGAGGGTGGGGCAAGAGGATCCTTGTTGTTGGGAAGGAATTACCATAGGCCCCAGTGTGTGACTGAACCTGCAGTGCCCGCGCGGCCCTCCTGTGGCGCGCCTCACTGTGCGCGTTGAGAACGACTGACACTGAGCAGCTGACGGGCCTCGGGGATCGCCTGTCTAACCTTCGTTGGGAGAGAAAGACGGTGTCTGGCTCTTAGGGAAGTTTTCTTCTTCGTTGTAAGAGCTCAGGTTCAAGCTCAGCGTGGTTTAGACTTTCCTCGTGTCTCCTCGCAGTGTCTTTTCAGTGTCACTTGAGCCATCGCTGCAGCAGGTGCCCGGCAGCCTTGTCCCTACAGTTGACACAAAGTCTTCATCAGTAATAGAGAAACGTGGTCAGATCTGTTCTCATGACAGAAGCAGGTGCTTCAAGGAACTGACCTCTGTGAGGAGCTGGGATGTGATCACTCCCCGTACACTCACCTAAATGTTTGAATAGGTTACACGTGAAAACGAGTGATTGGGCTGTTTACTATTTGAAAACACTCTGTGGACATTTACAAAACGGTTGCAGAAATCTGCACTGGCTGTCGGGGTGGTGTTGGCTTTGAGACCTGATCTGAGGAGGTGGCACCTTTCCTCTTTCAGAACTCAGGATGCTGCTGGGCCTGAGCTGACCCTGCCTGCAAGCATTGAATTCAGGGAAAGCTGTGAGTAGTTTCAAAGGCCTTTGCTCTAGTGAGTTGTTCCCTGCTCTGTTTTTCTCCATCTGATTTTCGTGGGGCTTTTTGTCCTTTTTTTTCCAAAATCTTTTCACAGCTGAGGATTCATTTTTATCCGCCATCATAAGTTACACGAACAGCTCAACGGTGCACTTTAAGTTGTCACCCACGTACGTGCTGTACATGGCGTGTCGGCACGTGCTGTCCAGCCCGTACAGACCTGACGTCAGCCCCGCAGAGCGCACGCACAAGGTGATCGCCATCGTCAACAAGATGGTGAGCATGATGGAAGGAGTGATCCAGGTGAGCCCTGGCCCGTGGCCGCGTGGCCCGGTGTCCGTACTTGTGGCCTTTAAGTCAGTTAGGTCAGTATAACGTTTCAGATGTGGCTACATGTTGACTTTTTCTTAAGAACTTTTTCTAAAACAGAAGTCATGTAAGTAGTGTTTAAAATTGTGTAGCTTTGGAAGTTGAAAAGAAATGTAAACTTTCTTCTGTGTCTTTCCTGTAAAGTTTAGAATAAGGGAGAGAAACTGTGCATGGTCACAGTGATCACGAAAAAGGCCCCTGAAGTCACAGTCGGTGTGAGAAGCTGTTGAGGGTTAGAAAATAATACTTTGTTGAGGTGAAATTCACGTGACTCAGAGTCAGCCGTTTGACTGTGACTGACCCCGTGGCGTTTAGTGCCTTCGCAGTGCTGTGCAGCAGCCCTGTCGGAGCTCCACCTGTACCAGCGCCCCCATCACTGCAGGGTAAAGCCCTGCACCCAGTAAGCAGCTCCTCTCCGTCGCCCCTCCCCCAGTCCCTGACCACCACCACCTGAGAATTTTTTAGTGGTTATAAAACCCCTTTTATAATGCGCCTGCTCAGATGTTGGTGGTTAACGGTCTGGGTTTTGATGGCGCTTGTGGAGGTATGATGGGCATCATGGCATTTCTCACAATGAAAATCAGGGTCAAATTCTTTTATAAAGCTGTTCTGAAAATTTCACAAAGTAAGGACATCCTCTCGTTAGAATGGGTTGCTTTTCTTTAGGACTGTCTGTATTTGATAAAATTAGCATAACACTTTTCCGAACTTGTAGGTAATTTGGAGATTTAATCTTTAAAATTCTTCAGAGTAAATTTACAGGTGTTTTAAAAAGTTTTCCTGAATCACCTGTCAATACTGTTTACTACTCAACTATGAAATTCTAGTTTAGTAACATGATTAGATGGTTTAGTTGTTTTTCTCTTGTCACCATAGCTTGAGGTAAATTAATCTTTTAATTTTAACTGTTTTAAAAGACCAAAATTTCCCAAGAAATGTTTGTTCGCGTGGTTAGCATATGAGTTTGATGGGGGTTCTGATTCTTTTACCCAAGTGAGGAAATAGATAGAAAGGAAAGGTGTTTTATTTGGGCACCACTTTGTGCCTCTTTTATTATGTTATGGGCAGATGTGGGTTTCCTTTTCTGTTGTCACCCGGAGCCAGGGTCTGTCTCCCCTCAGCTTGATCTCAGTACAGAGCTCTCGTCGTCAAGCTGCTCTGGGTGGACTTTGCTCACTGAACTGCACTGGGCCATGAGATCGCCACCGCCACCGTCAAGACAGGCCTTTCAGATTTGGGTTCAGTGTGTGGTTGGAGGAATCTGGATTTTTAGAAAAAATCGTGGCACAGTTAAAGTTCTTCAGCTTGCAGAAACCTCCCTTTAAAAACCAATGTAGTCCTCCTTAGGATAGGTGTACGCTTTTTAACACATTTTTTAATTTCCTTATTTTTATTGTTGCTGTTTGTCTTTCCTATCGCGCTCATTCTTGTTAATCCAGGGGAATAGATTCTCACCTTAAGTACCTTTAAGTCGCCAAACACACAGCATCGTTAAGAGGTGTTGAGAAGTCCTTTCTTTGTAAAAGCAGGCTCCAGTGACTTTAAGGAGACCAGTATATTCGCGTGTTTGTTGTAACATCTTCTTTATGGATAAGCTCTAGGCGTCCACTTAGTTACCGTGTCACGTTAAGAACAGGAAACTGGTCCTTAAGTCACAGACTTGCGGAGCTGCTTCAGCACCATGAGTGAGCATGTCATGTGGGGGTAGCGCAACCCAGTGTCGCACCTTCGTGTCGTGACTTCATGTTAGTGTTTTGTTTTTTTTAACTGTCATGATTGTTTACGAGTTTCTTTCTCTTGTTCTGCTTGGTTTCCCCTCGTCCGTTTCTCCCCAGGAAGTAGACCAGGTGGATCAGGTAGGACCTGCTGCCGGGAGCCCATCCTGGCTGTGCTGGCTTAGCTGAGTTTCTCATGCTGCTTCCATGTCAAAACAGCCCTGCAGCGATGGACTGAGCGGTTCATAACACCCATTCAGCAGCTGAAACATGCAGTACTAAAACCCTTGTTTGACTGTGCAACCTTTATCGGCATTTCATAACTTTGCTTAACGCACTTCAGTGTGGACACGAAACGACAGAAGTTCTGTTTCCTCTCCTGTTGTTTATCCTTGGTTCCTACTCTGGATCTCATCTGAGGTTGCCTGGCTGCACATGTGGTCGGGAGATAGCGCGATAGATCAGTGCTTGATACCAAGTTGCTTGGCGTCCAAGCCAGTGGCTGTGGGTATCAGGGTGGTTGTGGGTAACCATGGATACGTGTGTGTACACTTCACAGATTACCAGATAATGCACAATCTTCAATTTGGTATTGTATTTTTGACATCTCCTTTCTGCACTGATTCCATAAATTGTAGTTCAGGGGACCATGTGTCTCTACACGAACCCTAAGAAGTGGCAATGGTTACTTACTTTCCATTGCTGTGGAGGTGCCCAAATTCCTTTGCAAATATCTGGTATCTGTGGTAAATACCTTGGTGAAAATGGGAAGGTACTGGTCTATCTTCAGCAGCTTTTCAAGAGCATTCCTTTTTATTTTTATGATTTTTGCTGTCCTCTGGTTGCTGACTGAAACATGTTCTGTCCACAGAAACAGAAGAATATTGCAGGGGCACTTGCCTTCTGGATGGCCAACGCGTCTGAGCTGCTCAACTTCATTAAGCAGGACCGAGATCTTAGTCGGGTCACGTTGGACGCCCAGGATGTTCTAGCGCACTTGGTTCAGATGGCGTTTAAGTAAGGCACAGGTTTTGGAGATGATGCTGTCCTATAAAGATTTCAGTCATGTGTTTTCCCGTTATATTTTCAAAACTGAATGTTTTTGTCCAGGATAATTGGAGATGGATATCAAGAAGCGTAAATAACTGTATGCAAAATTGATCAACCAGCTGTGTTTCAAGAATCCTAAGAGTACACTATTTACGTATATTTTTTACATGGCAGACACTTCTGAGCAGTACACATTGTGACCCCTGCCAGTACAAATGTGCCGTTGTGTCTGGTGCCGGCGGGGTGTCAGGCTGAGAATGTGAAAGCTGTGCCCGTGTTTGCAGGTACCTGGTTCACTGCCTTCAGTCGGAGCTGAACAATTACATGCCAGCCTTTCTGGATGACCCTGAGGAGAGCGGCCTGCAGAGACCGAAGATAGGTTAGGGCTGGCTTCCGCCCCTTCACCCCTCCTTCCCTCCTCCTCCTCGCTGGGCTTCATTTTAATGTTTGCTGTCTGTGAGAGGGAGGTACTTTAAAAATAAACGTGGTCCCTGTTGGATTTGGCATTCTGTAAAGTAATGAATTTTAACTACCACCCGTTCTGTTCAAGAGTAGTTCTCACGTTGGCGGGTCACGCTGTAGCACTTGCCCTGCACGCCAGCGAGGGTGACCCTCGGGCGGTACGGTTAGCTACCACCTGTGTGCGCCTCGAGTCCGCGCCACTGCTCCCTGCTAGAGTGAGTTGTATTTTGAAAGTGGCTGAGCAGATGGTAGCCGGGTTGGCTGCCAGCTGAGACGAGCCCACAATGATGCTGGGTGCCCTGTCCTCCCTCACAGATGACGTCCTCCACACGCTCACGGGAGCCATGTCCCTGCTGCGGCGCTGCAGGGTCAACGCCGCGCTGACCATCCAGCTCTTCTCGCAGCTCTTCCACTTCATCAACATGTGGCTGTTCAACAGACTGGTGACGGACCCCGAGTCGGGGCTGTGCTCCCACTACTGGGGCGCCATTATCCGCCAGCAACTGGGGCATGTGGAGGCCTGGGCGGAGAAGCAGGGCCTGGAGCTGGCGGCCGACTGCCACCTCAGCAGGATCGTGCAGGTGCGTGGTCCCGGCCGTGCTGCCCCTCTGCCCGCGGACATCACCGTAACTGTCTCCGGTTCCGTCCTGGGTGAGGGCCAGAGTCGGCACTTCCTTCTGGGGCCTCCGTGCGCACAAGCGATGAAGCAGCAGTTGGTTTGTTTGCCTGGAACGCTAGAACAAAGCACGACAGATTTGATGGTTAAAACAACAGATTTGTGGTCTTGCATTCTGGAGGCCAGAGGTCTGAGTCAGGGTGCGGGCGGGTTGCTTCCTCCAGGGGTTGCGGGGGGGGGTCGGTCCCCTCAGCGTCTGGTGGCAGCTGCCGGGCTTGTGGGCACGTCACGCCGTCTGCACCTCCATGTTCATGGTGAACGTCAGTGTCCAAATGTCCTTGATTCCTTCTGTCAAGAGCCTGTGTCCAAGTCAGGTCACATTCTGAGGTTGTAGGGCTAGCACTTCACCATGTGGGGTTGGGAGGACGCAGTGCAGCCTGTAACAGGTGGTAATCGGTACAGTAAATACTTTAAAGAGTTTTTAAATTTGAGCTCAGTAAGGTGTACGTTGTAAAGCCCCATACTGAAAGCTAAGTCCCTTGTAGAAGCGGGTGGTGATTAACTCTCACGCAAAGGCAGGTGAGCACAGAGCAAAGCCTGTGGAGGCACACGGACAGAGAGCGGAGTCTGAGCCCCCGGCTCCGGAAAACCGTCAGCCCACGAAGGGGAGCAGAGGAAGAAGAGAGGGACCGGGGACCGCAGAGCAGCCTTGCCCTGACAGCTCCCCCAGCTCTGGGGCTCCCTGGGTGTCCCGGGCCTGGGGACTGGCGCTCTGCCAGCGAGCAACGAGTGTCTGCAGCCTCGTGATCCGGGGCAGTTTTTTTCTTGCTACTGTAGTGTTTAATTTTGTATTTTTTTCTCAATCGCTTGAAGAGATTTAGTGTAGAAAGAGGTTTCTACCCTCTTGCCTTGATGGAGTCAGCTGGTTACTAAAAAGGTCATTACAATGAAACTTATTCAGACCCCAGTAATTGGAAATCCGAATGGTTATGTGAATGTTTGAAGTTTCTGAGCATTTTTAAATGCTTTGTGAACATAAATTACTGAGTCTCATTACACATACGTATCTTAGTAAAATGAAGAGGTCATCTGAAAGCCTTTACTAGACAATGTTTTGAGTTCAATTTAATGTATATAGCTAATGTTAATGGAGTGTATTTCCTTAAAAACATCCTGCATTTCAGAATCAGATTAGCAAGTTGTTGCAGCTTTACAGATGTTAGTGAGCGGGAGTGTTTGTCAGATGCTTTTAGATCATGGCATTCACGCCACTTATTCCTTTAAACAGGCCACCACCTTGCTCACGATGGACAAGTACGCAGCCGACGACATTCCCAGCATCAACAGCACCTGCTTCAAGCTGAACTCCCTGCAGCTCCAGGCCTTGCTGCAGAACTACCACTGTGCGCCCGACGAGCCCTTCGTCCCCACGGTGAGTGGGAGGCGCCGCGTCTCCGCCCAGCATGGGCCGTGTTTGCACAGGGGGGCTGGGTAAAAAGAAAAAGGAAAACTTCTCTACTCTGTTACCTCCTTTTTTAAATAAGATAATTCATTTAATCATCGTACAAGGACAGTTTTGCTGTTGGTATCTGTATGTGCTAGGGTTCAGTGCAGGAAGTAGAAGCGACATCAGCATCTTAAGTAGAAAGAGATCTAATTCGGGGAATCAAGTGCTTGGAAAATCATCGGAAAGCCAGGGAGAGGAAGTGGGGAAGTTGCCCTGACACTTGAGTTCAGGGGCGCAGCACTCCGGCCTGAGGCCCTGAGGCCCGAAAGCTGCTGCCCCAGCCCTAGGCCGCCCGCCCTGCGCCACAGGTTCCGGGTACTGAGTCACGTCGCCGAGTGTGCTGCCAGCAGCAGCTGCAGGGTCTCCCCAAGGGGCTGCCTCCCAGGCCTGTGCGGAGGTGTCTGACTGGTAAATCCAGATTCCCCTCCAGAGCAGAGTCTAGAGTTGGGCATTCCCCCCAGAAGGAACGGGGTGAGAAACACAGTTCACAGCGTCTGCTGGCTGTTTATAGAAAGGCTGTGTAAACCCACCATCACAGTTACCATCAGCTTGATACAGGCATCTGAGAATTAGATGGGGAGGTAACCTAAACAGATGGATAGATTGGTCTCCTCCACTGAATTTATGCCAACAAAGACATGTACAAAGTAGCTGAAACCTGGAGACCACCACCTGCTCCCCCAGCAATGCCGCATACACACGGGCCATGTCACAGTCACAGGAAGGGATGTTGACACCACCATGGAAGGAGCAGGCCGTGGCCACACAGCAGCTGGGTGGGTGTTACGATGTGATCTGCACAAGAGAAGTCAAGTACCAGGTCTGAACAGCGTGCTTCTGTCTGTGACTTCCAGGGACACACGGGCAGACTTAGGGGTGGAAGCCTGGGCAGCAGTGACTTCGGGGACGAGGGGAGGGGAGTGAGGGCGACTTGGAGGGTGTGACGTTCCGTCCCTGAACCGGATGGTGGTCAAGTTGGTGTGTTCACTCCATTCCACTGTGCCGTTAGGGTTTGTGAACTGTGTGTACATTATTGAACCGTAAGAGTTTCTAAACAAAAATCATTCATAAACCCATAATGCAGAAACTACATCTGCATAAGCTGGGAATAGATATTTTTATCTTAATTTTTTTTATATTTAACATTGTGTGAACTTTTCCCCTGTGTCGTTAACTGTGAAAATAGGGTTATAGCAACTGGACGTTGCAGAACTGTGCAAGGGAAAATTGATGACTTTTGAAAAGGGAAAAACTCATCTTGTGATTGAACAGTTTCTTTCTGTTTAAAACTACACATTTTTTGAACTGAATCATGAATATCTTTAGTTCATGTGTGGAGAGTATGTACTCCGCTGGCGGTCACTGAATCATTGATCGGGTCACTCTCCCTGTGGGGCCCTGTGTGTGTGTGTGAGGCCACACCGTGGGCAGTCAAACATTGTTAAAAAGACCTGTCGGTCAGCTGCACCATCACTCAGCACCCCTTTCGTTCTACGCCCGTTTCCCGCCCAGGACCTGGTGGACAGCGTGGTGGCTGTTGCCGAGAACACGGCCGACGAGCTGGCGCGCAGCGACGGGCGGGAGGTGCGGCTGCAGGAGGACCCTGACCTGCAGCTGCCCTTCCTCTTGCCGGAGGACGGCTATTCTTGCGATGTCGTCAGAAACGTCCCAAGTGGCTTACAAGAATTTTTGGACCCTTTGTGCCAGAGAGGTAATTAGCGTTTGCCACACCCGGAGTCTGCATCGTGACCTGCACTGAAGTGAGCATCTTGCTAGTTCTGTGTTCGTACACGGCTGCCCACTCTGTGGAGCGCTGTGTGTGCTTCTGGAAAAGCTGGTGTTGCGGTGACTCGGAAGGAGCTGTTTTGTGGTGACGTGGGGTCGTGGTGGCCGCCCTGCAGCCCTGCTGCGAGCATGTGCCCTGTTCCCAGGGTCGGTTACAGTGTGCCTACGCTGGTAGGAGGGGCCTTTACTGCAACTCTATTCTCGGTCTTTTTACAATCCTCGTTGCGTGATTTAGCCTCCAAACCGAACTCTACCTTTGTATTGGTGCCACCAGAGTAAAGTAGTTAAGGGCAGCACAGGCTTGGCCCCAAACGGCTTGCGTTCTGACCCCACCCTGTCACCTCCGCCTTCTCACTTGCGCAGGGACCTGTTGACCGCGCCCACCTCGCGGGCTGTGGGTTGAGCACCAGGGACTGCAGCCCGAGCGAGGATGCTGGGCTTGCCTGCACATGCGGGCCCCGCTCCGGCGTGCTTGACACCAGTACAGCTCATCTCCCCGTCCTAGTGACACCCACCTGCATCCTCTTGCTGATGCACGTTGATGACAATCAGGCATGCCTCAGAGACATTGTGGGTTTGATTTCAGGCCTCTGCAGTAAAGTGAATGTTGCAGTCACGAAGTCCCATGAATTTTTTGGCTTCCCAGTGCATATAAGTTATGGTTACGCTATACTGTAGCCTGTTATGTGTGCAAAAGCATTATGTTTGCGGGAAAAAGTACATACCTTCATTAAAAAATTCTTTATTGCTAAAAAATGCTAACCATCAAAAAAAAAACGCTATGCATCACGTGAGACTTCAGCATGTCATAGTCATCAGATATCACAGATCACCTAATAGATGCGATGATAATGAAAAAGTTTGAAATATAGCGAGAATTACCAAAATGTGACAGAGACACAGAGTGAGCAGGTGCTGTTAGAAAAATGGCACGTGTAGACTTGCTCCATTAATTTATATTAAAACAAACAAACAAACACCACTTTTGCAAAGTGCAATAAAATGAGGTCTGCCTGTACCACAGTTACAGCTGAAGCATGAGCTTTTAATCAGACCAAATTTCAGTTCCAGCCTGCTGTTGTTTGTAATGTGGAACACAAATGAGCAGAAAAATAGACCCAAAATTTGGGAGTTAATTTAAGCAAAACAAAAGGTACGTAAGTTTAGTGAGTGTGATTTTTTTACTTCAATATTATTTCACTCACCACAATAGATTTTTATGTCTTCAAAGGTTTTGATAGTTTTAAAAAAGTCATTTCACAGAGGCTGCTGCTTGTGCTGATGGGCGTTGGTACAGCAGCCGTCACGTGCGTCTGCAGCCCTCCCGGAGCCGGCCGCAGCGCTGTCCTCCGGGGCGCAGGGAGGGGTGCGGCTCTCAGAGCAGCCGCGTGGGGGGTGAGAGCGGCAGGCAGGAGTGGACAGGGGCCCTGTGTTGGGCTCTGATGCTGAGACTGGCGGGGGTGCAGGGGGGCAGGAGGGCGGGCGGCAGGCGGCAGTCAGGTGCAGGGTGTCCCTGAGCCAGGAGTGCCTGTTGGCAGAGCCTGCGGCCCACCAGAGTGATGGGCCCGAGGCAGCAGCTGCCGTGGGCTGCCACGTGCACCGCTTCTCACGTCTGCCCCCGGGTGTCCTCATGGCACGGCCCCCCACCACCACCCCGCCCTCGGAGCTTGTACATCTGGGCTTGGTCCCTGCCCTCTGGCTCTGAACCTCGCCCCATCACCCGCGGGGTTGGAGCACACCGACCTGGCGGGCACGCCGTCACCTGTGTCATTATGGTCCACGTTGTTACTCTGTATGTTCGTTCCTCTTCCTACTGCCTAAAATTCCACGCTTGAGTTCCAGCCAGGCATCCCTTTGCCCGGAAAACCTCAGCCACCGTCCCCACGAGTGGCTCTTATGTTCTTTTACGGTGTGCTGTGGCCGCGTTTGAACGTGTGTGCATGTCCATCTTCCGAGCTGGAGCATGCATCCTACGGGACAGGCCTTCACGTGCCGCGTGCTCGGCCAGGCTGCTTTTTAGGACCTTGTGAATTAGTCTGCAGGAGGCTCATTTACTAGCTTCTGTCAAATACGTGTAAGTCGAGTGTGTGCAGCTGCTGGGTTTGCAGTAGGCGCTGTAGGGTAGACACTGGCCAGGCGGGGAACAGTGGGCTCCTGGCTTGGTGCTGGTGTTTCCTCCGTGATTGCCCTCGGGGTGCCTTGATGACTGGCTGTGGGACACGTGTGCTGTTGCATCATGGCCTTGGCACCCCCGTGTCGTTTCATGCTTCTCAGATGATAATGGAGCCTTGTACAAAGGTGCCTTTAGAAGACTTACAGAGAACTGGGTGTTTTCTTTTATGACCTCAGCCTTTTTAATTCTTCATACTCAATTCTCTGTAAGGCAAATAAAGAACCACTGTGTGCTCTCGGTTCATAGTCCTTCTGTTTCTCGTACAACACAAGTCTGAGAGAGAAGTGCATAAAACCAGTACAGACTCATCCCTGAGCTGAGGCGCATTCCTTAGGCTGAGAGCCACACGTCGTCTTGCACGTGGTCCAGACATTGTGGAACTTGACGTTTGAAAAAACAAGAAAATGAATTACAACTGTTGACATTTCAAAACCACGATAATTAAGATTCCCTAAAATGGGAGAGAGAAGTAACTTGTAGGTAATAGTTCATTGAAGCAGTGGTTTTTTTTTTAAAAAAAAAAGGACTAAAGCTGAGTCAGATTAGCTTATATGTAATTGTAACCAGTATATCTGTGTGTCTTCTTTGCCCTCTACACAAACAACCGCACGATTGTCCAAAAACAACAGCCGGAATGACCCTTGCTGGGGCAGCCCTGGCGCAGACGGGATTTTCTGCTGGGCGCACCAGGCCCAGGTCGCCAGGGCCAGGCCCGTCTGCTCACCGTGCTGCGCGTCAGGCCACGCTGTAGAGACCAGGGCCCGGAGGACCCGTGTAACCGGAGGAGGCCTGTTGTAGGGTGTCTGGGAGCACTGTGCGGTCTGATGGAATGAGAGTGCCGGGGCTCAGTTTGTAAAGGTGTCACCTGTCCCCGGTGAAGGTGTCAAAGACACTCTAAAATTTTATAGAAGGGTGATTCTAAATTTTATTGGGAAGAAATTTGAGTGTGACTTACGAGAAGATTTGGACACAGGATAATGAGACGAGGCCCGTCTTACCCCAGGATTGCTGTACGAGTGAGAGAACGTCGTGGCCGTGAGGCACGCAGCCCCATGTCTGCAGGTGTGGGAGGCACCCTGTGCGTGTCGTTCTCCGGTCCCTCTTCCTCTCCTCTTATTGGAGACTCGCTACCACCGTGGAGCTCTGAGTCGAGCAGAGGAAGTCGATGAGCGGGGAAGCAGCCATGGTGCAGCTCTGTGATTTCTCATGGAAGGGGGAGTGGCTCTTTGGAGCAAAGAAGATGGGAAACTGCCTTCATTTTTCTCCTTGGTGCTGAAATTCCACTGGGCCAAAGCAAATATGTGACCTTAGCTTTCTGAACAATTTGGTTGTCACGGGGCGTGGAGGTCGAGTGAGGACGGAAAACGTCGTCAGGTGTTAGCGGGTGGTCCTTACGCGGTTTCGCTTGGGGAAGATCAGTGGCCCGACGAGGCGTGCTTCTCATCCTTACAGCTTGCGTATTTCCTCCCCAGGGTTTTGCAGGTTGATTCCTCACCCGCGCTCCCCAGGTACTTGGACCGTGCACTTTGAAGGAGCGGATCATGAGAGCCACCTGGTGCGCGAGAACGCGGAGCTGGCAAGTATTGTGGGGTGATGGTTGGGCTAGAAACAGAAGCGGGTCCTACGATCTGAAAATATTTTTTATTTTCAGTTCATGTCTATACAGTTTTGTGTATAAACAATGATAGCTTTAAAAATAAAGACTATACCCACGGTTACACTGGCCATAATACGTTATTTTAAAAATATACTGATATGATAGCCTTAATGGGTTTTGTCAGAAAATTTTTCCTAGGTTAAAAATTTTTTTTTCTTTTTTCTAGTTAGTTCTGCCTTGTCATAAATAAGTATCAAATTATTTACTACATGTTTTATATCTTTTTGAAAGAGTGGTCAATCTCAGTATTTACTAGCCTGATAGATTTTAAGGAAAATTCTGCCGTGCTTCATACAGAGTTTTAACAAGAAAGAATGATTTTCCGAGTCTTAGAAGGTGACGCCACATCAGAGTTGTTTCACATGACATCCAGAAAACACAAACAAATGAAATTTTTACTTTTGCACTTTCTTGTTCAGTTTCATTTATCTTAAATTTTACCTCCAACATAATTGCCATTGCCACCTCTCAAGCCACTTACGGGTTCAGAGGAGCAGGCAGATGTGAGCACACGCTTGAGCGCCTACTGTGCAGAGGGTCAGGGTGTCGCGTGTGGCTGGGTGTGGCAGTTCAGTCACCTGCCTGCCTGCCCTGAAGGCACGAGGCGGACCAGTGCACCTCGGCCGAGGTTCGCAGATTCATGGCTGTGAGAAACAACCATGGCTCTTCTGAAGCTTCAGAAACTCTTGCAGTATTGAGGTTACCAAGTAGAATTCACCAGAACTGTGCCTGTACTCAACCTGATTTCTAAGAAAACTTAGAGTATGTAAGGTGGCAGTACTTAATATAAGTAAAGAATGTGATGTATATTTTGTATATCAAATTCAAAGTCATTATTTTTGCTGAGTAGCAGACTTTAGATTTGAGCAGGTACTGTATCTATCTCTGAAAACTGAATTAGCTGATGATCGCTGTCACACCAAGTAGAGAGCACGTTTAGCTGCTGCTGCAGTGAACTTGCTGCCGGTACTTTGTGTTGACCTGGTTAGCTGTTTGTCAGTTCCCAGGTAATAGCAAAATTTTTAATTCCCAAATTTTATAGGAAAACAAGTACCTTAGATGGAATCTTTCTAGTTCTTCATGTATCCTTCAGGAGGTTTCAGGTCTTGATTTTTTAAAAAGTTTTGTCACCTAATCTTGTTTATTTCGCTTGAAATATTCTCATACAGACTTTGGTTCTAAAGTAGCCGACCACGTGTGTACCTGCCACTTCTGGGCACTGCGCCTCCACACTGCGTGTGTAATCCTCTCGGTGTGTACGTGGCGGTGGTTCTCCTCCGTGATTTTGTTGACTCTCGGTCGAGGTGTGACGTGTCTGTCACACGAGACGTCAGTGCATAATTCCACTTCCTCCTTCGCCTACGGGTCTGCTGGGGCAGTGCCTGGGGCACTCGGGGCTGTGGCCCCGCCGCGGGCGCGCACGGTGCGGAGCACTTAGGACCGCTGCCTGGGCCTTGTTCTGCCTTATTTTGCTGTGTGAGAGACGGGGGTGGAGATCGACTCTGTCACAGCCAAGATGAGTTTAATTTCTTCTTTAAAGGCGCCTAGAAACGTGCTTTGAAAGGAAATAAAGTGAACACTTAGCTCTGTCTTTATGGCCAGGTCTTTCCACGTGACGGTTGCATTAGGCTTAGTTTTATTCTGTAAGTGAAGCTCCTTAACAGCACTTCAGCAGCGTTTATGACGACTCCTCTTTCAGGCTCTGGTGTCGGGAGTGAGTGTTCACGTGAAGAGCGTCTGTATCATTTTTTTTTGTTTTTTTTTTTACTGTTTCCTTTCCCGCTCCCCTTCATTCCCCCACCCCCACGGGAATACGAGTGGTGTGGAAGCCCTTCTGTGTCAGCTGCACAGTAAACTTTTCTCTTTGTCCTTTAGGCTCAGCCTCTGAGGAAAGAACCTGAAATAATCACTGTGACCCTAAAAAAGCAAAATGGAATGGGCCTTAGCATTGTTGCTGCAAAGGTAGGACGCAGCTGGTGGGTAAGAGCAGCCACACTGCATTCCTTACGCCTGGAGTCAGCAGCTGTCAGGGCCAAGCTGTCCGCTGGGCGGCCTCCTGCGTGTGGGAGGCATGGGCCCTGACACCCTGCTCCGTGTGCGTCGGGGCCTGGGCTCCTGCTCCCGAGCAGCGTGCTGGCTCTGGTCTCCGGGGGCTCCCTCCAGTGGGGAGCTGGGCCACCGTGGGCTGTGGGGGAAGTGACAGCCAGTCCCCACTGGCGTTTCGGGTGACCCCAGACCTCTGCTGGGGAGAGGGGAGAACACAGGTGCTTAATTGATTTTAAAGATGTGACTGGCACTATGAGAGTCACACCACAGAGAGGGGGTTTGGAACAAAAGAGGAACATGATGAACCTGAGATGTTAGGATGCCACGTGTGGGGCCAGTGTGTAGTCGGATGACGGGCTCTGGGACTGGGGAGGTGGGCTTCGGTCAGGGGTCAGTGGGCGGAGCCAAGCCTTCCCAGCGCCTGCGTGGCAGGTGCTGTCTGGGGCGCAGTGGCCTGGTTCTGAAGCACTGCGTCTGTGGGCTCCCCCACCATGGGCCTGGAGGTGGGTGTGGCCTCTGACCCAGCTCCCAGTCCAGAATTCACAGGGACGCCCCCTGATAAGGCTGCTGCTCGTGGGCCGTGTTTGCAGACTGTTGTAACTGGATGACCCACAGCTCAGATCCTGGGGGCCTGGATGGGAAAGAGCGCCCGCAGACAGGCTTCTCTTTGCTCACCTACTGAGTCAACAGTGTTAGAATGAAAAGTGCCCTCCCACACTTCAACATACAGGGAAGAGGCGACCTCCACGTTTTCTGTTGCGTAAAATCTAATTTCAGGTCCTTCTCTCACCTGAGATGTGAAACCCTCCTCTGCAGGGTTATTCACCTCTTTCAGCATGAAGCTGCCTGTTTCTGTAAATGTAGGTCTGGTCTACCTGACCCCTTCCCTCTGACACCGTGTCCTGGCGCTTGGTCACTCCCTTGCCCTCCCCTCAGGTGGACCCCTGGCCTCACCAGGCGGCCAGCTGTGAGTGGGCAATTAGAACAGGGGCCAGACGGGAAGTCACAGTCCAGCTTTACCCCCTGGCCTGCGAGTGCAGACAGCAGACAAAACAGTAGTGTGGCAGCCCCAAGATTCCACCCTCCCTGGGAGTGGTCCCTGGTGGGGATCAGGTGAAGAGCAGGGGGACGTCCTCTTGCTGCCATGAGGAGCCTGGAGCCAAGGTCTCCTGCCTTTTTATAGCCAGGTAGCAAAGAGGAGAAAGCCCTGAGCTGGCAGGGGCAGCCCCGTGCCCAGCCCGGGCAGGAGCATGGCTGGCCGCAGGCGGTAGCGCCCCGGGTGGGCTGAGGGTGCTCTGCTCCCCTGGGAGGCCTGCCGGGCGGAGCCTTGTCATTGCCTGGGGTTGGTAGTTGGGCCCAAAGGGAGCCAGACTCCTGGTCCTCACCACCCAGTGCTGACCGAGTGCTCCCCGCCGCCTCTGCCCACCTCCAGGCTGTCGGCCACACACCTGTGACGGGCCTCTCGTTTGTGGTTCCCGGGGCTGCGCCTGGCTGCCTACCCCGTCCCGACTGATGGCTTCTCCGCTGTGCGGCGTGGAGCCCCTCTGAGCTCTAGCGTGTGCTCTGGGCATCTGCCTTCGTACCCTGAGGCGTCAGAAGGAAAGTGTTCTCTCTGTGAAATCAAAAAAGAAAGTCAGAAGAATGTAAACGACCCAGAATCCTTGCTGTCCTAAAAGGGCTTGTGACCTGTGGTCAGAGGCAAGTATAGCCTCACAGCGCTTGGGGGCACACAGGGGTCCGTCTCAAGGTCGTGGTAGTCGAAAGATGGGTTTCCTCGCGTTTGAGTGTGCTGGAGACTGAAGTAGCGGTTAATCGTTAAGATGATATGATTCTGGGAGAGGATGTGACATGCCTCACGTGTGAGGTTAGGGTGTGACGTTCATTTTTGATCTTTCAGTCTCTAGTTTTTTTTTTTTCCTTGCTTCCTGTACTAAGACATTTTAAAAGATTCGTTTTAAAAAAAACTGGAAAATAGAGGCGTTAATAATATTTCTAACTAGGATATAGCATTATGGATCTGGGGCTTACTGGGGAGTGTAGACAGTTGCAAGTCAAAGATGAGCTTCTTCCCCACCAGAGCCACATGGGGAGCATGGCTGAGTGCACATCTACACGGAACCACAAAGCAGAGAGCCCCCGCCGTGAGACTCACACGCTGGGGCCCGCCCCTTCCTTTCCGGGGACCAGACAGCACCTCCCTTTTCTCAGCGGGGGTTGGGGGGCATCCTCTTCGACATGTCAGGAATTTTCCCCCTGCTCTTTCTGGTCTTTGCAGACGTCTTCCGTAGAAAAGAACTGGAACAAAAGTAATATGAAAAGATTTTTGGAAAGAGATACCAGACTTCGTCCAAAGAGAGTTAATGAATCTGCTTGTAAAATAGACCAAGCACATGTTTGGCTCCCGAGAAAGTAATTCTTTACCTAGTGACGTTTTCTTCTGCCAAGAATATCTGAAATCCCAGGCAACTGCTTCTCCAGTATGTACCCTCGATCCCTCAAGGGACAAGGCAAAAAAATAGAGTGAGAGAATGACATCAGGGGTCATTCTTTATTCAGGGATACTTACCCAGTATCTGAGCTCCAGGGCAGAGCAGAGATCAGTGACGGCCTTCCTGAGGGAAGGGCGGGCCGTGTCGGCGGGAATAGGCACAGACGGGGGCACACGAGTGCACAGGCTGCCGGCGCAGCCGGAGCGCAGTGAGCCGGGGAGCCTGTCGAGGCGGCCTGAGGGGAGGCAAGACCAGACCCGGTGAGCCAGGGTGCAGGCTTTCCCTGCGGGGCCAGACGGTGCACAGACGTCTGCCGGGCAGGTGTGTGGCTCCGCAGGCGTGAGAGCTGGCAGGGCAGTGCGCAGGGAAAGGGTGTGGCTGGGCCCAGTAAACACACACGGAAAGCTCCAGGGCTTGCTGGAGTTGTGGGCTTCACAAGTAGCCATCGGGGAGTTCAGATAAAGGCATCGTGTGATCAGAGTGCAGTCTTGAAAGTTTCTTCTTCCTGCTTTGTGGAGGGGTGCCAGAAGGGCTCCGAAGTACACGGGGGACCAGTAGGGAAGCTGCTCCCGGTTTTCCAGACGGGCGGTCCTCGTGGCGCAGCCAAGAAGGGAGTGGTGGGGATGGAGACAAATGTGACTCTCTTGGGACAGACGCCCTCTCAGGCCTGGCTCATCCTGTCTGCTGCTGAGGATGCCTGTCTGGGGCATCTCAGGTACTAAGACATACCTGTTGAATGACAGCTTTCAGGCTGGTTGCTGAGTTGGATACAGTGAAGTAGGGGGCAGAAATATGACAGTGCCTTCCTGGTTCTGTCTTCAGCAGCTGGGCACATGGAAGCGTTACTTCGTGTGTGTATTTGATTGCTTGATGGAGTCCGTTTTTCTCCAGTTCATTTGGAGTATCTTTGGTATTTGGAAAGAATGTTCAGCAACAGAAAACAAGTCGTTTGATTTGTACCCACTGCCAGGTCAGCCGGGGTCTGCGTGAGTCATGGTGACAGCACAGACTGGCCTTGGAGGTTCGAGGAACTGGGTGTATGGGTGTCTGCCCCGACATGGATGAGGGTGTCTCCCCTTCCGTACGCTGCTCTGTCCTCCAGGGCCTGAGCACGGGCAACCCCTGCCCTGCCGCGTGTTAGTGGCGGTGCCTGGAGCAGGCTGCTTCCCCTCCTTGCCCTCCACACGGCCACGGGGAGAGGAGCCTGGGGGGTTTGGCCCGGGCCCCAGTGATCACAGGACTGCAGTGACCACAGGGCCCCATTGCCAGTCACTTTGGCTCTCGTTCCCCGTCGCTGTGCTGCGGGTTTTCCTGCAGAGGGGCCCGCAGGCCTCCATGGCTGAGCTTCACCCCCGAAACACTTACTTGTGTCTGTGTGGTTTTGCTTTTTCTGCTATGGCCTTTGTATCTGGCTCAGTCCTTCTCATTTCTTCCTGATTAGCCTGTGGCCTCGCCGCTGTGAGCCTGGGCAGTGTTCTGGTGCTCAGCTCGCCAGCGCCCCTTCCTTCCACACTGCGGTGCAGTCTGATGAAATCCAGATGGCTTGGAGCAGCCGCGTCCAGTCCACTTTGCAAAGCCCTGCTCCTGGGGAGGCTCAGCGTGCCTCTTACTCACCAGTGGACAACACGGTGCTTCCTGTTTAATTTGGAGTTTTAAAATACAAACAATTCCCTCCTTTTTATTTTTCTGGCTCTTTTTAAAGTTTAATAAAGTACAAAGTAGAGGAAAACCCGAGCTGACTGGTTACGCAAGAGCCGAATGTTGCCTGGGTTCCCGTCAGTCGACGGCAGATGCCTTGCGGCGTGGCAGCACCCACCTCGGGACTGCGGTGGCCGAGTCTGGACAGACCAGCCGTGCTCCTTGCTGTCGTAGCCGAGAGACGTAGACCATTGCGTTTTGCAGCTGGAGCAGTTGATGTGGTCCTAGAGCTCAAAATGTGGTTCTCTGTTGTCGGAAGAGCGGGATCCGGGGTGAGTTCTCGGGGTGCTGTGGTGGAGGTGGGTGACCTGCAGACTCCAGCTGTGGGCTCCAAGGGACGCCTTTTCTTGCGCTGTGACGTGTTGAGACCTGCCGGTAATTCACTTGCTCCTGAAGCCACCACTTAATGGAGCTTGCAATTACCTCCCCCTATGTCGACTGCTCTGTCTCAGCCCTGCAGGTTCTCAAGGTTCATAAAAGTAGGAGGCTCCTGTGTGCTTTTTACACAAGGAAGAAACCCGTTCAGTTAGCCCTGCTGGGTATAATGTGAAAAATTGCTTGAGACAGTGGTAACCACGGCTGTGTAGTTTGCCGGGAGCACATACAAGCATGTCCACGGTGCAGCTGTCTTTTGGCCGCATGGCGTGGTTTTTACCATAGGCTTTCTCCAAAACCTGTTTTTTTCTAAAAGTGAACATAAAAATGACAATTTGAAAAAATTTAGGATTTTTACTGCATTATTTTAAAGTGACTGGTTAATTGAACCTTAGTTTGTGTTTTGATTGAATACTGAGTTTGTTTTGAAATCTTATTTAGTTAACTTAAAATAAAATTCTCATGCCTTAAAAAAGGAGAGGGTGAAACAGTGTTTATTAATAAACCACCTTCTCACTGTTTGAAAAGTAGGTTCCTTACATGAAGTATAATTTAGTCCTTTGGGAGATCTGAGACCTCCCCTCTCGTGCTCTTTACTGTCCTTACGGGCCACGTGGGAAAGACCTGGTCAAAGGAATGAAGTCAGGAAGTTCTCAGTTCCTTTTTAAATCAATTCCGAGGTACCCAGAGTGACTGCAGAGCTTCCCCTGTGGAAATGCCAGAAATAACTCTCCCTTAAGTTGTGTGAAATGACCGAGTACCCTGTAGCCAGTGCTCATCAAACAGTATTTTGTATTTTTGTTCTAATAGTGAATTGCATGAAAGAACAGTGTTTCACCTATTTTATAACAATGGCCTAAATCAGGTTTCCTGGGCTGCCTGAAAGAGTGAATTCAGCCACGGTATTAAAATAACAGGAGCAGTAAATGTTAATGCGCTAAAGCCGGGCCCTCCTTCCACGTGGTAGTGTGTGTGGGGAACGAAGGTGTTTGTAGAGTCACCTGAGTGAAGGGGGCTGGCGTCACCGAGGTCCAGACCCCGGCCTCGCCCGGCACCCCTGCGTGGGCGCCCCGAGGTCACCTTCCTGCCCCCACTCGTTTGAGCCACAGACACCCTGAGACTCGCGGAGCGGTGCCCTCGCTGGGGGAGCGCGCTCCACACGCCACGCCTTGCACACCTGTCTCAGGGCGGCCGTCCGCAGGGCCCGGTGAAGAAGCTGTCTGGTTTCCTTCGTTGGCCCCATGGAGAGAGGACAGGTGGCTTGTGTCCTTGTTCCGTACTTGGGCTTGCGGCACCGGAGGGGTGGCCCTGGCCCTGGCCCTGGGGGCGCTGGTAGGAGCACCGGGCCTGGGGGCGCTGAGCTCAGGCACCCGCTAGCGGGGCCTGGGGTGGAGAGGGTATCAGGAACCAGTTTTAAAACGGACGCTTTCGGCGTGAAGGTAATTCTGACCAAAAAGAGAGAGCTGAGAGCTGAGCCATACTATGTTTTTAAAACTGGTCTGAGTTTCAGTAGTTAATGAATCAGAACTAGTTGTCTGACTAGCAGTCAAGCAGCTCAGGGCAGGGGGTGGAGGGCGGAGCAGCTCGGCAGCAGACAATGGCCGGATTCATGCTGCTCCGGCTGGCGTGTCTGCCTCTGGCTGCTGCCAGGTTTTTTTTTTTATTTTTGGATTGTGTTTTAATGATGTTTTTAGGCCATTAATCATGTCATACACCCACACGCACTCAGAATTTGCTGCTGGAATTTGAGTGTGGGCTCCTTCTGATTGAGTCTCTGAGCGAGAGGTGACAGACCTGCACTTCAGTCTTTCCCAAGTGCCTGGAAGATTCGGAGAAAACGGGGCACTTGGGAGCAGCCTTTCCGAACTTGTAGCCGTTTCTCATCGGATACAGAAAGCAACTGCCTGATCAGTGCGTGTTCTTTGAATTCTGGGGAGATTGCAGCGTGGTTTCTGCCGCCTGCCATTCGTCAGGAGAACCTTTTCTGTGACGGCTCCGCCACTCCCTCTGTTCCTACCTGTCCTGCAGGTAAATTCCAGACGTAGTTTGTCTTCACCCCCTTCTCCCTCTGCCTTCTCCTTCCCTCCTCTTCTCTGCCTTTTAAGGGAAAGGAAAGCAGCTTCAAGATGTGTGTAAAGAAATGCTAACAGCGCAGGAGTGACCTTTGTTGTTTCGTTCTCGTTGCTTTTTTAAGGACTGAGCACCGAGCTCCTTGCTGTGTCTCCCACCGCCTGGCTAACGTGTGTCTAGTTGTTGTTGTCTCATCCTCGGAAACCGTGCTGAAGGGCACAGGTGCCAGACAGCAGCACTGCCCTCTTCAGTGCCTCCTGGAGGGAAAATGTGGCTTTGATATTGAAACATTTACTTCTAGTACTTAATTAAATTCCAGAATTGTATCTTGTGAAATTCATAGTTCCTGATGCCGTTGGAATATATAACTGCTGTCCAGAAGACAGTTTTTAAAAAGGAATTTGATTTGTTAAATGAATTCCAAATGCTTATACTTATTCTTTTAATTTTAATGTTTATAAATAACAGACCAAAAATGCAATAATGTCTTTTCAAATACCAGTTTAGGTACCTTTAGGCAATTAATTCTCAAAATTATTTATTCTTTACATGTTCATTTATTATACTGTGGTTGCTCTTCTCACGGTTGGAAATCAGGATGTGCTGTTAGCACACACATTATGGTGTGATCTTGCTTTTACCCAGTTATCTGCATAATTAGATTTATTGCTAGTTTCTGTGGTTACTAGTAACAGATACACTGTGAAAAGCTTACAGTTTTAAAGCAGTGCTGTCCAGTAGAAAATAGAATGTATGGGCCACATAGGTAATTTTAAATTTTCTGTTAACTACATTAAAAAGGCGAAAAGAAACAAGTTAACTTTAATAGTGTGCAATATATCCAAGTTGTGATTTCAACATGTCGCAGCACAAGTCATGAATGAGATGTTCTAGGTTCTCTTTTCCATATGAGTCTCTGAGGTCAGGGATGTTTCGTGCTTACTGCACATTTCAGTTCGGGCTCCCACACTCCAGTGCTCTGGGGCCACGGCGTGCTGCTAGAGTGTCCCATGTCAGTGCACCAGCGTCCAAAGAGCACTTTGTCCCTGCCCCTCTAGTTGGCATTGGTCAGTGCTGTGTAGTTGATCTCTGCATTCTTTTAATGATACATGTGACCCATTGATGCAGAGCAGCAAAAAGCTTTAACTTCCAGACCCCATTTTTATTTTTTAACGTAGAAGAATTCGTTTAATAAGTTTTTTTAAGTTCAGTCTTACTAGGCTAGTTTGTGCATTGTTGTGTAGAAATAAGGCTTAAGTTAAGTGGTTTCATATTTCTGAAATGAATAAATTTTGTTTCACTCATTTTTTATCATAGTCTATCACAGTCTTATTTTTATTTGAATGAAACGGGGCCAGTGGCAGGAGAGCCCCGTAGTGTTAAGGAGTGATTGTGACTTGGTGCCTTACATGGCTGGCCTGTCCCCAGTGCAGATGGCATTTGGCAGGGATGGAGCAGAGCGTCCTGGCTCTTCTGTGCACCTGCTGCAGCCACGCCGCCCCCGCGGGATTGAGGCACTGGGTCACCCTAGAGTCGCTCCAAGATTGTGGTCTTTGGGGTTGAAAGTAACTACCCGTGTTGATCTGACACGTGTATAGTTAGAACTCCTTAGAGCTCATTCACCTCCAGGTGCACTCATCTGTGACTTTGTTTTTCTGAAATAATTACCGGTGCAACTGTCGTCGATCTGTACAGCAGTTTCATTTACAATTCTTATGGCCAGTTTACAGCCCCGAGCTACACGTGAAGTCTAGGTGAGATTTATTTCAAATAGCAGAAGTGGGAGGGAGCTGGCATGGAAAGAGGGAGGGGAGTCTCCCCGGAGACGGCCAGTCTGCAGGAAGGGAGCGCGACTGGGAACGGGGACATGGGGACAGGCGTGCACGCAGAGCCATCTGTGAAACAGGGAATACTCACCAGGTCAGTGTCAGTGCAGGGTTAGACCCCTTTTGGAAGATTCAGACGCCAGCCAGAGTTCGCCTGCTTCTTGGCGGGTTACTGATGTGTCCCCTTACCCCCAAGGGTCTTTTTAAAAGTAGTCGTATTTCAGGACACGTTGTCGATGACTTTTCATTAAAGTCGGTGTCTGTGGCCAGCCTTAAGTAGACCGCGTAGGTGCCGGTGGTCCTTCTGAGTCATCTTCTCGGCTGAAGGCCTGCTGTGATAGGAGGTGTACTTACGAATTGAGCTTATTTAGAATGAAAAGAAGTGATGGTAACTTCGTGACTCCCATCCTGTGAGAAAATGGAGATACATTATCTGTGGTTTCCGAATGGCTGTGCTTTCTCTGCCACGACCCGACAGCGGGGGGCTGGTGTCCCTGCCTGAAGCAGTGCGTTCGGTGTCACACTCAGGAATGCTGAGGTTTCTAACTTTCTAAACCACCGGTTTTGCCATGTTATCGGTGCTGTGTTGCCAACTTACATTTAATGGATGTGGCAGCAGCTAACCTGCTAATGTACTGGTTCCAGAAGATTCTGGATTTCCTCACAGCAGGTTATAAATAAAGGAGTGACCATGGTGTAGAGGCCAGCTGCAGGGACTCGGGGATGCTCCCCGGGAGGGAGTTGTGGGGAGGAGCCGTCTGCACCAGTCCTGAGGGAACAAAGAGGATCCCATGGGAACCTCAGTGAGCCAGAGATTACACCCTGCCTGACGTGGGAAGGCGAGTGGGCTGGCAGGTGGTGGCAGGTGAGCCTCGGAGTCAAGTGAGAACAGGGTTTTGGCAGACCCATTGCATCTCAAATTTGCTTTGTGTGGAGAGCAGCATAAACAGGGCAGGACCACAGCAGGGGTCGAGGTGGGCACCCCGAGCGGGAGGCAGGCGGCGGGCGGCCGGGGCGCGGGTCAGGAGGGCTTTGCCGGAGGCCTGCTTCAGGAAGGGCGGTGTCTGAGCGGCCGGGGAGGGCCCAGCGGGTCCGTCACGAAGAGACATTCCTCATTGTGCCAGAGTCTTTCTGAAATGTGTAATGTGAACGAATGCCTGTTTGAGGATGTGATTGTGACGGTGCTGTCAAATATCTATATTTCAGGATGAGTTTCTTGACTGTTTAAACTAGATTTTTTAAAATTCTGCATTGCATGTTATGTATAATAAATTATTGAAAAATATTACAGGATTTGAGGTTTTATTTAAATACTGTTTGCAGTTCACATGGAATCTACTGAATTTAAGCTTGTGTATTGGTTTTCCAAAATTCAGAGCAGTTCTGAAATAAGAGAGCCTAGTGGTTACCCTCAAGTGTGTAATTTCTGGTCTAAATGAAGAGGTTGAAAACAGGAAGTGATACTGCAGTGAAACTGCAGTTTATTGTGAACGTGAAACACAGACAGCGTCCTGGAATGAAGACTGTCGCTAACAGGAGCTGACTGCCACGTAGCAAAGTGCACACATGTAGGTTCTTGGTTCATTAGTTGGGAGCAAAACAGTATTTTTCTCATTCTTACTCTGTTTTGTGACTTTAAAAAGGTTAAAGTTTTCTTATTGCAGTTTATATAAATAGATTTTTTAAAAGTAAATGAGGTTTTTTTCTTTATTACTAGTAAGTTTATGAAGCATCCCAGAATTGGGGGAGGAGGGCTTGATTTATTGTTTTAAAGTATCCAAATACGTATTTGGTGTTTTATTTACATCCGTGTTACTAAAAAATGCTGTATTATTAGTATTACTGCTAGAGATTTTTCTTGTCAAAGATGGTAGTAATTGATTATCTTATTAAAAGTATCTAAATTGTAAGGACAGTATTGCATTACCAACAAATGATGCTTGTGAAAATGTAGTAAGTAATGCACTACCAACTGGCATTCCAAGTTTAGTGAACATTGCTTTTTATATCAGTCAAATGGAAAACAGAAGAAAAGGTAACGATACTTTTAGGACCCTTTTGAAAAAAAAAATTGGCCTAGCTACAACAAAATAATTGTTTAGCATTGCAGAAAAAGAAAAAGAGGGATTTTCAATGCCTTGATCAGAAGTATTATTGGGCGACCAAAAGGAAACTACTCTAGAATATGAGCCCCGTGGAGGGGAAGGGGTGTCTGTTTTGCTCACTCACTGGTCCAAAGGGCTTAGGGCATGTGAGCATTCAGTGACTGTCTGCTGAGTGAAACTGTCTTTCAGACAGCTGAACTCAACAGGTCATCACAGATTACATGAAAATATGGAATATCATTCAAAGAAATCATGTAAAAGGTTCTGTAGGAGGGAACGCCCCATTTAACAAACGGGCCCGTAGGGACTGTCCTGGGAATCATTTCCCGCGTTGCAGCTCAGGTCCCCAGGCTCAAGAAACCTGGTATTGGTATAAATGAGGTCAAGTGGAAGGTATACTGACTGTTTTTTTTGCCACATGATACATAAAATTCATTTATGTAAAATGTAATGATACATAAAATGCCATTTATTGAGTGATTTTATGTATATATGTGTATATGTCTATACACGTGTGTGTATATATATTTTGTGTATGTGTGTGTGTGTGAAATTTCAAGTTTACAGAAAAGTACCAGCTTTACCAGCTGTGCCAGCACGTGGTGGAGGGACCCCGGCAGGGAGTGGGGCCCTGGGCTGCTGTGTCGTGTTTAAGTGCCGAGCGAGTCACGAGGGCGTCTGGCCAGGGGTCCGGGACTGGGCAGCAGAGCTGCAGGGAGGTGGTGAGGTGGTTGTGGACATGCAGGTGGACAGACAGACAGACAGACAGGGGGGCTGAGGGGAACAGTCGGAAAACCTAGGCCAGAGGCTCAGGAGCTGCAGAGAAGAACACTGATTTTACTTACCATGTGTAGAACGTTTATAAAATCAGCTCCCAGATAATGTGACCACAGGAATTTGAAATGGACTTGTTTTGTTGAATTGAGACACTGTATATGGTTCTCAGAGGGACTACGTGACAGATGGGGTCAGCCTCGGGGAATCGTGCCGTCTGCTGGGTTTTCCCGCGGCTATCAGAGGGTGGGACTCGGTGTGCCAGCGGTCGGCCGGTGCTCTTTGAACCTGCACTGTTAACTGCAGGGGGAGATGAAGGGGTCTCTGGGGGAGGGTTAGCAGTCCCAGAGTGTTGCAGAAAAGGTGTTTCAGTTCAGTCACTGGTTGAACTGTATCTGTGTAACTTTTTGTAGTACCATCTTGCATTTTTGCTTTTGTGACACAGTTTCATAGGTATTAAAGTTCTGAGCTGAGAAATATGTTCTCCGCTGTAGAATACTGGCAGTAATGTTCAAGTGAGATTTCATACATGTGAAGGCTTCCTTTGGTGGTTTTTATCAACAGCTGCAAATTTTGATTTTTATAGTGGAGTTGTAACGCCCTCATAGAAACCGGTGGCTCTGTGAGGCAGCTGCACGTGTCGCCTGGGTTGTCCCGGAAGCCCTCGCCCTTCCGTGAGCCAGCGTGCGGTGAAGCCGCAGCGCACCCGTGTGGGCTGGGGCCTGTGGCTGCGGCGTTTATTTAGGCCTACAGCACGATCCCTGAATTGCTTCGGTGCAGTATTTTCTGCATAGGCTGTAGCTAAGTCTCTCTTCTTGTTGGCCACAAGAAGCCTTTCCTTGTTTGAAGTTTGGGCTCTGCGCGTGGAGAGGGAGAGGTGCGGGGCGGCGTCGAGGGCCGGGATGCAGGAGCGCCGTGATGGCTGCTGGGCCCCGAGGGGCCGACGGTGCCTGCCGTGGGCCTGTTCGCTCGTGCTTGTGGCTGAGGACTCAGTACAGTGACCTCTGTGTTTCTGTTTTTGTTTTACTTTGCAGAGTATTGTATTTCTTACTGTTCTTTTCAGTGTAGTTTTTCTCCCCTGTTTTTGTCTAGGGAGCTGGGCAAGACAAGCTTGGGATCTACGTCAAGTCCGTTGTGAAAGGAGGCGCTGCAGATGTGGTTGGTATACGTTTTAAAGACGTAGACTCAATGCGTCATGTATGTGACAAGTGACGTGAACGGTGCTTTCAGTTTGTTGTGAAAGCGAGTCTGAGCATCTTTCTCACTGGCTTCTCTCCCCCTCGCCCCCCTCCCCCGCCTGCCCCGCCTGCCCCGCGGTGCCCAGGACGGGCGGCTGGCTGCCGGCGACCAGCTCCTCAGTGTGGATGGACGGAGTCTGGTAGGACTCTCTCAAGAAAGGTATCATTTGTTTGTTTGTTTAAAGCTTAATATTAGCACTTTTAGGGCTATTTGTCATTAAGTTTTGGAATTAGAAGATTACAAACAACACTAAAAAGCTGTACATGGCATTTCATTTATTAGCAAATTACATATTTTAGTCTGAATGTGTTTCTTTGACTCTTAGTGCTTCCTGAAATTTCTGAGGACAGTCTTACTGTTCTCAATATGATGAAAGGAGGTGTGTGTGCAGTTGACTTTCAGAGGGAGGGACTCTGGCTGGCGGTCGGAGATTTACCCAGACTAGCGGTGAGGCCGCCATGGGTGCTCGGCTGCTGCCCTGAGCACGGGCTGCAGCGCTGGCCTGGGCCAGGTACCCCCAGAGAGGCACCAGCGTCTCATTGCTCTTACAGTTGTGACACTGTCTTCCTAGGGCAGCAGAACTGATGACAAGGACAAGTTCCGTGGTGACGCTGGAAGTGGCAAAGCAAGGAGCCATTTATCACGGCCTGGCCACCCTGCTGAACCAGCCGTCGCCCATGATGCAGAGAAGTAAGGGCCGGGCTGGGGAGCTGGTCGCTGTCCCCCGTTGGCTGCTGCCCGTGGGCGCAGACACATATTGACCACGTATATGCGCAGCTTTCCCGTCGTGACCCTTCTAGTGCCACAAATCCTGGGCAGCGGGCACTGTGGTTTTCATTGTCCCAGTGGTACAGGTAAGGGCAGGAGGGCGAGCACACCTGAGCGCATGCCCAGGACAGCGAGCTCGCGCTCTGCTGTAGCCACAACCAGGTGTGGTGGTTCGCCAGCTCCCCCAGGAGCCGCTGACTTCACCTGCACAGACCCCGGGGAAACGCAGACGGTCTGCACACGGTCAGTAGTAAGGCGAGGAGCGATGTTTCAGTTTCGACAGGCAGACACGGGGTGTGTGGTCTTCAGAGGGCGGGTAGAGCGCTCTCCTGAAGGACTGTTCTCGCATGTGGGTGTGAGCAGGGGCCAGTCTCGCATGTGCAGAGTTAGGACGGGGTCATCTTGTTACATACAGTTTAAGTAAAAAGCTCAGTTGTTTGAATAGTTTGTTGGTGGGAATTATGGTTTTGTAGCTACATCAGAAATCTCAGGATAAGATCAATACACATGTAGGGCTTTTCAAAGAATTAGTTCAGAAACCAGGGGAAACCTGTTATGACTTAGGTGTCTTCTAGATCATTACACACTTCGTGTTCACTCAGCTGGCCGTGTGCGTGACCTCTGCGTCCGGCCTGGCAGCTCTCCTCTGTGGGCCCGTGCGTGGGGAGGACCCGGAGGCCACAGCTGGCAGTGGCAGCAGAAGCCTCGGGGAGCCAGGCCGCTGCCCATGGAAGCAGACCTGCAGAAGGGCGCCTCAGCAGAGCGGGCCCTGTGTGACAGGTCTTGGCCTGGCACTTCCTGTGCTTTTTTCATGACATCGTGCTTAACACATGGGTTGTCTGATTTCTCAGGTTATAGTCATTTAAAGGAAGCAGACTGGATGATGAGTTAGGAATCAGTGAGGGAAACTGTTAGGTACATCAGGGTCATCGAGGAAGAAGATAAGGAAACCCAAACAGTAAAGGAGTAGTCACATCGGATGATGGCCATGCAGGGCGACAGCCCTGAGTAAAAGAATCCATGCACGTTTTACAAAGGGAAGGAAGTGTGTTTATGTTCCAGTTAAAAATCCTACTTCAAAAGTAGTCTTGTTACTTAGAACAGGTAAGCTTATGAGAAAATCAGCTCTGAAGGAGACTTTTCTCATCGGTGCCGCTTAAATGTTGCTTTATTTGAAAACTTCGAAATTTTTTGGAAGGCTTTACTCTTACGTAGAAATCACCTCATTTCTCCTGGTAAAAACAAATTCTTGCTTATGGAATTTTGAATGTTTATAGAGTCATCTTTCTTTCAAAACTGAACGGGGTGTTTAAGATGAAATCTTGACCGAATGAACAGATCTCGAATGTATTTTGATTTCAGTTTCAGATCGGCGTGGATCAGGTAAACCCCGACCAAAGAGTGAAGGCTTTGAGCTCTATAATAATTCAGCTCAAAACGGGTCACCTGAGAGCCCTCAGCTGCCTTGGGCGGAATACAGCGAACCAAAGAAGCTGCCTGGCGATGACAGGCTGATGAAGAACAGAGCTGACCACCGCTCCAGCCCCAACGTCGCAAGTGAGAGGGGTCTGGGCCTCCCCTCCCGCCTTGAGCTCCCTGGGGACGGGCGTGGTCACAGCTGGAGAGAGGAGGCACTCTAGGGTTGGTGTGTTTAATATTAAACTTTCTTTTCTGCCTCCTACCAACAGATCAGCCTCCCAGTCCTGGCGGGAAAAGTGCATATGCGCCTGGAACAGCAGCCAAAATAACATCCGTCTCCACTGGGAACCTCTGTGCTGAGGTCCGAGATGAGTGCGGGTGTCACGGCCCCAAGCCCCCAGGTCCCCCAGAGTCAGGCCCACGTCGTCTAGTGAAATGTCCTCTCGTGGCTAGCATTGTTTATGATTCCTGAGTGTTTGGGTTTTTTTCTTTTTAATATAATAGGTAAATTAGCTTTAAATTAGTAAGACTGGGCAAAACAAAATGTTTTTTATTATTCTCAGTGTAGGATCACACTTTTAATTTTGAACATGGTTTTTAAACGTACATATTTTAAAACAGATCATTGGAAAGTAAGTGAATCTACTGTACAGACTGCAGAAAGCTCGCTTCTCCTTCCCGTCTTGCAGGAGGAGCCCCCTGCACCCCGGCCGGAGGCCTACCCCGTCCCCACGCAGACGTCCACCAGGGAGTACTTCACCTTCCCCGCCTCCAGGTCCCAGGACCGCGCGGCTCCTCCTCAGAACCAGTGGCCAAGTTACGAGGAGAAGCCGCACGTGCGCACAGACAGTGATCACTCCAGCCTCGCCATCCAGGTGAGCGTCCCCTGCCGTCCCTGGGACCCGACGGGCGGGGAGGAGCTGAGTGGCTTCTGAGACACTCTGGTGTTTCCTGTAGAGCAGCGCCGCTACAGACAGAGCTCCTCCTTTCCTTCATGGTTTTCCTGGTTCCCTGAGGAAAAGAAGGGATGGGGCAGAACGCATACTGTGTAAAGGGGTTCTTTGTCCTCTTTGTGTTGGATAGTGAGATGTCGGTCACATTAAGGTGCAATTATGGTCAGTAAGGCAGGGTTCACTGATTCCGGAAGTGAGACGTGAGGACCAGGACCACATCTGCTGCACTTTGTTCCTATCAGGAGCTGTTCTGAGCCCTGGGGACGCAGAGGTGACTGCGGCCCCGCATGTGAAGCTGAAGGTGTGGGTGGGAAAGGAGCCGAGACTGAAGGACAGCATAGGATGTGCTGGTCCCCATCGGTGGCAGTGGCAGAGCCAGCTCTCAGTGTCCCCGCCGGGGGAGGGTAACGGAGCCCGCCCTCGGTGTCCCCGCCAGGGGAGGGTGGCGGAGCCCTCCCTCGGTGTCCTCGCTGGGGGAGGGTAATGGAGCCCATTCTCAGTCCCAGTGCGAGTGCTAGTGCAGCCTGGGCTCCCACGTACACTGCAACTGCCCAAACAAAACAGCTCTCTGACCCTGGGGTGAGGCTTGCAGAGGGATGTTTGGGCCAGAGGCTCCTGTGCTCTAGGGGAGGAACTGGGTGGGGGAGGAAGTGGCAGGATTCCAGGCTGGAAAGGCAGGGTGACAACGTGGAAGGGCTTTCTGGGAGAAGCTAAGGAACCAGGGTTTTGTCCAAGTTGGTAGAGAAGGAATGTCAGCATGGCTAGTTGACCTGGGAACATTATCAGATGCAGTTCCCTTTTTGGAAAGTTAACACTGGAAGATCAGGGAAAGAAATTAAATGTTTGCTTCAAGTGGGTACTGTCTAGAGTATGTAACAAGTACATGTCCCAGACAGCAAATTCTGGGAGAAAACCCGCCTTGGATTAGAGTGGTGGGAAGAGACCTTAGACTGGAGATGGTTCTGACTGAGCCTGGGAGGGTGGGAGGCGGAGAAGGGACTCCTTCCTGGGAGACGGTGTGAGTGGCAGCAAGGGGGACCTGCGGGAAGTCCAGGCGTCGGGTGCACTGTTAGCCCTTAGGATGATCTGTCCCCACGTGCCACGGACGCCCACGCCGTTTCTCTTTTATGGGAGTGATGTTGTTACGCAGCGCAGATGTGCTAAGTGCAGTTTGCTTCTGCCTCACCACATGGATAGTCACTGGGAGAGGGGGCAGGGAGACTCGGGGCCAGCATGTTGAAGGGTCACTTAGGTGGATGTGAAACCGACCATGAACTTGACGGGGCTCACGGAGGGTGGGGTGGAGTGAGTGGGCACCAGCAGTGAGATGAGGCCTTCAAGGAAGGCGGAGGGGTGGTTCAGGAGTCACTGGACTGAGAAGGTAAGCAGGTGTGTATCTGAAGGCATGAGTCTCCAAAGTTTGTACTATAGAAGTATCTGCTCTACAGATAGCAGGAAATGTGTAATGCTTTTATTTGGGCTGTAGCTTGAATGCCCAGCAGTTGAAAAACTATGTTTCTGTGCACGTAGTAAAGCCGTAAGGGAATGCTAGAAGTACATGTTTCATTTTTCTGTTAGGCTACTGTTTTTTCAAGTGATTCTTCATTTTTTTGTTCTCAGTTTGTATTTTAAGGAAAAGGAAATTATTTTTCAGGTGTGCGGTGTCAATTTCTCTTCATTAGCCAGGCAGGGAAAATGGCAGAGACTCCAAAGTTGGTGATTTTCTATTATATTAAACTACTTTCAGACGTGCCGTTTTTCAGACTTCAGACTAGCCCTTTGAGGAACGTGTGTTCGTTCCTGTGTCACACACAGAAGACGATGTCCAGCGGGTTTACACCCGGTGTTCCTACCTTTCTCAGCCTGGCGGAGACCGTGGTGCCGGTCCTGTCTCAGGGCCCCAGGAACCGGTCGTCACTGGAGGAGCTCAGAGTTGCGGGAGGGCCGCGTGGTTAGGATTCGACAGTCATCCTCAGTAATGGTTAGAACTTCACGGCAGACACGTCATCCTTGTCGCTGTTCACGTCCTTGACTAAATGTGTCCTCTTTGGACGGCAGGCCCGTGTCTGGTGCAGGGCTGAGTGCAGATGGGGTGCGTGAGTTCTTGTGCGCCTGTCTCTGCAGTGACGCGGAGAGTTCGGCTTTCCCTTGACAGATGGAGACGTCCTCTGGGAAGGTGGCGTCCCATGCCGTCGTGCATGGGCAGCCTCAGCCTGTTCTGCACGCTCGCTTCCCCGTTTTCCGAGTCGTTCTTCTCCTGAGATGCAGTGTTTATGGGCTAGTGCCTGTGCTGCGTGCGGCATGTAAGCGTTGTCCGTTCTCTTCCAGCGTGTGGCCCGCTCCCAGGAAGAGCTTCGGGAGGACTCAACTTACCACCTGGAGCCGCACAGGATGGAGGCCCTCGCAGACCGCAAGTCCGACAGCGACCTGTGGGTGAACCCCAGCTCCTCGCTGGGCTCCAGTGCATCCAGCCAGGAGCACCTGGACCCCTCCTCCAAGTCAGGCACGCCCGCCTCCACCCTCACAAAGAGTGGTCCCGGGCGCTGGAAGACCCCGGCGGCCGCGCAGCCCCCGCCCATGCGGACAGACCTGCCCCCGCCGCCCCCGCCGCCCCCCGCGCACTTCCCCGCCGAGTTGGACGGGGTCCCCCTGGACCTGCCACTGCCGCCCCCGCCTGCCGGCCAGGTCGCACCGCCTTCCGTCCAGGCGGCCGCGGAGCGCAAGAAGCGGGAGGAGCACCAGCGCTGGTACGAGAAGGAGAAGGCGCGCCTGGAGGAGGAGCGGGAGCGCAAGCGGCGCGAGCAGGAGCGGAGGCTGGGCCAGATGCGCGCCCAGGCGCTGAACCCCGCGCCGCTGTCCCCCACGGCGGCGCCGCCCGCCCGGCCCGAGAGGCCCGCCGCCCTCCCGCGGCCCCCGGAGACGGTCATCCGCGAGCTGCAGCCGCAGCAGCAGCCGCGCACCATCGAGCGCAGGGACCTGCAGTACATCACCATCAGCAAGGAGGAGCTGTCGGCGGGGGACAGCCTGTCCCCTGACCCCTGGAAGCGGGACGCCCGGGAGAAGCTGGAGAAGCAGCAGCAGATGCACATCGTCGACATGCTGAGCCAGGAGATCCGGGAGCTGCAGGCCAAGCCTGAGCGCTCGGCCGAGGAGAGCGACCGGCTGCGCAAGCTCATGCTGGAGTGGCAGTTTCAGAAGCGGCTGCAGGAGTCCAAGCAGAAGGACGAGGACGACGAGGAGGAGGAGGACGACGACGTGGACACGCTGCTGCTCATGCAGCGCCTGGAGGCCGAGCGGAGAGCCAGGGTAAAGGGGGAGCCGGCGCGGCCTGGGCCCCAGCCGCCCTGCGGGGCGGGGGGTGGGGGGCGTGCGGGGGGGCGGGCCCAGCGCGGGGCATCCCGTGTCCCCGTGCCGCGTCCTCTAGAGGAAGCAGCTGGGAGGCTGGTGCTCCTGAGACACACGCACAGCTCAGGTGGTTCCGCTCACACCCGTCTCTGTCCTCACTGGCACTTGAGAAACAAGCTCGTGGCCGGTCATAATCTGATCAGGGGTTGGCAGTCTTTCCTTAAAGGGCCAGATGGTAACTGTCTCCCGCTTGGGGCCGTACGTACAGGCCCTCAGCTGCCCAGCTCTGCTGCTGACACGGGCCGGCCGCCACCCCCCCCCACCCCGGACTGGCCGGCGGCTGCACTCGGCCAGCGGGCGGCCCCTGGTCTTGATTATCGGCGCCCGTGGTAGGGCAGGAGGCCGTCCAGGCCGGCAGGGCAAGGTCTGCTGTCGTTCCCGGAAATCGAGCCTCCGCAGGAGTTGGTCAGTTGATGAAGCAAGTATTTATAAATTACTAGTTACAGCAATAGTACAGACATACTGAAAACTCAGGATTTTATTCATATTTCTTCGTACTACAAAAATAGTTTCTTTTTGTCTCAAATGCAAGAAGAAAAGTAAAATTTATATTAGTTGAATGCAGTAGATTGTTAAAATGCCAAATTTAAGATTTTTTGTTACCCTATCAAGAGAACTGTTGACAGAGAAGCATTTATCAGTAATAATTTGCAAGAGCTACTGGCCATTTAGTGGGTTTTCTTTTTTAATACAATACAATATTCTGAGAAGAGACAGCAGAGAGCATGTCCTCTTTGTCTTGGAGTTTGTTTCTGACGCCACCTTTGATGCGGTCTGTGCTAGAGACCTAAACCAGCAGCTGCCACGTCAGACACTTCAGTCTTTCTACCTCATGGTGAAATTCAGTCTTAGGTCATTATCAGTGAGGCCTAGAACCAGCAGTGACCCCCTTTCACTTTGCTTTGTGACTGTTTTCCTGAAGTGTCACCACACACAAGTTTCTTAAAGGGCTAAATGTTCACTGTCACATTGTTTTGTTAGTATTGCCCAAGGCATCAGCTGCACACTTCCTCAAGAACGACCACTTCCCACCAGCACTGTTGTGTTGGAAGGAGCAGCTGTTTGATAGATAACTGCTTTCAGCGTAAGAGCTCTCAGAGCTGTGCCCCTGCGGCCAGCACACTGTCCGGCGCTGTACGTGGCTGCCGTGCGCTCGTGGTGAGCGCAGTGACCCGCCACTCTGCTAGTATCCCAGCAGGCGCGTCGCAGGTGGCCCCAGGCCGTGGCCGTGGCCGTGTCTCGCCCACAGCTGCCCTCCCGCAGTCTTAGCTCTGAGTCTGAAGCCGACATTCGTGGTAAATGAGTGGACATACTGATGTTTATTGTTATAACTGTATCCCAACGAGAGGGGAAAGTTAGCGACCACACTGCACTATTGCTATAAATATTCTTTTCTCTGAAGACTACATTTTTACTGAAGGTCTGTCAGTTTTTCCAAATGGTTAAAACACTGAATATTTCAAAGCCTGTTAGTATGAATTATGATATTTGGAAATTTTTTTATGATAATTCAATTAAAATATGTGTATTTATCATTAATTGTATTAAGATGTGTATCTTAGAATAAGAGAGCTAAGGGAGGGTTCACTTTTCTCAGTTTCTGCGAGTCTTAATGATGAAACTCACGAGGCCATTTCTGTTTCTGAGGACTGAAAATCAGTCTTTGGCTCTTTACTTTTCTCGTTGGATTGCCTTCGAAACAGGTGAAGCATGAGAACAGCAGACAAGCTGGCGGCGGGATACAGGTCTAAACTGCCCTTTTGTTCACACTGAGTCTTTCTTTTTTCCTCCTCTGTTGCCTGCAGCAGACTGCTCTGCCAGCAATCTCTGTTCTAGATTTGGTATGTTCTTGTTTCTTTCCCTTGGGTCCTTTTTTTCTGTCTTGATTTTTTTTTTTTTTTTTTTTTTTTTTTTTTTTTTGGTGGTGGTGGTTTTATGTTGTCAGTAGATCTGGTTCTTAGGGGTGGCCTAGATCAGGATACATGGTTCCCTGACTCTAGAAGCATGCCTTTGAATGTGTTTAGATTTAGTTGTTCTTTGCTTTTCTTTGTTAATTTTAATTGTTACTTACTGTTTGTCTATGGTTTTGACCTTTACTCAAGTTTTAGTCGTAAAATTCATACTGTATATTCTTACATACTCGTAAATACACGAGCAGATGAGAGGAATTTTGCAAGGAGCAATCTGTTTCATCCCTATTAAATTGAAAACACATTTTAAGTATTCATTATTAGAAACCCAGTTCACCTGGTACTGACATGGTATAACAACTAAGATCAACTTTCTGTTGGGAGAGAAAGGGGATTTCCAGTAAACATTTATTCTGTTTCCTTTAATACTACCACTTGATTTTAGCCTAGTTCATTGCCGATAGATACTTGAGGTACTTGAGGTCGCATTCTGCTGTAAACGTAGCACGTTTAACGTCAGTATTGGGAAGACTGGGTCAGTCGGTTGGTGCCCTTTATGCTTGACTACTGTATCTCTGTCACCTGCCAGACACGTGTTCTCATTGGTACATTTGTATCAACTTCATATCAGCATGTGTTGTTAGCCAGCTTTTAAATGATACAAGTCTGTCTGCAGACTGACAATACTTCAGACAAATCCCTGAATCCAGGTTTGACTTTAATGGCCTTTTCACCAAATAACAGCCCTCCTTTTTTTGTTTGTTTGTTTGTTTTTTCAATTTAAATAGCATGTTGGCAGTGTCACGCCAAAGGGAAACCTCTCTTGAAAACATCTCCCCTCCCCGATGACTCAAAGGCATGCTTCCCGAGCTTTACGTTTTTCCCATGTGGGACCGAGATAAGAAGTATCTGTTTCTCCCGCTACTTCCGTGTGTACTAGGTGGTCCGCACAGTGGGTGCTGGGAGTACCGGTCAGTTCCATCCACGTCTTCCTCTGCCGCGTGCCTGCTCAGCGTGCGGGGTGCGCCGGAGCCGGCCGGGGGCCATGGCCCGGGGGGGGGCCCCAGGGGCTCTTGCACGTGGGCTTGTGCGACAGGTGTGCGCCGGCGTGGAAGGACGGGGTGGTGCTGAGATTATTTCAGAGGGATAGCTCAGAGCTTTTCTTTCTTTAAAAGAGAATTATTTTGAGTGTTAACACTGACTTAACCAGCACATTTTCAGCATTTCATAGCCTAATTCTCCAGTGAACACTAATATCACCACAGAGCTCTTGTTAGGCCCGAATGCGTGATTCTGTGGCCGGAAGCTCCTCTGGTGGGCGCCAGCTCGTCCTTGAGACGAGGGGGACCGTGCACACAAGTGCCCACGTGTTCAGGACACTCCTGTGCACTTTGTAGGGGTTTTCTTAGGCTCAGCCACACGAATTTTGGTGACAGTGGATGAATGAGACAGGTCTCCTCCCACGTGAGAGCCGCGAGCTGCAGAGACGCTGAGGCTCCCTGGCTGTCCCTCTGGGCTCCCAGTGTCAGGCACCCATGTCGGTCCGGCCCCCGGGGTGGGACGAGACTCCTCACACTCCCACGCGCCCCCAGCCCCACCCCACGACCTCCAGCCTTCCCCGTCCACTTGACTCTTCATTGCTCAGTCTAAAACCTTCGTCACCAAAACCCCTTTTTTCTCTCTGTGGAGAAATTTACCATCTTTCTCAGAACCTGACCATCTAGACCCACCCCAGCCCGAGCCCCCATCATTTCCTGCCGAGTCGCTCGCTTCTGAGTCTTCCTGGAGCCTGCAGGGCGCCTCCCCGGGCCGCCCCCCCTCCCCAGCCTTTCACGCTCACCTGGCTGGTCCTCTGCCCAGGGCGGGACTGGGCCCATGCCTTCATTGCTCTGGCCGGCCAAGTAAGCACATGTGACCCTCTCTTCCTAACAGCCTGTGATGCGGGTGGACGAGGAGAGCACAGCACGCCTGGCATTTCAGAAACACCCCCTCCAAGTCAGGCAGTGAGAGTCCAGACTCCAACCAGAATCCTCTGGGTTCAGGTTCAGTGCCCCTCACAGAAACATCTGCTGCTCACAAGACTGTTGTCTGAATGAACTGTCTTTCAAGTAGGAATTTATGTGACCTCGTCATCTCCCCGTTGGCTCAGCTTTGGCTTGTGACCATTTTGCTGGCTGGTCTTCCGACTCGGGTGGCCTGACATCTCAGGGGAAAAATCCCTCCCCTTTGGGTAAAGCTGTGAGGCGGTGTCTTCCGTGACCCCGTAGACGGCCTCCCTGTCTGGTCCTGACGCGGGGCTGTGGAAATTGGGCATCCCAGGCAAGGAAGCAGCTGAATTAAAAGCTTTATAAAAACTTCAAGCGAGAATTCGTGGGAAGCGGAGTGAGAGCTGTGCCTCCAGGGCCTTGGGCAGCAGATGCTCTGACGGGAGTACCACGGTGGAGGGGCAGGCCGCGCCCACCTGCAGGAAGCCGCAGTGTCCCTCTAGGAGCAGGAAGGCTCGCAGTAAAACCAGCATGGCTGCGCGTGGGGCTGGAACACAGAGCTCACCTGCTTATGTCGGGGACAGCCCCAGGGGTGTGAGGCAGGCTGCCTGTCTCCCTTAGTGGGACTTCTGTTATAAATTAAATATGCAAGTTAGTGTATTTCTGTGGTACAAAGATATAAACAGATATGAACAAATCTCAGCATACTTTCTTCTGTTACATCTGAAAGTACCTTTCTTGGAAATGTGGACTGCCCCAGGGCAGCAGAACCTTGGTTCAAGGTTACCGCACAGCTTTTGCAATCCCAGCGCAGTACTTGGTGTGAATAACTTTGGTCCGGGGTGTCTTGATTATTCTGTAAGAATGATTATTGTGTCTATCCAGATGTGTCCCCGAGTAGAACCTCTCCCAAGACGGCTTCAAGAGCAGTAACTTACCCTCCTTGGTGTAAAACAGGGAGCTCTCTCCTGTCATTGAACCTCAGGGTCAGCACAGACAGTCTGTCACCGTCTAGTCACTGCAGTGCTGACCTCGGTGCCCTTCAGTGGTTGTGAGGTGTGGGCAGACCACACAGCTCAGCGTGCCATCTGGAGCTAGTACTTGGAGTAAATTTAGAGATTCTCTTTTCTCTCGTTAATGCTTTTTTTTTTTTTGAGTAAAGCAGCATATTTTTGAAGAACAAAACAATCTGTTTTAAAAATGAAAATACATGAAACAGGTTATCAAAGTGGGAAGACACTGCCTCAGTTATAATAGTGCTGGCTCAGCTGCCTGACTTTAAAGATCGTAACCAGTAACCTGAGCACGAGGAGATGGCTCCTTGCCTACCACCATCCAGATTTAGAAGAATGAAGGTTTTTAAGAGAAAATGCTTGTGTATAGATTTGTAAGGTGGAATTCTATAGCTGTAATGATGAGAATTGTAACTGTTCTGATTTCTTAAAATTACGTACCCATTTAACTTAAAAGAACGAATTGGCTATTTCAGTGCATGCTGTTCTTCCTGCTCAGAACTTGTTTTCCATTAGGTTTGGAAAGTGTAACTGTGAACTTAGTTTGCTTTATTGGGTCACAGAAAAACCTACTGCACTCATGCAGTGTTACATTCCTCCATAAATTACTTTCCTGTAGATGTTTAATATTGCCGGCTGCTGTTTTATTTATCTATTTTTTTAATTTGGGTGTTACTCCTCATAATTTTTGCTGATGACTCCAGAATCCCTGACAGGCCCGTCCACTGTCGGCTGTATGTCCCTCCGGGAGGACGGCCCTCTGTGCGCTTTCACAGAGCAGGGCCCCCGACTGCGTCCCTGATTCTTAGTCGTCAGCCTCTACTCCTGCCACAGAAGCCCCAAAAGCGACTCACCCTAACCTCCTGCTGGGCCTAGACCTCCGTATTCTCAGGAGGGAGCGCAGTTGATTTGTCTTCTTGGGAAGGGAATTTTCATTTTTTTCTAGGATGTTTTATTGTTTGCTGACGTGAAAAAGCCTAATGACCCAAGTTCATTTGTTACTTTCCCACCAGACACAGTTTTTGTTCCACAGAAACCAGGCAAGAGTGAAGTTGTTAGGTTTTTGTTTTAAAAAATACGTTCAAACGGTTCAAGTCGAGAAGTTCAGCATTTTCTGTTTTTGCTGTGAGTGCTTTGTAGACTGGCGATTCCGTGGATACTGAGGCACCCTTGAGGGGTGTTACGCCGGGGAGCCCTGCGGGGGTGCGAGGCGGACCTGGGTGGCTTCAGGGCTGTGTTAGTTGTAGAAATGTGGCGCCACCGCCTGTTGCTGTCAGGCGGTGCGGTGCTGCAGGTGCTGAGAACTAGTAGCGCAGGGTGCCCAGTGTTGCCCTTTCTCAGCTGAGCCGCACGGGCACCACAGGGAAGAGCCCACCTCTGCTCTGGGCACAGGCGCTCTTCACTCCGGGTCGCTCAGGGGGCTTGGCCCCGTAGTGCGTGGAGAAGGGAGAGCAGGAAGCTGGGGGAGCTGAGAACCCCTCCAGGTAGAAGACGCGTCCTAGGGTTTGGGGTGTCGTTATGTGTTCTGTATTGTTCCAAAAGGTAGGCCCTGAACGATGAAAAACAGGAAGCGAACCATCAGGTGAGGAGTTCAGAGCAGCAGAAAGGCTCTTGACTGGTGGTCACCTGAAAGCTGACCGCGCTGCCTTGGGAGGGGGCGGTAGGTCCCCTGACACCGAAGGTGTCCACACAGAGCAGTAGATTCCTCGGCAGAGCTGGCGTGGAAGGGAGTTCGAATCAGGTTCCTTCCAGCTTTCAGGTTCGGATTCTGTGACTCAGAGTCTGGAGATGTCCCCGAGCTGGGAAGGAATTGTTGCAGTCCAAGGTGGGATCCAGAGGGAACAGTTGCCAAGGGCCGGAGCGGAAGGAGGGCGAGAAGCTGAGCTCTGAGGAAAGGCAGCCGCTGGTCCCCGGGATCTGGTGCTGCCACGAGAGCCCCAGGCTCCCCGCCCCCACGGAGAGGCTGGGTTCACTGCCACACCCCACAAGGGTGGCAGCATTTTTCTGGACCTTGGTGGTGGGAACTAAAGCAAGGGTGGAGGAGCGGGTGGTTGAGTGGGTCTGTCTGGTGGTTCCACAGACCGGGCTCCCCCTGTCCACTTCCAGGGGCTGGTTGCCCAGGTCTGTTAAGTTAAGGAATCGTGTTTGTCTGACATGGGACTATGTAGGGCCAGCGCCTCCTGCTCTGAGCCGCCGTCGGTGGCAGCTTTAGGTGACTTCCTGTGGAACTGTCGAGCTGTGACGTCCCATGTCCCCGTCCCTCCCCGGGCCCCGGGTGTCCTCGGCTGTGTGTGCGTGTGTGTGCGCGCTGCGCGGTGCCCGCGGCCGCACGTGACGGCCGCGCTGTCAGTTGCAGGACGAGGAGCGGCGGCGGCAGCAGCAGCTGGAGGAGATGCGGCAGCGGGAGGCGGAGGAGCGGGCGCGGCACGAGGAGGAGCGGCGGCGCCAGGACGAGGAGCGGCTGAGGCGCGACGCCGAGGAAAAGGTCGTGGTCCTGTGAGGGCGCCGCCCCCGGGTGCGGGCGGAGGGCTAGGAGTCCGCGTGCGCCGCGCGGACAGAGCAGGGCCGGGCCCGCCCCCCACCCCCGCTTGTCCCGGACACGACGTGAGCCGGTCTGGCCCCTGCCTGTGTCCTGAACTGCCTGCCGAGCCCGGCCGCGGGTCTCGCCCCCGGACGCCTGGACCGGGAGCCTGCCCCGCCGCAGCCTCGGTGCTCGCTCTGGTCTTGTGGGCGGGGTCCCGCGCTCACTGTGCAGGTGACGCTTGTCCAGGTGTTCGCGCTGAGTTCGGGCTGCGGGAAGCAGCAGGAACGTAGGAGGAGTCTGCTGACGTTGTTTCAAGTAGGTCATTTCCAGAAATCACGCCATCCGGGTCAGTGGTACATTAATGAAAAACACGACATGAGGACATTTGAACTTCATATGTAACCTGAGGAATATTCTGACTTGGTGCTCAGTTTCCGTCTGTGGGTTTGTAAGACTCAAGTAGTCCTTTTCATTGGTTTTAAAATGACAGCAAATTTGACTAATCTGAGAAGCGCTGTCCTCCCGACTCTGACCGCAGCTGCCACTCCCTGTGGGGCCTCTTGGTGGGGGGAGGGTAGCCTGCCACTGGACGACGTGTGGGAGAAGCCCACCTTCTCTGTCACTCCCTTCTGGGAGGCCACAGCTTCTGATGGGGAGACTCAGCTTTTACCCCTTCTTCAATAGTCCATTGAGCCGTACTCAGAGCACCCCCCACCCCCACCTGCGCAAATGAGAACTTCGGGTAAGCGTTCGGTTGTGATAGGACCTCCCGGGGTCCACGGTGGTCAGGCACACATGGGCAGAGCGAGGTGACGATGCAGGTAAATGAGAGTGGAGTGAAGGACTTAGGGACACGCGCCTGGGCTGAGATGGGTGATGTCCACAGCTGACAGAGCTTTGCCCTTCCTGCCACCGTGCTGTCGGTTGCATCTGAGCAGCTTTGAGGCTCTCAAGCAGCCGGGGCTTTCGGGGTGAGGCTCCCCTTGCATCTTGCGAAGTCACGATCCGTCTGAGGAGATCAGATTCCCAGAATTTGAGCCGCTGCGCTGGGTCTTGCAGTGTCTGTGTTCCTGCCGTCCCGCGGGTGTGCGCCCGAGGCCAGGCACTCAGGGCTGCCATGTCCCCGTGGGGCCCCAGCGAGGGCAGTGGCTGCCACCAGGGAGCAGAGCGCATGTGCCAAGGCCAGGCAGTGCCCTCCACTTGGGGAAACTAGGGTTACTTGATTTTTTTTCTAACGTGCGCACTCACGATTCGTGATAATGTCAGATGTGCCTGTGTTTTGGTAACCACTTCTATAATTGAGTGCTCAGTATAAAAAGAAGCTGAATAACCTATTTTTAATACAGAATGTCCAAAATTGATGGGTTTGCTTTGTCATAGGAAAACGCATCATTCATTTGTGGGGTAGGATGAAGTCCTCTCCAGTCACATAACTGTATCTGCTCTTAGTGTGACTGAAGGACGCTGTTTTATTTTCCCTATAAAATGTTCCCAAGCAGCTGTTGCTCGTGTGGTGCTGAGATTCCTGACATCTCCACCGAGCTCATTCCGGATTTCATTCCTCACCGTAAGAGGACACTTATTTTGTGTAGAAAATAAGATAAAAATGTTTTCCTTCAGGATGTCTCAACACAGAGTAGGAAGATGAGATGAGAAATTGGGCCCAGGGTCGTGATTGAGGCTGGCCTTAACTCCTGGTTTCTTCCCGCAGAGGGCAGGGCTGTGACCCTTGTCCTCACTGCGTGTGTGTGCGTGTGGAGGGGCAGGGAGAAAGCGCACCATGCAAGCTGAAATGGGGACTAAGGACTTTAGACTTTAATCCTGACGCAGCAGGGCCCCTAAAAGTTATCTTCGGTTGACTGAATTTAAAATCCATTGTACTCCGTTCTTACTCCGTTCTGCAGCAAACATTCTTAGTCAAGGCGGATTATTGTTTGATTTTCGTTCCCTTTCTGACTGACTTTTCTCTTGTGTTCTGAAACCTCTGTCAATCTTTAACAAAACTGTGCTGTTATCTTTTCTCATGTTGAATTAACTTGAACACTGTCAACTGTAGTTTGTGCAGATGTATGTCAGAAAAACTGTACGGTATGTGTCAAAATATACTTGAATATCTTGTCATTGCTGTTAATGCCTGGCTCTCCGCTTTTCTGTCTGGCAGGGAGTTTATTAAGATTTGAAATATAAATTAAGAACTGGGGGAAGCATATCTGTTAGTTGTCACCTTGGGAAAATGAGTCGTGTTCTTCACAGCTTTTGGTTTCCTATTAATTTCCCTCTGAGTAGCTAGAAATAAGCCGGTCGGCCTAGCCACGCCCCCCTCGCCTGGGCGGGGCCACGCCCCCCTCGCCTGGGCCAAGCGGAGCAGCTCTGCGGCTGGCGGGATAGCGGCTCTTCGGAGGGGCCGGCCCTAGAGCCAGGGGTAGCCTAGTTGTGGTTGGTTTTATCTGTGACCCCGGGGGGAACAGGTAAGTCAACAGGCTGCCAGAAACGGAGGGAGAGGGAGGGGTAAGCTAGTGGAGTGCTGTGGGGACCCAGCGCGCACGCGTCCGCCCCCGCCTCGCCCCACGCCGGGACCACCGTTCTCCCGAGGCCCGGGCGCCTCGGGAGACATGCTGCGGCTGTCACGGGAGTTGTTACGCGGACGCCCTCCCGTCCCGAGGACCCTGTCGCTGTCCTTTCCCACCTGGGAAGGCCAGTGGGGGTGGCCCTGGCGCCCTCTGCCCTCTGACCTTTGCGCTTTTGTCTCTCCGGCCCACAGAGGCGACAGGAAGAAGGGTATTACAGCCGCCTGGAGGCCGAGAGGCGCAGACAGCACGACGAGGCGGAGCGCCGGCTGCTGGAGCCCGAGGAGCCGGGCCTGGGCCGGCCCCCGCTCCCGCAGGGCTACGAGCCGCTCCCGCAGGCGCCCCCGGGGCCCGCGCCTCCGCCCCCGCCCCAGCGCACCGCCTCTTACCTGCAGGCGCAGGTCCTCTCCCCCGACTCCCTGTACACCGCCAAGCTCGTGGCTTACAACGAGGAGGAGGAGGAGGACGGCCTAGCAGGTCAGGACAAGCACTCCAGCACCAGGCAGTCTCTCGGGGACCTGACCCCCGCCGCCCTGCGGCCACAGCCGCGCCCGGCCTCCGACGGCATCTTCCTCTCCAACTCATTCCGGCCACCCCCGGCCAGCGCCAACAGTACTGCGCACAGAGCAGGCCCGCCCCCGCCCCCTCCAAAAAAACCGAGCTTCCACCGTCCCTCCAGAGGTAGAGGTAAAAAGCTGCCTTGCCGATCGAGCCCCCTCTCTCCTCTGATTGGAGTCTCGGGCCCTCGCACCCTCCTCGGAGTGCGGCCCCTTGATCAGCACTGCTTTGGAATTCGATTTCACGTGATCCCTGCTCTGGGCACGGTGGTCCCCCTCCCCCTCCGGCTCGTGGGCAGTAAGCTCAGCGCTCCAATCACGTCGAATCTTTCCTGCAATCCCTTTCCTCAATCAGCCCTTCTGCGCTCCCCGTGATTATCTGAAGTACTGTTGGCCTAGGCCTTCATGCTCTGCCTCTTGAGATGATTCTCACGTGTGGTTGAACAAGTCCCCTTTCCACGCATCTTGGTGTCTGAAGTTAAATTTCTTCTTCTGAGTAGTGTCATTGTTCCGCGTTAAGTGTCGGTCATTTAACACGAGTTTAACAACTTTCTGTCACGGATTTGCTGCCGGGGCACTGCCTTCCGAGGTGGCGCCTGCCTCTCACGGTGGTTGGGTTGGAGTAGCCGGGACTGGCCTGGGCCAGAGGTGCTCTTCACGCAGGCTACCCCACTCGGGCCGGGCCAGGGCCTGGTCGCTGTGAACTGACCCTTTGCCCTCGTCCCTGCCTGCTCCCCGTGTCCTCGGCTCGGTGTGGCTCGGGCCGTGGGACCCAGTCGGCTTCCTCTGCCTCGAGGTCTCCCCTGCAGTCACTGCAGGTGCGGCCGTGTGCCTCAGGGCTGTCCCGCGCGGTACTCAGCTCCTGAGACCGCACTGAAAGTTGTATTTAAAACATAACCATACCTCATAAACAAGATTGGAATGCTGGTAATAAACATTCTCAAACGTAGTAGTGTCATTTGTAGCAAGTACAGGGGTCTTCTGAATTCTGCGTAGCGCAGCACAGCGGCCTTGTGCCGAGTCAGAGGGCAGCTGAATAGTCAGCCTCAGGTGACTGGCTCTCACGTAAATGGCCACCTGAGTCAGAGCCTTGATCCACTTGGGAATTTTAATAGAAACGACTTATGGTGAGTCACTCAGAAGCCAAAAGTCAATCTTTTTGTGAAATTCCTGTTGTAAATAACTAGAATGTGATACCGTTAAAGACTTTTAATATGATACCAGTAAGTTTTGAAGCAAGACGCTATGTCTCCTTGCATCAGACTGCAGGCTGCACTCTAGGTGTTCTGTGAGTGCTGTGACATCAGTAAACATGAGGTTTGGTGAGGGACGCGCCAGTGAGATGCTGCTCCTCACCATTGGGGCTCCTAGGCACATCACTAACCCTTCTTCTGTTTCACACCAAAGTACCCCACGGGAGCAGGTTACACCTGCACCTGCTTGCTCCTGCTTCCTTGAAGACTCTTCGTAAAGTACAGAGCTGTCTGCCTTCTGCCTTCCCGCCCACCATCTCACTGCCTCGCTGTGTGCCCCCCTGCCTCTGGTGTGAGCGCTCTGGTCTCGCTGCGTCTGCAGACGGGGCTTGCTCCTTCCCCTGGGGCCGCAGGGAGCAGACAGAGTAGGCATGACTGGGGCGACTGGGGCGGCTGCTGCGGGGTCCCACCAGGGCAGCAACCGCAGGTGCTTCTCACTGAAGTTCCTTGATAATTACCTGGGAAGTGTGTAGTGTGACTTCATGTACAGTCAGCTGAAAGTATGTGGTGTTCTGATTAAAAATTCTGAAAATTTTCAAGACTTGGTCTTTACCAGTGGGAAGAAGCAAGTATTCTTAAAGCTCAAAAGATACAACACAACATTTTTTTAAATAAAATGAAGGAAAAAATGAGTTAAAATTGAACATTTTCCACTCTGCACATAATTTACCCAAAGGCCCAGAACGGATTTCCTTGAAGTTAGAGGTGTGTTTCTGTTTAATCTTTTGAGTCTTTGCTGTGGAGGACTTCCTGTGCGGTGGTTACATCTAGGTCACGAGGACAGAGGCAGTGCCCAGAGGGGCTGTTTGGAAGGGACCCAGCTGTCTCAAGTGCACCAGCACGCCTGCTGCACCCTAGGTCCTTTTAAATAGGAGAGAAACATGAAACTCATTTTTATGCGACTTGTCTGAAAAGGATAATTTGATGTTGAATATTGTGTTAGTTTTGTGGCCTGTTTAATCCAATGCACAGCACTGTCCGTGTTTGCCGAGGATTTTGAGCACTTACTACCCTGGCCTGTGTTTTCAGAAGCAAAAGGTTTTTCCAAGTGTGAAATTTCTCACTGATGTCACGGTTAACAGAAGCACGTCAGTGCTGGTTTAATGCACTGCGGCCTAAATCGTGTGTCATTAGTAGCATTGTTACCTTATTTGGATGCATTTGAAGCTTTTTGCCTGCATCATCTTTTCATCTGCAACAGCTCCTGCAGGAGATGGGCATATGGTGCTGTTGCCAGCCTGGCCCTGTAGCTCACGCGCAGGTGCTGGCAGGTCACAGGTGGCGCCAGGCTGTAAGGCCAAGGGTCCGACGGTCACGGTGCTGCTTCCGTCTCCTTTTCATTCTGTCAGTGATCTTGTATATCTGCAGCATTAGTATCAAACACCACAGGGTTTTAGTAGCTCATTTTCTTCAAAAGTTTTGTTTTAATAATCATGGCCATTTATTTTTGGGGAAGAAAATTCCATAGCTGCCCTGAAAAGAGGAAGATTATTTCTGAATCTTTGGATTACATTTGCTCTCAGTGATTGTGTAAGAAAATTTTCAGTGTCAGCGGTGTCTGAAAGATTTTGCTATCTCCCCATTTAGGTCAGGCTCCTGTGGATTTTGTTCTGAATTCATGATAATTGCACATTTTATCTGATTTGAACTTTCTGGCTATTACTAAGACCTGTGCTGTTTCCTCTCTAATAATAAAGGCCGGTTACTCAGCACCTATGAGGGTAGCGATTGGATTGCTCAGGCCACTCAGGGCCCAGTGTCCAGCCGATGGACCAGAACTTAGAGATGTCTTCCTCCCCTCTGAGCACTGCACCCTCATCATGAGTAGCATCTTGGGAATAATGCAGCACTTTAACCTGGACTTTTTCTTTTATGGGAAAGGACCAGACTCTTACATGGGATCTTCGGGAACAGTGATCGGGGCCCATGACGTCTGTCGGGAGCCGAGGGAGAAACTGTCTAAAAGGTACTTAAGTGCTGAAGTCGTGCTGGACGAGTACCTGCCTCCTGGTTGATGGCTTTTTCCTTTTCTCGCACCACCTTTTGTGAGCTGGACTGAAATCTCAGAGACTTCTCTGTCAGCGGAGGTGCTCCTCGTTGTCCGCGCCTCTGAGCACATAGGCTCTTTGTGTTGCTGATCCGGTTCTGTCTCAGGGAGTGCGTAGGCGCCAGGCTTTCTGGTCAGAACTTCAGAGCAAGCTGCACATGCTGCTGTTCGCTTCACTGAAGGAGGCGGAGAAGTCTAGGACAATGTCCGATGTCCTGCTCGGCCACCTGGGGCCAACCCTGGTGCTGTCAGACAGCACACTGGCCCAGGGTCGTCCCTGAAAGTCCTTGCCTAGGTTTTAGGCAGAGCTGCTGTTGCCCAAACGGGCGTGACGTCAGTGACATGGAACTAACCAGCAGACTCCTTGGCACCTTCTGGGGCTCGTGTAGCCCTGGTGTATGGATGGCTGCCTCTCGCACACACGGGTTCATTGAAACACTGTTTAGTTAACTACTAAGAATTATCTGCTCACTAAAATTGAAGTTATTAGCTCTTTGAGAGTTGGGTACGACTGGAGAGAGTTAACATTTTAGTAAGGGGAACATTTTGCCCTTTTTTACCATGAGTTTAAATGCAGCCCCAACAATTTTAACTATGGGAGGATTATGGCAAAACTTAACAAAGAAGGAGTCTCTCCCTTAGAGAATTGTACTTAGTTGCCCATTATGCAAACTGACCTAATTGCTGACAGGCTGACTGCTTCCATCTCGAACAGTAATAGTCTGTGTTTCCCTCTTCATGCAGCCAAGACACAGACTTGCCTGGGGGTCCTGGAGCCCCTGAAAACCTGACCTTCAGAGAGCGCCAGCGCCTGTTTTCTCAAGGTCAGGACGTCTCCAATCGAGTCAAGGCCTCTCGCAAGTTAACAGAACTGGAGAACGAGCTGAGCACAAAGTGAAGAGGGGAGACCTGCGTCTGCCTGCCCTCGTGGGGGCCCCAGGGGAGGGGCGCCTCCACCTGCCCTCGGTGGGGGGCCCCGGGGAAGGGGCGCCTCCCCTGCCCTCGCGGGGCCCTGGGCAGGGGCACGCTCCCAGGCTCCAATAGCTCCTGCACGCCTTCCAGTTCCAAGATGTTCTGTTGTATTTTACCAGGAGACTGTCATTTCTACAATTTAGACACTGTCTGCTTTCTTAATTATCGGACTCTCGTGAAGATAGCTTTCTTGTTAGTTTCTTTTTTTGAGTCTGGGTTTGAAAGGAGACAGAAAGAAGGGCGGTGTGATGAGGTGTTCCTTCTCCCGGTCTCCCGCAGAGAGCACAAAGAAGTTCTCCTTCTGTTCTTTTTCAAAAGCCTTATTTTAGCTGTCAAACGGAGGCCAGCCTGGGCTCCCCAGACTGTGGCTGGCACTGCTCGGTAGTGACCGCAGACAGTCCTGCAGGAGAGGCTTTATCTCCAGGGGGACCACGTGAGGACGTGCAGCTTCTGTGGAGTGGTCTGGAGCTGGCATGTGGTGGCCCTCCCGGCTCATCTGCACAGTCGGGAAGCAGCTTAGACTGACGCTTCCCAGAAGTGAGACGTTCCATCCCGTTCCTTACAGGTACAGCCCTCCGGATCAACTCTTAAGTATTTGATTTAAAAATTTTTCTCCAAGAAGAAGATTTTCAAGATTTAAGCTTAGAAAATTTTATTTTTATAAATACTGGATATTATTATTATGCCAATAAACCGTTGGTGATTTTGAAGATGACAGTTAAGATAGAAAGTTAATTAAATATTTCAGCTATTCCAGGGGATCTATAAAAGAGGATACCGTTAACTGAACAGCGCTGGTGTGAACAGGAACAAAAAGACCTGAGAGGTTAGTGGGTGACGCTTGAGCACAGCTGTCGCTCAGCAGCGTAGAATTTGAGGGGGATCTCCATCGTCTGCCATCGGGGACGGGAGGGGCCCCGCTGCACTGGGGTCTGTAACTGAAACACTGTAAGAAGCGCTCGTCTGCAGTCCAGGCCGTTTTTCACTTTCTAGTAGAGTTATTTAATTTCCATGTGTTGAATGATTAGTTACCGCTGTCACTTCTTCAGCTGTGAGTACGTGGCTGGTGTCGGGGAGACGGACCTCACTTTATTATGTATCATGTGATGTTAAAATGCTAACTTCCTTTGTGATTATGAGCAGATTTTCTATGTGACAAGCCCTGCTGTGGGTCCAGGTGACTTTTCTGCACCGTGTTCTTCTCTCTCAAGCGTGCGTGTGAGGGGAGCGTGCACACTTCAGGCAGAAGAGGGAGAGGCTCTCCGGCCTCGGGCGCCACGGTAATGAGAGGCGTGTGACAGCGCACTAAAACGCGGGCACACACGCTTCCCGTCTGCCAGGTGCTTCTTCGGGAGCGTGCTTCCACCGCTGCCCTTGGCGAGGGAGAGGTGGAGCGGGTCTGGCGTTTACGAAGGGCCCGCGCACTTGCCCCCCACCCCGCGCTGGCGCAGCGGCCCCGAGCGCCGGCGCACCGAGCCCACGCTCCCCTGCAGGAAGCAGTGCAGGGGAGCCACTGTCCTGCTGACGCGTGGAGAACGACAGGCACACGGGGCGCGCAGACACGTGTAAATGTTTCCACGCAGGGATACTCGTGTGTGTGGCTGTGAGCCCGTAAACGTGTGGGCTTGGCCCCACACGGTTAGAGCAAATGTGAATATGTGTAAAAGTGCTTCTCGTCACCGTGTTGTATGGAGAAAACACCAGACTGCTGTAGTTTGCCATTTCTACTGTACTTCATTTGCAGCCTATTTTTAATAAACTTTGTATGTATTTAAGCATCTTGGCACAGTTTTCCTGGTGCTGACAAAGGCGGTATCTGTAAAACCAGCCCCCTGCCCGCCCCCTCCCCACACCTCGTTCACCCCCGCCGAGTGCCCTTTCTGTGTCAGGCAGCGTCTGCAGGCCGCGGGGCGCCTGTCCAACCGCACAGACTCACCCGTGGGCCTCGGGCCCCTTTGGCGGCGGCTCACGTGCACATCCCAGGCTTTCAGGACCACTTTGTGCCTCAGCCGTCCTGGGGGTGTTGAGGCTGCTTCTGGGCTACACCGTCGCTGCATTGCCTCCCCCTGTAAACCAGACGCTCGAGGTGGATTTGAGCGTGAGGCCCCCGCGGTGGCTGGTGGCAGGAGTGTGATGACCTAAGCATGTCGGGCGTGGTGGGGGCGGGCCCGGCAGTGCAGGCTCTGCAACATGGCCTGGCCCTCCGTCCTCACGGCCACTGCATCCCACGGGGCCTCTCAGCAGGACTGTCGGGCCAGGCCAGGGCTGGGGGTTTCAGAAGGACTTCCACGGGGTACAGAGTCTGTCAGGGTTGTAGAGACGCGGGGAGACCTTGCAGAGCCAGAGGGGAGCATACTAGAACTGTAAGTGTTCACTGCTAGGATATTTTAATGCCCAAAAAGGCACTTAAAGTTTGGGAGGACAAAAACTTGAGGCTGTGTTGATACTGATTGAGTTTCATCTCCAGGCCCTCGGTTCTGGGGCTTCTAATGGCAGTGACGACTGCCCCACCGGGATCTGGCGCCTGGGTCACCGTAAGCGGCAGCAAGCGCTGGGCAGCTTTCCAGCATGGCCACTGGACCGTGGTTTCCTCTATGCTTTGTGCACGGAAAGCTGATTTCAGAGACTTAGTTACACATTCGGGGTCACGTTGAGCCCCAGCAACATTCAGACGGACTGACTTGCAGAAGGAAACCTGTATGAAAAGTGACTGTTTCCATTCCAGTGTTTGTCCAGTGTGTTCAGGGAAGTCTGTGGCCCCAGGAGATACATGTTCGACTTGAAGTTGGGCTATAAAAGCCCATTTCTTGTAAAACTTACTCAACAAATGTGTCTGCTCTGCGCCAGTCCCTAACAGCCCGAGCCTCCCGTGGCAGATCTCAGGAGACAGAAAAACCCAGCTCGTTTTCGTAAACGTAGTAACGGGATTTGTACGCAGAGATGTGCAGGGCACTCGGAAGGCTGCTGGCAGGGCCCAGTTTAAATGCTGGAGATGGTGGAGTTCGTGAGAAGCGTGCTGCCTCGGGGAGCGACGACTCCTGCGGGTAGACGGGAGCCCGAGAGCGGGTCGGGGCCGTTAAACCGCGCGGGCTTCCTGCCCGTCTGAGAAGGGTGTGAAGCAGCCCCGCCCCAGGGTAGCTCGGGCCGCCTCCGGGGGAGGAGGCAGAGCCCACGTGTCGGCTGGGCTGGCGGGGACCGCGTACCTGTGGTTGCCGGCCCTGGGTTTTGGGTTTGATGACCAGGTCGGTGGTGGCTGATGTTGGAGGTGGGATGTCGGGGCCTGGGGGGCCCAGCTGAGGTCAGAGTGGGGTCGGCGATCCCGGGGATGGCGCCAACCAGACAGGCGGGTTCAGTGGTTCTCCTTTTAAGCGAGAACCCGTGTTGGTGCCTCCCGGGTCGATGGCAGTGTCTTCACGCCTTCTGTGGGTTAACCCTCACTCCTTCCTGCCCTGGTGCCGCTGGTGTTTTATTCTTTATGGAGAATCCCGGTGCAGATGGCCTAAGCCTAAATGAGCGACAATGGTTCCAACTTTACAGGGTTTTTAAAGACAGTATAAAACAGTAAGTGATCTAACAACAGAGAGGAGAGGCCTGAAGACACTAGGCCGACTGCACAGCCCAGAAAACGTCCGGCCTCCCAGCAGTTTCCTCCTCCACGGGGACGGGCCCCGCCGCGGGGTCGGCCGTGTGAGCTGAGCGGAGGACGGCGTGTCCGCGGCAGGGAGAGCGGCGTGCGCGGGGCGGCGGGGCGTCTGTTGCTTGCCCTGCTATCTGTTCTGAAGTATCGCGATTAGCATGATTGAAAAATACTGACACACGTGGAAACTGGCCAAAACCCTCTCGCTCTTCGGGAGTTTCATTGTAAATGAACCCGTGTCTCCTGGGAGTTTGCGGTGGTTCCTGCTCATTCTTGCCGTTGTTTCATAGACCTTTAAGAATGTTAACGTGACGGCTCAGAACTGGGAGCTGCAGTCTCTTCACTCCCCTCTGAACAGTCCATGTGGGTCTCTCCTCTCAGAAAGGACCCCCTCCTCCTGTGTCAACAAAAGACGCGAGTCCAGTCTGCCACGGGGACTCGAGATGAGGGAGCGGGGCTGCCGCCGTGAGGCCCACGGGGGTGAGGCCTTCCCGGGACCAGGCGCCAGGACGGGCATCTCACAGTCCCTCCCCGTCCCGCGCGGCCTCTTCTGCGGGCTGAGCTCCTGGTGCGTCCAGAGACACCACGGCGGGGCTTCCACGGGAGGTGGCGGGGAGACCATCGGCGTGGATCCCGCTGGCTGCTGTTAGAGAGAACCGGAGCCATTTGACCGGGGAAGCCCACAGTGTGGACCGGGCCCATTTCCAAGGACGGGAGAGTGTGTGGACATAGGGTCACTGCAGAGACAGCAAGGGGCCCAAGGCCCCCGACGGCCCGGCCACGAGGGGCGCTGGGAGCCCGCCTGAAGCCGGTCAGGAGCGCGCCTGCCCGCGGGGCTGGAGATGTGCGGAGACCTGCCGTCCACGTGCCCGTCAGTGCTGTGCCCTGTTGTCACCATCCCCATCCTGGCTTCATCACTGACGCCTCGACCGAGCCGCGCGCCTGACCACAGAGCCCCGTCTCCTCGCCGTGCAGCCCGCGCGGCCCAGCGTGGGGCGTGCTGTAGGGAGGCAGACACCTCGGGCTGCCGCCACGCAGCCTCTGTGACCCTGAGCGCACATCCTTCTGATGAAGGAGGTCAGAACAGCGCTGTCCGCTAAAGCAGCGCTGACCCCTAGGAACTTCTGCACTATCCAGTAGCCACTCAGAAGTGTAGGTGGCTGGAATAAAATTTATTTTACTTTGCCCAGCATATCCACAGAGTGTAAGACGTCTTCACAAGTGACTCTGCATTCCTCTCCTTGTGGACCCTCACAAACCAGCGTGTCTCACTTGGGACATCCTGCGCAGACTGGCAAGTGTGGGGCCGAGCCTGCGGCCACACCGGCAGCTCCGGGGCCCCTGTTCTGATGAAAGTGAGTGGGTGTGGTTGCTTGAACAAGGTGACCAGTTCAAGTCACGTCATGAAATGCGATGGCTTTCTTAAGCATAAGCCATAGGTGTTAACTGATTGTTAATAACCTCACGTCAGGGAGCTTTTTACGTTCATATGAATGCAGCTTTTGCATTACGTAAGGCAAACCGTGTTCCTTTTTGGACAAACAGTGAAATTGAGGCCAGGAGTTCAGATCACACTCAGCTTCTGTTGACGGTCGGCCGGCGGTCCAAGCCGAACAGTGTGGGGTCCACAGGGCAGGTTAGCAGAGTGGGGGCCGTGGCTCTGGGCTGGTCCTGGCTGCCCAGCGTCACACTTCCAGAGCCTCTGTCAGTGCCCGCCTTTCTTGAGCTGTAGACGTGAACTCTTAAGAGAACGTTAGCAGCTGTTGACGCGTAATGAGCTTGTGGCAACTACTGGCATAGAATTTTGAAAAAAGTTCTTAAGTATGAAAAATAATTACAATTTATCTGCCAGAAATTTACATATACTTTTATGGCTTATTACTCCTTTGAAGGTGACAAATTTAAAGTTTGCACATAGTTTTGTATGATTTCCTCTAGGGAGGAATAAAATTACTCTTGGCACGTTGCTAAATCTGAAACTCTGCCGAGACTGCGGTGATTTTCCAGAACCATCTCCTTCTTCTGACCTGGAAATACCCTCTCCTGCCCCAAATTGAAGACCCATAATGAGGGAGAGAAACAGGTTACAGATGGCACAGGAATTTGTCTTAAAGGGAGGACTTCCTAGGGCAGGCTGCCGTGCGTGCATGTGGGGCCGGCGTGTGGGGCTGGCGTTTGGGGCCGAGGACAGCTGTGAGTGATGTCACCTCTTCTGTGGGATGCCTGGGGCTTGTTCGTGCAGGTCTGCTGAAACTCTGCAGAGAACAAGCAGTCCAGAGGCAGAGGTGGCCAAGAGAATGGAAATCTCGGTGGAGTCTTCAGACTTAGTGCCGGGAACAGGCATGCAGGGTATTGAGACCCCAGCTGTTGCTCTGGTTGCAGGCAGTCTGGAAAAACCTAATTCCAATCACTTGTAAACTTTGGAGAGCTACAGACACCATCATAACAGGTCACTTCTCAGTTTTCATCTTCCGGAGCATTGTTTTTTTTCTCTGGAAACATGAGGTAAGCTTGCAATAACTATTTACATAAATGGCATAAACTATTAAAATGCTTATGTGTTTCAAGTGACAAGTTTCTGCTTTTCTGTTTAATGCTGTTTAATCGAAGAAATGCATGCATGTCACTTATAAAAATCAACGTGTGGAAAGGCTTATAAACCAGGTCGCAGCTCCTCTGCCATCTCCCCCCTCTTCCCAGTCCCTCTACCTAAAGGAAAAAGCAAGTGTTTTTTCCTTTTCAGTTTTGGACCTAAAATGCACAAGCTGCTCTTTCGTCCGTGGCACATAATTCTCATCTGTTCATGCAGCACCTTCAGCAAGGCCTATCCAGGCAGCTCCCCGCCCCAGACGGGCCACCCTGGTGTGTCTGTTGTGGGTGTACCTTGCGTGATGCTGGGGGTGGAGTTGCATAAATGGCATCGGCTGCCATTTCTCTCTAACTGCCACATCTCTTGTGTGTGACCTTCCAGTCTGTCCTGTCCCTTTGGGGCAGGGGCTTAGTTGCCTCACCCTCGATGACAGGCTTCTAGGTTACTTGCAACACCCTGCTGCCAAAACCCATGCAGCATGCGTATCCTCGGCTGTGTCCCTGGAGGCCCCCAGAGGAGACGTCTAGGGACAGGATGGCTGTCTTGTGTGCACAGCACACATATGCACGTTGGGCCTGCGCACAGCACACTCATGCCCGCACTTCCTCTCACAAGGCAGAGCCAGCAGTGGCCTCACTGGCTCCAGGACTACACCTGCCAGCAGGTTTGCCAAAGTGACACCTGGTTCAGTACTCCTGTCTGGTTATTGACCACTTTCAGGCAGTTTCTTGTGATTAACATACTCCAAGGATGACGATTTAGCTCACTGGCAGGCTCTCCTGTCTGTCCCTGGCCTCCTCTGTCTTTGATTCAAGTTTTCAGCAGATACGTGAGCTCCTACACATGCCAAACACCGTCCTTCAGCGCTTCAACAGACAACTCTGCATCTAGTCTGCCAGCCGCGCTCCCCCTGAGAACGGGGCGGCAGGACGAGAGGGATAGAGGCGCTATCTCATACAGGTGGTTCCGACCAGAATCCTGGAACAGGGTGGGAGGAGCTGTGGGGATGTCTCTGGAGAGAACTGTGGGCAGAGGGAGCCTCAGAGGCAAAGGCAGGGACCAGCTAGGAGGTGGAGGGGAGAGGCAGGCGGGCAGCGCATAGGCATCGCGGGCTCTTTGGGATTTACACCGAGGGAAACGGGAAGCCGCTGGGAGGTGATCTGACATTGTTAAAACCCCTGGAGACTAGACCGCAGATAACTATCTTAACTAACAGGCAGTGCACAAAGGTGGCTTTGCAGTGATGGGGGGGAGGGGGGCTGTTCCTGTGTGAGTCCGGTAGGGTTTGTCCATGGATGGGATGTGGGCTGAGAGGGCAGATCCCAAGGCTGAGAGAGTGGGTCCCCAGCTGGGGTCTGAGCGAGCATTGGGCTGGAGGTGCTGAGGGCCCGGGCAGCAGGCCTGGTGCTCGACGGGATCCGTGTGGACATCCCCCAGGTGCCACACGGGCAGTGGGACCTACAGGTCTGAAAGGCAGGAGAGAGGGCGCACTGGACACAGACGTGGACATCCTTGGGGGTGCAGATGGCACCAGAGGCCCTGATACTGGATACTGGTGGAGAAGGACCCTAGTGAGATGGAGGGAAACCTGGATGGCGGGCGCCCTGAAAGCCAAGACTGCTGGACTTGGCTGTGTGGCCGTGATCTGCCACCTCACCTGTTTGCTGGCTGGGGGAAGCCTGGTCCAGGGGGTGGGGAACGGGCGCTACTGCTGACCTCCGTCCCCACTCCCCTGCCCTCCCAGGACCCAGACGCCGCCAACAAGGTGAGCTATCATCCCAGCCCTCTCCCTGCCTTGGCTCTTAGGGTTTGGAGGTGGGAGGGCTCCTGCCCCTTGGTCCTCCCCCAGGCCCCGCGGACTGGGGGGCCGCTGGGAGGGCCTCAGCCAGGCAGTCCCATCACAGGTGTGCACACAGCTGCCCTTGTGGGCCTGCCCCGCCCAGGGCCCTGCTTCCTTGGTGTCTTTTCCCTCACGTGCTTCCGCCCCCGGCCCTCCTGTTCCTGCGGAAGATACATACTCCTGGGGAAAGGAAGACGCGATCACTTATATTTTAAAATTAGAAGGAAAAAAAGGGAAAAGTTAGGTACTTTGCACCCAAAAAGGCTCGTAATTTATATGGAATTTGAATATCCATAATATTTAGAAAACAGTCTTCAAATTTACCTCCACCCCTCCCCCACGCTCCCCCACGCGCGCCCCTCCCTCCCCAGCGCGCCCGCACGCCCCGCCCCCAGCGCGCCGTCGCCTTGGCGCCCACGCGAGGCCCACGCACGCCGGCCCGAAGGCGCAGGCGCAGGCGCAGGCGAGGGCGATGCCGGCGCGCGGCGGGCGCTGGGACGGCTTCTGGGAGCAGCGGGCCCGGCAGCTGCAGCGTCAACTGCAGGTGAGGAGGACGTGGGGCGGGGACCCCCAGGCCATCTGCTGCCGCCCCATCCCCGCTCGGGGCGCTTGAGGGTTTGGACGGGTTGGGCGTCTCACCGAGTTAGAAACAGCACCCCGACCGCCAAGGGGCAGAGGCCCCGCGCCCTCCCGCCCTCCCCGCGACCGTTCACCTCCGGGCCTCCCTCACCCCGGCCCCACCGCAGGGCCGTCTGTCCTCTCCCCCGTCTCCCCTATTCGCTGAATGTCTGCTCTGTTCTGTGCTAAACGTGGGAAGTCGGTGGTTGGGCACCAACCGTTGTAACCTTTCTGTCCCGGTCCTCTCGGGTTACTACAGTTGAGTGAGAATCATAAACACATCATCACCAAGTGAATGTCAGCTGGGAGAGGACCTGGTCAGAGCTGCCAGCCCTGTGCGCGCGCCTGGTACAGCCACCCGGCCTGGAGAAGGCGGGGCATCTCCCTGCCAGCGCAGTGGTGAGATGGGAGAGGTCCCCCTCCCTCAGTGGGGTTCAGGGGTCAGGGTGGGACTGTCTGGGGAGGGCAGCATCCCGGATGCGGCTGCGTGGTGGGCGGGTTTGGGGTGGGGGGACCCTTGCGCACAGGAGTCTGCTGGTTGAGGCTTAGAGCCCGGAAGAGGTCAGTCCATGCAGGGCCAGCACGACCGGGCAGGAGTCTCTATGGCGGGAGCAGGGAGAAGCAGCTGAAGAGATGATTAGAGCCGATTTGAGATGTCACTTTGCAGCAGGCAGTGGGACCAGGGCAAGGTCGGGCACGCAGGGCCCAGTTAGGAGGCCGTCGTAGGGCAGGACCTCTGGATGGTAGGGTGAGGACCTCCGCGGACCCACACCCGAGCAGGGCGGGCCAATCTGGTGATGGCTGGAGACAGCAAGCTCTTTCAGCCCCTGGGCGTCGCCTTCAAGATACATAAGATGAAGAAACATTTATCCAAGGATATCTGCTGCGTCTACCAAAACTGTCCCAGTAGGGACAGTCTGCGGCTCCCTTCCTCCCACCACCTGCACCCAGCCTGTCACTTGGGCTGTGAGGGGCCAAGAAGATGGCCCCCCTCTCCCCTCAGCTCCCAACCGAGAGCCACTGTACCTCATCGGGAGGGACAGACGCCAGCGCAAAGTTGAAGAGGGTGAATACCTAGTGAGTGTGATAGAGGCTGGGGGCTCCCTCCTCCACCCGGCCTCCACCAATAGGGTAGAGGCTACCCAAAACAGAGGCCGAGAAGGCTGGAGTCTAATTGCTCTGCCCCAGCTCGCCAGCACAGAGGCTCCTCTCTGTGTCCTCACCTCCTCTGTAAGGCCACCAGTCAGGCTGGATTAGAGCCCACCCTGACGGCCTCATTTTAACTTAATCCCCTCTTCAAAGGACCTCTCTCCAAATAGTCACTTCGTGAGGTCCCAGGGGTTAGAGCTTCAACCTGTGAATTTGAGGTGGATACAACACAGCCCATTACAAGCAACAAGCCAGATCACAGGAGGTGGCCAAGAGCCCTCCTGGGGTTAGGAAACCAGCTTCCTAAGAACTGAGCCTCGGCTTAATTGGACCACACAGTGGAGGAATCTATTCCCCAGGCCATGCTGAAATAATGGAAACCCTCAGTCAGTAATCAGTGGGGCTGAACAGGTGGGTGTGATACCAAAGGAAGCAGGCAGGCTTCGCAGAGTGGCCAGGAGGGACAGCCCTGCGGGAATCCTCTGTGCGGCACCGGCGTGCGCTGGGGCCGGGTTTCCCGGAGCTGCTCCAGCCGCTCCTGCCGCGGGGACGCGGGGAGCCGCTGAGTGCGCAGCACAGCTGCGGCCCCAAGGAAGCGCATGGAGCCTGTGTCCGGAGTTCCTGCAGTACGTTACCTGCAATGTCCAGTTTTCAGCAAAACATTATGAAAGATGGAAAGAAACAGGAAACTGAGACTCTGCCGCAGGGGAAAAAAAGACGACAACCAGTGAGAAGGCCCAGGAGCTGAATTTAATCAGCAGTGACCTCAAAGCAGCCGTTATAAATGTGTTTAAAAAACTGAACGAAACTGCACTTGCAGAAGTAAAGGGAAATGTGATATTATCTCATCAAATAGAAAATATCCATAAAGAGATTAAAAAATTTTAAATGATAATCCTGGAGTTGAAAATAACTGAAATGAAAGCATTCTCTAGAGGAACTCAAGTGGATTTGACAGCTTACAGAATGGGAGAAAATATTGCAAATGATGTGCCTGACAAGGGCTTAATTTCCAGAGTATATAAACACTCATACAAATTAATAACAAAAAAACAAACAGCTCAATCCAAAAATGGACAGAAAACCTAAACAAGCAATTCTCCACTGAAGACATACAAATGGCCAATAGGCATATGAGAAAATGCTCAGTATCACTAATTATCAGGGAAATGCAAATCAAAACTACAATGAGTTGTTACCTCACACCAGTCAGAATGGCCTTCATTAAAAAGTCCATGAACGATAAATGCTGGAGGGGGTGTGGAGAAAAGGGAACCCCCCCCTACACTGTCAGTGGGAATGTAGTTTGGTGCAATGGAAAACAGTATGGAGATTCCTCAAAAAACCAAAAATAGACTTACCATATGACCCAGGATCCCACTCCTGGACATTTATCCAGAGGGAACTCTAACATGCACCCCAGTGTTCACAGCAGCACTATATGCAATAGCCAAGACATGGAAGCAACCTAAATGTCCAGTGACAGATGACTGGATAAAGAAGTTGTGATATATTTATACAATGGAATACTACTCAGCCATAAAAAAGAGTAAAATAATGCCATTTGCAGCAACATGGATGGACCTGGAGATCATCATTCTAAGTGAAGTAAGACAAAAAGAGAAAAATAAATATGAAATCACTCATATGTGAAATCTTAAAAAAAAAGAGGGAAAGATACACAAATGAACTTATTTACAAAACAGAAACAGACTCACAGAGAAAACAAACGTATGGTTACCAGGGGTTAAGGGGGTGGGAAGGGATAAGTTGGGAGTTTGAGATTTGCTGGTACTAGCTAGTATGTATAAAATAAACAGCAAGTTCCTACTGTATAACACAGGGAACTATATTCAATATCTTGTAGTAACTGATAATGAAAAAGAATATAAAAACAAATACACGTCTGCACATGTATGACTGAACTATTATGCTGTACACCAGAAATTGACACAGCATTGAAAACTGACTATACTTCAGTTAGAAAAAAAAGAGTGAATTTCAATGGACAAAAAAAAAAAATCCGCAAACTTAAGGTAGGATGGTAGAAATTATGCAATCCTAAGAACAGAGAGAAAAGTGGAAGGAAGGAAAACAAAGTAACCTCAGAAAAAGATGTGAAACCTTTAAGTGAACCAGCATATATGTAATGGGAGTACCAGAAGGAGAGGAGAGACAGGAGCAGAAAAAATATTCAAAGAGGTAGTTGCTCAGGAATGCTCCAAATTTGCTGAAGTTTGCAATATATTATTTTAAAAAAGGCTTAATGACCTCCAAGTAGGGTAAATACAAACATACCTACACCCACACATGTAAAACCTTGAAAGAGGAGCAGTTGTCACGTCAACCCTAAACGGTGCTGTCTGACGTCTCATCAGCACAATGGAGGTCAAGGGCAGCAGGGTGACCTTCAAAGTGCAGAAAGAAGAGAAAGGCTGTCAACCAAGAATCTTACAGCCAGCAAAACTCTTTCAAAAATGAAGACAAAATAAAAGCAGCCCCAGATAAACAAATCTGAGAAAGTATATTGCTAACAGGCCTACCTTATAAGAGACACTAATGGAGGTTCCTTGGGCTGAAAGCAAGTGACCTGCATGGAAACTCAAATTCACAAAGAACGCCAATGAAGATAATTATATAATTACATGTCTTTTTCTTCCTTCTTCTTTTGATTGATTTACAAAGCAGTCGTATAAAGCAATATGTGTATAATTGTATTGTTGGACCTATAACATGTAAAAATGTAATAATTAGACAAAAATAGCATAAAGGTGGTGGATGGGAGTAAAATTTTATTGAGGTAAGAAAATGTCACCAGAGGCTAATTAAATCCACAGGAACAAATGAAGAGAACCAGAAATGGTGAAGAAAAGGGGAAAAAAAGCAAATCCTTTAAATAAATACTGGCTGTCCTTTGTTTCTGCTGCTTCTTTAATGAACGTGGAACTATGAAAAGTAATAAATAGAACAATGTATCACTACATTCATTAACATATATATATATTGATGTAATGTGTGTAACAGCAGTGAAGGGGAAAGGAGCATGCAGCTGTGCAGGGATAGTGTTTCTGCACCCCACCAGAATAAGTCTATAAATGTGAAGTAGATTCTTCCAGGTTCAGATTATAGGGTCAGCCCTAGAGCAACCACTAAGAAAATGACTCAAAAAACAGTGAAAAAGATTATCAAAGGAATTAAAATGTTACATCAGAAAATACACACTTGATGTGAAAGAAAGCAGTAAAAGAGAAACAAAAATGGCACAAAACACATAGGGAAAAGAAGTTAAATGTCAGGCATAAATCCCTGTCAGTGATGTTAGAGTGTGTGGATTAAGAATTCATTCAAAAGGCAGACACTGTTAGGCTGCATGAAAAGCAAGACCCAACTGCGAGCTGCCCGCAGGAGACACGTTGGAGATTCAAGGACAGAAGTTGGCTGAAAGTGAAGGGGTGGGAAAAGATGCGTTACATCACCATCAAACACAAGGAAACTGATATCAAACCAAATAGACTTTAAGACCAAAAAAAAAAGTTACTGGAGGAAAAGAGGGACATTTTAGTGCATGAAAAGCAAGACCCAGCTGCGAGCTGCCTGCAGGAGACACGTTGGAGGTTCATGGACAGAAGTTGGTTGAAAGTGAAGGGGTGGGAAAAGATGCGTTACATCACCATCAAACACAAGGAAACTGATATCAAACCAAATAGACTTTAAGACCACAAAAAAAAGTTACTGGAGGAAAAGAGGGACATTTTAGAATGACAGAAGGGAAGACACGAATTATAAACGTATGCATCTAACGACAAAGCTCTAGGATCGGTACAGCAGAAGCAACACAATTGAAGGGAGAAATGGACAATTCAAACATAGCAGTTGAAGACGTCAACACTCCACTTTCAGTAACGGGCAGGTTGGGCAGCAGACCAACAGTGAAACAGGCTTGAACAGCAGCCGAGCTGACCGGACCTCACAGGCGTCCCTGGGAAGCCACCCGCCCAGCAGCGGGGCGCGTTCCTCTCCAGTGCACAGTGAGCCCCTCCGAGCTGGGCCACGTGATGGGCCCCGAAACAGGCCTGAGTGAGTTGAAAAGGACAGGAATCACATAACATGTTCTCTTGTTGCAATGAAAGGAAGGTAGGAATTAATGACAAAGAAATGTAATGAGTTCACAAATACATGAAATTGAACAAGGCACTTCTAAATAACCAACAGATTAAAGAGGAGATAAAAAAGGAGGTTAGGCGATATTTTGAGATGAGTGAAAATTAAGATTCCACATACCTAAATTTGGGGGATTCAGCCAAAGCAGTGCTTAAGGTGCTTTACAGATGTGAACACCTCTGTTTAAAAAGTGGAGAGATCTCATGTCAACAAGCTGACCTTCCACCTCAAGACACTGGGTGAAGCCAAGACAGTGAGAACCGAAGCCAGCAGAGGGCTGGAAACAGCGAAGATTCAAGTAGAAACGGATGAAGCTGAGACTAGGAAGACAGAAAATCGACAAAACCAGAAGTCGGCTCTTTGGAAAGATCAACAGAGTTGATAGACCTGTAGCCTGACTGACTGATGAGAGAGAAGACTCGGGTGAGCACCGTGAAGAATAGGAGCGGGCAGGCTGCCGAGCTGACAGGAGCAAAAGGGCTTAGAAGGACATGCTGCGAACAGCATTGCTCAGGAGCTAGGTGCCCTGCAGGAAGTGGTCAAATGCCTTAAAAACAAACGTCCAAAGCTGATTCCAGAAGAACTAGAAAATGTGAACAAAACTGGAATAAGAGATTAAATTAATAATAAAAAGTCCCTCACAACGTAAAGCCCAGGCCTAGACGGCTTCACTGGTGAATTCCACCAAACATTTAAAGAAGAATTAACTTCACAAACGTCCAGAAGACAGACAAGGAGGGAACACATCCCATTCCCTGAGGCCAGTATCACCCCGACACCAAAACCACAAAAACATCCCAAGAAATACATAGAGCGACATCTCTTAGGAATATAGATGCAAAAACTTTAAAAACTATGAGCAAACTGAATCCAGCAATATATGTGTAAAGGATTATACATCATGACCAAGTGGGATGTATCCCCAAAACACAGAAATGCAAAGTTGGCCTAGTAAATCGGTGAATGTAATAGACCGGACCTGTAAAGGACAGAACCCCCGGGATCATTTCTGCAGACCCAGAAAAAGCGTTTGACAGCCTTCGACTCCCCTTCATGACAAAAGCACTCAGCCCGACGAGAGGCGGCGGTGGAAACCACTCAGCTGACGTCACACCTGCTGCTGAGCGGAGCAGGCAGCAGGCTCGTTCCCGCCGCTTCCGTGCGCCGTCGTCCGGTGGTGCCACGGAGGGCGGTTAGGCAGGATGACGGGGGAGGCATCTATGTCAGAGAAGGAGAAGTAAGACTACTTCTGTTTGCAGATGACAGCATCTGACGTGCAGAAAATCCTAAGGACTCCACCGAAAACACAAAAAACAAAACCACGCTAAAAACCATCTATTAGCACGACTGAGTGAGCTCAGTGGGGCTTGGGGGCGCGCGGCCTGCATGCAGAAATAACTGCTCTTCTGTTCCATGGCACAGGCAGCATCACCAGAGAAAACAGATTACTTTGGAAGAAATTTAACCAGAGCAGGGCAATGCTTGTACACGGAAATGATGCTCTGATTCACTTTTTTATATTCCAGATATAAGTGACATCATATGGTGTTTTTCTTTCACTTTCTGACTTGCTTCACTTAGAATGACGTTCTCTAGGTCCGTCCATGTTGCTGCGAATGGCATTAGTTCATTCTTTCTTTGGCTGAGTAGTGTTCCAGTGTGTGTGTGTGTGTGTGTGTTTACCACAACTTCTTTATCCAGGCACTTGGTTGCTTCGAGGGATTATTTTTCAAGAGGTAAGACTGACTGAACGTGGTAAGAGAAGTCTAGCCGACTCCCAGGTTTCTGGTTTTCTAACCAATCACAAAGAGATTGTTGTCCTAAAATGAGCACAGTTCTCTGTGAGCCACCTGTCAGCAGACTGGGGGGAGGACGACTACCCAGCACAAAGGACCACACCTGAGCCCGCATTCCTGGAATCTGGTGCATCCTCTGCAGTAATGGTACGTGGCCAGTACTTCAGCTCCTCTGCTGAAAACCCTGCCGTGCCTTCCCCACCATTCACAGCTGCTTCCCTGGCTTAGGAAAGCCCCATCCTGAGCCCCAGGCTGCCTGGCCTTCTCTCTGCTCCTTGAGTTGCTAAGCTCGTTCCTGCCACAGGGCCTTTGCAGAGGCTCCCCCTTGCCTCCCGCCTTGGGGAGCCATGGGTCCTGGGTTCACATCACTCTGTTTTGATTCTGGCGGAGCCGCCGTGGTTATTTGCCCCCTCCCCTTGCTCATTTGCTTCTCCACTGGGATGCGGCCTCCAGGCCTGCTTTGTACACGGCTCTGTCCCCAGCACCTGAAAAAGCACCTGGCACGAATAGATTTCTAACATGTGTTTTGAATATGTGAATGAAAGGAAAGAAATGGTAGAGTTTGGAGCCTGCACAGAGGTCACCCAGAGAACATACTGGTTGGGAAGTTCCGAGATTCTGTGTTTCTGAAATTCCCAGAGGCTGCTGGCCTGGGGCCCACGCCTGGGGTGGGGGTGGGTCGCAGCTACGGCATGAGTGGGTGCCTGTCAGGGTCCGGGGCCCCTCCAGCCCGTCACCTCTGTCGTTCTGCAGTGGGTGCATCTTTGCACCCGGGGATGCGGTGTTGGTTCCGAGGAAGGAAGGGACCGCTGGGCAGTATCACTGATGATCGTTTCTGTCTGGACCCTTGGTTGCAGGCGAAAGAAGAGAGACTAGTGGAAGCAGAAACAGAAAATGCTGTTCTCCACCTGAGGCTGGCGCAGGTAAGGCGCTCAGCCGTCTTGGGGCTGAGCTGGGCCGGGGCCGGCCGCCGTGCTGCAGAGCCCAGTCTGCCTCTGCCGGGGAGGGGTGGGGGCTCATGCTCCTGCTGTTTTCCGTCCAGTGGGGACGCTTTCGCTGATGTTTCATGTGTCTTCTTACTCGAGCCGGGCTTGGCTCCTGGCTGTTGCTCATCTGCCCAGAGGCACTAGTGACAATTTAGTGAGGTGCCGGCGCCGTCTGGCCGGCTGTCCTGGGGATGACCTAGGTCCGGGCTCACTCCATCCCAGTGCAGGCGTCGGCGTGCGGGGCACTTCCACTGCAGCCTGCGCTGAGGTCACTGCGGCCTCGTCCTTCGCCCGAGAGACAAGCCTCTGAGCAGTCCTGCCCACGCCATCTGCCTGCCTCGCCAAGACAGAGAAGGGGGCCCTCAGACACCTCTGCCCCACGTCTCCCGCAGGCGTGCTCCTCACGGTGGGAAGGAAGGAACAGTGGAGAACAAGTGGAGAATGTTAGGTGGAGGCTGACTTGTCTTACTCCTGTGTGATTCGCCGTTGCTGCCTTTGGTGAGCCGAAAAGTGGCCCCAAAGATGCCAGGTTCCAGTTCTGGACCCTGTGGATGTGACCTTGTCTGGGGAGAGGGTCTCGGCAGGCATGGTGGAACTTAAGGTGGGAGGTGATGCTGGGCTATTGGGGGCCCCTCAATGCCCCCAAGTGTCCTGATAAGAGGGAGGTGGCAGTGATGTGAAGGAAAGCAGGGAGACATCGGGAGACGCCGACACAGGCCGCAAGAGGTGGGAAGGAGCCCCTCAGCCTCAGGGGCATGCAACTCCGCCCACACCTCGATGATTCTGGAAGCCTGGCCTCCAGGAGGGAGAAAGAACATTTCTGCTGTTTTACCCCCTGTGTGTGGTACTTGATCACAGCGGATTAGGGACACACATGCCCCCATTAAATAACCGATGCTGGAGTGTCATCCTTAAATTCCACCTCTGTGGGGTCTGAGCCCCTCAGTGGGAGCCGTCTGCAGACTCTTGACTCCCCTTCAGGTTCATTGAAAACAGTTGCACTAAATTTGCTGATTACTGTAGGGCTATCTGTACCGCCTCTTAAATTAAGGGAATATGGGTTTCTTGGCTCATTTTTAAGCTGGTGATTTACTGGCACATCCCGGCACCTGTGTAAGGTGGCCTGTCTCAAACACCGGCCCGTCTAAGCCTGAGCTTCCATAAGCTGACCCCTCTTTGTCTCCACTGCACTTCACAGAGCTGGTGAGGCCGGCGTCCTGGACACAGGCCCCCTGTGCTGCTCGGGTCACCGCAGGTGTCCCTTGGGACTGTGGCTGCCGAACTGCTGGAGTGGCTGTCCAGCCCAGTGCTGTGGGGGCCGCAGGCCGCCTGCAGGGTCAGCGCGCAGAGCAGCGCCGCTTAGATCTGTTTGTGATGTGCTGTCAGTTTGGGGAACACCAGCTGTCTTGCTAAGCATCATTTAGGTGAAAAAACTTTTTACGTTTAAGGCCATCAGACATGCCACGTCCAATAAAGCCTGTGAATTGTGGGGCACTTGTACTGAGTCCCCTGCAGTCTTTTTCAATAAGTAAGAGACAGAGCATCTTCGTCTCTGTAGCCCACATCTCCTGCTCCCACTCGAGGTCCGACGTGGTTAGCTCGGCCCCTCGAGCCGCTAGAAGCGGATCCTCTGTGTCTGCGTGACGTGTTCCCACTCTGACCCCCAGCCGTTGTTGGTTTGACCTGTGTTTTCACTGGGTGGAGGCGTGGGATGTCGATCAGAGGGAGAAACTCTTGGCGGTGGTTGCTGGCTTTTAAGAACAGTGTGACAACACAGACACCTAAATAAACTCCGTGGGAAACAAAGCCAAACAAAGCAGAAATCCCAGCTTGTTAATTTTGCCACAGGACAGGGGCACCTCCTGGCCCCTCCATGGCCGCAGCTCGGGCCAGTGTCCCTCCCAGGAGCTGTAAGGGGCCTGTCTCATCCCCCCACGGTCCTGTCCTGTCAGGGTCATCTGAGTGTGTGTGGACCCATCCATCTGTCCCTGCTGTGACGGTCTGACGTCCAGACCACCCCCTGGCTTCCTGCTGTTGCGGAAATATGTGTTACAGCCCGGTGTTACAGCTCAGTTGTGACAGCAACCTGGATCTGGGCGAGAGACCAACCAGCACTCGGAGAGTTGGAGAACTCAGGTTTATTACGCCAGCAGGCCCAGAGGAATTAACGCTCCAAGCTCTGGGCCCCGTCTGTAGCTTTACACAGGCTTTTAGAGGCTGCCAGTTTACACTTTGCAACATGATATACAAATGATACGTAACGAAAGTTGACTAATTAGGAACAAGCTTTGTAGAAATGGACCAATCAGGCGGGAGAGAAATAACCAATCAGGAGTGAGGGAAATGGACCAATCAGGAGTGAGGGAAATGGACCAATCAGGAGTGAGGAAATTGGACCAATCAGGCGTGAGCTCCATGCAAATGAAGTACTACAAATGGACCAATCAGGAGTAAAGGAAATAACCAATCAGAAGTGAGCTCAGGGAACCAATAGAATTTTAGGGGTAAGTAAGCCGGTTCAAAGGCAAAAATTGAGATAGAGCCTCTGGGCCAGGGAACTGGATGGTGCTGGCAGGAGAGTAGTGGCCCTGCCTGGGGGTCCTCCCTGTCTTTTTATGGGGCTTCCCGCCTCGCTGTGAGGTCTGTCCCTCCACACCTATCCTCCCCCTGAAGCACCCAGGGGGATCTCTGCACATGGACCTGCACTGAGTGTCTCCCTCGGCCTCAGTCCTGTCTTTAAACCCCCGTGTCTCACCCCTCTCACCAAAGCCGGTGGGAGCCTCTAGGCTTCTGTCCAGCTGCTGGTCCCCCCACCCTCTGGGCCTGTCCATTGCTGTTCCCTGTGCGCCGGCCCTTCTCGTGCCCTCAGACCCCGCCTGGGACCCTGGTGCCCACACAGCCCCCGCAGGGTGGGTCTGAAGTTGCCTGCAGCCTGGTTAGCAGCCCCTGATGTGCAGACTGGGGCCCAGTGGACAGTCAGTAAGTGTTCTCCTCCAAGAGAAAAAGCACCTGTTTCACTTCCGAGGATTTAAGACTCTGAATCATCTTCTTTTTTTCTTGCACAACAGTACCGAGAAATGATCAAGAAAAGTGGCGGCGAGACCACCCAGGTGCACGTGCAGTGCGGGGACCAGAAGCCCCTGCAGAGACCTGGGCCCCTGGCTGCGAGCCGACTCCGCCTCGTCGCTCAGGTAAATGCCCCCGAGGTCCATCCTCGCAGACATGGCAACTGCTTGTGCTCAGTCGCTGGCGGGTGCCACTTCCCCGTGGACTTTGTATGCGGTGCCTGTCAGAATAGATCTTCTCTTATGCAGTGAAAAGCAGCTTTAGTTTAAGGAAGGAAAGCCGCTCAGTGTAGCTGGCGTGGATTTTCCATCACAGGTGACTGACCTGGTCTTGTGCATTAATAAAATTATCACCGTTTTCATAATCAGTTGCAGATGGTCTTCACTCTGGGAGTTGTGCTTTCTGACAATATTGACTGAAATAAATGCACAACCTGGAAGTTGAGAGTTTTGTTTTATTCGGTGACTTCCTGAGGACGGGAGCCGGGACACAGCCTCTCGGATGGCTCTAAGAGTCTGTTCCAGAGCGGCAAGGGAGGAGCCAGGAGATGTAGGCGTTTTTTTTTTGCAACGAAGGCCAGGTAGTTGGAACATCAAAAGATGACCGTTAATTATAGAAAACCAGGTATTTCAAGTTAAGGGATTTAGTGCTTCTCTAGGCCTGGGAAGGCGCAAAGGTCTGGGCCCCTGAAATCACTCCTTTGACGTGCACCTGGCCGTCCAGGGCCAGCGCCCTGTTCTTCCCCATCCTGAGCCCCCTCAGGGGGCACCGCTGGGGGCGCTGCGGAGCCCGGCTGCCTGCTGGTCTGCGTGCTGAGTTCCCTCCGCTCGCTGTCGGGAGCAGTGGCAGCGGCTGATGACGTGATAGCACAGCATCCTTGTTTGCTGATGTGGCCGCAGTATTTTTCATCCACAGTAAATAGAAGGTCAAACCTCAAAAAATGATGGGGAGCCTGTGCAGAAACAGGCAGAGGCGTTTTGGCCACGATGCATCACGTCCGTTTCCCAAGGCCGTGCTGCACTTACAGGGTTGTCGAATGTTCTGTCACAGTTGCTCTCACTGTCACTGCTGTCAAGTGGTGGAAACCTGGTTTGTACGTGTCTGGCGAAGTGGGGCTCGTCAGAGAGACGTTGGGAAGCCGGATTCCACACACCCACCCCCTTCTCCAAGGTGGACACCGCTGATTAAGAGCTTTGTTCACCTTCTGTTGCAAACAATGTAGAAGGAAAAAGGTCATCATTACAACAATGACACCTCCATCTGCAGACAAGATTAGCTGGCCCTTAGGAGCAGTTTGTTTGTGTGCCCCCCAGCCATGAACTGCGTAAGTGTATTTAGAATGGGTTTATATGGAATTAATTTTTTATTCTCTTCCAACTGAGTGAAGTCAGTCCATCGTTGAATAAAGTATATAACTTTATCTGCATGTCATATAATAAAAAATACTTTAAAATTCAATGTAGTTTTGATGTTTTATCAAAATGTTCCCCGAACAAATGAAATTATCTCCATTTTATAGCAAAAAAGACTTAACTAAAGAGACAAAGAACATCTGTTTGAGTCCAGTTAAGTTTTGTGACTTGAGCATTTGATAGCGGCGTTAAACAGTAGCACCTGCGTTCTTTCGTTCTGTGGACGTGTCTTCAAGCCAAAAAACCTGCAAGTAATTTCAGGAAGTAAAAATGGGGCCTTACGTGTAAGATACGACTTATCAGTTGCATTGTTCCCAAAGTTCTCTGAACGCTGTTGTGTTTGTGGACCTGGAATTCCATTCTGCACGTTTATACCCCGCCCTGCATTGTTCGCACCCTGGCTCCGGATAGCACGGCTTCCAGGGGATGGTCTGGAGAGCTCATCAGAGCTTTCGTTCCCGTGAAAGGCAGGCGGGTGACGCAGAGACCGTGGGATGGTGCCAGAGTCACAGGGAAGTAAACAGCCCACGGAGAAACGTCCACGGGGAGTGCTTCTCCACCTGCAGCGGGCGAGCTGTCCTCGCTTGGAGGAGCAGGCGGGGGGCTCGATTTTCTGAAATACGTCCGATGTGTAAAACATACAGTCACACATGCTGCTTTGGGAAGAGCAGGCCCCTGGTCTGTTGGATCAGAACGTCGGGAAGGGAGCCCGGGCAGGAGCACCGTGGAAGCACTCCGCCCGCGACAGCGGCCAGAGCCTCTGGTTAAGGACAGATCGAGCTCCTGCGTTACCGTAGCGCTCGTGTGGTCGCGCCGTGATGACCAGTGGTGACAGTCATCATATCACTTGTGTCTGCTCCTATTTTGCAGAGACTGAAACGAGATGTGGAGGTGCTTCACTCCTGGTCTCTGGGCCTTTTCCGGAGGTACCAGGATGCTCAGCGGGACTGTCTTTCTGAAATAGTGACGGCCGTCCAGAGGGCTCCACTCTGCCACGAGGCCCTGCCACGTAAGACGGTGGCCCTGACCGACAAAGAGCCGGTCTGGTTTCAGAGTCCATCTCCTTTGACCCCGAGGGCAGAAGCAGGTCCCAGATGGCCCAGCGCCTCCACTCTCCGGCGCTGCCGCCCCGAGGGAGGTGCTCCTTTGCTCTGCTGACCTCACTATACCTTCTTGACCTTGACCCTGTCTCCAAGCTGAGCCCGTGTCAGGTTTTCCTGAAGTCTGGAGCTCTCCCTTCATTTCACAGCCTCCTCCTCTACTTGGGGGATCGTTGATCACCTTAAGCTCTGGTCCTTGGAACCCACAGGGGTGACTCCCCACCTGACAGCCCCCTAGATCCCCCTTCCTCCCCTGGTCCTCCCCTCGTCTGCACACCAAGCGGGCTGTGAAGTCGGGAACGTAGTGGACGTCCTTTCTGCCACGACCCTGAGACACATGTCTTTCTAGGAGGCTGACAGATACTTTGTTTTGAGTGACCCAAGTGCCCAGGGCCCATGTTCCCAGTGCTGGGGGCAGGAAGGAGTGGCCGTGGCCTGGGGACCCATGTCGGGGAAGCTGCTCCAACTGTGGGTGGACTGGCTCTTTCAGCCGCGGGGCCATTGGAGGCAGGGTGTCTGGAGCGGTCCCTGCAGGAGATGACCGAGCGATACCAGCAGGAGAGGCGTGAGCGCAGGCGGCTGCACAACACTCTGGTGGTAGGTGCCCCTCGTCCCCAGAGACCCTGTCTACCCCATGGTTCAGAGGAAGCAGCAGGGAACGGCCGGGGACCGCACATCAGGGCGGGAGGCCTCGTGTGAGCTGGAGAGGGGCGGTGGCCCGGGCCAGGCTGGTGTGCACAGGGGCAGAGGTGACCAGAGCCGCGCCTGTGGGACCCCCTGACCGGACGTGCTGGGCCGGGGGTGTGAGGGTGAGCAGCAGGCGGTGAAGGGGAGACCGGCAGAGAGGGAGAGGCCAGAGCGGGGGTCCAGGAGCTGTTCGGAGCTTGAGGTGCCCCTGAGACGCCGGTGGTAGGAGGCTGCAGCCCCTCCTTGCCAGCTCTCATCAGCTGCTTCTCTTTTTTTCACTTGCTGACTTTTTTTTGAGCCATTTTTTCCACTTAACGGAGGTCCCGGGGATCGAACCCAGGACCTGATGCACACCAAGCACGCGCTCCTCCTCTGGGCTACACCCTCACCTGCTGACTTAAAGGAGTGAGATCTGAGACCCTGTGACGTTTAAAGTTGAGACTCTGGTTCCCACTTGCCAGCCCGAGGCTGCTGGGGATGAAGATTCAGTTGACGAGTTTGCTTCCATGGGGTTGAACTGTTACCCACGGTGAAAAGGGAGGACCTTGGCCGGTGTCTCCACGTTCCGTTTTTCTGAAGCCCGAGAAGCCTGCTTTCTCAGAGTCCCTCCCGTCCCCATGCTGACCGTCCCCGGGTCCTCATTCGTGGCTCCTGTGCTCCTGTGGCCCAGCCCTCTGACAGTGATGACGTGGCTGAGCGCCGGCTGTGCACTGGCCTCTCGCAGCGTGGCCTTACCTGCTCATCATGGCAGCACTGCCCCCGATCTGTGTCCAGACCAGGCGAGGCAGGAGGGGCCCAGAGTGCTGAGGGGCTGCAGCTTTCACCAGCAGGGCTTCCCAAGACGGAGCCAGGTCCAAAGTGGACTGATGGCCCGGGGGAGACTCCCTGCCCCAAATGACAGTGCGCCTCGTGCTCTGAGCTCCGTGGCCCTTGGAAAACCTGCAGACGAGACTGCCGACCCCGCCCCCTCACTCCTGTGGGACCCGAGGCTGGAGAAGCTGTATAGGCCCGTGAATAGGTCAGTGTAGACCATTTACCCAGTTTTCAAACAGTAGGAGGGGCCGCGCTCCCAGACTCATGGGGTAACCTTGCCGGGAGCCAAGGGGGAGACTTCAGCGGGGCCTCTGAGGGGGGTGCTCACTGGAAACAGCAGGGGCTCTGAGAATAAAAATGCTCTTGTCTCCTCTTCTGGTATTAAATGAAACAGACATTGGAGATGCGGCGTGTCTGGTCCTCGTTCAGCCTCAGAAAGAGCCTCCCGGGAGATATTTATGGACAGAGCATCAGCATAAGAGCTGAGGGCAGCCCTCAGCAGTGGAGCACGCGTCAGTGGAGACGGGGTACCCGAGGTGTCGCATCCCTTCCCGCAAGGAGCCCCGTCCACCAGGCCCACGGTCCATGCATGGGTGACAACGGGGTGAGGCTCCCGGGGACGTCCTCTGGGCCCTGCTCCTGCCTCTTTGGGTCTTAACTACGAGTGACTTAACAGAAGTAAGAAGGCATGTTTGTTTTACTTACGGGTACACGTTTGGAAGGAATTGAGAGCAAACACCTTGAATAGCAAAGAGTGTCCCAGAATACTTGCGCAGGCTGGAGTGGCAGGCTCAACCTGCCTTGTGCACAGAGCGCCAGGTGCACAGGTGTCTGGGAAGGTGCGGAAGGTGACAGTCACTGCCGGCAGCCATGGTCCCCAGTGGGCAGAAGTCAGTGTTTAGGTGGAAACAGCCTAGGGTGTTGGAGCTGACATCACCATCGTCTGCGTTGTCACCATTACTTCTCGTGGACCCTGGTGCCAGCCTTGGTGCTCAGAAGCTCAGGTGACCAGCTTGGCTTGGGGTCGTGGCCCCCACCCTCCAGACTTCCCTGACCCGTGTCTGGTGGCCCAGGTACAGACAACGTGAAGACGGCCACCCCTCCCTGTGAGGTCTGCTGGTCACTCCAGGTCACCGGACGTCTCCCCTCCCCCCACTTCCTCCCAGTTTCTCTGGCCTCGTCCCACCCTCTTCTGTGACGCAAGCCCCTCTTCTGTCCTGGGACTCGGTGCAGTCTCCCCGCCGCAGGCCAGGTCTCCTCCCACAGAACTCTGCGCTCTGGCTTGGGCTTGGACCTCTGACAGTTTGATCCGCGCTGGTGTCTGTCGTGCTTTCCCGGAGACGTTTCCGTAGTCCGAGGGGCTGGGAGGAGCCAATGCTCTGTTGGGCGGGTCCCCTGGGCACCAGGGATGTAGCGTTTTCTGTGGAGCCCCAGCAGGCCCAGTCACGTGTGTCAGTGGCTGCCAAGGAAGCCAGTGGTTGGTCCAGCTGCACTGACAGAAGAAGATCTGAAGGTCAGAGAAGCAGGTGGCCTCATTCTGTGCCATGCTGTCACCCACATCCAGGGATGTGCCTCTCATTCCGGACATAGCCCTTCAGGGAGGATAAAACAGGCCGGGTCGATTTTGGCCATTTCAGGACCAAGGAGGACACACCCTGACAGCGAGGGCCGGGGGGCATGCGTGGACAGGCTGGTTTCCAGAGGACGCCGGGGCGGAGTGGCCGACAAGCTGGCCTGCGGAAGAGGAACAGAATTCTTCAGTGTGGCCCTGAAGTGATAAAAGGTGGAAGCGGTCTGCACGGTCCCGGGGGAGCTGTGTAGCCCTGACTCAAGTCTCAGTCGGGAGGTGGTGACCTCCTCGTCATTACAGGCGTCCGAGCACCGCCGGGCGGCAACGTAACCATTACTTACGTGGACGTGACTTTGATGTGTATTCCTAAGCAGTGTGAGCCCTCGCCCTGTCAGGCCCCTCCCTCCGTGCAGGCCGGGCGAGGTGCCATCCCGGTGCCATGTAGCGGGTCTGGCGGTTCCTAATCTTTGTCTCCACCCCCACAGCATCACGTCCCATTCGCCGCCGCTCATACGGGCCCTCTGGAAGGACTGGATGATGAGCCCTGGCACCAGATTTCAGAGACCTTCTGAAACGCCCGGGAGACGGAGCCTCGGGTGCTGTTAAAAGCTGTTGTCTTGGTGCTTATGGTCGAGTGATACTATTTGCCATGTGAACACATTTAAGGGTGAATTTTTAAAAAGCTTAACAGGATACTGACGCTAGTGCGTAGGGAGTTTTCCACAAGTGGAGGTGTGGCAGGAAGCGCGGCGGTCACACCTCGGGGGAGGCGCTGCTCGGGTTTGCCCTCACAGGTCGGGTCTGCGGGCCCGTGTGCTCAGGGGACAACGTCTCACCATCGTAGGAGCTGAGAGGCAGCATCCGCGTGCACTGCCGGCTCCGCCCTGTGCTGCCCTTTGATGACGAGTTCCGTGGTCCAGGTTCCCAGAACAGGTAATTTGCTTTTGCACTGTGTGTGTGTGTGTGTGTGTGTGTGTGTCTTTTAAGGAAAAAAATACGGAATTGGCAGCAACTCTCCACCCCTCCCGTTTTCCTAGCCCTGGTCCCAGAGCAGCCTGTTCTCATCCGGGCGGGGCCGCTCTCCCTGGTGCAGCCGCCTTGGTCATGACAAGTGGGGTAGGTAGCAGACGCTCTGGAACGTGGCTACAGTGTGGCTAAAACGTCGGAGCAAGAAAGGGGTGCCATGCGGGGTCTGCTGCCTGGGGGTCAGGCTCCTTTCTGGGGTTGGCAGGGCCAGGCTCTTGGCGGCCCTTTCCCTGGACGGGGAGCATTTTTCTTGGTTTGCTCCAGACCCTCCCAGCTGCCCGGAGGGGACTATTAAGGATTCGGCTGGTACTTCTGACTTAGAGGAAGCTTTGATGGTGTTGACGAAGAACACACAACTATCTGAAATCCGTTTACTTGAAAAATCACACTTCTTTCCCCAGTGAAGCAACCCCCCCACAGCAGTCTGCAGTCCACCGCCCGCCAGCAGCTCCGGATCCTGGGCCCCCGCCGGCTCCATGCTCCGCGTCCCCAAGGCGGGCCCCTGGGGGTCCACGCCTGCCCCCATAGTTCTGCTCGTGGGGCTTGACGCTTATCCCAGGGCCTCCCCACATCCTGCCCACACCCCCTCCTCTTCAGGGCCTCGCCCGCGTCTCGCCCACCTTCCTGCAGTACAGTTAACACTTGCCTTTGGAAGGTCTCTAGGAAGCCCTTGGTCAGCCTGGTGTGAAACAAACCTTTGTAGCCAACAGAAAGCGATTGGGAACTTCTTCCTCCAAGACTTTCTTTTTGCTGCCTGAGTGCCGAGCGTGCCCCGTTGACCAGCCCTGACAGCCGGGTGCAGGGGAGCCCACGGTCAGCGGGGCAGAGGTGTGATGTTCTTGTGAGTGTGGTATTCACAGGCTGCCTTGTCACACTATTTATCTGCTTCTGATTTGCCAGCCAAAACCAGACTCACAGACACACAGCACGGACTGTGGCTACCAGCGGGGGAGGGGCGGGGGTAGGAGTTGGGGGTTAACAGCCACCCACGGCCCTGCACGAAGCAGATGAACAGCCGCCTCCTGCGCAGCACAGGGAACCATATTCAGTTTCTTACGATGAGCTGTAATGGAAAAGAATCTGAAAAAGTTACATACATGTACAAAGGAATGGCTGTGCTGTACACCTGAAACTGACATTGTGCACCAACTACACTTCAGTAAAAAATTAAAGAAAAACAACTCCTTGTGTGCTGCCTGATAAGGCAGCTTCCCGCCACGTGTGGTTACATGGCTTTAAATGAATAAAAGTTAAACAAAATTAGAAGCGTGGCCTCCCCAGTTGCAGTGGCCGCACTTCAGGCGCGGAGCTGGGCAGTTCACGGGACACGACGGACGGTGCGCTGCTCGGGGCTGTTCAGCCTCTCACAAGTGCACGTGAGGCTTCATGAACTATTTATATGCCCTCATATCATTTACATTATTTGATTTTAGTTTGGAAACCTGTTGCCTCTTTCTGGACTCACGGCTGCCTTCAGAGGCCCAGGTCCATGGTAAAACTTCCCTTCTGCATCTCTCGCCCCCAAGACTCTGACCCAGGCTGTGCCTGCAGGAGGGACTAGGACGTCTGCACCCCTCCCACACGACACGCTGGGGGATAGAAAACACCAGAGGGAGAGAAAGAGAAAGTCTCAAGAGAAAGTAACAGGGAGAGGGGAGAGGAAGATAAGAAAGGGGTGGAAAACAGAGAAGTGGGAGACGGTGTCAGGGGACGGGGAGGGAGTGGATGCGGGCAGCAAGGCTGCCGGGACGCGCAGTTTGAATGTCTTTTTGTCCCCGCAGCCCTGTGTCTGGAGCAGTGGCCCACGCGTTGGACGACGTGAGTGACTCCCCTAACAGGTTCTGTTTGAAACCTTTCCGTCTGGTGCTTCAACTGTTTCCCCGGTTTTTCCGCCCCTGAGAGCGGCTCTGGGTCTGAACGGGTATAGAACAGCTCCTCCTTCACGCATGGCCTGCTGGCCAGCGTGGCCGCTCCAGCCCCGCGGGTCCCGGGGCGCTACCCCCGCACCGGGCCTCGCCGCCGTAAGAGTGAGGACGGTCACTCCACTTGCTCATTGCTCGGCCCCCGAATCAGCCCGGGCCCCTAGGACTGAGCTCTCAACTTGGAGCCCAGGGAAGGAAACACAGGTGAGGTCTGACCAGGCCAAGCAGGGCTCTGCGGTTTCGGACCGAAGCAGGCCCGCCTCCTGGGAGCCGCGGCTCCGCGCCCCCCTGGAACTCACACGCTTCTCGTCTTTGTTGAAAAGGCTTCGGAGCAGCAGTGAGGACCCAGACGTGGTCTCTAGACACGGGGGTCATCATGGGTCCACATGTGTCGGGTGGGCCTGGACATGGCTGTGCCAGACAGCGAGGGGGCGTTGGGGGCAGGGGTCGTGTCGCAGAGCGCGGACCCACCTAGTGGGACGCCCATGGCGTGGGCAGGACGGGGGGCTGAGGAGGTGGCCGAGGCAGGTTGGCACACACACTCGTGTAGGTCTTCGGTTCGTAATTGTCATGACTTGTAAACCTCACTGTCTCCCTTGGAGCCTGCTAGAGCACCCTCCGTTAGCCTTAAGAACAATACAGAAAGAATTAAACGTTACGCGGCTCTTCCCGTATGAAATGCACTTCAGGGAAAATGAGCCGTTGAGGGAGTTTTTCTAAGGAGCAGATTCTAGAATAAATTCAGACTAGATGATAAGAGTAGAAAGTTGCCTTTTGTGGGGCAGTGCCCTTATAAGGAGAGAGCAGAGCAGGGTGGCTCTCTGTCCAGCGGTGGGGGCAGCCAGGGCCAGCCATCTGCGGCTGGAGGGGACGCTCAGCAGAGCACGATCGTGTGGGTACCATGATCTCGGGCGTCCAGCCTCTAGAACTGTGAGCAATAATTTCTGTTGCTTATAAAAAAAGAAGGAAAACCCCGTTTGAAACCCCTCATGGCTCTAGATAACAGCCATCAGCAGGTGTTAGACCCCAGGGGCTGACGAGGTCTTTACAGTGGGGGCAGGGGCCCCTCTCAACCCACCGACAGTGTGCCTCGGGGACATTGGGGCCTTGACGTGGTGCAGCAGGCCACCCGCAGCCCTGTGTGGCTGACCCTGCCGCCAGTCGAGCCTTGGCCTCCATCATTTTAAAGGAGAGGCAGCCAAGTCAGAGTGAGGGACATCTCACGGGACAGAGGACCTGGTCCCTTCAGCCGATGAGTAACCTTAGTGGACGGGAGTGGGGGTGCCTCAGACAAGAGGGGCTGACAAGCCTCGGACCACCAGGGCTGGTCCTCTTTTGAACTTGACCTGGAGGAGCCACTGGAAAGGCATTCTGGAGACCACCAGGGAAATGTCACGTGTATTGGCTGGTATCAACTTTATAAGGTAAGATTAATGGCACAGAGCTATGTTAAAAAAAAGCCCCAGGTGTCCTGAAGGGGATTGTTGGGTGCCCCTGCTGCAGGGTGTGAGGGCTTCGGGGGGAGGGGTTGCGATCTGAAGAAATAGTGGGGAGACTCCCTGCTGGTCTGTGTAGGGGTTTCCTGTCCTGAGTCTCTCCTGTGGGTGGCAGTGGGCCGTCTGCTGCCCATGGTGAGGGCTCCCCAAATGTGTGGCTGTGGCCCAGGGAGGGAGTGCTGATTCTCAGCATTAAAGCAGCATCTTTCCCACTTTCAAACTGACGTCTAAAGACTCACGTTGCCCGAGGAGGAAGCCCAGAAGAGGAGGAAGGGGAAGAAAGGGAGTCGGGAGCGGTTCCTTCTCAGTGACAACATGCTGACCACGGCAGGCAGAGGCCAGACTGGCTGGAAGCAGAAGGCTGATGACTGAGTTTCCCAGGACATCACACTGTGACCTCACCACCAGCCAGAGGAAGGTCCTGTCACAACTCAGTAACAAAAAGATAAACAACCCAATCCAAAAATGGGCAGGAGTCCTAAGCAAGCAAGTCCCCAGTGCAGACACACAGACGGCCAAGAGGCCCATGGGAAATGCTCAGTATCGCTTATCATCAGAGAAGTGCGATCAGAACTACACTGAGATATCACCTCACACCAGTCAGAATGGCCATCATTCAAAAGTCCACAAATGACAAATGCTGGAGAGGCTGTGGAGAAAGGGGACCCTCTTACACTGCTGGTGGGAATGCAGCTTGGTGCAGCCGCTGTGGAAAACAATATGGATTCTTTAAAAAACTGAAAATAGACTTACCATATGATCCAGCAATTCCACTTCTGGGCGTATATCCAGAGGGAACTCTAATCCGAAAAGACACACGCACCCCAGTGTTGACAGCAGCACTATTTACAATCACCAAGACATGGAAGCCACCTAAGTGTCCATCGACAGACTGGATAAAGAAGTGGTGGTATATATATACCGTGGAATACTGCTCAGCCACGAAAAAGGATGGTGGCATTTGCAGCAGCCTGGATGGACCTGGACATCGTCATACTGAGTGAGGTTAGCCAGACATAGAAAAGTACCATATGATGTCATGTATATGTGGAATCTAAAAGAAAAAAAGAAAAGGAAAAGACACGAATGAACGTATTTGCAAAACAGAAACAGACTTACAGATGAAGAAAACACACTTGTGGTTACCAGGGGGAGAGAGGAGGTGGGGGTTAAGTTGGGAGTTTGGGGTTTGTAGACACTAACTGCTATATAGAAAATAGGTAAACAGCAAGGTCCTGCTGCACAGCACAGAAAACTACATTCAGCACCTTGTGATAGCCTATAGTGAAAAGGAACATGAAAAGGATTATGTACGTGCACGTGCACATGCGGGTGTGACTGAGTGACTGTGCTGTACACCAGAAACTGATGCACCATTGTAAGCCGATTATACTTCAATAAAAATAAAAACTTCAAAAAGGAAAACAAAAGTCCTTACTGGTTAGATGTACAGACTGAGATCGAATGATGCGTTGTCTGATATTTAATTAAAAACACGCCAGAGCGCACGGAGGCGGGCTGAGTACGAGCGTATCCCGGACAAGACTGGCTGAGAGTCGAAAGGCTGGGGGGCGGCGCGTTCAGCTGCTTCCTCCTGGCGGGTGTTTGCGCGTGTCCGTAAGGAAAAGCTCAGTAAGGCGCTGGGCGGAGGCTGCATTCTAGCCTTGAGGTGCCTGCCACAGAGTGAGTGTAGAGAGCACGGGGGTGCCGGCCTCCGAGTGAATGTTGGTCGTCTCTGCTGAACGCGGAGGTGGCGGGCCCCTGGAGCACAGTGACGGTCCTGAGGTGCCCTCACGTCGAGCTGCCCCCCGAGTCCCGTGCACTTTCCCCCAAGGCCTGTCGTCTGAGTCAGTCTCATGGTGACATGTCGGAAACTTCAGCAGCTCTTTTTGAAGTAGTGTCAGTGGATGGAGTGATGGCTGTATTTTTTTTTTAAACAAAGAAGCCTTGAAAACTGTTGTTGCTTATTATACAATCCCTATGGCAGAGTCTCTGGAAATAAGCACTTTAAAATCTCGCTTTAAAGGAGTTTTCCTCCTATGGTTCGATACCCTGTGTGTTGCCTGGAGGACTGGGATGACTGAGCCGAGCAGGAGGAGGCCAGTTAATTCTCATTATTAGGGATGCCTTGAGATGCCTCATTAAATGGAGGCCTTGAGATCATTTTACTACCCTCGCCTTTTATGGGTGAAGACGTGGAGAATTTGTGGTCAAGTTCCTGCCTTTTCTACGTTCCCCAGCTCTGAGAGCACCTGGCCGCTGCGGGAACCGTCCGCCGGAGGACGCCCCGGGGGCTGAGCCCCGGGGTTCTCTGTTACTGACAGTCTGCACCCTCCCTGTCAAATTTCCACTGCGTCTTCAAACTCAGAAGTTTGAGAGTTTAAAAAAATATTTCACCCATCAAAATAAGATAAAATTTCTTTTGATTGGGGCATTCTGGATTATGTTGCAGAAAACCAGCAGCATCTGAGTCATTTTATAATTGAATAGACCTGTTTGCTGAAGGGCTTCCTGTCGGCTGATCTGCTGAAAACGCGAGGGTCTGTTCTGGGACACTCTAACCCTTGGCTTCCGCGTTATGTTTTTATTTCCAAAAGTCTAAAGAGAGTTTGAGTTTGTATGGATGTGTAAGTCAGCACTTCATTTCAGTTTGTAATCTAATTCCACACTTACGAGTCTTGGATTCAACCTGTAAACACATCAGCCGCAGATGGAGAGTCTGGCTTCTGCCCTGCTTCTCGGGGACTGTAGCCTTGGTCACCCATTTGTGTTTGTCATTTAACTTACATCCGCTGGTTTGATAATCAGATGCGGAAGAACATGTTCCTGGTTCAGCTGCACTGTCTCTGGGACAGCACGTTCGGATCTCAAACGTAAACTTCCCAGGACGAGGTCCCGATTGTCCCCTCTGATGGCCTTGAACCCGACAAGCCCTGTGCTGCCTCCGAGCCTCAGCACGTGCCCTTCCCCGACCCAGGCGCTCTTCCACCCGCACATGCTCACCTGCTCGTCCTCCGCGCTCAGCGTACGCGCCGCGGCCTCAGAAGGGCCTTTCCTGGTGTCCGTCCAACGGGGGCCGCTGTCTCACTGGTCTCGCCACATCTGTGTCCTTCTTCGTGGTCCTTAGTGGCACTCTCTGTCGTTCTCTGTCACTTATTTGTTGAAACTGTTGGCATCGCTGGGCTGTGCTTGGCCGGGCGGGTGTGTGTCCTTCTGTTCGCCCTGAGACTCGGTTCTGGATGCGGCACAGACGTCTCTCCCCACGTATCTGTCGTGTGAGCGACCAAAGGGTGACACACGCACTTCTAGCTTGTTTGTTTGGGGGCAGGTTACCCTCAGAGACTGACTGCTTTTGCCAGCAATTTACTTAACCCAGGTTCACTGGGAACGGAAGTAATCCCGTAAGTCAATAGCATGCAAGGTAACGTCGCTTAAAAACCCAGGAAAGAAGGGACACCTTCCAAACAAGTGAGGCGACTCACACGTCGTTCCAGGCACGCGGACGTGAAAGAGGGGAAGTGCAGGTTCAGTCGCGGGGAGCCTTCCTGGGAGGTGGTCCTCAGGAGAGGCAGCCTGGCCAACCATGCACTGGTGCCCAGCTGCCACCAAACCGGAGTCCTCGTGGCTGCAGCTGTGGCCAGAGCCTGTGGCTGGATCGACGTCTTCCCTGTGGTGGGAGATAGTGCCCCGGGACTGCGGCTCCCGGGAGAGCTGCCTGTGCGTGACAGGGCTCCGGGGAGGAATGGACTCCAGGTCAGTGACGCCCCAGAGAGTCAGCCCCCTGGGGGACTACCACACTGGGGCACAGGCACGGCCTCCCGTGGTCGTCAGAGGGGGCCGTCCCAGTCGGTCATGGCAGCCGTGTGCCACGATCCATGACCTGGCCACTCACCCTACCACACCCAAGAGGCCAAAGCCACTGTGACTGGTGTCTGTCCCCATTTGTTCCCCTGAAACTGTCTGCTGTGGTAGCCAAGGACCCCCAGGGACACGTCCGGTGGGTCACTTGAAATCAGGACGTAAGTGACCCCTCACTTAAGACTGCACACACCGCCTCACTCACGCCTTCTTAAACTTCCCCTCCGGCCTCAGTGATTTCATCTGCTCCCTCTTGTTGAGTTTGCGTTTTGGAAATACTTTTAAGGCTGTGATGTCAGGAGTAAGCCAGGCGTGCCTGAGGCTGGGGGCGCAGAGACCCGCTGGCGGATGGCTGGGGCCGCTCCACTGGCTTGCGCGCTGACAAGGCCCCTGGCAGGCAAGGTGGCCGGTGTGGAGGGGGCACCAGGCAGAGACACTCCAGGGAAAAGGCTGAGTTGAAAATCGATTGCAGCCAAGGCTAACGATTCCTAGAGCACTGACCTCTGATCGTGAGACGGCGGAGGCTCACCTCGCAGGTGATTCAGCATAGAGCACCAGGCGGCCCTGCAGCGTCCGAGTGCAGCCGCATCCTCTCCCCCAGCTGCCCAGGACCCGGCTGGCTTTCTGCGGCGAGTAACTGACTAACAGCCGCAGCCTCAGAACAAGCCGGTGAGGACTCCACGGCCCGTGCCTTTAAAACTGCCACCTGAAGACAAGCGTACAGCCTCCAAGTTGCAAGTTACGCTTTATTCGGGGGCCTTACTGCGGACTCGAGCCCAGGAGACAGCCTCTCGGGAGGGGCTGCTCTGGGGAGGCGAGGTGCGTGGGGTGGGTACGTAGTTTTACTGAAAAAAATGTAGTCGAACATCAAAAACTTACTGCTGATCACAAAAACAGCATCTCAAGTTAACAATTTTAGTGCTTTTCTGTGTATGGGGAGACGCAAGAGTCTCAGCTCGCTGACATCACTGCGTTCTGCGCACCTGGACGTTTAGGGCCAGTGTCCTCCTCTTTCTCCATCCTGAGTCCCCGCGGGGGCACGGCCCGGGGCTGCAGTGGCTGACACCTTGAAGGCAGGCAGCGTTCGTTCTTTACTAGAATGGCAGGCAACAGTTTTTTGTCCACAAAACCCAGATACGCCAGTTTTGGGACATGTATTTATTTTGCAGAGAGAGATGTCAGGCAGGTGACGACGGGGCAGTTACGACTGTGGAGCAGCCAGGCGTCTGCAGGCTGCGCGGCGCTGCGGCCGCGTGGCGTGGAGATCCTCCTCTGCCCGGGGCTCTGCTTCATGATGGGCATTTTGTTTGGAATTGGAGCCGCTCAGATTTCTTTCCCTTTGCTTGGTGAAACCCAGGTGCATTTCTTGCTGAAATTTCCTTTGCTTCTCTTAGCATAGGATGTCACTGAAGAAATAGTTTAGCAAGATCAAACGTTGATGCTTTTGAAAAAGAAACCTTTAGTTCCACCAGTTATAATTACACCGGTGTCCGAGTTGGAGCCCTTTTGCCTTATGAACATCTGAGCCGTCCTGGGAAGGTCAGGCCACCCGGGCTGCCTGGCCGGGTAACTTACAGGTGGGACCTCTGTGTTTCTCTGCTGGTCTGACTTGTTGGTCAGGGCTTGGCAGACTCTCCCTCTGAAGGGCCGGGGAGTGAACTCCGTGGTTTTTGGGGCCGTATGGTGTCTGTCTCAGTGACTCGGCAAAGCTGTTGACTGAACCCCACAGGCAGTCTGTGCGCGCGGTGGGGCTGTGTCCCAGCAAAGCTCGTTACAGAGGAGGTGGCCGCCGGACTGGCCCGGGGCTGTGCTCCGCCAGCCGCTGCTCAGTGTTATGAATGCAGCCCTGGCACAGAATGACCATTTTTTTGTTTGTTTGTTTGTTTACTCTTTTTTACTAGGAAACCATCCTGGTGGAATGCAGTCGGCCTGGTCGCCCTTTGATTAATAAGACATACACCTTTGAAAGGTGAGTGCCTTTCACGGTGGCAGGTGAGGCAAAGTAACGCAAATGTAAGCGCTGTGTCAGGGTTCGGCTGGTCAGAGGTACACGTTGTCCTGTCATTTTGGCCAATCGCAAAGGGGCAGAGGCAGTTTGGTGGAGAAAGGACAGTGTTTCAGCAAGTGGTGCTGGAGCAGTCGGACGTCCAGAGGCAAAAGTGGAGTGAAGGGTCACCCACATGTCATGCCTTTTGCAAAAATTAACTGAGATGAAAACTAGACCTAATGTGAAGTCTCACACCATTTCATTTTTAGAAGCTGATGCAGAAGAAAGTCTTTGTGACCTTGGGTTAAGCACAGAATTCTGAGAAACACCACCAAAAGCATAATCCATGAAAGAATCAAAATGAAAAGCCCTCGTTTTGTTTATGGTATTACCTGGAGTATGAGAAGACGAGCCACACACAGGAAGGAGTGTTTGGAAGTCACACGGTTTATGAAGGACCGGACCCAGAGGATACGGAGCTCTCCTGAAAACAAGGGCATGAAGCACCACAAGTCCCTGCACCGACGCCGGGGCAGAGAGCGAGGCCAAGATGGTGGCTGTTTGGAAACTTCGGGAAATGCCCCTGAGAGCACAAGATGCAGCTACACGTGTAGCAGAGTGGCTGAAAAACCCCAAAGCGGACGGGCCGAGTGCGCCCGCCCTTCAGGCGGTGCGGTGAACACAGACCGCCTGCCCGGCAGCCCCCCCCCCACCCCGGGTGTTTCCCCAGCACGCTCACGCCGCCTCCCGTGTAACTGGCAAAAACTGGGAGCAACGCAAGTGTCCTTCAGTGGGAGGGTGTCTGGGGGCTGCAGCCTGCAGGGAGGACGGACTGTGGCCTCAGGCAAAGGAAGCCAGACCTGAAGTTCATTCGGATTCGTCCCTTTACAGAAATTTTGGAAAAGACAAAACTCTAGCAGCTACCAGCGGTGGGGCTGGGAGGGGGTGGTCTGCAAGGAGGCTGCACGAAGGAATTCTGGGTGAGGACGGAGCGCCAGCAAGAAGACTGAGCCCTAAGTACTGTCACGGAAATAAAGGGCACATCTAGAAGCTGAGAGCTGCTTTATTTGGTGGGCCTCCTGGGGACTCGAGCCCAGGACACAGCCTCTCGTGGTAGAGACAGTTCTGCCCAGCAAGGGAGGGGCCAGGATATATAGGAGTTTCTGGCAACAAAGGCCAGGTAGTTGGAACATCAAAAGATTAGTGTTAATGATAGAAGTCCAGACATCTCAGGTTAAGGGATTTAGCACTTTTCTGTGTGTGGGAAGGTGCAAAGGTCTGGGCCCCTGAAATCACTCCTTTGACGTGCACCTGGCCGTCCAGGGCCAGCGCCCTGTTCTTCCCCATCCTGAGTCCCCTCAGGGAGCACCGCTGGGGCCACCACAGAGCCGGGCTGCCTGCTGGTCTGCATGCTGAGTTCCCTCTGCTCGCGGTTGGGGGCGACGGTCGCCGCTGATGATGTGACGGCCGCAGCGTCCTTGTTGACTGGCATGGCTTGTTTTTGTTCACAGAACCTTTTAAAATACCTTGCATTTTTCAAAGAGACTTTAAGATACCTATCAGTCAGTTGTGATATGTGGACCCTGATTCAATCAGACAAACTGCTAAACCATTTTTAAAAAGCCAGTGCTGGAGTCATTCTAGTAACATCAAAGTAGATTTCAGATTAATAACGTTACCAAGGAGCAAGAGGGTCGCATCCTAACAGCCCGGGGACCAGTATTAAGAGTAGTAACAGCCCAGAGGGAATCACAGAGCTTCAGCGCACATGGAACAAGTGCTGACTGGGCCCAGGAGACAAGCGAACAAACCCCCAGCCGTAGTCGGAGGTGGGAGCCCTCCTCTCTCAGCAACTGACGGACGAGAGCGCGGGAGCCAGTAAGGACACGTGTGCTCAGCAGGCAGGCTCGACTCACGCTGAGAGGTCACCAGCCCCTCCGACGTGGCGAGGGGCCCGCGGGTGACCCCCATGTCTTGCGTGCTGTCTGGGCAGAGCCCTCGGGCCTTTAGGTCGGAAGAGAGACGGCGTCTCCACGCGGCCGCCCGGCTGGGTGAGGCTCCGCGTCTTCTCACGCGGTGGGGCCAGCTCCGTGCACCTCCAGCTGTTTTTCTGTAACAGCGTGGAAAGCACTTCTCATGCAAGGACTAGGTAAGAAACTCGAGGACGTGCACGCCGCGCTCTGTGTACTGTGCTCATTTTTTCTTCTCCATTTTGGGGGCACTTTGTGTGCTGGGGTAGCAACCTTTTGTCCGTGATGTAAGCTGCAGCTACTTTTCCCAGGTTGTCATCTGTGGTTTTTTCTTTGCTTGTGATATCTTTTAGCCGTGCAAAAAAAAGTTCTTTTCCCTTTAACACAGTCATAGTTAGCAAGGCTACCAGGTGGTAGGTGCATGTAGCCACGTGTGTCAGTGCTCCGTGGATTGATTTTTCACAGGAGCCAAATCTCATGACCCGTTTGGAGTGTGTCCTTGAGTACAGGCTGAGGAAGGCACCCAGCTTTATTTTTCCCCCAAATCTGTCCAGTTACCTCAACCCCACTTGTTAAAACATGTCTTTTCCCCACTAATCTGGGGAGCCCCCTTTCTCGTGAGGGCTTCGCCGCGTGCACGCCTATCAGTTTCCGGTTCTCTCTCCTGCCCGTGGCCGGTCCGTCCGCCCACGTGTCCTGGCCACGCTGCCCCTGCACCGGCCTCGCAGCTGCCTGAGACCCACCCTGCTGCCCTTTCCCCCAGGGGCTTCCTCTGTGCTCTGCTCCTTTGTTTTGCTAAGTACATTTTAAAATCAAATTGTCTAGCACCAGAAAGATACTGATAGTATATGCGGTATTTTAGGGGAGGATTCAGGTCAGTTTATAAACTACCTTTGGGAAAACTGTCACTTCACGGAGCTGAGTCTTCGTATCCAAGAACACAGTACTGCCTGTCTTTTCACTTACTCATTTAATTCTACGTCTTTCAGGGTTTTTTCCCCTGGTTTTCTTCATAAAGGATTTAGACACTTTTTTCCCTAGCAGGTGGAGGACCTGTTCCCCATCTCATTGGTGAACTCATTTTGTTTGCATGTGAAAGCTGCTGATTTTGTACGTGAATTTTGCATCCTGCTACTTGACTAAATTCTCCTATTGGTTTCGTAGTTTCCTTCATATTTGGTTTTGGACTGCCCCGAGGCCCGGCCATATGACCTCCAAGTAGCCAGTCGGACCTTCTGTTCTGTGACTTTCACGTCACCGTGTTGGCTAATGGTGACTCCACACGATGTGGAGCAGCGCGGCAGGTGGCAGGACTTGGATCTTTTCCTTCATGTTGAGAAAGGCTTCGGTGTCTCTTTAAGTAAGATGTTCACGAAGCCTGGAATATTTACTGCTCAGAAGTTCGCTGTCCCTGTGTGTCTCATACATTCATTCAGCTGTGATGATTTTTAAAAGCTGATGGGAAGAATAAGCGCATTGGAGAACAGGAGAGACGCGGGCCCTCCCCTCTCCTGGATGATGCTAAGGAAGTGCTGTTCATTTTTCCAAGTGTGACAGTGGTAACCTGGTGATGATTTTTACAAGAGTCACATCCTTTAGAGATATGTAGCAGACATTCACGGATGACCTGGGCGTGAGGTCGGTTCCAGGGCTTCCGGGTGAGGTCAGGAGGTGGTGGCCGATTACAGGAGCCGGTGGTGCACAGCTGGACTCATTCACTGTCCTTCCTGCTTTGGTATTTTGGTGGGACTTTTTGGGTGAAAAGTTACAGTATTTAAGAGCTCAGCTCCATCCCACTTGCTCTAAATGCCCTCTAGCCGCGTGTGGAGCAGCGTTTTGTAAGGAAAGCCCGGAGGCTTGATGTCAGTCCTGCTTCTAGAGATGAGCTGGATCTCCGGGCTGTCAGGACACATTTTGAAGATGACAGGAGAGAAAAATTCGGTTCCAGCTGAACAAAAACCTGCAATTCAGAAAGCTGAGCTTGAATCAAAGCACATTCAACTGGAACGTGACTAACCACCAGCTTTGTCAGAGCTGGGCAGCGTGGCCCGGCCCCGGCCCCGGCCCCCCAGTGGAGGCCCAGTCTCGCTTCCCGCCGTGCCGTGACCTGCAGCTTCTGGACGTTACTTCCCACTTGGGTTCATGTACGTGTTTGTAAGCACAGACCGCGCCGGGGGCCCCTCCCAGAGCCGGCATTCCCGTCCCGTGATGCGTGCTAGTGTTCAGCCAGCCAGCCTGGGGTCTGGGAGAGTGGTATTCTTAGGAGCGTAAGCATAACAGGTAAGTGTCACGTATCAAACGTTGCCTGAGTGTGATTTCCGCGTCGTTGTTGTTGGACCCGCTGAGCGGCGTTAACTCCGTTATGGGCTAATTACATGGTGCCTTTTGTTCCTCCTTTTCTTGCTTTTTCTTTCTGCTTCGCAAGCATTTGTAACTTTGCTCGTGCTTGCTACATTCCTATAGCAGAGGGAACCATTTTTCACTCTTCCTTAACCTCCGTTAGCTTGAAAAGTAATAAATTAATCTTTCTTTGTTCAAGAAACATGAATCTTGACTGTACCGGGAGGTTCACATGAGAAACACGTAAGGACGCTTTTTCTCAGGACACTGAAGTAACTCGTTTTCTTCTAATCTGCATCACTTTCCCTTTGCCTCTCAGAGTCTATGGCCCAGCAGAGTCTCAGAGAGCAGTATTTGAAGACGTGTGCCCCCTGCTCACGTCCTTCCTAGACGGGTGAGTGAAGACGTCTTCAAGGTCGATTATCACCGTCACGTGTAAATGTCAGTGGGTTTCACTTGAGCTGCAGGCTGAGAGGTTGGCATCCGCGTCTGAGCGTCTGCTGTGAGTGTGGAGCAGGCCCGTGGCCTGGGGTGGCTGAGGGCCCGTGGCGGGGAAGGAGGAAGCATGGTGCGAGGAACAATTGTTAGGTGAGCACGGGCACCTTGGGTGCAGGTGGTACTTCAGGTGCGTGATGTGCAGACCTCAGGCTGAGGGGGCAGCCGCTTCCTCCTCTCTGGGATTCCTGGCACATCCTGGATTTTCTAAAGCCTGTTAAGGATGTTGACACCCGACCGGGGGGCTTGTCCCGTTGGGAACGAGCCTTCCACCCCTGGAACCGACTCCTGCTTTCTAAGGCAGTGGTTGTAACCAAGGAATGAAAGTCACTTTTTAGCAATCAAGTGAACAGGTCTGGGACTTAACTAAGACACAGCCAGGACTTTCCACTTCAGGGTGACTTGAAGAGTATGGTTTGGTTGGAGGTGCCGACATCAAGCGTCCTGAGAAGGCGTGTTTGTGTTTGCCCAGCAGAGGCTGCAGCCAGCTGGGAGCTGTAATTACAGCGCTGCGCTCCAGCCACAGGGCTCGGGCGTCTGACATCACGGGTGCGGCTGGGGCTCGTGACCCCAGAGGTCGGGTCAGCAGGGGGCGCGTGTCGCTCTCTGCACACACCCACATGCCCACCCCTGCCCCCGCCGGCTACGATCAAGTCTCTGCCTCAACTCTGCTTCCAGGATACTGGGATTTTTATATCCACCCAAGAAAATTCTTCCAGTGGAAATGATAGGAGATTCTCTCTTTTTTTAAAGTAGGCATCTCTGCAGGAAGCAGATTCCAGAAATAAAAAGTGGCATCGTGGTTAAGATGATCGCTGCCCGAGCTGCTTTTCCACTACAAATACGAAACAGATGGCATTTTTTCAGTCCCGGCTGCCTTCTTCCTACACTCGGAGGTGGTTTGAAAGATCCCGGTAAAGGCTAATTTGTCCTCTGCAGTCAGACATCCCCCCCGGCCCCCGCCCACCAAATACCTCCACGTCTCAGGGAGGGCGTAAGAGCTGCATTGCTGGAGATTTTGTTATAAGTGCTCTGAGACCTTTTACTTCTGGAAGGAAAAACATGCGGGGTGGTAGCTGAGGGGCCTGGATGGGTTTTTGCCCCCCATGTGGTTTCCATCTTCTTTTTGTTTGAATGGAACAGCCTACCTTGGGGTCAGGCCTCCTGGATCTCCGGGGCTTCTGTATCCTGCTCGAGGTGTGAACCCATCAGATACTGTCCAGGGCCATGTTGTCAGAGTGACACCCTGGTTTGACCGGGGGACAGAGGTGGCGGTACCTGGGTTAAACAGTCTGATTAGAATCAGAATCTCCAAGGGCAGGGCCTCTGCTTGGATCTTAATCTCCCAGGTGACAGTAAGAGGGGATGGTTGGGCTCAGCCTCAGCCGCCCGTGGGCCAGGCTCACCTGCACCTTCACGGCCAAGATTATCAGTGTATGTTGTAAACCTCTTTCAAATACTCTTCAATGTTCTGCATCTTCTCACTGACGTTTTGGACTAAATAGCACAACTGGGGAAAATTCAGGGACCCTCCAGGGTCCTTGTCTTCTGTGAAGTGAGTTGCACTAAAATAACCCCAAACTGTGGGACCGCAGGGGGCTGGGGGGCTGGGGGGGCGTCCGCACAGTCTGGCTGAAATGAACACCCCGAGCCCTTGGAGAAACAGAGTGAGAGAACGCGCTACAGCCTTAAGCGTGTCCTGGTCGGCAGTGCCAGCGATCATAAACGTGATGGGGAGGTGGTTTCCAAACAGCGAGAGAAAATACGGGCACTGTTTTATCATTTCACACACGCTTTACTTAGCCTGATGTTCTGAAGAGGAACTCCCTTCAGGCAACCCCGACACCAAGCTGAGTGTTGGGATGAGTGGGATCTAGGAGCCTGGCTCAGGCTGGGGTCCCAGCAGGGTCGCCCCTGAGGGGCGGGGGGACACCGAGGAGAAGTGGGCGTCACTGAGCCGCGCGTGTGTGTAAACGTGGATGTGGCTTAATCCAGCGTGTGACCGAACAGCGCGGGTGGACTGTGCAGAAGCAGCGGTAGTCGCCGACGGCTGGTTTCCAGGGCCTCGAAGTGGAGTGCGTTAAGGCTTCTCACCCCAGGGAACGGTCTCTCAGCACCAGGCGCGGCGCCAGACCTGCGTGTTCTCTGCACTGAAGTCTGGCTTGGATTTCAGGTACGACGTGTGCATCATGGCCTACGGGCAGACGGGGAGCGGGAAGAGCTTCACCATGCTGGGCCCGCGTCCCGAGCAGGACCCGGCCCTGCCGTCAGGACCCCACGGTCACCTAGGAATCATCCCCAGAGCCGCTGGAGAAGTCTTCAGGTACCGAGGCGGGGCAGTGGGGGAGCCTGGCGTCGGTGGGCGCCTCTTCCCTGGGGCGGGATTTTGGGGTTTTGCGCTGAGTGTGTAGTATCTTTGTTTTCAAACTGGTCTACAGTCTGCATGTTGTATTTTAAAACTTGAAGCAAAATAAGACATGTAGTTGTTTTCCTGAGAGCCCGGGTGGGTTTTAAAGAGGTCATGGTCAGGCTTTAGTCGGAAGGCGTTATTCGGATGGAATTGACTCAGTCCTCCCTAAAACGGAACAAGTTTTAAAACAAACAAGCGCGGTTACTGGGACGGCTCTCAGGGTCTTTGCGGTCCGCTCTGGGCTTCCGTGCGGGCATCGCGCTCGGCATGGTGACTTCTGAGTCACGGCTGTGCGGCCTCCAAGCCTCTTTACCCAGTACGTTTGGAATGAGAAGGGTACCGATGGCCGAAATCGTTGACTTAGACGTAACTCAGATAAAATAACTTTGTTCCCAGGACAGTGATTTACTCTGCAGTTTAAAGAGGATAGATGAGGAGTTTGGGATGAACAGATACGTATTACTGTGTACAAAACAGGTAGACAACAAGGACCTACCGGTAGCACAGGGAACTATATTCAGTTTCTTGTAATGAGCTGTAATGGAAAAGAATATGAAAAAGTATACGTATATATGAATGTGTATGTGTAAATGAATCGCTTTGCTGTACACCTGAAACTAACGTTGTAAGTCGACTACACTTCAGTTAAAAAGTAAGAATTAAAACAAGCAACGAGGGTGCCCCTTCCTCCTGCAAGGCCTTGGTCAGTGAGATGCTGCCCGGTGCCGCTGGGCCACGAGTTCTGCTGAGCGTTTTCTAGCACTGCAGTCCCCTCGCGTTCAAAGCCAGTTGATTAACCACTTTCTCTGCGGGGTCATCTGAGCTCCCCTGGTGGCTGAGTCTCTTGTGTGTCCCTCCCCACCCCTCCTCCAGGCTTCTTGCAGAAAACCCCTCCAGGCGCCCGGAGGTGGACGTTTCCGTAGTGGAAGTTTATAATAACGACATTTGTGACCTTCTGGCCAAAGACAGCTGTGCTGTGGTGTCCAGGGCGAAGTGCCAGGTGCTGACAACCACGGAGGGAAGGAAGGAGGTCTCTGGGCTGACCCGAGAGTGAGTAGTCCAGGTGCCACGCTCCCGGGCAGCGGCACCTCCGGGGGCCCCAGGGAGCCGGCCGCCTGAGCCGGCGCTCCTCGAGAGGCGGCTCCTGGGGTCGCGCTGCGGAGTGTGCGCGTTGCAGCTTTCAGTTCGCTTTCTGCTGTGTGTTTTTTCTAATGGAGGCGCTGGGGATCGAACCTAGAACCTCATGCATGCTGCGCACGTGCTCTGCTGCTGAGCTGTTCTCACCCCCCTGGAGATGACCTCTGTAAAATCACAAGCACCACAGACTAGTTGCTCCGTCAGAAGCTCTCCTTTAAGGGTCGATGGGACAGGTGTTATCCCCGCAGCCCGGCTGATGAGACAGCTGTGGCGAAGTCACACTGTGTGCCCCGGGGGACGCGGCTGAGCACAGGCGTCCTTGCTTCCCACCTGTGATGTCCAGGTTTCACAGAATACGCCCCTGAATCACCCTGTGAGAAACCACAGCTCCTGTGCTGATTCGATACACTCCTTGGAGTTCTGTGTCCTTAAATCCGCCCTTGTGGGTCAGCTTTGCCGCAAGCAGGGACCGCCTGACGACAGCACAGGGAGGAGCTGCACGGCCTGTCCCGGGGTCTCGGGGTCCCACAGACTGATGGTAACATTTGAGAAAACCTCAGGGAACTCATGCGTTTCGCCGTGAGAGTTTATGCACGTTAACCAAAGCTGTCAGCTTCTGACTGATGGACGGCGGGACCGAAGTCCTGCCTCCTGCAGGCCCGGAGCTCTGACTGGCTGTCATGGCTCATCGATTAACGCAGGAAAGCAACTTAAATGTTGATTTCCTGCATTTGATGAAATTTGACTTGATAGACAAAATATTTAAAAGTCTTGGGGTCCTGAGGGGACTGTAAATAAGAGAATCCCCAAGTTGAAAACTCTGGGGTCTCCACTTGGTCCCAGAGCAGCTGATTATGTCCGGGCAAAGCGGTTAGGGACGCAGCTAGTCAGTCAGGCCTCATGAAACTGCAACGTTTGATTCAGCGTGTTGAATTTTGTCTAAGAGCTGCTTTCCTGAGCAGGGTACACTCAGTTTGTACAAGGGGTTTCTGTGAGGCGGGTGCCCTCTGCCGTCACTGGGACTTCTGTGTCCCCTCTGCCAGGTCTGTCCAGAGTGCCGTGGAGCTGATGACGCTCGTGGCTGCAGCTCTGCGGCTCCGGACCAAGCAGGCCACCGCAGTGCATGCTGATTCGTCCAGGTCTCACCTGGTGATCACGGTGACTTTGACTGCAGCCGCCTCCTCCTGCAGCACCGGTGAGTGGCCCCAGTGCCCGGTCAGTTGCCCAAATAGAAATCTACACGAGAAGAAAAGGATCGTGGACGTGCAGGCTCTGAGGCACCATGCGGGACCGAGGGAGGAATGGCAGTCACGTGGTTGGACGGTCTGGAACCCAAACCCAAGAGCCATGGGGATCTGGGCTGAGAAGAAAGGGTGGTGGGTGGGATGGAGGAAGGCGCTTTGCTACATCAGATGCATGTTTTCACTTTGGAACCTGACGCGATCACCAGGAGTGACACTCTCTTTGTGGCTGAGGTTAGAAGGTTACAGACCAGTGTATGAGATGATTCCTGTTACGGGAGAGTCGGGGTTCCTGGGGCTTTATGGGTCAGAAAGTCCAGGGCAGTGCACGTCAGGCCACCTGGGGCAGTGGGAGCTCAGACGCCACCCACTGTGATCGGGCCCCGTCACCTCCCAGTACCTCCAGGGTGAGGTCTGGGGCCTCAGCCTTGCTCTCAGTGACGCAGACCGCAGGGCAGCCCTGGGCCCCGGGGGCTTTAACCCTAGAAAGGCCCCCTCAGGCCAGTGGGGCTAACACTCAGTCCGCCTTGTCACGGCCTCCAAGGTGGCCCAGGCAAGTGGAGGGGAGGAGCAGGGTCGCCCGGCCCCCTAACCGCCCGCCCGCAGGACTCACCCTCAGCAGCCCGGGACCCAGTGGCGCGCAGGGAGGGCCGGGCAGCGCGCGGCCGTGCGCCGGGGCCTGGCTCTTCCTGCCTGGCACGCAGATCCACAAAGGAAAAGTCTGCGCACTCGTGGGCAGTGCGCGCCAGAGGCGTTTCATGTTCTTTTTAAAACTGACTTACGTGCATTTTCTTTGCTTTCTACAGGGGGTATTCACTATTCTGGGTTTTTTTTAATCATTTAAAAACCTCTGTTTAGAAATAACACATGATGAAATTGATACAGATGTCAACGTGAAAAACACTGTGTCGGGCTTTTGTGGAGGATTAAAAACAGAAACTGTTGAGCTGATTTGTGTAGGAGAGAACAGATTCTTCAGACGGGGATTGTTAATCAATGTCGGTACCAAATCTAGGGAACCGTATCGTTTTCCTGGGACTAACTAGGTATTGGTTCACCTTTTAACCACGAACAACGGTCTCTCCCCACTGCTCTCCTGTGTTTTACCCAGAGGAGCCCCTCACGGTCCGAGGGCCCCCTCCCCGCCATCCCCTACTTGAGCTGGGGACTCCAACTGGGGTCTCGCACCCCACGCCGTACGGGCCTCCGGGACGGAGCTGGGAGCATTCAGCACAGGTGGGAGGCATCGGGGAGCTTGGGGGACCGTCTCTCTTCTTGTGTCTCTTGCCACCCCCCCCACCTCCACAGCAGACCGGCAGTCAGACCAGTCCCCCCCCGCGGAGCTCCGTGGCCCCACGCCCCGGCGGCCGGCCCCAGGGAGGAGACCAGGAGCAGCCCGCACAGTCTCGTCCGTGTCCCCAAGGACCCGAGGACTCGGGCAGGGGTCCCAGGGCCCTGGCGGACAGGTGCTCTCCAAGCTGCAGCTGGTGGACCTGGCGGGCAGCGAGTGCGTCGGTGAGATGTGAAGCCTTCCCCCCGGGTGACCTGGGGATGCAGGGTCCAGGCCGTGAGCGGACGGGGAGCCCCAGGTGGATGCTCTCCCCCCCATGTCTGTCCTTGTGGATTGCTGTCTTACCACCACAGAGTGCATGTCAATCCAACACACGTCGTCTGGGGGCAGCTGGCAGCGCAGGGGCCCCAGGTCCAGCCAGTGCCTCCCCTGCCACGGAGGTGGTCGGGGACATAAATATGATTGGGGGTCTCCTCCACGCTTCCTGGGAGGTCTCTGTTTTGCTTTGCTGATTCACCTGGATGTCACCCACATTTGTGCAAATCCCATGTCTGACTGGGTCTCTGCACTTCCCCAGGTGTGTCTGGAGTGACCGGATCGGCCCTGCGGGAGACGTCGCTTATAAACCGGAGCCTGGCGGCCCTCGCGGACGTGCTGGGGGCGCTGTCGGAGGGCAGAGGCCACATCCCGTACCGGAACAGCACGCTCACCCACTTCCTCCAGGACGCACTCGGTACCTGCCGCCCCCGCCACCACCCCCAAAGAGGGGAAACTGTCTCCCTGCCCCAGGCCACACCTCCCGGGGAACTGCTGGCTCTCTGGGTCACTGCGTCCCCTCCCTCAGTATTTCTAGCGCGCTCGTTAGCAGCCGGCCTCCTCGCTATCCTCGGTGCCACGTGCACTGGTTGGTTAGCGCAGCGCAGCGCATGCACGACCTGCTCCCCCAGCTGGGCTCCAGGCTTCCCCAGGTCTGCCTCCTTGCGGCACACAAGGGGTCCCCAAGGCGTGGGACCCTCTGAGCCCCACGATGCCTGCGAGCTGGGCTCTGCACTTGTAGGTGGGGACTCTTGGTTGCTGGTGCCAGGAACCCAAGTAAGTTCGAGTAAGTGCAGGTGACCCTTGGAGGTACGGAATCACCAGGCTGTGGGTTTGGGGCTTGGGGTGGCCTGACTACGCTGGCCCTCGCCCACTCAAGTTCCAGAGCGATGGAGCGGAAGCGGACGGGGCGCTCTGTCCTGCACCGAGATGCCCGCCCCAGCAGGCAGGTTCCCGCGCTGAGCTCTCTGCCCGACCTCCCCCGAGGCAGCCCTGGCCCAGCTCAAGGCACACGCCCAGAGAGGAAGGTGGGGGCTCTTGAACCCACAGGACAGGGAGCTCCGGAGGGGAGGGGCCGGGGGCACCCCCAGGGTCTCCTGCCAAGCTCGATGACAGTTAAGTCATGGGAAGCCAGTGGCGCTCATTCCATGGAGGAAAACACGAGGGAGGAGGAGGGCATTGCTGGGAGGGAGAGGGCACAGTGTGCGCTGCTCGGCACCGCGGCCTGTCCGGGGTGGCGGAGGGCGGGCGTCCCAGGCCCGGGTCTGACTCCGCGCCCAGGCTCGCCTGTTCTGGCTGCCGCCTCCAGGGGACGCCCTGGCCCGGGGCTGGTGTGCAGCCGGGGAGGAGCGCGGCTGGGGCGGCATCTCCTGGCAGGTGTGTCACAGAGATGGCGCGTGTGGCCGCCACCTGGGCTCTGGGGATTTTAGAGATGCCAGTTTTTCACTGGAATTCCTTCCAAATGCATGTTGTTCTTTCCTTAAGGAGGCGACGCCAAGCTGCAGGTGATCGTGTGCGTGTCCCCGTGCCAGAAGCACGTGGCAGAAACACTGCAGAGCCTGGGATTTGGGGCCCGAGTGCGGCAAGTGGAGCGGGGCCGTCCAGCCCCCAGAAAACCCAGGTGAAGGTGGTGGGTGCACCGTGGGCTTTCCTCCCTTAACGTGCTTCCCAGCGGCGCCTGGCAATGTGTGCGCCCTGGAAATAAATGCACTTTGGACCTTGTAAAGCCCAGCACAAGCCTGCATGGACCACCGAGGCAGCAGGCGCTTGGGAGAAGCAGGTGCGTCAGGGGAGCCCCCCGGGCAGGAGAATTTGGGGGTGGGGCTCCCCGGGGACCAGCACCAGAGCCAGTCGTCCGTGAGCAGGATCTGAGCAGACTTGGGGTCTCGTGGTGGTTCCGTGTGTCCCCGACAGATTACTTGGCCCCTGAAGTCCATTCCCTCATCCGTAAAAAGAGTCTGTGTTGGGGTGCCAGGCACACACCCCCAACAAAGGGCAGGTGGCCAGGCGTCCTGAGTCCTCCTCGTGTGGGCCCCCCATGAGGACCCCCACGTGGACACATGCTTGCCCATGGGCACGACGCAGACATGTAGTGGGACCTGGGCCCTCAGCACTGGGGGCTCCGGGAACTTGGGAGAAGGAGAGAGGGCAGGTTTGCTTCCACTGACATCTGGCAGCCACGGGTGGGGGGACATACCACATGGCTATTTCTGGCCATGACACCCCAGCCGGTGCAGGGGCACCCAGCCCCATGTCCCTTCTGAGACGTGGGCTCCTCCACCCACCCCAGCTGCTGCCGAGTGTGTCCATGAAGGGCCAGTTCACGGTGTGAGCACAGTGACCATGCTTCCTTTGGCTCTTGAAGCGTCTGAGAAGGGCCCCCAGGCCCCTCGGCCACAGAGGGCCATCCACAATGGGTGGGCTGTCCACGCTGTTCTCTCCGTGTCATCCCGTTGCTCCGAGGGACAGAGTGTGTCCAGACAGAGGGGACAGTCCCCGGGAGGGAGCACCGTGCAGAGCCAGCAGGCAGGGGTGGAGGTGTCGGCTGCTCGGGTGTCCCTGGGGCCAGCGCGGCCACCTCCGTCCTGGCAGGAACAGTCTGCAGTCCCACAGCATGGGGGCCGAGTGGGGATCCCCAAGAGACCTGTAAATGCAGGGTCCCCACGAGAGAGGACCAGCATCTGGTCATCCGTGTCGCTGAGGGCATGACCCCAGCCTCCAGTAACCTGATCAGTGAGGCCGGGCAAGGAGGAGGACCTGCGGGCAAGGCGGGGGTTCGCAAATGGGGAATGCAGCCCCCACCCCTCCAAGGGCTGCCATGCTTGGGGCAAGCAGAAACCTCAGAACCAGGCAGAAGGTTAACATTTTGGTTTAGGTCAGAATGGACTCTTCGACACTGGGATGTGAAAGCTTTAATATCCAAAAATACGGTGAAAAGCTGGATTCTGGCAGAGATTTTGTGCGTGGCTAAGAGAGCAAGTCCACAGAGCACCCCACGCACAGCCAGCACCTCAGGGGACAGGTGGTCCAAGCCCAAGGGACTTCGGTGGCCACAGTGCCTCAGGCTGGGTGCTCTGCACCCCATCGGGCCCCTACCTCCCTCGATTGCCTTCTGGGTGTCCACAGCTGGAGAGGGGACAGCTACTCAGCATGGGAGGCCACCGGCCTGCTCCAGTTCCCAGCCTCACCACAGATGCCCCCCAGAACCCACAGGCCGGCGCTGGGGAGGGGTGAGTCCACGTCCAGGGCCCCTGACTGGCCTTCCCGCCACTCCTGCTGCTTCTCCAGGCTGTGCATTTGCCCAGCGAGGCCAGGAGCCTGGGCACCTCGGGGCAGTGAGCAAACAAAGATGCAGGGAGACAGTGGGGACGGGGTCCCCCCGGTGGGAGAAGGGGCTCTCCTAAATGGCAGGGCTGGGCTGGGACTGCAGGAACCTGTCTGCACTCACGGTTTCGGTGCAGGGAGTTAGATGATGGGTTGATGAGCAGACAGATGCAGCAAAATAAGGACCAAGTGAACGTGTGTGTGTTTTGTATTCAGAAGGCCCCCTTCACATTCTCTGCCCCCCCTAGCCCAGTGTCCTCTTGCAGGTGAGGACTTGCCCAGGAGGCACTGCCTGCTGCCCTGGACGCCCCCTCAGCACTCAAGATGGTCACTGTGAGCCTCAGGGCGGGAACAGCTGGCCGAACCCTGACAGCCCAGTCACAGGGGCACTGAGGAGGAGGGAGCTGTCCACACGCCGAGGCCAGCACGTGGCAGGGTCAGGTGTCCCAGGGGACCGGCCAGGGCTGTGTCAGCACATTGTTGTGGCTGTTGGAGCCTCCAGCCCTCAGAATGGCCAAGGGTCAGCCCCAAGGCTGGTGGTCTGTGGTCTCCAATTTGGCATTGTTGGCAGAGACAGAAAACACTTCGTTTGTGGAGGAGGGAGCCACTGGGTCTCAGCCTCCCCGTGGGTGTCCCTGTGGGGAGCCCTGGATTCCTGGGCCCTCCCTGCTCATCCTAGGCCCCTGGGTCTGTGCACAGTGTACATCTGCTCCACACATCTGCTTGGTGGGGGGGGTGGATGTGTGCAGCTCCTGGGGAGGAAGAGCACGGGGCCTAGAGGGAGCTGGCACCACCCGCTGAGGTCCCTGAGCGCCTGCACCAGGGAGTCCGCCCTCCACTCACTTGCTCAGCCACCCCTTGGAGGCCCACTGAGCACGGGGCCGTTCCTCGGGGGAGATGGGGGATACTACCATAAATGTGGCACAGCCCGCCCTTGAAGACTTCAAAACCAGGACAAGGATTAGATGTGCCGGAGCCTGCCCGCCAGGCACCCCCGCGTCTGCTCCCACATCCACACAGCGACAGCAGGGTCACACGGGGCAGGAGTGTGGACCAGAACCTCGCAGACCAGCGCCCACGTTCTGCTGTCCCGGGACGGCTGAGGGGAGGACCTGGCCTTTGTCCAGGCTGGGCAGATCGCTGCCTCGGGGCCTTGTGGCTTCCTAGGGAACCTGCCTCCCAGACCTGCTCCCCCAGTGCCCGGCCGAGCTGCCACCCTGGACAGCCCAGTCCTCCTGCTACAACCCCCCCCCACCCTGACTCCCCCACCACACCAGGAGATTCCCGGGAGGCCGTGGCCTTTTCCCATGGCTGAAGTCTATGAATGATTAATGCTCCTACATTTGCTCTCATAGGAAAGCTGTTTTGTGTTCACAGGAACTCCATGTCCTGTGGAGGAAGCAGAGAACAAAGGGGGCCTGGGACACGTCCCCGCCTGTGATCAGAGGTCCTGGAGCAGAGTCCCGGGGGCGGGCTGGGCCTGAGACCTGAACCTTATGTACATAGTTGGTGATGGGGGCCCTCCTGCAGGAAAAATAATGTTATACATTCTAAAGTAGGTATGCAGAAAAACACTTAGAGGAAAACTTAAAAACCATCAAGTCACAGCTTTAAAAAGCTGGCAAATAGCGCAGACCGCCACGGAACTCCGAGAGGCACTTCGGTCAGTTCTTCCGATTGCACCCCCTGTGTTTTCCCGCTGCGTCCTCGACAGGCCCTTGACTGGGGAAGACACGCCCACTTTCCCCCAGCACCTCCTCATCCTGAGGTTTAAGGCGCCGGCTTCCCCTCGCAGCGCGGCCCGGGGAGGGGGTGCGGGGGCTCCTGAGCTGCAGGCCCCTCTGCCCCCAACCCTGGCCCTGTGCCAGCTTTGTTTCCCTTCCTGTCCCCACGTCCTGCCTGCACTGGGGGTCCGGGTCCCCAGAGACGTGACCTCTGGCTGCAGGGGTCCTCCTGGGGGCCCCTGCTGCCCCCGTCCAGCCGGCTGTGACTGAACCTCCTGGCTGTCTCCCACCAAACCTGACCTCCCCGCTGGCAGGGCCCGACATGCCCGCAGATTCCGCCCGCGACCGCGGGGAGGGTGTGGAGTGAATGCTGAGTGGAGAGATGGCGATCTTAACTGCTTATGGTTAAAAAGCCCTAGTTATGCACATTTTTTGAAAGGCTGTAACCATGTGAACACCACCAGTGGGGCCCAGCGCCTGCGCGTCATGGCCTCGTGGTCAGTTCACCCTGCCCGGTGCAGTGTAGCGCAGAGGCCCAGCTCCGAGTCCCCGCCATCAGAGCCTCCGGTGAAGCCTGCCCCTGGGGTGCCCGGTCAGCAGTGAAAGGGCAACTCCCACCCCCGCCCCGGCCTCAGCCACCCCGCTCCTCTCCTCTGAGTCTTCAACCACTTGCAGCCGTCCTTGGAGAAAGGACGCCCTGGACACGGATTCTGTCTCCCAAGAGGGAGAGTGGGAGGGTGACACGACCACAGGGTGCAAAACACTTCATGGAACAAAGGTGGCTGGCAGGACCGGAGCCCTGGACTCCTGGTCCACGACTGTGAGGGCGAGGCCACCGACAGAACCGCTCCCAGGTCAGCTGTCATGTCCTGCGCAACCGCCCACAGGGGCGGTCTCTACCGCAGGCTGCTGCTCCACTGCACCAGGTCCCAGGGCAAACAGGCGGGTACCGTCAAAGCGCAGGTTCCCGGGTCCCAGCAAGACCTGGCGGGCGGCCCAGCTCCAAACAAGCCCGCAGGTTCTTGTGAATTAGACCCGCCAGCATGAGCTCTGGCCTCCTCTTCCCCCTGCCCGGCTAGGGTAGCTGGTGGTCATGTCTGTCCAGCCGACACTTTCCTGAGCCATCTGCACGCTCTTTGGGGTCCAGAGGAAACCTGGGTGGGTGTCCCTCTTAGCCCTGACAAATGGGGAGGGAGATGTGTGGGGGCTCCCACCCCTCCACAGCCCTGGGGCCACACGCCCCGGACAAGGTGAGTGGGTCCACTTAGCAGGCCCCCCACCAGCCATGATGGCCCTTCTCACAAACCCCTTTCCCTGCCAGCTGACACCTGTTTTCCCGGGTGTCTCCTGGTATCTGCTTTGCCTGAGAGACCTTTGGGCCTAATTGATGCCAAAGGAGAAGGTGTTTTGTCTGATGTTCCTCTCCTGGAGAGGGGCTGCCCCCTCTAGGCTGCCGCTTCCTCCGGGTGGGGAGGGGGCCGTGGGGAAGGGGTTGGAGACCACGCGAGGTCCCTCTTGGCCTCTGACTGTCCTCCACGTGCCCTGACCACCGGAGTGACTCACAGACACTTGGCACAGTTTTCTGTGTCTCCACAGGCGCTGAGGAAGGGCAGAAACGGAACCCCCAACCTCGCCCTGGTGGTTTCTTGGGGTCAGCCAGCGGTCCCTGCTGCCTCTCATCTGCCAAGGACAGAGGGCGCTGGCCACCCTCAAGATGGGCTGTATCCGGGTGACAGAAGAAAGGGCAGCCTGGACGTGGGCTCTGACCTCACCGGGAGGCCAGTCGGAAACCACACGGGTGAGCACCGGGCCATCCCAGGCATGCTCCATGCCGCCCCCCAGCAGGCTCGCCGCAAGGTCGTGTCCACCCCCACCCCCCGCTTCAAGGCCTGACCCGCACACCCAGGTCTGTCCCTGAACGTCCTGCAGGCGCGGCAGCCGCCCTGCGAGGAGCCAGAGCGTGCAGCCAGCGCCCTCTCGTGGTGGCCGAGGGACGGGCGGGGCCGGGGGCGGGAGCGCAGCTCAGTCCCCGCTAGGAGCTCCACGCGGGCATCCGGTGGAAGTGTCCTTCCACCAACCCACGTTGACTTCCACGTCTGCCCACATCCGTGTGCACACGTATGCTTGCGTGTGCACGTGTATGGGTGTGTGTAGGTCGCGGCCCCAAACAGCTTATTTCAGCCTCACCCTGACGCCCGCTGCCCCTCCCTGACACCTGCTTTGTGCAACAGCAAAGCAGCCTGTGGGGCTGGGCTCCTGCTCACAAAATTCCTTTAAAGGGGAAAAGGTCATCCTGGACCCTGGATCAGGACACGTGCAACCTCATTTTTTTTTCCCATGAGGGCCTGTCTCAGCATGATTTTGGAAATTTGCGGGAAAGCAGGGCTCAGGCCTCCACACCTCCGGACGCCATCTTCCAGGCCCAGACCACACTCAGGCTCCCCTCCCTCGCCACCTGCCCTTGTGGCACCAGGCTCGGTGCCCGGGGCAGCCCCGGGCGCGTGGGTACCTCCTGTGGGGGGGACCGAAGGGCAGCCCAGGAGTCCAGCACCACGGCTGCTGACCCTGCCCTCACCGTGCTCCATGCTGGGAGCGCTGCCCCATCTGCCATCTACCCGGTGCCGGCACCTGACCTGCCTGTGGGGAGTCTGTTCAGTGAGGGGGCGCTGGGGAGATGAGGCTGCCTCCACCGACCCCTGGCCCTCCCTGCCTGGCCCAGCCCCACGGCAGCGCTGACCTCGGCAACGCCACACCACAGATGAAGGTAGGTTTCTTGCCACCTTTTAAAAAACAAGTAAGATAAAGCTGAGCTCCAGGGGGCAGGGGCTGTCACCCCCCAAGTCCCTCTGTCCACACAGCGCTGGGACATGGAGGGTCCTCACAGGGGGAGGCCCGCAGTGGCCAGGAGCCCTCCCTGTGTGAACTGAGGGCCAGCGTGGCCTCCCCGCGTACAGGTGCGCACAGAGGCCGCCCAGGTGCAGACAGAGATGTGTGTCCAGCTCTTGTCACACGCGCACGGACAAGCTTCCCTTCATAGAAAGGGCCAGCAGCGTCAGCTTGGCTGCAGCCCCACCCAACCCGGGACTCAGGCTCCGCCCGGCGCCAACATGAGCCTGAGGTGGACTCGGCCCCACGGGGTCCTCACAGCACAAGCAGGACAGGGAGGGGACGATGTCTCGGGCTCTCCGACAGTGAGGCGCAGGTCAGCGCGTCCAGGCGAAGACGGCAGCAGGCGTGGGGGTGCGGATCTTGTGTGAGGGGAGAGGACCCACAGGTGGAAAGAGTCTCACCACGCCCAGGTGCCTGTCACCAGCCTCGGGCTGGAGGGTGGTGGTACCCACGGAGTTCCACCTGTTCGGAGCGGCCCCTCTCGGAGCCTCTGCAGAGCACGAGGCAGGAGTCCCACCTGGGGTCAGGAGGCAGGTGAGATGCAGCGCCAGCTCTGTCTCTCCATCTGGGGACACAAAGCCAGGCTGATGCTGGCTCCCTCCACCAGCTGGAGCCACTCCGCCCCGTCCACGAGGTGGATGGCTTCGAGGACAGCCCCCTGCACACAGGGCCCTGGATGTGGGGACGGGTGAGGGGAAGCTGCCCTGACTTGGAAGGGACAGCACAGCACAACTACAGCAGCCAGCCCTCCCACCCGCGGACCTGCCCTGGCGCTCCTGCCCCCGGTGCGTCCCCTGTTAGAAGGACACCTGGCTGCTCACTAGCCTCTTAGCGCTCCGACAGCACAGCCTCCAGCAAAGGTCAAAGTCCCTCAACACGCTTCTCCAGAAATCACTGCAAACTTGGCTCAGCTATTCAGCCGCTTGTGAGGCCTGCTCGAGACAGGGTGCAGACGTGGAGGGCGGGGCGGTGCAGCCCCACCTCCGCCCACACCTCCCGTCCAGTCTTCTGATTCGGGGAGGAGGACCATGGCAGTGAAAGGCCCGGAAGGGTGACCAGCGCTGACGCAGGCTGAGCGCCCCAACGTCCCGCTGCTGACAGGCCATGGCTCCCTTGTGCACAGACGCCCTTCTGACTGGATGGGCACTGGCAGGAAAAGGGACACTGCTTTAAAGTTGGCCTTGTGACTGGAAAGGAGGAACTCGGGCTCTGAGCCTCGGGCACCTGTGCTGGCAGGCTTCCTTTGGGAACACCCTTTGATGTGCTCAGCACGGGATCACTTCCTCTCTCGCCTGCCTCTCCCACTTCCTGCTGAGGACACCCACTTCATGGGACCATGTGGCCACGTAGCCGTGCTGTTCTAGGCCAGGTGCCGCCTGTGTACACGTGGCAGATAGGGTGGGCTCTGCTGGGGTCCCGGGTGAAGGAGCTGGGCTGACGCCCCACACAGGGGCCTCTGTCCCGTGCACCCAGGACTGAGCAGCAGGAGCTGCAAAGGGAGTGGTCCGGGGAAGCCTGTGGCCAGGGAGGTGACAGTGATGGTGACCTTGAGCTCAAGGACTCCTGGAAGGCTTGCTCCATTGGTCTCACCATCCATTGGGTCGGTGGCGGGGGACCCCCAGGGGTCTCTTCAATGCCCAGAAGAAGCTAAGACACTTTCCTTCCCAGGGTACAGCCAGCACAGGCCTCACTCCACTGCCTGGAGTTTGGACGGCCAGACCCGGCTTCTGTCTCCTGGAGACCAGTATGGAAGGAGCTCGGACCAACCACAGTCCACATGGCACAGGAAGTGGGACACGATCATCACTCCAGGTTTCACGTCAGAGCGGGCTCCACACCTCCGACAGGTGAGGACGCAGGAGGAAGCGCCAGGTATAGAAGATGGGCCAGACGCCTCAGTCAACCAGGTGGTGGGCGGTGGGAGCCTCCCGGGCAGGTGTGGCCCTGCGTGGCTGGAGCCCCACGTGGGCGGAGCTGTGCGGTGTGGGTGGAGCGGCGCCGCCAGACGTCTATACCACAAATTCCTCCGGGAGGTGGTCCTCCCTGAGCAGGTCCACGGAGAGGCCATCCATGGACCTCCTTCCGCAGAGGAGCTTGGGCGCGGGGTCCAGTGCGTGGCCGAGGGGACCGCTGCGCGGCACGCAGCGCGGGGCAGGTGTGGGGCGCACGTCGTCCAGGCTGCGGCTGTGCTGGTCTGCACGGTCGGCCGCCGCCTCCGCCTCCAGGATCTGCAGGGAGAGGCCAGAGGCGAGTCTGGTACTTGGACGCCTTCCGCTCCCCTCCAGTTCTGCCCCTGTCCTGCCCACAGTTAACACCGCCCTCGTGCCGGCCCCCTACGCCCGCCGCCCCGGGCCTTTGCACTTGCAGTGCCCCACTGGGCATGCCCACACGGCTTCCACTCGTCCCCTCTGGACTGCCCTGCAGAGTGGCCCCTTCTGGGGGTTCCCCTGACCTCTGCACCCACCGCGCCCACCCTGCCTGTCCGCATTATAACACCGGTGGCCTCGGCCACTCGGCCTGGCCTCCTCCTCATGGGCCCTCCCTCTCCTGCGCGCCTGTCCGTCACCGAGGCGATTTCCGCGGGAGGATGCTCAAGTCTCCGTGCGGCAGCCCCCGCCCCCACGGCAGAGCCCGCTGCCTCTCCCCAGGGGACCTGGGGCCACTCAGTCGGGCCACACGGCCCTGGCTGCTTTCTTTCGCCCTCATTGGACTTGGATTGTTACTATGTGACAGGTTTTAGGAATGAGCCCTGGGAGTGTCCTCGGAAGTCAGGAACAGCCCACTCCCCGCCCCCTCTCGCGTGAGGGAGCTTGGCCAGAGCCCCAGCTCAGGGCCGGTGCTGGGGTCCCGACCACGGTGGGGTCCAGCTGAGCCCCCACCACGCTGAACTACGTGAACTCACCCTCACTTCTCAGCCGCGAGGCCCTAGGGTGGGAGGACCAGGCATCCCACAGGAGGGCGGGGCCAGGCGGGCGGGCCGACAGCCCCCAGCCCCACTGGCACCTGGGGCTTCTCGCCCCCTCCTCCTGTGTCAGGTCTGTCCCTCCCTTTGAGTCAAATCACACCCTGGAGGATGGCTTGGATCAGGGGTGAGAGAAGGTCCCTCCCTTTGAGTCTAATTCACTGCCTTTCCAGGGGCACCACCCTCCTACTCCGGCTCCCCAGGTCAGCTCTGAGCAAGGGCGGGAACCTCCAGGCCCGCCTTCCTCTGCCCCACCCGCCAGAACCACTGGCTTTGGCCCCTCCCCTGCTCCTGGGGGCCAAGGAGCTCCACCCCAGAGCCCCGCACTCCTGGGGCCCGAGCTGCCCTGGCAGCGCTCACACTGCCCACCGCCTGGGAGTGTGCAGCCAGGAAAGGCCCCCAACCCCCACTGCGAGCCCAGCTCTCAGGCCCCAAGGCTGATGAGAACCAGCTGCCAACCTGCCTCACTGGTGCCCCACTGCCCAGCTGCAGTCGCAGGGGGTCTCCCAGGGACCCCCCTGTGGGCCTGGGGCCCCTGCGGGATGGGCTGGAGCACAGGGAGCGGGAGTGAGGACCCACCTGGTGCAAGGCCTCAGTGCTCCGGCCCCTCGTGCTGACCAGCGTGACCCGCACCACCGCCAAGGGCTGCTGGGGAGAGGCTGTTGACAGGGGGCGGGTGTGTGAGCAGGGCCTGGGGACACCCGCCCACACTCTGCGGAGGACAGCCTACTCCTAGGGACCCAAACTCAGATGAGACTGGGAGCCTCTGTGGCCCAGGCAGCCCCTCCGCCTGGCCTTAGGGTCCCGGAGAGGTGGGACCACGACCTCGGTCCCCCACTTGCAGGCCATCTGCGATCCCAGACACCGCTGTCACACGTACTCCCCACGCGAGGTGTCTGAGTCCCCTCAAAGGAGCCACAGTTTTCCTGGGTGCACTGTGGGCTCCTCGGCTCAGGTGGCCTCCGCCTGTCCCAGGACCTCTCTCTGCAGGGTCCCTGTTGGATGCTGGTCCCGCAGTGCTGCTCTGTGGAGACCCAGGCACCGCCCCCCGACCACCCGCTCACAGGGGCCTGTCCGGCTTTGGCTGTCCAAATGCTCTACGTCTCAGCGACACGGGCACTCCCTGGGCAAACACCACATCACTATCATTGCTCGTGCTGGACTGCAGACCACGCACTTGGACAAAATCTCCGAGCAGGAGGCCCACCCGTCCTTTACCAGTGGGCCAGACGTTCGGAATCTACAGGTGGACACAGCAGGCTGACAGAACTGCCTGACACTGCATGACCTTGGGTGGCCCTGGGTGACCAGGCCTCAAGGCTGGTCCCCAGAATCACCCGTTGCGTCCATGCTCAAAGGTGCTGCAGGTGCTCAGGGAACAGCAGCCCCTGTGACCTTCCTGGGGTGACAAGGAAATCACTTCAGAAGCTCCCTTGAGGACAAGGAGCTTGCACTAAGTCAGAAGGGCACGCGGGCCTCAAACTCTGAGAAGTGCCTTCTGTCACACGACTTCTACTGACCCCTTGCAAGTAATGAGAGAGAAATGTGGCTGAAGGCTATCCGACGGCAGGAGCGTTAACGAGGGACACTGGTCAGCCCAGGCTCCCGGCAAGTGACCAGCTGCAGGAGGGCGGAAGGACTGCCACCCACCACGTCTGGCAGGGAGGGCCCTGTCCTGTCTCTGCCCCCAGGCCCGTGGCTGCCCCATGGTGGAGGGGACCCCTGTGTGACAAGGTCTGAAGAAATCAGGGCCATATGCACCCTGGCCTCTCTCCCTCTGAGTGATGGCCCACCCAGGGCTGGCCAAGCAGCATGCTCACCGTCTCCTGGGTCCTGAGTGTCCCCTTCAGGCCCACCTCTGCCGCCACCAACTGTGCCACGGTGGCTCTGGCTGGCTTGGGAACTGCAGGACGGCCCCTCCCTGCGGGGCGCCGGGGCCCTGATGGGCTCATCCACTGACATCTCCCTCAGCCCCGTGGGCCCCCCCGGCTGGGGGTCCACCTCGATGTCCGATGAGTGGGAGCTGCAGTGGCTGTCGGCCGAGAGGAGGGGGAGCTGATGGGAGGGATGCTGGCTACCACCCACTCTGTCCCCACAGCTGGGGGCGCCGGGGGAGCCAGGGGTGCCGGGGGCAGCCCTGCCGGCCAGGCCCAGGTCCAGCTCCTGCTCCAGCTCCAGCTCGTCGCTGACGTAGGACTCCCGGTAGCACTTCTTTTCTGTGCCGGGAAAGGAGGGGCAGCGAGGGCGTGAGAACAGGTGCTGGAGGTGGAGGAAGGTGCAGCCACGTTCCTGGAGCCGCCAGTGGCCAAGGGTGGCCCCGGGGTCCAGCCAACCACCATGTGCGGAGCTGGCGCCAAGCTCCCGGAGATGAGGTGGGAGGGGAGGGCAGTGTGGTCCAGAGGTCAGCTATTGCCTGGGCCCCGGGGTGGCATCTGTCACTTGAGCCAGTAACCTCCTCATGCAGGCTCCTGCACCCACCGCCCTGGGGCTGTCACGCCGCCTCCATCTGAGGGACCCCAAGCAGCCCCGGACACAAGTAGGCGTGCACGCACATGTGCAGTATGCGCGCACAGCCGGGGCTTCCCAGAACCACCGGGGGTTACTGCAGCCCTAGCCCAGGCCCTCCTCTCCACACCTGGAGAATTCTTCCCCAGAACCCCCAATACCCTGGCCCCCCATGTTTAGAATCGGGCTCCAGGAGAGCTGGGGGAGGTGGGGTCACCACCACCCCCCGCCAATCCCATGATGGGAAAACACGGTGCAACCCCAGCTGCTGTGCCCAGAGCCTGTGGCCCAGACCCCATATGAAGGGGGCGGGTCAGGGGCCTGGCCTGGTGCCCACCTTGCACCTCCTCCAGCTGCCGCAGCCGCCGTAACGCGGGCTGCAGGGCGCGGTGCAGCTGGTGGCTGTCGCGGAGCAGGCGCAGCAGGTGGCCGGAGCGCCAGGCGCAGCCCGTGTGGTACACCAGCTTCCGGGCCGGCAGCAGCCCATCCGGCCAGATCTCGAACTTCTTCCCCTGGACAGAGAAGAGAGGGACTTCACGTTACAGGAAAACCACATGACAGCAGGAGACAAGTGTTCTAAACACCAGCCAAGCCCTCTGAGGGGCAGTTCCAGGGGCAGGACCGGCTCCCCGCCCGGACGCCCCCAGGCTTGCCTGCACCTTGTGGATGATGACCTGCTGGTCAGTGCCCTGGAGGAGAAGGCTCTCCTGGGCTCCTGGGGGCTGAGACCGCCCCCACCTCAACCCCATCAGACACGCACCAGAAACGCCAGCTTCCCAACACGGGACCAGGGGAAGTCGTAGAGCAGCTGTGGAGCGTGGTGCACCTCCTGCGGGACAGCAGAAGCGGCCGTGTCCTCGGGGTCAGCCCTTTGGGAGAGGGGAGGGGACAAGGGGGGCACACAGGGGGAGGAGGAGGAAGGGGAAGGGGAATGGAGATGGGGCCCTGGCGGGTCACCTGGTAGACCTGCACTCCTTTGAGCGTCAGTCCGAGAACCACAGTGGGTCGGTCTTCCTTTTCATCCTGAGAGGACGTGGACAGCAGAGCGGTCTATAGCCTGGACCTGGGGTGTCGGGCTCCTTGTGGACCCTCCCTGGTGGGCCTGGGGGCCTGAGGTCCACCGTGACCCGCGCTGAGGCAGGGTCTCCAGGCCACTTCCCACTTTCCCTCTGATGCTGGGTGGGCGTCCTGGTCCCAGGACGGCTGTGGGGACACTGTCCCTCCTGTCGGGGGCTGGGGTCCTGGCCACCCTGGGGCTCCGCTCGCTGGGGAGGCGTGCCCTCAGCCTGAACCGCCGTCCCCCTCCCAGCCTCCCCGCAGGCTTAACCTTGTACAGCCTGAAGAAGTGGACGGGCACGTCCTCCAGCCGGCAGGCCTCCCTGATGAAGCGCAGCTCGGCCTCCTTGGGGCTTAGGCCCCGCTGCTCCCGGTGCAGGGTGGGCACGTGCCTGAGGATGTAGGCGCTGCCCCTCTTGGTGATGATCTGAGGAGGGGCCGCAGGCCGTCGGGCGCCGCTCCCCTTCCCTGGCCCTCCCCTGGGCCCCAGGGACACTGCCCTGGGCGGGGCCCCGGGATGGAGAGAAGGGCCCCACCGGGCGGAACGGCAGGTGCTCACCCACTGCGGGAAGTAGGCCTGGGGCTGGAAGTACGGCCCGCGGTGCGCCGGCTCGCGGTGGTTGCCCAGGTCGGCCTGCAGCCCGAGGGCCGCCAGCAGGAAGTAGGCCGCCTCCCGCTGGGCGCACTGGGACCGCAGCACCCGCTCCTTCAGGTGGCAGTAGTACAGGTGCCGGGCCGCCCTGTCCCTGGAGGGCCCAGGGGGGCTCAGGAGGGGCCGTCCCCCGACAGCTGGCGGCCCCCCCGCCCAGCCAGGCCGGCCCCGGCTCGCGGCCTCCCTGCATCCCCCCTCCCCCCGCCACGGCCCCACTGCCCTCGGGCCTGTTGCGAGGGTGGCGGAGGTGGACTGGGGGCCGCCCCTGCTGCTGAGAAGTCGGGGGAGCCCGCTCGGTCGGCAGGGCTCCTGGGACCCCCAGGACATGGCAGGCCTAGTTTACAGGAGCACGGGCCCGGAAGGCAGGTCCCTTTTTTTCTAATTTTCTAACACGCACAGGGAGCAGGGCTCCGGGGGGAGCAGGCCCAGACCTTCCAACACCAATGGCCGTGACAGGCCCATAGCACAGGGTGGCCACTCCCTCACTCCAACCTGCCCTCCATGCTCTCTCCTCCGTGACTTTTCCAGAACCTTCCACACCATCGCACATGCCCCTTCTTGCCCATCTCTCTGCCCGGGAAGGCTCGGTGGGGCCCCAGCCTACTGCACCCGCTCAGGGATCCTGGGACTGGCCCTGCTCACCAGCCCCTGGTCTGGGAGGGACTCGGTTCCTGGGTTGTCTGGGGAGTCTGTGTGTCCTGCACGCTCTGGTGTGGTTCCCTCAAGAAGGTAGCCCGTCAGGTGTGCCCGCCCAGGTCACCTGTCCCCCCGAGGTGGGACGGCAGCCGCCGTGCAGCGAGAGCAAGAAAACCCCGGCCAGGAGGAGGACAGAGACCCTGAGGCCCTCCCAGCTCACGCCCAGGGAAGCCCCGCCCTGGAAAACAAAAACACCCGTGTTGGAAAAAGTCCTGCCTTTCTACCACGGCCTCTTTATGTTTTTTAATGAAAAAGAACGACTGTCCCCACCCGGCCGAGCACCTGTGACACCACATCCCTGCAGGTTGTCCCCGCCCGGGAACCTGCTTGGGTCAGAACCAGCCCACGGTTACCTGATGACCCTTCCGTCCTCCACGTAGTACTGCACCCTGAGGAAGGCCACAAAGGGGGCGTCGGCCCTGCCGCCTTCCTGGGAGGGGGTGTGGGGAGATGGCCGCCCTGAGGCCTCAGGGGAGGGCAGGCCGCCACCTCCGCCCCCAAGACCCAGCCCGAGCCTTAAGCTCAGGTCTGTACTGCTTGCCGGGCAGCTCGTGCTTTCATGTCACTTTGTTCAAAGGAAAAGCCGAGTGAATGTGGCCCAGAACGTTCAAGAGCCTCCCCTGCCCCCTCGGGCCGGCCTGCCTGCCCCCAGCGGGCTCCGCACCGGACTCGGGGCAGCGGTTCCCCCCACCCCCCATCGGCATTTGCACTTACTCTGTGCATCTCTCTCTTCCAGTCCTTGGAGAAGTACTTGCTGAGCTTCTGCTCCAAGTCCACAAAGACGTACTCGCCATCTGGAAAGAGAAGCAGGTCCTTCAGCAGAGCCGGGAGGGGCTCGCGCGAGGCGGCGTCCTGGGGGCGGCAGTCCACCAGTGCGTCGGGGGACGGCGTCCAGGTGCCAAATGCTGCTGGCTTCCCAGACGGTTCCCAGAGTGTAGGGATATTGGCTACGGAGACCTAGATGTTGGACCGAGACGCTGAACTGGGACCGAGGCTGCTACACGCTGCAGACACAGCCTCGGAGGGCGGGGGCAGCGCGGCAAGACACGTCCAGGGGTCTCCCCTCAACCAGCGGCCCCTCTCCCAGCTGTGGAACGAGTCCTTTGAAGACAGAAGTGCCTTAAACCTGGAACCAAATACGGCGACTTCAAGTCAACAATCAGGTGAACGAGCCACATCGGGAGGGGGTCACTGGACATGCTTCTTTCTAAATTCTGTGCTCTGTGTTTTTGGAATATTATGACCATGTGTTTCCTTTCCGAGCTGGAAAAGAATGAGATTGTCCTAGTGATGAGCCTGAAGCCAAAGCCATCCCTCCGGTTACTCTGGGAACCAGGCGACCCGCAGGCCCTCGACAGCAGGCACAGACAGGGCAGGGCCGGGGACCCGCTAGTGCTGGCCATGTAGGGGGGGCGAGGCACAGGGCTGCCCACGCCACCCAGCAGCCCCGGCCTCGGGAGGTGTCTCCGGGTCACCAGCCCCCCCCGGGTCCTGACAGGCAGCGAGGCAGGAGGGAGGTTTCTGTCTCCCCATTCTCACCAGGACAGGACGTTGCTCCTGCTGTGTGAACTGTCCCCCCAGATTCACATGTTGGAGCCTCAACCCCAGGACCTTAGAACGTGACTGTGTTTGTGATGGCCGCCCCACGGCCGTCACATTGTGAGAGACTCTCTCTCTCTCTCTCTCTCGACTTCAGCACAGACACCCCCTCAAACACACACACCCTGCTGTTCGTGCCTGTCTGTGATGACAACAACTTTGGTTCCATGAGGCAGGAACACGTCTAGAACAAGATGACAGATGTGTGACACAGACACACTTCCTTCTCCCCAAATAAATCAAGCATCTGAGAAACACTCTTTTCCTGACTTGTCGTCTGTGAGGACCCGGACACGGAGCCCGGCGTCCAACGGCTGAGAGGGTGGTTCTGGACAAAAAAGAATCAAACTGGGGCAAAGCTACCCGTAACTCAGCTCTCCCTGCACAGTGGGGAGAGTCCGCTAATACGAAAATTTGGTGGCACAACCGAGAAAAACAGCAGAAAAGGGGGTTGTCCTGAGCTCCATCCCCTCCCCTGGGGCCAGCCTGGGCGTCTGACACAGGACACCCCAAATCCACCCCGGGGGAGCCTGGCTGAGTCTAAATGCAGGAATGCCCATCAGGACTCCACCTTCCCAACCCTAACCCGCCTGGTCCTTCCTCGCGGCCCGGCTTGCTTTCCCCTCTTGAGGGACTCGGTCACCCTGAGATGGAACCTCGGGCTCCAAGGAGAGCCTGGCGAGGATGGGAAACAACCCAGGGACAAGCCCTGCCCCTCATCTCTGTGCCCGGGGCCCTGACGGGTCAGGCGGCCCGACCACAGACCCTCCTCTGCCGGCCACTCGAGGGAACCAACATGGGGAGAAGAGCTGGGACATTGCACAAGGGCCACTGTGCAATGCATTGCACAGCTGACTCTCTTGCAGAAAGACTTAAAAATCTGCAGGACAAGCCGCTATGGCAGGGGCCCGGTCTTCAGTGCCCCGTGTTCCCATCCCTCACTCGTGCCCCGACCTGGACACTGGCAAGCTTGTCCCCCGCCCACTGCGTCTCTCACACACGCAGCCCCTGGGCCACCTGCTCTGTCCCTGCCCTCATCCCCCCATCCTAGGGTCTGCAGAGGCCTGCTGTGGGGGCCACAGAGGGAGCCCGGGACGGGAAGACAAGGCAGGCTGCCCACACCGGGATGCCAGCAAGGCCACTCAGGGGTTTGCACACATCAGACCCACTGGAGGCCCTGTCAGGCCCGTGGCTCTGCAATGGACCCCTGTGGACCAGCGGACCCTGCCCGGGGTGCCAGCTCCCTGCTCTCTCCAGAAAGAACCAGCGTGAACGACAGTCTGCCCACCCTTGTTCTCCTGAGGAGACTGTGTGAGTGTGCAAGCGTGTGCGTGTGTGAGGGCCAGGATGTGTGCAAGTGTGTGCATGGGACTGTGTGTATAGGTGTGAGTGCATGAGTGTGCCAGTGATTGTGGGGGTGTGGGAGTGCATGCACATGAGTGCGTGAATGTGTGTGTGAGTGTGTAAATGTTCATGTTTTGTGCATAAATACTTGTGTGTGAATGAGAGTGTAAGTGCATGTGAGTATATAACTGTGGGTATGTGTGAGTGAGCGTGTGTGCACGTGTATGCTCAGATGCAGTGAGGAGGAGTCGCCCAGATGGCCGGAGTGCCCGCTGGAACACGTGGGCACCGAGGGGCACCAGGCCGAGGCCCGGGGTCTCCTTTGGACTCTCCCTGAGACCACCCACTCCTGCCCAGGGAGGAGGCCAGGTCCTGGGGTCGTCCGGGCTGAGCTTGCTTACTTCTGACCACGCTGAGGCCAAAGAAGTGGGTCCCTCTGATGCTGGTCTTGTCACACACCTGCTGGAAGAGCTCGCGCCCGGTGGCCTGCACCTGCGAAAGGAAAGGGGGTCGGCGCTCAGGGCATGGGCCGGGGTGGCCCCCAGCAGCAGCGGGCGGTCCTCAGAGCGGGAGACCACCGAGCGCGGCTGGTGCGCTGGGGGGTTCGTTTGGGCTGCTTCCCACCCAGCGGAGGCAGCACTGGGGTCCCTGATGACCTCCCCAGCTGACAGCATGACGTCCCCCCAGCTCAGTGGGCTGCCCGTGAAAGAACGGGGTGTGAGCGGGTGTGGGGGCCTGGAGGCCATGCTTGACCCTGGGGCTGGAGCCTGCTCCCTCTGCCCCTGGACTGTGTACTCGGGGCATCCAAGGATGGGGGTGGCGGATGCTCTGTGGCCCCCACCTCGCATCCCACTGGCCTTTTTCCTCACCCTAAGCCAGGCAACCCTGAAAGTGGGGCTGGGGCCTGGACACACCTGGAGGGGTGTGTTGTGCGTGGGGAGGCCCATGTCCCCTCCAAGCACCCCCTCTGCCCACAAGTACCCCTGCTGGGCTTCAGGCCCCAGGCTGAGCCCCCAACCTCATCACCTTCTCCCTTCTCCCGGCTCCCACGCCACCCCCAGGCTTGGGAGCAGGTGTCTGTCCTCTGTGCACACACAGGGAATGGCTGCCGCCTGGCTCAATGCAATCTATTATCCAATCTATTACCCCTTATCCAAAAATACTTCATTATGCCTAAACACTGAACAACTTAATAGCAAACACCCCATAAGTGCAAATTTCCAGTTGTCTCCTAATGGTCAGCATTTTTTGTGCTTTGCTGATTTGAATCAGGACTCAGGGAAGGTCCCGTCCCACGCCCTTTCCCTGCCCGTTGCTTTGCGGGACACACGGATCCTTCATCCCGCAGCCAATGTGTCTCTGGGTGGGTCTGGTGCAGTCCACTGTCCTCCAAATTCCCGCGTGTCTGTGTGTGTGAGGCCGGCCGGGGGAGGCTCAGGGTCACTGAACGAAGACCCGTGTACCGCAGGCAGCTGAGGTCCCTGCACAAAATCGCACGCAGCAGGCGGAGCGCGAGGGCCCATGGCACTGAGCACGCGGCCCCCCGCCTGCTCCCAGTCTCTCGGGACTCCTGTGGCAGGCTTCCAGCTGAGGGACACATACGCCTGGGGACCGGCGGAGCGCCTGTGGTTTGGGGAAGGCCGGCTGTCCTCTGCGAACCCACAGCATCTCCGGTGGTCCCGCTTCCCAGCAGTGAGCGCCCGTGACGGCCTTGTGGGCATCCATCTAACTGGGTGAGGGACAGCCCCTCAGCCTCCGTGATGCATACTGGCAGCAAAGGTCCTCCCAGCCCGCGATTTCTGGACGCCTGGATGTGAGGGCGTGGTAGAGCTATATACGGGGTCCCCCTCACTGCTAGCCCGTGTGCACACGCCCCGAAATGAGCAGGCTCCGTGGGCCCCATGGCAGCCGAGATCTGTGCCTCAATCCAGGCGGTTCAGCTCTGCTCTGGCTGCACAGCCCTTCAGGAAAGCCTTACCCTGAATTTCACTGAGGAAACAGGCTCACATGGTGGGGAGGGCAAGGCCCCAGGCCCCCCTCCCCGCTCCTTCCCCCCAGCCTCTTACTGTGCCTTCCCCGTGGCTGGAGGCACCTCTAAGGATGCAGGGAATTCCCGGAAAACCCACCAATGAGCTCCAGCATCTTGTCCTCAGATGGGGACATTGACTCAAATACAGACACGTGTCCCTGAGCAGAGCAGAGGCTCCCAGGACTTGGACCAAGACCTTCCCAGGAGCCAAGCTGCATTCAGATCCGAGAAGCAGCAGCAGATCAGCCCTGCAGGGACCACTCCCACCTAAGTGCTGCATTCCCACAAACCACAGTTCTCCCCAAAGAAAATGCGCCGTCGGGGCCAGCCACCTTCCTCGGAGCTTTCCTGTGTGATGGGCAGAGGAGGTGAGAGCGGGAGGGAAGGAGAGACGGGGAGAGCCCAGCTTCCCCGGACGGAGCCGGAGGCAGCCTGCTGACAGCTGGACACGGGACACAGGTGTTTCCACTTGGAAGTCAGCCGCCCGAGCCCTCTTGTCCCGTGTTTCCAGGAAGGAGATGCAGAAATACAACGTGGATCTTACGGTCAGCAACACCCATCAGGAACTCTCCCTTCGGGGGCCAAATGAGAGGCCCGAGCCCTCCCTGGCCCTCCTCCAGCGCAGAGCCTGGGCTCCAGAGTGGGCGCCCCGCCGTCCGCGCTGCCCCGGCTCCCCTGCGGGAGCGGCGCAGCGACACCTGCCGTGGGAGCACAGATGGGCCCGGGACCCGGCGGTCATCGCCCAGAGCCCCGACTCGGCCCCGAGCACTCGCCCAGCCCGGGGCCTGGTTCGCAGCTGTGAGGTCAGACTGACGGGAAGGGGCTCGCCGGCCGCCGTGGAGAGGGTCAGGGAGGCAGGGCACGTGGGACGCGGCAGAGCGCCCGGCACGTGGGCCTCTAGCTGGTGCGGGGGGCTGCGGGGGCCCTGGCGGTAAGGAGGGGACAGGCTGGAGGCACGCGCAGCTGGACCGCGGCTCAGAAACGCCCGGAAGAGCCACGGCAATGGCGCACGGGGGCGCCTGGCACCGGAGGGCCTAAGCCACTTCACTTCCTCTCAGTCCCCCAGCAACAGCGATGACAAGGTCCCAGCTGGCACTGACGCCCCAGGACACCCCAGCTCTCCGAGGGTCAGAGCTGGGGTGCAGGAGGCCCGGATGTGCAGGGAGTGGCGGGGGTGCTGTCCCCATGCCCTGGCTCACCACACAGTTCCTCCCGCGAGAAGTCCTGTCGGGGAGGTCTTTTGCGCCTCCCAGGAGTTCCTGTGCAAGGCCACTGCCCAACCTGGTCTCTTATTTCAGTCCCTCCTCCCCCAGGGAAGAAGTCAGGGACTGAGACCTCGTGGGAAAACCCAGCCAGTCAAGATGCCGAAAGGGGACGTGGAAGAATCAAAGGGGAGCAGGACCCAGGGGCCGCGTCAAAACTTAGCCCAGCTGCACGGGACTGCATGCCTGTTTGAATGCTGGGAAGCTTTGGGGCCTGGGGACCCCAATTTCTCCCTTCTAACATCGTCACCTTCATGGGAGACCAGACCTCGGTCTGTGCCTCCCAGCAGGACCGCACGGTCGCCTGCAGACAAGGTGGGGACCAACCGACTCCTGTCTCCTGGGTCTGAATCTGGTCCCCTAGCCCACTTCAGTGTTTCTTCCAGGTGGAGGACGCAGCCTCCCTCACATCCGCCCCCAGTCAGGTCCCAGGAGGAGGCTCCAGGAGGGACGGGCCCCTCAGAATGAAATCAACCCACGTGGACGCAGACCCTGGGAACTGGGCGCTGCTCAGCCCCAGACAGTGGACGCTGTGGGCGCCAGGCTGTGTTCCACTTGGGCCAGGTCTCAGCCACGGCTACAGAGCAGGAGGGACACACAGTGTAAAAGTGACCAGGGCCAGAGTCAGTTTCTCTACCTTCAGGGCAGCTAGTGGTGGCGGAAATTTAACACAATGCTGTCACTCAAAGAGGGAAGGGCAGTGAGAACACTGGCCCCACACGGTCTCCACACAGCCCTGCTGTCCCCACCGTCACCCCTGCACACATGGCCTGTCCCCACCTCCGCTCTCTGGCATGCTCACCCGCACGACCAGCCGCAGCCGCTCCCGTGTGGGCAGCACCACCAGGACATCCCTGTGCTCCGCCGTCATCTCCCGTCCCGGGGTCGCTCCCGCTGGCTGCACGCGGGATCTCAGGAGCAGGATCCCCTCGTCGCCTCCTGCGGGAGAGAACTCACTGGACCGAGCCCGGGCAGCCAACAGCCTGCATGCCACTGGAGGGACAGGTGCACATGTCACCACCCTCTTCTGCCATCCATCCACAGGTGGGACGCTGTACCCCCAAATTCACCCAGCTGTGGGCTTCCCGGGGACGGGCGCTGGCTGAGCTCCTGGCTGGGAAACCCGGCGGCGGTGCCCGGACAAGGTCCAGAGTCATAAAGAGCGGGCCGTGTGCAGGTGGCTGGAATGCAAATAAACACCAGGCTGGCACCGCCCGGCCTCCAGCCGACCCAACCACCCAGGGGCCCTTTGCAGGCTCCGGCCGCAGCCTCCCTGTTCATCTCCTTGGTTCAGGGACTGAATGTCAGGTGCCCAAAGCCCATTACCCGGATCCCAGACCCAGGGCTGCCACCGAGGACCCTGCAGGAGCTGGAGGGGCCGCCAGAGCTCAGAGGATGCCTGGCAGAGCGGCCTCCCTCCCCCACTGCACCCTTCCTCCCGTCCAGAGGCAGCAGCAGTGCTGGACCCCAAACAAGGCCCAGTGCAGACCTGCTCTGAGCCCCTTTGGGCCGTGGCCACTGCCTCCTGCCCGGCCTGCGAACACCTGCTGCAGGTGAAGGCGGGGGTGGCAGGGACCATCTCCCACCACAGAGGGTAAGCTGAGCCGGTGAACTGTGACCCCCCTGGGAAGAGCGTGTTGAAGGGCGAGGTCCTCACTTGGCCACAGAACCAGAGAACAACCCCCTTCCAGGGGCTTTGGAGCCTGAAGGCCCAGCCAGCACCCTGGGTGTGCCCATTACTGGGTGAGCCAGGAGGGGTCCTGAGCTGTCCCCCTTGGGAGGGACTGGGGAGGCATTTATCTGACAGACACAGGAGGCTGTGTGAGGCGCCACTGGGCAGCTCCCAGGGAACTGGGTTCCCGCTGTCCCTCTGTGGGGTCAGAAGGCGTGGAGAGCAGAGTGACAAGGAGGTCTCTGCCTGGCTCCGCCTGCCTGCGATCCCCCATCGGCCCAGCTCTCCATGCCCCACGTGAGTCCAGGACACCACTGCCATCTTCTCTCTCCAGGGGTGGACGCAACACTATTCTCATCCAACATGCGTGTCCTTGCAGCTGGCCACTGAGTGACTTTTTGAAGTGTCCAAAGAGCCGGAAAGCAGGTACCAGACCCCCGCTGTCCCCTCAAGTGCGCCCGAGCTGCTCCAGTCACTGGCCTGGGACCCATGACTGAAGCTCACTGGCGTTCCTGCTGACGAAGGAAACTGCCCCTTTCCACGAATGTCCGAGCACACGGGGAGGACTCGAGGGAGCAGCGCACCTCCGCAAAGCACGCGCACATGTGCACACACGCACACGAGCACACACACGTGCGCACATGCGAGCACACGCACACCACACACACACGCAGGAGCCCTGAGGCGGGGGAGGGAGGGGCACAGGAGTGAAGACTCTGGATACTTAGTCTTGGTCCTCTGTCACCAAATGGGCCTGCCAAGAATGTTCTAGAAATAAAGCCTCTGAACCATAATTCCAGAAAGCACAGGCTTCACAAAACAAGGCAGGAGAGCCACTCAGCAACAAAGGCGCGTGGCCCTGATACGGGCACAGGGAACAGAAAGCCGTGCCACTGCAGGGACACACGTCTGGGTCCAGATTCCATGAACTCACAGAAAAGGCAACAACACGCAGAGACGCAGAGAGCAGGCCCGCGCTGCCCGGGCTGGAGGCTGCCGCCCAGGGTGTGGGACGTCCCACAGTCGGACAGTGGTGGCTGCATGTCGTAAACTTACTAACACACACTCAACTGTTCACTTAAAGCGAGTGTATTTTATAGCATGTAAATCATACCTCAATAACTCTATTAAAACACGTTATAAAATACTGGAAAATCACAGAAAGTCACTCAACAGACGGCACCAAAGGCATCTGCCAGAGGTGCCCCTTCCCGGCAGGTGTGTGCGTGTGGCTGTGTATGCACACGAGCGTGAGTGCGCGCGTACCCTGGGGACAGAGGACGCTGGCAGCCGGCCTCTCCTGCACCATCAGGAGCGTGTGGGCCCTTCCGTGTGCCCCACCTGCCCTTTGGAGGCGGCCCTGAGGGTCACAGTGACACATTCTGGGGACAGGGGGTCTGAGTCCGGAGGCCGAGCTGCATCGCTAGAGGCCTTCCCGCCAGCCCCCACCACCCAGCGCGCGCTTGCCGCCCCCTCTGGGGCCCCGCACGCCTGGACCCCGGCGACCGGGGAAGAGCCGGGCCACGCCCCACGGCCACGCTCGCCACGCTGCTTCTTGCTGTGCTTCTTTCATCCTCACCTGCCTTGGAAAGGAGGTTGGACGCCACCAGCTCACGCACTGTACCCGCAGGGAGCACGAGGCCCAGAGAAGCCAAGGGCTGTCCAGCCCCGGATCTGCCATCTCTCAGGCCCAGAGACCCTCTAGGGAACTGCTCATTCTCGTGGACCTGCCCAGCGTAACTCCGGTGTCCCGGGCCGATAGATGTCAGCATTTTGGGACGCGCTGGGGTCTGACGGCCGCCCGGAGACGCAGGTGAGTGCGGAGGCTGGGACAGCCCGGACGTGCCTCAGCCTGGCAGTGGGAGGGAGCTGAGGACCCCTCGCAGCCCCAGCCCAGAGACCATGGACACTGGAGGGGTCACCCTGCGGGGGTCCTGGGCCTGCTTCCCAGAGGAAAGGCAGAGGCAGCTGGAGGGCTCTCTGCGGGCCACGCAGGCAGGCCGGGCTGTGTCTGCCACCCGCTCCCGCCTCTTGGCCTCAGTTAAAACCCAAAGTCAAGAGCAGGTGTGGGAGGGCCGGCGCACCCAGGCCCGTGGCCCAGCCCTCTCAGCACGCGCTGCTCTTCCTCAAACTGACCTTTGGCTGAGGTTCCAAAGTGACACCCTGCAGGGAGCACCTGCAGTCTGATTCCTTCTTTATCTGCGGCAAGCACTGCCCACCGCCCCACCACCACCCCGGTGAAAGCGGGGCTCCTAGGCTCACCTGGCACCCACAGGACAGCCACAGGGCACCTCTGGGTGCAACCATCAGGCTAAGATTCAGGGACACAGCAGTGACAGACAAGGAAAGGAATGGAGCCAAGGGACTCGCGGAAGCCACAGGCACCATGTGAGTAGGCTCAGTAGGACGAGGTCCATGAACATTGCGGCCAAGGGCACACTAGGCCTCTGGGCCCTGGGACAGGAATGAGCCGGACACACTGGCGACCAGTGCCCCTAGGCCGAGCTCCAACGTCCCTCTCACGTGACATCCTAAAACCAAGCCCCACCCCATCAGCCGCCCTGTCCCTGCTGCCCCGGCCCCATCAGTCCAGTCTGGGAGCCACAGAGAGCGAAGCTACTGGTCCTTGTCTGGACCCACTTCTGGGCTCGCCCACCAGGACCAGATGCCAGTGTGACAAAGTCCCGAGCTGACTGTCCAGTCAAGGGACACCTGCCTTTTCAGCATCCATGCAGCTGACAAAGGGGCACAAGAACAAGAACTTGGGGTAGAGAAGAAACATGCATCTCAATGCCGTGCACATTTTGTGTGTGTTCTAATGGAAAAGTTTCTGCTTCAGAGAAATGGATCATAGTGGACAAAATGCTACAAAGTCAAAAAATTAGCCAATCTAGTTGAATAAGAAATTAAATTAATTAACCCGAACAAGAAAGGCATCTGAGAAGTACAGGGGAACTGTGAGAACGTGGGATGGGCTGTCCCTCGCCCTCGCGTCCCCAGGCACAAAGACGCAGCTGGAAGAATTCGCTGAGACACAGGAATGCGTAATTGCCTGCTGGTGGGATGCGGACGGGGCAGGGCCGCTCGGGGCCCAGAGTCCAGGGCCCAGGGTCAGCAGGACCCTGTGTGGACACTCGCACAAGGACGGGGACGGGCCTGGGCCCCTTGGGGTCAGCAGACTGCGGGAGCAGCAGAGTGGAGCGTCTCCCCTTTTCTGAGGCCCAGCCCTTTCCAGCCTTTAATATAAATCAATTCACCTGTCACACGTGACACTCACCTTTCACTGTGAGAGCTGCTCCCGGAGCACTGGCGGTGCACCGGTGTTACTCCTGCCAGGAATCAGGGCTGGAGGCCCGGACGCGTGGACGCCCCAGGCCACCCCCTCTGAGCACAGAGCCACAGCACAGGGGCGGGGGAGGCCCTTCACCCACCACCTAGAGCCACACCCCAGTCAAGGCCGTGCTGACTGGACCAGCCTGGGAGGTACGTGAACGTCCCGTCCTGAGGCCCTTGGTTACTTTCCCCCGACACCAGTGCTCCTCCGGACCCTTCATTTAAAGGGATGGAGCAAGACACTGTCTGTGTCCCCCATCTCCCACTTTGGTTAGGGCACCCCCGTGGACGGAGGCCCGGGCCCCCTCCCAGCCCCTCCCAGCCCCCGCTTCTCCTGCACAGGGCTTTGTGCGCCCAGAGCGCAGGCTTGGGAAGCCAGGACTGGGGAGGGGGCGTGCGTGGGTCAGAAGCCCAGACGGAGAGAGTCAGCAGCATGTACAGAATTTGGTGTTCGCTGCAGGACGGCAGGGCTGGGGGTCCCAGGGACAGCTGGCTCTGAGTCACATGGAGGGCCCCCCTCATCCTACAACAAGCCGGGGACAAAGACATCATCGTCCCCACTGCAGAGATAAGAACTCTGAGGCGGGAGGGGCTGGCGCTTGTCTGAAGCCTGCAGCTGTTACTTGGTGGGACAAATCGGCGTTTGCTCCAGTTGGGGACACGGGGTTGTGCTGCTCGAGCCACTGCCCTCCAGTCACGGTCACTAGATCCCTGATTTGGACACAGAGGGCCCCTAGGATCAACCTCGGCCTTGCTCCTGAGGAGAGAGGTGAAATGCAGGACAGGACAGGACAGTTCGGGAGAAGGGAGCTGCAGAAAAGGGAAGCAGTGAGCCAGCTGACTGCAGCCTCCGTGGCCCAGGCCCCCGCCCCCCTCGCCCTCCAACTCCCCTTTCAGCCCGGAGAGCAGATGCTCAGCGTTCCCTCCCTGCCTCCTCCCCTCTGCGCACAAATGCTAGCCTTGCTCAATTTGCCACGACTATTAGTTTAGGATGGAGCTCCCCTACTCCTGCCCCCGCAACCCCTGCCCCCACCACCTGACCTGCACTGAGCCCTGGGGCCCGGGGCAAGAGGCTTGGGGGGGCAGCCCAGACAGGGGGCCTTCCACCCCTCACCTCCGCTGCGCGAGCGTTCAACTCCATTCAGCAAAGTTTAGTGCTTCCAAATATGTGAGCTAGTTACCCAAAGGGCTTTGAGATTCAGCTGTCTGTCTGTCTGTCTGTCTGCCTGCTGGGTTACGCATTTCCACCCCTGAGGCCTCCCCCACCCTCACTCGGAACCCGAGCTGTCCCTGTGCCGACTCAGGGACACTGGAGCCATAGCTCCAGAGAGAGAGACACACTTTGGAAAGTAAAACGGATTTTGGCAAAAGGCAGCCCCAGTGCCAGGGCCACAGGCTGGGGCCGCAACTCACCTACGAGTCTGTGACGAGCAGGAAGCCGCCCAGGCTGCAGGTGCAAACCCGGACTGGCTACAGGCAGCTGGGCAACGTGGGGAGCGGTCCCTAGGCCTCCCCATCCTCAGCTGTGTGCCGGAGACCGTGGGATAAGCGGCCTGGTGTGTGTGGAGTAGGGGAGACAGGAGAGGGGTGGTCCGCACCCACAGGGAAAGGGGGGTGTTTTCCCACAAATGCAGTTTACAATCTGCACAGGAACACAGGCTGGCTAAGTGCACTTTATTGTTGCTTTTGAGCCCTCTACCCATCAGGCATCCCTTCCCGTTTGCATCGGGCAGACCCCACCCCGTGTTCTCAGGTCCCTAGACGCCACGGGCCCTGGGGGGCCCAGAGGAGGGCGCGGCCGCAGCCACGCTGCCAGCAGGGTGCCTCTGGCTTACTGCTGGTGGGGTTCTGCCCTCAGACAAGCGAGAGGACGGCAGAGCCGTGGAGACTCGGGACACGGGGTGCCGGCCAGGCGGGGGGACCGGTCACCCTGGCACTGGAGGCATCCATTCCTTCCTTTATTCTGGAGGCGCCACCAAGCCCACTGCTGAGCTGCCCGGTGTGTCCCTGTCACTGGGAAACAGAGACAGCAGCTCAGCTCCAGCGCTCCGCCCTCCCCTCCGCTCAGAGCAGCAAACTGGAGAGCCACCTCATTTCTTTTCCCTCCCACCCCAAGTCCAGACAGCAGCAAATCCTCATGGTTTTATCTTCAAAACTCCCCAGCACCTTCCGATAGCGCCCCCCGCCTCTGCCACCTGGTCTGCACTCACCTCCAGTGCTCCCAGTCTCCTCTTCCAGCCCACCCCCACCTGCCATTCTCTGCTAAAACAGGGCAGCTCACTGCCCTCCAGCTCAGGGTCTGAGGACGCTTGCATCTCTTGTGCAGGAGAAGCTGGAGTCCTGAGTGTGATCTTGGCCTTCAAGCCCCTCCAAGGGTGGCCCTGTTTGCTCTCTGGCCTCCCCACCTTCCTGCCCCTGGACCTTTGCACATGCTCCTCCCAGCACATCTTCCTGTCTTGTCCCCGCACTGCTCAGGAACTAGCTCACACGTCTCATCACGGGGGACGCCTGTCCCAGCTCCTGGCTCTGGGCATGGTTTCACCACTCGCATGTGTGTTGTCTGTCTCTCTCCCCCGGAAGGAAGCTTCACAGACCTGGTCACTGCAGTCTCCCCAGTGCTTCACCCCCTGCCCAGAGCAGCCCACGGCCCACTGTATGTCCCCAGCCACACATGTGGAGTTAAAAACACCCACCACATGCCAGGAACATTTGCCAGGTTGATCCTTAGCAATCCTCGCACGGGGGCTGTATCTCCATTTCCCAGACTTGCACACTGAGGATCATCTGGCTCTGGAATCAGGTCTCCTGGTTTCTACCCAAGGCTGAGGGGGAGGCCCCAAAGAAGCCGCAGCCTCTCCCAGGTGGACCCGGGGCCGCAGGTCAGGTCCTGCATTGCCCTGGGCTCTAAGGGAAAGGGGCCCCAAGAACCACAGGGGTCACTGTCACAAATTCAAGGACTTGGTGGAAAAGACAGAGTTACATCCCACACTCTCTCCCTGGTTATTGATGTATGGAAAGCCTGGGGCAGGCCCAGCAGGATGACTGCCTTTCCAGCAAGTTCCCTGGTGCCGCTGAGGCCGCTGGTCCAGCGCCGCGAGAGAACCGGCGTCCCAGAGCAACGCGCAGGCCCAGCAGGCGCCCCCACCTGACGGAGGGGCCGTGCCTCTACGATTTCACTGCAGTGCAAAGGGGGCTCGGAGATGAGCAGGCTCTGAGCTGCACCCCCAAGTCTCGGACTGACTGTCTCGAGGGCCCAGGCCTGTCCCTGCCTGTCTCCCTCACTCCAGGCAGGCGTGCTGTCACCAGGAGGTTGTGTCTGGAGTGGCCAGTCCACGCAGAGCCGAGCGTCCCCATGTCCACCATAGGCCTTGCCCGTGTGTCCACACCTCTTGTGTCGTGTGCTGTGACTTTAAACAGTGACCTCAGAGCTTGTTGTCCAGTGAGGGACCCGCTTAGGGGCACCTGTGCTCTGCAGACCCGCATCCCCCCAGCCACCTGCTAGCAGGCCGCCGTGGCAGCTAGTTACCTCCTCCAGGCTGGTGGCCCTTGAGAGCTCAGCAGAGCCTGACCTTCCCTTGTTACGTCCGCCTGTCCTTCTCAGCCGGGCTCAGCACCTGGGGAGCCTGGCTATGACCTTGTGTCTGTCCTTCCACATTGTCTCTGAGCATAGTGCACTTCACATTTCGCTTTCATATTTTGTATTTATGCTTTAAACTTTCCCACATGCTTTCAGATACGCAATCCCATAAGACAAGGAGGCTCATGTGACTTCCCTTTTACAGCTGGGGAAAACTGAGGTCCAAAAGGGACAAGAGAATTGCCCAGGAACAGAACCATCTCTGAGACCAGAACCAAGGCACCAGCCAGGGCTGCACGTACCCCCGCCCCTCCCCACAGTGCTGCGGTGCTGTCTCTAACAGGCCAGGGGCCTCCCAACCCAGAAACCCAGCGCAGGCCCTACGCCTGGCCTGAGGGGGCTGGGCCCACGCGGGACCAGAGACGGCTTGCACGCTGACCCACCGAGGCACACAGAGCGGCAGCGCGTCTCTGGCCCCTGAAGCAGCAGAGAGAATGAACAAAAGGCGAGCCTAATGCAAGGGGAGAGTGGCCGGTTTTTCTGGACTTGATGTTATGAATTTACAAACCAAGGGTCAAAACCCGGAGAAGGGGTTCTGAGCAGCAGGAAAAGTGTGGACTAAGCTCTAAGATGCCCACGGATGGCCAGGCACCCAGTGGAAGAAGCGCCCACATCAGGTCCTCCTCTGCTCGCCGATTCGGAGAGGGGACGTCTCCTGCGGGGGCAGCAGTGTCCTCCTGCTCAGCTGGCCGCCCAGGCATGTGGCTGCAGAGCTGCCCTGCCAACTGCTTACTGAGTCAGTGAGATAAAAACCTGAACTGGGCTTTCTAGCAGTCAGGAGCCCACAATACGGAAAGCACGGTCCGGAGGAGAGTCTGAACCGCAGGTCAGACTGGCCCAAGCTGCAGCCGACCTCCACCTCCCTCTGTGGGAGCCGGCACACGGGGCACCCAGGTGGCCGGTCTCCCGGCTCCGACACCGGGCCCTTCTGCTTGGCCTCCCTCTGCTGAGGGGGCGCGGGCCCCACGCAGAGAGCCCTGAGCACTCTTCGTCGGAGCCTCTGACGCAGCCCGGGCCCAGCCGAGGAGCTGAGCCTGGCGCCTGACTTCAGAAGCAGGGAAAGCGGCAGCGGGGCGTCTGCGCCTCGAGCAGCTTCAAACGTGCTATGGATCCACATTGTTGGGAATGACAAAGAATCAAGAACAATTTCACATACGTGTGAGCTGCAATCCAACAGTATCAGGTTGAATTTTTAAACACACATGCACACACACCCCCCAGCATTCGTGAAACGTCACTAGTTTAAGGGGCGAGGCCAGAAGTGGGGCAGGAAACGGCAGGTGATGACCAGTCACCCCAGCCAACAGCCCCGTCCCATTTTCAGGACGCAGGTCTGGTTTCTCCAAACCCTGGTTATTTTCTGAGGACCCTCCATGTCCTGGTGGCACGCAGACGCTACCCCGAGAGCCCCGTCTCAGGGTCTAGCACGACACTGTCCTTTCCAGAACCCGAAGGACGAACCACCACAGTTAATTCTCGACTGACTCAGAACTGAGGTGCATCTGGACACGGCCTCCCACCTCCGGGAGAGGCACAGCCCTGAGACGGGGGTCGGGGGGTCAAGGGTGGGCGGGGTGACCTGCGGGGAGGCACGTGGAGCACCCCTCATTAGGGTCCAGTTCATCCAGTTAGAGCCAGTCACCTGGCAAGACCTCTGGGAACGGAGCAGACACTGGGAAGACGGACAGACGCCCAGGTGAGCAGGTGGGCTGTGGCAGGGTGGGAGGGGGTCGTTCACTCCAAAGATATGCCGTGGGCGGGCAGCGGGGTGCCCAGGCCGCGCGGGCAGGCCTGCTCGCTGTCTGGAGCCTGGGGGTGGGGGTGGGGGTCCCCAGGAGGGGAGGGAAGTGGCTGTAGCCTTCGAGGTTCCTAGACTTTGTTGAGTAACACTTGCCAGACCTTCTGAAGCCCCAGAATAAAGCCTTTTCAAATGCACTTCATTCCTCAGGGGATGGTGGGTGTAGCAAGGTGGGGGGGATGCCCTGCACCCCCGATGACTCTGAGTCGGGTGAAGGTGTGTGCTGTGCCGTCTGCCTGGGAGGGTGGGCCCTGGGACTTCTGATCCTGACTTGTGCGCTAGCCCCGGACACTGAAGTCCCCAGGCAGAGGAGGGTTCAGGGCCCCACTTCATGAAGTGGGAATCCCACACCCCTGGTGGAGGGGCACATCCTCAGAAAGTAGGGGACCCCAGAGGGTCTCCATTACCATTTATTTCGAATCTATCACATGGACCATACTGTCTCTGATTCCTACCAAAACCCTGCAAGGTTACTGGGAGGGACCTGCAGCTAGCATCTCGGTGCCCCCCATCCGCCTTCCCCCATTGCTGCTCCAACTTAGAGGAACACACTTCACACCGGGATCAGGAACACACACACACACTGGTGGGACCCACAGGAAGTGGGAGGCCCCCAGCGTGCCCTCACCTTGGCCCAGGCCCCCGTCAGGTCTGATGGGCCCTCAGCCTGGCTGCCCTGAGACCCGGCTTTAGGCCTCCAGTGGTGGTGGAAGCAGCCGAGAGGACGTGACCACTGGTGACCACAAGCTGGACCCCGTCACCCTAGGCTCTCTCCCCGCCCGGCCTTGGAATGAGGCTCCGCACTACCCCCAGTCCGCGCATGAGGAGCCGCATCCGGGAGGTGGCCCCGGGCCAGCGCTCTGTGGCGGAGGCGGCCCAGAGGTGAACGCGGGCAAGCCCACTGAGGCCTCTGCGCAAACCTAAGACCCTGGCGCGGTGCAGGCCTCGTCGCCTGCTGCCACCAGGACAAGCCTGCACGTAAGCCCCCCGGTTATGAAAGCTGCCACCTGCCACCCGGAGCGCCTCCCTCTTGTGGGGTCCCCATGCCCTCCGCATCCAGGAACCTCCCGAGGACACAGTGTGGGTCACATCCCGGTGAGCCGCTCCCCAAAATGGCTGTCAGCATTTGGGAACGTGCCTGGGGCATAGGGTCAACCTCTGTCCATTGGGATCGCAGTCACAAACCCTAGCTGGCCTCCCCCGGGACCCCAGTGCCCCCCGCACCTCAAAGAGGCCAACAGGGCTGTGCCCAGCCAGAGAACCAAGCATGGCCTCCTTCCTGCCCGTCCTCAGGACCATCAGTGGTGTCCATGTGCCTGGGCCATGAGCCCAGCAATGGATGCTGCCATGAGGGTATTTTTGGACGAGACTAGTATTTAAATTAAGTGGCCCCTGCCATGATGTGGGTGGGCTGTATCGAAGCAGTTGACGGACTAAGAGACAAGTCTGAGGTCCCTGGAGGAGGCGGAGGAGACTCTTCTCCAGATGCCTTTCAGCTTGAGCTGCAGCATCAGCTCTTCCTGGGTCTCCGGGCCTGCCAGCCCCACAGTCATGTGAGCCAACTCCCTAACCTCTGCTCTGTCTCCTTGTCCCTGTCTCTCCTGTCTGTTGTTTCTCTGGAGAACCTCAGCTAACTGCCCGCCCCCTCCCTGGATTGCACACCCACTCCACTTATGTAAATACACACTCCTGCCCCTGGTGACGCCCAGGGGAACACAGGTGGGGGGACCTGCGTGGCCTCCTGTCTGCTCTGCGGCCACTCGCCGGCCTCTCCCTCCTCCTCCCGCCAGCACTGTCCACTTTTCAGAAGGCCTCCCCTGTTCCCAAAGCCTTCGACTCCCCTCTCCCCAGCCAAGCCCTCTCTGACCCGAACTCCCACCAGCCTGGTCGGCGCAGCCACGTCTCCAGCTTGCGCCATGAAGCAGCCTGTTCCCCGACACCTCTCGCCTTCCTTCCCACTCCTCACAGCAGTCCCGGATGTCTACAGAGCAAGATGAGGTGCGACCTCCCAGGGCAAAATCTCTAGAGGCTCCCACCGCCCCTCCGGGTCCTCTGACCCTGACCGTGGTGTGGGCTACAGAAAGCTGGCCCTGCCTCCACCCTGCCCCCCTCGCCCCCAGCCTTCTCCTTGTCTGGGATTCTACGTGGCCTTCCCACCATGCCCCCCTACCACGGGCTCCCCACCTTGGGGTCCCCCCACCTCCAGGCCCCATCTCCGTGCCTCCCAGAGTACTGTCCCCTCTGCCTCAGGCCTTTCCCTCCGTACACTGGCCTCCAGCAGCCGGTCACCCTGGCCTGGACTCGCATCTCTCTGGCGCACTGGGGCACTTGATTGTGTCAGACCATTGTGACCTCCGTGTCTGCTGGCCACTCTGGTGGCGCTGTGACTCACGCTTCCTGGGACAGGCCTGTGCCTGGCTGGCTCTCTGCCCCGGGACCAGCTGCTCAGTGGACACGTGTGAGACCCACGTGCCAAGTCACTTTTCAGAGCCGAGAACAAGCCGCTACATCAGGCCGCCTGTGGCCTCCTTTACCAGCGCAGGGGCAGTGTCCACGCAGTGTCCACGTTCTGGCAGCACGCATCCCGTGAAGACCCCTCTGAGAGAGGCCTGACTTTCAGACCAGCTGTGCCCTTCACCCCCTACCCACCCCAGCCCCAGACTCTTCACTCAAGCTGCGTGGGGCTGGGATGCGGGACGGAGGCGCTGGACAGGAGGCCTTAGCAGTGGCCACATGGTCAGGCCCACAGGAGGGAGGAGGAGACTGCCAAGGGCAGGGTCCCCGGTCACCGAGGCATGCGCAGCAGGCACCGACCGGGACAAGCCGCAGTCCCAAGGCCCAGCAGACTCCGAGCCGCTCTCTGGCACGCCCCCTGTGGGTACTGTCAGCGTCACGCTCTCTGTGTCCCTACGGCAGGATGTGGGGCCCTGGGTGCCACGGGCACCCTGTAAACCTCTGACCCCTCCTACCCCATTACATTATCGAGTGAAGTAACCAGAATGACAGCCTCCTCGGCGATGGGTGAGGATGGCAGCTTAACGTCAGCATCTCGGTCATGCCCGTGAGTGTGGGGGGTGCATTGGGATCCAGACCCCACCCAGGCCATCCAGGGGGCAGCTGGTGGTTGTCATGGGTGTCCCTCCAAGGGCTCCTAGAGGAGGGAGGCTGAGGTGCCGGGTCCTCATCATGCTCCACCAGCAGGGCAGTGAGCCCAGGGTCACCTTCTGGGGTTGGGTCGGGACTAAAGGGCTGATGTCCCTGGAGCGCTTACATGGTGCCCAGTGCCCAGCCCACTAACGCCACCATCGTTCACATATCTGTGTTGGGACTGCTGCGGTCACTCTCACTGCTCACTGAGCTGCCTTGCAGAGCGACGTTCATGACAGCCGGCAGCTCCGCCAGCCCCCGGCCAGGGCTTCCAGCAGTGGCGCTGGTGGCGCGGACTGCGGGGTGGGGGTGGCCAGGGCGGGGTGGGAGAGGCAAGGCTCCCGGAGCCAGGTGTTCCCACCTTGCTGCCACTGTGCATTCTACGGGGTGGGAGGAGAGCGAGCACCATGTGATTGTGAGTGACAGCTGCCCTGGGACAACAGGTGTCATCTGGGAAAGCTCTGGGCCCACAGCCCTGCCTGTGAGAGTAGAGGACTGACTGGCTGGCTCCTCAAAATCCAGTCATTTTGAAACAAAGCACAGTCCCCTTCAGGTCCAGAGGACCCAGTCTGCACGGGGAGGATATTTCAGACCTTAAGGAAGCAAACGAATCCAGGTGGGTGAGTTCTTGCAGTTTTTGAACCCAGCTTCCGAAAAAGACCGAGACCTCGAAACAAACAGGACAGGAAGAAAGAAGCCGCTGTGCCCGCCTGGAGCAGAGGTCACCGTGCGGCGTCAGACCTCAGCCCCGCCGGCCTGCGAGCCCCAGCCATGCCTCTGAGCCGGTACATCGGCCCTCCAGGCGGGGATCAGGTACGGAGACGAGACATGGGGGCCGCAGGCGTAGACCCCTCTCCTGCACCTCATCCCCATGGCGTTCGGCCTGCCCTTCGTGAGAGCAGAACGGCGCAGCCAAAGCGGGCTGCTTAAGGCACCTGAGAAGTCACTGTGACTGCTTGGGGCCCTTGCCTCTAGAAGAAATGAGATGCAGGCCCCTGCAGGCCCGTGGGGGGAGGGCAGGAGCACACAGAGGTGGCTCCCAACAGCCCACCTGGGCCAGACCAGTCCCAGTTAGCCTGGGGCTGGGTGAGGTGACGGGGGAGCAGGCCCTGTACCCTAACGTGGCTGGCAAGCCACCCATCCTGGCCAGGTCCCGCTGAAAACCACACTGAGGCCCTTGGGGGTGCCGAGGATTTCCTGAGATTCAAGCTCACATCTCTTGTTCATGGGAAGGATGCAGCCTCTGCTGACGGCTGCTCTCTGGAAAAGCTCTCTTCACTCTGGTGTCCACAAAGCCCTCCCACGCGCACAGACACGCCACCTCCCACCCGAGGCCGTGGGCCTCACACATGCCTGCCGGCCACCCAGCCTGTGCCCAGAGGCCAGGAAGGGAGCCTGTGAAAACGCCCAGCTGGGCCTCCACTCTGCTTAACCATACCCAGGCCAGGAGGTGGCTGGGGCCTCTGTGCCCCCGTGTCACCACTTTCCTGGTCACCAGAAAATCCCTAGAAGTCCAAAAGGAACCAAGTGGACACACCCGTGTTAAGTGGGGGGCGACTTACAGAGCCTCCTCTTGTCAAACCAGCAGTGGCCCGGCACACGCCTGCCCTGGGGTGAAGCGTCATCACAGGGCCGGGCCGGGCCTTCCCGCCGGCTTCCTTCCGTCTGTTCACCTCTTCGGGGAGCACGAGGCAGCTGCTTCCCCCCCGGCCCCCTCCCTGCCCCCCTTTGCTGGAACTGGGTGGGTGGGTGTGGGACACACTGCCCTTTTTGTTTCTAATCACCTTTAGATCCCACAGCAAAGGGGGACGGGGTCCAGGGCCAAGCAGCCAGCAGCCCCTTCCCGCTGGACAGGCCGGGCTCCCTGCTGACAGCTTCCTAGAAAAGCCCACGCACTCTGCGAGGGAAGGCGGACACGCACGCACCTAGTGACCCAAACCACGCTGCCCACCAGCTGGCCTCAGCCCCACCCCAGGCGCTCCTAGCTCCCCAGCCACTCTCCCCTCCAGCCTTCCTTTCTGGGAAGGAAAAAAGAGGGGCTTTGGGCAGCCTTGCTGAGCAAAGGGAAGGTCCTCCCCTTGGAGAGTAACAGTTAATGTCACTTTGTCACCTTAAGTCTACGCCACTCCCCAAGACCCCCCACACCGGTCACCCCAAACAACCAGAACCTGCCTACCTGGACCTGGGGGGTTCCAGTCCTCCTGTGGGTCCGCCGCCCAGCAGCTGGGCATGCCCCCCCACCCTGGGTGTCTGCCTCTCAGGGCTTTTGATGACAACCAGCCACAGGTGCTGGAAACAGGAGACTCTTCCAGAACCTTAGAAGCCCCTCCTCCAGGTCTGCCTCAGGCAACCTGTGGAGTCTAGCCCTCTCAAAACAAGCTCAGAGAACCACCCTGTAGGCCACACCTGGATGCAGAGTGAGCAGGGAAGGAATAAAGGAGGCGGGGAGTCAGGGCGTCCCAGCGCCTGGGCGAGTTGAGTCGGGGCGCCGGAGCCACCGCAGGGGCGGGGGAGGGGGAGGGACTGGGGTTGGGGGAGGGCCGAGAGAAGAGGAGGAAGGAGCGGAGGGCTGGGAGGGGCCGGGGACTCCCTCTAGGAGCGCTGGCCCACCGCTTGGCGCGGAGCCCGAGCCCGAGCCCGAGCCCGACCCCATCTCTAAGAAGCCGCGGAGGGACGACCGCGAACTGGGGCCAGGTCTGGGACCTAGCGGCGTACTCCACGGAAGGTGACGGCGGAGAGGTGCCCACGACCCCCCAGGACCCCCAGCCGGGGGCGCGCCCGCCCGCGGAGACTGATGCTCACCTGCGGGGGTTGAAGTCGGGGTCCACACAAGGCTCACGGTTCCGGGTCGGGGTCTGGGTGGGGGTCAGGGTCCGGGTCGGGGTCAGGGTTTGGGTTCGGGTCCGGGTCGGGATCCGGGTCTGGCTCCAGGTCGGGGTCCGCGTCCAGATCTGGGTCGGGGCGAGGGTCCGGGTCCGGGTCAGGGTCCGGGTCCGGGTTCGGATCCGGGTCCGACTCCGGCTCCGGGTCGGGGTCAGGGTCCGGATCTGGGTCGGGGTGACGGTCGGGGAGAGGGTCCAGGTCGGGGTCCCGGGTCCGCGGCGTGAATGTGGCCGCAGGTCTGTTGCGGTCAGTGTGGAGCCCGCGGGGGCGGCGGGTGCGGGCGATCCCAAGGGGGAGGTGCCCGGGCTCGGGATTGGCCGGCGCCCCCGCCCCTCCCCGCGTACCCCCGCCCCGCTCCGCCCCCGCCTTCTCCCACCTCCTCTCTGACGCCCCGCCCCTCCCCCGCCCCTGCCCGCCTCGGACACCAAACCTCCTCTCTGGACCCGCCGGAGGGACTGGGCGTCCTGGGTCGCACCTCCCGGAGGTTGCCCAGCCCTGGGATTGCACAGTCCCAGTTGCCCCTTCCCAGGGTTGCAGGATCACGGGATCGCAGGGTTCCTGGGTCGCACTTTCCCGGGGTCGCAGGGGCCCAGGGGCCCAGGGGCCCTGGTGGCGTCCATATCCGAAGCGTGAGCGCACGTCGCCAGGAGACGGAAGCTCGTGGGGGCTCAGGTGTTTCCCCCGCTGACCTGACGGCCTGGGCACCAGACTGGAAACGTCCCCAGCCAGCCACGCGCGCACCCGCTGGCCGGGGAGGCGCCGTGCAGAGCGCAGTGCATGGCAGCAGGGAGGTGCGCCCAGGGACCTGGTGTCCTGCGGGAGGACCCAGAACTCACCAGCTGGACGCGAGGCGGGTGTGGGGCGAGCCCAGCGTGTTAGGAGCTGGATGTGCGCGGGGTAAGCTGCCAGGGGACATGAAGCTGATGCAACCCCGAGGAAGGGCTGGGATGTGCTTGGGAAGACAGGGGCTGGGAGTGAGCAGTCCTGAACCCGAACTTCACTGGCTGACCCGATCTACCAGGCCCTAACCTGTGCCGGCGACCAGGGAACATCGCTGACATGGTAACTTTGCAGAGAAACCTTTAGGAGTGAGGGAAGGATGTTCCAAACCACTGCTCGGCCAGTGCAGGGGCCTGGGACAGCTGCGGGCAGAGAAAGGGCAGAGGCGGGCTTCATCCTAGACCCACCTGCCACCCCCTCCCAGGTGCCAGAGCATCCCAGAGATATTTCTCCCTGAGGCCGCCTCTGACCATCATTTTACAAATGCCTGCATCTCCTTATCCCCACCAATTCCCAGCTTCAGTTTTCTTCACAGCATGTGTCAACTGAGATGTCCCCCCTCATCTACTTGCCAGAAGCAAGTTGTTGCGCCTAGCTCCCATCCGGTGGAAGGGAGGAGTGGCAGAGATTCTGTGGCCATATTGTAGGATCCCCACCCCGCTCAGCGGGCTGCTTTGGATCATCTTTGGGGCTATTTTGTAAATTTCTTTTGTACAGTGGGACAGCTACCAGCCACATGTGGCCGTTGACTGCTTGAAATGGGGCTGGTCCAAAGTGAAATAAACTGTCAGCATAAAACATGCATCCCATGTAGAAGACTTGCTATGAAAGAGACGCAAACTCTCTTTTCACCCTTAAAGCCCTCGTTAGGTGTAGCAATGACAGCATGCTGCGCTCCTGAGGGAAGCGCCTCTCTGGGTCGAGCTTCTAGATCCTGGGCTCTGAGTTTGGCGCAAGGACTTGACCCTCGCAGTGCCCTCCTGGCTGCCTCTCAGAGTCGGAGCCTTCCCCCATCACGGTGAGGAGCCTCAGCAGGTAGGCCAGTCTCTCAGAAGGTTTTGCATCTGTGTGTGGGGTTTGGAGGAACCACAGGTCAGGCTCTGAAGCATTTCCTGGGGAGGGAACACTCCAGCAAGACATGGGTGCTCTGGAAAGCACAGGGGGTACAGAGGTGGCAGGGGCAGGGGTCCTGCGGGCACGAGACAGGGGTGGGGCAGCGTTTGCCCCAGCGTCTGGGCGGGGACACCTGGAGCCTTGGGTGGGGATCACTAAGGATGCCGGTGGTTTGAACTGTGCCCAAAAAGACATGCTGATGTCCTAACCCTTGGAACCAGGGAACGTGGCCTTACGTGGAATAGTCTTTGCAGGTGTAACCCATTAAGATATGGTCATGCCAGGGGAGGGTGGGCCGTGACCCCATGTGACCGTGTCCTCATAAGAAGAGGACGGACAAACAGACAGACACGGAGCAGAAGGTCATGTGACAATGGAAACAGAGACCAGGCTGTGTGTCTGTCCCTGTGTTTCTCTGTTTCTTGTAGGGACACCAGTCACATTGGATTAGGGCCACCCCCTTCCAGTTTGACCTCATCTTTAATTATGTCTGCCACCACCCTGTTTCCAAACAGGGTACCTCCTGAGGTGCTGCAGGTCTAGGTGTAAACAGCTTTTCCGGGGGCAGCACAGGTGAGCCCCTCACGTGCACCTAAAGCAGCCCCACCCCTCCTCCTCCAGTTCTGTGCTTCTCTTGGCAAGTGGCTGCCCCCCAGGGCAAAGGTCGGAGATCAGGCAGGGCTGCGAAGAGGGGGGTGAAATAGGAACCACCTCCCAGGTGATTCCACATAGGCTCCATTTTTAGGCATAAAGTAGGAGTTGGCAACACTCACCAGGACCTGGCACCCTGCTTTCTCCTGGATCGCAGGCGACATTTCCGGGAACACATCTGGCTTCTGAGCCCCTGAGCCTGGCGTGGAGCCGTGAGGGGGTTCTGGAGTCCGCTGGCCCCTGGGCCTGAGGCTGGCCTGGCCGCCCTGCCTGTGACCTGGGGAGTGACTGCCTCTCGGCCCGGCGCCACCAGGGGCCTCGAGGAGCTTTCAGCCCAGACACAGGACTGTTATCAGCGTCATCAGATACCAGCGAGTGCCGGCCTTCAAGTGGAAAGACTGCAAAGTGAAATTTAAGTACAGCACGCGGGAGGGGAAGCCACGCTTTCGGCATCCCCCGTGTGGGGGCGACAAAGGCTGGAGAGACCCGTTTCACCGTCTCCTTGTCAAACAGAGAATAACATCATGTTGGGACCAGTGTCCGAGGTTTCACTGAACTCAGACGGCAGACCAGACGGAACCCAGCTCTGACCTCCTGTCCAGCGCTGAGACGATCACAGAAACGCACCCCTGGGAACCTGGCTTTGCGGGGGGGAGGGCCTGGACAGAGACGCTAAGTCACTGCAGTTCAAACGTTAGGAACACTTCCACTTAAGGACGGCATCCAGATGGACACGTGTGTGGGTACCTGGCATGACTCCCCGCCTAGCGGAGCTCACGCCCTCCGGGGGAAGACGGGCAGGACTGACTGTCACAGGGCGAGGAGAGAAGCGGCAGGTCTGCTGTGATGGGCGTCACTGGTAGAACCTACTCGGATTTGTAGAAAACGGAATCCCGCCCCCTCCCGGTCTGTAAGTGAATTGGCTGCCTCAGTTCATCAGTGCACAGCGCTGGCCGACTCGGCTCAGAGAACCTCGGAGCCTCCGGCAGACGGGAAGCCAAGCCAGGAAAGGCCAGAGTTAGCAGGACCTGCTAACGGTGCAGGAGTGAGAACGAGGGAACCTAGGCCGCTGTTTCCGGACCCCAGGACCCGGTGAACGTGGGGAGGAAGGCGGCTGAGGGCGTGGGGCTGGGCTGGCTTCAGCACGTGCTGCTTTGAGACGCCCGTGTGCTAGCCGAGACATCATCAGAGGCGGTGCACGGTGTTCCTTTGGAAATCACTGGTATTAGTGAAAATAGAGATTCCACAGTGCAAGTCAGAACCAGGCCTTTTAACTCCCTTCAATTTGTTTTGTGCCCATCTGACAAACTATTTTAAGTAAAATTAACGTCATAGTAAAATTATGCAGGAATCAAACTTTAATGCACACGGTGCCCTGAAAAATCATTGAAAGTTTAAAAACCATTTCAGTAAAAATAAAGCAATCATGTTTACAGAATGAATATTGTTACTGTTAAAGTAAAAATGACAGAGTTTCTTGACATTTGATGCCAGGTTTGCCAACAAAGAAAAGAACAGGAAAAGAGTAAAGAACACTTGTCTAACAGGACAGCCTACATCCAGCCCATCTTTGACACAGAAGAAAATCTTAATATCAGTATTTTCTATGCTGGAGACAACGATTTTGAAATAAAGTTCTGAGACACGGAAATCGCTTTATGGCCTTTACAGTTTTCCAGATGCCTTATGAAATCCAAAAATTAGATGCATTAAGACATTCTGCCAGCACGTAAAACGTGTTTACACTGAAGCTATGCTGAACATGGCAAGAAGGAGATGATGGGGAACCGGTGTTTGAGAATCTAGAGACTTCAGGCTGTTTGTAAAATCGGATAATGCCCGTTAGTGCGCTCTGACACTTTCGCAGCAGCCATTTATTGGATTTTTTTCTAAATAATTTCGAATCTCTCAGGACGCACACAACGATGCCAATTTCATTTGCTAGTGGAAAGTGTGGCTTCTCAAAATTTACTTAAAACTTCTTGTGGTCCCCAGTGTCATCAAAAACACCGTCAAATCAAGTGACCTGTTGTAAAATGCAATTTTGAAGCAGGTAAGTAGTGAAATGCATTTTTAACATTTTCTCAGCCAGAGCAAGACATGTTTTTATAACAATATTATATCCTGGTGACATAGAGTCTCTAATTATTTGATTAAAAATTAAAATTTTCTTTATTTCCTAATTGAATTTGTACATGTTACACAGACTGCCTTTATGTGTTACAGTTGTTGAGAAAGAAATAATACACTAACATAACAAGGTTTACTAAGGCAGGGTGTTGCCTTTTAAAATTCCCACAGAGGTATGCGCCGGTCATTTCCTTGAAGTAGACAAGATTATAATCTGAATCAGAAGGATTAAAATGAACTGACCAAGAATTTAAAATAATTATGGTAAACACCATGTAAGCAAATAAAGAAGACTTATCAGTATGAAATAAAGCCAAGAAACCATAAAAGGGACCAAGTGGGAATACGAGGCATGAAAAACGCAGCGTCTGCAGCGAGAACATCGCAGGTCCGCAGGCAGGAGCTGCACCGAGCTCGGGGGAGGGCCCCCCTCGGGGTGATGCCCAGCACCAGCTGGGGCCTGCCGAGCCGCTCAGTCTGGCGCCATCTACTGGAGATGACACCAATTGCAAGTCCGGTCATCTGTGAGCGACTGTAGATCCAAGGTGCCCAGGACCCCTTTACAAGCTCTATTAATTTGCTTGAGTAGCTCCCAGTTCTCAGGAAACCAGTTAAGCTGGTTCGACCAGTTAACCTAGGAAACTCACTAGATTACTGGTTTATTAAGAAAGGATATAACTCAGGAACAGCCAGACGGAAGGGCAAGGCGTGGGGAACGGTGCAGAGCTTCCGTGCTCCCCAGGCGCGCCCCCCCCACCACTTCCCCGGCTTCACCAACCCGGAAGCTCTCCAAGCCCCACCCTTCGGGGCTTTAAGGAGGGTTCACTGCACAGGCACGACTGATACATCCTTGGCCATTGGTAACTGAGCTCGGTCTCCAGCCCCTCTCCCCTCCCTGGGGGTCAGGGAGGTGGGACTGAAGGTTCCAACCCTCTAATCACGTGGCTGGTCCTCCTGGCCACCAGCCCACATCTGGAGAAGCTTCCAAAAGTCATCTCAGCCACACGACAAGACAGCTTTCTGGTTTGTCACCTCGGAAATTCCCAGTTTCAGGAGTCGGTGCCCGGAACTGGAAGAAGGCCAAATACATACTTTTTACTGTAAATCCCACCATCCGGGGTGGGTGCCCACAGGATGGGGGAGAAAGCAGGGGTCAGGTGGAGGCAGCCCTCGGGAGTCTGCGAGAAGGTGCAGAAGTGAAAGCCGCACTTAGGCAAGTAAAGAGATGCTGAGGGGAGAGTCAAATCATCAGTTACAGCAACCTGTTGGTGCTGGGTTCTAGGAATCCCCAGAAAGAGCTTTGAAAAAAAAGTGAACTATTTGGGGGAAAAAAAAAGAGCTGAGAGCCTGTGGTTTGATGCCAGAGGGTGAAGAGCAGAGAAGCCTTGGTCTGAGCCTTGTCTGCACACATCCCAGTGGAGCCAGAGCAGAGCCAGGGCTAGAGATGTTCCAGGGAGACGGGGTGCTCGTGGGACAGCTCAGACAGATGGCGGGTGGTTTCAAAGGGGCTGGCAGAACGGGGGGATGTTCCAGAAAAGTGCTCAGGGTGAGGGCCCAGGATGTGCCAGATCCCCTCCCCCCACCCAGGTGGTCATTTCAGCACATGGCCACTCCTGTCCCCATCCAGAGGAGCCCCACCCAGCCTCTCACAGGCGTCCCCAGCGCAGGCTGAGGAAGAGGGCACTGCCTGGGACACGTGGCCAGCATGGAGGAGACAGGGACAGTGGGCCGGGTCCTGCAGCTCCTGGTGCTCCAAGGTCCCTGAGCTCTGCCTCGGGGGCCTTGGCCAGGGCTGGAGTCTGTGGGCCTGTGACTTGGCACAGGAAGATGCCTCCAGCCCCGAAAGCACAGGTCTGACCCCAACACGTCCAGGCTTGTGTCCTCTCTGGACCTGTGTGCCACCTGGTGACCCACAGAGACCAGCTGGCATCAGCCGAGTGAGGCTGGAGTGGCGATGGCCCTCGGCAGGCCCTGAGCTCCCGCTGCCCCCACGCCCACTCCTGAAGGTGCCTCCCCATTTGCAGAAGCAAGCGAGCAAGTGTGGTGGCCGGCCCTGCAGCTGGGCGGTGGCTGAAGGGAGTGCTGCCCACGTCCCAGGTGTCGTCTGGGGCGGGATGGCCAGGGTGAGTCCTAGGACAGTGTACGTGGATGGGGCGGGCTGTGCCCGGGAGCCGTGCAGCTCTGCCCTCAGCACCACCTGCTCTGCGCAGGCGCAGACCACTGACTGTCCTGACACCCATACTGGAGCTGTGGGCAGAGGAGCTCCAGGGCCCGCCTAGCCCAGGGTCTACACCCGGAGGTAGAGGACGGCCTCTCCTTTCAAGTGAAACCCGAGGTAGAAGTCCAGGTGTGGGCGCCCCCAGATCGGGCCTTACCGTCAGTGTGCGAAGCCCCAGGCCCCCGCCTCCCCCGCACACTTGCGTCACAGGCAGGAGTGGGGGGTACGGGCTGGTTCTCTTCAGACCTCTGGTCTCTCAGATGAACACACTCCGTAACTTGACCAGCATCACAGGATGAGCCGGAGCCCGTGGGAACCCCCTAGGCCGCTCAAAACCCGGATGCCAGGCCCACCCCTAGCGCGCCTGGTCCTGGGTCTGGGTTGGGCCCGAGGAGCAGCGTTTCCAATGAGCTCCCAGGTGACGCTGACACTTCCCGTCTGGGACCACGCCTGGGAGCACAGGGTTAGAGGCAGGCTCAGAACGCGGTCCTCCGACCCCCTTGGCTGGGGCTCTCTGCTCACGGTACACAGCTAGTTTGATTCTGATAAACACAGATTCTGTCAATAAATGAATTCATATATCAAACAAAAGTTGAAACTTGAGTAGCCACTCGGCCTTGCTGACCTCACACTGTTTCAGAGGGTCTAGCAAACCCACCATCGTGGCCCTCAGCCTGGCATTACTGAGGGCCTATGTGGCGTTGTGCCAAGAGCTTGGTACACGTCATCCTGTTTCTTCTGCACAAACCCTTGTTAAGCTGGTTTGTTATTGTCTCCATTTTCCAGATGAAGAGACAGAGGCAGATGCAGTTAGTATAATAGGGTACAGTGAGGAAGTAGTCGTCAGAGTTTAACCCAAACTCCTCCACGCAGCAGGTTTTTGTTGGCCAAGTAGTTGATGTGACAGTGATGATGGTGATGGTGGTGATGATGGTGATGGTGGTGATGATGATGATGGTGTTGGTGGTGATGATAGTGATGGTGGTGGTGATGATGGTGATGGTGGTGATGGTGGTGATGATGGTGGTGGTGATGATGATGGTGATGATGGTGATGATAGTGATGGTGGTGATGATGATGATGGTGGTGGTAGTGGTGATGATGGTGCTGGTGATTCTGGGGATGACATGATTTTGAAGTGGACACCGGTGACTGCAGTAAGACACTGTGTGCTCCTGGGTAAAAAGACTGCTTACAGGTGCAAGAACATTACTGGGCCTTTCCCAAAGAAGGAAATATTAGGAGAGAAAAAGTCTGGATCACAAAGCAGCGCTCTCTTGAGCAGCTGGAATGTAAAGTTCTCGGCACAGTGATAAGCACTGTAAACAAATCAAAGAACTCCGTCAGAGGGCACCTGTGAAATTCCTGAGCACTTGGCTTTGCTGGTGAGAGGCAGCCCAGACAGACAGACGGTCCTCCAGCAGCCGAGTGTTTATCCAGCCACTGCAAGCCGGGGTCCGCGGGCTGAAAGGCTGCTCTAACTGGGAGGGGCAGTTTCCTTGACTTACATAACAGATCAAGACGGTGCACATCTGGATCTTCTCAGCGCAGCCTCTCACAGGGGAGGAGACATTCCTGGGCTGCCGGAGAGTGCGGGGAAACAAGGTGGACGCCAAGCCTGGCCTGGAAAACGCCGTCAGAGGCTCTGCAGTAGCACACAGATCATCAGGCCCGAGAAAAGTAGAGGCGACGTTTAAAGCGCGTTCCCGTGAAATCGTGCGGAGATGTGGTTTTAGTCCTCAGAGAGAGGACAGATACTTATTTAACACGCGATGCAATTAAAAGTGGAAACTGATGTTACAGCAACGCTAGTGTTGAGATAAAGTATAGACAGCAAAACGGTGGTCTATTTTCCAGGGTAGGGGAGGCAGCGGGTGCGCTGAGACAGGGCCTAAGAGACCGGACACCTCGAAGGGACCTGGCTCGTCAAGGCTCGGAGACCCAGCGCGCTGGCTCTTGGGGTAGCTCATTCTTTCAAAGCTGTTTCCTTTCTCTTGGTTCAGGCGCTCTGCAGGAGAGGGTGCGGGGTGTGGACACCAGGAGAAGGCTGCAGCCCAGCAGAGGGCAGCTGAGGCGCGAACTGCAGAAGGAATAGGGCTCCTGGCAGACGGACATGAACCAGAGAAGACTGTTGAAAGAAGTCCACGTTGCTCGCGTGCCGCCAGCAGAGGGCGCCCTGGACTCACCCAGCTCGGCGCCCTGGGCAACTTGCAACGTTAAAATACCATTCTGCTGTGTAGCCGGGCATTCGCAGTGCCGTGGTTCTCAGCTCAGTAGAATGCAGCCTTCGTTAGGATCCCGTAAGTCCGTAAGGTGGCGCGGCCGGGGGAGGAGCCAGCCGGCCGGCGCCGCGCTGTGGGGCGCAGCCGCGGGGTGGGCGCGGCCGCGCGTCCCGTCGGCCGGACTCCCTCGCTTGCCTGCAGCACATCTTAGGGCCTTTTTCACACGCTTGCACATTTAACTTGATTAAGATCGGACGGAATGTAGTTCCGTCTCGTGATTTCGTACACGCAGCTCTTTCGCAAGTACAAGCCCCTGTCCCTGCGTTTCTTATGAAGGCATTTTTCACAGACTGCACGGTGGTCCGGCAAACGCTGTGCGTGACGCGCGACTCGCGGGCTTGGGCGCCGGGAGACGCAGAGGGCGGCGCCCAGGCCAGGGCGCTGAGCGGGCTGCGGGCGGACCCCGGGCTGGGGGCAGAGGAGACGTGGGCCCCCGGGGGGGGTCGTAGGCTGTGATGAGGACGTTGCTTTCTCTCGGAGTGAAGCGAGAAGCCACTGGGTTTTCAAAACCTTTCCCTCTTATTATCGAGACTCAGTGCGTATGCCGGAAACAGCACCGGCTTCAGCGCGCAGTTGAGGCGGTGCCCGAGGGCCGCGGTGCGCGTCCGTCGCCGCTGACCCCAGGACCAGAGGCGCCGCCCCCCGCCCCGCGGGCCCCGCCCCCGGAGCCAGCCGCCGGCTTCCGCTTCCGCTGAGCCCCGCGGCGGCGCGGCTTCTCCGGAGACGCCGTGCGAGGGGACGCCGCGCTGGGGCCTTTCGCGGCCGCCTTCCTCACTGAGCTTGTTGTTTTCAGGGCGCGTCCCTGTCGCGGCAGGGGTCGGGACGCCGTCCCTCTTTATGGCTGAACAGCGTTGCGTCGTGCGAGCAGGCCGCGTGTAGCTTACTTGTTCGCCAGTCGATGTGCGCTCGGGGCGTTTTGCCCTTTACGAGCAATGCTGCTCTGCGTGTCCATATGTAAGTTTTTATGTGAACGTATGTTTTAAACTCTTTTGGGTCAAAGAACACCAGAGCCAGGAGGTGGTAAAGTGGAAACAGCAGATCTTAGTCAGGAGTTACTGCAACAGGAGGAAGGAGCCCTCGGTGCGGGACCAGGCCCAGTTCTGGGACAAGCGGGGTTTATAGCCACGGAGCTGGGAGGAGCAGAGGGGTGGTGGGTGGACGGGAAACTATTAAGAGGAAACCTCAGGGTAAGGGGTTTTCTGGCCGAACCAACTGACTGGACTCCTGCTGGAGGCAGGCCACGTGGTCGATGTCCTCTGGGGCGGGGGGACACGAGGGGTCTGGTCGGACATGAGAGCGGGGGCTTCTGGTTCAGTGGACTTAGGGTTCTTGCTGAACCGGGCCCTGAGCGCTTGCCCGAGGACGGGGCGGGGCCGGCTCGCAGGGCCCGTCTGGAGTCCAGCGTCTGGTCCAGGAGAGGGGCTTTGCTGGTCCCTGGGACCAGAAGTGCGGGGTCACGTGGCCACCCTGGGGCAACCTTGTGAAGAGCTATTGGACTTTCTTCCTCAGGGGCTGCTCTGTTTTGTGTTCCCACCAGCAGGGTAGGAGGGCGCCTTCTCTCCACGTACTCATCAACTCCTGTATTTTCCATGTTTTTGATTCTGGCCATCCTGTGGTGTGACGTGGCCTCCTGTGGTTTTGCTTTGTGTCCCTGATGACTGAGGTGTTCGACCATCTTTCCACGGGCCTAGTGGTCACTCGTCTCTCTTAGAGAAACCTCCGTTCAAGTAACCACTGGACTAAAAAGCCTTTCAGTGTAATGTACAAAGAGAACACAAATTCTGCGTGCGCCTGCGTGACTTCGCGAAGTGAACGCACTTGTGCGGCCAGCACCCCCGCAGAGCTGGACCGGGCGGCACCACGGGAGCGCCCTGCTGGCCCGCTGGCCGCTGGCCTTGAGGGGCATGACGGGTCCGCTCTTCTCTTTGGAAAGCGTCAAGCTGGCCTCGCGTGGGGAACGGCCTTTACAAACGGCCCCTTGGAGAACACGTTTGTAAATAAATCTTGGACTGCATTTCTCCGCGTCCCCTCAGGAGGGCATCCTGGAGCGGGCGTCGCAGGTCGAATGGAATGCGTGTTTCAAAGCCCTCCTGACGTGCAGCCACATCAGTCATCTCCTTGCTTTCCCAGCAAAACGTCACGCGGCTCAGAGTCCAGGGCCAGGCAGACACCCAGGTGGAACGTGACTGAAGGCGGGAAGGCTTTTCAAAAAAGGAAGTGACGAGACAGTGGCTCCTGGCGGCGGGAGAGTCATGGAGTGAGGAGTGAGGGACGACAGCCGGGAGGGCGGGCAGCAGGCTCGACTCTCCCCAGCGGCCCTGCTGGGGAGCCGCTCCGGAACCGCAGCCTGGAGGGAGAATGAGGCGGGTGGGCGTCCTCAGGAACTGGGACTTGGAAGACCCCAAACCCAGCAGAAAGCCAGCAGGCGTCTTGGTGGGCTAGGGTCGGCATCAGAGAGTGGACCTGTGATGACGGCGGCCGGGTGGGGGCCCCCCAGCACCCCCGCGGCCGGGGGCTGTCCAGGGCCAGGGCCCAGGCTGCGGGGCATCTGAAGCTCAGCCCTGCCCTGCCGGCCGCGCTGGGAAGGGCTGTAGCCCTGAACCCACGAAGAAAAGCGCAGTTGTCTTGGGGAAAGGAGAGCGGAACCCCTGCCGCCTCGTTCACCTGTGCACCCACGTCCTGGAACACGTGGCGCCTGAGCACGGCCTCCCAGGACAGCCTCGCAGCCATGCCCATCCCTGAGGCCTCCCGGTCCCCACGCTCTCCAGCTGGGCCTGGTCTCTGGTGCAGGTCTGTCCACGGCGGTTTCGCCGTGTGGCCCAGGGCTAGGCTCCAACGGCTTCATCCTGCACCTTCTTATCCCAGTATGGCCAAGTGGTTATCAGATACTTTTTTAAGAAATGCAAGAAGTGTCAACTCGATGGCAGACTCGTGTCGAATGTGTAATCTGAACACAAGCTGAGGCTCACGCTGCAGAGACGAGAGTGGGGAAGCACTCCCACGCCACGGCCTCTGCGAGGCCCATCCCTCACCTCCCGTCTGCTGATTGGATGGCTCAGCTCACGCCATCCCACAGAGCATCCTACACCCTTCCGTGCGCTAGAGGCCTGGGTTAAACAGAACAGCGAGCGGTGGTCTAGGGACTATCTGACAACCTGCGGTTGCCTTGAAGATTGAGCGAAAATGTCAAAGGAAGTTAACCTACCCCTTGTCGCCCCAAATGTAAGCCCACTGAGGACGGCTCGGCAGCCTTTTAGGAACCTGCTGGGAGGGGCTTCACTGAGGACACGTCCCGGGCATCTAGAGAGGGTTAGCCATGCGAGGGCTCTGGGCGCTCGAGGGTGCAGGCTCCAGGAACGGGGGGCAGAAGGACACCCCAGGCTCCCTGGAAGCACGTACGATGGTTGCCCCTGAGCAGAGCTGCCCCACGTAGACCAGATGGAGCTTTGCTGATCACAGGCAGGAAAACGCCGCGCCTGCTTTTCCCGCAGACGAAGGAGGTCTGACTCCCGAGACAAGATGTGGACCGTCCCCCAGCCCTGCTGCGCCGTGGGTACTAAACCGGTGTTCTCTGTGCTAATGAACACACATTTATTAAGGGCCTGCTCTGTTCTGGGTGACGTGTTGGGCCCAGGACGGCACAGCACAGCCGTCACCCTCAGGGCTCAAAGTCTAGCGGAAGGTGAGAGAAATGTGACCATATACGTTCTGAGGACGTGATGGAAACAGATGTCAAACGCTGTGCACGTGATACGTGCTTTTCCACTTTCCACCCACATGAAGAGTGTATCGTGTTTCTTTCCTAGTCTCAAGGATCACTGGATTTTAAAACTGGAAACGATCTTGGAGGCCGTTCAGGCTGGTTCCTTCCTGCTGAGCCCAGGGCGGTGGGGGAGTGTGGACCACCTCGGGCCCCGGCTCCAGCCCGAGCCTGTGGGTGAGCTTCCTCCGGCGGCAGTAACAAAGCCCCACGAAGCCAGTGGCTCAGACATGTGGCTCGTGTGGATCGGGGATAAAACCCTAAGAGCCTCACACACTGAGAGGGACGGACGGACGGACTTGGAAATGCGGGGTGGGCTGTGCGCCGACGCTGCGGAGGGGTCTAGAATGAGCTTTCGGCCGTCTTCCCTGATGGGCAGCGGAAGGTGCATGTCTACCCGACCTGAGGGGGCATCCTCTGCATTCGGCTTGGCATGCCTTCTGCAACTTTCCTCCCAGATGGATCGGTGGGTCAGATCTGAAGCGTCTGTTGTTCCCTGACTCACACATAAAATGGGGCCGTCCCATCTCGGGCGCTTCCAGAAGTGTGTGACCCTAGGCCCACGTCTTGCTCGCTTTCTGCCTGTTTCCTCACCTGTACGATGAAGATAACCCAGGACCCCTCCCTTGACGCTTTGAGGCTGCGGTGTGGAGGGGCCCGGGAGCCATCGCGCGGAGTCTGGTCGGCAGCGTCGCCGCCGTCGCTGTTGCCAACCCCGGGGGCTCCGTCCCGGCAAAGGGGGAAGCTTGCTGGGGGGTTTGTTAATTGCAGGGTTTGGAACGATCTCTAAGGATGTTCAAGACACCTTGGTCTTACCAGTAGGTTAGAGGCGCCCTCCACTTGGTGCCGAGCGACTGAGGGCGTGGATATCTGCGAGTCTGTGCTTAGGTTTCACGCACGACTCGTGCTTACGTGACTCACGGTTTTCTGTGTGTGACAAGGTTATTCAGCATCAAGTTCCTCGTGGATAACTTCACTTTTAACTGGGATCTCTGGTCCTTGGACATGGTGTTCAGACAGCATTGCAGTTGTGCGAAAGCTGTCTGAGCTCTGAGCCAGGCCCCTCCTTGTCCCACGGCCACTGAGATGTGTGGGGTTGTCACCTTCGCGCCTGTCACACCCTTGGTTCCCAAGAACAGAAGGTGTTAAAGCTGTTGGGACCAGGTTCCTGCCTAGAGTTTTCCTCTGAGCAAAACCTGCTTTTGATTTTGCCTTTTGTCTTGTTCTGCCTGTTTCCAGGAGGTGGCAGCCCGAGCCTGCAGATGACACCGTGGCCCGGGCTCGTGGGGGGCGCGGGGACGTCCGTGTCAGGTGAGGCCCCATTGCGCCTGTAACGCTGGGACCATCCCCCAGCGCGGCCCATAGGGGACGTTCCCTCAGCAGAGGGCTGGCATGCCTCGGGGGCTTTCTGTGCTAGTTATAAGGGGACGCTCTGGAACGTAGAAAATCTGTAGCTTCTCTGGTTTTTCAAAACTTTGCATCTCTCTTGCCAAGCTCGAAGCTGCAGAAAGAGAACGTTCCAGGTTCTAGGACCTCTCAGCACTCTGTACTCCGTGCTCCGACCCTGAGTGCAGCTGGCTCCGGCGAACTTTCAACAATAAAACCCAAAAAATACCAGAAGGAAAAGGAGAACGGATTAGTGATGTTGGGGAGGAGGAGTTTCCACCTGTTTGAACGGACAGCTTGCATGGCAGGAGGGAAACAAGGAGCCCTTTGGAATGAGGGTTCCTGGGGCTGGAGGGAGAGGCGCGTTGCTTTTCCAGATTTGCCGTTTTCAGCTGCAGTTTGGTGTGCAAGCTTCCAGGCGTTGGCTCCCCTTCTGCATGTACTGTTGTACAAATGCACGCATACACACACACACATAACATGCAGTACTGTTATCGTATAAAACACGCACGTGCGTGTATGAGATGTAAGCACTGTCAGGCAACTTGTCACTTAAATAAATAGATCTGGGCATCTACATACTTCTGTGCAAACATAGCTTTCCCTTTATTTTTAAGGACTTACAGAATTTTGCTATCCTGTATTTTATTTATCCAATTTATTCAACTTAGAACCTTTAGGTTTCTAAATGTTTTTGTTGTTATTTCAAAAAAATCTGCAATAAACATCTTTGTGCAAAGAGGCTGGGACAAGAAGCAAAAGCATCAATAATTTGCACAATTTTCACATACTGCCAGTTAACCTCCCAAAGTGGGCAGGCTTACCCTGCAAGGCCAGTGGGCGCAGCTGCTTCCCTCCTCGCAGGCTCGCTGTGAGCACTGGTGTGTCTTCTGCCCCGGCCCCCCCAGCTCTCACATGGGGGCAAGGATACAGCTTTGCGGGGAGACAGCCAGGCTATGTTTAGCACATGTTTAGCACAGTGTCTGGGCTGACTGGAAAGAATTAAAAAAGAATAAAAAGAATTCCTGAGGTCACTTCTCAGGGCCGACACTCCAGTTGGAGGACGTGAGAGATGATGGAGTCAGCAGGCTGCTGCGAGATGCTGTTTGCTTCTCTGTAGATACAGCTGTCGGGACCAGGAGCTATTTTGTCCCAGATATAAAAGAGGTTGGTATTGTTTTAGCTCAGACAGAAGTGGGAAGGCACAGCCCCTTGTCCATCCTCTCCAAGGAGCCCAGCTGTCTAGGGGGGACCACCTGCTGGCCCGTGCGGGGTCCATCCTTACAGGACAATAGCCCCAGGGCCCGTTTTCCAGGTCAGCCCAGGTAAGCCCCTTCCAAGCTGAGAGGAGGCTGCCCTGGCAGGTTGCTTCAACTGGGTTGAGTTTCCAGCTCAAGTAGAAAAATTTTTTTAATGGGAGAGTTTGTAAAAAACTTGTTCCAACACGGACGCCCAGTGCCCCCGCAGATCTGCTCTGTCCCCGTGGAGAGTGCTCTGGTGCCCCCAGAGCAGAGGTGAGTGGTGGCCAGGGCCTTGATGTGAGACATGCCAGTGGGGTCACACCAGTGACCTGGGCCGTCTCTCCTTGGGCTCCAGCCAACGTCACAGAAGCTGGCAAGCCACGTGTGGCCTCACGTGGGACAGACCTAGTGCGCCCTGAGCCGTGGCTGGGCCGGGGCTGAGTGTGACAGACGTCTCCTGCCCACAGGTGTCGGGCGAAGAAACACCGGGACTTCTCTGGGATTCCACGCCCCTCAGCGCAGTGACAGCAGAAACCTTGACTTTCCCGCAGGACTCGATGACCTCAGGACACAGGACACGGCAGTGTATTCTCAGCCACACGAGGCAGCAGGTTGCCAGGTTTCTAACGTACTTTTGGAGGCTTTGGCGGCTCCACTGCTGTTCCGTGGGTTTTCTCTTATGAGTGGTTTCCCTGGCGAAGGGGTGATTGGTCTGTGTTCAGTCAGCACCCCTGAAGGGGAACCCGGGCAGCTCCCAGGGGCCCCAGGGGCAGGCTCGCCGAGGTGCGCCCGGGCCGGGAAGCCACCCGCGTCCCCTCCGGTCCCCGGCTCAGGCCTTTTCAGCTGTCTGCCCCTGGACGTTCCGCTGCAGTTTTTCCAATAGAGTTTTAAATTCATAGGAGAACTGACCTGGAAAGGATCTTAGAAACCATGGAAACGGTGCCTTCATTTTCCAGGTGAGGAACTTGAAATCCTGTGAGGTTAAACGAGGCTAAAGCAGACCCTACCCCGTGGAACTGCACAACGGTTGGGGAAATTTTGAAGGGATGGACAGGGTGGACAGGGAATTAGGGGAGACTTGTAAAGAGCTGGTTCTGGAAGATGGTGGAAGTTTCTCAGAGAGCGAGAAAAGACATTCCAGGTGGAGGAAAACCATGGCTACCTGCCCAGAGGTGGGCATCAAAGTCTCCTGGGGCCCCAGCAAAGAGACCATGGGGAAGGGCGATGGTGGATGCAGTGGCAGGCAGGCTGCAGCCACATTGTGACTCGCAGGTGTGCCATGCTTGGAGGTGTGGTGTCTTTAGTGTCCAGATGTCTTAGCCAGGTGCATGGTGAGCCCTTGAGTTCATGACAAGGTCATCACGGTCAGCCCTTAAGATCCCAGAGACTTCGTCACCTTGGTCATTGTCCCTGTCAAAGGGCTGTCTGGATTAGATGAATTCAAGGAAGATGTCCATCAAGAGCCCTTAGTTTTACTTGCATGTGTTCCAGGTGTAAGCACTTCTGTGTTAAGTCTCAGTTTCTCAGCTGTCACGTGGCAGCTCTTGGGGAAATGCACTGTGCTGTCCATGAGCCTGCCTTGAGTTACTGAAAACATATCGAGCTGGTAGCAGAAAGTCCACATTGCAGTGTGGACACTGGTAGGCGAGTGTCTATAAACGCTTGCTTTCCAAATCTCATTCCTAGACCTGAACGGTCTCCGGTCGTGGCCCCCACAAATGTGGAGTTAGCCTGCACGAGGACAAGATCCTGGGACACAGTTTTTATTCCAGGGTGAACATTTTACAAAGTGAAATGGTTACTTCCTGAAACACACCCTGGGCGTAATTTCAGCGTTACTCACTCAGCAGGCAGCTTCTGGCACTTGGGCAAACGCGGTCACCTCTTCTGTCGTGACTGTCTGCGCTCTTCTAGACATTGCAGGAAGTCCCCAACCTGACGCCCTTTCAGAGCTGAGCCCGTTCCAGAGAAAGCGCTGGTCCTTGCTGGTGGGTCCCTTTGCTTTAAGCGTGTAAACCATGGCTCCTTCCAGGTCAGTCCCCCTGCCTCAGAAAGGCAGGCGACTCTGCGTTACTCACCCTTCTCACCAGTCCTCTGCATCCCGGAGACTGAAGCCTGCAGCTTTCCCGTGTCACACTGCTCGCCTCTCCTTCATGCGTTTGTGCTGATTGGCGTTTAGCAAGTCACAGCACCCGGTGGCTCCCAGCTCTCCCTGGGGGAGGGTCCGGCCCCGCAGGGATGTGGGGATGCAGGTCACGGGTCCCCCTCACTCCCAGCGTGCTTTCTGCTCCACGGACCTGCCCCTGTTCTGGTCAAGGTGCCTCTCAGTCCTTGACCAATAAAGAAGGAAGCCGAGAGGGTGTCAGCAGCATTGCACGTTGTAATTATGTAGAATAAAGCTGGAAGGAAACGCCAAGAAAGGCCTCTTAGAGCAGTAACGGGAGGCATTTAAGGAAATACGTGCCTCTGGCTGCGGGAGCCTGATGAGGGGAGGTGAAGTGTTGGGTTCCTAAATCAACAGCGGTCCCCCAGGCACCCTTCAGTCTGGTTAAGATGCTACCAGGCTCATCACCGTACCGTCTCTCCTGTCGGCGTGACATCACAGCCACGTAAGCGCAGTCTTGTTCATTTCACCCCCGACCCCCCCATCTCCTCTAGGAAATAACTCGCAAACTCATGAAACACCACAGGCTGAAACGCCCTGCGTCACGTTGCAAGTGGAAGGACTTGTACCAGTTCAGCCGTCCGACCTCAGCACAGCCCTGCGGCCGGAGGGGAATGGCAGGGCGCCCAGAAGAGACCCCAGGGGCCTTCCTCAGACAGACTAGAGCAGCCCCGCCTCCCCCAGCGCAGACGGGCCTGGCCGCAGTGGGACCAGGACGGGTTCCCAGTGCTGGACGTCAGAGGGGCCACGGCAAACCCAATGCCGGTCCTTCTGAAAGGGGTGCTTTTACCTGAAGGAAAAAATTAATTGGCATCACCATGTGACAGAGTCAGCTGCCGGGCAAGATGCAAAGTGATGCAGTGACTGCGTTGTCTCTTGCATCTGGTTAACCCGACAGTGTCCTACAAAGCAGCCGACCCTCTCCCATCACGGCTGAAGTGGGGGTGGACACTCCCGGCTTCCTTAGTCCGCGCGTGAGGCCTGGCCGGCCAGACAGCGAGTTCTGTGGGTACACACGGTGTCCGCCTTCTCCCCTGACACTGTCGATAACGCCCAGCCGGCTCACCTGGGACCACGCCAGGCAGGGCCCTGTTCTCAGACCTGAGCCGTGGGAGACCCCTCTGCAGACGGGTCCCCTTTCGAGTGATGCTGGTTGAAAAGCCAGCGCCTTCTGCTCTGAAGATGTCTTTCAGCTGCAAATGTTTTCATCATCAGAGGCATTTCATCTCAATAGCCAGTAATTCAAAACATTACCAGTGACATTTTTTCCGACTCCACATACGAGTGATGTCATGTGGCATTTTTCTTTCTCTTTCTAGCTTACTTCACTTAGTATGACGATCTCCAGGTCCACCCAAATAATGACACAAATGAACTTGCTTACAAACCAGAAACAGACTCACCGACGTAGAAAACAAACCTGTGGTCACCGGGGGAAAAGGGGTGGGATGGACACACTGCTGTATGTAGAACAGACGAACGAGCAGGTCCTCCTGTGCAGCACAGGGGCCTGAGTTGGCGCCTTGTGACAGCCTAGAGTGGGAAAGAACAGGGAAAGAGGGCACGTGTACAGCTGAGCCACTGTGCTGTGTGCCGGAAAGCAGCACAGCATTGTAAACCGACTGGCTTTGATAAAAAGGAAAAAGAAGAGAGAAACAAATAAAAAATGAAAAATGACCAGTGAAATGAACCTGCCCCCCCCACCTGTTACCCGCTCCCCCCCTGCTCTGAGTGCTTGGGCTGAGGGCCCTGGGATGGAAAGACCCGAGCTTGGAGAGACAGACGGATGGACACGGACCCGAGTTTAAAGCCCAGCGGCCCTCGGCACGTCCTACACTCGAGCCGTCTGAGCTGAGTCTCAGCCTGTCTGTGCGCAGAGAGAGGGTGGTCTCTCTGCTTTCAGGGGTCTGGGGGCTCAGAGGAGGGTCCGGGAAGCACCGAGCAGCAGCAGGTGGGCACTCCTGTCCCTGGGCAGTGAGGATGGACGTCCCCAAGCCCTGGTACCGGGCAGATGTGGGGACTCCAGCCGCAGGAGGGGCACGTGGGGGTGCTCTGGGCCCGGGTCCTGGGACACGCATCTGCTCCCGGCTGGGGGTGTGGGTCCCCTCGGCCCTACTCACAGGCCGGCTCAGACGTCCCCCACCTAGCTCCTCGTTTCCCCCTCCGACTCCTGCCCTCTCGTCCCTCCCAGCCTACCTTGGACATTCTCCACCTTGCTCAGCCCGATGCACTCCCTCAGACAGTCTCCATTTCATGTGCCCCATTCGCGCCCTCACACTCTGCCTCAGACATCCTCCCACCGCTGTGCTACCTCGATGTTTTCCGTCTTGTTCCCCCTCAACTTCTGCCTCTCACTGTTACCGAGTCCAAACGTGTCTGCTCGCCGCACGACAGGCCAACTGAATGAGAGACGAGGTGCAGGGGAAGGAAGAGTGACTTTATTCGGAAGGACCGCAGGCTGAGAAGATGGGGGACTCATGTCCTGGAGAACCATCCTCCCCAAGGCACAGTTCAGGCTCCTGAAAGGGGAGGGCTGTGCCTGGTTGCTGCAAACTTCCTGGTGTGGGAAGCCTTTGTTCCTGCCGCTGTCCCCGTGGGCCAGGCCGTGATGTTCCTGTGAACCTCCAACAAGGCAACGCTGTTCTCTGTCCTGCACCCTTTTATCTGTATGAGTGGAGACGTGTCCTACCCTTAAGGGTCAGAGCCTGGAGAGCGGGCTCCCCCGTCCATGTCAGGTTCCAGGCGACATTCTTCTACAGAAGGTGCAGAACCAGCGGGACCCAGCCCAGGACGCAGAGCCCGGCGTTGGAGCTAAAGGCACAGCTCTCGCGTGGAGTCGGTCTGCTCTTCCCTGTGACGATGTGTTCCCCGTCTTGTTTCTTCCCAAGCCCCACCTCAGCTGCTCCCCGTCCTGTCCCCCTCACGCCTGACCTCAGATTGTCTTTAGCGTGTTTCCCCTCACCTTTACCCCAGGCGTTCCCCACCCTCCTACCCCTCACAATGCACGCCAGCCGCCCCCCGTCGTGTGCCCCTCAAGACCGCCCTCAGCGGGCCCCCCCCCCCCCCGCGCGGGGCCCCGTCGGGGACCCTGCCTCCTGCGCCGGCTCCGCCCCCACCTCTGCGCTGAGACCGCGGCGCTGCGGGCTTAGTTCTGTGAAGCGCGGCCTCGCTGCGTGTCTCCGTGCAGGCTGCCTCCTGCGCTGCCTCCTGCGCCGGCTACTTCCCCGCCGAGAACTTCGGCGCCTCAAGTGAAGGGCGTGTCGATGAGCTCAGTAATCGTGAGGAATCGTTTTTATCTTCAAGATATTTTCAAAGATCCCTTTGAGTCCTGTCACCTCAACTCGTCCGAAGCCTGGTGACTCCACTTCAGGTTTCCCATCGATGTTACTAAAACGTGAGTGAGGAGGGTCTCTGTTACTCAGGCCACGCGCAGCGCAGGTCCAGTGTCCCTCAGGCACACACGTGCTGTCCTGCGTCGCGGCCTGTCCCTCTGACGTGTGTCCCCCGTGCCTCGTGGTGAGGACTCCAGGGGTATGAACTCAGAGCAGCCCGCCTTCCCAGGTGGGCGCGGTGACCTGTGTGCACTGCAACCCAATAGAGGTTTTTTTAAACACCTTAAATCCGTCAGCCAAGACGTAAACTTTGCGTGCGTGCGGGAAGTATGTTAAGTGCTCTACCTAAAATCTCCCTTCAAACGACAATAAAAGAAAGAGACGAGGGTATGACCCCAGCAGGCAGCCCTGTTCTTCGCGTCTCCCGACCGTTCCCACAGAGACGTCAGCCCCGCACAGTGATTCCTGCTGGCTACCGCCCCGCATCTCAGGAGCGAGGTGTGATCATAGCTGGTGGGCCTCGCGCCGCCTGAACCGGAAACCTGCGCTCGCCCGGGCTGCACGGCTCAGCCCTGGGCGCAGCTGCGACACAGGCACTCCGCCCGCCGTGCGAGGTGGGGCGGCTCCTTCAGGTGCTGCGTCCTTGGCTGAGGCCACAGGCCTAGCGAGGGCACCCTGCTTCCACCCGCCTTGTTTTAGCCCTTTCAGTCCTCTTCTAAGTAAAAGTAGGCCATGCTTAGTACTTCCAGGTTCAGTTCACTGGGGCACACCCCATGGACTTTAGGGCTGACACGTCCCTTCGCCCTGCGACCAAGCGCAGCGCTGAACACAGCTGAACGAGGTGGCCCTGGCCTGCAGCTCGTCAAGTGTCAAGTTGGCTTCAAGTGCTGGTGCCCATTCAGGGGCACGTTAATGGAGGGTCCTGCTCAGTGCCCTGTGACAGGACCGTCCTCCGTCTGCCAGGAGCCGTCCCGCCCCACACTCCCGGGGGTGCGAGGACGCTGCTGTCCCCTCGGGCTGGGTCCCTGGAGCGGGAGCAGGCGGTCCATGACCTAGAGGACCGCGCGGCGCCGGCCCGGGCGAGCCCGGTGCCCCGGGCACTGTCCAGCGGCGGGGAAGCGACCAGGCTGCGATCAGGAGACGTTCTGGGTAAACTATTCAGGAGATCTCAGAAGAAAGGGCCTGGAATCTCCACAGCTCCCGCGATTTGTATAACTATTTCCTCTCTCCAAAAACAAATTTACTTTGTTCCAGTGTTTGTACAATTGCATTCCCCTAATTTTACAGGATTTTCACTGGGCAAAGCCCCCCAGCCTCCAGGGACATGCGGGGAAAGGCGGTGTGCAGGGTTCAGCTCTAGGGTTCTGAAGTACTCCTGGTGTCTCCCCTGCACTCAGACCCAGGTGAGAACGGGCGAGGGCCCAGGACTCCTCTCCCCGGGAGCCGGCCCTCCTTCGCCACGCTGGCCAAGAGGGGCCCTGGGTCTGCCTGCTCGACGCCACCTGAGCAGCCGTCCCTGATTCGCGTGGGCGTGCCGGTTTGCGCTGTCTGAGCTGCCCTGGGTCCCCATCTAACCTGCCGGCTCCCGAGATCAGCCCTCCTCCGCGGGGGGGCACTGCCCTGTCCCAGAAGCTGTTTGGAGTGTAGGCTCAACTCCGGTGGTGACACTGATTGCAGGTCACTGTAGTCATGTGATGGGAGTGGATTATGGATGCTAAATGCTACAGACTGAATGTCTGTGTCGTCCTAAAATCTTGTGTTAAAATCCGAACCCCCAATCCGATGGTGTTAGGAGGTGGGACCTTTGGGAGGTTATTGGGTCATTAGGGTGGAGCCCCCTTGAATGGGATTGGCGCTTTGACAAATGGGGCCCAGAGGATCCCACCCCTTCCTCCACGTGGGGACACAGGGAGAAGACAGCGTCTGTGAACCAGGAAGCAGGCTGTCACCAGACGCTGGGTCTGCAGGCACCTGGATCTTGGACGTCCAGCCCCGGGACTGAGAGGCCCCCCGTGTGTGTGCTCTGGTACAGCAGCCCCAGCAGATCCAAGCAGTAACGTTCTACGAGGGGGCCCCCAAGTGCCCGCACGCCCCCTCACCGCCGGGAGACTCCAGAATGCACGTTAGGAAGCAGGACGTTCTTGAAGGACGTCTCCACCGCCACACACGTGGAGACTAAGGGCCTGCACCTTGTCACGTGAGGACCGGTGGGCTGAAGGCAGGGACGCTGCTTCCCCCGGTGCTGCTGACACAGACCCTCAAGACGGCCCGTCTGCTGTCGGTGGTGCGGAGAGCCGTCCCCATTGGCTCTGAAGCCTGAGCTGTGACTGGGGCTCCTCGGTGGCCAGAGGGACACTGCCCGCATTCTCGCCATGTCACCAACTCTGATTTAGAAGGTTGGCCGTGGTGCTGTCAGCCCGCAGCCTTCACGGGGAAGAACAGATGTGCTCGTGCGTGTGTGTGTGTGTGTGTGCGCGCGACCGAATCACTTTGCTGTTCGCCTGAAATGAATGCAACACTGCAAATTTAATAAAAAATTAAATTGCACATCATTTGATGAATAAAAATGGACCAATTTTAATTAAAACATTTAGCTTTTTAAAACTATTTGAATTATGTCTGTTCAGCCACGTTAGCATAGCTTTCTCCCTACATTTCCCTTGCCGATTGTCACAAGCCCGTCGGACGTTACGACCTGGGACACGATTCTGGAGAACAAGCAGCAAAGGTGTCGATAAGTAACAGTGACATTTTTCGAGCAGCTGCCAAGCATCAAGCATCCTCCTAGGTGTCAACTCGCACATTTCCGTGGTGACTCTGTCATGCAGGTGCTATTATCACGCCCACCTTCCTGATGCAGAAACGGAGGCACAGACGGTGCACCCAACTCGGCGGGTGGAAGCAAGCCGTCAGTGTCGCACCCTCGTCTCCTCCGTTAAATGTGGGGAATCCGCAACCCGAACAGGCTGCCCTGGGGCCGTGTCTGTCCTCCCCGTGCTGGGCGTCTGGGCTCTGGCAGGTGCCCGGGACCCAAACTGCGGGAGCAGTGGTTTAGCTGGAGGAGGATGGTTCGCTGGCACGAACGGCACGTGTTCTTCAGAGCTTGTAAAAAACGTGTAAAAAACATGACCAGAAAGGTAATAGAAGAGTGTGTTTTGAGAGCCGAGGCAGATGTATGTACCTCTGCTGGGTGGAGGCTAAAGGGAACCTGGCATCTGGAGGGTCTGCCTTGTTTTCTGAGACCTCGGGGAGGGAAACCCCACCCGCGACTGTCTCTCCCCCGGTCAGGTGCCTCCATCACCTTGTCTGCTGATGGCCAGAAGGTTCCGGATCAACGTCAGCCTTTATCTGGGTTAACGTGAAAGTGTTGGCATCTCGGGCTGTGCCTCTCCGCGAAGCTTTAGAATCAGCTTGCCAGTTTCCGCGACCCCCCCACGGGGACGTCGGGTGGGACCGCAGTGAGTTCACAGGTGGAGCGGGAGGAGGTGCCCTCCGGTCTTCCCCTGCAGGGCGTTTCTTTGGGTGTCATTTGATGTCCCTCGTCAGCTCTGTCTCCCCCCATGGACCTCGCACACAGCTGTTACCACTGTACTTACGCAGCTTCTTGGGGGGGCGCTAATGTGAGTGGCAGTGTGTTTTTACTTTCAGACTCCACTTGCTCATTGCTGGAAGCACTGACTTTCTAACCATTATTTTCCCACTTTTCATCTCCTCCCACATTTGCTAACAAGGCCGTCAGTGCACGTGTAATTAAGGTGGTGACGTGAACGAGGGGGACTAGTGGTTCCCTGTGAGTATCGAACAGTGTTTGGACAGAGTTGAACTTCCCCACGCCACCAGGACCACGTGACCGTGTCACTTCACTTCTGCTTAGTGGAGGCTGTTCATCTCTGTCATCATGTGACCAGCTCCTCCAGCCACCCTGCCAGAGGGGCCTGGCCTTGACCTCGCCTTGGGTCTGCACTGACCTCACCGTGGGGCTGTCCTCTCCTCCTTGGGTGGAGGGCACACTCCTCCCTTACACGTCATTTTTGGAAGGAAATCCTTGAAGAATGATTCCTGACACTGGGAGGACCGACAACATAATTTATGACGGATGCAAGAGTCACTCTCAGGGGTTTCGCCTGGTGAGAGAGCTGAGTCAGCTGTTTACGTCCCAGGATGCTGGAACGTTCTAGACGTGCTGTGGTGGTTTCCAGAAAGAGAGCAATTCGGCATTAAGAAATCTTTAGAGTAACTGAATGCAAGTGATGAGCTTAGTTAGCATTTTTTAATTATGTGGTGCTGTGATTACGTTGTCAAGTCCAAACTCGTTCTGCTCGCTGCACGACAGGCCAGTAAATCAGGAGACGAGGTGCAGGGGAAGGAAGAGTGACTTTATTCAGAAAGCTGACAGACCAAGAAGATGGGGGACTCATGTCCTGGAGATCCGTCCTCCCCAAGGCACAGTTCAGGCTCCTGAAAGGGGAGGGCTGTGCCTGGTTGCTGCAAACTTCCTGGTGTGGGAAGCCTTTGTTCCTGCCGCTGTCCCCGTGGGCCAGGCCGTGATGTTCCTGTGAACCTCCAACAAGGCGATGCTGTTCTCTGTCCTGCACCTTTTTATCTCTGTGAGCGGAGACGTGTCCTTACCCTTAAGGGTCGGAGCCTGGAGAGCGGGCTCCCCCGTCCACGTCAGGCTCCAGGCGACATTCTTCTACAGAAGGTGCAGAACCAGCGGGACCCAGCCCAGGACGCAGAGCCCGGCGTTGGAGCCAACGGAACAGACCTAACATGGAGTCAGACGTGTTTTCCCATTACAGTTGTGTGGCTCAAACACATTCTTTCTGCCCTCAAAACCCAGCCAACAGCAGCCCGCTCCGTCCCCTGATGTGCGTGCAGAGCCGGGGAATGTGCACTTTTCCTCACGGCTCCCGGCGAGTGGCTCTGGCCTCTGGTCTCTCTGGCCCTTAGCTTCTCCCCTGTGCTGTGAGGGGTGGAGGGGTGGGAGGCGAGGGCCCGCGGCACCCCCGGCAGCTGGAACGTCTCATAATTCTGTCCTCCTCCCTCAGCCGGTGGGAGGCCTTCGTGTGAATCAGATAAAATGACTCTTCCTCCAGATGGTCCCTTCATCTGTCCAAAGACTAGAGAGGGGAAGGTTAGGGCGGCGGGACCTCAAACTACAGCGAGCACGTGGCCACACTCAGCCCCGCTGGGCTGCTCTCGACAAGGAGGCTGACTTCAGCTGCTGGTCCGCAGCAGGCCCGGAGGCTGGACTTCCTCCCCAGTCCGTTGCTCCCGGAGTGTTCCTGGGTGGCAGTGTGACTGCGCTGGGAAGGCACGCGGCTCGCCGGGAGCGGCTTTCCCGGTGTAACTCCCCACAAAGCCCCTTCCCGCCTCCCAGCGTCACTGGGAGCGTGCGAGGCGCACGGAGACACCTCCGAGCTGTGGACGGGAAGGGACGTGCTTGCTTTCCTAGGCCTTCCTAGAAGGCCCAGGACACGGCTCCGAGAGCAACAGAAACTACTCGCGTAAACAACTCGCTCTCTTCGGTTTAATTCTCCCTGCAAAGAGCCAGGGCCGCGCAGAGAGGGGACCGGGCGCTGGAGGTCCCCTGACTGCGGAGTGAGAGACGCTGGGCGCTCTCCTGGATCACACCTGAGCTCCGACCACTCGCCCCAGAGGCGCTTGCTTTTCGGCGACGTGGGCGTGGAGTTGGTGACGGGCCCCAGAGCCGCACTCAGGGGGCGGCTCTGCAAGAGGAGCAGCCGTGCCGGCTCGTCTGCCTCGGTGGGATTTTGCCTTTCCGAGCTACCTGGCTTCTCCTTCAACCTTTTGGAGCTTTAATTAAAAAAACATTATTACGCAGCAGTTTGCGTCTTCCTCCGTGGTCTGGCTTGAAGGTGAAGAAACTCCACGTTCCTCTTTTGTTTTCCTTTTCCTGCAGCCGCGCGGCCCTGCGTCACATCACTGGAGTCGGGGTCTGGATATCGTTTATAAACAGAAAACCTGTGCTCATCTCTTTTAGAAAATCTAAATACCAAGGGTCCACTTCCGGCACCTGAGTGCACTGGCGGGCTGTGTGTCACTGAGCGTGTTTGGGGTGAGGGGGGTGATTCCCTCAGGGCAGCCGTGAGGCTAGCGGCGTTGGCGTGTCCCCTCAGGGGTGGGAGCAGCGTGTCCAGGGTGGCTTCCTCCCTCTGCGTCCCCAGGACCTGAGTGCAGCTGGCTGTGTCTCGGGAGCGCGGGACAGTGCTCATGGCTACACGTCTCACTTCAACTTGTGGTTGGTTGAAATTCGATTTAATTCTTGATTGGAACTGGTTTGTGGACGTTGGATGAAATTCGTCTGGTTTGAATATTTATTTCACTGATCACTCCCTCTCCGCAGTGTGGACGCATTTCCCTCATAGAGCAAATGTGCACGGAACGAACAGTGACGTGCACTTGCAACAGCAGGGGTGGGGACAGACGGGGGGACAGACTCGGCACAGACAGGGTCCCTCACAACACTTGTACGCAGAGCTCTAGGCTCCGGGAAGACGCCGGGAATCAGACGGATGCGTCCTCGAGTCCATGTGACCGGACCGGGCAGTGTCCCCCGAGGGGCGGCGGTGGGAGGTGGCCTCGCCCAAGTCTCAGTGCCTCGGACAGGAGCGACTCCCTGGGGGCGAGTGAGGCGGCCGTCAGGGTGCTGTTGGGAGGGTGCCCACCTCCGAGGGTCGCTGTGTTTCCCTTGTTTACAAAGGACACGGCGGGGGCTTGGGGCCTGCCCTGGGGAGACTCGGGACGAGCCCAGTGAGAAACCCTGGTTGCTCAGTGGCCGCGGCTCTGAAGTGGATGCTTTTGAGTCTTCGGGGGAGAAGTTTTCTAAGAAGATGGTAAAGAGGATGTTTTCCTTTGATGCCAAGTCTCAGCTTAAGTGACAGCTGACAAGTGCCTGACGTCACCAGGGGCGTGTGGCCCATCTGAGCAAGGCCTCCTGAGGGTCACCGGAGTTGGCCCTGGGACCTCTAATCGGACACTCCTCTCCTGCCTGTGACAGAGAAGGTGGGACTCCTCCGAGCTAGCAAGGGTTTCCCTGGAGAGCCTTGTCCTTCTAACAAGGACAAGGAGAGCCGGAGCGCTGCCTGTCTGTCCTTGCTTGGGGGGGGCGTCTGCCAGGAGGGGAGGTCGACCTCTTGCTCGTCTGTCCCTCCTAGATGCCTGGGGGGTGCCCACTTGTACACCCCGAGCGCTTCCACGGTGGGCAGGAAGGTGGTGGGAGACCCCCGTCCCCACTCTGCGGGCCCCTCTCGCGGCGGCCCTGGGCCGGGTGGTGGGTGGTGAGGGGTGGGGGCTGCAGGGATAAACCGAGCTGGACCAGACTGCTCAGTGCCTGGGATGAGGCTGCTTTCAGCACCTGAAGGCGGCAGGGATGCAGAAGGGTCTGTTCAGGTGTTGTCCAGAGGCAGCTGTGCGAGGAGCAGCGAGGGAGACGTCCTGCTGGTCCAGCCGCACGGCTGCGCTTTCAGTCCACGAAGCCGGAAACGAAGACGTGAGCATCTGCCAGCAGGAGCTGCTCTGGGCGCTGGAGGCCGGGAGTGAAGAGCACAAAGCAGGTGGCGGCCCTCATGCCACGGTTACGCTCCCGGAGGAAGATGTGGAGTCACGTTGTGTGACCGGTGGTGAGTGACGGAGGACGAGGGAGACTGCAGGGACCAGGTGCAGAACGGAGGGCCTCTGGGTGACGCGGCCTGAGAGCAGAGGCCGGGAGGTGCAGAGTGGGCTCCGGCCAAGGGACCCACGGGACATGGCCTGGAGGCAGGGATGTGCTCGGAGCATCAGGCCGGGACGTGCAGGGTGGGCTCGAGCCGAGGGACCCATGGGAGACGGCCCAGAGGCAGGGATGTGCTCAGAGCATCCGGTCAGGGAGGCTGGAATGGAGTCGGTGAGGGGGACAAGGCTGTCGTGGGAACCTCTGGTTCTTTCTCTGAACCGGACGGGAGCCATGCAGACCGAAGGCGGAGGCGGGGATGTGGGCCCGAGGGCTCTGGGTAGGAGAAAGGGGCTTAGATCAGGCGTGCTGTGCTGTGGGGTGGTAGCTTGAGTGCAGAGCCTCAGGAGTGACGGGGGACCGCAGGGAGGGGGTGGGAGCAGCGGGAGGAAGCGAGGGAGGGGTGCGGTGGTTCTATGAGAGCAGATGTGTGTCCACCACACCTTGGGGAGGCAGGAGAGCCGTGGGCTGGAGGACCCATTCTCTGCACAGAGACAGCAGCAAAGCTGTAGTCCTGGAGGAGGTGGCCCTGGCAGCACAGGAGAGAGGACACCATACCGAGCTGGCCAGCGCCACGGCCGCTGGAGCCCACGGTCAGTCCCCGGGGTGAGGACGTGGCCGCGGAGAGCCGGGGCAGCGCCACTCTCCCGGCTGCTCCAGACGCTCTAGGGGCCCCTCCACTGACCGACCGGCGTGGAGGGTGGGGACGGTCACGGTGCCAACCCCTCCCCAGGCCCGGCAGTTTGTATCCAGCAAATGTGCACAGCTTTTTATGTGTCAATCATTCCCCAGGAAGTGCTATAAAAAAACAAAATAAAATGAAGATTTTTTTCATGGTTACGTGGCATATTGCATTCTCTCTTTTCCCCCCAAAGAGAACATTTTCCCAGATTGGATTTTACTTTTAAAATTGGGCTGTCCTGTTTGAAAAGTCAGGCCCACACATCAAAACAGGCCAAATGTGAAAGGTGTCCCCGAAGAGATCCAAGAAGGCCCTCCTGTGGCTGCTTCCAGGGCTGACTCCTCCGAGAAGGTGTCAAATGAAGAGGTTCCCGAATCCCACCAAGTTTTCTGGTCACTGGGTTACGGGCAGCAGCAGGGGGCCGGGTGGACGGGGGGCGGCCAGACCAGCGGCGGCGTCGGGAGGACCGGACACTCCTCGGTCTTGTGCCTCGGGGTGAATCCCCAAACTCCTCCGCCTTCCTGGGCGCCTGGCCTGAGAGGTCGGGCTCACACCTGTGGGCAGGATGCTGGGAGCTGACCCGCAGCGGGATGCGGGTGGGACTCCTGCTCCCGAATGCCCTCAGTCAAGGTCGCATGGGGCCTGGGGCGGCTGCCGCAGGCACAGCACACTTTCCTTAAGGGGCGGTTTCACTGGGACGGAACTCACACACCGCAAAGTCCATCCATACAAAGTGTGTAGTCCAGTCATCGTGCTGTCATCGCCACGGTCAGGTTCTGGACATTTCTGTCACCCAGAAGAAAGGGGTGGCCCCTTGGCTGTCACCCTCCCTCCTTCCCCCAGTCTTGGGCAGCCACACATCTGCGTTGTGTGTGTGTGGACTTGCCCGTTCTGGGGGTTTCATGTGAATGGAATCCTGCGATACATGCTGCTCTGTGACTAATAACATGCTTCTGAGCTCTGGTGCCAGTGAAGATCAAATGAGCTCAAGTCTGCGTGCAGAAGGCCATGCTCTGTTATTAAACTTTCATCATTTTGCCTGGAGTTTTTCTTGTCCCAAATGGTGACTCTTTCTGGTGAATGTGTCCTCTGATCTGTCCGCATAACAACAATTAGTTAAGAATAAATCAACAACTGAAAGTCTATGGGAAATCGCTGCATGGACTGGTCGCTCAAACACGTTGTACATTTCCCTTCATTTTGATCAGTTCCAGGTAAAGAATCGGGGCAGAGGAACACGGCAGAACACGGTTCCAGCACCGGCGGTGCCTGTGGACACCTGGCCTGGCGTCTGAGCACAGACCGGGTGCATCTCAGGAGCTGGTACCACTTCCGGGGACTTGAGGCCGCACAGGCAGGAGACCCCCGCCCCCCTCCCCGTGACCAGGCAGCTAAGCGGGCGTGTGAGCCGCTCTTGTCCGTTGCTTCCCTCTGCGTTGCCTGCGCTGTGTTGCTGTGGTCGTTTATTTGCCTTTTGTTGAAGCACAGTCCGTTACAACGTGCCGGTTTCTGGTGTCCAGCACCATGTCCCGGTCACGCGTGTACGTACAGAAACACCTTTTCATATTCTTCTTCGTTAAAGGTTGCCCCAGTCTTCTCTGGTTCCTGCTGGGCTGTGCTTCAGCGGGAAGAGGAAAGGCGCAGAACTAGGGGGCCTCGCAGGTAGAACTCAGGGCCCTCGGGGACTAACCGGCTGTGAAGTGCAGGGGAGATGAGTCTGGGCTACACTTCGGATGGAGACTTCGGGCAGGTGGGGACTTGTGTCTGTCCCCCGGGCAGAAACTAGAGAAGAGAACGGATTTTTTCGGGAGAAGTAAGTGAGGCAAAGAGATGCTAATCTCCAGTTTGGGTACCTGGTTTGACTGCTCTCGGAACCTGCAGGTAAATGTGCACAGGAGGCCAATGGGACATGGGTCTGGGGCTCAGGAGTGGGGCTGAACTGGAAACACTGCAGGTCTGCGAACAAACAGCCCCCTGCACCAGGCACTGCGCTGGGGATGCAGCTGAAGACTGGCGGGCGTGCTCCCCGGGTCATTGGGGGCAAGAACAAGGACAAGAGGGGTGACCACGGCGACACTGGGTTCACAGGGCACCTGCGATGGCTGTGGGCACCATCTCGTGGGACCTTCACCAGAGCCACCTGAGGTCACACCCCGTCAACAGATGAGAAAACAGACTTCTGCTCGGGCCACATGGCTCGTAAAGGGCAGAAAGGGGAGGAGGCCTGGGACGTCTGAGCCCGGACGCTGGCCCGAGCTGTGGTCAGCCCTGCCTCGTGCTGCAGGGGAGTCCAGGAGACGCAGGCAAACCTCCTGAACTTGCGGCAGCAGGACCCCGGGCGGAGCAGGGTCCGGGAAGGATGCTGAGAGGGGCCCTGTGGCCCACCCTCGGGACACAACCCCTCCGGGGCTCCCCTTCCTCTGGCGGCGGGGACTTTCCCACAGCATCCCTGGCGGACAGCCTGTGGCCCCCAGGAAGGGCTTGATCGACATCTGGGTTATGACATTTGCTCCTGTCCTTGGTGTGGCCATGACCTTGGGGGTCGGCAGGGGAGAGTGAGCAGCAGTCAGTGGGAGGAATGATGACAGAGTCCCCAGGACACCAGGTGAGACCGGGATCCTGACGAAACAGGGCAAAGTGGTCACAAAACACCAGCAAAGTGGTCCTGGCCACCACCATCCGACTGACTGTCTTGCGGTCAGGGATGGAGTCAGAGCGGGGGAAACGCCCTGGGCAGTCAGATGCCCCCTTAAACGTGGAGGGGTCTCCTTGCTGCCTCCGAGAGCAGGGACCCCCATGCCTTCACCCACCGGGGCCCTCCCTCGGCAGCCCCCTGCACCTGCCCGAGGGGCCCCATGTCCGCCCTCAATGCTGGCTTCTCAGACAGAGCGCCGGGGCCTTGCGGCCTCAGCTGGTTTAATTGTCCCTGGGCCTCCTCCATGAGCCGACAGCCGAATGTGGCAGACCCCACCTTGCTGAGCGTTTCGTCTTGGTGTGTTCTTGTTGAATCATTCACAGCGCCCCAGGGTTTCCTCTCCTAATCCAGTCACCGCATCCTGTAATTGGATGAGTTCTCTGAGCACAGAGCAGTCTCTGTCTCAGACTTGCAGGTTCCGAGACTTGAGAGTGAGGCTGGGAACGGCTTGTGGACCTGGGACCTGACTGGCTGACACCAGGATCAGACAGTGACAAATGACATTCAGCATGAGTGAGTCCTTTCCGTCAAAGGACACCGGGAGGCCTTCGGAGCTGGTCTCAGTCCACGCCCTGGTCTGAGGCGGGAAGGCAGCACCCCTTACAGTGGAGGTGGATTTCCCTGAAAATAAACTTCAGGTTTTCCGTTAGTAGTAGCATATCCACTTAATGACATTTCCCAGCAGAATTTTTTTCTTTTAAGATATTTTATTATCAGCCCACATTTCGCAAAGACATGTTAAATGGGAGAGAAAACATACTTCCTGGACTGACATCTCTGGGCATTTAGACTCCGTCCGTGCCCGGGGGGTGGGGAGGGACCCGGCAGGGGTCCGAGCTGAGCGGGAAGGTCCATCGTGAACGCAGCTGGGCCGTCTCCTGGGAAAGGCAGCAAAGGGCTCACGTTCCTCGTTGTGGCTCCTTCCACGGCGCATTTTCTCCCTCTGAGAACCTTCGCCGTCGCTGACAGTACCCTGGATCAGAGCCCGGAACATCCTGACAGTGGGAACGTGGTCCGTCCAGCGTCACATCTGATCTCCTGTCCCAGACACTGCCGTGGTCACCCTTCCTGCTCCGAGACGCCCGTTACTCTCACTGCCCGTGACCCACGGGGACCATCCTAGTGCCGCAGAGACGGCCCTCTGGCTGGACCTGTTCTATGGAGGAAGGCCCTTCGGGACGGCCCATCTCCTGGCTCCCACCGGAGACGTGTTCATGTGAAGCCATGTCCCAGAGTCTGCACTGGCCCGGCCGGCCGGGCTGCTCTGAGGCCAGGCGCTTCCCGGGAGGAGTTCTCGTCTGAATGAGGCAGGGGGCCAGGGGAGTGACCCTCAAAGGCCACCCACCCCTTGTGAGTCTGCAGGGAAGGACACCAGCACAGGTAGCGTGAGGGGACCGCACCCCAAAGGGGACGTCCTGTGAAGGTGCAACACCAGCCCTGCTTCCAGCGCCCCCCGGAGACGTGCCGTTGAGGACCTTCTCCCACTGGTGCTGCACATGCTGTGTGGCCCCAGCTCCGGTCGGTCTTCTCACCCCTTCAATCACCTTGCCCCCGCCTGGTGCCGTGGTCCGGGGGGTCGGGCGAGGCGTCTGTGAGCCGTGTGTGTGCGCGTGTCTGGGCGGGGGGCGGCCAGGGGCGGCTGGGGCCGTGCTCCTCGGGGAATTCTGCTCCTGCTCCCACGAGGTGACCTTCAGGATCGTCAAGGCCGGAGACAGGTTTAGGCTGCAGGAGCCTGTTCACACGGTGTCCAGCCGAAGTAGAGACATTCGGCGAGATGTCCTGGTGTTTTCTCTCTGCAGTGCCACGTCTGGCGTCAGGGCGACGTTCTCCATACGTATACTTGGCATCGCTTTGCAGAGGAGGAAAGTTAGGGTGAGCGGCGTGGAATAAAACAGAGTGCCTGAGAGGCCCCAGGAGAGGACCTCGAGCAGACGTGAAACAGAGACCGAAGTGCAGTGCTGTCCCGACCCGCTGACCGGCAGCCCCGCGGCCCCGCCGTGCAGGGGCTCGGGGCGCGGCAGCACGGAGTCCCCGCCCAGGTGCCTGAGCCGCGGCCTGAGCACCTCTCTGCCTGCGGCGGGCGGGCAGCCGCGCCGCAGGGCTGGCTTGTCTTTCGGGGGCAGCACTTCCCTCGTGACGTGACAACGAGTGTTTCCCAGCAGCTCCTGACGTCCCTGCAGGGTCCTGACCGTCCCAGCAGATGAGAGAGGGGTGGGGACCGACGGTCTTTGGAGAGTTAGGCTCGAGGACCGGGCAGACAGGACCTGACGGGCGTCATCCTCTCAGCCACGGGAGGCAGGTGTGAGTCGCGCAGTCACCCGACCAGGCACGTTAGGGAAGAAGTTCCCCAGGGAGCAGGGGAGGAGGGGCTCGGGGCGTGGCGGGCCCGCTGGCTCGCCGTGAGGCCGCCTCTCAGACGGATTAACTTCAAAAGGAGCCAATGTTTCATTTCACACTTGCTGAGAAAGAGGTTTTAAAAACAATTCATGAATTTTGGGGGGAAGAGAGTTTGTGACATGTGCATGGCTGGGTGACATTGTGAAATAACCATGAGAAAAGGATGTGAGGTCAGCGGTGACGAGGGGCGCTGGGGGCCACTGAGCATGGCCTGGGGGCCACTGTGCAGGGCCTCGGCCGTGGGAAACTTGCTGGGACTTCGGGTCCAGACCTACCCGCTTCCCAGTTCTCGCCTCACCCCTCCTGCTTAGGTCTGAGGGCACTTTCTGCTTATTCCTAAACACTGAAATCACACACCTTTTCACCCAGTCTGAGCAGTGTCCTGGCCTCACAGCCCCCCTTCCAGGCGGCCGGCTGTTGCATTTCTCACCAAGTGAGAGGACCACGTGGGGCTGGGGTTTCCTCTGGCCTCCAGCGCTAGGCTAACTCTCACCTGCCTTTGGAGGAACCAGCCCCACCACCAACTTACTGGCCAGGCTCCGGGGCCAGAGCAGGGGGCTGGCCCTGGGCAGGCCCCTGGGAGTTTCCTTCAAAACATCCCTGGAAAGTGTGATGGATTTTCTGGTTTCATGCGTCTTAACTGGTGATCGGTGCTCACCAAGCAGTCTGTGCGCAGACCATTGGACAACTGAGTGAACCCTCAAACAGGCTCCTTACGGAGCTGTTACCCCCCTTGCCTCCAGCTGCTTCCACCCTCCCCACCCTCTCCCCCTCCTGCAAGTGAGAACTGGCTCCCTGGGGCAGCTCTGTGTCTGATTTTAATATTAATGTGCAATTAAACAGAGCAGCTCCCCAGCTGGCCCCCCCCGGGCGCCTGGCTCCAGGCGGCTGGTTCCTGCAGATCCAGTCAGCAGACGACCCACCCTGGGCCCCCCCGCAGAGCCGCAGGACCCCCACCCGAGTGCGCACCCTCCACGCCCTGGGTCCTCCGTCTCCTGGTGGGGCCGCGGGCCGCCACCTCGGGGTGAGTTCTCATTTCTACAAGCCAGCCGTGCGCTTCCCATTTGGGACCAGGTGGGACTTCGCACTGAGACAGAAGAAGGGACATCTTTACGTCGTCCCCCAGACGAGCGACGAAGTGGCAGTGGAATATTTCGGGGAACAACGCCTTTGTGCTGTTTTGCAAAGAAAGTGGCTGTTTTGCTTCCTGCAGGCTCCTAGCTAGCCCACGCCTTACTGTTTCTCTCCTTTGGATGAAACTCTTCGGAGGAATTCTCTTTTGCTTTTTGTCCAACTTCCTCTAAAGATCTTTGTCTCTAGCTTTTCTGTACAAAAAGATAATAACTATGTAAAAATGTATTTATATATTATATTTATTTATAAGAACTAAGCTCTAAAGTAACCTGCAAAACGATAAAAGCTATTGTTAAAGTGTCCGTTTTCGAGGTTCTCGGAGCGCTCCAGCAGACTGGCACATTTTAAAATGAGTTCACTCGACAACGCCTGTCCTGTGCCCTCCGCGTGCCGGGCGTGCTGCCTGGACTCCGGGCGGCAGACGGGTCTCGGAGGAGCGCCCTCCCCCGCCCACACCTGGGGGGCAGCCGGGTGAGCACAGGGCGCAGTGCGGCTCTGAGGGTCCCAGCCGGGCCAGCGGGCCGGCGTGGTCTGAAGTGCACGTGGAGTTGGTGGGTTAGGTAGGGTTAGGTCAGGGTTCGGGGCAGGTGGGCTTGGTGATGGGAGGTGGGGCTGGGAGGGGGTGGCCGTCCCGGGAGGAGGGAAGAGTGACAATGTGCTAGAAAAAATGGGGAACGTTCTCAAGAGTCTGGCGTAGCTCAGGTGCGGCAGGGGCCCTCACTGCGTGCAGTCTGCAGACAGCCCCCTCTGTGACTTTGGCGACAGAATGTGCAGGGGAGCGAAAGTACTTTAGAAAGTGACAATGACAGGATCAGGTCAAGGAAAGGAGCACAGAACAGTCTCCCAAGGTCGCCTCGTCTCAGTCAAGGACGTGATGGATCAGAGCCCAGGTGCTCAGGAGTCGTGTTGACCTCAGCAGGGACGTGTCAGAAGAGTTCCTTGGGGGGAGGGTGGCCCAACGACTTGATGGGGGGTAAGTGCTGGTGTGATTGGAGGAAAACTGAAAAGCTGTATTTACCCCGGGGCTGGAAAATCCTCCCGACCACAGAGACGTCTTTGGTTTCCACCCAGCAGCAGGGCCACATCGAGGACATGAAGCTGAGGACAGGAGTTTCGGGGACGGAGAACTTGTGTCAGGAGGTGGGGGCTTTGCTGTTGATCGGAGGGGTCCAGCCAGCTGCTGGGAGCACGGGGCAGAACCAGACCCTGGGCAGGTAAAGTTCTCTGGGTTACGGGCTCGGGAGGGAGTTGGGTCACCGCCATGACCCAGGCAGCACCCACGGACCTGCAGACGTGTGTAGGAACTCTGGGGGGGGTGCAGCTCGGGGCTGGGGGCAGCTCCAAGGTTTGGGGAAGACTCTCTCCAGACCTTTGCCAGTGGTACCTGAGTCCAGGGGCACTGCCACCTGCCCACCCTGGTGGCCCTGCTCAGCCCCACCTCTCCTCCGTCCCACCTCGGGACTTTGCCCTCTGTGGGTGCCTCTGAAGTGTCCGCTCTTGTGCTTTTCCTGTGACTCTGCGCTGCCAGGAGTCCCCATATCCTGCTCCAGAGCTGGGACTGGGTTCTCTCGTCTTGGGATATTCAGTGCCCAGTGTGGTGTGAGGCTTGGGGTGGGGTCAGCTCCGTAAACTGAGTGCAGCGGCACAGGAAGTGGGTGGAGCACAGACACAGAGGGTCAAAGTCGGAGGCACCGCTGCAGGCTGCTGACCACACTGGCTGTCGAGGAGGCGCTGCGGGGTGGGGGTGGGGAGCCGGGCCAGGCTCCTGGCAGTCTGGGGGTCATATCATAAAAGGCTTCACTGAGGAGGTGACATTTGAGCTGGGCCTCGAGTGTCTGGTACTTTCTCAGCAGTGGGTGCTCGGTGACCACTAGGAAAGAAACTGCTGACGTGTGTTGAGTGCTTGGTATTTGCGCGGCGCGGTCTTAACCGTGCTCTCTCGCTGGCCCCGTGAGACAGTGCCATCATTATCACGCCTTTGCTGGAGGAAGAGACGCAGCTTAGACGGGTGGGTGACGGCCCCAAGGCCCCAGCCTGCAGGTGGTGGGGCGGACCGGAGCCGCACCTGCCTGATTCCAGACCCCCGGAGGTTAGACCCCGCGCTGCCTGAGCGGAGCGGCAGGATGAGGGCAAACGCGGACGTGCTGGGGATGGTTTGTTTAAGGCGCTGGTTTAAACCCTGAAGTGAAGTCCTGCAAATGTTGTCCCGTGTAGACCTTTGTGTCTGAACCTGCCCCGTGGCCCTGAGGTGGACCCGCAGCCCAAGAACAGGCGCCAGCCCTGGAGCTGATGGACCGAGACAAACCAGAGCCCTCAAAACACTTTGTAGCTTAAACTGTGGGGCCCGAGGCCCGAAAGTGAGTGGCATGGTCCCCTCCCTCCCTGTTTGGAGATCCCGGGGTGTCCAGCCCCTGCCTTCCCTTCTCTGCAGAAGCCAAAGCTGGGGGAAGGGGGTTTCAGGGGATGTGAGGACACATGGAACTCGGGGTCTGTGTAAGGAATGTCTTTCTCCAGTCGGAGTGGTTCGTGCTCAGAGACGCCCTGGGAGAGGCTCTGAAGTACCAACCCCTGACACATCTGGAGAGGACGGGCGGGCAGGTGTGTCCCTGAGCTCGGGGCCCTGTGGGGTGTGTGCTCACGGTCCCAAAGCCGCTGTTGTGGTGGGAATCTGCCCTTTGAAGTCTGCCGGGTGTGGCGTGTCATTAAGTGTCGAGCAGGATGCCTCCCTGCTGCGTGGTCTTTCAGGAGAATCCAGACTTTTCCTTTCCCATTTGAACCACCTCCCCCTGCCCGGTCTACATTCAGATGTCGAGCAGGCCGGTCTCCAAGGTGGGGACGTGAGCAGTGGCGCTGGCTGAGCTGCCCCTGGCCCTCTGCCCCAGCTTCCGCGGGCGCTGACAGGTTGGGAAGCACAAGGCCCCGTCTGGCCGGGGAGCTGTGTCGTCTTGGGGGGCTCCTGGGCCCTGCAGCGAAGACTTCTTCCCTGAGTCTCTCTTTGAAACAAGGGAACATGCAATAGCTTATGATGAAAAAGATCATGAAAAAGAATACACATGTATGTACAACTGAATCACTATGCTGCTCGCCAGAAACTAACCCAGCAGTGTAAACCAATTAGACTTCAGTCTGAAAAACCCCAGACAGAGCACTGCTCAGCCGTGCAGAGGAGTGGACGTCTGACACAAGGTGGAGAGAAAGAACGCGTGCTTTACGGCTCTACTTTCACAAAATCCTGGAAAAGGCAAACTAACGTGCTTCTGCAGGTGATGGGTGAGTCCGCTGTCATGACTGTGGCGGCTTCACAGACACACACACACACACACATACATATATACACGCTTACCATTTCGTAACAGTCTATCAAGTTGCACAGCTCAATTGCATGCCGTTTATTGTTATGCCAATTATTCATCAATAAAGCTGTTTTTAAAAGAGAAAAATGGAAACGTGCTTAGTTTCCCAGAGTTTCTCCACCTGCTTCACACCCAGTGCTGCTCTGGTTACTCTAACGGCGGGGCAGCCGCGAATGGCGGTTTCCTCGTCCCCACTGGATCCCGCTGAGGACGAGGCGCGCCCAGGCCCTGCAGGGGAAATTGGCTTCCAAGCCCTTGAGCCTGGAAAGGTCACTCGTCCCGGGACTGCAGCAGGCTCCAGGGCGTCTTCGATTGCAGGCGCGTGAAGAAACACAGCAGCCTGGCACCAGCCTTTTCTCTTAACAAGACCAAACTTCATGTTTTCAAGCTGAGCCAGAAAAGCAGCTTAGTACTGAAAGGTGGGTGTGGGCCCGAGCTGGGGCATCTGGTCCCCGGGCTGCCGTGACCGGGCTGCCGCCCGCCCCGTCCCAGGAGCCCGGACCTGGCGTCAGTGCCTCCTGGTCGTCCTTGTTTTTGGGAGAGGAGGCATGCCCGCTCAGCAAAGCAGCGCTTCGCCCGGACAGTTTCTGTAGGACCTGGGCGTTCATTCTACAAGTTAGATGCCCCCACACTTTCCCCACTCAAAGCTCAAGTTAATGTCATGGGGGAAACGTTCAATAAAAAACTATGGAAGTTGTAAATAAATAGACATTAGTGAGCCTCTGGGGTGTAGGCAGCTGGAAAACAGCCCATGGGACGCACACACCCGGGTCGTGGGAGTCAGAGGAGGACGCGGGAGCCCCCGCGGGGCCTCCCAGCGGGGGTCCGGGCTGCGTCTGGACCCAGGGCATCATGGGCGCAGGGAGCGGGAGCGGTTTGTAAGGGACCCATGAGGACAGATCTGGTGAGCAGTGAACAAAGATGAGTCCGATTCCAGACCCAGGACTCAGGCTTCCTTCCGTCAGACAACCAGAACCTCTGAGGTTTGCAGCAAGGAAACCACGCGGCAGACCCGGGCCTGGGAAGTGCGTGGTACTGGGCCGTGGATGCATGCATCTGGCGGGAGGAGTGTCTGGGCGAGGGTCGATGGGGACACAACCCAGACAGCCCCTGAGGGGGGATTCAGTAGGAAAGCAGGACCAGGTGCTCCTGGATGTGGACTGAGGGCGACCCCACATCAGCAGAGCATGAGCTGAAGGTCGCAGGTCAGGACCACCCATCTGGGTAGGGTGCGCGGGGGGAGTGGAGGACTGAGTTTGGAGGTGCTGGGGTCGCGATGCTGCTTGGCTGCAGGACTGGGGATCAGAGGCAGGGCCCGGCGGGACAGGTGGGGACTTGGTGGCGGTGACAGGGCGGGGCATTTCCAGGAGAGTCTGGGAATCCGAGGTGGAGCTGGGGCCAAACGGAGGGTCAGGAGCTGGAGGAGGAGGGGGGGGTAGCGAGGGAGGGAGGGAGGCGGGCACGGTACTCTGGGCACCCACTGTGGCCGTGAGGCTGGGGCTTCGCTTCATCCTTCTAGTCCCACGTGAGGATGTCCGTCTGACGTGGGGAGCTCAGGCCTTGAGAGACAGGAGGGCCGGCCTGGTGTGCCGGCATCGTGTGTCTGGGGTGATGGTCTCCAGACCTCAGAGCGCGGGTCATGTCCAGGGCTGGGAGGGCAGCATCCCCGCCAGGGCCTCCGTCCTCCCCGCGGGGCAGGGTTTGCGTTTCTCCCCGAGCCTGGAGAAGGCCTGGGAGATCGCGGGCCAACCGACTTGGGGGATGTGCGCATCTCGACAGTCTGGTCAGCTGGCCACGTGCCAGCCTCTAGCTGATGGACGGGCAGTGAGGGCACAGACGGCAGAAGGGGTGTAGGGCGGGCGGCCCAGGGCGCGGCCGGGCTGAGAGTGCGTGGGAGGTCACCTGCCCTGTCCCTCCTCCCTTCCCTGCGGAGTCCTCCCATCAGGGCCCCAGCCCACTCTGCACTGCCCCCCGCCCCATGGATCCCTCCCACTCCCGGTCCCTTGCCCTGGCCTGGTCAACCACCACCACACCTGCCTGAGCCCTTTGCTGATTGTCTGTGTGTCTGTCTGTGGCGACGCCAGGGCGTGACCCCTGCACAGGCTCGCCTGGCCTCTGCACCCTGCCTCCCGCCCATGGGCTTCTCTTGAGGGGCAGCCCTCCTGAACAACGCAGGGAGCTCGGCTCGGACTCAGATGCCGCCTCCCCAGAGTCAGGTCTGTTAGACTCACAGCCCCCAGGACTTCCGTTTGCCGTCACTTATCACGAACATGGACCGTCTGCTTCATAAATTACTTAATAAACGGCTGCGTGTTATCGGCTCCCCGTCTGCCTCTGCCGCAGAGGCGAGGCGGCTGCACAGAGCGGGTCGCCGGCCTCACTGCGTCTCCGGCCAGGACAGCCCTGCTGAGCCCGAGACAGAACCTAGGAAGCCTTCTAGATTCTGAGCACCACCTCCCAGCACCGCGTCACACATCTGCCGGGCATGGACACCGTTACCCCAACTTGCAAAGTCGGGGAGTCCAGGCCAGACGCCCAGCAAGAGGCAAAGCCCAGCCTGAATCCACGACTTCTGACAGCTTCCAGGGTTCCTCTGTCCTGTCACGGGCTAAGCTGCTGGCAGACATCAGAGCACAGCGACGTGAAAGAAACATTCTCCTAAAAGCTTTCTTACTAATTCCTTAGTTTAAGAAACGTGCTTATTTACGTAAACTCTTCAACCTGAGTTTTAAATGGATGGCTTTCTTGGGGTCCCTCAGTGGCACCGGCCTTCCGGTAACTCCAGTGTCTATGGATTCAGCTCCCAAGGGTTTTCTGTCTGCGGAGACAAGCAGACAGAAAACCTTGTCAGGCAGAGTCTCGGCTCAAAGGCGCCTTCTGCCCAGAAGGCCCAGAGGGCTTCTGCTGACTTGGAGTTGGGACAGGTGAGGTCGCCGGGTGCCAACAAAAACAACCAGGAGTTTACCCGGCAGAGAATAAGGGCTTGGCTCTTTCCCCGGGGAAGTCGTCCCAAATAAAAGCCAGACCGGAGCCAGGAGATCAACTTACAGGTTACAATGCGAGTTTTTAGGTTGTTTTAAGAAAAACCCCTTCTATTGTATCTTAGTACAAAGAACAATATGCCACGAATTTTTTTTTCCCCAGAAAACTCCCCAGGGGGCGTAGAGGGCTGTCTGCCCACGACTGGGTAGACACAGCTAGTCCACGCCGCCTGTGGTCACGCGTTTCAGACAAGGAAACAGGCCTCGTGCTGGGTCTGGAGCCCGGGGGGAGCGCGGACCGCCTCCTCCCTCCGCGTCCTGGGGACACAGGGCCTGGGGCCCGGTTCTTGGACAGTCCCGGGTCCATCTCCTCTTCCTGTCCCCACCCTGCTTCCCTGGCTCGCGTGCTCAGGTCTTCCTGGTGTGGAGACGTCTTCAAACAGTCCCCTGCCTGGGTTTCCAGAATCTCCTGACGTGGTCCATGGAGCCCTAAGCCCTGACTCAAAGCCCCGGCCTTTCTTTGAACAGGGTCCTCTCTCCTCCTTGGCTGGGATCGAACACGTGGCTCCTCTGCATGGAGCGCCCTCGCTGACTGGGCCCCTGCCAAGCACAGCTTTCCAGGCGCAGATCAGGTGCACAACCCGTGCAGTGTAGATTCACACCAGGCATTTTAACAGGCGCGATTCCATGGCGCTCAGTACGCTGCCTAGTGACTAATGGCGCCGGGCATCTTTCACGTGTTGTTGCCGTTCGTGTGTCTTCTTTGGAGAAGCGTCCATTCATGTCCTTTGCCCATTGAAAGCTTTATTGTTTATCTTTTTAATGTTAGATCTCAGAATTTCCTTATATACTTCAGACACTAGACACTTATCAAACATACAATTTGCATAAATATCCTCCCATCCTGTGGGTTGTTCTTTTACTTTCTTAATATGATTCAAAAAATGTTAATTTTGACAGAACGTTTTACCTGCTTTTGTTTTCGGTGGTGGTGCTAGTGTGCTTCGGTATCACATTTAAGGAGTCATTGCCAAATGCAAAGATATACTTGGTTTTTTCTTCTAAGTGTTCTGTGGCTTTAGGTCTTGTATTCGGTCTCCTCCATGCCGCTCAGTCCCTGTATGTGGCGTGAGGTGGGGGTACAAGGCCGCTCCCCTGGATGAGCAGACCCGCCCGTCCCAGCACCACCTGCCGGAGGTGTGGTTCCCCTCCCGCTGCGCGCCCTTGAGCTCTGTTGAAACTCACCTGACCGTAGACGCGTAGGTTTATTTCTGGACTCTCAAGTCTATTCTGTTGATTTGCGTTTCTGTCCTTCTCCAAAACTGAACTCCAGTTGACCTTGAGCAACGTAGGGGTTAGGGACGCCACACGCATGCACAAATGCACACACATACCACACGTGCAGGCACACACGTGCGTGCACACACTCACACTGAATCACACTCTGATGTGCCACCACTTTCCTGTGCTGACGAAACACCTCTCTTTGCACAGGTTGTGGTCAGAGGATTTGGGACGACGACAACCTCTGATGACTGTGTCCTGCGGCGTCCCTGGTTCTGAGCGCTGTCAGCTTGCTGCAGACAAACGGACTTTCCCAGCACAGGGAGGGAGCAAGTGGCCATCTTTAGAAAGATGTGTTGCAACATAGGTCAAGCACCTAGAGTTGCTCAACCGACAGTGGTGTTTTGATGGGCAGACATTTAAAACACGGAGCCAGAATGCAAAGTGATGGAGAAACAAGGTGTCTATGACTCGCCCTGCTGGACCAGAGTTGCACGGGCTTCCCAGCTCTGAACCACCGAAAGCCGCCTCCAACTCTATTTTCTTTTATTTTGGTGAAGCTGACAACCCTCAAGTTAAAATAAATTTATTATTTAAATTTTACTGAGGCATAATTGACACATAATGTAGTGTTAGTTTCAGGCACACTGCGTGAGGATCTGACACTTGTATATACTGTGAAATGACTACAGTAAGTCTAACATTCATCTTCATACGTAGTCACAACATTTTCTCTTGTGATGAGACTTTGAAGAGCTACCCTCTTGGTCACGTTCCAACATGCGGTGCCGTGTTGCTGACCATGGTCACCGTGCTGGGCATTAGATCCCCAGGACTTGTTCACTTTAAGGCTGGAAATTTTGACCATTTCTCCCACCCCAACCCTCGCCTCTGGCCACCCCCCATCTGTTCTCTGTGTCTGTGGATTTGTTTTTTGTTTGTTAAATTCCACATGTAAATGAGATCATACAGTATTTGTGTTTCTCTGACTTATTTCACTTAGCACGATGCCTTCAAGGTCCGTCACAAAGATGTCACAGCGGTAGGATTTCCTCATCTTTTACGGCTGAGTAGCATTCTGTTGAGTGTCCACAGCGTGTCTTCTACCCAGCCGTCAGCTCGTGGGCACTTAGGTTGCCTCCACGTCCTGGCTGTTGTGAACAGTGCTGCCGCGGACTGGGGAGCAAGTGAGTCTTTCTGAGTTAGTGCTTTCGTTTTCTTTGAATAAAGACCCAGGAGCGGGATTGCTATTGTTTCTAAACTTGTTTTGTCAGCGTCTCAAATACACTTGCTTCTCTCTTCAAAGTGTTAAAGCAGGACCGTGCGATTCCTTTCACCCTGGTCTGTGACTTCACCCACACATGCGTGCACACACACACAAGCACGTCCGTGCACACACATGCACACACACCCTCCCGGGGTGGGCGTGGTCCGGGAACGAGTGTTTGGAGCCAGGTGAGCCTTGGTTGAAGTTTGGCCCCGCCCCTCACCTGCCGTGTGACCTCGGTGGTTGTATGGACTTTCTGAGCCTCCGCTTCCTTATCTGTAAAGTGGTGAAAATAGCTGTTTTCGCGGAGTTGCTGTGCGTGCCCATGGAGCAAAGTGCCCGGCTCTAACGGGCTCGTTTCCGTGGGGCAGGGTCACATCCGCCAGCGGCCGGCGGGCCCGGGTGCGGCTCGGAGCGCCGGGGTCGAGGCCTTCCAGCGCCTGTGTGGCGAGGAAGCAAACCTGTGGGGCTCATGTGCTCCCCCCTCCTGTGTCTGCCCGGCTCCCTCCCAGCACGTGGGCTCCCTGAGTGTGCTGCTGGCCGTGTGACCAACCCCGGGGGTGGGAGCGGACCGCCATGGGGAGCGGGGAGGAACCCACCTCCGCGTCTCAGTGATCTGGGGGAAGCAGCACACCTGCTACACCACTAACCCCGACTGCTGGAGGCTGGAGTGTGCGAGTCCGAGCCTGGGCTCCGGGTACCCCACCCGGGGGACTGAAGGGTGGCGGGTGGAAGGTGGGCCTGCAGGGCACCGAGGGGCCTACTCAGGGTCCCCGAGACTGGCATCGGGGAAGAGCAAAGCCGTGGAGGGGCACCCCCTGCCCCCAGCTGCCCCCAGCATGCCTTCAGGTGCCGGGAAGGCTGCTGGTGGTGCTCAGAGCCTTCGGGAACGACCCCAGAGAGTGCCTGACAGGACAGGCCTGAGGTCAGGCCTCTGTGACGCCTTGGCCGGGGTCCAGGCCTGACGGGATTTAATGCTCTGCTTCTGCTCCGAGTTCAAGGGGGCCATTTACCGGGAGCCAGGAGACTCGCCCTCTTTGGGGAAAAAAGCAAGAAAGGAATGTAACTTCCAGGGCAGGCCATCTAGCCCTGTAGGCAGTAATTCAAGGCTGCTTTCTGCGACCTGATCACGGGGCTCGGGCAGGGCCGCCCTGCTCGCGCCCCTGAGAGTGCAGGCCCTCAGCCGGCACGTCCCCCTCGCTAGCTACACGTTAAACGCGAGCACCCTGCTGACACAGAAGCGCTCACGACACAGGCGAGGACGAGGCTCACAGCCGGGGGTGCATCCCAGCAGCTGCGGGGACTGGACCGGGTCATAAGGGACCACCTCCAGAACCACCCCCAGGTTCCCAGACTAGGGCTCTGTGTCCCTGGGCTACTTCCACTTGGGGGCTGTGTTTCATGGTGACGTGGGAGCTTTCTGGACGTGTCCTCTGTGAGCACAGGCCCGCCTCCTGTTGGCGTCCCTCCGGGTGTGGCAGTGCTGGCCTCCAGGGAAGGTGCGCAGTCAGCTCCTGCGTGCCCCCATGTGGGTTTCCAGGGTGGCGGCACCACGTACCCGCCCCTCAGCCGTGCAGACGCCCCGTGCTCGCACGTCCTCATCGGCCCCTGGTTGGTCCGTGCTCCCCCACGTGTGCGGAGACAGCGCAGTGCGGTCCTTGCCCCGCATCTCCGCCTTCCTCTGCATCCTTGTGTCACTTGGGGTCGCCCCTCTTTCCCCGTTTGCGGCTCTGAGGTGCCTGTGGCGGCGGCATGCAGGCATCAGTTTGGATTTTCACAGGTTCTGGCCGTTTGGGCACCTTCTGTGCGGCACCCATTCGAGAGTCTTGCCCCTTTTTCACTGAGCTGCCCGCCTTTTTCTTGTTGATGTGGCCCCGGCGCTGGGACCTCCTCCCCACTTCTCTGTAGCAGGCACACCGCCGGCCAGCATCACTGCCGGGGGGCTTCCTTCTTCCTCGGGGGGATGTGCCCCCGCCACCCGCCACCGGGAAACCCACAGCCTGAAAGTGAGGGGGCTGTGCTGGTCCTGTCCCTTCCAGGGCCTGGTCACCCGCTTGTGACACGCTCTCTCTGTGACATCACCAGTCGCTACGAGTGACAAAGTCCCTCTGACCTGGTGTCAGGTGAGTCTGACATCAGAAGTAGGCCGTCTGTTCGAAGGTGGCTGACTTTGAAACCCTGCGTCTCCGAGGGTCCATGTTCTCTGTATTAAATCGGGAAATATAATGGCACACTTTGAGACTCTTTGTGAGATAAAGTCATGTTATCAAAATCTTGGGGCACTCATATATTTAAGTATTTTTTATGGCAAATTTTGGACAAAGATAGACAGAATATAATTCCTCAAACAGTTAAGAATTTACCATCTGACCCAGCAATTCCACTTTTAGGTCTATACCCAAGAGACTTGAAAACGTGTGTCCAGGCAAGACGTGGTACACAAAGCCACAGCAGCGTTATTCATAACAGCCCAAGAGTGGAGACACCCAGGCCCACCCGCAGATGAACGGACACACAGAAGGTGGTTGACCAGACCACGGAGAGTCCAGCCGCGAAAAGGAACGAGGCTCTGATCCGTGCGAGAGCGTGGATGAACCTTGGAGACATTACGCTGGGTGCAAGGAGCCGGACACAACGGGACAATTACGTGTGATTCTCTATGAAATCTCCAGAGCAGACAGATCCGTAGAGACAGAACGTAGATGAGTGTCTGCCAGGGCGTCTCCTTTTCGGGTGATGGAAAACGTCCTGCAATCAATAGCAGTGATGGTTGTGCAACGTGGTGAACATAATAAAAAGCACTGAATTGTATACCTTAGAACAGTGAATTCCTGTAATCAGAAATTCATCTCAGCAGGATAACTTTTAGAGGAGAAGCCCGTGGGACCTTCCCTTGCCCGCTGACCTAGTTTTCTCCCAGGGGGTGACCTGTCTAAAACCTCCGTTTTCACGCCTTCCTGCCCGCTCCAGTTCCTCCCGTCTGCATTGACTTGAGGTCAAACCCAGAATTTACATCTGTTCATAGTAACAGTTTCAGTGAGTATCAGAGACAAGGCCTCTTAAAACCACGTCCACAGTGTGTGCGTGCATGGCGTCAGCAAGCCCGGAGGAGAGGCCCCACCAGAACCAACCTGCTGGCGTCGTGATCTCGGACGTCCGGCCTCCAGACGGAAATAAACGTCTGTGGTTTAAGCCCTCCAGTCTGTGGAGTTTCCTCACAGCAGCCCGAGCTGACTCCTGCCCACTTTCTGTGCTTGAACCCTCACGACCTGAAGCAGGCTCCACCACGATTCCACCCAGCAGGCGAGGCGCGGGAGCTTGGGCTCTGCAGCCACTCACCCAGCTCAGGTGGCAGCCGAGCGGGAGGACCAGGTCTGAGCCGGGCGGCTCCTGCTGCAGGTCTGCTCCTCCTGGCACTGGCATCCTGTGACGCCCACGGCCTTCCTCCCCGACCGGCCACATCCTGCCTTCGACAGCCACTTCAAGTCCTAGCTTCTCCAGGAAGGCCTCTCCCACCCAACGGGCTCACAGTCACCTCTTTGGGCTCCCGAGGCAGCGTCCCCGCCCCGGGAGTGCCCAGCCGCACGATGTCTGCACCGTTAAGCATATTTTCACCTGAGCTGGTCTCGTCTCCCAACTCACGCTCCACTTATTTAACGACAGGGCTTACGTCTTGGATGCTGCTGTGTGTCCTGTAAAACCAGCTTGGCGCTTTGCATGCAGCATGCATTCAAGAAATACTTGTCAGTGCAGACAAAATGGGGTGGTATAAAGGGACGCGACCCAAATAAACGTGGGTGAGAAGCTATTCCAAGTCCTAGGTCCAGGTGGGTGCATGCAGCATCACAAGGCCAGCTACAGGTGTGGGGTGGGGGGCCCCTCTCCACAGCAGGGTGGAAAGGGCACCCTGCAAGCCCAAACAAGCCTCAGACTCTTACTGCTGAGCCTCTGGCCTCCGAGGCCACAAGGGTCAGAGGGGACTGACTTTCCTGTTCAATCGTCCGGAGACTGAAGACATTTGTGCTGAATTTGAAACATGAAAATTCAAAAGGAAACCATGAAGGACTATTGACTATGAACCAGGGGAGAGTTGAGCCAGCCCAAACCCGCCCTGTTTCAGCCAGCATTAGTGTGCCTCACACTAAGAAAAACATTCAGTTTCTCTAGGGGTGGGGTGTGGTTCATAAAAGGGAATAACACTGTTCTGGAAACAGTTTCAGTACATTCATCTTGTAAAAATGTATTTTGCTGCAATCCTTAAGAATATATGAAATCAATGTGTGTAGCACAACTCCTCTCCAGGTTTTACAGGTTCCTCCAAATTCAGTTGGAGAATCTCAGATTTTCTGTCTGGAAGCCACCCTGTAACCGGTCAGTCCTGGAGGCCTGCCTGTAGGAGGCGAAAGTGGGAAAAGAGCCTTGGCTTCTCTGATTCCAGCCAAGCAGTGCCAGCTCCTCGGCCTCTGCCCGTTCCCACTTGACCCCCTCTCTTTCCCCAGGACCCCCGTGATTGCCTTTCCTGGCCTCCGGCTACAGAGACCTGGGCCTTATTTGGTGGGGTCTTGGTTGGCGACCTCAGTCATCACTTCCACCTCATTTGCCCTTTACGGCTGGAGCAGGATGGACTGTGTGACCAGAGTGACATGGATCAGAGTCCCAGCAAACAGTTCCCATCCCCAGTGGTGAAGACGGCAGGTGCTTTCCCAGGTCTTCGCTGCCATCTCCTCACCTGGGTGAGGGGTCACCCAGGGGATCTGCCGAGCTGTGTGGATGCAAGGAGGGTGCAGATGCACTTGGTGCCTTTGTGGTGGTCGAAGCCATCTTTCCTCGGCTTTGTGGGGTGAGAAGCCCAGGGATGGGTGGTGAATCTGCCCGGGACCTAAGCGTCTCCTAAGGGGAAGACCGAGACCCCGGGAGGAGGCCCTCTGAGGGACCCTCACAGGCTGCCTTTCGGAAAGTGCGCATACGTGTTGTTCACTTCACTGAGCTGACCTGGTCTAATACAACCTTAGAACGGTAAACGCTATGTGATGATGCTTCAGTTAGGCTTTCATCTTGAGCTCAAAAGCCCTGCAGTGCACGCAGCCCAGAGGGGACAGTGCCTGTGGGCGCATTTCTTTCTGGGAGGTGGCCTCCTGCTCACGAGGAAGTCAGTCCTGGGAAAACACAGCCAAGCTCCGGATCCCCTGCTCCCGAGACTGTCCGGAGCCACTGCCCAAATCCAGGCTCCGCAAACCAAACTTGGGCTTCAGAGCCGAAAGAAAGGCAAGTTCACAGTGGGGTGTTCTCTAACCCGAGCTCCACAGGCAATTACTTGGCTCTGAAAGATTTTCTCAAAGAAGGTGGAACAGGTCATCTTGACAGGATGAGCACAGACCAGAGGTAGATCAGCTGGACCACTGTCTCCCGCCAGATGGAAAATAAACTCAAAGCAGGTTAAAGACTTAAATGCGAGACCTGAAACCATAAGACTCCTAGAAGCAAACACAGGCAGTCAACTCCGACAGCAGGCCTAGTAATATTTGTTGGACACATCTCTTCAGGCAAGAACAACAAAATCAAAAACAGACAAACGAGACCACATCAAACAATAAAACAGACAGAACAAAATCAAAATCAAACAGAACAAACACATGGGACTACATCAAGCAGTGTCTGCACACCACCACCACCAAGATGAAAAGACAGCCTGCTGAGGGGGGAAGATGTTCGCAAACAATGTGTGTGATAAGGGGCTGGTGCCTAAAGTGTACAAAAAAGTCACGCAGCTCAATGTCAGCAACCAAACAAGCTGACTGGAAAATGGGCAGAGGACCTGAAAGGGCATCGTTCCAAAGGAGACATACAAGTGGCCACCAAACACATGAAAAGATGCTCAGCGCCGCTAGTCACCAGGGAAATGCAAGTCAACCATGAGATGTCCCCTCATCCCCGTCAGAATGACTGTCATCAAAGGGACAACAAATACAAGTGTTGGCGGGGATGTGGAGAGAAGGGAACCCTCGTGCCCTGTTGGCGGGAATGGAAACTGGTGCCGCCGCTGTGGAGACCAGTATGGAGGTTCCTCAGAAAACTAAAACTGGAACTACCGGAGGGCGCAGCAATCCCAGTTCTGGGTATGTTTCTGAAGAAAACGACATTAATTCGAAAAGATACGAGTACCCCATGTTCACTGCAGCATTACTTACAATCCCAAGCGACGGAAGCAGCCTGAGTGCCCACAAACAGATGACTGGACAAAGAAGAGGTGGCGTGTAAGTGCCACGGCAAACGACTTAGCCGTAAACCCCCAAATCTTGCCATTTGCAACAGCACAGGCGGGCTGGAGGGTGTCACGCCAAGTGGAATAAGGCCGACAGCGAAGGACAGCACCGTAACCCCCCGCGGGGGGTCTAAGCAGCACCGGCCCAGAGAGCCTCAGCCCCAGAGGACAGGCAGGTGGCCGTCCGGGGGAGGGGGCGCGGGGCGGGTCCGAGCTCCCAGCTACCAAACACGCGAGGCGTGGGAATGCGAGGCGCTGCGGGCAATACCGCTGTAGCAGCTTCGTGCGGTGACGGAGGGTAACTGGACTTACTGTGTGACTCTTTCTTGTTGCCGCTATGTTGTGCACCTGAAACTGGTACCATAATACCTGTCAAGTGTAACTTAAAACAAACAAAACAGCAAAACGGAGCTGACCCGTGCGGGGGCGGGCGGCAGGCACAGACCCCGGTCCAGCGGGACCCGGATCCTCTCCCGGCCGGGTCAGCGCCTCCGCACCTGTGCTTGTCATCCTCACACCAGGTGACAACTGCACGGTTCGGGGGAGGGGTCAGCGGAACCCAATGCAAACACAGTCACAACAATCCCTGTGGACTTCCTCGCGTCTCAACACCTGAAGTAAATCTAAATTTCCCAGCACATCCTCGTGGAAGCCCTCATCTTCAAGGCTCCGCTCCAGCTGCGGCTGGGGAGCAGCCGCCTTTCCGGAGGCGAATTCGAGCAGGAAGCTCTGTTTTGCCAAGCGCGCTCCCCGCTGCTGTCTCTCCCCTGCGGAGCTCCTGGGCCGACAAGCAGCGCTCGCTACCGCAGGCGGACGGGGGCCGTCCACGCACGCTGAGCAAGTGAGGTTCATTCGGTCCTCAGTGCCAGTTAAAGGCTCCTGCCCGGCGGCTGGCATCTTCCAAGTGGCCCCGGGGTTCCTCTCTCCGACGCATGGGGCTCAGGTGGGCCCCGGTGAGAGCCAGCGGGACGCCCACGTGGTGAGGGCCTGGAGCCACGCGGGGAGCGCTGGTCAGCTCCTTCCGCCCCGGGGAGCGGCTCGCACGCACGCCAAGCGTCTTTCCACGGGGGAACTGAGGAGGGGGCGGACGGGTCCAGAAACTGGAGACTTTACAGATAGTGTCTGGGGGGAGGAATTCATTTTTCCAATTGCTGTTCTCCCCACCCCCAATCCACATTGGTTTCAATGCCAGGATAGTTGAGGAAACAAGTGAGTTTATGTAACCGAGTCCTCTAGACAGTGGCTTCTGTGGAGAAGGGTTAAGCCCCACTTTCTCCCTTGACCTGCAGGTGGGGCCTCCTCAGCCACCCCTGGAAACCAGTCAGCTTCACAGGCGTGTGGACTTGGCTAAAATCCGGAAAAGCAGAATCTTTGAAATGCTGACTGTATTTACTAGAGCAAATCAGAACTGTACACCCTGTGGTTAATAATATCCTGACGTATCCAGAATTTACCATCAGTTTCCGGTAACTTGGCACACCAGTGAGTGTCACTTCTGTGTGGGAACTGCGGTGAGCTCTCACCGATGAAGAACTGCTTCGTGTTTGAGGGCCTGGGTCATAGACACAATACCACTAAATACCGGTGAAGTCTTGGCTGAATTAGACTGCAAACACTTAACCACAAAGACGGACTTGCATTAGGAACGCTGGCAGTACTTGCGTGGTGTTTAAAGGAAACCGGAACCTCTTTCTTCCAAAGCTAATAATGGGTTTCAGTTCCACAAGCTTACCTTATTGTCTACAATACATTTTATTTAACAAGTGACAGCAGTCTGTACACAATTGCCTACTTCATCTGTCTCATGAGCCACTAAATTCGCAGTTTGAGTTTTTAATCTTAGCTTTTAGTGCTTAAAATTCAGCATGGCCCTTACACATATACAGTATTACTTGGATCAGTAATCTCTCATGCACTCAGAACATGAAAGAACAGGGAAGAAGTCAGCCGGAAAATGCTCCTGAGATTCTAATACCGGTCCCTTGGCTTTCAAGTCAAGTTAAATCATCCCCTGCAGCGGCTGACGTCTTACTGAGGAAGCTGCGCTCCCAGCAGGTTTCCTGACGCCCAGTCCCCCTTGCACCGCCTGTCGCTGGTCCCTCTTCAGCCTGGTCCACACCCCCTCCCTGGAACCTGCATTTCAGGGACAGCAGGGTCTGTGAACTCCTCCCCCTCCCCCGCGACCAGGCACCCAGCACACGCGGTCGCCACTTAGGGCGACCGGCAGGGAACAGGGGCCCTTGGGCGGTTCCTTCAGTCAAGGGTTCCTGTCATGGGATTTGGGGACCACTGGTCGGAATCGCAAAGGGAACTCCTCCCCTAGGCTTACACCGAAGGGCTTTCGGAAGATACGTCCACTCTCGGTGTGACCTACCTGGAAGGGACACACCGGGAGATTGTCCAGGTGATAAGTGACTCCCCACCACCTCACACCTGCTTGGGGTGGGGGACGTTTGCGTAGGAAGGTGTGACGAGGCGGGTGGGGGACGTGGGGGATGGAGAGGTCCACGTCCATTTCTCCATGTGCAGTGGGCTCACCTCCCAGCCCCCGACTGACCCTCCAGCCCAGACCAGGACACAGATGACCAGGGCCCAGGCCATTCCCGCCATGTCCCTCCCTTCCCGGCCCATATCCGCCCTTGCTCACCTCCACCTGCCAGCGGCTCGGAGGAGAACTTCCTCCAGACCTGGGTGAGGGGCTGCGAACAAGAGAGAGCATGTGCAAACACACACACATATGCAGATATACACATATGTACACACACACGCACACACTCACACACATACGTATACATACTTCGGCGATACACACACACTCGCACACACGCTCACACGGGGCACCTTTTCTGCTTGGCTGCTGTGACTGCGTGCAGCCACAATGCCCAGGCATTTTATAGGGATTTTGAGAAGATGAAGTTAAGGAGCATGCCGTTCGGTGTGTTTCTGCCTTCTTCCCAAACCACACTGAGACAGATTTCTAAGCCCTGAACTTCAGGCTGGAGCTGCAGGTCCACATCCTCTGTCCCCAGGTCTGAGGACAGTGAGGGACACAGCTCCCCCTCCACTGACTCTGGATGGAGCTGCCCCTCGGCCCGAGGAGCAGAGGTTCTCACTGAACAGGCATCCACAGAGCTGAGTGTGACTCACGGCTTATAGTTGTCTATGCGGTAGGACTGGTACTTACAAGAGTAATTTACTGAAGTGAGATCACGTAACATAAAATTACCGATTTTAGTACAGCCACGGTGCTGTGCAGCCAGCACCTCTGTCCAGTCCTAAACACGCCCTCATCTCAGAAGGAACCCCTGGGGGAGGGTAGCTCAGCGGTACAGCATGTGCTCCGCGTGCACGAGGTCCTGGGCTCAGTCCCCAGCACCTCCACTAACAACAGGAAGGAAACCCCTTACCTGTCAGTTTCTCCCCGTTCTCCCCCCTCAGTCCTCACAACCGTCAAGCTGAGCTCCGTCTCAGACCATGACCTTCCGGTGAATTTATTTATCCTGATACTTCATACAGTTGGAAACATACAACATGTGACCTTTGCATTTATGGATTGAAAGACTTAATTAATATTGTGAAGATGTCATTACTGCCCCATGTGAGCTCTACCAAAATTCCAACAATCTTATTTTGCAGAAATGGGAAAGCTGATCTTCAGGTTTGTGTAGAGTTGCAGTGGGGCCCCAAAGAGCCAAAACAATCTCAAGAAAGACTCACAATTCTCAATTTCAAAAGTTACCACAAAGCTGCAGTAATCAAAACAGTGTGGCACTAGCTTAAGGACAGACCTTTGGACCCATGAGCTAGAACTGAAACCCAGGAGCAAACTGTATGTCTGTGGTAGTTGATTTTCCAGTAAGGATGCCAAGGTCCTCCAACAACAAAAATAGTCTCTTAAACAAACAATGCCATCTTCTCTTCTGACACTGTTCTCACTGGCGTGAATTTCCCTCTGACCACTGCTTCCACTGCATTCTGTAGGTTTTGGGACGTTGTGTCTTCCTTTTCATTTATTTAACTATCTTAACATTCCCTTTGTGACTTTTTCAGTCAGTTAGATGTTTAAGCATGTGTTTAATTTCCATGTATTTGTGAATTTTCCAGTTTTTCTTCTGCTATTGGTTTCTGGCTTCATTCCACTGGATGCAGAGATGATACTTTATATGGTTTCAATCGTTTAAAAATTATTGAGATTTGTTTTGCGGCCTAATGTGTAGTCTATCGTGGAGCGCATCCCCGTGCCCCTGAGGAGAGCGTGTGTCCTCAGCGCTGGGGGGATGACCTGTCGGTGCCCGTTAAGGGCTGGTCAATCGAAGTCTCATTTTGTTTGTACTGCATTGTCGTAGCTTCCTTTAGTTACTTCTCCATGAATTCCTTTAGCTCTTTTGTACTTAAGACGACCGAGTTCAAGTTTTTGTCTGGTCAGTCTGATGTCTGGATCGCCTCAGGGATGGTTTCTATCTGTGTGTTTTTCCTCTGAGTGGGTCTCACATTTTCCTGTTTGTAAACTTTTTTTTGTATGTTGTGATGGTTAATATTACGAGCCAACTTGGCAGAGCTATGTACCAGTCATAGGCACACTTCATTTTACTGCACTGACAGATACTGCATTTTTTACAAACATGGGTTTGTGGCAATCCTGCATCCAGCAAGGCTATCAGTGCTCTTCATTCCACCAGCATTTGCTCACTTCATGTCTCTGTGTCACCTTTTGGTAATTCTCTCAGTATTTCAAAATTTGTCATTTTATTATATTTGTTATGATGCTCTGTGGTTGGTGATCTTTGATGCCACTATTGCAAAACGATTTTGACTTGATGAAGTCTCTGATGATGGTTAGCATTTTTAAACAATAAAGTACTTTTAAATTAAGGTATATACATGTTTAGACAGAATGCTATTGCACACTTAAGAGACTACACTATAGTATAAACACAACTTTTACATGCACTGGGAAATAAAGAAAGTCATGTGACTCACTTGATTGAGATATTCATTTTACTTGGTGGTCTGGAGCTGAGACCGCAATATCTCTAAGGTATGCCTGTATCTGGTCAAACAATAGTCAAGATGTTGATCTTTAAACTGACTAACGTTTAAATCAATCGGCTTTGACTACAGTAGACGACCCTCTATAACCTGGGTGGGCCACATCCAATCAGTTGAAGACACTAAGAGAAAATATTGAGGTTCCCAAAGAGGAAAGAATTCTCCCCCAGGCGGCCTCTGGGCTCGAGCTGTAACATCAGCTCTTCCCTGGGAGGTGGCCTGCTGGCTTTCTCTGCAGGTTCCGGACCTGCCACCCCCACGGCCACGGGAGCCCACACCTTAGACTAAGTGTCCTCTCTTCCTACTCACGCCGTGTGATTTCCTGCTGTCGTGGCCATTGCTGAGGCCTGGGCGTCTGAGTGCTAGGCTGCGGAGACTGGAGGCAGAGCCTCCCTTCCTCTGGGTTTGCTGCTTCTGGAGTCAGAGTCTGAACTCACCGCGCTCAGCGACGTCTCCAAGCCGGTTTTGCAGAGGTGGTATTTGCACTCCTGCGTTGTCTCTAAAGTCTCTTTCCCCTTAGTTTGTGTTCAGTGAGAGTTTTTACAGAGATTTCTGTGAATACCAGGAGCTAAAAATGAAGATCAATATTAATAAAGTAAAAACAGAATCCACCTCCCGGGTCTCTGCAGACTGGCTCTGCACCGTGCCCGTCTGACGTTAGCGGCCGCTTACAGGCCCCTGCCATTCACGTGCTGTGCACACTGGGCCCAGAGATCACCAGAGAGCGTGCTGGGGCCTCTCTGGCCTTTCCTGGGCATGAGTCCTCTTCTGGGCACCATGTCCCCAGGGCACAGGTGTTTTCTTTGTCCTGAGTTCCCTAAGGATCCCCCCCTCAGCCTCTTACGCCTCGATGGTCTGTTGTGTATCTTACCTAGTCTTTACACTGGGGGGCTGCAGGGGTGGGACTGGGGTCCCATCTTGGCCTTAGCTTGGGGGACTGCCTTTCAGGACGTGACCCCACCTCTGGGGGCCCAGAAGACAGAAGGAAGCCCTCCCCTGTGGCCTGCTCCCTTCCAGCTGTTGGCGGGACTGGGCCAGTGGGCTTTGGCCGAGAGGACCATCTGTGGAACCTCAATGGATAAAATGCACTCTAAGTGGGGACATTTGGTTGAGGCCTGATCCCCTCTGCAACCGGGCTGCTTACTTCTGGGGCAAGTCCTGGAGGAACTGCTGAAGTTTTACAGGAGATAAAGACCCACCAACCGAGTCCCAGGTACTTGGTGACCCCGAGGCAAGCCTTAAACTTCTCTGGTTCTGCGTCTAGTGAACAGGGAGGACCCACGCAATTTCCCTCAAGAGTCGTGGCCTCGCAGTTAAATTTCACAGATGCTCTTAGAAACATCTCAGGCTGGGCTCCCCTCGTCTGTCCATGGACTTGTCACACTGAGGTGGGCGTCCCTCCCTGTGGCCTCCGCTCCTGGCGGGCCAGCCTCCCTCCGGTCACCCTTCCCCGACCCTTCCAGTCTCCCCACGGCAGACGTACCCCACACCCCGGAGCACATTGCGTCTGAGGGGTGCTGCCGAATTGCTAAGGAAGGGCCCAGGGGCGGCCGTGCTGCCCTCAGCTCGACAGAGAGAAGCCGGAGCAGGGACTGGGTAGCAGAGCCCGCGGTGAGACGTCGCATCTCCCTGGGTCACAGCAGAACTGGCCGCTGGGTCCACTGCCCGCTCTGCATGGCAGGTTCCAGGACGACCTCGGGGCGGGGATCCTGTCCTGGGCCCACGGTGAGCCCCTCACCTGTGACTCCCCCTGACCAGCCCCCAGACACCACCACCGGAAGCAGTCACCGAGAAAGCGGAGCTCACCAGAGACAAGCACACAACGTGAAGACAGAGACGAGCCGAGTCAGTCCTCACATGTGGAATCTGAAAAACACACAAATGAACTACGTATTATTTACAACTCTTTCGAGTGATTCCTTCAATACGTGTAAGCACACCTGACTGCCCTTCAAGGCTGAATCACCACATTCTATTGATTCTTGCTTTGTGGTTCGCTTTACTCCTTTGATAACCATGTAAGTTTAAAAAGCTAAAGCTCTAAACCGTTCTTAGAGACAATGATCAGTACATATACGTAAACTAAAAAGATGTGCAGGACACTGTGTACGTGTATTTACATGCAATAGATGTACATGTGCAGTCAAATTGTAACAATTCAACCTAATAAAAGGGAAAATGGAAAAAAAAAGGAAAGTGTGAGTTCGGATGAGAGATGCAGGGGTCAGAGGGGGAGGCCCTTCAGAGCCCCCAGGCACCGGCTTCTCCAGGACAGGCCTCCAGCCCCCGAGCCTGCAGCGACGTCGGGGGATGGCCTTGTGGTCCCCCCTGTGCACACCCCCCTCCACCCCAATCAGAACCAAAAGCCAAACAAGAAAAATCAATGACACCAACAGGAAGGACAGAAATCGTCGGGTTCCCCGCTCTCTGCCCTCCCCCCCACGCTTGCTGGGGAAGAGGAGGGTCTGGGTAGACACTTAACTGAAATTGGAGGCCTTGGCTTGGCCAAGCCTTTGGGAGTTCAAGCTGGAGGTTTAACCCCTTCACTGCAGAAAGAGTCCTCCTGTTGCTGAAAGCAGGCCCTGCTCTCACTCCCGCGGGGGCGGGGGGCGCCGGCCCCTCCCTCTGGGCGGCTCCTCCGTCTTCAGCGGCGCAGACAGGGAGGCATCGCCCGTGCGCACAGACGACGGTCTGTTTCTCTCCGCCGGGGCTGATGTGGGGCCAGAGCGCATGGCCCTGGGCCGTGTGGCATTGCGAGAAGGCCTTGGTTGACTCCGGATTTGGAGATATTTGTGGAAAAAGAATCGGTGGCGTGGGCCTGGGAGACCCCGCGCTGTCTGCACCGCCTGAGGCGCCCGCTGTCTGGTTTCTGATTGGGGGAAGGAGCAGGTGGCGGCTTGGACGCTGGAGGGGCTGAAGGGCTCTGGCTTCCACACACGCCCCTCCCCCAGCGAGCAGCACAAATGCTGCGCCCTCAGCGAAGACCACCTTCCCCTCTGCGACCTGGCAGAGCTCCTCAGGGAGCCTGCGTCCCCTCAGGCGCCCAAAGCGCCTGGGCCTCCCCGGGAAGGCAGCTGAGCTCCGAGAAGGGGGAGGCCTGTGAGGTGCGTGCCCACTCGATGACCATGTCCCGCCCGTCCGCCTCCCTCCACGCCGCCCCCAGGGGTGGGTCACAGACAGCACCGGCCCGGTCTTGCCGCTGCCCGGCTGGGACACTTCCTGAGCCCAGCTGGCCTGTCCCCAGCATAGGATGCTCTGCTTAACGAGGTCTGGTGGGTGACTGTCCCCGAAATGGAAACGGCAGCTTGTGGACAGAAAGCGTGAAAACCCAGTCCGGCTGAAGCACAGGAGCTGCCCGTGGCACCAGGCGCAGATGACACGGGCCTGGTGCCGAGCAAACGCGGGGCCCCTGGAGCTGCAAGACCGGGAGCAAAGTCACGTGACTCGGAATCCGATTCACACAAAAAGCTAAAAGCGAGAGGCACTGGCGGTCAGACTTGCTGGCCTCAGAACCCTCTGGAGGGAGCCTCTCTCTCTGGGACAGAAAGGCGACACTCTGGGGTCTGCCGACATCAAAAGAAACCACCAGGTTGCACAGTGTTCTAACCTGCAGCTGGCGCGAGAGGAATTTTGATCACCCCTCCACGGATTGAATCTAATCTGCAACAAATGATTCTTCCATTTAAAGCACACTGTACACTTGAGAGGTCGGGACACCAATTTACCAAGGACGTAATCCAACGCGCGCTGGGCGGTGAATGCAGTGCACAGCCCTGAACGACCAGACGCGGCCCACAGCTCCCACCCACAGGGCCCCAGGGACTCTCTGCTTGGCATCCTCTAACACGGCCACTGGTTTGCAGAGAGCAAACAGCATCAGCAGTCCATGCTTTTGTCACGTGTGGCCCCGGAAAAATGGTGCAGCCGTGTGAGGGGTGAGGACCAGCGCTGCTGCACAGAAGAGAAAACTGAGGTTCCGAGAGTCCCCAGTGACAGAGGCCCAAATCTGCAACCGGATGCCTCCAGGGTCTGCGTTACTTCACAATAAAGACAGTCGCTCCCAGGAAGTTGCTAACTCTCCTGAGAAACGCTTAAGTCTTCCCGACCCATCACTGAGCCCGCAGCTGCGGCGGGCTCTGCTGGGTCGGGCCTGACGCTGCGCGACCTGTGCGAGAAGGCCCACGTAGAGCTGGCCTGAGGTGGTGTCAGGCGCCCCGAGCAGGGCAAGTGGAGTGTAACCCGTCTTGCAAAATGTCCAGAGGTGAGGCCGCGGCACCAGAAAAGCTGGGCTGCACGGCTCCCTGTCGCTGGCTCGTGGAGACTCTCGGCGCCTTTGCCGGATGGATGTGGGATTTCCTGCACTGCCGACGTGACTGGCTGCACTCCTGACCAGCTCTGCAACGATTTGCATCCACCGCAAGGGCTCCCAGAGGGAGGCAGAAATCCTGGTCCCCCGGGTGACTGTGGAGGGACTGGGGACAGGAGGTTAAGTGGCTCTGGTGGCGCCCTTCCTGGCGAGGTGGGGAGATGAATTCGGGGCCGGGCTGTGCTCAGTGGTCTGCCCGCTGGTGCTGCATTTCAGAGAGAAGTTACCATGCCTTCGGTAAAGTCAAGGGACGAGCTGGAACAGTTATTGTCACAACCGCTAACAATGCGACCACTGTGGACGCTGGCACTGCCACGTTCCTGCATGGCCCGCCTGGCATCTCAAAACGCACATTAGGTTTACCCTGCGCCTGTGCGCTGGGAGCTCGGGGCCGGCCTGGTCGGTGCCGTTAGAGACGCCTCGCCGACACCTGGACCCTCGAGCCCTGGGATGTCCGCAGGCGCCTGCTGTTTCCATCCTCACATCAGCAAACATCACAAAGTTCCTTGAGTATCTGGTTAAAATGTGAATTTGATAAAATGTTGCGCTATTGGGGCAATACATCGGCAGAGCAGCAAACAGAAACAGAAATTCTCGTGCAGGGCGCAGGCCATAAGCATCTATATAGCAATTATAGGCTGGGGAGACCCCAGAAGGTTCTTTTCTTCCTCCTTTTTAGTTGAAGGATAGGCCGTTTACAGAGCTGAGCCAGCTTCTGGCGCACAGCGTCATGCGTCAGTCGTCCCCATCCGTATGCAGGCGTGTATTCCCATACATATTCTTTTTCATTCAAGTAGTCATTTGTTACAAGCAAGCCTCACGTGACCTGGAATTTGGGGGTAAGAATAATTGTTACCTTTTTTTTTTCTTTTAAGAACAAACAAACTTACTTAGAAGTTGACCAGCCCGGAGCGACGTGGGCCCTTGAGATGGGCTGCGACCCGCTGGCCCTGCCATCTGACTCTTGCGGCCCTGGGGCCAGGGGCGGCGGCCGCCTGGTGTCTGCCTGTGGCCGACTCCAGACTTGTTGACACTGTCTCAGGTCAGGGGTTGAGGACCCCTGTGCCTCCCCCTGCTCTTCAAACTGTTTTGATTTCGAAACAGGTTCTCTGGTGGGAGGCGGCTTTGCCAGAGGCTCGGGCTGGCTTTTGGAGGACGGTGATGGGGGGGGTTTTAGATCTGCGGCTCTCCTTGGGCTGCGTGTGGATGAAGAAGAGCACACACAGACCCTGCTGCGGAGGACGAAGCTGGCTCGCTGCCTCCCAGGGCCTCACCCCTCAGTCTGGCTGCTTGTTGGCTTCCCACCAACATCTGCATGTGACTTATTATTTCACTGCTGCGTTTTTCCACAAACTCCACCTGAATCGCTGTGCAGGCCAGGTGTTTGCAGCGCAGGGCGGGTTTGTGCTGAGGGCATGTCTCTGCCCACAGGGAGTTTGCGCTCTTGGGAAACTCCTGCTACTGACAATGGCAGGGTCCCCACCACAGGGTCCCCTGGCAGGGGTCTCCCATCACGGGGGCGGGGGTGGCGGAGCCACGCCCATCCTTCACACCCTCACTTTTCCCTCCGGAGGGACACGAGCCGCGTTCCCACTGACCACGGCTGCTGGGACGGGGTTCTGACACACCTGCGTGGTGGGCTAGTGCAGCACGATGTGTGTGGCAGGTGTGGGTGACTTTAATGGACAAATATACGAATTAAAAGCATAGAACGTCAGGCGTATTCTTTGTGAACAAGAGGAATCCAAAGAGAACAAAGCCGGTGCCAACCAGCGTGGGGCTGGGAAGCTGGCTCCCACGGCAACCGTGGGCTTTCGGTGTCGAAGTGCTGGTGATGATGACCAGCAGTTCTTCCTGTTTTAAAAATTGATGTACAGCCAGTTGCACTGTGTCAGTTTCTGGTGCACAGCACAATGTCCCAGCCACGCATATGTATATGCATATATTCGTTTTCATATTCTATTTCATTGAGGTTATTATGAGATACTGAATATGGTTCCCTGTGCTGTGCAGACGAAATCTGCAAATGGTAGCCACTACATATGAAAATAGAAGACCAGCATTTCTGAAGTGAGTTCCATGTGCTCAGCTCATCCAGGAGGGGAGAAGTGGCGACTGCAGGGGGAGAGGAAGCTACCGCCCCCCCGGCCCCCCGAAGGGCCCGCGCCCCAGGAGGCCTGCAGTGTGCAGCTTGCTCCCAGCCCAGTGCATTGGTTCATTTTCCTCCAGGGCCAGCCCTATGGACAGAATGTTCTGTGATGTGCTGTGTGCAGCTCAGGACCAACCTCGGGATGAAGGATACACAGGGACAGAGATGAGGAAGGACTCGGCGGCTCACAGACTCTTGGAGAAGCTTCTGGCCCTGCAGCGGGGTTGGGGGGAGGCTGACAGTGAACAGCAGACAGGCAGGGTGATGGCCTCAGCCAGAGGGGCCATGAGGAGTCCCTGGGCCCTTCCACTCCCTTTCAGAGGCACAAGACACCTGAGTTAGAAACACATCCCTGGGCTTTATGACCAGAATGTGATGACACAGAGCTCCTCGGGGAGTTTCAAATTTCGAAAGAAAGGAGCAATAAAGCAGTCTGCCTGCCCGCCCGATGCAGTGAAATCACGCAGATCAAAGGACCCGGCCGCCTCCGCCTCAGCACAGAAATCCCAAACCAGCAGAAAGGCAGGGTCCCTGTCCACGCCCCAAATCCGCGAACACAGCCCCCGAGCCCCCGGCACCCAGCGAGGCAGGCCTGCAGCCCACCTGCCTCCATCTTCGCAGGCTCAGCCTCCCACTGGCCTCTGAACTCTGATCGCCAGCTCCCACCCGGACACGGGGTTCTGTCAGGGGGTTCCTGATCCCAGCAGCTGGTAATGTCGTCCTCAAGGAGAAAGTTTCCGCAGGAAGAGAGCCTGCCCTCAGTAGAAACGTCTGTCTCTTCCAGGTTTCCAGGACAGCAGATTGCTCTAAACCATCACAAAGGACTTTAATTGCTTCTAGTGAACACTTTTGAACGTAGGCTTTCAGACTGGCAGTGTGGTTTGAGAAGGAAGGATGCCAGAAAAGCCTTTACCTTTTCTGACTTAATTTATTCCTCTCCTCTTGTCCCCTTAAAACTGTTATAGCTTTATTCCTAGTAAACCAATGGCTTTTTTTTACTGTAATATTTTTAGATCAAAAGTCAACGTTCAATTGGATTGTTTGTTGGTTTTTTTTTTTTTAATGTATTAAGCTGTCTGAGCTGTTTGTGTATTTTGGAAACTAACCCTTTGTGGGTCATGTGGCTTGCAAATATTTTCTCCCAGTCCGTAGGTTGTCTTTTCGTTTTGTTTATGGTTTCCTTTGCTGTGCAAAAGCTTTTAAGTTCAATTATGTCTCGTTTGTTTATTTTTGCTTTTATTTCCATTACTCTAGGAGGCGAATCCAAAATGGGCAGAGACCTAAGTAGACATTTCTCCAAAGAAGACATCCAGATGGCCAACAGGTATATGAAAATATGTTCAACCTCACTCATTATTAGAGAAAATCAAGTCAAAACCACAATGAGGTGTCACCTCTCACTGGTCAGAATAGTCAACATTAGAAAGTCTACAAATAAAACATTCTGGAGAGGGTATGGAGAAAAGGCAACACTCCTACACTGCTGGTGGGAATGGAAATTGGTGTAGCCAATGGAGAAGAGTATGGAGGCTTCCTAAACTAAAAATGGACTTACCCTATGATCCAGCAATCCCACTCCTGGGCATGTATCCAGGGGAAACTCTAATTCAAAAAGACATGCACCTCAATATTCATAGCAGCACTATTTACAACAGCCAAGACATGGAAGCAACCTAAGTGTCCATCAACAGATGACTGGATAAAGAATCTGTGGTACATTTATACAATGGAATACTACTCAGCCATGAAAAGAGTAAAATAATGCCATTCGCAGCAACATGGATGGATCTGCAGCTCGTCATACTAAGTGAAGTAAGTCAGAAAGAGAAGAAAAATACCACACGGCATCACTTATATGTGAAATCAAAGAAAGATACAAATGAACTTATTTACAAACCAGAAATAGACTCACAGACACAGAAAACAAACTTCTGGTCACCAGAGGAGAAAGGGGGATGGGGGTAAGGAATATGGGATTAACAGACACAAACTACTGTCTATAAAATAGATAAACAACAAGGACCTACTGTACAGCACGGGAACTATATTCAATATATTACAAGTACTGAATATAGTTGTAATAACCTACAGTGAAGAAGAATCCTAAAAAGAACACATATGCATAACTGAATCACTGTTCTGTGCGCCAGAAACTAGCACGACTTTGTAGAGCAACTAGACTTCAATTTAAAAAAAGGCTAAAAATGTCAGTGTTCTATGGGAGGAAGTTCTTGATACATTTATGAAGTGCAGAACTTATTTTAAAATAGTTTCATTATCCAATGCCTCATCCATAAATCTGTACCTGCTTCAGCATCTGAGTATCAGCAACACAGAAATGTCTGCTGTGCGCTGTCTGGGTTGTGAGAGCAGGGACCCCCCACCCCCACCCAGTCCCTTTCTGCTGCTCTTCTTTGCTTAACTGTACTTTCTAAACTTTTCACGATGGTTGTAATTATTCGGTAATCATAAAAAAATTAAAGCAAAATTGTTTACTCTGAACTGGGAAGAATGAAAATCAAAAGATACAGGAAAGTCTGCCTTTGAATGAGAAGCACTTTTTTTTTTATCATGCATCTTCTTTCATTTCCCTTGATCATCTTAGCATTTCATAATGACCCACTAGCAAAGTTCCTGCTTCCTCTGCCCACGACCTCCGTTCTGCTGGCCTCGAGGTCTTCATTCCAAAAGGAGGGAGGCTTCCGCCGGGGACACAGCCCTGGTTCTGCAGAACGGGGAGCTGCGGCTGCCGCCAGGCACTGTGAACCCCTCTTACCTCTGAATCGACAGCAGAGAAGCGGGTTCCTGAGCTGCCTGCGGTGAGAAACCTTGACCGTCAAAGGGAAACCGGATGACAGCTCCACCACGGGGGCTCCCCGAGGGTGTCTCTCATGTCCCAGGCGCTGTAATTGAAGTCAGTGAGAATCACAACCACCCAGTCCAGGCAGGACTGCTCAACGGTGGGCCCGCCCGGCGGTGAAGGAGCAGGGCCAGCTCGGGCGCTTGCTGAAGGCCCAGGGCGTTCGGGCAGGTGGGGGAAGGAGGTTATAAATGCAGCCTCGACCTGGTGACCAGGTAGAAACGCGAGGCCTGTCGGGTCACCCTCCTTCTGCTGTGCATGTTTGTGCATAAAATCTATCAAATAAGTCTGTCTTATGTTTAACATAAAACCTGTATTTGAAATAAAATCTCTATTTCACGGACAAATAAATCTATGACAGACCTTTGTTTTCTTCCCTCTCTCAGTCACTGATTACACACATGATGTATTAATCTTACGTCGTGGAATTTTAAGTCTCGGGCCATCACAAGAAGAGAGACACCGCCCAAGGGCCGGGCGCCCTCCCCTGGGGAAAACGCTGCTGCGTCTTTGGTTGTGGGGAGGACAGCGGCCTTGTGCCGGGGGTCATGATCTTGTTCTTATCTTTGAAGACGAAGTTTGGTGTAAGGAGAGGCGTCCTGGTGCCAAGTCGACAAGGGACGGGCTGTGATGGTTGATGTCATGTGTCACGGTGGGGTGGATCGGGGTGAGGGTAAGCTAAATTCACAGCGTCTGAGTAAGCAGATCTCCTCCACGGTGTGGGTGGGCCTCATCCATCGACTGAATGCCTGAACATAACTAAGAGACCAGCCTCCCTGAGCAAGCGGGCTGCCTCTCGCAGGCCATCTACACACTGGGGCTGTACCGTCGGCTGTCTTACGCCATCGGGCGTCTGCATGGCCTTCGGTGCCCCTGGGCCTCCACCTGATGGCCCCACTGCAGATCCTGGACGGGCCGGCACCATGACACATGAGCCAGCGCCTCCTAACATGCCTCTCCTCCTCTCTCTCCTGTGCGTAGACATGTACACGTGTGTATGTGCACACACACAGCCCTTACGTGTCATCGTGTATCTCCCTGGGGTCTGTTCCCTGGAGACCCCTGGCCAGCACGCCACCCACCCTGCTTCCAAGCCAGGCGGATTCATGTCTGTGCAGTCAGTGACTAAGAAACGAGCTTCAGTCCTTTTTGGAACAGTGGTTTTCAGTGCTTGCCCTTGCTCTCACACTCAGCTCCAGTATCTTCCAGGCATGCTGGGCGTCCTGGGGAGACGCCTCGGGTGGAGGGTCACGGTGGGAGGGGGCGCGGGAGGGACAGGAAACACCCTCCTACTCAGGGAGGGTCCCCAGAGCAGGGCAGGGACCTTTGGGCGGGTCTCCTCCGGGATGCACAGGGAGTGCCGTCCTGTCTGACTGTTAATGGCAGAGCACCCCTTGTGATGTGAGTTCTGAAGGTGAAATGAATGACCGTCCATGGTGGAGACTTCAAGCCTGGGGGCAGGAGCTCATAGCAGGGCAAAGGGCTCAGTGACTAAGACATCGGGTAACGGTTCTCAGCCTCCAGCGGCCCGCGGGCCTCCCTGGACCGGAGCGCTGCCCTCCCCCCGCCCCGGCCCCCCTCCACCCCGTGTGCAAGGCGGGGCATGAGCAGTGAAACGGCCTCTCCATCTTGGATAAAGGCCTGCGCAGCCCACCCGAAGGACCAAAATGGGAAAACAAAAATGACTCGAGCTGATGCTGCAGTCAGGATGACAAAGCAGGGGTGTGAGATGATGTTATGAGTTAAAATAGTTCAGGCTTCAATGCACGTGCTCTTTGGTTCTGTGATGTCCTTTGGCGCCAGCAGGTGCACGGACCGACCCTCAGACTGAAGGCAAGTCCGCCCTAGAGGCTGGGAGATGACGTCATCTTCAGAACACACTTTTAAATGCTGAATGCCAAACCAAACCGGTTGCAGTCGGCTGTTGCCAGGCACAAGCCCGCTCCCCGCCCTGGGGTGGGCCCCGCTGCTCCTCACCACCAGCCTGTGCGTTGCTTCTGGCATTAACCCCACTTCCAAGGATGGCGTCAAGAAAGGGTGGGTCTGCCCAGGTCCCACGGTTAGCTGCAGCAGGGACGAGCTCACAGCCCCCTAAAATCTACAGCTGCTTCCCCCCCGACTTCGCTGCAGACCCAGAGATTAAACAGAAACAGGAGGAGCGCAGCCTGAGGACAGATCTTACTTTATGTAATCATTTCTCTAAAATATCTCTGCCCCCAACACACAGTTATTACGGGCTTGTGCTTTGTGAGTAACACGGAGCTCGTTTTGGATTCCTGCATTAATCAGGGTTTCCCAGAGAAACCTGGAGGTTTGCAGGACAGACACAGAGAGAGATCAGAGGAGACTCGCTCTAGGAACTGGTTCCTGGGCTACGGAAGCTGAGAAGTCCTGTGACCTGCTGTCTGCATCCTGGAGCCCCCGGGAGAGCTTGGGGGGCCTGAGAAGCAGGGGCGGGATGGGGGTGGGGGCGTGTTTGGTCTGAGTTTAAAAAGTTGAGAGTCAGGAGCAGTGACATCTGGGCTGGGAGAGGATGGGTGTCCCAGCTCAAGCAGGGAGACAGCTCACCCTCCTCCGCCTTTGTGTTCCGTCCAGGCCTCGGCGGATTGGGTGATGGACACCCGCTTTGGAGACGGACATTGTCCTGACCCCGTCCACTGACTCAAGTGCCGGCCTCCTCTGAAAATACCCTCAGACACTCCCAGACGTCTTACCAGCCACCTGGACGTCCTCAGGTCGAAGTTCCACATTGGTGCTTTTTAACGTTCCATATGGATGATTTTTAAAAACCTAAAATATGGTTTTCACCTGAGCAGTCCTAAAAGTACAACCAACAGGTGTGTTAAGAGCACTTCCCTCCTGCAGGCCTGCCCTGGGGCGCGGCACCACCCGCAGGTGTCGGCCGGGGGCGGGACGCCTTCCCCGTGCTGATGCGGCCTTTAGACAAGTGCCCTCCTTGGCCCCGGTCCCTTGGCCCCGGTCCCTGGGCCCCGTGAGGTTTGGACCCAGTCTCTAAGTTCCCACGTAGCTCGACCAGGTTAGACTCGAATTCTCACGCGTGATTTGACACACTTAAAATTCCTCCTCTCTCCCAAACAAGCCCGGTCCTCAGCAACGTCTTGTCACTGCGTCCCACTTGGTCTGGTGTTCTGATAGCTCATATTTTCCCCCCAGACTCTCTTTTGCCCCAAAACAGGCTTGTCCAACAGCATCTGATGCTGCTCCCTCCACTGACTCTGATTAGATCAGGCAAGATCCTTTTTATTTTTTCAATGGAGATACTGGGGATTGAGCCCAGGACCTTGTGCATGCTAAGCACACGCTTCACCACTGAGCTGTATCCACCTCCCCCGGACTTACAGAACTTTTGTTTTAATGGAGAGGTGAGATCCTTTGATCCAAGGTGTCCACCTTCAGGCACCTGATCCCAGGACCAAGCAGGTTCTCTCAGGAACTTCGGTCCCAGGCAGCACAGGCAGGCTGCGAGTCGGTGGTTGGCGCAGGTGTCAGGTCACGTGCGATGGGGTGACAGTGCTGTCATGGATGGAGCAGGAAATCGGAGAGAACCATGGGGGGCCCTGCAGCTGGTGGGAGGCAGCCTCAGTTCCCCGGCCCCAGGCCCTGGGGCTGCTGGTGCTTCGACCCCTGGGTCTCCACTGCCTGTGTGGGGGCGCATCACCTCTCTGCAGAGCCCCTCCCCGCCTCACTGTCCTGAGAGGACGCCCACCCTCCCAGAGCTCGGCCTCCTCCCTTCTCAGCTCCCAGAGGGACCAGATGGACTCAGCTGATGCGTCTGCACAAGAGAGAGCCTGCGGAAGCAGCACAGGACGGAGGACGGAGAAGCACTGAGACCTTGTTTAAAAACTACCGGCTCTCAGAACAAAGCGTTTTCAAACAGGAAGTTAACTTATTATTATAATATGATATGATACCATAAATTTAGCCCTTGGCCTTTCCTTCCTAGGCAAGACTAGATTTAAATAAATTATCCAAAAATTGTGAGTCTTTTCTTGAGCTTAAAACATTTCAACTTTAAAAAAAAAAAAACAGACTTTACTTTTGAAAAGTCTCCTTTTCCATGTTCTTCAAAGAAATCCACTCGCAAAGAAGCATCCCGTTCCGGCCGCACTCGGACGTTGGCTGAGTCGACTTCAAGACGGCGCGTGCGCTTCTGCCCCGGGTCCTGGAGAGTCTGGAGGACGGGGTCTTGCTGAATAAACTCCACATGAAAAAGACTAATTGGTCCCCGCATGGAGGCCTGTGGCTCTTGACTTTTAAAATATTTACTGAACACAAACACTTGCAGGCGCATGAAAAGGCTTCTCCCGATTCCTCTTGACCTTCCGTGACCTCCCCCGAGGAGCACGCTGCTTTCTGCCCTGGGGATGATTAAAACCGGAGAGGCCTTTATTTATTCTTCAGGAGTCCCTAAGAATTCACAGAAGTTTTAAAAATTAACCAGGACCCAGGCCGGCAGCGCCCGCCCTGCCAAGCCCCCTCTGCGTCCTGGGCCGCGAGGGCCACACAGCACAGTCACGGCTTCCGGACCCACCACGCGGGGCCAAACCCACCTTCCACGTCAGTGGCTAAGGCCCCCTAACGTCCCGTAGCCCTCGGCGGGGTCTTCCCTGTACTCGGTCTTTCCCACCAAGGGACAAAGTGCCACCAGGGTCTTCACAAGCCTCCCCCACGGACGGTGTTTGGGGAACGCGGTGCCCACGCCTGGATTTCCAGTCTGTCTAAGGCGTTAGGCTGTCCTAAGGGGTTATTGTAACTGAAGCCAAAATACGTCACTGTCGTCGTTGGAAAGAAAGCCTAGCTCAGTCTCGTTGTTTTGCGTCTCTCCTTCCGACTCTGGCGTCTGTTTAGCTTCAGAGGGTAAACATCCTCCCTTCTCCTCTCCCCTCTCAGGACAGAGCTCTCTCCTCTGCGGCCGCAGCTGCAGCGCCCAGAGGGGCTGACGGCGTCTGGGCCGGGGCGCGGGGGTGGCCAGCGCCACCCTCTGAGCACAGCGGGGTGATGTAAAACCCATCTCTTTGTCCAGTAACAAAGAGACCTTAGACACGTCTCCCCTCATCGGCGCCCCGCTTTAGCAACGGTTTTGACCCCTCCCTGTCCCTGCCCAACGCTTCCCCTTGGATGTCGTCACACTTGGATGCAGATTTGCAGCCCACCTCCCTCGGATTGTCCAGGTGTGTGTGTTTCTTTAAGTTCCTTGGATCTGCAATTTCAGACTCGTGAAACAGTCCATGCTTCCTTGACTGTGTGTCCAGCACTGGATTTTGAGTCTATAGAGAAGCCAAACGCACTTTGTTAAGAAAAGACGCAGGGTTCCCTAAAATAGCCAAAGTCAGAACATGAGAATTTTAAAGAAAAATATCTATTCTCCAAAATTCCTACTACCTGCATTCAGTCACCCAGGCTCTTGGGGTCATGCTGCTATGGTTCTCCCGGGGCTCCCGCAGGGACGGGGCCTCCGGCATCTGAAGACCCCCTACCCTCGGCTCTTCCTCTCTCCCACTCGCCAGTGTTTTGAATAAAGATGTCCTGTTGAGAGTCACTTGAGACCAGCACGTCCACAGCCCGGAGAGCGCACCAACCCGGAGTCCAGAGGACTGGATTCAGGTAAAAGTGCCCGGCGCAGCTGCCCTTTGATCTCCACCAGGGCCCAGTGCTGGCCCCGGAAGCCACAGCAGGGGCTGCAGCGCCACTGTGTGCGGAGCAGAATGGGACGCTGGGCCCCCCACACGGAAGAGCTTGGTTTTCAGTCTGCCCCATAATTTCCCTGTTCTGCTGTGTGGAGAAATCACGCTGGCAGACGGGGCGGCGCTGGAACCAGCATGTGCTTTCTTATTAGGATATTGTGACTGTTCTCTACTCTCCTCCCCAGGCTTCCTCAAAAAATGTAAATGCCTCTTTACTGAAACGAACCAAGGCACAGGGAAGCCTTGGAGAGGAGCCGGAGAGAGGTTTTCTGTGGCCTGGGCGTCTGATCCCAGCACGGGGGGTGGTCCCTGATGCGGGGACACTGGCAGGAACACGGGATGGGGTCCGGACGTCAAGTGGCCCCACAAGGCCCTGCTCTAAACATGAAGCTGCGCCCTGAGCCCTGCCGGGGCTGGAAACCCTCTTTCCCTGGAAGCTGAGCCAGCCACCTCCTGCGACTGGACTCGGCCGCTCGGAGAACGTGCACAGTCGTCTCGGCTTAGAAGCCACAGAAAGTGGCTTGGTCATCTGATTCCACCCTGCGGAAGCTGATAAGAGATCAAACCACAAAGAACCGGGGCACCTACTGCCCAAAGCGCCTCTTTCTCACAGGACAGTTTAACTGCTTCGCTGCCGGGGCAGAGCCCAGGTTCCAGCTCGGGATCGCGGGAGGCACCGCAAGTGGCAACGCATGTTCCAGTTTCTTTTTGATACCAAAATTTCACACTGTATTATATGCATTTCTGAAAAAGAGTCATGCGAAACCCTCCTTATGCACAAAGCTCAACTTTGTTTATCCTGAAGTCTTGTGTGAGGTTTAAGTGGCGTTGCATGCCAAGCAGAGCATGATGAGAAATTCCGTGGCGAATTTCCACAAAAGCCGCGACCCACTAAACAGCATCGAATGAGTCTCCACCCCAGGCTTCTCTGTCAGGTTGGCAAGTCTGAGCAGCGCCTTTGGAGGAAGAAGGTATTTCTGGTAAGTCCCTTATTTATATAAAAACAATTTAGACATTCCTGCGATTTCGTTTTTGTTCTTCAGGGACTCGACTGTAACTCATGAACTGGCCACGTGTAATTCACACCGCATTTCCTCCATTTGTCCTCATGTCCCACCCAGTCTGTTCACCAGCGTCCTCATCCTTTGTGTGAACCGCTATCAGCCTGGAGGGATTTGCTGAGGCCGCAAGAGGCAGGAGGAGGGCTGGGGTGGGTGGGGCGCTGCCCCTGCAGAGCTGCCCCAGGGCACGGAGGCGCGGGCCTGCGGCTCAGGGGACCCTCGCTTAGTCTCTGGAGTGAGGAGGCCCCGCTGCTGCCTCTCCCGGCGCTCAGTCCACGTTCCTGCTTGTAATTTAGGTTGCTTCTCTTCTCATCCAGAAAAGCATGAGTAGGAGTTTCCTTTTTGGTGCACGGAGTGAGCGGCAGCGGGGCGATGTGTGGGGTCCCCGCTCAGGCTGCGCCTTGCACTGGCCGCGTCCCCTGGCCTTGGGCCTGGTTGGGGGGGGGGCCGAGGTGCCGTGGGCGTCATGACCAGGGAGGAGCCCCCGCCTCTGCTGCTGTGTTTCCCATTCCCAGGTGTCCTTCGGCACGGAACCCACTCCCTCGTGTTTTGTGTTCAACCCGGCTGCCTCTGTGAGTCCAGAGAGAGACGACATGGCTCTCAGGACCGTGGGATGTGTTGTCTCCACACTGCAGGCTCAGCGCCCCGACCCGGGCACCGGGCACCAGCAGAGGCTCTCCCGGGCTCAGCCAGCATTCGTGGGGGCAGGTCCCCTCCCAGGGCGCAGCTCCCAGAGCATCCGTATCTCCTGGGGTTTCCAGCTGCCAGGCGCACCCAAGAGCGTCTTGTGAGGACTGGACCGGCCCCACCGCCCCCAGCCCGCCCCATGCCCTCCCCTCTGAGTGCCACGCAGGGCAGGATGGTTGTCACATCACATCGGCGGCGTCAGGGCCCCCCCGACATCCTCAGAGGGGACAGGATGGCCACCCGCGGCATGGCATCTTGCCAGAGGCGGGTCCAGGACCATGAGGGTCCTGAGGGGGCCGTGTGTCCGCGGTACACCGTTTCTTCTCGGGGTGTTTAATATTTAACGTGTCCGATGGGCTAAACCAACCTGCTTAATCAACTGTTTAACTTGAGACGTTTCCATCTCCGCCAGAGTCTAAATCAGGTGGGGCCGGCGAGCAGGTGGCTGAAGGCCACGCCTTGGGGCCCTGAGCCGAAGCCACCCTGCCCATGTTGCTTTCATCCACTTGTGGCTCTTCACAGCCATCTGAGCCTCGGACCCGCCCCTCCTGGGCAGTGTTTACACCCAGGGCGCCAGGAGTGGGCCCGCCTCAGGGCCCCTGACATCTGTCCACCTCGGCGGGCGACAGAGGAGCGACATGACTGGACCAAAGGATGGATGAGATTTTGAAGGACAGGCTGGTGGTCGGCAGAGGGGCAGTGGCCGCAAAATTGGATCCTGTGGCTGATTTTGTTAACAAACCCTCTTTTCTTCACAGTGGAGTTGAGTCTTTTCAGTTCGACCAAGTAAGGAAACCCCAAACCAAAAATGTGCCTTTTTCTTTCTACAAATACAGGCTGAGCCCCCTCTGCACGGGCTGGGTGCTCCTCAGCTGGCGGGCCGGCCTACAGGGCCCTCACCCCAGCCATGCAGGGACCAAAGCAAGGGCTTTCTGCGGGATGCCCAGCTCGGTGGGGCAGGGTCGGGAGTGGAAGCCGGTCTCTGGGCTCTGAGCAATGGAGGATGCGTCTGAGGACGGTCCATGGGCCAGAGCAGGCGGCGCGCCCACGCCTGCCTCCTCTGAGCCTCCCAGGCCCGAGCAGGAGGAGACAGGAGAGCAAGCGCCCGGCGCCGCCAGCACCTCCCCATCGGCTCGCCTCACGCCGGGCTTTGCCGGCTCCATGTCGTTTCAGCGGAGACTGAGCCACGAGAGAGAAGCCTCTCCGCGCGATCCTGTAGAGCGTGGGCTCGGGAGGGAGGCGCTCCCTGCGTGACTGGCGGTGCCTCCTGCCCGCTCTGGAGCATCCCCTCCCTTCCTGGGGGGCGGAGAAGGTCTTCCCTTTTCTGCGCCTCCTGCCCCGCAGGCCCTCTCCCATGTCCTGAGGACGGCGCGTCGCTCTCCTAGAACAGGCGCACGTGCTTACAGAACGGCCTTTCCAGGTGGCAGCTGTGGCCCGACCGCTGGGGGCCGGCCCAGGCCCGGCCCAGGCGCCTGGTGGGGTGGCTCCTGTCGGCCAATGGGGCTCAAGGAAAAGGGGTTTTCACGGCTGATCCTGTCCTGGGCCCCTCTCCGGTCTCAGGGCCACTATTACTGGGGGCCCCTTACATTTCTGAGGTCCCCCATATTCAGTCCCTGGGCCCCTCTTCTTCTCCATGGTTGGGGTCAGATGTGAGAGACGACCACAGGCAGGAACAGCAGGACTCTCTCCTTCAGCTCAAAGAGCCTCCAGGGGGCGGGGGCAGGATGGACAAGGGGACAGGACGGGGAGGGGTGTGCGTCAGCGTTAGCCTGGCTTTCCTGGGCCCCAGCCATAGAGATTAAGAGCCACGCCAAAGCCCTCCTCTGTCAGGTCATCACGAAATACGGATTTTGAAAGGTTACAATTGAGATCAGTGTATCTCCGATGGCTCACAGTAACATCAACCCAGCAGGGAACTGAGTTTCTGAAGAAACCGAATTACTCACTCCAACTTTTCTCCACTTTTGAATATCAGAACTGTCACCAAAGTTCTGTCCAGATTACGTCCTACAGAAGCTTTAAAAGTAAACACCAACTTGGCTTTTAAAATGCGTGCACGGCCCGTAGTTGACTCTATGCTGAGCCTGTAAAGAAGTAAAGCTGATGACACCTCGTGCGTGACGTTGCATTACGGACCTACCCACACCGGGCGAGAAGGCACGCGCTCAGGCCCCCACGTGCTCGGCCAGTTCGCAGCCAGCGGGGCAGGTCTGAGGGCCTCCCTGCCCAGTGCCTGCCTCAGGAGGAGAGCTTTGCTCGCGGTCACTCGGGATTAGTTAGGAAGGGGTGCCCGTGTGTGCACTGGTGTCCAGGCCCTGTGTCTGGGCAGAGCTCTTTTCCAGCCAGCCCTGAAAACAACCAGACGGAAGCAGCCGGGCCCCTCAGACAAGCCCCCAGAGCGTCGCCGCCCCTCCAGGAGCTTCCTGGTGCTGCAGGGGGAAGCGGGGCTGACGCCTGCCGGCCCTGCGCACAGCCGGCTCCCGGCGGCGCAGCGAGAGGAGCGAGCCTGGCGCTTCCGCTTAAGAGCAGGCCCCTTCAGCCCATCGGATGCAGACGGCCAGGGAGGAGTTTAAAGCCTCATCAGTATCTTTGACTCAGTATTGGAAAACCCTGCTTCTTTTGGAGGGTAAACCAACTTGCATGCATTTTGCTATTTCGGTGCACGAACAATAAAGACCAGGCGTATGTTTGGACCTGGAAACTTACAGGCGACTCCGCGAAGACTGAGTAGGGACAGCGGCTCGTCCTGGCCTGGGCGGCAGGCTCAGCCTGTGATCTAAAGCTGCTTCTGAAGGCTGTGCCAACGCTACCACCGCCCTCCGGCTGTGAGCCGGGAAAACCAGCCCCGGTGAGGTTGCACGGATTTCTCAGCGTCACACAGCTCCGTAGCAGCGTCCATCCCGAGGGGCAGCTTCCCTCTGGTCTTGCGCTGGAGGGGCCCTCCCTCTCCCTCTGCTTCTGCCTCACAGAAAACCGTGCTCTTCTCCCCGACAAGCAGGTCTGTGAGACTCGGAAGCCCTCTGAGCAGCTAGGATCCCCCTCCCCGGCGGGTGGGGCCCCACGTGTCCTGTGTTCTGGCCCCTCCCTCCTGAGACCGCTGGGATTTAGAAAGCATGTTTCCTTCCTTCCTTTTTCATGTATTCCCCTTTTTTAAAAATTGAAGTACATTTTATTTACAATATTATGTCAGCTTCAGGTGTACAACACAATGACCAGTGTTGTTATGGTTTATAATGCATTACAAGCTATTACGAGGCCATGGCTACAATTTCCTGTTCTGTACAATGTATCCTTGTCGCTCGTTGGCATGTTTCCTTCTTAGCAGAGCCGGGCTTCCCATACCATCGTTCCACCGTAAGTTTTCAAGTCCTGCTTTGGGAGTGACACGTGATGCCTCTGGCTGAGGGTGAAGATGGTGCCAAAGAGCGTTTGAGAGAGAAAAGGGCTTCAGTCTCTTTGAGAAAGAGAGATCCTGGGAGACAAGAGCCCGGCAGCCACGGCCACGCCACACATCAGGCTCAGCAAGGTGCTTTTGTAGCCGCCATGGGCCGGGCCCTGGTGCAGGCTGAGGACCCGCTGGGATATGGGCTGGGGGTGGGGGCCCCAGAGACGCCAGCCCCCTGCCCTCCCCGCCGCAGGGACTTCCACACTCGGAGGTGGACCCGCTGCTGCTTTACCTCTGGCCGCGGTCAGCCACTGACAGGACAGGGACACACACTCCCATCTGAGCACGGACTTCTAATCCTCACCCTCCCTGCATGGATGCCTCGAGGGCTCCCCGGACGCAGGATGCCAAGAGTTGACCTGCTGTGGGTGGGATGGGACCAGGAGAGGTCATCTGAGGGAGGGTCCTTCTGAAATCCCTTTCGCAGCTGTGACCTCCACCCAGCAGAGGCAAGCAGGAGCCTGTGGGCGCCGGCACACACGTCCGTCAGTCCCCGCCCGCCGCAGCACTCACGTGGTCTCCAGACACTGGCTGCCGCCCTTCCTGCGCTGCTTGCTTGGACGCGGCTCCCTCCGGACAGCGTGGGTGTCAGGAATCGGGTGGCTACTGATGCTCACCTCGGAACTGAGCAGCTTGGGCTGCCTGACTTCACGGGAAGTCTCAGGGGAGTGTTGCCGGTCTCCCCTTTCTAATCGAAGCAGGTAGACACACAGGTACGTGGTGGGCCCACAAATGGGTCCCCAGGGCACGACGCAGGGAGACACAGATGGAGGCCTACAGGCGGATGCTTGGGCGCACGGGCGGAGGCACTTGCTGCAGAGCTGTTCTTTTTCCCTGTTACTCAAGTTTATTTCCTTCTCAGTTTGTTCTAACGTGTTTGTTCACCAGGAGAGCACTCCTGCCCAGCGTGTCCTTGGTCTTGGCGTGTCTACTCCATCAGCAGGTGCCATCTGCCTGCTCCCTCCTGGTCTGCAGGTGTGAGATGCCAGCCTGTGGACTGGTGACACTGATCCACCGAAAACCAATCCATCCAAAACCTACTCGGGGTCACGGCCAGGCGTGGAGAGAGGCAGCCCGGCCTAGGGAGTGGGGAGCACGTGGGCGAACCTCATCCCCTCTCCCACCCTTCGTGCCCCTTCCTTGGAGGCGGAGGCTTGGCCCGAGGTCCTGGATCCCTGGGGCCTGACCACAGTCAGCACAGCTGTGGGGGAGAAGGAGGCCCAACAGCACGGCCACGACAGCCTCTGGGGCGGGTGGGAGGGTTTTCCCGTGGGAATCAGGTTGGAAGAAGCCGCTGGGAAGTGCTCTTGACGCTTATTTCTCACTCCCTGGTTTTGGAAGCGTGAGCCTGTGGTCAGGAGCTGCGGGAAGAGCTCTTTCAGGGCGTTTTCCTCCTGAGAATGGATCTGCACACACATGGGCGCTGTCCGCGCCTCTCACTGGAAAACATGGAGCAGGTGTGCCCTAGGCGTGGGGACGAGACATTAGGCCCGAGAGTCACTGCACGGACCTGGGCTCCATGCGGCCAAAGCCGCCCGAGCGCCCGTCAGAGCCGCTGCTGCAGCCTCGCCCGCTGGGCGCCCTCACAAAGGGACAGAGCGGGCTGACGGGCCTTCTGCTGCGAATGCAGAGAACCCCTGGGGGGGAGTTCTTTTTAAATTTAAATATATGGTGGAGATCTTAGAAAATGTGTACGTTTGAAGGACAACCACCGAAATAAGAGAGACTGTATTTTAACATGTACACTGTTCCCAACTCGTAGGCAGAATGAAAAATAAAGTACAACTAAACTCCTACAAAGCAAAGGAAGACGTATTGTGATTGGAGAACAAAAAACCAGATATTAGAACAAATTCAAACAAACTCAGAGTTGTAAAGGGACCGAAGTAGCCATTAAAATATGAGGGAGGATTGTGTGTAAAACACAGCTTCTCGGAAGGGCTGAAAATAATCAGATGTGAGCAGGTTTATCAGGAGACACAAGTGACAATATGAATGAATGAACGGATTTTAAAGAAAGAAGCGTCATGAGGGCACCAGTCGCCAGTGTGTATGAGAAAGAGATAAACTCACCAGGAGAATAAAGCCCTCGGAGAGTAGCGACCCGACAGGTCCTCACCTGTGCGTGGCGGATCCACAGTTGCGGGGGACACGTCACCGAACCTGCTCAGGGACCAAGAGCCCAAGCAGATAAATAATATGGCTTCAGGAGTTTGAAGGACTCCCCTTCTCACGGGTACAGGTGAAGCCCTGTCAGAAAGCTGCACATGACGGTCTCCAAAAACTGGCCCAAGGCCGCCACAAAGGAGTCTCAACAAACAGGAACCGACAACAAAACAGAAGACTCGTGGACGGCAAGTCCGAGTCCTCGACCTCGCGATCCATCAGAAATGGGTAACAAGAAGACAGCCCGCAGGACTCCTTCTGTTTGGAAGTTTTTCCAAGGAGTTCATAGGTCGGAGAAGAAAAATAATGGAAACGAAAGACATTTGCCCAAATGCACCACGAACACATGCATCTCCAGCTGCGGGATTTGGCTACGGCGCTGCGAGGCGGAGCCTTAGCTGAGCGCAGCAGGCGAACCGACCCCCCCCAAGGAAGCGGAGGGAGGGAAAGGTACTTGTGAGGGTAGAAATGGCTGCAAGGGGGCAGGAAGGGGAAGTCCAGAGCCCCGGTGCGGAGAAAGCCGGTCCTTGGGAAACCTGGGCGGTGCTGATCCACCGCCGGCAACATTCAGCAGACAAACATTTTAAAAGACAAGAGCAAGGGTTTTTTTGGTAAAATGAACCATATTGTGACACCTCCAGCAAGACTGAACAGGTTAACAGAAACAAACGATACAAATGGAAATCGCGCAGACACATATGCAGTAACTGTGTTTAAATTGTGAGGGTAAATCACGACCAAATTTGTTACTAAATTTAGAAACCTGGATGACGTGGAAAATTTCCTGGTAAAGTATAAAGTTGCAAGCTGACTCAAAAGGCAACGAACCGCATGACTTACAAACATCAAGAAAGTGAATGAAGAGATACACAACAAAGTCTTACCGTAGAGCACGGGGTATGCTCATCATCCTGCTGTAAACCGTGGCGGAGAGGAAGAGGAAGAAGGATGTGTATGGATACGAATAGCAGAGCCCCTTTGCTGTGCCCCGAGCAAACGAAAGAAAAAATAAATGAAGTGAGTGAGCACTCAGAACCCACAACCCCTACCGCACCCGGATGGTCACACGGGCAGGTCTGCCAGCCCTTCGGGGGCACGTGCTCTCTGTCCTCCACGAGCTGTCTGTGGACAAGACAGAGCCCTTCGCCGAGCCACCCGTGGTCTGGCAGAGCCTCGGGACGACAGCCGGGCAGGACAGCATAAAAAAAGAATTTCACAGGCCAATCCCCACTACGAACATGAAACACGATCCTGATCAGAATATTAGCAAACTGATTCCAGCAACACCCCTAAAACAAAACATAGTAATGTCATGTCTGGACTTGACAGAAATCTGGGTGGTGGTGAGAACGTGGGCAGGTGGATGCAGAGGTTGTGAACTGGCCCGTGTGGACGCCTTTCCCTCCCTGCTCCTGTGTGTGTTTAGAACTTACCTCGACAAACTGACTTACAAGTGCAAGCAAAGCCTTCGTGGCCAATGTTGTTCATCCCATGCAGACATGGCCGTAAGGTTAACGTTCTATTGATGCAATTCATCTTATTAACAGATTAAAGGGGAAAAATACAATTATCTCAAAAATATGAAAATGTCACACCATTTAAAAATAATATTTGTGTATGCAAATCAGAATAGAAGAACTTTTCCTTAACCTAAAAATAACGTATTTACCAAAAATCATGCGAAAGTTGTGAGACATCAGAGGGACTTTTTCCTTCTCTCCTCTCCTCTCCTCTCCTTCCTTCCTTCCTTCCTCTCTCTCCTTCCCCTCTCTCGCTCTCGCTCTCGCCTCTTCCTTTCTTTCGTTCTTACTGACACGGTCGGCTTACAGCCTGTGTGACCTCTGGCGCACAGCGCGGTGACTCTGTCGCGCGTGTGCACACATTCCTTTTCATATTAGGCGTTCCTCTCGTGCTGGGAGGACAGGTGCCCGCAGCTCATCTCCCGTGGGTCTTCCTCGCTCACCAGTGCGTCCGGGAGGTGCCGGGAGGGGGCACACACCAGTAAGAACTGCTAAGTGAGGCTGTGTAACATCAGTAAGTGCTGTGCAATTAACCCCTTGTTAGTGCCCTTTGGACACTGGGGTTGTGCAGTGTAAATATGAATGATCACATTCATGCTGGCAAGTGAAAATTTAAATTTTTCTGGACATGGAAAGACACTAAATGGCAAATAAAGACCAAGGTAGGCTGGAGAGGACTGTGGGGTTGAACAGAGCTCTGCATTTTGCATGAGGCCCCTCCGACTGTGCTGTGGCCTGGCTGCCACCTCCCCTCGCCCCACCTCGCTCCGAGTAGCTGCCTGTCCCAGGAAACATGGGGTCCCCCCTTCCCAAGCCACATGGTCAGTGAGGTGGTGAGGCCCGAATCCCAGGGAAAGGTGGGTGCTCGGATCACCAGGGGGCAAGTCTGCCGACTGGGGGTTTGTTACTGGGAAGCCCCCTGCCCCATACACACACAGATACCAGTGAATTAGAGCCCTACGCAGTGAGGCAAAATTTCTCAACTTCTAATAGATATAAAAAGTACCTTTACAACATCATACAAAAGAGAATTCGCGAGTAGGATTTTTAAAAACCCACATACCATGAGTGAAAAGACCCATGCGTTTGTCTACCTTGACGTGAAGCCTTGTGCTCTGCAGCCTCAGCTGGAAGTGAGGTTGGCAGCACCTGCGTCTCGTCTGTGACCAAGAATTAGTCTCCAGATTATAAAGACTCCTGCACATCAGTGAAGAAATGAGGAAAATGGGCAGAAGGATGCTTCTGCGTAATTCACAAAAGAAGCGTGAAAGGCCGGTCCAAACGCGCAAGACGGTTCAGCCTCACTCATGAACAGAGATGAGAATTAAAGCCACAACCAGACAGCGTTTCGTAGCCACCAGATTGGGAACATTACAGTGTCTGTGACACCAAATCTCAGCGCAAAACAGCAAGTCACACTCTTTGCTGGTGGGCGTAAATTCTAGTCACCACTGTCGGCAGAATAATGACCCCCAGAGATGGCCCCGTCCTACCCCAGAACCTGTGAGCACGGGGCTGCGCTTGTCCCAGGGGAGCTGAGTTTGCTGGTCCCCTGACCTGAGATGGGGAGATGAGAGGTGGCCCTGTGCGGTCACGGGGCCCTCGTCAGTGGGAGGGGGTCAGGGAGAATCGGAGACGGTGGTGTGAGGGGCACGAAGCCCGAAGTTGCTGGCTTTGTAGCTGGAGGAGTGGGTGCTCCTCTAGGGCTGGGACAGGACGGGGACAGACACTGCCTGGAGCCTCCACGAGGAGCCAGCCCTGCTGGCACCTGGCATTAGCCCATGAGACCTACCGATGGCTTCGAGCCCCCAGCACTGAGGGACAATCAGCCTGCGCTGGTTTCAGCCACCGAGTCTGTGCGAGGTGCCATAGTAGCCAGAGGAAATTCCTGCAGACTCTTTGGGGACACCAGCTGGCGACCTGGGGAGGGCTCCCACTCACGTGCATGGGCGAGGAGACAGAGATGCTCACTGGGCCCTGCGTGGTCCAGCCTCCTGCCATCCTCATAGGCGGGCAGGGCACTCGGGGCCTGGTCAGCCTGGGGACCAGCCCACCTCGGGCGCCGGCTGCGACGCTGGTGCCTCCTGTCCGCTTGCTGAGACCAGTGCCTGGTGGGGGCTACAGAGGAGCCTGAGGGCCTGGCAGGCGTCTGCGGGGCGGTCCTGAGCCTGACCGTGGACAAGACAGCTCAGGGGACACCCCCAAACACAGGCTGGTGACCCTGTCAAATCCACAGGTTCGTGTAGTTTGGTTCCTTCAGCTTTCCCACAGGGGCAGATGAAAATGCCCACTTGTCTGCCTCACAGAATTGTCCTGACAGGCGAAGGGAGACTGTGGGAGAAGCAGTTTGTAAGGAGTGCTAAGTAAACGCTAACGACTAACCAGAGATACTCGTAAAAAATAAAGAGCAGATAATAAACAACATTCACTGCCAACCACGCGAGGAATCTGAGGTAATTAACACCTCTCTCAACCCAGAGAGCCGGAACCCTCTGGGCCACAGGCCCCTAAGGCGGCTCTGGTACACTGCTCTCCCTAAATCACACGTGAAAGCACAGTCTTCACATTAACTGGGCGTCTGGTGTCGTGCCAGTCCCCTGGCCGGCCCCGCGGCTGGCTCGGTCCCCATGGCCTGCCGTGATGTGTGACTGCAGCAAGTCACAAGGACGGTGCATGTCTCCCGTGTGACTTCCGCTGGCTCCGCTGACTGCGATCTGTGTCAGGAGCCGCAGGAGCCTCACGGACCGTCTTAAACACAGACAAACTCTGGCCCTGCTCAGCTCGGGGTCCCAAGAACGCCACTGTTCCGACAAGTTTGAACTTTGGCAAAACAGAAAGACATCCGATAGTCAGCAAATAAATGTAAATCAAATTTAAGTGAAATTCTGCTCCAGAAACTATCATTTCACCACCTGAATTTCTACAGCTTGGAGTGAGGTGCAAGTTCTCCCCCAGAGTCACGGGGCCCCTGCCGGAGTTGGGCAAAATGAGCGCTGGTTAGCAGGGTCGGGCAGATTGTGAAGGCTGGCCACCCTAGACCCACACGTGTCTGTGCCGTGCCCTGGCGAGCTGGGTGCGCAGTCTGCCGACCCCACGCGCCCACGGCAGCTACGAGGAAGCGCTCCGCTGTCTCCGTGCTCCGCTGTCCCCATGCTCCGGTGCCGTTGCTGGAAATGTCCCAAGGGAAGACTCTGTATTTTTTTTTTTTATTTTAAAAATTCAACAAATATTTATTAAGTACCTGCTTTGTACCAGGGTTTGTTCTAAGGGCTTGGGGTACAGAGGTGAAAAAATATGTCCAGTGTGCCTAAATTCAGTACGATGTATCCCTAGAACAGAATAGCATTTAACCACGAAAACGGCGTGCAGGAATACTGAACGTCGCCAGGAGACGCTGACGGGGCAGGGCGCACAGCAGAGCAGGTGCAGCAGACGCCTGCGGCCTTTCAGGCGCTGCAGCCTTTCCTCTTTGTTTGGGTGACCTCTTTTCTCTGGGGAACTTCCACCTCCCCATCCCGTGGGATTTGGGAATGGAGCTGTCAGTCAAAGTACCTCTCCCTTCTCCCCAGGAAGCTAGCGTTTTTGAGGCCTATACAAGCTGGTTGCCTGGACTCTCAAACCTGGTTCAGCGAGGAACCTGCAAGACCCTGTATTTTGATGGTTCTTCCAGGAGCTTGTTTCCACATCAAACACAAACCTTCACCGAAGAAAGTTCCTGAAGTGTTGAGTCTTGGTCTCGGAGACTCGGGAAGATAGTGTAAAAGCTCCAGCAACGCTGGGTGTTGCGAAGGAGGGGAAGTGCAGTGTGTCTTCCAGGACCATTAGGACCAGACAGATGCCGGTTAAACGCCAAGGGACAATACGCTCTTCAGCTGAGGACCGCGTCCTCCGGACGTAGCTCAGAGAGCTGGGGTCCGCAGTGCTTTGCGAGGGTAGCACTTTGGGAACGCGGGGCTTTCGTCCGTACCCGACCCCTGCACGGGAGCGTGGGGATCCTCCCTCAGCCTCTGGGGATCAGCCTTTGACAAGCCCGCCAGCTGTGCCGGGCTCAGCGGCACGAGGGATTAAAGTGACTCTACTCGTCGCAGGCAGCCTGCAGACTTCCCTCGGCTGAGGGGCCGGAGAAGGGACAGCCTTCTTCCGCGCACCGCGTTAGGGGTGCTCTGAGGGCTGGAACAGGTCCCTTGCGTGCCCTCCGCTCCTCGACCCCAGAGATGCTCGCTCTTCCCCTTCTCTTCATGGCGAGTGTTTCCGTCGGCACAGATGCCAGCCCCTGCACGAGTATCTCTGAGCATGGCTGACCCCTTAGCAGAGACTGACCAGAGAGGCCACATCATTACCTGCCACCCAGCAGGTGAAGTGTGTACAGAAACCAAAACGGGACACGGGCATGGAGGCGAAGGAACATAATGAAGGAAAGCGAAGTTACAGCTCACGAGTTAATGACTTGCCGTTTCGATTGCTGTGGATTTTATCCTTGGCCGGGAGAGTGTGGCTGAGAAAAACATACACATGGAAATAAAATGGAGTAAAAGATAAAACGGAATAAGAATTTTCAAATGGAAGTAAAAACTCTGATTAGAAAGTCTTGTTTTTATCATGATGTTCTTAGAGGTGAGGCTATGTCCTTGTTTCAGTGAGAATTCTCATTTCTTAAATGAATGGCACAGGGAACCTCTTGAGTTTTCTTTGCATTTCAGGTCACTTGCTTGGGGTGCCTTCTGCAAGAGCCAGGGAGGCCCTCAAACCACAGAATGGCCAGCATTCTTGCCACGCGTGTGCACGGGCCTCCTCAACGCCCCCCGGGGTGGCGCTGGCCACGCCCCTGGGCAGGACCACCTGTCTCTGCCTAGACCCAGCTCAGCACAGCTGATCACAGGCCTTTCCAAATACAAGTCTAACAGGTTCTCCTGCTGAGCATACACTGGACAATGAGCAGATCCCCTATGACATGGGCTCTGACCCCCAGCCGGCAGCCACGTGCCCAGGAAGCCCACCCCACCCTCCGTCTGCAGCAAACATCCCAGGAAGCCAGTGAGTCGGAGCTGCGGGAAGGCAGATCGCTGTCTGCGGGGACATCTGTGAGCAAAGCTGAGCAGGAAGGTCTGTCACCATCCACCCCGACCAGGCAGGACCTGACCTACGGCCGACAGATGCCCTACTGTCTGTCCTCGTGTCCAGCTCAGGACCAACCGGAGGAACCCCAAGTGCTCCCCTCACCAACCTCCTAGGAGCCCCACTTCTCGTAACCCCCGCCTCCACTGCCCCTGCACCCCCTTTCCCCCCGGAAGCTCTCTCGTCCCCGGTGCCCAGACTCTGCCAGACGCTAGTGACACTAGTGACATCACTGAGGGTGGCCAAGCCCCTCGCTGCAGCAGCACTGCCTGAGCAGCCCCTGCTTGCTCCCACGCGGGCGGCCTGCCCTCGTCCCCACAGCTCGCGGACTCCTATGCATCGGCCAGGATCCGGACCCCCATGGACCACCCCACTGGGACCCTCACTGTATCCCACCGCAGCTCCAGACCCCTGCCTGCCCTGCACCAGCCCCTCCCCTCCGCTCCCCTTCTCAGCACCAGGCCCCTCTCCTCCCAGGTAAACCCCTAACTGCACCGTCGGCCCCGAGTCCAGACAGCGCTCCCTCCCGGGCCCCGCGCAGGGCCCGGCCTCTCGGGGGCTGTTGGGCTGCCCTGCTGGCTGTGTTTCTCTCCGGCGCAGCCCGCCTCCCCAGGGCTGGCGCCTGCGGTCTGCAGCCCCCACCCGCGCACAGCACGGTTCCTGTAGGAGACGTGCTCGGGGAAGGGCTCCGGTGAAAGCAACCTTCCTGGTCGTAAAGAAGAAACAGGCAGGACGTGTGCTTCTTTCTCCTCCAGCCCCGAGTGCTCCTCTCGCAGCTCTTCCCGTGTTCTGCTGTGAGCGCGGAGGGGCGCTCGGAGGCGCAGCTGTCACGGGACAGGGGAGTGAGCTTCCCGCAGTGCTAGGGGCCGGGCCTCCGAGATGGGGGCTCCGGGGGCAGGTTGCTTTTGCTCTTGGCCTGCACCTGCAGCCACCTGTGCCCCCAGGACCCCTTCCCGTCCCACCGTGGGGAGCCCACCCCCAGGGCCTCAGCTCCCCCGACCGCCTCCCAAGGCCCTGCCTCCACACGCCTCCCCTCTGGGGTTAGAGGTTCCACACGTGAAACCTGGGGACAAGCACACTCAGTCCATGATAAATGATAAATATTCTGTTTCCTTGGATTATACAAGATGGTTTGATTAAATACCTGGGGTATTGTCTCTGAAATAATTGCACTGGTTTTCTAACTCCTCTGAATCAGCAATCCTTCTATGTTTAATTTCTACCTTAGCTTGACTTTGCTACTTAGGAAGAACTGGTTCATCCTTTTATCTTTTTAATTGTTTGCTAAAATTTTTGTACTTCAGTCGTGCTGGAAGTTTCAAATGCTTTCTAATGATCCCAGAAGTCAAATAGTAAATTGTCTTAAAGAAAAGAAAAGCCTTAGGGCTGGGGATATAGTCCACCTGCCTTCAGACGCACTTGATGGGCCCTCATCGTCCTGTCACCCCCTCCCCCCTCCTCGTCACAGGCCACCTGCTGCTCATGGGAGCTTCCTGCTTTAGTTCCCCTTCATTCTGAGCAGTTACAACCATTTCTGTTCAGAGAAAATATGCTAAAAATATGAAATACTCAAGCAAATAAATGGAAGGTCTCCATCTCTGCTTCGCGCATGCTGCCCTGAACTGTCTGCTTTTCTCGCACATCTCTCTTCTCTGAGTTGACAGGACCTCAGATGTGCTGTTGCTTAGGACTGGACTGTGGACGGACCCCGACCACCTTCTTGTCACTGATGTTCTCAGCTTTACTTTTGTGCTTTAAGGCACTTCCCCCAAAGAGCCCTCTCCCCTGGTACTTGCCCCAGGGAGACGCTCGTCCCGCCAGCAATGCTCACAGGGGTCAGAGTCCCTCACTGCCGCCTCCGCGACAGGGGGCCACCTGCCCGCTCTTCCTGCCCCCAGCTCCTCTGTGACCCAGACGGCCTGGGCTGTCCCCTCCCTCCGCCTTCCCTCCTGCTCCTCAGACAGGAATGCAACCTGGTGGGCAGACACCCCGGGCCCACTTTCCACACCTCCATTTCCTCCTCCCACCAAACCCCGAGGGCCCACCAACCTCAATTTAGACAAAGGAGCAGCCCCAGGGAGGGCACACCGATGGCCAGGCTGGGGTCTGAACCCTGTGCTGGGTCTTTGCTGGATCTGGGGGGAAGCAGAGGCATCTGGGCCCGATGCGGCGTCCAGAGTTGTCTTTGTTTACTCCCACCCCGCCCGAGGGAAAACGCGCTAGCAAGGAAGCAGCTTGCCCTGGGCAAACGCCCGTGAGCCTAGGCCTCCTAGGCTGGGGAGAGACCAAGAGAGTCTGAGTCAGAGAAGGGGGTGGTGGTGGGGTGGGGAGGGAGACGGATGACGATCTGACGTCTCGTCCCGGAGGACACTTCTGTCCACAGAAGCCACAGGGTCTGCATAGTTCTTATGGTTAGCTGGCACGGTGAGCCTCCTGGTTGCATAGACAGGCGCGGGCTCCCCTGGGCGGGGCTGCGTCCCTGCCTGGCTGCCCTTTGGAACCTCAATCATTAGAAAGTGGAGCCTGGTTTCTGAGACAAACAGTCCGAGAACCCCTGAGGCCCCGTCAGCACTGATCCTACACATCTGGGCCAGAGACACAGCCTGGGTGTCCTCTTTGGTGGCACAAGGACCAAGGACGGGCCCACGACGACTAGGGAAGTCTGCACTTTCCAAACATGGCACTCAAAGCCTGAAGTGAGTGAGAAAGGCTCCAGCAAACGCAGGATGCGGTGTCAGGCAGCAGAACACACTCCGCAGGCAGTTTCACAGCCGCTTCTGCAGGCGGGCTGGTGAGGGATGCGGACGGGAAACCGCAGGCACCCCGGCGGGGCTGGGATCCTCACGCTCGGAACCCTTCTCCAGAGCTGCACCTGCTAGGTGGCCCCACAAAATCGGTGTTCCCCCCGCCTCTGCTGCCACAAAGCTGAGAATGACACCACTGAAGAAAATGCCCCGAGTAACAGCTTTTACCAAAAAACCTGTCACAGGTGAGTTTGAATGTTTCTTCAAATATCAATGCCGTTTTGCAGAGCACTTCAGCCCGCCCCGTCCCCTCTCTCAGTAAGCAGAGGCCACGCAGCCCGAGCGGGCGCGCTGTCCGGACAGACTCCGGGCCACGCCCGAGTCTCGGTCTGCCCTGGGCCCCTGCAACGGCTGTGTCTGAGGCTTCGCAGACAGCAGGCCCCACAACGTGCCTCCAGCCTCAGGAACCCCAGCCCAGGTCAAACAGGTGGGCTTCCTCTTTGATCTAAATGTTAATCTCTCTGAACGGCGCCCTGAAACTAGCTCTCTGCTCCATGAGCCCTAAGGTCTGGTGTAAGTCTACTACTGTAGCTCTTTTTTTTTTTAATTTTCCTTCAAAAGTTCCTACCAACCTTGCATTTAGCCCCAAGGAGGGGCTGAGGGGGTCCAGACCCCCACGAGGGCCCACAGGGTAGACGTCCTGCACCCCCCACCCAGGACCGCAGCAGCAGCTTTGAGCAACTCAGGGTAAAGCTGCTTTATGAACCAAAGACGGTGCAGCTCTCAGCACTGCTTCCCTGAAAATCCTACCTTCTTGAAAAGCTGAGGGAAATGTTCTTCAAAAAATAAAGACCTAGAGAAGTTTCTTTTCAAAAACACTTTTATGATCAATTTATGAGAATTGGAAAGAGTCTGGGGTGTTGTCACACGACATGCGTTCTCCCAGCCTGGGTGAGAGGGTGTCCACCCACGTGATGAGGAAGAACCAGGCTTTGCTGGCCACCTACTCCCTCGAGGGCCGGGAGGCTAAAAGGGAAAGACTGGTTTGCAAGGATAATGGCATAACCTGGTGTTTATTCACATCGAAGGTTTAACATGGGATTCACATTCCAGTCCAGTTTCCAGAACACAGCCCTGCAACCATCTCTTAAAAGGATGCTTTTGGGGAGGAATGGTTCATCGGGCCTGGGGACACACCCACCGCCCAGCTCAGATGGAACAGGACAGAGGTGAGTAACCACGAGGCTCACAGCACAGGCACCTGGGAGGCCGGGGTGAGACATCGGTGCTGGGAGAGGCTGAGAAAGGAGGAACCGGGTGCCGGGGAGGTCGGCCAGGTCTGAAATCTCAGAGTTCTATGGGATCGTCTCCTTTGGGCGGGGCGAGGCGATGCCCCCAGGGTCGCAGCCTAACCTGTCGGGGGAGCCCCGGGACCTGCTGAATCATCTCCTCCACGGAGACCCCTTTCAAATGGTGGCTTCAGAGGTTTGGCAAAGTGGTCACAGGACACAATCCACACACCTGCATTAGGCCGGACCCGCCCTTGGCCAGGAGCCCCGCTGTGCCCTCCCCGCCCTGCGTCCGTGGCTCCCGGAGGAGCAAGGGCCCCTCGCCGGCCTGGACGCCCTTGGCCACGGCCTGGCAGCCTCACACCAAGGTCATGACCTTCAGGGCGGCCGGCTGGAACCTGCGGATCCTCTTCTTCAGGGCCTTGGAGGCCTTGATGCGGCAGAGCCTGGGCACCGGGGGCAGGGGGGGTCTGGAGCCAGCCGGGGCCCGTGGGGGCGGCTGGGGAGCCGCCCCAGCCCAGGCCGGGCCCCTCCCCCCGCCCTGCACGCAGCCCTCCGAGTCGCTGCTGCCGGACTCCGCGTCCCCGAAGCGGTTGGCGGTGTGGTCGCTGGCCTCGTCCTCGCTGGTCTCCGCGATGGTGGAGTGGAAGGGGGAGGCGGGCTCCGAGCCCCCCGACTCGCTCCTGGCCTGGGCGTCCTGGCGGGGCAGCTGGGGCCTGGCCCTGGCGCACACAGGCTGCGGGCCACCCCCTCTCCTCACTGCCGGCCCGTGGGGCCCGGGGCTGGGGTCCAGGCAGGGTCGGGCCGAGATCTCCGCGGAGGACCGCCACCTGTGCTGCTTTCTCCTGGGCTCCCCGCCGGCCGCCACCAGGGGGGCTGCCTCCAGGGGGAACAAGGCCTGGGTTGACGCCCGGTGACCCTCCCGTCGGGCCACCAGCAGGGGGACGAAGAAGGACACGGGGTAGAGGCTGGACTCTGAGCAGGACCGGCCGGGCGCCCCCCTGGCCAGGGTGGGCCTCCTGAGACCACCCCCTGATGCAGGAGGAGGCCGGGGGGCTGGGAAGGCACCCCACTGGAGGGGCTGCCCCCCAAACCTTCCCGCCCTGTCACTGGTGCCCCTCCTGACCTTCACAGGCTTTGTCTTGGGGGGTGGCGTTTTCTGCCCTGTCGGGGAAGGTCTGCTGGCAACAAAGTGGGGGTGGGCACAGTGTCCGGGGGCCAGAGGGACACTGTTCCCCCCTGCCCTCCCACACGGGGACCTGCCTCTACCCGTCCAGCCGTCGGGTGCCAGCTGCTGGGCCCGGGAGCGGGGAGAGGGGGCTTGGCCGCACCCCATTGAGGGGGAGCCTGCACCAGCCTCCTCCCGTGAGGGTTGGGGTCCCTTATCTGGAAGGCTGCTGGAGTGCAGGGTGTCCACAAGGGGCGCAGGGCCCGGCTGCGGGAGGCTGTCCCCACCGGCGTCCCCCCTCTGCACCAGCCCTCCCCCTTCTGCCCCTCCTGGGGCCCAGGCCAGCTTCTCCAGGCCACCCTCACTATCTGCCCTCTGGCCACCGAGCTCCGGCAGGGAGGGGGACGCCGCCCGTCTTGGGAGGCCCCGCTCAGTCACGCTGCCCCTCGGGGCTGGTCCCCGGCCCCGCAGTCGCAGCAGCTTGTCTATATAGGCTCCGGCCGGGCCAGCATCCGGGCCCAGAGCAGCCCGAACGGAGCTCGGACCCGCAGGGCCGGGAGGGGGCTGGCCTGGGGGCAAGGGGCTGTGGCTCTGCAATGTCTCCTTGGTCAGAGCAAAGAGGGGGCTCTGCAAAGCCACAGCGTGCAGGGGGCTGGGGTATGGGTACACCTCCCTGCCCCCCTTGGACACCAGGTCACGCTGGAACTTGGGGTCTACGCCGTGGCAGAGGAGGGAAGTGGCCTTGGGGTGCGCACTGGCTTTCTGGAGCCTCACCTCAGCCGGCAGGGCTCTCTCAAGATCACCTGGGGAGGAAAAGAAGAACAAGAGGTAAATAAGGGAAGAGGTGAGTGTGGCCCTGGGGCTCGAGGCAGGCGGCCACAGGACAAGCCACCCCAGCCTCTCACATCGGTGCCTGGACAGAGTGTCCTCTGCACACGCGCCCTCGCCCGGCCCCAGTCAGGCCCCTTCCAGCAACAGCTTAGAAGGTAAGTCGCAGACCCAAACATTCAGTTCCACGCCCTCGTCCACCAGAGGTGCGGAGGATGCCCAGGGGCCAGCCGACACCGGGCAAGACCTTGGAACGGACTTCCCTGGGTGATCACAGATTCAGCCAGAGAAGGCTCACCACACCAGGTCTAGCGTTAGGAGTAAAGGATTAAGGTCTTCCCTTTGAGCTCGTTGGAAGTAACAGAAAGGCTCTTCCCTGGCCTGTGGGGGCACAGCTCTCTCCCCACGTCCACACTCAGCACTGCACCCACTCTGGTCACTGGCAGAGCCAGGACGGCCGTGCAAGGGTGTGGAAGGATGTTCATTTTAAATAATAAGAAAAAATGCTTTCTATTACAACAGCCCTGTTATAATGAGCAGAAGTGGGTGTTTGATTTCTACCTCCATCCAAAACCCAAAAAAGCCTACAGAGAATTTGGAGCAGCACCCGTGGGGGCGGTACCAGCCCCACACGCACAGGGCTTCTCGCTGGTGCTCAGCAGGGCGGCGGCCGCCCCCGCCCCTGGGAAGGGGCTCGGAGCCGCCCCCACTGCCTGGGCTGGGACCGCCCACCCTCCTGGCTCTCCTTACCTGTAGACACCGGCCTGGGCCGGGACTCGCCCTCCTCGCTGGCCTGGGGTCCCCACGTAGGCAGGGGGACCCCACACACGGTGGTCTCGTCTGCTGACCGGGGCCGGCAGTCCCCGGTGCTGGGCCCGGCCTTGGCGGTGGCGGGCAGCAGCGTGCCCAGGGAAGAGGACAGGCGGTCACTGCACACGGACGTGCAGGAGGTGGACAGGGAGCAGGAGCCGCCGTCGCTCAGCTCGTAGAAGCCTGGACCGGGGACAGGGCGGTCAGCCCAGCTCCCCAGGGAGCCCTGCGCTAAGGGGACTGCGGGGCCCCAGGGAAGCCGGCCTGGGGGTGGCCAGGGCTGGAACACCGAGGAGGCCTCCCTACTACTGTCTCCTGCCGCCCACGGCAGGGTTGGTGGGACCCCCATCACCCACGCCCACCACCTGCCCATCCCGATCCTTGCCCAGTGGCTTGTTTTGCCGACGTGACCACTGGCCTCTAGCCCTGGGGAGAGAGACTCTGGCTTCCCCCCGCCTCCGTCCTTGGTGCCTGCCAGGCTCATCCAGAGAAGCAACCAGACAAGAAGCCGCATTTCGGGAGGTCCCCCGGCCCCGCCCTGCTATGGGCATGACAACCTAGACTGGGGCACGACTTTGCAAATTAAAAACAAGAGAAGGAAACACTGTCCTCGGAGAGAACCCTGGTCTCCTAGGTTTGCCTGGCAGTGTAATCTGGACGGAAAGCCCATGTACCCAGGGCCGTGACAGTCAGAGAGGCTCTCCAGCCACCTCTGTGTGACCTTGGAGCACTGGGGCAGCAGGGGCGGAAGCCAGCATCTCTCACGACACCGGCTTTAGACTGAATAAGCCTACAGACTTAAAAAATACTTCTGTCACGTAAAAGTGACTACTGACAACTTGCATGCTGATTCAACAGAAAAGAGCCCAGAAGCATCTGCCTCGGCCCAGGGGGAGGGGGGAGACTCCTGGGGCTTCTCTCCATCCAAAGCAGTATTTTCCCAGTTAAACAGTGTGTATCGCCCCCCCCCCCCCCCAGGCACATTTAAGTAAAAGCAGCCCCTCTTCAGCACGCGCCAGTAACGCGCTGTTCTGGGCTTGCGCGCAGCTCCCAGAGAGCAGAGGCAGGTCCCCTCCGTTGGGCCAGAGCACTGACCCCCGATGCCCGGGGCCCCAGGACAAGCGACAGACCAGAGTGTCCCTCCGCGAAGCCACGCCGCCCCGAGCCCAGGGCGGGCGCCGTACCCGAGCTGGGCCTGCTGTCGCTGTCGGGGGCCTCGCTGGAGCTTCTGCGCACGTCCAGCTGCAGCTCGCTGATCTGCTGGTCCAGCTGGTCCAGGTGGGTTTTCAGGCCGACGTCCTGGCGCCTTAAGCGGCTCTAAGAAGGGGAAAAGGGAGACGCCAAACCCCTGCGGGCACAGAAACCGATGCCCGAGGCCCCACGTGCCGCCGCGTCGCCGGTGCGGCCTAGCCCCCAAACCCGCAGCCGGGCGCCTGCCAGGCGGCTCCTCCTCACTCACGCCTGAAGGAGAACCTACGCCACCCCCCACCTCCAGCCGGCCTCCCAACTGCAGACGGCTTTTTATCAGCATTTCCGGTTAGACGTTTCTTCATAAGGACATGGAGAAATACGGCTGATTAGGGTGCAATCAGGATCAAAAACGGGACAAGGACCCTCCTCTGGCAGGAGCCGCTGGTAAGATTCTCAGCTGCTGTCTTTCTTTGCGGAGGTGCAGTGACGTGCAATGCCGTGCTAGCTTCTGGTGTGCAGCACAGGGATTCGGTTACACACACACACATCCTTTCCAGATTCCTTTCCACCGCGGGGCGCTACGAGCGCTGGAATGCAGCTCCCTGTGCGATGCACTGGGTCCGGGGTGATCACCCGTTTCCTTTTCGGTCCCGGTGAGAATCTGCTTCCCCGGGCACGTGCTGCGTGGACCCTGCGTCTGGTGCGTCACGGGTCTGTCACGGTGGCCCGTCCATGGCACCTGGGGAGGACTGACCTTTCTACCTTTCAGGGTACAGGAAAGTCCCCAGGAAAGAAAAACAAGGACCCTCTTCTGCAGGGTCTCAGCCCCACATCACAGGTAGCATTTTGAACTGTTCTGAGTTTTGTCAGACTTTTGGGGATGGGGGCACTGCAAGAGCAAAGGGCCCTGTGCCTGGGGTCACAGCAGCCTGAACACCAGCCCCAGGACCTGTCTGGTTTTGAGGTCACATCTCAGCTCTGCCTTCCTGGGCCCCAGCTCCTCCAGGCTTCGGCTTCCCCGGCTGTCTAACGGGTCACTGTGCGCATTAACCACACGTGTGTGTGCATCATGTAACATACATATAACACATGTATGTGGCTAGGGCTCACGTATATGCTCACACACACGTAAGTCACGTGTAGCACTGGGTATTTAATAAATGCTGACTTCCTTCCTTCAGTGATCAAACTTCACCCTGTTTCCTAGGTCCGCGGCCTAAATTTCTTGTTTGAATTAACACTTAAGTTTAAGGCAAATAACTAACGAACGTAGTGATGTGGGTTATCCTGTTTAAGAAAATAACTAACTGTATTTTAAATTTTTATACAGGAAATGAGGAATTACTTCAGTCATTTCAATAGTATGAGAAGTCGGTCCAAGAGAGAAGCAGGTGGTGGTAATTTCTCTTTCTTTCGGGAGGACTGGGTGGGCCATGGCATCCTGACCAGCCCAGGTGAGGGCTGGGGTGAGGGGCTGGGGGCCCGGCCGGCAGCACCTGGTGAGGGGCAGACACCAGGGGTCTCAGAACCACCTCCAGGCCACAGCCTCCCAGCCTCACCTACCTGTAAACACAACACGGCCAAAAACAGTCCGGAGTTTAATCAAAACTTAAATACTCAGAACCACCCAGACCAGCCTAAACATCCCGGCTTCCCACCTGCACCTCTTCACAAAGGGAACCGGCCCCCAGGTGGACAGCACGGCCTGAGAGCCGGGCTGGGGGTGGGGCGGCAAAGATGGGCTCCCAGCCAATCACCATCCGGGCAGAAAACACTTAGATTCAAACAAAGGGGATTTTTACTGCAAGTGATTTTTCTCCTGTCGTAAAACAAGACCATGGTACCAGCAGAAAATTAAGTTCCTCTGTTAGACCACACTTCGCTCAAAAACATCAATTTGACCTCCTCCAAATCACGACATCCTCTTCCTTCTGAAGGAGGTCATCTCTGGATCCCACAGTTGGCTTCTTTCCTCCCTCTCCACACCCCTTCCCCCCCAAAACCGGAGCCCTGTGTGTTTGTGCTAGAATAATTGCTTTGTGATTAATGTTTGCCCAGCCAGGCCTGCAGTTGGCGGGTTCTGATGAATGTTGAGAGCGCACGGGCGCCGGGCTCTCTGGGACTCTCAGATGATTTACTGCGCCCTCAGGACCCCACTGCACGGCTGCGGGGCTTCACCATCAGGGTTTATGCCGTCCTCTGTCACCTTCCCCGTCCCTCAACTGAGCCTTCTGTGTCTGCTTCTCAAGAACTCCTCCTGGGCCTCTAACTTTGTGCTCGGTCTAAGTTCCCTATGTGGCCAGGACCGGGCATGACCCACTGCAGAGCCAGCCACGGGGCAGCTCCATCCACGTGTCTCTGCAGAGAAAACGTGTGACAGAGACGTCGATGCCCCGTCAACTTGACTGTGGCCATCACACGGACTCCCCACAGAGCAGCCCGCAAGCTGGGGGCCAGCCGCCCTCCCCACTCACCGCAGGCCCTCAGGCTCATGGTCAGGATACCACATCCTGCCAGAAGCCCCCGAACCTGGGCGAGGGGGGTCCCATGTAAGGGGGAGCACACGGGTCCCAGGAACTGGGAGCACGCACCCTGGCGTCCACACAGACTCTGGGGCTCCCTGCCACTACCTGAGACTCCAGGGCGTGCCTGGGCCCTTGCACTCTGACCAGCTCCCAAGGACCAATTTTTCACAACCACAGAAGTTTGTGGTCTTAAAAAGTTGGTTGTTTGGTTTTGCAGAAGGATTCATATTTATTAGTTCAAACTTCTGCTCAGGGATATGCCATTCAGAACAAATACCTGGCTGATCCCCCGCGTTTTGGAAACGTTTCCTCTGCTCGCCACGAGAGACCCGAGTTCCACCGGCTTCGCCTTTTGCTCCTGTCTACCGTTCAGCTTTCCAGCAGATTCGGAGGACAAAAATGAAAACTGTCCCAAAGTTCAGGACACGGACGTGGCCTCTAAAACACCTGTGTTCTTTCCTTGAAAGCTGAGAACAAGCAAAGGAAGCGTCTTCCGCAGGAATTCTGAGGCCTCACAAGGGCCCTGTGGTTGGGTAAGCGTTTCGGCCTCGCTTGAAAAGAGATCCGCCAAAGGGCCAAGGTCACAGGTTGGCCTCAGGATAAGGAGCACTAGCATCACAGAAGGATGCCTCCCCCCACGACCTTGAGCGAGTTCGATCCCCTGGTAATTTGAGGAGCCAGTGTGGTCCGTCCCAGGAAACTACCAGGCGGGGGTGGGGGTGTTACACCTGCAGTCAGACCTCCAGCCCTTAACGCCGGCACCTGGCGGCCGGGAGACGCTGCTGCCACGCAGGCTCAGGGCAAGTTGTGACCAGCAGAGCCAGCCACCAGGAAATTCCCCAGGATCCGCTTCCTCACCTCCCACCCAGGGCCCCTGTCTCCCCGGCCCCCGCAGCGCCTCCTGGTGGGAGACGGGGCTCCCAGGCCCCTCGGGCTCCTGAGTCCACATCACTGCGGGGAGTTAGCCCTTCTAAAAATAGGGACGGCAGCCGCTGCTCCCAGGGGACCCCTCCTGGGAAGACAGACAGGTGAGCCCAGGACAGCAGAGCGGTAGGGCTGCTCTGGTCGGAGGTCATGGGAGGTTCTTAACCTTAGAAACCTAGAACACGGAGAGAGTGAGTGCTGAAACCGTTTCCCCTTTGTGACAGCAAGAAAAGCTGCTCGTTTACTTACTCCACAGATACTGAGTACCTACTACGCGCTTCCTCGTGTGATCGGAGACGCAGCAATTGAGAAGGTGCACAACGTTGTGGTCAGCGTTAACATGGTAGAAACCGCGATTCTAACTGCAGTTTAAATCCCCCCAAATGCTCCAGCTCATTCTCACTTGGGAATTCTGTGGGACAAAGCTATGAAGGCTCAGATAAAAGTTCTTCCTGCCTTCACACCTGAAAGGTGCCCCTTGGCAGATTAACACCAGGGTGGGGGTGGGAAGAGGCCCTACTATGTGAGCGGGGAGTTACTGAAGTGTGCAGCTCCGCTGGAGATGAAGGTGTTTTTAAAAATATTTTACCTATTTATTATTTTGTTTTTGTTTTGGGGGAAGTAAGTAGGCTTATTTACTTGTTTATTTTAATGGAGGTGCCGGGGACTGAACCCAGGACCTCATGCACGCTAAGCACGCGCTCTACCCCTGAGCTGCACCCTCCCCCACACAGGTCTTTTGATTGTGCTTGTCATCACAGAACTAGGATTACTCCTCATTTTTTCCCTGTAAGAAAAAATGTGAAGGTGTTAATCACTGGGCTGATGTCACACCTTTGCAATTATTCCTCCCTTTTGATCCCGTAATCTGTTCCAAGAACAAAGTTGCAAGACAAAGTGTGCGTGTTCCTTCTGGTCCCCACATTAAATAAAATAAAAAATAAAACAAAAAAACCCCTGTTTGATCTTCTCTCCCAAAAGGCTACTTGTAATTAGAGGCTGGGCACTCACAAGTCTGATCTGCACACTACTGAGGCCAAGTTAATCATCAGCTGGGCTCCCACCCCTTCGTCAGGACAATTCACAGCGGCACGGCACCACTCCTTCCAGTCACATGCGTGTCATGCCTCTCTGCCGGCCACTGTGTGCTTCCCCAGGCAGGGTGGGTCTGGGTGCCCACACACAGGCCAGCTAAGCCAGCAGCTGGGACTTGAGAAACTGGTGAGTGGAAAGCCAACGGAAGCTCCACTCTGTAGCCAGCTCGGTCCCTCCGTGCAGCAGTCACGGAACCACAGGAGGAGAGGCTGCACAGGGGCCGTCTCTGCAGTGTGGGAAGACAGCAGGACCCTGGGAGGCACCTCCCGGCGCTGCCTTCCTGACTCTCTAATCCAGAAGCAGTTAGCAAGTCATTGACATGACTATGCTAAGCTGACGGCTGCAGCTCTGTCCAGGCTCCTTTGCAAAGACAGCAACTTTTAAACAGGACAGATCTGATTTCTAATTTACAAGAAATTCCGCTTGGAGTAATAGAGTCTACTGTATCAAATAGACATTCTTCTCTATAGCCTTTTAATTTTTGTTTTCTTTAAAAAATACTGTATCCGGGGTGAGGGGTATAGCTCAGAGGTAGAGCCCATGATTGGTGTGCATGAGGTCCTGGGTTCAATCCCCAGTGCCTCCCTTAAGGGGAAAAATTTCAAAAAAAAAAAAAAAGAAGAAAGAAAGAAAAAAAATGCTGCAATAGTGTAAAAAAAACTCTTGAGTTGCTTCCAATACATGGAATCGAACCACACAGCGGCTTCATAACCGGCGCGGTCATCTGCACAGTGTCTTCAGTGCAACATAAAACCGGATTCGGAGGAGCCGGGCACTGGGGAGAAGGCGCGGCGGGAAGGCAATGCCAGAGGTCCAGTTCCGCCGCCTCGCCATGCAGAGAGCACACCTCTTTTCACAGGTCAGGTTACATTTTAAAGTTGGAGAGGCCCTCATCAGATACCTGTTTTCCCCATTATGTTGTTACAGTGACACGGCCCCCGAGCTCAGCCTGGCACATCACTGGGGACAACCCGGGTGCACTCTGCACGCTGGAGCTGCTGTCCCTGAACCGACGCAGCAGGGAGGCGCTGACACCGGGAATACGACCCCGGGATTCCAAGCAGCCCCCACCAGGGGCAACCGACTTAATGCGTTCTTATCTGCACAGCACGGAAACTCCATCAAGCAGGAAAACACCCTAAAAGCCTGCCGGCGCGGGGACGCGGGCAGAGCCGGGCGCAGTCCCGATGCGCCTCTAAGCGCAGGCGAGCAGGGCCCGGCTACTTTCGGGATCCGGATCCTTAGCCCTGCGCCTCGGGCCTCCGCGTCCGTCTCCTCGGAACCGAATCGCGTCCTTTCAAATCCCCGAGGGTGCCCCTCCAGCGGTCGGGCGGCCCGGCCGCCTCCCGCCTGCCCGGGTGGAGCGGGTCCCCGCGTCCCCGCGACCCCGAGCAGCCCAACGACCCCCGCGCGCGCTCCTTACCAGCTGCTCCTGCAGCGCCGCCAGCGCCGCCTCCAGCCGCAGCTCGTGGGCGCGGGGGCCGCGGGGGGCGGCGGGCCCGGGCGGGGGCTGCATGGCCAGGGCGCCCCGCACGCGCGCCTGCTGCCGGGCGCGCAGCCCCTGCAGCTCGTGCAGCCCCGCGAGCGCCGCGCGCAGCCGGGCGCCCACCCTGCGGCGGTCCCAGCCCGCGGGCCCCGGCGGCCCGCCCGGCGCCCACATCGCGCGCTCGACCCCGGAGCTCCCCGGAGCCGCCCCGGCCTCCCGAGAGGCGCCCCGGCGGTGCGCGCGGCCTCCGGCGCCGCCTCTCCCCGCCCCCGGCCCGCGGGTCGCCAAGGTAGGCTGGGACCTATCGACCTATCGGTGGCCGCGGAGGCGGCGTTTGCGCACGCCCCGGGGTCACAGCGGCCGCCCCCGGGCCCGCCCCGTCGGCGGAGCCCCGCGGCCTTGGGGACCAGGACGGCGACGATGCGTGCTGTGACCTCGGAGGGACCCAAGCGGAGGTGGGCGCCCGGCGGGAGACCTGCAGTGGCGGCAGTGGGACAAACACGGTGAAAGGTTTTGTCCAGGGTAAAAAAATGTTTAAGACAAATCATTGGGTAATATCACATTGTAAGGACCACGTTACCACTATCAACCCATTAGAACTTTGGAAAAAAACCTCCACTTTTCTTGGAAACCTTAGCTTGTCTCTTCTCTCTTTCTTTCTCTTTCTCTCTCTCTCTCTTTCTCTCTCTCTCTTTCTCTCTCTCTCTTTCTTTCTTTCTCCTCTCCTTTCCTTTCCTTTCCTTTCCTTTCCTTTCCTTTCCTTTCCTTTCCTTTCCTTTCCTTTCCTTTCCTTTCCTTTCCTTTCCTTTCCTTTCCTTTCCTTTCCTTTCCTTTCCTTTCCTGTCTAGTTTTATCGAGATCGACTCACACTCTAAATGACTCCCTCATTTAAGGTGTACTCGTCCGAGGTCCCCGAGTCCGTTCACAAAGTCGCACCGCTCTGACTATCTCTCCGACTGCACCCCAAACACTGAACTGCCTGTTCTGGGCATTTTGTATGAACAGACCCACCCACGAGGTGGGCTTTTACGACTGGATTCTTTTTCAAGGTTCATCCATATTTTAGCAAATATAAGCACTTCGTGCCTTTTATGGGTAAACAATGCTCCGCTGTGTGGTAGGACCACTTTTTCTTTGTCCATTTATTCCTTAACAGGTCATTGCCACTTTTTGGCTGTTGTGAGTGCGGCTGCAATGGACATTCATGTTCACGTTTTTGTGTGAAAATATGTTTTCATTTCTCTTAGGTGTTTACCTAGGAGTAGAACTGCTGGATTGTAGGTAACTACTCTGTTGAATCTTTTAAAGAACTTCCAGACTGCTTTCCAAAGTGGCTGCACCATTTTACATCCCCACCAGCACTGTGTGAAGGGTCAAAATTCTCCACACGCTCACCAGTGCCCATCTCTTGTTTTAGCCATTCTAGGATGTATGAAGTGGTATCACATTCGGATTTTGATTTGCATTTCCCTGATGGACAGTGATGCTGAGGAGCTTTTCATGGGCCTAATCTAAGGTGCTTTTTTGTAAGTTTTTTTTAAAAACAGTTTTAGTGCTCACATTTGAGTCTTTGATCTGCTTTTAGTTTTTGTGTATGATGTGAGGTAGGGGTCCAGCTTCACTTACTAACATAGATATTAAGTTGTCCCAGCACCATTTGTTCGAAAGACACTTTCCATCCCACCCCTCATTTGTTGAAAATCAGTCGATTCAGTAAATTCAGTTTCTGGATTCTCAGCTCCATTTCACTGGTGCACATGTCTGTCCTTACGCCAGCTCCATGTTGTTTGACTACTGTAGCTTTGTAGTAAGTTTTCAGGTCAGGAGGTCTGAGTCCTCTGACTTTGTTCTCTTTTTTTCAAGACTATCCTGGCTATTCAGGGTCCCTTGAATTTCCACATGAATTCCAAGATTAGCTTGTCAATTTCTGCAAAGAAGCCAGCTGGGATTTTGACGGAGGTTGAGTGGAATGTGTAGACTGGTTGGAGCAGCATTGCTACCTTAGATTGTGTCTTCTGACCCATAAACATGGGATGTTTTCCCATTTCTTTGGCCTTCTGTAATTAAGTGTTCTGTAGTTTTCAGTATACAAGTCTTGCCCTTCTTTTGTTATTTATTTCTAATATTTTATTCTTTTTCAAATTATTGTAAATGGAAATGTTTCTCTAATTATGTTATCAAAGTGTTAGTTTCCAGTGTATAGAAATAAGCAGTTGATTCTTGTATACTGATCCACGCAAGCTGGCTGCATTTTTTATCAGTTCTAATGGATTTGTAGTGGATTCCTTTACATTTTTAAAAATTTACAAGATCATGTCATATGGAAATAGGTATTTTCACTTCTTACTTTCATACTTGGATGCTTTTTATTCCTTTTTCCTGCCTAATTGCTCTGTCTAGGACTTCCAGCACACCTTGAGTAGAAGAGACGAGAAAGGCACCTTTGTCTTGCTCCTGTTCTTGGGGGTGGAGCCCATGCAGTCTCTTACCCTTGGGTGTGATATTAGCTACAGGGTTTTTTAGATGCCTTTTATCAGAATGAGGAAGTTCCTTTTGATTCCTAGTTTCTTGAGTGTTTTTATCATTGAGTTTTTCAGGTTGTTTTATGTTTCATTTATTTTTTTCCTTGATTCTCTATCTTTATCTAATATTGGAGAAAAAACGTCGGGCTGAGACATGGGACCTCAGTTCCAAGCTCTTTTGCCTTCAGTTTTCTTAACTATTTAATGAGTGTATTGAAGACGATTCCTGATGCTACCTTTTTTTTTTTTTTGAAAAACAGTGTGATTTTTCCTTTACATTTTATTCCAAAGAGACTTAGAGGGAGAGACCAGATATGAGCCCTTTATTAGTAATCTGTCTTCCCCCCATCTATGGACTCTCTTAATGGTGTCTTTTTTTTTGGAGAACAGAAGATCTTTAATTTTATGTAATCTTATTTATCATTGGCCCTTTTTGTGTCATTTTAAAGAAATTTTTGCTCATTCAAGCTCTTGAAGATACTCTTTAAAGCTACTTGTAGAAACTTTTAGATCTACAATCCACCAAGAATGGCTTTTAGTCTGTTGTATGAAATAGGGAGACCACAGTTTACTTTTTCTCAAACGCACATCCCAGTGCAATTTTAGTGAAAAAGAGCAGTCCCTTTTGAACTATTCTGCGGTGCCACCTTTATCACAAATACATTGTCCATGTGTATATTTGGGTCTGCCCTGGGCTCCTTTTTCTGTTTGACTAGTGTGTATCCATCTATTCTGGCACCCATGTTAATGTATAGAGCTTCATACGAACTGTTGACGTTCAGTGCAGCAAGCTCTTCCACCCTGCTCCCCGAGGACGTATCCGGCATCCTTGGCTCTTTACTGTGTTATGTGAATTTTACAATCAACTACATTTCTAAGAAAGCTTATTGGCATTTGGTGAGGGATTGCATTGTCCCTATAGGTGCATCTGGGGAGAAGTGATGTCTTTACAATAGTGAATCTTCTAATCCCTGAAATTGCAATACCCCTTGATTTATTCAAGTTTTTCTTAATGTCTTTAAATATCATTTTATGATTTTCTGTGTAGAAGTCTTGTACATCTCTCATTAAGTTTGTGCCTGTTTTCTAAGTGTTTCTTTTTCCAATGCTATTGTCAATGTTAAAAATGTATTTCGTATTTGTATTTGTTGTATTTTGTATTTGTTGATGACGTATGGAAATATCAGAAAGTTCTAAAAATGTAGCTAAACTCACTTATTCATGTGAATAATTCATCTATAGGACTTTTTTTGTTTGTTTTTTTCCATACACATTCATATCTGTGACTACTGGTAGTTTTAGTTTTTTCTTTCCCATCCTCACACTTTTGTTTTTCTTGCATTATTGCAGTGGCTAGGACCTTTAGTACAATATCAAAAAGTGATATCAAACAACCATGCATCACTTCCACGGATCCTGGGGAGCTTCCCTACATTTCCCTGGCTGAGAATGACGTCTGCTGTGTGTGTTTTGGAGACACTCTTTATCCAGTTAAGGAAATTGTCTTCTATTCTGAGAATGTGTGTTGAATTTTATCAAATACATTTTCTACAACTATTGAAGCCATTATATAATTTTTCTCCTGTTTTCTTCTATTAATAACATAAATTATGTTAATTGATTTGCAAATTTAACGCTGACTTTGCATTTCTGGATAAGCCAGTCTGGTCATGACATATTTTCCCCATTTACATATTGCTGGACTTAGTTTGAAAATATCTTGTTCTAGAGTTCTGCATCCATTTCCACGAGTGAGATCAGCTCATGACTCTGCTTTCTTGCCAATTCTTTCCCAGGTTTTCAGAATCAGTGGCCTCATAGAATGAGTGAAAGTATTCCTTTTTAATATTCTCTGTAAGGATTTGTTTAAGATTAAGATCATTTCATTCTTAAATGTTTGGTAGAACATTAATGAAGCCATCTGTGCCTGGGTTTTATGTGTGTGTGTGTGTGTGTGTGTGTGTAAAAAATTTTAATTATGAATTCAAGTTCTTGGATAGTCATATAATCACTCAAACTTCCTGTTTCTTCTTGTGTCATTTTTTTGCAGATATATTGTTTCATAGTTTTTTTTAAATTGTGTCCATATTTTCAATTGTGTTTACATTGTGTTCTATGATATTGTCTACAAATGTTTCTTGAATCTGTAGTGATGTAGGACCCCACTCCAGTATTTTTATTTTTCCTATCATTGGTTCTTTGTGCTTTCTCTTTCTTTTGTTTTTAATCAGCCTTGGCAAAGGTTTAACAATTTTATCAATCTTTTCAAAGAACCAACCTTTGACTTCAGTGACCCTCTATGTTTCTGTTTATTTTCTAATTCATTAAACTCTGCCCTTTTCTTTATTATTTCCTTCAGTGTATTTACTCTGGGTATAATTTACTGGAGTATTTTTCTAATTTCTTCAAGTGAGTTCTTGTCTCTGTGGCATCACTTCCCTCCAGTTGGCCTGGCTCAGACCTCATTGGTCAAGAGCTTGTAACTGGGCAGATGTTGGGTTCCACTCCGTCTTAGATTGTGTTTTGGAGCCTTGACTGTAAGAACAAATTGTGGGGTTTCCCTGCCTGCGTGAACTGCATCTACACGCAGAGCTTTCTGCAGAGGAGGAGAAGCCAGCTCTTGCATAGAATGCTTTAGGGGGAAGTCGTGGCTGCAGTCTCAGATGGGGTCTTAGAACGTGAGAAATACAAGGCGTCTTAGGGCTCCTGTACTTCTTCCTTCTGACACAGTGTCATAGGTGAGAAACAAGCACAGAAAAGTTAGTTTTCACTGACTTGTCGAAGACAGTCCTCTCTGCTTTTCTCGTTATTGAGTCTTGACAGCAGTGGAGTATGCTCAGCTTTTTGGACTCTCTCTGTCTCACATGTGTGCACATACACATACGCACGCACGTGCACACACACGCACACCCCCTCCTCAAATATGGCAGCCTCTGTCTCAAGCGTGTCTGAGAGCGAGCTTGTGCCTGGAGAATGTTCCTGGGCTCCCAGCAGGGACGAACTGGCTCAGCCTTCGTGCTGGATTTGTCCTAAAGCCCAGGCTCCCTTCCAGACCACTGGCAACTTTACTGGCTTTCCCATCCTCCATGCCATCCCTCTGGTCACTGAACCTTCATTTATTTCCCATAAACTTGGAATCCTTGTCTGTTTTTAGATTCGAGGTTTATCTTTCTCTGCTTACACCCCCAGATAACACGGTTCCCGGGCCCTGGGGAGCTGGTGGGGGCCGGGGTGTGGGTGTCAGAAATCAGCCCTCCTTCCCTGGCACCCCTGATTCCCAACCAACAGATCTGCTGCTGCCTGTGATCTTTCACTGGTAACGACCAGATCCTGGATTTGGTGGCGCAAGGAAGCCGACTGCAGGGGGAGGAGGAGCTTTCCAGCCTCACCAGGTCTGTCATCTGTCCTTTTCTAATCACATTGTCCACATCCCTCGTACTTACGTACTGTTCTGCAAACATTTACGTCCATCACGATAAAAATTTTTAATCGATCTTTCTTCTTCTCTGGCTCATTTTCTTGCTATTCCGTTATTGTTCTGTGGCTATAATAGCTACTTGAATCTGTCTGTAAATTACAATTTTCTGTGTCATTTTTAATTACCTCTGTGTTGTGTAGTGTCAGCTTTTCTGTTTATCCTTGACCGTTTTTGTGCTGTTGATCACATGGCCGAGGATGCCTAGATATGGTTCACATGTCAGTAACAGGGAGGTGTGCATGGTCGTTGAGTTTGGGTTCATGATGGTTAGATGATGCAGAGCTGGCCGGGGTGCCGGACACGTCCCCCAGTCGTCAATGAAGGGCCTTATCTGTGGCACCAATGCCGCGCGTCCTGGATGGACATTTACATTTATTTATATTTGGTTGTAGTTGCAGATTTTACTTTTTTTTCTTTCCTTTCTATCATTTTACTGTGGGCTCAGTAGGAAGACATGGGCTCCATATACCTTAGTGTGTGTTTCTCCACAAAAGTGTTACCTTAAATCAGCGAATTCAGTCATTACAATCAGGAGACTGATGTTGATTCGTAACATCTAATACCATCTAACGTTAAATCTAATGTTACCATCTAATACTTAGATGCAACACAAAATTTCTCCAGTTCGTCCTCTGGATCAGAACCACCTCCCAGACTAACGCAGTCCCCTGTCCTGCCTGACCAGCCTCTGTCAGCCTGGAGCAGGGCGTCAGTCAGTCCTGGGCGTACGGCTGCTCCCCTTTGAGGACTATTTCCAGAACCAGTCACTTTGCAGGGTGCTCCTGTTTCATCTTGCCGAGGTCTCCCCCTGCGTCAGGTCCTGTGTCTGGGGCACGAAGACCCAGAAGTGATGCTGTGCTCCTGCCGAGCCTGCCCCCCCCTGGGGGGCCCACAGCTCCGCGTACCCGCCCCACGCTGCCCACCTCATCTGTGTCCACAGCTCTGCCTGCCATCCGTCTGTCCCTCCGTTTGTCTATCCATCTACCAGCTAGCCGTCCATCTGCCTGTCTAGTTATCTGTCTATAACCCAGCTGTTCAGGACGGGAAGGGAGGGGGTAAGGGAAGAAAAGAAAGAAACAAGAGCCCAGAAGGTGCTTTTGGGTTTTGTCCTCCACGTGAGTCAGGAGAAGGATCCGGAAGTCCTAGATGCTGGCGTGGGGCTGGGGAGGGGCAGAAACCCTGGATCGTCTTTGCCGAGCTGGGGGCAGTGCAAGCTCCTTATTCTGAAGGGGCACACCTCTGATTGGCATGAAGAGATGGTGTGGCCAGCTGCCCCTACATCCTGCCCTCTGCTCTTCTGAGATGGAGGGGTGGGATGAGGGAACTGGGGGCTCCACACACCCACCCAAACACGCTGGGAGCCTCTGGCGGTGGGGCTCACGCATTCATAGTGCTCTTGGATAGGGAGTCCCCCGTTACCACCCTGTCCAGTCCTGGGGCAGGAGGGACGCTGGGCCCGAGGCACTAGACTCTATAGACTCCAGTGCCTGCCCTGAGCTTCTGTGAGGCCTTGAATGTCAGATGTCACCTCTTTCTTATCTCCCTAAACGCCCAGGGGTGACAGTGGTTTCAGGTGGGAGGGGTGGGCCCCCTCACCTGCCTTTATGACTATTGGAGGGTCCAAAGTATGTGACTTACTCAGTTATTTTACCTCCAGAGTGCTGTTAAAGACTATAATTTGGAACACCAAGTAGCAGCGAGGGAAATGTTTATGATAAGATGCCAAGAAAAAACAAACTGAATTAAAAACAGTGCCTGTATGTGTATAAGAAGCATGCCTCATGCCAGCAGGGTCCCTCTGGAGGCCTAAGAAAATGAAGGCAGCTGTCTGCAAGTTTGCTGTGGTTGTGATGACTCTCTCCCCGGGTTAGTTCACTCTCTCGTTGATCCGTTGATCCGTGCAGTCAGCCAGTATTCACACACACAGGCGCACACCCCTACAGGCTACTAGAAATTGTTTCCCAGTCAGACTGACAGAGATCGGAACAGTGACACCCACCGTGGGCAGGAGACGGCGGGAAGACGCACCCTCTCCGCCTCCCCCATCAGACCTTCTGGGCCTCGCCTTCCTCCCAGACTCCCCGCCCTCCAGCTCAGTCTCTGTCTGGTCTCAGGGCCCAGGGCCTTTGCATGTGCTGTGTCCTCTGCCCAAAGGCGTGGCCTCCCCTCCCCCCTGCATGTCTTTTTTCAGGTCTGGGTTTCCCGTCAGTGCCCCTGGGCCCCACCGTCCACTTTTCATTTCCGCAGCGCAGCATCCTCCCCCACTGCCTACACTTTGCTCGTTGGTTGTGATGACTGTTCCTCGTTTGTCTCCCCCACTAGACTGGACGCTTGGTGAGATGAGAGATCTTTTTTTTTTAAACTGGTGTATTCTAGATGCTAGTAGCTGCCTGATAGCATTTGCTAAGTTAACACTTGGTCATCTGTTCATCACCGAGCTGAAGGAAAACTTTAAAAATTGTAATAGATGTTATACCCCCAAATGGAATAGCGTTTTTCACATCACTGAGTTTATTTGTCTGAATGTCACCGGGTTGCCCCTCAGACTGTGACGATAACCGGCGGTGAGAGAGCAAACTCCTCACGTCACTGTTGACGTCGCGTATCTTCGTTTTAAAATACCTTTCCTCGTGTGAGTGATGAGCAAAGGGATCTCAGCACTCGCCCGGCGCCCAGCGCCCAGCGCCGTGGCTCAGCGAGTGTCCGCCCGAGGTTCCCGTGTGCCGGGACCTCTCCTCGTCCCGGCCGGGGTCCTCACCTCGCCCCCGGCAGGGCTCTTCCCGAGCTCCGGGTGGCGTTCGTCCTGTGCGCTGGACACACCTTCCCCCGGGTCTGCTGTTTTTCTCCAGCGTTGGTGTGGCCTCCCTGACATACCACCACTTAATGTTTTCCTTTTTCCTTTATGTCTTTTATGAGTCTTGTCGCGTTTAGAACGTTTTCCCCTATTTCAAAGTGAAGGCAGTATTTTTGCAAGTTTTATTCTGATATGACCTGTGTATCTTTTTCAACTCAGGATTTATTTTTGTATCTGATGGGAGGCAGGATTCTAACGTTTTTCCCCTGAGATGAGCTCATTATTCTAGGACCATCGCCGCTTCTTAAACAAACGCCCCTTTCCCTCTGAACTGAAATGAATCACCTGTAAACCCGGAGCTATTCCTGGACCCTCCAGTCTCTTCTTCTGACCTATGTTTCTGTCCTGAGACTAATCATTTACTATCACAGCCCCGGGTGAAGTTCACTACAGCAGGTGTGTAATCGTTAACGTGGAAAAGTGTTAGAAGTGACATATCGCTAAGACAGAAACCAGACTGCAGACCCCTGTGGCGCCACTGAAGGTTGTGTGTGGTGTGTTCTGTGCACAGCGTGTGAAAGGCCATACGCCTAAAATGTTGATAGTAGTTGTAGCTGAGGTAAGAGATTGTAGGTGAATCGGTCTCTTATTTGATTTTTATTTCTCTATAAGCTTTACCTGGCTAATTAAATTAAAAAGTTAAAAAGGTAATTGCTCTCCTTGACCTACAAAAGAGAGGCTACCAACTTATTTTGTCTTCAGACCTCTCTATGCTGTGGCCACATCCGGACGGGAGTCCAGAGAAACAGTAGGGCTCCATAAGGTGTCGTGGCTCATTTATTCCGATTGAAGGTAATGGCATTAGTAAAGTTAGAGCAAATACCTTGGCCTCTACGCTTGTGAAACCAGCCATATAAAATTAATAATTATATTCACGCCAAAGGCGGATGGGGATTACGCACTTAGTCACTGCTTCAGCACGTCAGCTGGCAGATAGACTTCCCTTTATCTGTGAAAGCATCTCAGAAAGACAGTGGGGACCTCGTGATCTCCCCGCCACACAGACTTCCTGGGAGGCGTCCTGCGTGTCTGGGCTCAGAGGGCAGAGGTTCTTCCCTGGCTCCATCTGCGGTTCCTGGGCTGGAGTTCCCTCGCTTGTGGTCCAGGTCCAGCGCTGGGAGTCGCTCACCTGCAGGTCAGGAGAAGCCGCCCGCGGTGTTGTGTAACAGGCGGCCCCAGCAATTGCAACGGAGACACAGTTCCTGCTTAGAAAGGGGAACGCAGTCCACCCCTGAGGCAATGACAGGTCATGGGGAGAACTGGAAAACACATTCAGGATGGGGCTGGCCCTTGGTTCTGGGAAGAGAAGGGCCAGGTGAGCACGCTGTTCACTGGGACTCACGGCTGGAGGTTTAGGTCATCAGAGGAGACCCACGTTTCTTATCATGGATGTTTGTTATGTAATGATGCTTCGTTTGGTTTAGAAAACCTAAAAAAGGATGGTTGACTAAGCCTGAATTTTCATTTGTACACATTTTCAGTGTTTCTTGATGGTCGTGAGGCACCTTAAGGATCCTCTCTGTTTTGGATTTTCTTTGTAAAATGTGGATTCAGTTACTTAGAAGTGGTACCTACCTTTCTCATGTCTCCAGGGAGCTCCCTGAGAACCGGCTCCCAGGGTGTGAACCGGAGGGGCTGCCCCTGTGCCGACGTGCACGGCTCCACGGTCCTTGGAACCAGAAACGGAGAGACAGCAGGTTGAAATCACGTGGAGCGTTTCTCCTGCGGCCGCTGCAAACCTCCGACGACGCCGTCACTCGTGCAGACATAGGCACTTTGACTTGATTGGCAAAGTCATAGTGAATTTGTTGGTGTCGCGAGCCAGGGAGCCGAGTACATGCGGCCTGAGCTGCCACTGGCCCTGCCTCTTGCTTGTTTGTCTTAATCCCCCCACTTGCCCTTTTCTTCAAATTCCTCATTTAACAGTCTTACGTCAGCAACATTTCAGCCTTAGCTTTTCCCCTCGGCTGACCTCCAGGTGGGATGGGTCACTCGCTTCCCCAGAGCTCTGAGGTGGCAGATAACCGGTGAGAAGGGCTCAGCGTGCCTGCTGTTGGACGTGTGTTGGCACGTGCTGGTGTGGGTGTGAATGGCAGGATTTAGCCGTGTGTGTGTGTGTGTGTGTGCGCGCGTTCCTCTGTAAAAAGCACAGAAGGACACCATGTCCTCTGGCCAATTAGTAATGCATTGTCATTTGTGTTTGAGATTAAACTTGTAAATCTGTGGACTTCTGTAAAGATGGAAATGAATCGGAAGAGAAAGCTGCCTGGGAACTTCAGCCCCGTTGTGTGTTGTTACTCCGCCGTAAAGGAAACCCGGCGTGCGCGCTGTGACGTGTACATGGCAGAGCAGAAGGTGACACCCGTCTTGGGCTGCCCATCATCGGGGCGTGATGATTAGTATACTTTTATGCAGCTTTTTGAACTGAAGCACCGTCAGTTACAATGTGTCAGTTTGGTGTGCAGCACAGCGTCCCAGGCATGCATGTACACACACAGAGTCGTTTTCATATTCTTTTTCATTAAAGGTTTTTACCAGATATTGGATGTAGTTCCCTGTGCCATGCAGAAGAAGCCCGTATATTCTAATTGTATGTCCTGGCACAGCCAGACCTCGGCTGTCCACAGTGTGTCACCAAGCTCCACATCTAGTCCACGTGGCATAAACCCCCTGCAGCCCCTACAAAGGAGGCGTGGCTCTCTGGTGTCCAGGCTGTGACGTGTGTCCACCCCCCCCCCCGACATGGTGGGTCTTGGAGGGTCAATAACATGTTAATTATGAATGAACTGGGCTAATTTTAGGAGGCAGCTACCGTATTCTCCCTATTTTGGGATCATCACCATCAGAAAAATTTTCTCTTCACATGTGGAAATAACTTTATTGTTTATGCTGATTAGTAAAGAAGTAAGTGATAATGGCTAAATCATTAGGTGGAAAAGATTGGTTATAAACCCACCCCACCGTGCACAGCTCTGAATATATCACATCTTTCTAAACATTTCTGCGTAAATTTAATTTTAATACAAACTTATTCTCTTACTTAATATTTTTTCTCCACTTTCTAAACCAACGCCTAATACCCCATTTTGTGACTAAACAATAATGTATTTCCTAACCCCCATCAATGAACATTTATGAAATCAGTTATTTCTCACTCTTCTAAAGCATCCTGAACAAAAGTGCTTTTTCTTCCCCACCTGCTGAAAAAGTCTTGCCAATACAAGGTGTTATTAACACTTTTCTCCCAATTTTATGGTTCTTGGATTAATATTGAGATTGAACATTTTTCAGATGTATGCTTCATATTTGTAGGCCTTCTTTGATACTTCCTGTTCAAATCTTTGGTCAACTAAAGTTGGGACACTTCTTGTGGATATGTAAGAACTCTCTATTGGAGATGTGAGGAGAGGGTGTCAAATGTCATGTCACAGAGGAGAAATCCGGGTCCACCTAATGCAAGGGACGGATCTCGGGAACCTCTGAGGTCATGGGCGATGACAGATTGCCCAGCACGAAAACCCTGAGAGCTTCAGAGGCAGCTCATGGCAGTGGGCATATTGTCTTTAATTGGGAGTTACCTACTTTGGAAAGAGGCTCATCGAAATGAAAGAAGGTAAAGAGGGACATGAGGGCCGAGGCCAGTGGGATGTCTCCCGGGGACCGTCCCCTCCCTGAAGCCTCCGCTCTTAGGCAGAGGCGCGAGTCAAACACTCCTTCCGAACACACGCCCACGGCTCGCGGGGTCCCCAGCATCCCACACAGATGTTTCTACAATTTTATGTCACAGAAACTGCAATATTACTCACAACCAGACCGTCCGTGGCGACAGGAAAGTAAGGAAACACTTTAATCTTTGAGAAATAGGAAACCTTGGGGCATGTTTACATAATTGTTCACACATAATTGTCAAACACCTTTGTTTTGAATTAAGTGAAATGAGTGAAATGAGTGCTAATTGTTGGCGTATCCGTGGTGTGCTGATTATTCGCATGTGCCTGGGATCATGTAATTACAGGAAGCAAAGCCAACCCTCCCTCCTCGCCAACACAGTGAGTTGGGAACAGTTGTGGTTTAGTCCCTCCCACCTTAATTCTAGGCATCCCCGTCTCGGGTACCTGTGAGTCCCAGCAGTCCCACCCTGCTCATCTTCCGTGCCTGCCCTGAGGCGCAGCGCGGCTCCAGGTAGGCCTGCTGATGAAGGGAGTCAGAGGATGAGGGGCGAGCGAGCCGTCTGCAGTGACCCAGCAGAGTTCCTGGCAGCCGCTGTGGAACCGCACGAACAGCACTTACCTCTCAGGGCAAGAGAACACTGAGGACCAAGCAAACCACCTTCTCTCCGGACGTAAGACCCGACCGAGCGCACTGCATACCTGTGTGTGGCTCCCGGAACCAGCCTTGGTACCAGAAGGCATCCTCCTGCTTCGAAAAGGTGAGATTGCCCCCCGGATTTACGCGGAAGAAAATCGGGGTAGGAAGAGAAGGGAGACCTCGAGGGGCACTTGTGAGCTTTCTTTTTGGAAATACAGATTTTTATTTTAAGGTATTTTAAAAATTTGATATGTTTTGTAGTAACTCCATGATAATTTGAGAGTATAAATAAATAGGCTGGAGTAAAATGCTTTCTGATGGGAAGAAAACATGTCAGAATAATTTCCAGCATTTTTTTGAGGGGTGGGGAGGAATAAAAGCAACAATTTAGAAGAAAGGTGTGGCTTTTGCAGGCAGCCCCGACCTAAAAGCTCCTCATGGAAACATTCACTAACCTCAGTGTTAGGCTAGACCAGAGACTGTCCCGCACACGTAAAACCCCACCTGGGCACAAGCTGAATGGGAACAAAATCCAAACAAATTTCCAGAGACTGTTTCAGTATCAAACAAGAGTTTTCGGTTGGGTTGAACCATGTGGGGTTGCTGCCAGGCTGTTCAGTTTAGAAGAGGTTGAACATTGACAGCTTCATGTAATTCGACCACCGGGGAACCAAGCGGGGTTTAAATGGTCAGATAAATCAGTATGCAGTGCACGGGGGGAATTACAGATTTGTTTAAGGAAACAAAGGAAAAGGGGGAGAGTCAAATAAATTCATTAAGATGCCAAAGAACAGTTCGGAAAACCGAGGCAGAAACTGCAGTGGGCCCGGAGAAGCTTCCACACACACGCGCTGCCATTGCTGTCGCTGGGGAGCGTGATGTCAGCAGACCCCTAGTCAGGCCTGGCCCGCTGGGCCGCGCAGGCCTGGGGTTTAACAAGCGGGGACGGAAACTGCACAGGTCACTTTCCCGGGATGGGAGGAGACAGGGCTCCCGGCTGTCATGTGAGTGAGAACCTGATCTGCTCGTGTTCCGGAACATTTCTAACTTAATTTGGTTTATTTGGGAAAAAACACACCTTTTTTTGTTTTCTTGCTACTACAAGAGTGACACATACTTATTATGGAATATTTGGAAACTACTGACAAGAAACGAAGGAGAAAAGGGAGCAGTTCCAGAATCCCCACCCCAGAGCGTCGCGGCAGGCCACACTCTCGGTCTGGGTTCTATCACCCTCCCTGGGGCTGCGGGCCATGTTGAAACGCTGGCTGATGGCCCGGCCTCCCCGCCGGTCCTCTGTGGAGGCTCTCCTGTGCCTGTCGCCCCCACCGTAGGTGTAGTTTTGCGACTGCTGGTCTGTCCTGTGTAGACAGTGTTTTACTTATTAATCCGCACACGGACTCCTGTCACCCCAGGACTTGCTGTGCAGGTCACGAAGTGACGGGCCTCTGGCCTCCCTGCCCACCCCTGGCTCCTCTGCAGGTGCTCCCCCACATTCTCCTCCTGCAGAAGAGGAGGAGTGTTTTTCCTGCCGGCCCCCACCTGCTCCATCACCCCAGCTCTGGTGGGGGGCCCAGCACGGCTTCTCCCCACACTGGCCCCATCTCTTGGCTCACCCCTCAGAGCTGGGCCAGGGGCCAGTGGCCAGCATGGCAGCCCTGCTCCTGGACGGCCCCCTGAGCCCGGTCCTCCCGGCCTCGGGGCATCTCAGCGTCTCCTGCTGGCTGTCCTTGGCCAGTGGTGACTTACGTCCTGTCTCTGTTAACTGCTGGGTGTGCACTCCGTCAGACCCTTGCTGCCGTGTGTCCAGGGGCAGATGTGCGTCTGTTCAGCTCCCCGTGTGTGTCCCTGGGATAAAAACATGAAGAGACTTGCTGATGGTATTGAGAAAGCTGCCGCTCAGGCAGTCTGTGCTGAACTCCGCTCCCACCAGCAATGTGGAGACCTGGCTGCGATCGGACCATCTTGCTAAACTGAATGGTCTTTTCAAAAAGGTCATTAATTGGAAAATTATAACTTCATGAAATCAACCAAATGTAAATATTAAAGAATTAATTATATAGCCCTGAAAAAGCCAGGAATGAAAGGAAGTGAAACTCTGTGCCTAGTGTCTTAACTTTTAGACTGTGTTTTTCTCTGAACTTGTTACACGCTTACCAGACACCAAATGCTGTATTTCGTAAGCATTAGCCCGCTTGCTGCCACGAGTCACCTGTGGAGGTGCGCCAGTCCTCCCGCAGCACGACAGAGACACTGCCGGTCGGTAACCAACTCCGGGTCTGTGTTAGTCCCAAAGCAACGCCAGGTGTGTCTGACCTCAGAGTCAGTGCAGGGGGGCGGAGGTCAGGTCACCACACAGTGAGTTCTGGACAACAAATCCAAAAATGACAATTGGCTTTTGAGGGTCTGCCCTATGCCAGTCATCAGACCAGCACTTTTAATACGTTATCTCACAAACAGAGGTGAAACTACAGAAGAAAGCAGAATAGAAATTGTGAGTCGGGTGGAGGGCACACGATCCACACGTGCAGAACACGGTTATTGGCTTTGCAGAAGCCAAACGGGGTTTATCAGTGGGGACTGAATTCAGGAGAAGAATCTTCACAGGAGAACGCTCTGGGCGACCTTGTGAGCCCACCTGGGATGGGCCTGAGATGAGAAAGCGGCCGGCCTGGGAAGGAGAGGTGCTTTGTGTGGGAGAAACCACGTATTGTTGACGATGACCCTGGAAAAACGGCACCAGAACAGCTTCCTCAGGCAGAACTCCCTTCTAGAGTTCTCTCGAAACAGACCGCATTGTCACCCTTCGCGGGGTGTGGGCGTCAGGTGTGCGTCCACCGGAAAGGCTGGGATTGAACAAAGGCTTTTAAAAGTGTTCTTTATTATGGCTTAGTTCCTAAAAGTAGAGACAGCAGTGAACAGCTGGAGCCTCGACTGCCGGGCAATGTGTGCAGATATAAACACCAACGCGGGGCAAGGGCGGTGCGGGCTCTGAGCAGGTGGCCAGCCGCGCCCCTCGCCCCGCCCCCAGACACGCCCCGTCCATCGCCCCGCCCCCAGCCAGGCCCCCTCGCCCCGCCCCCAGCCAGGCCCCTCCGCTGGGCTCCAGACCCAGAGCCTCATAGGGAGGAGGAAACATCCATGCAAAATCTCGGGCCGGAGGAGAGCTCTGAGTGTGGACCGAGCGCCCTGCGAGCTGGGGAGGGAGGGAGGGAGGGGGGTCCTGGCTCTTCTCGGAGTCTCCACGGATTACAGAGCAGGGGGCAGCGTGAGAACGAGGCGGGGGCGGCAGGGCTCTCGGAGCGGGGAGCGTGGGAGCGGCTGGCCGTCTGCTCCAGGTGCAGGCCCAGGCGGGCGCAGGGTGGAGCCCTGAGCGGCAGAAGCACCTTTTAAACTGTGACGTTCATCAGCCGCCCAGTCAGGGGTGCTTCAAAGCCAACCTGAGCGACAAGCCGCCCAGGAGACGACGACCCCCAGTCAGGACGGGCTGGGGTACAGAGAGCCTGGCAGCCCCTCCAGCAGAGAAGAAGTGATGCGGGGTCTGACCCACCTGGGCTGCAGGGGCCAAGAGACTGGGCCCGGGTCCTCTCGCGTGGGGTGGACAGAGGCCTCCTTACCTGGGAGTGTAGACGTTGGTGCTGAGAGCCCGGCTGGGTGGGGGGCTCCATCCCTAGGGAGGGGCTCCGGGACAGGGTGGCACTGAGCTCTGCCTGCCCGGACTCTGGGGCTTCCTCCTGGGGGCCAGCTCAGCTGCCTCCTGTGCCTGGTCTCAGCGTCCTTCCAGGCCGGGCTCTATCACTGGGGCCCTTATCTGTGGACACCCCTTTCCTGGAGAAGAGTCTGCCCGGGGCAGAGGATCAGTAATCTTGCTGGGTTCCTGACGGGAAGGGAGGGAAGGAAGGTTCCGAGGCTGGGCAGACACGATCCTCAGCTCTGGCCACATTTTCTAGGTTGGAGGTCCCCAGATTCTGGTCACGCAGACCCTCAATGTTGGCTGCAGGTGGCCCAGCCAGGAGACTGGTTCAAAGTGCAGGTTTCTGGGCCGTGGCCGGGTCCTCGGGAGCAAGGCCTTCCAGGAGCTGCGGTTCCAGGCCGGAGACCAGGCAGGAGGTTTTCTGGGGGGTGAGCCCGGGAGAGGAGCCGTGTGCCCACGTCTCGGGTGGGGGTTCTTTCTGCTGTCCCGGGTCCTCACCAGCAGTCACTTCGTGCAGTTTTACTGCATGTGAAATATTATTTTATTGTGGTTTTGACTGTGTTTCCCGGGTTAATCATGAGATGAAGCTTCTGTCCAGTGATAAAGCGGACGTCCGTGTCCCTCGTCTGCAAAACGCTCCTGCTTTGCCCACCTCTTGAAGGACTGTCTGTCTCTATCCCAGGGTCTGTCCCTGCCCCGGTGCCTTCACAGCACTTTATCTGGGCTGGTGGCCAAGCCTGTGTTCAGGGTTGTAAATAACTTCTGGCCTGAAGCTGGTTTTTCTTTTTTCTGTCCCAATACTGTATTTTCAAAAAATTGTATCTTTTTAAATTTGTTTTTTTGTTGGGGGAGTTAATTACGTTTATTTATTTGTTAATTAATTTATTCTTTATTTTAATTATGGATCTGGGGGTTGAACCCAGGCCTCGTGCACACTAGGCAGGGCTCTACCGCTGAGCCATGCCCCCGCCCCGCCAGTGTTGTATTTTGATAAGCAGGGGTTCTTGGTTTAACACAGCTGAGTCTGTTCATCTTTCTGTGACTGACGACTTCACCCTAAGTGGTCCCCGACGTAGCTGCAGCCGTGACCCCGAGCTCCCCGACGTAGCTGCAGCCGTGACCCCGAGCTGGCTGTCGTCCTCACATGGCTCGCCTGCCGCTCACACTGCGCCCTGGATTGCTGACGTCGGTCGCACATTTCATCGGAGACGTTTTATTTGACTCTTGAAAAGATCCAACCTGTCGGCTGTGACAGTCATGTTTTCTTCCATAGGTTCGTTCTCCACCTTTCATGTCTCTAAAAAAATGCCTTAAAAATCCTTTCTCCTTCAACTTGACGTTGTCTCTCTGGGTCTGGCTCTGTCCTTGGTTGCCCAATGTCGCTGGTGTGCTGTTTCCTCGTGGGCTCAGTGATTTTTGACCGTGAACTTGTGTGTCTTTGAACTCTGTCTGAGGGAGGGGCTGAGACCTGTCCTCTCGGGGAAGACGTGCTTCCGTTCCCGCCAGGTCCCAGGACCTGAGGCTCAGCTGAGCCTGTTTTCCGGCCCCTTGGATTGAATTCCGGCACCACAGCTGGCCTGATCTCCTCCGGCTCTGCCCAGGGAGGCGTGCACCCGGGGTCTCCTGCGGAGGGTGGGGTGTCCCCCTTCACCCGCTGAGGGGCCTCCACTTTCGGGGGGGACGCTCTGATGGAAGGTGACAGCATGGGCCAAGAATTTATGGGACAAGTTACAGGAGAAAAACTCAAGGTGGAAGAATTTATTTTTTTCTCCTGACAACTGGAAAAAATATGACAAAACGGAGCAGAGCACCAAGCTTAGACTTTATGACAACACCGCATTCCGCTGAAGGAACGTGGCCCCAGGACGTTGCTAGTCATTCTGCCCAGTGCAGGGGATGGGAGGGGTCACCCAGGGAACAAAGACAGCTGCTCAGCCTGTGTCAGTGTGGCTGCTGCTCAAGTCCCTCGCCCACACCCAGCCCTGCCCTCCCCCTCGGGCTACCTCATCGCTCGCGAAGAAAAACAAATCCTGCCCAGACGGCCCCCCTCACGGAGCAGGCCCGGGACCAGGCCCGCCCAGGAGGACGGGATCGGTGCGGAGCCCAGGCCCCCGGCTCCCCAGGGATGGAGCGCAGCCGCCACCGTGTTTCCGTGGTGACTGCGCTGGGGGGCGGCAGCCTCCTTGGGTGGCGGTGGGACATCTCAGAACAGGGCTGGGCGGACAGTCCACCAAGGGTCAGAGAAAGCGTCTTCGTCTTCGTGGGACAAGGCACCACATCGAGGCCCCCCTGCAGGTCCTTAGTCACACATTTTTACTGATGAAATTGAAAACTTTACTCACAGACTCGGACCTTTGAACTTCATCTAGTCTTCACATCATGAAATGCTCTTTTGACTTTCTCAGCCCCTTGAAGATGGAGGCCCGCTCTCAGCTCGTGGGCTGTGCTGTGCACACAGCTCACCTCGCTGATAGTCATTCTTGCTTGTAAGTAAATCTGTTCGGTGACACTTTAAAAAATTCATTATTTTTGGTTGCAGACCCTGGTTAAGAACCTCAGCAGGGGTGACTCAGGATACGGCAGGGCCTGCCCTTTACAGAGCTTGTTCCAGGTGGGCCTGGACGGGCCGTCTGACAGAGTGGCTCTCACCTGGCCACGGCTGAGGGGAGCACCCGGAGGCTTCCGTCCCCGCCCGGGGGGCAGAGCGCAGACACCAGCCTGGAAGAAGGGTCCGCCTTGTATCCATCGTGGAACTTTGTTATGTTCAGCTAGTTTGCAAGGGAATCTTGCGGGTAATCCCGGAAAATCCTTTCGCGGGGGGAGCCAGGCTGGGCTGGACGTGGCTCTGCCGCTCGGTGCATTAGAACCGAGCCTTCCCTTAGGGTCAACAGGCGGCAGAGGCGCAGGAGGAGCACCAGGAGTTGAAGGTCCCAGGTGACCTGTCTCTCCAGGACCAGGTGCTTTCTACACTGAAATGCACAGAAACGCTGAGTTTTCCTCTTTCCTTCACCGAGGATGTAGGTGCCTCCATTTTTTATCACTGATAAAACCCACTGTCTGACGACAAAGAACACAGGAAGTGTGACTTTCAGGGCGACTGTGGGTGAAGAGGTTGATGCACTTTCAAATGAAATGACACGGATCTAGGAGTGGACGGGAAAACCTTCTGCAAAGAATTTCCCGACCCACCGGGAAACTACTGGAGTCACCGCACATGTAACGTGGATCTTCAGGGCAAAGAGACCGGCAAGCTCGGCCTCCTTCCTTGAGTGGCATTTCGCTTCTTCCTGCCTCGTAATGATTCTGAGCTGGCATGTCTAGTTTTGAGGTAGAACACTGAACCCAATTTCTCAGTGTGTTGAAATGAATTAGGACCAGGCACAAGGAATGGTCCACTGGGCGTCTGGGGAGCCCTGTAGCCAAGAGCCAGCCAGGGCAGAGAAGGCAACTGGCGTCCCGCGGGACGAGGGCTTGAGAGCCCGGGTCGCAGTCCAGCACCGCCCTTCACCAGAGCTTACCTAGCAGTGAGGGTTTTCCCCATGTTCCTTATTCGCTACTCGGAGCACGTAAACACATAAGAATCCCTGCGACTTTTTTTCTTTTGAGTGGAAAGTGCCTCTTTTGCTAAGAGAACAATGATGATGATTGAAAAACCCAAGAATTTTTTTTTTAAAAAATCACATATTTCAGTATAAAAAATTACCTAAGAACAGTGGGATATGAAGCTACTTCAGTTTTTTTTCCCCTTGAGGGCAGAGAGGTAATTAGGCTATTTATTTGCTTATTCTTAGAGGAGGTGCTGGGGATGGCACCCAGGACCTCGTGCTCGCCAAGCCTGGCTCGGCCGCGTGAGCTCTGCCCTCCCCCGAAGCTACTTCAGAGTTGGTCCCGATCCTCCGAGCATGTGCGCACACCCTCCAGGAGGAGGAGCACCTGACGGCGTTCACGGTTGCCGGGTCTGCTTGGCTCTTCCGGTTGGATTTTGTAAAACTGCAGAGATATGAGCACTGTCAGGTCTGCAGCGCCCGACACACTAGCGGATGCCGAGCGTGTTTGGAGACGGACGTTTGGTGCTGAGTGAGTCGGACCGAGCCGCCCGAAAGGGAAAGCCTCATGCATCGCTGCTTTGCTAGGCCTCAGCTGTAACCAGGGTTAGGACATGAGCGACTTCACTTGAATCTTCACGAAAGCACTGCAAAGCCTGAGGCATTTCCACCCTCGTTTTACAGATGGAGAAATGGATGCAAATGGAAGTCAAGTGATTTGCCCAAAATTCCTCTGCTGAGACCTGGTGGTGCCAAGACCACCCTGGCCTGAGGGTCTGGACCTCACAGCCCAGCGCTAGCCACGGCTGTCTTTATTTATTGTCACGCCGCACACGGTCACCTCCAGCAAGAACTTTTTCTCAAGCCAAATTAGAGGTGCAGAAGCCATCTTCTTGGCAGACTGGCTTTCTGTTGAACACCCAGCACCCTCATGACAATATAATCTAAGAGAGGTTTACCTTTTCTAAAAGAGAAGTGAGTTCTGTTCATTTTTAATGACAGTAGAATCGTGTATCACATAACATCTAGAAGGCCCAGAAAAGCAGAGCTCGGATCTCCTTATTGGAGCACGAGGATCCTCGTGTCCTGGTTTGATTCCTTCCGGCCTCGGTGCCCTGTGCCTGCGCTTCACACACTCGCAGATGCAACGCGGAACGTTCTGCATGTTCCTGCAACAGGAGGCCGCAGCCTTGCCGTCCGCGCCATATTCTGCTGTGCGGGTGGACTACAGCTTGCCCCTCCTTTAAGGCTTCCAGAGAGATTCTGAACTACTTCTACTAGAGGTGGCACTTTGATGACCCTCTTTATATGTCGTTTTCCATACTGAGGACTTCGTCTTGGGCAGGAGTCCCCACAGCGGGCTTAACAGGTAAAAGGACATAAACATGTCTGAACTCTTTGCAGCCTGCTGTCCGGCAGCCTCCCAGGCCAGACGTTCAGTCAGTCACACTAGGACCAGCAGTGATGGAGAGTGGGGGCTGCTGTGCCCCAGCCCCGAGAGCACCCTGTGATCTTTTACATGTTTTCCTGACCACTGATGCTCTGTCTGGAATGCTGGGTTTCAAGAAAAGGCCAGAGTTAGTAGAACAGCCCAGGGCTCTCCCCCGAGGGTGACCTTTACCACAAGGAGCTGGTGCCCTGAACTCACCCCCACCTCTGGAAGGACGCTCCTGCGGGCCCCTTGGGAGACAGGGGGGCTGTGGACTTGGGGACGAGCCCTCTAGACAGGCTCACTCAGAAACCACACGTGCTTTGAAAATCCGTCGGAAACGCACGTTTGATTGCAGCGAGCACTTCTGGGCGGGCTCTTGGCCGGTTCAGGATGAAGACCGTCCTGTCCAGGCGCGCGGCCAGCTCCCCATCGTGTGGGCAGGGCGCCCCCTGGCGGGCGCGCGGGCGGACGGTCTCCGCGGGAGAAGCCCGTTTCCTCGCACTCACCAGACTCCAGGCTCCCGGCCAGCGCGAACTGTGGAAGTCGGTGATGCTTCAAGTCTGTCTCGCCCGTTCTCCGGGGAGCGGTCTGAGGCGGCCGCCTGCTGACCGCCCCTCCCGGCCGGCCGGCCCGAACGCAAGCTCCTCATCGGGCACGCAGGACTTCCGTAAACCAGGTAAAAGGTACCTCTGGGGCACAAGCCCGCTAGCTTGGAGATTACACGATTCTTCACATTTCTTCTATTTTGGGATTTGCCTTATTTAAATCTTCGTATATGAGGTAAGACCTTACTCACGCTTTACATCTTACTGTTTTAAATTTACGTCCCAGAATGGCACAGAATCCATCTGCGGCGTCAGATTCCAGGGCAGGGCTCGTTCACGGCTCCGTCAGAACCTCAGGTATTTCACAGTCGTGTCCGAGAGGGTCTTAGGTGAGTTGGCTGCTGTTAGACGGATAATCTTCGTGCCAGAGTGGAGACACCGTTCAGGCTGCGACCAGTGGGTGAGTCCTTATTGGATGGCCAGGACGTGGAGATGCTGAGAGGTGATAAGCAGGTCAGAGCTGCTAGAACAAAGGGCAGGAGAGAGGAGGAAGGGAGGGCGGTGGGAAAGGGTTTTGTCAGGATGGGAGCAGCACTGTTTCTGTAACGAGGGAGGGGAGGCCAAGGCCAGGAGGCCTGGCAGGACACCCCTGCACAGACGTGCAGGACGTGGAGGCGGCGGGAAGGGGGGAGAGTGTCCAGGGCACACGAACTGCTGTGGGGGGCGGGGAGAAAGAGAGCTCGTGCAGAAGTGAGTGCTCACAGCCGCCAAGACACGGAGGCAGCCTACGTGTCCATCGACGGGCGACTGGGTAAAGAAGAGGTGGTATATTTACACAATGGAACACTACTCAGCCATAAAAAGAATGAAATAAGGCCATTTGCAGCAACATGGATGGACCTGGAGATTGTCACTCTAAGTGAAGTAAGTCAGACAGAGAAAGAAAAATCTATGATATCACTTCTATGTGGAATCTAAAAAAACGACACAAAGGAGCTTATTTGCAAAACAGAAGCAGACTCACAGGCATAGAAAACACACTCATGGTTACCAGAGGGGAAAGGTGGCGCGGGTGGAGGGACGAACTGGGAGTTCAGAACTAGCAGGTGCCAACTACGCTACACAGAATAGACAAACAGCGAGGTCCTGTTGCACAGCACGGGGAACCACATTCAATACCTTGCAACACCCATAATGGAACAAAGTCTGAGGCTATGCACCTGAAACTTACACAGCACCGTAAATCAACTATCGCTAAATTTTTAAAAGACAGAGAAGAAGTGAACGGACATTTTCAGGCAACAAGTTTTCTGCCTTGGGGAAGAGGAAAGGGTCTGTTCTTCTAGAAGGCACTGTCAGAGGGGAGAAGCTGGGGGAACGGGAGGGGCGGGGCTCGGCATGCCTGGTTGTTCTTTTCTCAGAACAAAACGGCATTTAGGAAACCTCAGTTTTTGCCACACCTGACTCAGCTCTGGAAGGAGTCTCTCCCTGGGAGGTGGTTTGCAGCAGCAAGAAGGTGTTGGGGAACCAGGCAGAAACAGTACCTCCAGGAAATCTTAGCTCCCTGGCTTACATTCTCTCTAAAGCACGCACTTTCTCAAGGCGTTTTCAGCGGGGCACCGCTTCTGCACCATCACCAGGGTCGTCTGAGCCAGCTTTAATGGGCCCGGTTTCTGGAATTCGCCCCATCCGCTAGGCGAATATGAGACAGTTCACAAGGGAGATGTCATCACCGAAGACACCTCTGCAAATCACAAACCCCATGCTCCGCACTCGTGGGAAGTGGTTGTGCTCTACACAGGTGGCACCCATAACAGCATGAAAATTACACAGTTGTTCGTAATTCAGGCCTCTAAACAGCAGCCAGTGTGTACTAACCAGATCCCAGTGTTTGACGCGAGAGGAGGGTCCTGAGTAGGTTCATTGTTGACCTGAACTAGCCCCTTCACTTTGCTTCATTTCTACACTTTGGTCATCTCAGATAAATACCACCCCCACATTTTTTTTTAAAATAACAATCTGATTATTTTTATTTTTAAAACAATTTTTTGGCGGGGAGATAATTAGGTTTACTTATTTATGTGTTTATTTTTGGAGGAGGCGCTGGGGACTGAACCCAGGGCCTCCTACATGCTAGGCACGTGCTCCACCGCTTGAGCTGTACCCTCCTCCCACAGTCTGATTATTAAGGCATTGTTCTTGCTGTGGAGTTGCTTTGTATTGCAGATAACAAATACCACGTGGTTAGTGGGAAAGACTTCTTCCTTGTGATGGTCGTTGTCTTCTGGACAGTTACTTCTCCTGCAGAATTTGAAGAGATGCCTTTGCCAGGCTGGTGGGCCGGGCACATCTGCGAGCGTGTGGGAATCTTTGCTGATTGATTAGAGCAGAGTCCACATCGGCGGGCGCTTTCAGCCTGAGCTGGCTGGTGACCCGGACCTCTCCTCCTCCGTGCACTGATGGAGGCGGTGGGAGCTCCCGGCTAAACCACCGCTACGGCCCTGAGTCCCTTGGGGCTGCACTGGTGCCCCTTGGCCGCTACCTGCGTTTTAAAAACAGCCGTTCTCTAGTGTTCACGAGGAGGTCTTCTACTTAATCACGGGTAACTTCGCGGCTGCCCTGAGGAGGGCCTCCGGTCCGCTTGCCCTCGGAGATCCCGCCATCACTCCGGTGCCGGTGCCGGGGGTGCCGGGGGTGCCGGGGGCGCCGTGGGCGCCGGCGCGCACTGCCGGGCGGGGCTGTGGAAGGAGCTGCCTGCACCGGGAAGGCGGAGCTGCTGCCCCCGCCTGGCGGAGGTGCTCCCGGACGGCAGGACCACGTGGTGGCGCACAACCAGGTGCGCGACTGAACGCGAGAAAAGGGACACGTGGGGGCTCAGGGGGCAGGAGGCGAGGCAAGGAAGGCCTTCTCTCTGCTCCTGGACGGGAGGGTGGCAGGGCTATTTTCTGAACAGAAAAGAGCTGCAATCAGGAACCTCAACTTTTTGGAGGAAAGAGAATGAAATAGCTTCTTTAAAACTACATAAACTGCATTCAAATAATGACACTTACGGCAAAACTGAAAGTACAGTGAAAACAACCTTTCCTGCCTGAAAACAGCAGGCAGCGCACGGCCGGCGGATCCCGCCGCCTCCACACACGTCGGCGCGGGTCCCTCCGCCAGCGGTGGGCGCGGCTGAGCGCAGTCAGCGCCGCCTGGGCAGCAAATCCCACGGGGGTCTCGCCAGCTGCCAGCAGTTCCCAATCTGGCAAAAGAATTCAGGTCAGGATCAGCCTTGGGCTCATCTGTGACTCTCCTTCAGTTTCTTCTTGGCCGGGAACATTCTCCTGCCTGCCTTTGATTTCTGGCTGTGGCACGTGGGTGTGCGGGTAGCAGCTGGTGGTACTTTATAGGATGCTCCTCCAGTCAAGTGGGCGGTTGCTTCAGTGACAGTTATGCTGTGTTCCCATGACAACCTATCCAGTGGGCAGTTTCCACCTCTCATCAATGATCATGTTTCTTTTGATCACTTGGTTAAGGTGGTGTCAGCCAAGGATCCCACTGCAGTCACCTCCTTCCTCCTGGTAACTAATTAGTAAATTATATCTTAATGAAGTAGTGAAAAAAAAAAGAACATGTGGCTTTTACTTACCTTCATTGCTTTTATATATGTACATCTTTTTTCTTGTGCAGAAAATCTTATCTTCTAAATTTATTAACAGAATTACATTTTGTTTTACTTGACGATATACCTGTATTTGTTTCAAAATTATAACACTAATAATTTTCTAACAATATGGCTACTGAATGAGTCTAAAATTTATTTCTTTTTTTTACTATAGAATATATCCTATCAGAAGTTTACAATTATCTGAATAGAGAAAATAGAATACTTCCTAACTCATCCTATGAGTCAATATGACCTTGATAACAAAACTAGGCAAAGATATTATAAGTAAAGAAAATTACAAAGCAATATCCTTCATGCACGTAAATGAAAAATTCCAAACAAAACCCCTGCAAATTAAATCTAACAACACATATAAAGAATAATGCACTATGACCAAGTGCAGTTTCTCCCAGAAATGCAAAGTTTGCTAAGCAATCAAAAGTAAGAAAAAGAAAACAAATGCTCATCTCAACAGGTGCAGAATAAGCCTTAAAAATTTAACATCCGTTCCCAATTAAGGAAAAAACCTCCAGGCAAAGTAGAAATAGAAAATTTTCTGAACCTGGTAGAGGGCACATACGGAGAAACCACAGCTGACACATTTGGGGTGAAGGTCTGGTTGCCCCCCCAATCAGGAACAAGGCAGAAATGTCTGCCTTCACCACTTTTGTTCAACATCATATTGGAAGTCCTAGCCAGAGCTATAAGGCAAGAAAAGAAAAAAAATTAAAGTTCACTATTTATTTATGTTATTTATTTATCAATAAATCCAGATCAGAAGAAGTGAATTTTTTTTATTTGCAGGCAATAAAATACAATAGAATCCATAAAAAAGCTAGTAGAATGAATAAGTGAAGTGAGTCTAGCAAATTACAGGATATAAGATCAATGGTCAAAATAATTTGTATCTCTATATATTGGCAACAATTACTGAGAAATTGAAATAAAAAATGCAATTCCATTTATAATAGCATAAAAATACAGAATACTTAGAAATAAATATGATAACCCATGTGCAAAAACATATACAATGAAAACTATAAAACCTTGCTGAGAGAAATGAAAGGTGATCTAAATGAATGAGACAGACCTTGTTTGTGGGTCAGGAGACTCAACACTGTTAAATATCAATTCTCTCCAAGTTGAGCCTTAGATTTAATGTGATTCCATTAAAAATCTCTGCAGGCGTTGTTTTGTAGAAATTGACAAATGATCCTAAAATTCATCTGGAAATGCAGTGGGTCTTGAACAACAAAATGACTCTGAAAAAGAAGAACTAAACTGGAGGAATAACACTACCTCATTTCAGATTTATTATAAAGAAAGCTACAGTAATCAAGACAGTGTGTTTCTGTTGTGAAAGCAGAAGAACAGATCAGTGGGACAGAGTAAAGGGTCCAGACATAGGTCCATGCATTTATAAACATTTGCTTTTTGAAAAGCGTTTAAAGGCAACACAGTGGAAAATAATAAATAACTTCAACCAATGTTCCTGGCAAAATTGTATATCCATATACCCCAAACAAGCAAACACATCTTTGACCCATACCTACTGCACTATATGCAAAGGCTAATTCAAAGTGGATTATAGACTTGAATGTAAAACCTAAAAAATATAAAATTCCTAGAGGAAAACAGGAGAAAAGTCTTTATGACCTTGAATTAAGCGAAGGTGTCTTAGATATGACACCAAAAGCATATCTCAAATAAAAGAAAATAAAACAAACACATACACAAAGCAAAGCTGACAAACTGGACTTCTTTAAAATCAAAAACTTCTGCTCTTTGAAAGGTGCTGCTAAGAGGAGAAAAAGGCAAGCCGCAAGCCTGGACAAAGGAAATGCTATCCTGTGTCTAATGTTAGGTCTGTGTCTCAAAAGTGTGTAAAGGACTCTCAAAACTCAGCGAGGAAACAAACAAGCCAACAAAAATTGGGCGGAAAACATGGACAGGCACTTCTCCAAGGAAGACACGTGGGTCCAGACACACATGAAAAGACGCTTATCACCACTAACCCTTAGGAGAAGGCGAATCAAAACCGCGCGGAGAGCCCACTGCACATGCATTAAGGCGGCTACATTAGAAAGCCTGGCCAGCCAGCGCCGCCAAGGACAGGAGGGAGCGAGGGCGCGCGCCGCGGGGGGCGCAGCCGGAGGGGAGGCCCGGCGGGGCGGCGCCCCGCTCTCGGAAGCGGCGCGGGCCCTGCTGCGCCGTTTGGCTCCTCCCCTCCCAGGGATTCGCTTATGGGGGTGAAAGAAAGCCTGCGTGGTGCCGAGACTTGGACACAGGCCGTCACAGCAGTTTTACGTGTATTAGCTTGGCACTGAAGACGACCGCCGTCCCCAGGAGGAGGTGAGTGGACGAAGACAAACTGCAGCGTCTTGACAAACCGCAGCAGTGCGCAGAAGGAAAGGAAGCGGCTGTTGATCACGAAACCCCAAGGAGACTCTCGCAATAGTGGCACGCCACGAGAGGAGCCAGGCCAGAAGGAGTGCTTACTGTTGATTTTGTTTCTCTTAAACGCTAGAAAATGCGAGCTTCTCCGTAGTGACAGGCAGCAGCTCGGTGCTTGTCTGGGGCAGTCCACGGGGACAAGGAGGCATCTCCGAGGGTGCCGCATGTCCACCGTCTTCACTGTGATGGTTTCACGGGTGTGTCCACATGTCAGCACTCACCCAAAGTGGGGAGGGGATCGCTGAGCGTTGGGGCACGTGCTTAGCACGCATGAGGTCCTGGGTTCAGTCCCCAGTTCCTCCATAAAAATAACTAAATAACTAAATAAACCTAATTACCCCCCCTGCAAAAAAATTTAAAAAAACCTCATCCAATTGTGTACTTTAAATATGCAGCTTAGCATATATCAATTCTACCTCAATAAAGTTGTTTAAAAAACAACTGAAGTTTCCAGCAGTAATTTCTTCCGTGTTTATGACACCAACTTGAAATACAGCCGGTTTCATTTGCCTTCAATTTTTGAGCTTGCTGGTTTTTTTTTTTATTTCACTGTTTCCTTTTTGATTTTGTTTTACATGTAAAAATGTATATACTTCCCACTGTGAAACAGGGAACATTTGCAGAAATCTCACTTGTATCCCCCCTTACATCAAGATAACATTTTTTTTCCTTAAATAAAGTTTTGGTTTATTTTCCACTGATTTCTTTTGAAAATATCATGGAGTGTGTGTGTGTGAATGTGTACACACACACTCACACACACACTTGTAATGCACACAAACACATGCACACTCACACACACGGGCTCACGCTGCACCCTCGCCGACAGCCCCTCCTCCCGTCCCAAGCGCGGGGGGGGGGGGGTCTGGCAGGGCTGTCTTCCCGGGGCCTGGACATCTGGTCCTGGCGTGTCATCAGGATCATGGGGCGAGGAGTCGGCTGGTGATTTATAAGGTGCTGTTAAGTCAGGACCTCCCTAGGGCCCCAGGCCCAGCTGTCACATGGTTTAGGAGCAGGGAGATTGATGCTCTGCACCTGGGTGAGTGCTCACAATGGTGGGCTGGCGTCAGGCCCGTGGGGCATGAAGACCCTGCTGGGAATTTGGTTTGGACTCCGCAGAATCCGAAGTCCCTGCACCCGTCTCGGTAGCTCCTAACCAGAGACCGGGTGTGTTCTGCGTGGATGCTCCGGGGGGGCCCTCTCTGAGGACTGGTCCCGCAGCGCCATCTCTCCTTTACCTGGAACCAGCCGTACCTGCACGCGCCCTGCGGCTCACATCTAACACGGATCCTGAGGCCCGAGGCCTCAGGAGTCTCGTTTCTACTCCTGGTGCCTAGGGAGATGTGAACTGCGGGGAGTCTGTTCCCTTTTTAAAGGGACAACATCTACCACAGCATTTTTGGTGGTGGGGGGTTGTTGACATGAGCACTCTCCCATCTGGGACCTTGACAAGAACTGTGTCGCCCTGCAGTGGCCCCTGTGTCTCTAGAATCATTTAGGAAATTTGAAGACATTGCCAACTAGAAAACCAGTCTGCCAGGTCCAAACTTTAACTTCATCTCCCTCACATCAAAACAGCAGAGGCAGAGAAGCGTCAGTGTGATCTATACACACATTTTTATTGAAAACATACACAAATCATTAATATATAATAAATGATAGTATAAATATTAATAACTATACATATGCATATGTGTATCTATGTATGTGTGTACATATATAGAGAGACGGTTCAGTGGGTCCTCAAATGCTCTCAAGAAGTAGTTTATTGCTTAAGATCCATGATTTATAAGTGTGTTTCTAAATGTGCAAAGTATTAAAAAACATTCTTTGAGGATGGTCAGGAACCACCCCCACTCCCCAGGGTGAAAAAAAATAAATAAAGCTTTTTTTCATTCTCAAAGTCACTGGTTCAAATTGTAGCCAATGTTGGAAATGGGGTCCAGGTGCTGGCGATGACAAGTCTGACACTTTCTGGAACACGCTCTCTGTTTATGTAATAAAAGTATGTTTTGTTTGTCAAACAAAATTCTGGCATGTGAAATCGAGCTTTGTTTAAGGTAGTTGGTGTTGAAAAGAGTCTGGCTTCCATGAGAACTGCCCGGTTGTGGGCGGACAGAGCAGCCTTGGGCCCAGACAGAGAGCCGGAGAGTTAGCTGTGGTGAGGTCATCCCCTCGTCCCCCTGGAGTCTGGAGTCTGCACAGCTCAGGGGTCTGGAGAGGCCAGGGCAGAGTAGAACTGGTCACTCAAAACAGTGTCCAGTGGACACAAGTCCAAGAAGAAGGTCTCTCCAGAAGTTCCCAAAGCCTGGTGGTGCTCACCACATGGCCGGTGGGTCAGAAGACAAGTTCAGGGCCTTGATCAGCGGGTGAGCGGGGAGCAATCCCATTGCCAGATGTGTCGCTAGTGGATGTAGCCAGCGTCCAGCTTCTTGTCCTGTCGCAGAAAGAGTTCAGAGACCAGACGTGGAGGTCAAGAAAGTAAAGTGAGGATTTATTAAGGGATGGATAGTCCACTCTCAAGGGGAGAGAGGGCAGACTCAGGTGAGCATCTGCTCTGGGTTTCTATGGCAAGTTGGTTACAAAGGGTGTAAAAATGAATGAGCGGAATATTCATTGAAGGGGGGGGTTTGGGGTCGTGTTCCCTGATCTCCACCCCAGCTCCACCTTCCCGAGGGGAGGAGGGATTGTGTCCTTATTTAGTCTGGATCAGAAGTGTCATGGCCTCGGTGCATGATGGGTACTTCTGATCTGCAAGGCTAGTTTTATTGTAACGAGGGCGTAATGAGCAAAAGGCTACATTCAGACCCTGGAGGTTGCTACCTTCTCCCACCTTTCTTTATTGGCCTTCAGGCCGCTTGTTACCAGAAATTGTGTGACCGCTTATCGGTCCCGAGGTTCCTGCTTTTCTTTCTCTGCCCGGGGACCCCTGTTGTTTACATGATGTGTGGTTTCCGGCATTTGGCCCGGCCCCTCCTTTCTGCCCAGTTCCTGCCCTTTGGCCCGTGTCCCCCTTTCTCTGCTCATATCCAGCTATCTGCCTGTGGTGGCAGGTGAGGGGGTGTCTGCTGCCATGTCACTGATGTCACGACAGTTAGAAACAGCACCAGCGGCCCCTTCCCTTCCCTCCCACACTCGCTCCTTCACAAAACACTGGCCGGGACACGGGGACAAGCTGTGCACTTTGTCGCTGTTTCTTACATCAGCCCACATGCAGCCATTCAGGAGAGTGAGATGTCCGTCTGCAGCAGGTCATTCAGTGAATGAAGCTGACCACACACACACATACATTATTGTCTTATTTTGGTAGAAAAATATATAATAAAAAATGTGGACGCTTATGCCAGAATGATTGCTATGGGCTGGGCACTGGCCAAACTGACTGTCCTTCTGGGCGGCGGGGTTTTGGGTCACTGCACCTTTTGGGGGAGTACTTCCCGTAGGGACTGTATTTTTGCAGCACACGTGCATGCACACATGTGTATTGAGGCAAAGACGAAGCAAGGCCATTTCAGCACTGAGTACATGTTAGAAACCTGTGGCCTCGGCAGAGCTTCAGGACTAACGTGCTGAGCGGGGCTCACGGGGAAGGGGACGCCGCTGAGCTGGAGCCTCTAACGAACGCCCCTCACTCGTTCGAAAGGCAGCCTCTCGGGCACAGCACGTGCAGAAGCGCCGTGGGCCTGCTGTGCTCATGGTGGAGGAGAGACGGTCAGGCCGGGGGTCCGGGAGGCTCTGGGGCATTGACCGCATGGGGAAACAGCCCCTGTGGTGGCCGAGCTGGTCAGCCGCAGAGTCATCACTGGGGGGGCTCAGTCCCGGTCACCCTGGGCCTGCCTGGGAACTTGAGAGGCTAGTGCAGTGGCCTGACTGAGGTTCCGGCCGGTTCCGGCTGCAGCGCGGCCGCCAGGACTTCCAACGTGCTGCCAAGGTTGGGGTCACTGTCCTCTGTCACCCCCTCCCCCCCTGGATCCTTGGGCTTGAGCGGGCGCTGGGGGCGCCCCGGGTCAGCGGGAGGCCAGGAGCGCGGAGTGGCCCGAGAGGAGGCGTGCCGGTGCGGACAGGGCCCTGGGACGCTGAAGCAGCGCTCTGACATTCCTAGTGCCCTTTACCGGGCTTGCGCCGTCAGGTTCAAGGCGAGCCCGCCGCTGGGCGAGGGGCAGCTCTGTCCTTGGCTGGAGCCTCTGAATGAGCACCTGGTCTCGCTACAGTCGGGCTTCAGTCAAGTCTCACCCCTACTCCAAGCAGGATTATTATTTTCATTTTTCATCCTGAAAATTATTTGCAGATTCGCTGGCTCACTGGCTCTCCGAGAGTTTTGCAACTCCACTTCAAATTGTTTTTTGCAAGATTCTGGCAACTACTAGGCAAAATGAGGAAAGAGTGTTGCGTTGGAAGGATACTTGTTTTGCAAGAGAGAGCCCCGGACCCGGATGTGGAAAACAGTGCGCTGGTACCTGCTGGAGCCGTGCTCCACCCTGGTCTCATTCTTTCCACAGCAGTGTGCCATCCCTTGGTCCCTTCCATCCCCTCTTTGAATTTTAAGGAAAATTGGAAGAATGGGAACCACTTAAGTTTCTTTACTCTCAGTGCACGAAGCACCTCTTCCTGGCAGGAGGACGTGATCTCTCCTGGGGGCAGCAGCGCATGAGCCGCTCTGGGAGGTGCTTTCTGCTGCATGGCGGGTTTCCAATCTGGCTGTGATTTAAAATCAGGAGGAAGAAGGGCACTTCTGCCTGGCTTCCCGGGACCCCCAGAGGCCAGGGGGCTCCGTTGGAGGAAGCTGGGGCTGTGTGTCCCTCTGTTCAGACGGACTGAGAGCATGGCCTCGGGAGAACCGGCGCCCTTTCCCGGGTCCCCTCCTTGCTCCCCAGAGTGTGCCCCAGAGACAGACTGTCGGGGTGTGGTCCTCGCCCTTTCACGTATCCACGTGGGTTTCAGGGTCAGAACCAAAACCTAGGGCCAAGGTCACAGCAGCAATGGGAAGCAGGAACGAGGCCACCTGACTGAGTGGGCCTGCCATCAGGACCACCTCAGGGAGTTTCCTGAATCCCCATGGAGGGAAATGGCTGCGAAGCCAACAGGCATTGGTGCCGCCTGCCTGCTGGCCTGTCTGTGCCTCCATGATTCGTTTCCACCTCACCTGCCTCTTGTCTCCGGCAAGACCCCCCAGCCCACTACCATTTACTGCTGCCCCCACTTCCCTCCCTACAGGGCTGTGGGGGTGAGGCAATGAGGGGGCTCCCCACAGCCACAGCAGGCTCCCTCCCTCGGGTTGCCGTCCAGTCCCCGTGACCACGTCCACACCTGGCTCCCTCCAGGTCTCCGAGGCACCCCTCGCTGCTGCGCTGGGCAGCACCACCTGGGCCCCCTCCAGCTGGACTCGCCCCACTTTCCACAGCCGCGTCCCGCTGGTGTGCAAGTGGAGGTGCCTGCTCCAGCCCGAGCCCTGTGGTGGCTGCCTGCCCCCACCCCGTCCCCTGTAGTTTCTGTCTCCGTGTCTGTGAGCCGCCCATCCTCAGTGCTACCGCGCCCCACCCTGTGCACACTGTCCTCTCCTCCCTACGGGGTGCTCAGGTCCTCCCTGAATGAAGGAAAGTGCACCCAAGCGCCGTCCACTGCTGTGCGCGGGCAGGCGGCTGAAGCTCCTCCGAGACCCCCTCGGGCATTTAAATCAGGGAAATATTCAGACAAAGGCCGGGGGTTAAGCTCGCCTTCCCACAGTCCTCCTTTCTCTCACCTCCTCCCAGGTGCCGGGAGGGGCCTGCGGGATGCGGACAGGCCCTGAAGCTGGCGCACCGTGGCTCCCCATCCCGGAAGGAGCCGCTGTTCCTGTTCCTCCCGTGTGGTCTGTGTGCACGAAACGGAAGACTGCGTCTTCCATCAGTGCCTCGTGTGCGTCAGACCTGGTGCAGAGATACACACACATCCACCTTTTCTTTCGCGGCCGATTTTGTTTTCCTACGATATAAAATCAGAGTCAGCACATGCTTTCTGCTGTGTACATAACTGCACCATTAATGTTACATCATAGCTGACTGTGAAATTTATGTGTTTCTCTGGCAAACCTATGTTCAGTGCAATGAGAAGACCGTGAGCTGCTGCATTTCCATAAACCATCCGTTTAATACTCGGCATTACTTTAATTTGATAATGGGGTTGCTGTTTCTTTTTATTGTTTCAATAAAGTAGCCCCCAAAGTTTTAACCAGTCAGAGATGTGCGGGGCGATGTGGTCTGGAAAGCTCCAGAGGTGGGGTTAAAGGTCGAAAGGGGACCTCCTCTGTGCAGTGTCGCCACGTGCCCCCAGGGGGCAGACTCAGGCCACACTGGACGTGGTCCAGGGTGTGGAGGACTGAGCCGCCCAGGCCAGGTCGGAAGGAGTCTGGGGTGCAGAAAGGCCCTCCCTGCCGGCTCCTTCCCCTCACCCCGGCCGGCCAAAGCCAACGCCCCCTCGGACAGCAGAAGCCGGGGAGGTCCAGGTGTGAGGCCTGCAGTGGCAGGTGCGTGAGGATGGGGACGGGGGCGGGGCTCTTCCCAGCCGCCCCGGCCAGCAGTGGGGGTGGGGGCCTGGGGCCTTCTCACCCCTTCCCTGTCACAGCCTGCGGACCTGGGATGTGAGGACGTCATGCTTTAGGAAAACACCTTGCAAACCAGCTGTCACTTTGCAAAGCTGGCTTGGAAAGGAGACTTTGGTCAGAAAGTACAGCTGCCCGACCCTTGCTGTCGTCTGCTGAGAGAAGAGGCAGAGGCGACCCTGGGACCCGCGTGGTGCCCGTGGGGAAAACCTGAGCCACGGGACCCGGCAGGAGGCGCTGCGGCAGGTGTGAGCCTCTGCCGGGTCCAGGCGGGTGGGCTGGGCCTGCGCCCCCGTCCCAGCCCCTGGTCAGCCTCCCGCATGGCTGTCACTTATTCCAAAGCCACGCCAACGACTGGGGCAGCAACATTTGAAAGCTGCCCACGGTGTGGTCCTGATTACGAAGTGCCTCCCGTCAGCCCACAGGACAGAGCTGAGGGCTGAGGGGACCCCCTGCAAAACCGATCAACCTCAGTCCCAAAAGAGCATCACACGACAGGTCTAAGGCCAACCTCGACCAGCGTTTCTGCTCTAGGAAAGCCGTGCGCCCCTCATTGCCGGGGCGGCGGGGGACTTGTGCGTGTGGGTGTGCTCACGGTTGACGCGGCTTGGCGGGGAAGTCACAAAATGCGTGACAGTGCTCTGCGTGCAGCCCGCCCTTTCATCTTAGTTAATCTGAAGTGGTTTGAGGGGTGCCAGGAGCAGATGCTTCCCCACTCCCCTAGGTGCTGCGTTTTCCTGGGAGAAGCTTGGAGAAAGTGCACCTGGGCACAGGCACCATCACTGGCGTCCTGAGACGGGACACGCCGTCAGCATGTCCTCGCTGGCAGCCCCTCCCCGGGGCTCAGCCTCGGCTGAGAGCCTCGCAGCAGCCCGCCAAGGAGGCCAGAACAGGCCTCGTTGCGCCCACCGTGCAGAAACGACCTGAGTACCAGGAGTTGTGGCGACGTGTGTGCCTAATCCGCGTACTGTGCGGTGGGCCTGCCGTGAGGACGTGGCTCTGAAGATGGTGGTTACACCCGGCCGGCACCTCCGAGGGCTGCGGGGCGGCGGCGGGGCCAGGAAGCAGGCGAAGCACCGACCCACAAACACCAAGAAGTCGGACGTCCACGCGTCTTTAGGTTGTCATTTCTTACTGGCAGAGACAGGCAGCCTCCTTTTGTTCCTAAATTCGAGGGGCCGCGCTGGGGGGCGCACGGCAGCCTGAGATAAAAGGAAACCCAGCAGTCCTACCCCGTCCTAACTTAAACTTCGGTGTTGCGCTCTCTGTGGAGTTTTGCATTAGTTTGATTTTTTCAAATACTGGTTTTGCTGTCATTTGTCTTAGGACTGAGTTTTCAGTTGCCTCCCTCTCCTCACCTCAGTCCCAGCCCTGCATGGACCTGGTTTGGCTCCAAAAACCATTCCTTCTTCCAAAGGATGACCTTTAAGATGGTGAAACAGTCACAGAAAAATAGACCGGACACTATCGGCTTCCCTGTGACAGGACGGGACTGTCCCTTGGCTGTGACAGGGGTGGGCCCAGTCCCTTTGCAGCTCCCCTTCTGTGGGGGCTGCGATGGGCCCAGCGGCCGCTCTGCTCCTGCCAGGGCCGTGCGGGCAGCTCCAGGCCACCCCCGAGCCCTGTGTTGTCACTTGAAGGTGGAGCTACCCTCAGCGGGCCAGTCTGCGTCCCTGGCTTGGAGCCCTGGCCCCTGGTCCTCCACCTCAAGACACCTGCGTGCATCGCTCCCACCTGGCTGCACCCCTCACTCCATCGTTGCTGCCACCGTCTTGGCTGTGGATTCGTCTGTCCTCACCCCAAAGCCAAAGTCAAACTTTCTGACTATGATGCGGATTCCTGACAGAGCATGGGTGCCTGCATTTCCTGGGGCTGCTGGAATGAAGACCCACAGCCAGGGTGCTCAGAACAGCATAACCCATCCCCCACAGCTCTGCAACTGAGGTCCCTCCAGGCGCCCCTCGCCCTGGCCTGTCCCGTGGTGCTCTGGGGGCCCTGCTCCTCCCAGAAGGACGCCGTCATGGGACGGGGCCCGCCTGGCCTCTAGGATGACCCCCATCTTACCTGATTTCTTCTGCAGGGACCCCACTTCCAAATAGCTCTGACTGTCAGATACCAGCGTCAGGCGTGGACACATCCTTCTGGGGACAAGCTCACCCCGTCACGAGAGGGCAGGTGCAGGCGTGCCTCCCACGCGGGGGCTGCGCTCTGCTCAGACGCAGTTTGGGTCCCAGGACGGGGAGGGAGGATCCGCCACCAGGTGGCACTGCTGCCCAGGGTTTGTCTCAGGCCCAGGCCGCGTGTTCTGCCCTGCCCTGCAGCCGGGAAACTGATCCCGGTGAAGACCCTGAAGACCGCCTGGGAGCCGCTCGCCTGCCGGCTGGAAGGTCTGCTTTCCTCCATCACGTTCGGGTCTGGGGCCTGACGCCTTGGCTGCAGCCCTGGTCCCGCAGCTGGTTTCGGTCAGTTTGGGGCTGCTGTGATGAGTGACTGCTGGCTATGACAGGTGGGCAAGTGGGCCTGGGTGCAGGGACCACAGGAGAGCCTGGGGCCAAGCAGGGGAGGGAGCTGGTGAAGATCACAGGGCCAAGGAGCCAGCCTCGCCCGGCACCCCAAGGGCGTGTGCACACCCCACACATGTGTGCACACAGACATGTGTGCATACAGGGGCACCACACACGTCCACACGTCTGCGTTCACTGGGAGCAGACTTCAGCCTGGGGGACACTGCAGTGCTGACCGGCCTGCGCTTTGGCACACTGCAGTGTGGACTGTACCCCAGACGTAGCCCCCGTTGGCGATGCAGGGGAGGCAGCCTGAGCCTGGGGTCTGCCCTGGACCTGCTCTGGGTCCTGGAGCCTTGTCCATGTCGGGTGGTTTGGGGACCTCTTTCCTAGCCCAGACCCTCGTGGTCCCACGTCTCCCTCTCAGGGCGTCTGTGAAGGCCCCGCGGCCACCACAGGCCACCTGACAAGGTAACAAAGCTCCGTTCACCCTGTGCTCACTTTTATGGCCGCTGTCTGGTTTCCGTGAGGGCCCAGCTACTTTGATGTGGCCGTGTGCTCCGGCCGAGCAGATGCGGCTGATCTGAGCGCTGGTCCATCCCGCTGCCGGCGGGGGGCGGTTCCTCCTGGAACCACCCCCCACCCCCGCTGGCAGCAACACAACGTCTTTTACTGCCTTGCAGGTGCCTGCAGCCAGATAAATGGGGCCCAGAGGCCGTTACTGATAAGGAAATTTAATACCTAACAGGACTGGGAGCTTTCGCAGGGGCACGGCCGGAGGGGACCCAGGGGCATGAACGGGGTGACTGTGAGGGAGGGGCGGGCTCACCTGCTCCTCAGCGAGGGAGCGCCTGTGCTGCCCCGTTCCAGGAGAAGAACTCACTTTTCAGCCGATCGGATGCTCATCTACCTGGGAAGAGCCGTGTCGGATCTTGTCCCTTCCGTCAGAAACTGAGTGCATTTCGAGATGGCTCTTTTTCTTCGCTTTTAATCTGGACTGTGGGTGACAGGAAGCCCCCTCAGCTGTGTGGTGCTGAGACCAAGGGGATCAGACTCGTGGGGTGGGCTCCGGGCCGAGCTCCAGCTGGGGTCCCCGGGGGAGGGCGAGGGGGCTGGCTGCTTCTGCGCAGGAGGGGACCTTCTGGACGCCGTCCTGCTCTCCTCCAGGTGGCTCTTTTTTCACTTTGAGGCTCAAAATCTGCATGGATCACACAGCCCCTGAGCTTTTTCTACCTGTGAGGACACAGCTAGTTGCCACGTCCAGCCTTTCTCCTTGTTTTTGTTGCATGCTCTCCAGGTAGCTGTGACGTGTGCAAAGGGCCGCCCAGGAGCGAGCCCCTCAAGCCCCGTGACACGGCAGTCGCAGCTGACACGTCTCGTGGTGGAGACGGTCAAGCACCCCTTCTCACATGGCTGCTCAAGCTGAGGATGGGGTGTGCGCGGCCTCTCCGGGGCTGTCCAGGTGCTCGCAGTGGAGGAGACGGGGCAGGCCACCGATGCCCACGTCACGGGGCCCTGGCCACTGGCTGCAGGGGACTCCCAGGGCTGGAGCAGCCGTGGGGGACCCTGGTGTCTCCAACAGTCCTGGGGGGAGCCAGCCGTGGGGCAGGTGGGAAGGTGACCTGCATCCTCCCCAGAAGCTGCTTCCCGCACAGAACGGGAGACGGCCCAGAAGGGGTGAAGTGTCCGGCTTGAGCTCCTGCCCACGGCGGAACCTGACCCAGGCGCCCACTGCAGGAGGACCTGCCCTCCAGAGAAGTGGGGTCCGGGAGGAAGTGGACTCGGCCACCAGCCGCGTGACTCCCCTGCATCCCGTGTCCTGTGGCCGCTGGCCGGTCAGGTCCAGCACAGCTGGGTGACCAGGTGGAGCTGGTACACAGAGCCGCCGGGGGTCCAGCCCTGACCCACCCCGTCCAGGGGCCCCCTTTCTTCCAGAGGGGAGAACATGGGGAGGACTCTGCTGGAGGGAGCCCCGACAAGCTGGCTGTTGCCCAGGCGGCTCGGAGGAGCCAGACATGTGGCTTGAGGGTCCCCTCTGTCCACCACCACTGGCCGCTTCATTCTCACTCAAGGGCCTTGAGCATCTCTCTGCAGCCAGGTGTGAGAACTGAAACCCAGGCTTGTGGCTCTCAGGTCCCCTCTGGCCGTGGCTGAGATGCCAGAAGGCTGCTGTCTGGGGGCCCTGGGTGGAGGCTTCAGGGTGCCCTCTGAACCCCAGGGCCTCTCAGGCCTCGTAGTCACGTCCCTGGGAGGGGTCTGCCCACACCTCCAGCCCCAACCAGATCGCTCTGCTCCTGGCTGTTTCAATTTGGGGTTCCCAAGAATGTTTGCACAGAGGACTCTGACACCAGGCGGCCAGGAGCCCCTGGGGGAAGGGATAGCCTTGTTCCCTCACCACGGGTCTCGGGCGTGGAGGAAGCCCACACTGACCCCCAGGCAGCCAAGCAGACTGCCCTCAGCTCCCTGGGCGAGCGGACGGGCTGAGACCCAGCTGCAGCCCACATCCCAGGTCAGAGTTCTGTCTCCACGCGGGCTGTCGGGGAGGTGGTGGCGTTGGGACGTGGGCAAGCCGGGTGGACGTGACTCTCGGGGCTGTCACGCTGTGGCTTCGGGAGCTTGGACAATCCCCTGACCGCTGGAGGGTTGTTTTCTTATCCGCAAAACGAACACAACTGTACCTGCTTCCCAGGGTTGTTTCCAGTAAAGAAAGAGATGTCTTTGGAAGCCCTCACAGGTGCCGAGGAGGCGAGGGGCTTACGCCTGCCGGCTATGCGCCACCCCGAGTTGCCTGCTCAGGCGGCTTCAGCCCACCTCCTTCCTCCGTCCCCTGGAAGGATCCAGAGCCTCCAGGTCCGGGGGGGCTCCGCCGTCCTGCCCCCAGGCCACCTGCCTCTCCCTCTCAGTGACCCCGAGCCCTTTCCCCGCAGGCTGGTGTGGCGGGAAACCGGGGGACACAACCCACAGCCTCGTTCTTTCTGACAGCACAGTCAACCTCCAACCGTGTCGAAGGCAAACTCGAGACAGAAAATGTTAGAAGCAGGTTCTGGAACCGCATCTGGGTGTGAGTTCTCACTTGTGTGAGATGACGCGTGTGAGAGCTTGGATGTTGTCAGGGAAAAGCCAGGGCGAGTTCTCAGCTGCCACTTTTTGCCTCCGCGCTCAGGTGGAGACCTGGGTTTCTCGTTGGAAAATGGCCTACGAACATCCCGTGATAAGATTCAGTTGTGAGTCTGGTTTTGTATCTTAAAGGCCAGGCTAACCACCTTCACTGGGAGTTGCCTTTTAAAACTGTAAGTAAGGAGTCGTCTTGGGGTGACTCGACACAGATCGGACCCAGGTGTGGCCGCTGGTCGCCCTCCTCACCTGGCCCCGTCCCCAGCCTTGGCACGGGGCTGGGGGACTTCACTCCCAGCAAAGCGGTTCCAGTGCCGATTCCTCGCCTGCCTCTAACAGCCGCGTGGAAGGGGCGGCTGGATACGTCTTCCTCTCCACGTGTCTGCGCACAGCTTATCAAGGTAATGGTGCGCATATCTAAGCTAATACAGCTTTTTCCGGGGCCTCGTAAAGTCGGAAAGTTATCCCCTCCCCGTAGTTACGATGTGAAATGAAAGGGGTCCCGCTGAGCAGCCCTGGCACATGTGCACTTGGTTAAATGCATTTTTTAAATAAAAGCGTCTCTCAAGGTTTTTCTGCTGTTGTTGTTTTTCGTTTTGTGTTTTCATAACCACAAGATGCTAAGTAATCTGTTGACTTAGTCGAGTGCGTATTTAATCCCCAAAGAAAACTCTGAAAGGGTTGACATAAAAAGCAGGCAGGGATGGGACGCAGCTCAGAGCGAAGGCCCTCGGCCCCGTCTCCCTCAGGAGGGGCCGTGCGTGGAGAGTCCCTGGTGCCCTTTCCAGAAGACCCAGGGTCACCGCACCGCATCGACACAGGTGGCCTTCCTCCTACCATTCCCGTGAACTGGGTGGCTGGAGCACCCCATGCTCCAGGAGGGACGGCGGTGAACAAGCCAACGTCCCTCTAAACACGTGCAGCCCCGCTGGCGTCCCCGGTGCGCACTTTCTCTTCTTTCCTCCAGCCTTCAGTTGCAAATCAAAGGGAAGGAATCAGTGAGTCCTTAAATACAACGCTGGCGCCTCCGCCTGGCGATGCCTTTGACACGCTGGATGTTGAGGGCGAGGTGGTCCTGGAACCCCCGGTAGCCTGGTCGCCTCCGTCAGCGCTGCCCGTGGGCTACCCCCGCTTGCCTTTATTCAGCGGGACCTCAGCATCTCCATGGTTTTCACCCCTAGAGCTTCTGATCTGTGGCCTGTGCCCCTCAGGCAGCAGCCAGCAGGTGCGACCTCGGTAGAAAAGTGTCATGCAGCACAGCCGGCCTCCCAGGTGGCTCCGCCCAGCCAGGCCGCGGGCGTGCGTGCCGTGGGCGGGCTTGTGTGAGAACTCTCCCTCTGGCGGTGCAGCTCGGTGAACAGATCTTTCAGATTTTCTCTTCTCCTCAAATTAAACACCTACGTGTGTTTCACTGACCAGCGTTGACAAATCCTGCCAAGACGTGGTGAGCTGAGCCTCTCCTGCGAGGTGGTCCTGTCCCATCACCGACCGCCGCTGACGCATGGTCTGGGGTCCATCAGTGGTCTCGGGGTCCCCTGTTTTCTCAAGGGCCAACCAGAGAGCATCCAGTCAAGAGAACTCGTCACGGGTGGCCAGTTTCAGCAAGGCTGTCTCCAGACGCCCTCCTTGGCCCCTGGACGAGTCAGCCTCAGGGACCAGAGCCACCCGAGATGAGGGGCTTCGTTCTGCAGCAGGTGCTTCGTCACCTCCTCAACGCCCCTCCTCGCCCCTGCTCCCCGCGTCTCCTGCCCCAGAGTGTGTGGTTCACTCAGACCCCCCCCGAATAAACAGTGTGTCTCTGAAGAAGCTGCTCCCGCTCCAGCCTGAGGGTCAGCAGTGTGGGCTGTGGGCAGGTGGCCCGTGAGGGGCATCCTGTGGTCTGTGATGTGCTAGCGGCATCTCCGCCCCTACCCTCGGGTGCCTGGCGCCCCCTCCCCCGTCTCCAGACACTGCCCGTGTCCTCTGGGGACAGACGACAACCCCGGCTGAGAGCCCTGGTCCGAGCCAACCATGACCACCCGGCCTCCTCTCCCAAGACCATTTCTGAAGGTGCCTTTGACCCATATGAAGAAAGTCTGCTGGAGACTCCTGGGAAGGGTTTTGCTTTTAAAAAAGGTGTAAGAGGAAGTTTTCCCTCTTTCTATTGAACCTCGTCTGAATCGGTGTGAGGCCGTGTCCCACAGCAGCCATCCTGATGGGACGTGATAGGGGCAGAGGGCAGCGTGGGCCGTGCTCCTGGCCCCGCCTGTGGATGTCCTCTTGGGGCAGGTTGCTCGGTCACTGCCGATGCTGTCACTGGTCAGCGAGAACCTGGGGGCTAAGTCAACACCGAGTGGCTCCCTCACAGCTCTGGGGGAGCCCAAGCCCGCAGTCCGAGTCCCAGGACAGAAGTGGGCATGCGGGCGGGGCTGGCCCTTCCGGGGGGTCTGGGAAGGGTCCGCACCTTTTCTAGCTTCCGGGGGCGCCTGCGTCCCTGCACTTGTGACCTCCTCTGTCTACCGAGAGCGTCACGCCCCCTCTGCTTGTCTCTGTCATGATGCCGCCTACTCCGCGTCTGCGCTCACGTCTCCCTCGGCCTTGTCCTTACAAGGACCCTTGAGACAACATGTGGGGCCACCCTGGAGAGTCCAGGACAGTCTCTCCTCTCAAGACCCTATACTCCACCACGTCTGCCAAAGCCCCTCTTGCCGTCTAAGGTGACACAGGGCCAGGGATGGGGGACCTCTGGGGTCACTCAGCCCACCACACGGGGGGAGCTATTTCTCTAGTGTCTCAGCTAAACACGGCCTGTTACAAGCCTTCCATGTGAATGTTGTCCTGGTGCCAAAGTTCCAAGGACGTCGCCCACAACCGCTCTGCTCGAGAGCCCGGCAGGCTTGGCGAGGCCTGGCCTTCGCTGCTGCTGGAGCCTGGAGTCAAGTGAGGCTCCTTATTTAGAAGGTGAGCCACTTCCAGGGTGTGGACTGTGGACACTTGGCACCACGGTGTGCAGCAGTCACTCCGAGGACAGGCCAGTCAAGTCGAGGAGCCGTGAGTCACTGGCCGGCCCCACCCGTGCCAGACGCCCTCGGGTAAACAGCAGGCGACGTGAGGTCACAAAGCACAAGCCGGTCGGCGGCCCAGGCTGTTTGCTCTGGCGTCTTCGCGGGCGAGCTGACCGCCGGGGGCGGCACGCGGCCGGCCAGGGTGTGAGGCGGTCTCACCGGCCCGGCCCGGGGGCACTCGCTCTCTGGGCTTTTCTTCTGGCTTTTAGTTTGGAGACGGATCTCAGATCACTCTGCCGCGGGGCTGGGTTGAGGCTCCACCGGGAAAGAATGAGTTAGAAATGCCAGGCTGCTCGGGGTCTGCACGCCCGGGAGGCGGGTTCGCCCTACGATACTTGACGCTCGTAAGCCCGAAACTGACCTCGGTGACACGCCCGAGGCTGCGGCAAACTTCCAAGGGCCGCGGGGAGACCTGCGGCCGTGCGGGCCCTGGGCTCCCCGCGGGCGGTGTGCTGCGCGGCGCTGCTCCGGCCCGGCTTTCCCGTCTTCCCAGCGCTGAGTCTGTCCGTCCTCCTGGGAGCCTCTGCCCACCTCCCGAGGGGCTGAGAGGCCTCCCTCCCCACGGCTCCGGCTGTTCGCGGTCGACTTCCGCGCTGGGTCCTAGGTCGGGTCCCCGCCCAGCACCCGGACACCACGCCGGCGCCTTTGCCGGGATGCCCGACCCCACGTGCGGCCGCTGTCTCCCTCCGTAATTGGCAGTGACCTCTGTGGGCACAGAGCCCTTCACCTGCAGCCCCGGGGCCGACGCCGGCTCCCAGGAGGGGCGTAGTGACGGCGGGTTGGATAGGCCAGTAAGTGAGGAGACATGAGTCACCACCATCTCCTCTGAGGTGCATTCTCTGAATGTCTCTCTCAGCAAACAGCCCCGCCCTCCATCCTCTAAGACCGCAGGCCACTTAGGACGGACCAGGCGGGATGTTACATCACACGTACCCTTATCTCTCTGCTCCTGGAGGGGAGAGACAGCGCCGGTTGTCCCATCGGCGTCGGGTCACAGGAAACTGCCGGAGATGTTCCTCCACCAGCCAGGGGAGGAAGGAGCGTAAGGAGGAGGGGGCGTGCTCATCGGAGGTTGAGCAGGTCTATGCGAGGCTCAGCCTGCACACTCCCTGTGCGTTTGGGCACGTCTCTGCACGTATGTCCACGGACACACATCTGCACACACACATCCACACAGCTAGCTCTCGGAGCACAATTCATGTTAACACACCGAATATGACAGCAGAGGGAATCTGGTGTCATGCAGATAAGACTGCCCGGCCCTGGGCTACGGGGCACCCGGGGGAAGGCTCACCCCTCCACTGCCGCCCACCCCGTTCTTGGCCGCAGAGAACAGACCTGCAAACTGACTTCAGGGTTTCTTCCTGCTGTCAAAGCTGAGTGCAAAGCCACAAGTCCGCAAAGCCTGTGGACATCCGAGGTGCGATTCTGGAATGTGGGAAGATTTTCCAGCTGGGGTGTCACCTGGAGGTGTGTGAACTCGCCACCTGGGAAGCCCAGTTTTTCTGCGACTCCCCAGGCAGCCCCGGGAACAGGCAGAGCCTGGGCCGTGGGATCCCAGCTGCAGGGCAGCAGTGGGTGGGAGGTGAGGGGTGGGGGTCGGGGGTGGGAGGTGGGAGGGCCCAGCAAGCCTGAGCCCCTTGGATTTGGCCCGGGGAGCTCTGTGGGCTGATCATGCAGGAACAGGGCAACACAAGGGCTGGTGAGAGGAAGTTTTAGGGGAAAGGCTGGAGTCCCAAGACAGCATGCACCCACTAGACTCTGGACTCCGCCCCACACCCTGCGCTTACCGTCCTGCTGAGTTTAATACTGAAGAGCCTGCGAGGAGGGTGCAGCCCTGACCTCGCAGGTGGGGTGAGACCCTTTCCCAGCGCCCAAGCTGACCCCGACGTCAGCCCGTCCCGCAGTGGGTCCAGGCCAGGTGGCCTCAGCCTAGGCCTCCTGACTTTCCAGGACCCAGGCCATGGTGACTGGCTCCACAGCCCCCGCGCAGAAACCACGTCCCCTGTCCAGGGGCCTGCCCCCGTCCAGCCCTTGACTGGCACGTTTCCCAGCAACCCTGCCGCACCCCCACCACTGAGTGGGGTCACAGGCCACGGCAGGGGCGGCATTTAGAGGACGGGGGTCCTGGAGCTTGGTCCCTGGGAGAGCTCTGGGATGCCTTCTCAGTGATGGAACCAAACACGTGGCTCTGAAGACAGGAGGTGACTGGGCGGGTGGCGCTGGGGCCCAGAAGTGCTGGTGCTGATGGACATGTAAGGGCTTTTGCATGAACATGACAGCCCAGGAGGCTTCACGTCAGGCCTGTGCCCAAGCGGCAGGAAATCTGGCATCATTTTTGGCAAAACGCACAAACGCACATCAGCCAGAGACAAAGGGATGGGCGAGCCTCCCTAGGAGCCAGCGCAACGGCATGAGTGGCTCCAGTGGTGGAACAGCGAGGCCAGGGAGCGCCAGGTCACGGGAGGAGGCGCGGAGCCCGGGATCCCAGCGAGGGGCCTGGGGTCCCTGTGCACAGAGCTCCCGGGGCCCATCAGGACCACGGGGCGCCTCAGCGGCGGGGCGGCGCATACGGCCTCTTGTGGTTTCCTTGCCCTGAACATCCCCTGGATGTGGGGCCATCCCAGAGGCCAGGCTGGGGTGAAGGCCTGGGAGGGAAATGGCAACTGAAGCGTGCCACCCCGCGTCCGCCCAGCGGGAGACCCCTGTGTGGGTCAGCAGCGACCCGCTCGGCCTGGCCCGGCCCAGAGGAGGGGGCCTCCCTCCCTCCTGGGCGACGCTGTCAGCCCCGCAGCGCAGCGCTGGCCTCGGCGGTTGGGATTTCTGCCGAGAAGCCCCGCGGTTTGGGGTGGTTGGGAGTTCTGCCAACGTGAGCACTTTCAATGCGCGTGTCTGTTTTCTTCTTCTTCATCAACAGACTTCACTGATCAGCTCGGAAAAGAGCCCGAGGAGACGCTGGGTCTGTGGGTGTGGGGCGCAGGCCTCCCTGAATGCCTGTCCAAGCCGAGCTTTCTGTCCATCCAGGGTGGAGGAGGCGAGCTCTTCCAGGTCTGGAAGCACCTCCAGGCCGTGGGTTCCGGGTTCCAGCAGGGCCGCGGTCCCGAGCTCACCGTGTGCGCATTGCCCACCGTCCCGCATGGCCAACGCGGACCCGGGAAGCACAGCCCCCGGCGGGCAAGGACGCCAGGCTTGGGGCCGGCGCCTGTGAAGGACGTGGGGCCGGCCCCGGGCACTCACAGAGACCCTCCAACCACCACCAGCCAGCGTGGATGAGGCGAAGTGACTCAGAGGTGCACGGCTTATATTTCCCTTAAAATAAATATATGCTAAAAAATTAGAGGGAGATGTGGTTGGACAAATATATTTGGGGTTTTAATCAGACCGAAGTTATGTGAGAAACAGCCTGAAATACTCTAGTAACGGAGGCCCCAGCCCCGGGCGGTCGGCATCAGCACGCCGCCGGAGGTGAGGAGGGGCCGGCTCACGGCTGAGCCCCCCCCACCCGGGGGCCCTTCCCTGGCTCCACAGCTGGGGGTTCACGATATTCATGAGTGACAGGACGAAGGCCCATTTGAAGCAACTGAGGCAAGTTTATGAACCTCAGTCTGGAATGAGCATGCCCAGGGTAACAGCGCTCGCTCTTTTCCCCACTTTCCCTCTTCAGAGATGCCCCAGGTCACCCTTCTGTGACACTCTGGTGGCCACAGGCGTCCCTGGGGGGCGTTAAGGAGAGAGATAGGTGGTAGTTTTAAAGGTCGAGTCCCGCACTTCGAGCCCGGGTGTAGTCATGTGTCTAATAAGCGTAGACGGCATTGCTGTGCCAGAACCACGGAAAGGCGGCCCGCGGTGACTGCGCCCCTCGGACAGCACTGGGGACGCCTCCGATTTACCTGTGGACATGACACCACCTGTGTGGGAATGTGAGTGAGAGCAGAACGGGGGGTTGGGAGGACACCGGCCCCCGGGAGGAGCCGCCCTGCAGGGAAAGCAGGGCCCGGCTCCAGCTTCGACCTCGGAGCCGCAGAACCTTTGTGAAGGGAAATCACAAGGGCCCTCCCGGCCCGCAGGGAATGGCTCTGCCCGCTCGGGCGCAAGCCTGGGAGCAGCGAGGGCGGCCCAGCAAGCTGCCAGCCAGGCGCACGGGGCCTTTGGCTGAGGCGGCGAGCAGGGCGTGCCCGGCCAGGTGTGCCCCGCCAGGTGTGCCCCGCCAGGTGTGCGGTGCGTCTCTCACAGGCCTCGCGCCAGCTCTTCTGCCCGGCTGGAAACCGACAGGGGCAGAGAGCTCCAGGCCTGAGACCGGGAACTGTCACCCATTCACAGGCAGAGGAGCTGTAATCCCTGCATGCAGCTGCCAGAGAGGCCTGTGTTTGCACACGTGTGTGAGCGAGCAGGCCAGGGCACACGTCTCTGGAGGCCCCTGGGCGGTGACAGCAGCCCTCTCCGAAACCAGCAGACTTCTTGGCTTTAGGTTATGAAAGACCCCAAACATGGCTGGAGCCACGGTTTGCTTGCCAGCGTTAGGCTGGGTTTACTGGAAGATTCCTAACCTCCATCGGAGGCTGGTCGGCTTTAGTGACCCCCGCTGGACACACACCCGGGCTCTGAGGGGAGCCCCGGCCTCCACAGCGTTCCTGTCTCTTTCAGGAGGGGTGAGGCCGGGAGAAAAGACGGGTTGAATTTAAAACCAGGTGAGCTTTCCGCAGACCTACTTTCTGCGCCTGCATTTCTATGATTCCCAGACTCCGAGAGGAATTCTGTAGATGCAAACACAGAATTCAGGAAGACCAAGAGGAAAGGGGGCACAGAGTGGAGCCGCCTCCTCCTCCTCGCTGTGGAAAACGGCCCTGTTTCTCTCATGCAACGGGGGCTTCTGTGCCGCCTGGCTCAGGCTTTATGGAGCAGTGAAGCCTGACGCGTCCTTCTGTCTGGTTTTAACTTGTGAAGCGTATGTTTTCACAACAGCACAAGTGCAGGCAGATTTCGGTTGGAGCCTCATGAGGCCTGGGTGCTTCTGAGTCCAGGCTCCGGTCCTCCCTGCCCCATGCGTCCTATCCCCGCGAACAGCACACTTAGGGCGAGCCCCACACCCTGCAGCTGGAATTTAAATGTAGTTTTAAAGGTTCCCAGTCTGAATTAGAATTCAGAGCTTACGTAGCGGTGACGGGGTGGAGAGGTTAGCTGGGCTGCCCTCGGGTCCTGCTGGCATTACCGCCCCTGCGGATTCCCAGGGCCCAGGGGCTGGGCTGCCCCCGAGGGGCTCCTCTGCCCGGAGGCCCGTGGGGGAGCATGTGGGTGAGCCCCAGCCCCCAGGCCGGCCTCCAGCAGGCAGTCCTGCTTCCTGTTCATTTGTTTACGCCTCTGGACCGGATCAGTTTGAAGGATAGACTCTGACTCCAAGGCTAAGAAAAGTGCAGAAACCCCACGTCAAGTTTTAGATGACTGCTGGGAACTCACTCTGCTCAAATCAACGCTCGTCTCTGCATTTCAACTGCATTTGCCTTGTCCTCTGACAGCTGTGGGCCTCGCAGGGGCGTCCAGTCCAGGAGCCGTGGGACCCCAGGGTGGCAGGCTGACCCCAGGCAGGGCTGTCGAAGGACTGGGTGTGGCCTCGGGGTGCTTCGCCCAGGAAGTGACTTTTGAGTTGGGAAGCGCAAAAATTAAAAGCCAATAAAAATCCTCTGCCGCCAGGCCCTGTTTTTGACCGGCCTGGTTTCTGATTACAAGCGACATGCCTGTCTGCTTATGGAGACCAGGGCGAAGGAGACAGTAGGCGGGGAGGAAGTCCTGTAATCCTGACACCTGCACGTTCTTAGGCCCCCAGCTCATTCCTACAACATGAGCCCGTGCACACACACACGCGCGCACACACGCGCACACACGCTCACGTAAGCACGCTCACGTCCTGTGATCGGAGAGGCTGAACGCAGGTCTCAGAGGACAGTGCATGTCCTGGGCACAGCCCCACACTTCGCAGATGCGCTGACCACAGGGTGGTGATGCGCGCTTTGGAGGCAAAGTCTGAAGGGAAAAGCAGCGTAGAGAAAGCTCACAGCCTCGTGTAGTCTCGTCTGCAGGACAGGCAGGCACCCCCCACCACCAAGGCCGTATGTGGACGTGGCCCGTGCATCAGCCCTGGGGTTTATTTCTGTAACCAACCTCTATGCTGGGCAGTTTCTAATTTTCTGTTGTAAGCGGAGCTTTGCGTGAGCCGTCCTCATGGACCTTTTGGACGCCTCTGGCCACTCCCCAGGCCATGGCGACAGGGACCCCTGCCCATCCAGCCAGGTGACCAGCGGCCTCAGCTCAGGAAGGATTCCAGATGCAGACTGTGGGCTGGAGCTTTAGGAAGGAGTCTTGTTCCAACACCTGCACCTTCGGGTGGGGGAGATGCACACTGAGCTGTCCCTTCTCTGTCCCGGGAGGAGGGCGTGGCGCAGGAATGGTGCAGGCCCCGTGGGTCCTCACCTGCTTTGCCCCGTCAGCCCTGCTCCCCTCGTCTCCTCACCAGAACCACAACTCCGTCCACACACCACCAACTTTTGACGCCACTCAGGCTGGCGAGGTGAAGCAGCTGGGTCAGATGTGCGAGGGTCTCCTCCAGCACCAGGGCTGCAAGGTGGGAACCCGAGGCGTCTCAGCCAGCCGTGCCGGTCCAGGCGCTCGGACGTCCCAGATGGGCCTGTCGGGTGCATGGTCTGGGCGGTGCACACTTGGACAGAGTTCTCATGTGACCACGTCTTGCTCAGCCAGAAGCCCAGCAAACCGTCCCTGGGAGAAGCAGAGGAGGAGTGGGGACTGGTTAACAAGTGATGAGTCACACTGGACACCTGGCCGCAGAGTGGGTCACAAGGCCCTCCCCTGCCAGCCTGCCCTGCAAATGCACCAGCCTCTGCTTTTAACTGCTCCTCCCCCAGGGACGTGATCCCACAGGAGAGGGGACCGCGGGCACGTCCCACGGAGACTTTGGGTGGAGGGCCTGGGACCCAGCCCTGTGCCCCAGGGTGGGTGCTGGAGCAGAGCAGGGAGGCACTGAGGTCGAGGCAAGCTGAGTGTGTGTCTCCCAGGGGCATTGCTGGAGCAAAGGTGATGAAGCAGCAGCTCCAGCAGGGCTGCCCTCCAACCGAAGTTCGGAGGCTCCCCTTGTGCACGGGCGAGGCTGTGCCGCGTGCGTGTGGTTTGCACGTGTGCCTGGTGTGGGTGCTCCTGCCGCTGCGTGAGCGTCCGGGTGGCTCTCAGAAAGGTGGCCCGGCTGGATCTTCTCCACCCTGCCTCCCACGGGCCCCGCTGGGAGCCCGGAGCCGGGAACACATGCGCCACGCCTGCAGTGACCCGTCACCACAGACTTGGTTTGGGGCTAAACTTGGACTTTTTTGATGTTTTGTGTTTGTTCATTCTAAGCAAATCACAAGGTTCTGCTTTGAAGGGAAAAGGATGAAAAGGCCATTAAGAGGCTCCTTTGACATGAAATAGCTGTAGTATTTCAAGGAGGTAAATGCAAATAAATTGGAATCAGACGCGAGGCTTCCATCGGATCCACCGCCTTAAACATGTCAGGGCTGGTCACGCGGTCAGACAGTGTGCCGAGGCTCCGAGTTCCCCGAGCAAGACCTGCGTTACGCCCTTTGTCATCGGGACGAGATGTGTGTTCTGGGGCGGGGGGTCCATGCACTGTTTTCCATGTGACTCTGGAGACAGCAAGTCGCGACCACGTGCCCCCCTGAACAGACCTTCCCACGTGGGCACCAGCAGGCGCCACGTGAAAGATGGACCCTCTCCCCACCAAAGCTCACCCCAAAGGGTCATATCATCGTCTCCCCTCTTCCTGGAGGGTGGCTTCTCAGTTTTGGCGTGGACTGAACATTTTTCCGTTGTGTGAACGTACTTTGTAGTACAACTGCTCAGGGCCTTTTTTTAACGTTAAAAATCCCAGGTGGGAAAGAGCGTCTCTGACAGTAAGGTGGCCAACATCCCATTGTACATCACATCCTCGTGGCCCTAGTCAGAGTTCCTCACAGTGGTCCACTCAGAACACTGGAGTCTTTGTCAAATGGTGGGATCTCAGCCGTCTGCCCGCCCCCCATCTGCTGTCAGAGTCTCCCGGGTTGGGGTCCAGAAATGACATTTTTAACAGTCTCCTAGGTGATGGGCCCAGGAACTTTTGAGAACTGCTGCCTTAAAGGGTGCTTTTTCAGGATTAATTCTGTACCTGAGGAAGGAAGGGAAGGACGGAAGGAAGGGAGGGAGGGAGGAAGTTTGAGGTCCAGAATGTCTCTGAGTCTTTGAGAATGATCCCGGACTCTTTCTTTCACTCAGAAGGTATTCACTCGATCCCAGACTGGGGCGGGCGCTGAGACGGGCCTGTTGGTCTCCCTCCGGGATAAGCGCCTGCACGTAGGTGACGGGCGCCTCCCGGGGCTGGCTCTCTCCTCCTGAGACTCAGTCCAGGGGAAATGGCATGGGGGCCTGACCTGACTGGACAAGCTCTTAAGGGAGGGTCTGGAGGTCGGAGTGGGGCTGCTGAGACCTGGAAGGAGGCCGAGGTCCCCGTGTGGGCCGCCTGTGGGGCCCCGTGCCAGGGGGCCGCGGGCAGCCCCAGGAGCGGAGGGCCAGCCAGGAAAGGTCCCGGGTTCTGCCAGCACCCGAGGGCACCAGCCTCCGTCCTCCAAGGTGACCTGAGCCCAGCAACAGCTTGGCCGCATCCTGGTGAGACCCGGAGGAAGACCCGCCCTCACCGGCCTCCTGAGCGTGGGAGCTGAGAGGTGTTGCCTGGATGCTGCTGGCACGGGTGGCTCTCTGCCCCTTGGCTGCCAGGTCACCCCTCCTTGGCCCTGGTGCAGCCCCTGGTCTGGAGCCTCTGTCCTGCCCTCTCTTACCACCTGCCCGTCACCCCCACACTTTCTGCTAGAGCCACGACCTCCACTCTTTTCCTCCTGAGCCACGGGGTTGACCTTGCTCCCTGGACAGACTCAACCAGACAAAAGCAGGCCTTGTTGGCCACACCCAGGACACAGCATTTTAAATGGAGAATCAATAAATAGCGCCTGTTCAGACTGAACTCCGTCCCGTGGAGAGATCCAGCCTGCACTCCGTCACAGGAGAGCCAGAACACGACTCCAGGCCGGCGGCCTGTGGACCAGTGGCTAGACCGAGATCCAGGGTGGAGCAGCCAGCGGTGTCTGAGTGTCGGAGTGCCCAGCGTGGCAGTGTCCAAACTCTCCTTTGTCTCGGTCACCAGAAGCACCCGGGCGTCTGCTGCTGGACATTGTGGGCAAGCCCTCCTCACATGGCGGCCACAGTAGCAGGTTCTGGGGTCTTTTTAAACCCAAGACTCTACAGTCGTCAGAAACTAGAACCTAGAAAGGTCTGGCCACTCTGAACCGGCTGCCGGTGGCTGGTCTCCTTGGGCTCCTTTCCTTGCCTTCTGCAGGAATGAGGTTTGGGCAGCGAGTCCAGCTAAAATGCAGCCTTGCTCAGCCTCTCTGCAGCCAGACCAGTCATGTTACTCAGCTCCAGTGAACCAAGGGGACTTCCAGGAAGATTTCCCGAAAGGGGGGAGCAGGGAGCTCTTGCCTTTTGCCAGTTTCCTCTCACTTCAAACTCGAAATGCAGATGTGATGGCTGGTGTTCCAGCAGCCATCCTGGACTGTGAGGCCACTTTGAGGCTGAACACCAGACCTGAAGAGGAAGACAGCATAAAGCAGCCAGTCCTGATTTTCTGCTTGCTTTGTGTGTGTGCGTGCGTGTGTGAGTGTGTGTGTGTGCGCGCATGTGTGTGTGTGCGCGCGTGTGTGTGTGTGCTGCTGGCCACGTCCCTCCAGTCTCCATGTGGCGCTCCATGGGTTTGTGTAAGGGCCCCAGGCCTAATGGCCTTCTTCTGACCCCATCACCTGGGGCAGACCCACCTCCATGTAAGGTCACGTTGGGAGGAGGACGCTGGGGGGTCAGGACTCCACAGCCTCTTATTTGGGAAGACACAGTTCACCTCACAACACCCACTGATCTTTAGTTTCTTCCTCTAAAAAGGTAAGTGACAAATAGTTCAAAGGCGGTTCTAAGCTTTTCTTGAGGTGCTGGATAGGGAGTTCTCAGCTCCGTCCTGAGCCCAGGAACGTTAGCGGTTCTCTCAGAGGAGCACTCGGGTCGGGGAGGTGGTCACTGGCGCAGAGCTTCTGAGGCCGCAGGGCTGGGTTTCCACCAGGATGATCCAAAGTTTTAAGCTCAGGGCCTGATGAAGCCAAGAACGAACTTGGAGGAGCCCTTTTACTCTGGGGTCCAAGAGCTGGATGCTAGTCTCCTCCTTAGGGGGTTTCTGCTTAAGAAGTTCTTGACAACGTGATTATTCCCAGACAATACAGTCACGGAAATAAGATGTAGTCACGGGCTAGGACTCGAATATGAAGATAAACAGATCGGAGGGAACACGGGTCATTAAGCTGAGATGATTCTATTGAAATACTAGAGGCCTGCAGTGAGCCAGGAAGGAGAGACGTTCTTTTATAAACGACACATATAAGATCCTTCCAGCGGAGGTGCAGACCGTCCATGCGGGAAAACACCCGAGTGATTTTTCCCATCCCGTTGAGACCAGATCGTGGATATTTCCTGTTAAATCCAAACTCTGGGCTGTGCACCAGATTCAGCGGGAGCAGAGGAGATGCTGCTGAAGCTGATGGTGGATTCCTGCAGGGCTGGGTCTCTGGGTGGCTGGGGTTTTGGGTGGAGGAAGGGCAGGCCCAGCCAGGAGCTCCAGGCTCAGGGCTGCTGTCAGGGGAGCGCAGACCGCGTGGTGGCCCCCGTTCCGCTCCTTTCCACACGCACCTCCCGACAGAGCCCGGCGCCTGCGCAGCCCGGCTGAGGGCAGCGACCTGGACGACCAGCTGCGTGTGGGCGCGAACACGCCCTTCCTACGCCGGCCAGTGGACGCGGAGACCTCGCAAGTCGCAAACAGCTGTGTCCTGGTTCCGCCGACACAGTCGTCATCGAATGCGCACAAGCTCGCTGGGCTTCCTCCCAGAGCAGAAGCATACATGCTGTTCTGGCTTTGTTTCCTCCTCTCTTGTCTCTGTGGTCAGTGAAACGCGTCTTCCAGGTGACTGATTGGGGTCAGAAATGTCAGCTGGGGAACAGGGGGAGTGAATCCTTCGTCCTTCTGCAATGCGTTCAAGATGTTCCAGGAAATGAGGAATGCTGACTTGCCGACTGCAAACAACGAGTCCTCCATGTTATCCTTTTACCCAGAAACAGACCCCAGACTTCCCGCAGGGAGCGCCAGGGTACGTACCTCCAGGGAGAAACCCCTGCCCCCGCCTTTGACTCCCTCCCTCTGTACGAAGCCTGTGCAGCCGTGCACTTCCCGTTTGCTCGTTCTGGGCCACCTTCTGGCCCACGGTTCAGTCAGAGTCCTAACTCCCTGAGCTGCAGTGTGAAGTGCAGACTCTGCTCAGTGGGCCCACATCCATGATTTTGACCCGATTCAATTTTCTGTTCTTCCTACCACTATCCCACATGCTCCCTGGATTCCTGCCTGTATAACTAGAAAAATCAAGGCGGGAGGGAGGAAAGAAAGAGGAAGAGAAAGAGCGAGAGGGCCAGTATTTGGAGACGTGGTGACCAGTGACACTGCAGACCACTCAGGCCACGCTAAGGACGTGGGGCTTTATTCTAATGGCACTGGGGTCTCTGAAGTGTTTGACCAGAGGACTGATGTCACATGGCTTATGGTTTTAAGTAAGCTCACTCTGCCTGTGGTGTGGACAACATAGTTGGTGGGGGAGCCGGGGGGGGGCCTGAGTGTGGAGCGTGGGCACGGGTGGGAGCTGTATCACGGTCTCCTAGACAATGGTGGTGGCTCAGGCCAGTATGGCAGTGAATGTGTGAGCACCGCGGGAAGCCTGGATATAGCTTGAAGGCAGAGCCGAGGGAACATCTTGACTGATGGGATGTAAGATACAAGACAAGGCAGGAAGCACAGATAACACTCAGATTCTGGACGTAAGCATCTGGAAGAATGGTACTGTCCATAGATGGTGGGCTTCCACGGATGGCGGAGCCGTCCACGGATAGTGGGCTTCCACGGATGGCGGATCTGCCCACGGATAGTGGGCTTCCACGGATGGTGGATCTGCCCACGGATAGTGGGCTTCCACGGATGGCGGATCTGCCCACGGATAGTGGGCTTCCGTGGATGGTGAGCTGTCCACGGTTGGTGGAGCTGCCCATGGATACGGTGAGTTAACCCAGGGAAGGAGAAGCCTGTGGGGTGAGGAAGACCATGGGCTGGAGCGGGTGGCTGATTAGACATACGGGGACACATGGTGAGGAGTCAGTTGGATACGCGAATTTATAATTCAGAGCTGAGTGAGGCCTGTACAAGTTTAGGAGTTTAACATTTAGTCGTATGTGAGGCCATGAGGCTGGTTGAGGCTGCATGATGGCTAGTTTTATAAGCAGACTTGACTGGGCCATGGGGAGCCCAGGTATTTGGTCAGACTTCATTCTGGGTGTGTCTGTGAGGTGCTTTTGGACGAGAGTAACGTCAATTGGTCGACTGAGTAGAGCAGATTGTCCTCTTCTTCCTGCCTTTGGACTTAAATGGCAACACTGGCTCTCCTGGTCTCCAGTTTTAAGACTACAGACCACGAACTTGTCGGCCTTCGTGGCTGCGTGAGCCAGTTCCTTATACCCAGTCTCTCCTTCCCACCTTCCCTGCCCCCTTGCTGTTCTGTTGACCTGCAGGAAAGCCCCTGCCCCCGGGCCAGGGCCCTTTTGACCCCTGATGCCCGAGGGGCTACCCTTCGCTGTGGTCCTCAGATCACTTTCAGGGAGGCCTTCTCCTCCGCCTGGTGGCCGTGCGGAGCTGTCCCCTGGCAGTGTCCCACCTCTCCTCTGCTCCCCCTCCACCCATCCCCGGCCCTTGTGTGTGATCTGAGTCTCCCACCAGCGCACGAGCTCCCGGGGCGGCCGCACATGCAGTCAGGGCTCATCATTAGGGTCAATTCGTATTTCCTGTGGGAATGAGAGACTGCACAAAGTGAAACTAAAGCTCGCTGAGATTTTGAGAGGCAGTCAGAGCGCAGGGAAGGAAAGCCACGTAAGCCTGATGGCAGAGACTTTCCCCTGGAGGCAGCCCAGTTACTCGATTCTGCAGGGAATAACTTGTGCACAGCGATCAAACAAGAATGACATGTCTTTCAATGTTTAGATTGTTGCAGAGAAAAGCCTGTGATGGTCACGGCTGGGTCACACAGAAGGAAGGGGTGCGTGTGACAGGGCCAGAGGGTGGAAAGGAAGATGGAGGGGCAGGGATGCAGGGATCAGCTCATCCCCTTGGACTTAAAAGTGAGGACTCAACAGGCACCGTCCACCGTGAGGCATCAAAGAGAGAAAGCATCAAAAGCGGAGGCGACCACACAGGGGAAGCGGGAGCCACGCGAGGTGTCGGGCTCCTCGCTGTGCTCAGTCAGGAGACGCCTGTGCAGCGCCAGCGTTTCCCTGGGAGAAGCCCCCTTCCCATGGACGGACAGGCGCGTGCCCGCGCCCTCAGCCCCAAAACCCCGGGCTGACTTGCCGACTGCAAACAAACGCATCCCGCGTCCTGGCAAACGTGTGACCATGTGCGGACAGCGCCTGGAGCAGGTCCAACAGCTGGGGGCTGCTCGGATGAAGCGTGCGCGTCCAGGCCGCGGGCTGCTGCGTGGGGGTGGGCTTGTAAAGGTGGAGGAGGGGCATTTCTAGGTACCGACACAGAAAGATTTTTAAGGTCAATTGTTAATTACAAAAGCAAGGTCCCAAAAGGTGTATACATGATGCTGTCTTTAGCATTAGAAAGGCTGAAAATAGGAATCCACTTCTGTATCTGCCTGTGTGTGCATGAGGAAAGCCTGGAAGGACTCAGGACTCCGAGCAGCGGTTGTGGGCCTGGGAGCCGGCCCTCAGGTAGGAGGAAGCTGACTACTGTGGACCCCAAATAGTCTGGTTCTCAAGCCATGTTGATGCACATTCATGAAAAAATTAGACAAAAGTCAGTGCTGCCTCAGTGCTCTCTCCAGTTTGGATGTGGCCACAGAAGGACTGAAAGCCAGAGCAGACAGACCAGAACAGGCAACGGGCCGGGGCTCGAGGCAGGGAGGGGCTGCCTGTCCATCTGGTGCCCTGTTGCTGAAATTTTCTCCAACCATGTTCACTGGTCCTTTCATCATTTTAAAAGCTCAGAGTTGCTGGAAAACAGGGCTGTCCAATCTGCTATTCATTTTCGGGGTCCCCTAATGGGTTCCTGAGGCCTGCAGAACTCTGCTGCGAGAACAGCCGTGTGCGGAGCCCTGCGCTGCTTGCTTCCCGAGGGACACTGAAGAGTTAAAGTAGCAGCTGCGGGGCCAGGAAGGGCCCATGAGGTCGAGTGGGGCCGGGAATCAGCTGCAGAGTCGGAGCGGCTGGAGGCCCCGGGCCCCAGGCTTTCTGCGGGGCTCGGGATGCGGGGCCCTGGGGAGATCCAGACCTCGGGGGTGGGCGGGGCAACCCGGGATGCCGAGGGTGGGCGGCTCTCAGTGCTTCCCGGGGCCCTCGGGGGAGGAGGCGACCTCACACGGCCCTGGAGGCAATGTGCTCACAGTGAATCAGACTGGAATGAAGGGCTAGGCCCCTGGGTTTCTACAATAGAAAACTTGTTCCTTACTTCCTGCAAAGAAAACACATTTGTGGCTGACTACTTAGCTGGACCTGCTCGCATGTCTCCCCAGTGAGGTGGTGTCTACGCTGGGGCGGGAGGGAGCCTTCCTGTCCAGGCCAGACGGTCAGCCACAGGTTTCCTCAGACCCGGCGGGGCGGGGAGTATTCACGGAGCCTGACCCAAGGTCCGTCTTCTCCGGCCCCACAGCCGACTCCTGGTCGTGGCCGGGTCACCTAGAACCCTGTCCTTTCTCCTGCCCTCATGCTGCCCCCGCCCTGCTCCCCGCCCTCCACCCCCGGCGTCAGGCGGCGAGGAACCCTGTGCTCCACCCCGGGCTGGGCCTCCTTTCCATCCTCCTAAAACGGCCAGAGGCCGGCCCTCCACTTCCCAGGGAGAGGCCGGGCACCCGGGCGGTGGCCAGGCTGGACACTTGGGGCCCGAGGGCCTGGGTTTGACTCTGAGTGAACCCGGCAATGTTTTCTCACCTGTAACAGAGTAACTCTGTCTTCCACCGCATCGTGATTCTTTTTCGAGGATGAAATAAACTTCGATGCTGATAGAATGTTCAAGACGCTGCTAGTGCCCACAGGCCATGGACGGCTGTGGCAAGTCCAGCAGTGACAGGGTGGGGCATGGACGGGGTGCCCGGCGTGGGGTCAGCTGTGGGTGCATGTCCATTCTCTGTCCCCACCTCTCCATCCTCTGTAGGTCACAGACAGTCCTGCCTGCGCTCCAGGGGAGGGCGTTGCACCAGGAAACGCTGTTCGGACCAGGGAGCCTGGGGCCGAGGATGGGAGCTGGGGCTGAGGCAGGCAGAGGGCTTCCTGTTTACTCCCGTCGGGGACAGCGGCCTTCCCGGAGCTGGGAGGCTGGGTCCCCTCTCGGGTGTCCCTCCTGCCTGTGGGCTGGGCTGGGTCGGCGTGTGAGCCAGGCCTGCTCTCCCGGGGTCTCTGGGGATCAGACTCTGAAACGCGGGGAAGACACACAATCCACCTGGCTTCTCTGTTTGGCCGTCGCAGACACGTTGCTGCCTTTCCCAGTCTCTTCAGAAGCTGCCTCCCCCGTTCCCACTGAGGATCTTTGTGTGAGAAAGGAAGAGGAGACGGTGTCGCAGCGCGCGGTCACCCCGCTCGGGCCAGCGAGGGCGCCTGGCGGCCCTGCCGGGGCTGCGAGCCCGGACTTCCCGGCGCTTCTGGTCTCTCCCTTTTAGGTGCCGCTCCTGAGTCTACCTGAAAGTTCTCTTTTCCGTCCAGAAGCTATTAAACACTAAACGATTCATGGAGAAGTGCTGAACCGTAATTATGCAATGAATCATATGCAATTTAATAAAGATTTAACTCAAATATTTATGAGAAAAGCTAAAAATAGGCTGGTAGCTGCAGTGCGGTTCTGCTACTTGGCCAGGAGGATGAGCAGAGCAACATCCCTGCTGCCTCGCTCGGCCCCGGGGCCGGGGTGGGGGCACAGGGACCCGAGGGAGCCCCGCTGGGCCCGCCGTCCAGTCAGCTCTGAAGAGCTGTTCACACAGGCCTCCAGCCCCCAGCCGCCGCCGTGCGGCCCCGGGCAGGAGGTGCCTGGCTCCCGGACGGCGCTGCCCTAGCCTGTTGCCTGGGTCTCTGCATTGAAGCAGGGAAGTTCCTCTTTATGCAAAGTCTGATTCCAACGCTTCCTTTGACGTGTGTGGTGAGATTACATTGCACGGTCTTCCCAGGCTCCCACAGAAAGAGGCGCCTTCTAAGGCAGGGGTGCTGACAACACCCCATCTTCCTCTTTGCAGCGAAACATTTGGTGATTGTGTCAGTGACAGTTTGGAAACCCATGATGCGAAAGGCGGCTCATTTGCAAACTGAGGTGCAGCACAGACACCCCCTGGGGAAGCAGAGGCTCCCTGGCGTCTCCTGGGGGGTGGGGCTTAGTCCGGCCTACAGTCCCGCTCTGGCTTCAGCCAAGGCTTTGCTGGCAAGTTTGTGGTCAGGACACGGACGGATTCTGGAAAATGCAGAGAACCACATCAGGGGCGTCTTCAGGGCGAGGCCTGAGCCAGGCACTGGACAACTTGCCAGAAACGCGGGCAGAGAGGGGAGCTCTGTGATGTCTGCGTCTCCGCTCTCGGAGGCCACCTGCCCTCTTAAAGGGGACACTGCCGCCTCTGCTCGGGCGGCAAGACGGATGCCACAGACGGGCGGGTGGCTCTCACAACAGACACTGATCCTCCCCCACCCAGGACTCAGGTGTTCTCAGGGCTGGTTCTGGTGGGCCCCCCGTTCTAGCTGGCTGATGGCCGCCTTCCCGTGGTGTCCTCGCATGGCCTCGCCTCCATGTGGGGGAGCCTGGGGGTGCCCAATGTCCCTCCTCTTCTTATAGGGGGACCTGGGCCCCCCCATTACCTCACTTAGCTTGGCTGCCTTCTGAAGACTCAGCTCCATGTACTGTCTTGCTGGGGGTCGGGGCTTCAATATGTGAATTTGGGGACACAGTTCATAACAAAGGCGTTAAGCCTGAGCTGAAGACAAGCTGTGGGGGGCAGGCAGCCCTCTCTTTGTGCTCCCCTCCCCTCCCCCGACCTGGTCCTCCCCTCCCGTCCCCTCCTCACTGGGTCCTCCCTTCCTGACCTCCCTGACCCACTCCCTCCTCCCGGTGGACACTTAGTCTCAGGAACTTCTAGAGAAATCGAACTTGGAAAGCAACTGATCGGGACCTTGAGTGCCCTGCGGCTTGACTCTGCCTTACGGTCAGCTGACACTGTGTCCTGGGGTAGGTTTCTGGGCTGGAAATGATTTTCCGTCGGATGTTTGAAGCCACGTCTCCGTGTCCTGTCTCTCGCCCTCCAGGTGGCCATGGTCGTCTGCGTCTGGTCCTCCCTGTGTCCTCTTCCTGACTGGAGCGTTCTCCGTCTCCCAGCGGTGGGCCTGGACGGGGGCTTTGGGCGGAACTCTGGAGGGCCCTCCAGCTCGGCGGGTCCCAGTTCTGGGAAGTCCTTTGCTGAAGGTGAGCTTCTCTGTCAAATGCTTGGTCTCCTTATTTATCAGGGGACCCCAGGGCCAGGGTCTCTCCCTTGGGCTGCTCAGGGAAATAGTCACTCCTGGCCTCTGGACGCTGCGCTGGGAGAGAGGCGGGGTCTCTGTGAGTAGCTGACAGTGTCCCTCGTCCCCAGGTCTCGGCACAACCCCGTCCTTGTGGCTGGTGTCCCCCACCTAGTGATGCTGTCTTACCACCTGCGCAGAGTTCCCCTCCTGATGCCACAGAGTGAGGAGCTGCCTGGAGCCCGGGGTCTGGACACTGACAGTCCCCAGCCCCCGCCTCTGCCCCTCATTGCTCCTTGTTTCCAGAGGTGCCTGGTCCCCCCCGCACTTTTGGCGTTTCCTGAGTTCCACACTGTAAATCAGCTGAACTCAGCCTCCTCCCTTGGTTCCCTTACAACGTCCGTCTGCTTTGGGGAAATGTGTTTCTGTCCTTTCCTCTTCTTTGGATAAATCCTCATCCTGTGGACAAATACCTTTCAAAATTCCCATTGCTTTCATGGGTGTTTAGAGGGGGGGACTTTATCCTGAGGCTTAACCTGCAGTCTCTGCCCTCCAGTTTCTTAGGAGAACTTCATGCTTACACCCAGGGTTTCAGAGTCAGTGATCCAGCGATCACCGCCTCAGGACGATGTATCGACGATCTCTTGATGAAAGATGCTGGTGCCATCAGGTGACAGCTGTGGGCTGGTGGGGAGTCCCCGACCCGCAGACGGTGGAGCCCCTGCAAAGCCGGGTTTCCCGTGTCCTCATGCCTGGGGCCCTACTGGGTACGCAGGTGAGGTAGGCACTGCAGGACACGTGGAGGCGAGTCTCTACCTGAGAGAAATCCCACGTTGTTAGGAAAAGGGACGTACTGGGGACGACAGGAGGGAAGTTACGTGACTGCGCAGAACAGTGCGGGGGGAGCATGTTCCTGAGACCCCGCCGGGCAGCGTTGGAGGGGAGTGGGCGCGGCCGGCAGGAGAACCAGGCTTGGGGCTGGCTGCTTTCCTTTTCCTTTTCATTTTTAATTGTGGCAAAAAAACCCCCAAAAAACACATAAAACAAAATGCACTGTCTCAACCGTCTGCAAGGGCGTGCTGAGCGGCGCTGAGCGTCCACGCTGTCCGCGCCACGCTCCTCTTCCAAACACACGAGGTTTGTAGAGAAGATGCTGCGGCAGCTTTTTTTTTCAGTTCTTAATCGTGGAGACCCCAGAGCTGGGTCCTGGCCCCAGTTAGCGCGCAGGGCAACCGGCAGGACTCCTCCTGAGACTCCGAGCCTCCTCGCCCACAGCTCCCCCGACACCCAGTGCCGCCTTCTTTCACAGACGCCAGGGTGCGGACCACGGGCCGAGGGCCCGGCCCAGGGCCCTCCCTCCTCCGCGTGAGACGCCGCGTGGCTGTTCCCCGGTGCCTGGGGGGAGGGCCCGCAGGAGCGCCCCGGGGCCGGCTGTGGGGACCGGGCGGCCGGCTCCGCCTGAGGCCCTGCGCACGCCCAGCCCCGCTCGCGCTGCCGCCGCCTTCGCCTCATGAAAATTCAAGAGACTGGCGCTTGAGGAAGCGCAGGAGTACTTGGGGAGAGGAAGGACGAATCTGGAGCCCTTTGGTGGATATAGATAAAGACCGTGCCCACAAACAAACCGGGCCAGCTGCCGGGAGAGCCCAGACGTGCCCGGGAGCCAATGAAACCTGAATACTACGGCTCGACCCCTCAGAAATGAGGCCGAAGGGCAACGAGGACTATTTTTTAAAAAAATACTCTCTCTCATGAGTCAAAAATAAAACACAGTTTTGTTCCGTCTTAAACATTCACACAAAATCACCTCTTTTTTGGGGGAGGGAAAAAAAAACTAAGACTTGATGGTTTCAGCCAAAAAGTTTTCAGAAAGTTCTGAGTCACCGAGCACAGGGCTACAGTGAGCGCCTGTGAGGGCACCTGACTCAGCACAGGACCCTGCCGTGCGGCGGGGTCACAGCCCGAGGGAGGACCCTGTGAGCCGGCCGCAGGGTGCTGGCACCTCGGCCCGCGGTGCGTGAGAGCCCGGCTTCGCCAGCTCCTGTCTGTTGCATGAAGACCCAGCTTGAAACTCAGTTCCTTCAAAAGCCTCCCCAGATACTCAGCCTCCCCCCAGAAATCCACTTGCCCCCAACACACACCTCAAGTGACAGGCTGGCTGTCTCACCGTCACTCTGCTCTGCTGAAGCCTCATCACGCCAACGCTGTCCCGTGAGCTCCGATCAGCCCCGGCCTCTCTCTGGTGCCTTTGTGTCTTTCCCACAGCGCGGTGACACCGCTCTGAACACATCGCTCCCGACGCAGGACCAGCTGACTGCTGACATGGGGACCTGGCGCCTTGGTTAGCGGTTGAGGAGCGGTCATCTCTCCCTCAGGGACCAGTGGCCTCTGCTCCCGGCCGCGCTGCCCGGCGGTGCTCCCAGGCCGGGAGTGAGGGAAAAGGTGACACCGTCTGTGGCCGAAGAGGGAAGACCGGGCTTTTGCAGGAACGCTCCCAGCCAGCCAAGGTGGCCGCGTGACCGTGCCGAGGTGGCTTCTCCAGGCGGGGCCGGGTCAGGTGCAGGGCTCGGGGGTGACGCTCAGCGGCCGCTCAGGAGATGGCCCTGTGGACGCTCGTCCCCACGCAAAGACCAGGAGGTCGCAGGGCTTTGAGAGGCGGGACTGTAGAAGTCCGCCTGCAAACTTTATCAGAGCCGGGCTGGGGTGCTTCTGGCCCGGCCATGCGCCTCATCCTTTCCCTGGGGGTGGTGGTGACCCAGGGCCGGACCCGACCTCGGGACTCGGGGAAACCTGTGCTCAGTGGGGAGGGGGCCTTGAGGGGCTGCTCTGTGCTGAGACTTCGGGGATCGCATCCCAGCCACACAGGATGCTCCAGGAGGCGCAGTGCCCTTGCTTTGTATGGGGCCCGAGTCCTGGGGGCCTGTGTCACTGTGGCCTCCGACCCGGAGGGCATTTTGCTTGGCTTCAAACTGCTGCCCTAATTCCCAGTGCCCTTCCCATGGTCCCAGGACAGACTGAGGATGCATCGGCTGATGGACACCACTCCATGGTGGCCAGGTTTGGACACAGACGGTCGGCCTCTAAGTCAGATGCCTTTGCCTGCAACTCCCCAGGCCTCGTCTACCTCCCCCCACACCGCTCCCCCCTCAACACGCCCCAGAGTTGAGAGTCTGACCCAGACGCCCTTGCTCAAGCCTGGACCCGTTCCCGGCCCCCTAGCCGTTTCTGGCAGACCACCAGACAGCTAGCAACACACCTTCAGAAACCCAGGTTACACTGCCAGGCCATAGTGAAGCAGAAATACATCTTTATAATAAAAGTACAGACGGATTTTTGGCACATGAACTCCTCATTAGATATTTATCAGGTATTTTAAAAGTGGGCTTTAAGCAACACTTGATTTACCAGGACACTTCCTTACAGCCAGGGCACAGGCAGACCCCAGACAGCGAGTCCAAGGTGACTTCGCCCCTGGCCTGTGTGTCCCGGCCAGTGGCCGAGCTCACGCATCACACATGTCCACGCACGGTTTCCCGGCTCCGCTCCACCGACGTCCGCACAGCTTCGGACGGTGCCGGGCCGGGGCCCCGACGTCTGCCTGCAGCCCCGGGACCCCGGCCGGTCTCCCGCTTGGCCAGGGCATGGACGACAGGGCTTTTCTCCATGTGCTGGAAGCTTACCTGGCGAAGAAGGAAATCGAGTGTCATTATGTCAAATAACTCAACAAAAATAGAAATTAAATGCTGATGTGAGTCGAATGTGTTAAAATGTTATTATAACATTTGAGTCCATTTCTCCACTTCTCCTCTTTCTCACACACACACACACACACACACACACACACAGAGTCTATCTTTGGAGAAGAGATATTGCATCACTGCTGAGGATTAATTCAATATTTACTTGTGAAAAGTTCTAGGCAAATGGGAAGACTGGGTGTTGCCACAGGCAGTCAGCAGGTTTCCCCGGGCCCACATTAGAACTGCGGGAGGCTGGGGCTGTGGCCTGCGTCTTCACCTGGTGCAGAAACAGCAGGAACCCTGGGACCCGAGTTGAGTTCCCTGCAGTGTAGACAGCAGGACGGGCAGGTGCGCTCCCAGCCCCGAGAGCAGCTGTGTGGACACAGGGAGCCCCCGGGGCGCAACGAGTTTCCGTGAATTGAGTCTTTCTCCTCCTGAATTCCCCTCCGTTTCGCAAAGCAAACTTTCTTAAAGACGTGTCAAAAGCTGTCCACGTCCCAGGTGGGCCAAAGAAGAGGCAAAATTGGTGTAAAACGAGCCAAGAATTTTCATGTACTGATGAAAGGTGAGATTACGCACCTGGCACTCGCGCGCAGCCGAGCTGGGGGGAGCTGGCTGTCTCCGGCCTTTGCTAAACGCCTTTGCTGTGCAGGCTTAGACAGAAAGGCCATTCACATCTGGCTGAGCAGAGCTCACTCCCACGTTCTCTGGGTGTGCTCCGAGCCCGGGCTGCAGGCTCTCGGAGCCCTTGCCGAGTCCAAGGAGATTGCTAATGTTTTGGGAGGCAGTAAACATCTCCTGAAGTCTTCTGCTGTCTATGGCCAAGACAGGCCCTCGAGCCTTCTGAGAGGACCAACGGAAGGGGATGCCCAGGGGAGGAAAGACCAGAGGGAGGGACGGAGCGACTGCGGGGAGCATCGGGGTCAGGCCCCAGGGAAGGTGACGCTCCGTTCCAGTGCGTTACCCAAGCACAGCCACAGCCCCAGTTAGATGGGCTCAAGGACCAGGAGAAAGCTCCCACCCCTGCATTCAAGGACCAGCTCAGGAGAGTCCTGAAATGGAACCCCCAGCCCTGCAAGCTGGCCGGCTCCTTGGCACCCGAGCCACCCATGTGCTCCCCTTCGGAGACGCAAACACGCCGCGCGAGCTCAGCGGGACCCTGCAGGCACTGGCAGTCCGTTCAGGGCACTGTGTTCTAATCTACACACAAGATTGATGTTTTACAGAGAAAAAGTGGGAAAAACTGGTCGTTCTGATAGAAATCCTAGGGTACAGCAGAGACAAGTGAATCTTGCCTGCATTTCCTCCCCTTTACAAAAACATCAGGGCTGTGATGCAGACCGATGCAGGACAAAGGAGACGCCTCCTTGGGGTAGTCCAGCCAGGACTGTTACTTTGTAAGAAAGTCATTTTAGGCTGATAAAACAAAGCTTACCACAGACAGGCAGCTTACACGACAGGCGTTTATTTAATCCTCACAGTTCCTGAGGCTGGACGTCTGAGATCAAGGTGCCGGCAGGCTCTTCTTCTGGTGTGGTCTCCTTCTTGGGTCCTGGGTGGCGGTCTTCTATCCGTGTTCTCGTGTGGCAGAAGGGGTGAGGAGGCTCTCTGGAGACTCACGAGGGCACTGATCTCATTCATGGGGCCCCACCCTCATGACCTCATCACCTCCCAGAGGTGCCACCTCCCAACCCCATCATATGGCGGGTTAAGGTTCAACCTGCGAATTTCGGAGGGACGCACACATTCTGTCCATAGCAGGGGTGGATGTGATGTTCATGGTGACACCTGATTCTCATGTGGCCTCTTGGGAAATGAATCCTTGGCAGGACTTGGTGTCATAATTTAAGATGAACAGGGACAACCTGGAGTGGAGGTTCCTCCCACCCCTGCAGCTCCCAGCCCACATCATGGGTCAGAGTAACCCTCCTATTCCATGGCTGGAGCGACACAAAGACCCACGGAATCCCGAGGCAACAGGATTTCCAAACACAGAAAAGGACTGGGAGGCCCGGCATCTCTCAGGTCCTAAAAGTGTGGGGCTGGGGCGAGGACAAGTAGGCAAAAGAGAGGGTCCGGTGGAGGGGGGGGTTTGAAGCCCAGACCCAGACCCCGTGTCTCCGTGTGACAGCGTGAGTTCAGTCCACCGGGCCCTGGCACCCCGTCTACCAACCCTTCCTCGCGCCACTGCCCTGCGTGACTTCACGCGGCACGTGCACACGTTAGTGAGGACGGCAGGGCCTCGAGGGGAGCAAAGAGGGTGGGCCAGGCCACGTGGCCCTCACTGCAGAGCCCTCACGGGCGTCGGCCCCCAGGAGGCAGGCTCCCCGAGCCTCCCACGCCCAGAGGGGCTGCCCGTGACTGGCCTGGAGTCGCGTCGGGTGTGTGCACCTTTATCACCAGCGTCAAGCCTGCTCACGGGCGGGCGCGCAGGCGTCCTCGGCCTGGGCTGGCCTGCCCACACGCCGCCCGCGTGGGAGCCCGGCTCACCTGGGGCGTCCGCTCCGGGTCACCTCACGTCACGTTCGCGCCGACCCCCCGGGGCTCCCGGCCTCTGTTGTCAGCATTGCCCAGGACGCGAGGGGCGTCTCCTCAGACTACGGGCTGGGAGTTTCCGCGTCCTCGAATCCCTAAAACGTGGACGTTTCACGTCTTCACAGGAGAGTCTCTCCTGCTTTATTCATCTGTCCTACGAACGTGCGGGCCCGGGCGCCAGGGCCCGCGGGTGACCGCGCGGGCAGACGCCCTCCCGGCCCTGAGCTGAGCTCCCTGCCGGGCGCCTGGGGGCGCATGGGGTTCTCAGGGCGGTCGCACCCCAGCCCCTCAGGCAGTGCCTGTTCTGGACAAAGCTGCCTCTCCCGGCCAGACCCACGGAGTCAGGGCCAGGGGCCAGCCGTCCGGCCGGGCTGGCACAGCCGGAGAGCTGGGAGCCGCTCGCCTCAGGGCCCTGAGGAGGGAAGGCTACGGAGTTTAAGGCACAGTTTCACAGAAATAACTCCTCCCAGAGGAAGGATGGCCTCGTGAGCCGGGAAGAGGGGGCCACCGCGGGTGAAGGAGGGGAGGCCCCCGCGGAAGGGAAGGGCCGGGAAGCCGCCGAGTTGAGCCCCGACCCTCCCTCCTGCGTGGAAGAGTCGCTGCCCCGTCCTCACAGTCTGATATGAAACCAGTGCCCTTTTCATCGTGAGTCGGGGGTGAGCGTGCGCGGCACAGACACTGAGGAGGCGCGGCGGAGCGAGTCTGTTCCTCAGGGCATGACTCTGGGGTTTCTTCGTCACTGAGGAGCCTGTCTCACCCTAGCTAATACGCTTCCCTTAACTAAAGCCTCCTTTCCTCTGAGAGTCCCCAAGAGACACTAGATGCGCCAAGCAGTTTGCGGAAGCCCGTGGCCTGCTGAGGGCCGTCGCCAGCGCGCGGGGGAGCTGGCCGACAGGGGGGCGCGGCAGAGGGAGACACCGTGCCCCCCCCGCGGAATGGCATTCGAGGAAAACATTTGGATTTTGAATCTTGCACCATGTGACTATGCAATCTCTAAAAAATCAAACTAAAGTTAAAAAAATAACAAAACGGAGGAAAAGGAAAGAGGTGCGGCGCAAACAGCGGGCCTCAGGCTCTCGCCCTGACCTCACTCGTGACGTGGCCAGGCCTGTGTCCACGGTGGCGCGCCCGCCCCGGGGGCCCCTCGACCTGGGCCTCGGTGGAGGGGGGAGCCAGCCCTGCGGAGACGTGCCAGGCAGGGGGCACAGCCCGGGCGGAGGCACAGACAGCAGCCGCCGGGACGGGTGGTGCGGGGCCCAGCAAGTTCCCTGCAGCGGCTGAGTGCGGGGGGCTGCTGGGTACCAGTGGGTGACCCCAGAATGAAAAAGCCAGGGAAACCCGGGGTGGCGGATGAGGCGGACTCCGCTACGCTGACCTGCGGGCCGGAGCGCGTCCTGGGGGAGGCGGCTGCTCTGGTGCCGGGCCGACGTAGTGTCTCCAGGGTCGAGATACGATGGGAGTTTCAGATTTGATCCCTGGGCCCTGCAGAGCAGGGAGGACGCTGGGGGCGGGTGAGGGGGTCACGGCTCCCCTCCCAAACAGCTCCTGGCTCCGCCGCTCCTGTCTGTCGCGTGAAGAGCCGCCGAGGGAGTGGCCGGCTCCCCGCGACGTCCTCACCGCGCCTGCCCTGGTCCCGGTCTTCATCTTTCACCCGCTTGGATGGGGCGTTGCGATCTCCTGGTGGCTCTGATCTGCGCTCCCCTGGCGGCGAATGACGCTGGACACCTTGCCACTTGCCCATTTGCCCTGGCCTGTCATGTCCTCTTTGGTGAAATGTCTGCTCATGTCTTCTGCTTATTTTGTTTTAATGAAGTATTACAAGTTTACAGCGTCGTGTGAGTTTCTGGTGCACACACAGTGATTCAGTTGTGTGCATACGTGTGTTCCTCTTCATATTCTCTGTCATTGTAGGTCATCACAAGAAACTGAACACAGCTCCCTGCGCTCTGCAGTGGGACCTTGTTGTTCATCTGCTTTACAGACCCAGGCAGCGTCTGCGGACCCTGAACCCCCAGTTCACCCTCCCACCCTCTCCCCCCTAAGTCTTTTGCTTATTTTTTAACTGGATGTTTTTAACGGTTGCTGTTGATGCTTTAACTGTTAACTGTTTTGACAGTTCTTTGCATTTTCTGGTTGCGAGTCTTTTCCTTTGTGAGACTGGATTTGTGACTATTTTGGGGGGTCCGATGAGCTTTATTGTGCCCCATGACGCATTGCCACTGGAGCAACATCTTATTCACTGTACATTTCAGCAAAAATTCACAGACTAAACAAAATTTCAGTTGATAAGTGGAAATGAGTGATTGAAAGTCAGTATGAATCCCTTACATCCAATTTGGCTAGCTCAAACTGTCCCTCATGCCGTGCTTGGATGTGAAAAGCCTCACGCAAGCCGTGGACTGGCTCTCAGACAAGGACTGGCTCCCATGATCTTGGAGGAAACACGGGTATTTCAGACAAGACACGGAGACTGCACTGGGGCCGGGAAGCCAAGGCCTGCAGGGACATCCGAATGGAAAGGCAGCAGCAAAGGATGGGCGCAGATGCACAGCGGGAAGGGCGGGCAGTGAGCAGGCCCAAAGCCGACGTCAGGTGAGGCCAGCCCCCAGCCCCCGGAGAGCCCTCCTGCCGCCCCTCCGCTCCCCCCGGGAGAGGACAGTATCCCCGCGTCTCTGGTTGGCACTGCCTGGTGTTTCTCTAAAGTGACCTTCTGCCACGCAGCTTAGTTTTATGGCTTTCATTTTTATACACTGAGAACAATGTATGTTAGTTCTTAGAAACACTGTCCTTTGTCACTACAGCCAAAGTGACCTGTGAGCTCCAGAACAATGCAGGGGGAGGGAGGGGCAGGCGTGGCGACAAGGAATGAATGGACGGAGACGCCAGTTCTACCCCCACCTCTGGTCGAGGCTTGTGCACCTGCGAGGACCAGCAGGGGTCTTCCCTCGATGAAACCCTCTACGCCCTGTCCTCCCTCTGACCCTGTGAAGGAGCAGAAGACATCAAAAGAAGGGAAAAGCAAAGGACGCAGATAGTGCACGGAGCGAGCCCTCACTCTGACTTCCATCAGCTGGCTTTTCCTGTTGGCTCTGCCTTTTCCCTGAAGGCAGGCTCTCCCATGGGGTGCTGACCCAGTGCAGTGCCAGAAACATGCTGGTCGTCTCATCGTGCTTGTCCACGATGCTGCTGCTGCACCTCTGTGCTGCCAGACACCTCTTCCTAAGGAACCACGTGCACTGCCCTCCAGTGAGATTTTACTGTTGATGTTGCTCCTGCCTGAAGAACATACAGGGACTGGGATGGTGAACTTTATAGATGCTGCTGGGAAGCTATTTCTAGATGAGATGCTTATTTAAATCAGTCCACTTTAAATGAAGCAGATGGGTGGGTGGGCCACATCTAAGCAGTTGAAGACACTAAAAGATGAGGTTCCCCAAGGAGGACGAAATTCTCCTCCACACGGAATCTCCAGCTGTGGCATCTGCGCCTCCTAGTCTCTGCCAGCTGTTCTACCCTGCAGACGTCAGCTGTGCCACCTCCCACGATCACGTGAGCCAATCCCTACAGTCAATCAGTCTTTCCCTCTCTCTATATATGTATGTTCTGTTTCCCTAAGGAACCCTGACTGATAGAGGCACACTTCAGAGCTATCACAGGTTCAGTTCCAGACCACCGCATTAGAGCATACGTCACAGTGAGGCAGGTCACAGGAATGGTTTCGGTTTCCCAGGGCACAGAAAAGTCATGTTGTCACAATACTCCAGTCTATTAAGTGTGCAATAGCATCGTGTCTAGAACACAATGTATATCCCTTAATATGAAAGTACTTTGTTGCTAAAAGGTGCAAACCATCTTCTGAGCCTCAGCGAGTCGCAATCCTTTTGCTGGTGGAGGGTCCGGCCTTTGTGCTGACGGCCGTTGACGGGTCAGTGTAGTGGCTGCTGAAGGTTGGGTGACTGCGGCAGTTTCTTAAAATAAGACAACAGTGACGGCGGCCTCATCTCTGGACTCTTCCTTCCCCTGGGACCCTTAGAGAATGTCGTGGGGCTGATAATGGGCCTAATTTCAATATTGTGTCTCAGGCAACAGGGAGGCTGAGGGGAGGAGAGAGATGGCGAACAGCTGGTTGGTGGAGCGGTCACAACACACACGCGTGCACGCGCACACACACACACACACGGATGAAGTTCGACAGCTTACATGCTGCTGTTTGTGATGCCCCAAAACAATTGCAGCAGGAGCACGGAAGCCTCCGGTCACAGGTCTCCATGGCAGATGCGATGACAATGAAAGCACGCAGGGTGTTGTGAGAACGACCAAAATGCGACGCAGAGACACAAGGTGAGCAGGTGTCGTTGGGAAAATGGCACCAACAGACTTGCTTGATGCAGTGTTGCTGCTGCAGACCTGCCGTCTGTAAAACCGCCGTGTCTGCGAGGCAGGGACGTGGGCAAATAAAACAGGTCTGCCTGACAGCAACCCTCTGCTGCTTGTCGTGAAAAACAGAATGTTTTTCCCCTGAAATAGAAGCCTCCCTACGTTTAGGCCTGACTTTGCACATGGAACTTTATTAGCTGCTAGCCTTGCACACACACTTCTGTCTGGTCGTACGTGTCTTCCCCGGAACCACAGTCAACTCGTCCCTTCATGAAACATTTTCCTGCCGATGGAACGCCTCTACTTTCTTACCTAAAAGCTAAAAGTTACCATATGATCCAGCAATCCCACTCCCGGGCCCTTCATCCAGAAAAAATGAAAACTCTAATTTGAAAAGACACATGCACCCCAGTGTTCACAGCAGCACCATTTACACCAGCAAAGACATGGAAGCAACCTAAATGTCCATCAACAGACGACTGGACAAAGAAGCTGTGGTGTATTTATACAATGGAATACTACTCAGCCATAAAAAAGAACGAAGTAATGCCATGTGCAGCAACATACTTCAATTTAAAAAAAACAAAATTAATTAACCCTACACATCTTTCAAAGTTAGTCACATTCCACGTCCTCTGTGATTGTATCTTACTTGATCCACAACTGGATCGGCCCTCCAGTCTTCCATTTAGAATTCAACAACCACTCCCAGGGACACTTCATGTGTTCTGGGACACGTGCCTAGTGGGGCACCGAGACAGTGTTGTCACAGGTCTCTTGGGCACGAGAAAGCTTGGGGAGCAGAGCTGTAATGAGGCATGACAGCCAGGAGCTGGAGACAGGGTGCTGCTGTGGAGGGAGGGCTGGCGCTCGGTCCCGGGGAAGCACGGGACTGCCATGGTCCCAGAGCAGCAGACACACTGGTCAGAGATATTCCGGGGAGAGCCAGCCAGATCTCAAGCTCGATGGGCGCCTAGACAGCTCAGAAACAAACAATGAAGTGGTCTTCCACCTGGTCGGCAGAAGACCCGTCCCCCAGGGACGCGGACGCCTGAGGAGCCGAGTCCAGACTGACAGTGAGCACCACGCAGACCCACAGGAACTGTCCGTCTGAGCTGGGATGCAGTTGAGAGGTCAAGGACCAGAAACCCAAACCCTGGATTGAAGTTTAACCTCTAGAGGCGTGCCGGACCGCCAGCGCGGCTTCATTCGAGACTTGCTGCAGGGCAACTCTCTTGAGCTGAATGAACACTGTGCCTTCCAGATACCTGTGCCCTGAGCCCTGCAAGCAAGGGGTGGGGTGCAGGGTGGACAGCATGGTCCTCATCACCCCAACACCCTGCAGAGTAGTGATCGGTCCGTCACGAGATTTAAACGTCATGGGGTGCAGTCGGGCCCTGTTCCCCATCCTCGCCCTCAAGGAGTGAGGGTGTGCAGTGGCCGGATGGGAGGAGGGAGGTTCGCAAGAATGAAGTGTCCTCTAAGGACGTGGCGAGCAGCGTGGGCAGGTTGTGGGGACAGAGAACAGCTCTGAGCAGGAAGAGCTGGCTCCCGGCGCCCAGCCTTCCACGGGCAGACTTGCCGTGCGATCAGGAGCCTGGGGCCCCTAATTTCACGCCCTTTCCTCTCCCTGCAAGAGACCAGCTGTCTGGTCACTCACCCCTCGTAATGTCTCAGTCTCTGCTTCTAACCAAGGGCTTTTTCTTCTGCCCTTGATTCTGCAGAAAGGCATCAAAATCCCCTTTTCTCCCCAGAAGTTGGTGACCCCCAAGGTTGCCCTCTCCTGTCTCCTTTTCTGAATCCCGTGCAGTTTGCGTCTTTGACAGGGGAGCCTGCAGGGTGAGGGACAGCCCCTGGTCGGGGACAGCGGAGCCACTGCGCTGCGACCCAGCCCAGCACGCTGAACACATGACATTCTCAGAGCAATCTGGGGGAGACGGGAGTGTGTGTGTGTGTGTGTGTGTGCACGTGTGCATGCACGTGTGCTTTTGTGTGTCGTGTTTGTGCATGCACACATGTATGTGTTTGCTTGTGAATGCACGTGTGTGTGTAACTTGTCTCTTGTCTCTGCTGCACGGCTGGGAAGCCCGGGGCCAGCCTGCCTGGTGCTTCCACCTATAAACGTGTGATGTGCCTGGATTTCAGACTATTTTCCCTCGTTTTTTTCTGAGCGCTTGGAGAATTGGGAGCAGCTTTTCAGCCCCTGGCTCAAGCCCCTGCCTTCCCCCAAGTCACGGGCAGAGGGAGGGTGCGGGAGGAGCCAAGAAGACCCCTTCGCAGAGGCTCAGCCCTTGAAAGCCATGGAGCCCAGCAGAACGTCCCTCCCAGGACGGCTGGGGCAGAAGGCAGGAGGTCTGAGCCCCTACCAGGCTCACGTCTTGGACCTCCGGTGCAGAGAACTCCAGTTCCTCCCGGGCTCAACTGGGCTGGACGCTGGGTCCCGCCACGGAGCTGATGAAAGTCCCAGGTGAGTTCCTCCCCTTGGTCCCCCGCTGCGGTCTCTGTGCCCACCTCCTCCTCCGCCCAGGGCAGGGGGACCCCTGCCTCCCAGGACGGGAAGGAGGCTGAGGGAGGCCAGTCTCCGCTTCGGGCTCTCAGCTGGGAGTCCACCGCAGGTACCCCTGAGGCTGTGGCCTGGGGGCACGGAGGATGGGAGGGTGCGGACGGAGACGCGTCTTCTCAGGTTAAAGGCCTTTCCTGGCCCTGGGCTCTGTCTCTCCACCTTTATCTTCCAAACTTCTAGCCCGTCTTTCATTTCTGCTGGGTGGAGAGAGTACTCATTTATTTAGTTTTTTCCTATTTCTCCTATCTGGAGAAACTGAAGGCATCCAGTTCTGGTTCCTGGGGTGCATTGACCCCATAAACCTGAGGACGCCAGGCTGAGGCCCCTGCCACCTGCGCGGGTCCCCGCCCCCCATACTGGTCCTCTGGTTGGTTTGGGGTTCGTGTCTCCAGGAGAGTCTGCCCCCCTCTCCCGGGGCTCCAGGCCCCATGGGCCGAGACTGAGGCCTGAGCAGAGGGTTCTGAGTGTGCGGGGAGGTCCGCCAGCCCTGCTGCTGACTGGACAGGGGCTGGTTGCCCGCCCCACACCTGCAGATCAGCGTCTTCACGTCTGTCACACTGGCTCTCCTGGAACAGATTCCTGCAGACCATCCTCCTGACCACACGCCATCTCCGGAGGACTGGGGTGAGCAGAGGTCTTCCGTCCCTTGCCTATGAACCTGCCCTCCACCCAGGCCGCAGGGTCTCAGTGCCCAGCGGTCCTGAGGCCTCGCTGTCGCCTGGTGGAGGGAGAGGCTCCCTGCTCTGCTCCTGGAGAGAGGACGGGCTTCTCTGGCCCAGAGCTGCCTCTGCAGGCAGACTCCCAGCCTCTTGAAGGCTCCCAGACGTACGTCAGGCTCCCCGGCCTTTCCCTCTGTCAAGTCACTTTCCACGTGTGCATGGCGTTCCCAAATTCTGCTGCTTTCTCCAGCGTCGTCTCCTCTTCTGCTCTTGCTCCTTGAAGATGCACGGCTTTAGAAACCCCGCGGCCCGCGCGTCGGAGGGCCTCCTGCAGAGCGGGGTGCCCCGGCCACAGGGGCCACAGGCGCTGAGTGAGCGCGGGCTGCTGTCTGGACTCCTCTTTTGTTTCTTTCTTTTTTTCCCTGTTTGTTCTAGTGGGCACGCATTTCTTATATTTTGATCAAAACTAAGCTAAATATGGAACAAGCCCACCGTTGGCATTTCCATTGTCCCCACGGCAGAGAGCAGACATCCGATCCCCTGCACCTCGGCATCTCTGCGGGCAATGGCCCTAAACCGCATGCAGGACCGCGCGGCGGCGCGGCTTCATCAGCGGTGCCTTCTCCTTCGGTGCACTGGGTAGCATGACGGCAGCCTTCTGACGGGCTGCGTCCTCTATGTTCTCATGTCTTACAGAAGTAAGTTAGAAATGTGAAAAAGTACTGAAGAGTCATAAAATACCTTGGCAAATTCTTAAATGACAAAAAAATTCTCAAAATAGATCAAGGGTTAAAACCTGCCCCCGATGATCCCCAACACCAACACTATAAACAAACAAACAAACAAACAAATTCGAGACTATTCTTTTTCGGCCAAATCGTTTCAGCCACACTTTTGCGCTGACCAGCGTTCCAAATTACAGTCTTTCCGGAGCGCGAGCGCTCACAAACGCCCCTTAGCTGAACGTTAAGCTGACAGTCAGGAAATCGCGGTACCAGTCGCACTGCCCGAGCAAAGCCGCTTCCTCTCGTTTCCTTGGGTCTCCTTGTGGATAACAGATTCAACCCTTATGGTCAAGACTCCATTCTCTGCTAGTAAACCAAGGTGTGTTTCCAGGGAAACCGTTTTTGACGTTAATCACTTGCTGTGTCTCGTCTCTTTGATAACAGCTATTCTAACAGGTGTGAGGTGATGCCTCACTGTGGTTTCAGTTTGCAATTTTTTAGCGATTAATGATGCTGAACACATTTTCATGTATCTGTTGGCCATCTGTATGTCTTCTTTGGAAGAATGTCTATTCAGATCATCTGCCCATTTTAAAATTAGATTTTTTTGTTGCTATTGAGTTGTATGAGTTCTTCATATATTCTGGATGTTAACCCCTTAAACAGATACATGATTTGCAAATATTTTCTTTCATTCAGCAGGTTACTTTGCACTTTGCTGGTGGTTTCTTTGGCTGTGTACAAGCTTTTAAGTTTAGTATTCTCAGTTGTTTATTTTTGCTTTTGGTGTCAGATTAAAAAAAAAATCACCACCAAGACCCATGTCAAGCAGCTTACCATTTATATTTTCTTCCAGGTGTTTTATGGTTTCAGGCCTTGCCTTCAAGTCTTTAGTCCATTTGAGTTAATTTTGGGTACAGTGCAAGATAGGGATCTGATGTCATTCTTTTCTGTGTGGCTGCCCAGTTTTCCCAACACCATCCATTGAAGAAACTGTCCTTCCTCGCTGTATATTCTCAGCACCTTTGTTCTAAATTAATTGACCATATATGCATAGCTTTACTTCTGGGCTGTAAATTTTATTCCATTGATCCATGTGTCTGTTTTAATGCTAATACCATACTGTTTTAATTACCATAGCTTTGTAACACAATTTGAAATCAAGGAGTGTGATGTCTCCAGCTTTGTTCTTCTTTCTCAATATTGCTTTTGCTATTTGGGGTCTTCTGTGGTTCCACACAAATTTTAGTATTGTTCTATTTCTGTGACAAATACAAATGGAATTTTGCATGAATCTGTAACTTGCTTTGGATAGTATGGGCATTTTAATAATAGTAATTTTTCCAAACTGTGAGTATGAAATATCTTTCCATTTATTTGTGCCTTCTTCAGTTTCTTTCATTAACATTTTGTTTTCAACACAGAGATCTTTCACCTCCTTGGTTAAATTTATTTCAAGGCATTTTATTCTTTTTGATGCAATTGTACAAGGGATTTTTTAAAAATTTCTCTTTCTGATAGTTTGTTATTGGAAATGCAACAGATTTTTGTTTACTGATTTTGTATTCTGTGATTTTACTGAATTCATTTATTAGTTCTAACAAGTTTTTGATGGAGTCTTAGGGTTTTGTATATGTAATATTATGTCACCTGCAAATAGTGATAATTTTACTTCTTTTCCAATTTGGATGACTTAACAATTCTTTTCATTACCTGATTCCTGTGGCTACAACTTCCAGTACTGTGTTTAAAAAAAGCGGCAAGTGTGGGCATCTTGTCTCATCCCTGATCTTGGAGGAAGAGCTTTCAGCTTTTCACCACTGAGTATGATGGCAGCTGTCGGCTTGCCATGTTTGGTCTTTTTTAATGTTGAGGTGTATTCCCTCTATACTCACTGTTTTGGGAATTTTTATCACAGATAAATGTGGAATTTTCTCAGAGCATTTTCTGCATCTAGTGAGATGATCATATAATTTTTATCTTCCATTTTGTTACAGTGGTGACTCACATTCACTGATTCGTGGGTGTCGAACCATCCTTGCATCCCTGGGCTGAACCCACTTGATCATGACGCAGGCTCTCTGAGTGTACCGTTGAGTTAGACTTGCTGACATTTTGCTTCGGATTTTCTCATCTACGGTTCTTCAGGGATATTGGCCTGTACTTCCCTTTCCTTGTGGCGACTTCGTCTGGTTTTGGTATTAGGATGATGCTGGCCTGGTAAAACGCATTTGGAAGTGTCCCCCCGTTCTAATTTTTGGAAGAGCTGGAGGAGGATTCTCTCGGAATGTTTGATAGAATGCACCAATGAAGCCTGTGGGCCCTGTTTGCGGGGAGGTTTTTGATTACTGATGTAATCTTCTCGCTGGTAATCGGTCTGCTCGGATTTTCTATTTCTTCATGATTCAGCCTTTGTAAGTTGTTTATTTCCCGGAATTTATCCATCCTTCTAGATTATCCAATTTGGTGTATAACTGTTCATAGTAATCTCTTATGCCCTTTGCACTTCTGTGGTGTCAGTTATAACTCCTCTTTTATTTCCAATTTTATGTATTTGAGTCCTCTCTCCTTCCTTCTCGGTGGGTCTAGCTGAAGGTTTGTCAATTTAGTTTATCAGAGAACTGGCTCTTACCTTCACTGATCTTTTCTGTTGTGTTTTTAGTCTCTATTTCATTGACTTCTACTCCGATCTTTGTTATTTCCTTCGGGCGACTGCATTGTAATATGCAGCTCAGAGCTGGGGAAAGGAGGGTTCTAATGGAATGCCGTCCTGGCGTGTGCACTGGGCCAGGGAAGGGGGAGGGGTGGCTGAAGATAATTGAAAGGTTTCTTTATTGGAGTCTCTTCTTACACTGCTTTCTGTCAGTATAACTCACATCTGTGTGGTCCACCAGTTGTGGAGTATTCCTGGCAAGTCGTATTCTGTTTCCATTTAAAAACTTTTTCTTCCCCCTAAAGGCAGGTCTCCCATGAAGAAAGGAACAAAGGGTGCCTGACTGCAGCTAAGGAGGAGGGAGAACCCAAAGGTGGTTTGGGGCATCTGAGTCAGGAGTCGTCTGGCCCTGCGCATTTAGTTAGCCCTGCACTCTCGCCCTCTGCCATCGGCAGTCTCGGTAGTGATGAGCTTTAAGAATGATTACTATTTTTAGTTCTGTGACTGTCACATTCTGTAAGTTTCATATACTAATAAACCTGGTTTCATGAATGGAGAGGCAAAAATAGCCTCTGGGTATTCTGGATACAAACTGATTTCAGTAAGCCTGTGCAGCCTGCGGGCAGCTGTGGTGTCTGAACTGATGGTGGCTTGGTTAGACCAGGATGTCTCTGGTCCTTTCAGAACAGTGCAGACGTCTCCTGTCAACTTTAGAGGGGCCATTCTCACCGTAAAAGTAGAAATTTTGTATTTGGCTTTGCGAAACTGAACTTTCTTTAAAAAGGTTACGCCTTACCTTGGAAAGCGCTGCGGTGGGACTGAAGCATCACCAATGAATTGGAAAGAGCTGAAAGGGCTTTTTTCACTTGTCTGGTGGTGGGTCCCAAGGAACAGACAAAGCAGCGGCTGTGGGGACGGCGTGTCCCTGTGCTGACAGGTGCCGACTCCAGCGGAGGGAGGGCCCTGGGCTGGGGGAAGGCCAGGTTAGGGCCCTGCCCCTACCACTTCCTACTCGTGTAAATCCAGGCGGGTCCTGCTACCTCCTCGGCCTTATTTTTATAATCTGTAAAATAGGGGCTTTGCAGAGTTTCTGCTCAAATTAATTAAATGATATGTACCAAACACCCAGAGCATTTCAACTGATTAAAAATTCCCATGAAGTGCCTGGAAAGTGTGGTTGTAAGACTTACCGTACGGCCTCGTGAGGAGGTGGGAGAAACTTGTCCCCATGATTTTCCTGAGAATAAAGACAAATGCCGATGACCTGTTACTTACATGCATTCAAACAGGGAAGAGGGGCTGAGGGTCCACCCCAGGCTCTGCTTTAACACAACGTGTCCCGCCGACCTCGTCCTGCAGCCACTGCGAGGCCAGCTCGGCTGGCGCTGTCCAAATTGGTCAGTCCAGAGTCTGCTCTGTCTGTCCAGGACCCCCTCCTTGGCTCTCGGGTTTCTGGAGTCGGGGGCCTGGGCTGAAGCCCAGGACTGATGTAAGGGTAACGGGTTGAAAGGAACAAGCTAAAGGGAAGACACAGGCCGTCCAGGTGAGCAGGCAAAGGCGAGGCCGGAAATCCCAGAGACTTCCGGAAACTGATGATTCCCTGGTCTGGAGGTTCAGTCTGGGGTGATTCTGAGAGGTGAGAGGGCCACAGGGACACAGGAGGGGACAATTATCTAGAATTTACCCAGGGGAAACTGAGTGAACCTCAAAGACCTTTCTTGCCAGAGTTAAGTAGGAGCTAGGAGGATATATTAATAAAATTAGTGTTTGGTGGTGATTGGTGAGGTGGAGGGGACGTCCACGGCACACACAGGGGTCCGTGCTCCCTCACTCCGACTCAGCTGACCCTCAGGTGACGACTCTGAGGTGAGTTTTGGAAGATGCTGAAATCAGCAGAGGCATTGGGTAACGCTCTGCATATGGAGGTGGGAAAATGGGCTGACAAAACATTCTGGCCAAACAGGAATCAGCCAGAAATCATAATGAAATTAGATCACGCCTTCAACAAGGGAAACCCTTCTGCAGTTTGAGTGAAATAAACTACAAAGAGAGCCAGTGCGTCTTGCATGGCATCCTGCTCCTGGTCTAGCAGGGGAGGCCTGTTTAGAAATGGGAGGGTGGAGAGAGTGATGGCTTATCAGCTTCTCGTCATTGTCACTTTCATCAGTGACAAAAACTTAAATTCTGGATCCGTAAGTCACAATGTGGAACGGGCCCTTTTCCACTTTTAAATTTTTTTTTAAAACCCACATTTCCAAGAGAAGAGAACTTCAACGGGCTTGTCTGTCCCCCAGGAGCAGCTTGGAAAATACTGAGCTGATTGTTTCCTGTCTTCATTTTGAATTAAGGGAATTTATTCTTCCTAACACAGCACTCACCCAGCACTCATGTCCAGAAGAACCTTCCTGGAGACTTCAGAATGACAGACCTCACCATTTCCCAGTGTTTTTTTTTTTTTTTTAAATGTATTGTTTTTTTCCATGAAAATGGAAACTGAGTCTGTCTCCCAACTCTACTCTTAGCATCTCTGAGAAACTAGAACTTGGCATCCAGGACCCTGTGAGGTCCTCCTGCTGTTAGAGTGTCTTCGAAGGACCCAACACTGCCTCATCCCACAAGGTCTTGGACAGCACACGTCACGTGTCTTCTGGGACTCCCGGAGGGTTCCGTGGCTGAGCAGAGTGAGATGTGCGACTTGGTTGGGAGAGATGTGTGGAGATTCTTGCATAAAAGGCTTGAGAGCCAAGGGGCTGCTTCTGCCTCTCCCCACTTCTCCCTCTCCCATAGGAGGTGCCGCAGAAAAGCCGGGTTTGTAAATTCTGGCATCTGGGGTCTGGTCCTGACTTCGTGGCTCATGAGATCCGGCTGAGACATTCGCACCCCTTTGTTTTAATTCCTCATCCTGAAGTTGTGAGGGTGAACGAATGAACGTGTTTCAGGCTTTTGGCTTCTCTAGAAAAGTGCCCAATAGCAAATAAACAGCTTGGCTATCGGTTTGTCCTCTCCGGAAAGTCAAAAGTCAAGATGAAAATTTTGGTAGCAAATGCTTTGAAAGGGTTCGTGTCAGCTTTGAGTGTAAATTTTCCTCTCTGGATGGTCCTATAATCAGCGGTATGCAGTGTTTACTTCTGCATGTTAGCCTTCATTTTTATTAACGTTGCCTAATGGCGTTCCTTAGTTACTTAACCATCTGCAGCTGTGCGGCTCACCTGTTTCTCAGACCCAAGAGCAGCCCCCAGTTTTATTATAATTTCCTCCTGAGCCCTCAAGCCAGGAGGAATGTGTTTAAGTACTTCATAGATTCTCAGGGCTCTGGAATTTGAAGGGGAACTCACAGAGCAGCCCTGTCTCAAGAGAGACCTTTCGTCCCCGTCTTCCCACGGCCTTACGTCTGTCACTTCTCTCACTCTTCTCTCCTCGTGTGGGACCCAGTGGTTGCAACAGGAGAGCCTTTGTCTCAACAACCAGTCCCAGGATTTGCTGGGACAGCTTTGCCCACCCCTCCAACTCGTCTCCAAAGCTTTGGATTAAACATGGGATTAAAAATCAGATTTGGATTTTCTATGTTTCCTTCTTTTGCTCGGTGCCCCTGATAAGTCAATTGAAGCATTGTTTTCAAAAATCTTCACTCCTTTGGTTTTCTGTGAGCTAGAATTAGGGCTTTTTCCTGTAAAGCTGTAAGCCAAGGAGAAACTATTTCAGCAATGCTGTCTGCAGTGGATCCTATCCAGAGTCTGGGCGTGCAGAATTCTCTGGGTTTCCCACCAGTCTCCAGGGGGGAGCCTACAACCCCTGGGCTCGCTTCAGAAACACCTGAAAGGCTTTGACAGAGTTGCCTAAATGCAGCCACATTCCTGCCACACTTGCCCCGGGCGCGCAAGTCAAACCCCAGGTCTCTAGGTCCAAGAAAAAGCCCCTGGTGGACCCACCTACGTAAAGATGCCACAGGCACCACCCTCCGGTCAACCTTCTGGCCAGTGTTGGGTGTTGCGCTGAGAGCTGCCCTTACTGGAGAGCCAGCTAATCAATCAGCACATTTGAGAGGCGACAATCTGGGCTGGACTGGGTAGCACTAGAGCCCAGCGTTCCAGGAGAACCAAGGATTGCTAGGGACTGACCTAGGCTTCAAGTTAACTCTGCGGGATAAACCAGGCCTCAGGGCTGGTTGTGCGGAGAGGGTCAGGCCCTGGGATGGAAGGAGGGGAGGGCGCAGCGCAACTTGTGGTTGTGCCGGGAGCTCTCCCAGGCTGCGCCCGCGTTTGGGTGTGCGTGCATCTGTGTGCCTGTGTGTGCACGCGTGGAGAAAGAGGCACGCATACGGCACCAACTGGCTACAACACAGCCCTGGTGGCCCCCTCTCCATCTCTCGCTCCCGCTGACCTGCGCCGGGGCGGCCCCTCCGCAGAGCGGGCATCCGAGAGGAGCCTAGCGAGCCAGCGGGGCGCAGCGACGGCGGGCGCGGGAGGTGGGGCTGGGGGAGGGAGGGAGGGAAGGAGGGAGGAGGGCGGGCAGGCGGGCGGGAGGAGGATCCGGGAAGTTCTGGAGTTATTTGACAGGAGCCAGGGAAGCCGCAAAGGACGCGGAGGACCGCTGGGTGTAGGGAGGGCAGCTGGTGGAGTCCGGGCCGCCTGCAGCGGTGGAGGAGAGGACCTCGAGCAGACCCTCCGCCGGGTCCCCCGCCGCCGCGCCAGCGCTCAGGGCGCGGCCGCTGCTCCGAGTGCCACCCGCGCCCGCGGGGTCCGAGATCCCCGGCGTCCCGCGCCCGTCACCATGCTGCTCCCCCAGCTCTGCTGGCTGCCGCTGCTGGCCGGGCTGCTCCCGCCGGCGCCCGCGCAGAAGTTCTCGGCGCTCACGGTGAGTCCCGGCCCACGGGGACCTGGCGGTGGCGCTGCGCCGCCCCCTGCCCGGGTCCGGCCCGGTCCCCGCGGTCCCCTCCAGCCAAAGCGCCCAGGCGCGGGGAGCAGGTGACCCTCGGGGAGGTGGCGCCGCCTTTCGCCCGCGCGGTCGGAGCAGGTGGGCCCCGGGAGGGGCCGAGGCTCGCGCGCCCGGGACTGGAGGCCACCGGCTGCGGCGGGCTGTGGGGTCCCCCCGCCGTGGGTGGGCGGGAGGGGGATGAACTCGCGGGTCCCGCGCTGCCCCGCTCACGGGTGGGCAGGGCCGTGCGCCGAAACCAGGTCTGGGGACAAGGGCGCCGCCCCGCGGACTGTCCGGAGGCGGCCCCAGCGGGGACGCGGCGCCCACTCGCTCCGTCCCACTCGTCCCGATGTGACCACGGACTCGGCTCTCGGCGCGTGGGTGCGCCGACCCGCTGGCGCTGGCTGGGTGGAGGGGCCACGCTCACGGGTGGGTTTCGCCTGGCCCTCCCAGAGACCCTCCCTAAGGGAACTTAGAAGAAGCAGATGACATTACAAATAAAGACTGTTTTTCCGTGGTCTGAGCAGGCAGAAATTGGAGGCACCGGGCGGGCTCCGCGTCCGGCGCTCCCCCGCCCCCCGGGGCCTCGGGGCCGGGTGCGCCCGAGCGCCTGGGTCGCCGCGCTGACCGCGGCGTGTTTTTCTTTCTTAGCTGCGACTTGTCCGCGGGGCCCGGCCGCCAGGCGCGCCGTGCCAAGCGCGGAGCTCCGCGCAGGGGCCGAGCCAAGCCGCCGGCCGCCGGCCCGGGGCCGGGTGTCTCAGCCCCGGCTCGGGCAGACCTCGTGGGCTCGCGGTGTGCGCAAACCCGTAATTAATGCAATCTGCAGAAACGAAAACATTCCACTTAAATGTGTTTTTGAACAAGTGCTTGAGAAAACACGAAGGGAGCGAGAACACCTCTGGTGGGGAGATGCTTTTAAGTGGCGGGGGACCTGTCCTAAAGGCGTTTATTGTATCGAAAATACCGACCCGACCCGGGAGCAGGGCTGAGGCCGGGTTCTGCTTTTCAGCAAATCTGAAGCAGTCCCCGGAGCCCTTTTTTTTCCTTCTCCTTTTTCTTTCTGAGCAGGATGAGGGGAAGGAGTTGGAGAGTTCATTGTTCATGCCTAAAATTCTTCTGGGGCAGCCCTATCCCTGCCTTGTGTCTCACAAATGACTTGTAGATTAGAAACTGCTAACTCGGAGCTCCAAGGGGCTTTTCACACGCCGGGCTTTCCCTGTGGAGCGCCCATCTCAGCAGAGGGGCCACGGAACAATACTCGCTGTTTGTATCCAAGGGTATTTTACGTAAATCCAGACAGAGACGCATGGACACATAGATACATTCAGACCTGCCCCCGCCCCAGCAAAGAAACTGAGACCCATTCCCGCAATGACCGAGCTGAAGCAGCAGGTTGCCCACGGTGGCCACAGACTTTCTGAAATTGCCAGAAGTTGGCTGTCACCTGGCCGCCCTCCTCAGGGAGCCTCTAGGCTTGCTGGTCCCCAGGGAGAGCAGCATATGGCGGTAGTCGCTGGGGCAGCGGAAATCTCTGTGTGTGTCTTCTCTTTTCTCCCCTCCACTCTTCCTATTGAAGCGTTTCCTGTGAACCCTTCCTCCTCCGCCTTCCTCAGGCTGCTTTGAGGATCTCCTGGGTGGCAGTGATGCCAGTCACAGGTGGGATTCAGGGGCCGGAGCTGATTGCACATGTGTTGCAAGTCCGGCCCCACCTTGACTGCACTTCCCCAGGGAACTTTATGCCTTAAAAGTATACCCGTGAATCAAATGCCGTGCGGCTTTTGCATCTTGGAGAAAAACTGAAAGCTGCAGCCCATTTTGACAGACTCCTCCCCACCCGACTCTCCAGTCTAGGACCCTAAGAAGTCGGTTGAAGGGTCACGAGGAAATGTTGGCTGTGCTGGATATTTTTCTGTGGCCCTGCTGTCTTTTCAGATCACTTTCTAGTATTGGGGTGGGGGTCCTCTTGTTTCCAGTGGAATGGCTTTGTCTCTGCAAGATGTGCTTCTGATCTTTAATAAATCAGAGAGACAGTGCCGTCCCTGGGAGGCTGGGCGTGATCACGAGGTGTCGCCTGGATGTGTGGCCCTGGCAAGTGACTTAACTTCTGAATCTCCAGTGTGCTTCTCTGTAAAGTCGGGTTAAAGTGATACCCTCCATTTAGCTGGCTGTGAGGGTTAAAGAGAAGGCTCTTAGTACACCTGGAACACATCAGTTCTCTCATTAACACCGTTTCTGATGGTGGCCATGTCGTGGGTCTTGATGGCTGTGTCATCCCGGTGTGGGGTCGCTGGCCTCACAGCGGTTTTGCTGCTCACAGACGTGTAGAGCTGTGCTTGGCCCTAGGTGTGTCTGAGCTGTGTCCAAGCATGTGGGGGCGGGTAGCCCTGGGCAGACAAGTGAGAAAACTCGACTCTGCCTCCTTCTGTTCACTGTTTCTTCTCATGTAGAAACAAGAAGACGCACCTGCCTCTTAGGGGTTAGAAGCGTGGCTTCTCGAGTGACACATCTGTCCTCCTCTCTCCCTGCACTGAATGGCCTTTGTTTGGGGGACAGTGACGCCAGACTGTGTCGCTGGATTTGATCCCCCCTGCTACTTTGTGTCCAAGACTAAGAGAATCTGCTTTGCACCATAATTATCTTTTTTTTCTATCCCACCGAAGTTATTCTTTAGAAATGACACCTGTGTGTTTTTCCTTTGACTTTCTGGCGTTTTGCATAACCGTCTGCTCCTCCTTGAGCGCCGTGTTATTTCCAGTCAACAGGTGGTGCTGCGAAGTGTATCTAATCTACCCCAGTTTGGAGCCACATCCATTTCTTCCTTCTTTGAAGGCCAGGCCATATCCATCTTTCATGGCAGTGGTTGACATTTTTTTCCTCATATTTGTGCTCATGGTGGAGACTAGGGAATAACTGCCAGGGGAGGTCGTTGGTTACATAGTTCTGTTCCTCGAGGACAATCACCGTCTGCTGTGTCCTCGGCGCAGTTCTATGGATTTTGACAGACACCAGTCAGCCCGGACCTGGTTTTCGCAGGAGCACGAGGCACAGTATGACCTGGGACCCCTTCCGCAGAGCACCTGGGAAGAGACAGTGGGTTCAGGTTAGAGCCGACTAAGTGGAATTCTGCCCACGCTCAGAGGGCAGCGGGGAACGGCCTCCTCCCAGGGCTTCTCGTGGCCCTGGGAGGGTGCCCCTGGGGCTCGGGTCTGCCGCCTGCTCGAGCGCCTCCCAGGTTTCCGTGCTCTGCACATCTGGGGCGCTCCGGGTGTGTTTTCTCCCTGAACCCTCAGAGCAGCTTAACCAGGAAGGCTCTGCTGTGTCCACATCCCAGAGGCCCTGTCGGAGCCCCGGACACTACACTGCTGTAGGTGCTCCCACAGTCAACGCGAGGTTTTCTTCCCTGGCTCGGGGAGGGGGTCCCTGCACCGTTTTGGGGCCACCTTTAAGGATGTGCCGCTTGAGACCATCTCCTCCCAGACTGCCTGGCCTTCAGCACGAGGCCAGGGCTAGGACTAGTTTCCCACCCCTGTGTGTGTTTATTTGCTCTGAAAGAGAAGGAAGGAGATGGGGAAACAGTATTTGCTCACATGCACGTTCAACGTGAGCCTTACGGACACGAGCGGCTCTAACGCAGCCGCTGCCAGGAAACGTCCGTGTGAGCAGCGCCCCAGCTGCGGGGCAGTTGGGGGAGCAGACGTCGGCCCCCGGCGTGCCGCCGCGCTCATCACCGGCGTCTCGGGGGAGTGATGAGGTGCCTGCCTCCCCCCGCTGCAGACACTCTGAGCACAGCCGGTGCTCTGGGAAGGCTGCACTCCCCTCACCAGCAGAAGACGGGCCACAGAGATGGTTAAGGAAAGGGAAACTAAATACCGTCAGAGGTTTCCATCCAGGCAGCCCGTTTACATGGCGACCAAAACCCAGACTTCTGGGCGAGGCGCTTCAATTGTGATTTGAAATCAAGGCCACAAGTAAAAGTGCAAGCAGCTTCAGCTTCGCTGAGACTGTGCCACATGTGGGTGTTGATGGGAATAACGTAAGCTGACCTGGTTCAGAGCCGCACAGATTTCCCAGTGATTCTACGTCAAAATGAGCCTGCGTGACGGCTGGGACTCTCCGGTGGGGCTGGCACTGAGACTGGGACACTGGGAGGCGGGGCAAGGGCAACATCTTACATTTTTGAATTAAAAGATACACTGTTCCACTCTCGTGAGTCACAGACTTTGAATGAGTGCACTTCCATGAGGATTTGGGAATTAGAGCAGGAAAATTAAGAAATAATTCTCTGAGTTCATTTACAGAGGAAACTAGAACTGTCACCCTCCTGTTTCCCCATTTGGTGGGACCGGTAATGGGACGAGAGTTCGTGATTAATATTTGCACATCTCCAGAGCTTGGATAACACTCAACACACTGAGTATTTAACTGAAGCCCAAGAGAGGAAAGGTCTCAGAGAACGAAATCCTCGTTTCATGTGGGCCGAGGAGAAATTACCCTAAAAGTGATAACCACAGGCATTTTTGTGTGGTTTTGCAGCCCAGGCTGAAAATCAAAGAGCAGCGTTTTGTAATAAAACACAAATAAATAGAGCCGAGTGAAACGGCAGCTTACATCACGTCCACTGTCAGGCCTGAAAGACAAGAAGCCATAAAGGCAAACGGGCACTCGCTGGCAGACGCACTTAGACTTTCCATCGTGGGGACCCTCCCCGGCGGACGAGCCGCACTGCGGCTGCAGTCAGATCCGTCGTGCCCGGCCTAGTGTGGGACCTTAACCGGGAAGCTGGCATTTAAGGGGAAGTGAAATGTCCCACTGGGAAGTGAACTTCTTCTTCCTCCAGTACAACCGTCCCTCCTTTTACCTCCTTCTTTGCCCCGGTCGGCTTTTGTCCTTCTTTAGCGCTTCTGCTCAAGTCACAGCTACTCGCCTCTGCTTCTCCTGTGCCCCAGCTGCTGCCCCTAATGTCACTACTTCCTTTTTAGCTGGAATTCCGTAAGAGGTCTCCTGGTCTCTACCCCAAGCTCTTCCCCCTGAGAGCACCTGCAGGCCCGTCGGCTGCACTCTGTCCTGGTGGCCGGTGCGCTGGTGGCCAGGCCCCTGCAGCGCCCCCGCCCCCAGCACCGTGCCGCTGACACCGCCCGTCAGCAAGCCCACGTGGTGACAGGTTTTCTTTTTCTTTTTTGGGGGGGTGGTAAGCCAGCTCCTAACATTTGAGGTCACTGGCAGGGCCTTCCAATGGTAACGAAGTTCCAGAAAGCGCGCGGGGCTTGGCTGACGCCGCGGTCTGCGCTGCGTTGGATCCCTGGTCCGAGCGCCCTGGGGTAGACAGTGTGGCTGTTAGGCCCACCTCGTTTTGGATGGTCTCAAATTGGTTGGATTGTAGTCTCTCCTTAAAGATCAAGTTCGTCAGTTGTTTGGCCCCCCAAAAAGGCCAAAAAACCGCTCTCGTCTCGGGGTTGACCTTGCTCGAGGCAGGTTGTTTTGTTTTCTTTTACTCCGTTCGGGACAATCAAGGCCCCGGAAGCGAGCAGTCCAGGCACGAGGCGCGTGAGTCGCTGCGGGTCTCCGTCTTGGGCTTCAGGAGCTCTGTGCACCTGCCCCGGCCTTAGCTGCCCTGGTCTGTCCCATGCCAGCCCCGGTGGATGGAAAAGCCAGGCATTTCCCTCGCGGGCCCGAGGCGTCCTGCTGTGCCGGCGGGGCTGCAGCTGCCAAGGTGAACGCATCTGAGAGACAGACACTGGGCTGGACGAGGAGGACCCCCCAGGGCCCTTCCCCCTCCTCCCTCTGCGGGAAAGCCACAGAGGAGGCACTGCCTCCTGGGGCCTCGGGGGCCTCAGGGAAGACCTGTCCTGGCTCTTGTGTGACCCTGCTCCTGCCGGGAGCTCCCTTTCTGTGCTTCTAGGAAAAGTGCATCAGAAATGTGTCCCCAGCACCCTGAGGAAGGACGGAACAGCACCTCGCCGCGTGGGTAGACGGGTGATTTTCATTTCTCAGCTCGAGGATGGTGATATTTGGGACGACCTTGGCCACCTCTCTCTCTCTTTCCAGCTCTGAGCAGGTGGGTGTGGTGACTCCGACTCTGAACCCCCGTGTTCAGGGCTCTACACGGGATGACCCTTGTCCCTCTGTGCGCACGGGGACCACTTTTGTGCGCGCCTTCCGAAGACCTGAGCCTGGACTTGCATCTGGTCACCCGTTTCTTGCGCCTGACGTGACTAGCTCAGGGCGGGCTAATCTCTCTGCACACGACCTGCAGCCCCGCGGCCTCACTTTACCCCTCTTTCCTAGCTCTTCTGATGACGTTGAGAAAATCTGCAAATCCAGAGACCCTCCTGGTGCTGCCTCACTTCCTCACTGGTGCCCTCCCTGATTAGACATCAAATTCAGACAGAGAGACATCATCACACGCAGTCACCCCACTGATGAGAAGAACCACTTTCAAATATGGAAAAGAAATGATAAAAAATAAATTCCACTTATGCTTATAATCCTAAAAGCAATTCCAAAGATCTGAATGAAGGTAACAGCGAACTGAGTGCCGCGTTTGTCTTCAGTCTTCTGCTGATTCATTCCATGGAGGACTTGGGTCTGTGTAATCAAGAATTTAAAAAAAAGCAAAACAAAACAGTACATTTAAAATTAATTAAAAAACTGACCTTTGACAAACAGAAGTTACCGTCCTGCCGTGGGTGGGGCTGCAGGGGTAAGATGCCGTAGGGCTGGCGACTGGTGCTTTGGAATCTCAGGGCCAGGTTTGGGGCTGGGGTCCAGGCGGTGCGCTGGGGAAAGCGCCACCGCGGCATCCTCTCTGTGAAGCGCCGTCAGCCTCACACGGCCTGTGGCGGACGGCCAGCCTTCCCTCCCACCTCCTCAGGGATCAGCCACTGACACGTCACCACGCCTGTTCTGAGGGACTGTCTCAGCCTTCACAGCGAAGCAGCTGAGTCAGGACAGACAGACGGACCGACAGTGCCCTGCCAAGTCCCCATTGTCTCCACCACTGGTCAGGACCCCCTCTCCAGGCGGCTCCCCACTTCCCACCAGTCACACCAGACACGCGGGAGCTGCCGTCCAGGCCACCTCGCTCCTTCACTGGACGTGCTGGTGTCAGAGACGGGGGAGGAGGGTCCCCTTCTCCCCTGGGACCAAACTGATCATCACACCAGGGCCCTCGCCACACAGAGTCTAGGCCGGGGGGTCCTTGGTCTTTGGAAAACAGATACACGTGCAGTTTTAACCAATAAAAAGAGAGAGAAAGCGAGCCTTTTGGGGCCCGGCACTAACGCTCTCGACTGCGGGACAAGACCTGCCATCAGGAGGGCTCTTCCTGGGAGGGACGCTGTCGGCCGGAGCCCTGGGACGACGTCAGGGCTCATGCCGGCTGAGACGCGTGCGAACTTTAACAATTCCATCCACTGATGAGTCCACAGAATTTACATCATCTGTTTTCCATGGGCCATTTATTTAGGTTTTTCAAGATGATCACTAGGTCGTGGAAGGTCAGACCCCCTTCCTGACTCTTCCTGTCCAGACCCTTTGCTCCCAGGCTCAGGTTCTGTCTCCCAGGGTCCAGAGGACTCAGAAGACGAGACGAGGTGTGGACGTCAGCGCGCCGCGCACCCACCTGTGCCTGCCCCCCCCCCCGCCCCAGTCTGAGGAGCCACCGCAGCCCACGCCTCCCCTTCCCTTTCTGCCCCAGGCTCCACCTTGAGCTCTGGGTGGTCCTCACTCTTCCACGAGCCTGGCCAGGGACCAGACGCAGGATCTCAGAAGCAGCCGGTCACTGAACAGCAGGGTGCAACCTTGCCCGATGGCACTGGTGTGTGGTGGTCCCACTTTCCCAAGTCACTTTCTGAATCAGAGATTCTGTTAAGCCTGTTTCCCCATCATTGGTTCTTGGAATTTTTGAGCCCATAAGTGGAGTTTTATATGATCGTCCTGTTAAAACCAGATTTGCATCCTGACCCTGTTACCCAGATTGGGACTGTCCCCTCTGGCTTATGTCAGTCTCCAAGCATTCCTCCTTCTTCTTGTAAATGGCTTGGCCTCAGGTCACCTGAGGGCTGGGCTGGGACTCACTCCCAGGAGGTGAGACCCAGGGCCATTTCCATCTGCTGCGTGGATTCATTGCCCCAGGAAAAAGCCCCAGGAGATATGCGCCCCCGCCCTGCATGAATCAATGACTTAAAAACCATCAGACACTAACCTGGACTCCCAGGTACAGCCCACTGTGACTCTAAGCCAGTCACTGTCGCTGTGTGAGTGCTCACGACAGTCTGTTTGGCACCCGGTTCAGCGCCCTGTGCGAGCTGCCGTCTCTGGATACAGGGACGTGCTCACACCGCTACCTAGGTGAGCACCTAGGTAGCGGTGTGAGCACGTCGGCACTGGGGTTGCGACGTCTGCGCACCCAGCAAACTCTCCTCACCCTGCCCCTTCCTCTCTGAAAGTAGGGAGTGCCAGCCTTCTGCACTGGGAGCAGCCCTGCCAGCAGCTGTGCTCATTTCGTGGGTGTATGTATTTTAGACTTTTGTCAACACCTCGGGGTAAGGAAAGTGAGTAACAGCCCTGGCCTGAACCTACATGTCTAAGCCCTGGCTTCTCCGGATCCACAGATAATGTGCTCGCGCTAATCAGTTCTTCATTCTTAAAAGATTTATCTCTTGGAGGCAGCTGCCAAAGATAGATCCTTCCTTTCCCTCGGAGATATAATCCGGGTGGAGCCACCAACCCCTTCTCTGCACGCCTGGCGTCCGTCCCGCGTTTTTCACCCGGCTCGGAACACAGGTGCGCGCTGGCAGCGGCAGCGCCCACCCTGCGGGGAAGCGTCGGTGCGACGGTTCCCGCATCGACCACGCGGGGGGGCCCGAGAGCAGCCCGGCTCGGCGGGGCGGGGGCGGGGGTCCGGGGCGGGGGTCCCAACGCAAAGCTCCTGCCACTGGGCCACTCCAAGACCCCACGGGGCCTGCTTAGCACGAGTTCGGGCGCCCACTCAACTCTCCAGGCTTAAGGGTTTGACTCAGGATGCAGGGACACTACGGGAGGGAGTGAACACCCAGGGACGTGTTTCTGTGACTTTCTAGCAACTTTGTTTGGAGTCTGGGATGAGCAGGTTAAGCTCAGTGCCATCACTCGCATACGGACAACAGAGCTGTGTTCCTGGAGCAGGATTCTGGTTTCATGACCCAGGTCAGGAGGGCTGCCCAGTGGGCTGTCTGCCGCCTGCGTTCATTCCTTTCTGCCGCGAGGTCTGGTCCCTGAGTGAGTGGATTGCATGTAAAGCAGTGGCCTCGCTTGTCTGTCGGCTAAATCGGCGTTATATTCCAGCATTGTCCTGAGACATGTCGACTTCACGATGAGGATGGCTTTAACCTGAAAGGACTGTAACTGCGGGAAGTAAAACCGGGTGCTCAGGCTCTCCAAGCCTCTTCCAAACGAGCATTTCCTCCCGGAAAGTCTGCAAACAAGCTTTGTGGGAGGAGGACTGGGGCGGGGGAAGGGAGCCACCAGCCCCCTTAGGAGGCTCTCCCTCACCTCTGGCCAGAAATCATTTACATTTCTTTGCATCCAGAGATCTGAAGGAGGCTCTGGAAAGTCCTGACTGGCCCCATTCAAACCCACACTGCCTTTCCCTCCCCCCGCCCCGCTGCTTTCTGCCCCTGTTCTTTCTCACCTGGCAAAGGAAAAAGCTGTTGCCATGGCTGCAGGCCCGTCACCGCGCAGACTGATTTCTAAAGATGGGGCAGGGGGGCCACGCCTGCGATCTGAGGTCCAGTTAGCCAACATGGCCCCTTCAGAGCCTGGTGCTGGTGTCCTGCGTTGAAGAGGGAGACTTGAATAGCCAGCAGGTGACACTTGGTCCGAGGGGCCGCCTAGTGACCTCGGGGTGGTGGCATCGCCCCTCTGCCCCCAGAGGTCAGTGTGTTGTCAACACACCCTGAACCCTGGTACTCTGAGGTCGTGGTGGCTCAGGTCTGCATCCTTAGTAGTGGGTGCATGGGCAGTGTCCCCGTGTGTGCTGAGGTCCAGCAGGGCTCCTGGGGGGCGCCCAGAGAGCTGTGGCCTTATGCCTGGGGCGGGGCGGCTTGCAGGCCTGTCTTCTTGGGGGGCTGGCACGTGGCCCTGGGGCTCCGGATCTCTTGCTTCCTTTCTTATCCCACCCCCTAAATTCAACACAGAAGGAGAAAAGAATTTCCCAGGGGCAGGAATAGTAGAGGTTAATCTGCCTGCCTGTCCCTTTCTCTGTGTGTCTCTCTGTCTCTTCTCTGTCTCTGTCTCTGTCTTCCTCTGGCCCTTAGGCTTCCTGCAGTCTCGCCCAGTGTGCACGTGGTCACTGCAGCCACCCTCCCGGCTGTGCCCCTGCCTGGCCACAGGCCCCCAGCCAGGCTGCCCCTCCCCACACCAGGGAGCGCAGGTCTCCAGCTCAGTGCAGGGAGGCTGGGGTGGCCCCAGGACGGGGGCTCAGTGAACCGAAACATCTGAGAAAGTACATGAACTAGCCTCGAACTTGACTCAAAGCCAAATCCTAACCAGACTTTTTTTTTAATCACAATTTGTTTTTTCACTTTGTCTTCTTTAGTACTTTCTGGGTTTCCCAGTTCTATTGAGACTCAGAACAGCCCTCTGTAGGTAGGTAAGCAGGGAGATCCAGGCTCTGAGGACGTGGCGTCCCTTGTTGTCCTGGGACCCCAAGAGTAGCGGCGCCGGAGGAGCGGGAGGAGCAGGATTCCGGCTGAGCCCTGCAGGGGCGGGGCACCCAGCTGTGCGGGGGGGGGGCAGGCACCCGGTCCACCCTGCAGCCCAGCGCTCTGCAGTGTGCTTCGGGGGTCCCCTTAAAACACATCTTGGGTGGCAGAGGGGCTTTGATGGAGGAGTGGTAAACAAGGGTGCGGTGAAATGTGCAAATAAAATCACGGCAGGGCCTCACCGCTTGCCTGGACTGCTCCGGGCAGTGGCAGGGCTTCCTTGAGGGACCTGGCATCTCAGCTGGGTGCCCGTCGCTGGCTTACGGCCATGATGGCTGGTCGCTGTCCAGCCATCACGTGTCCTGTTATCCTGCAGACACAGCAGTGGACAGGGGGCTGGGGAGGGGTCTCCAGATGTTGCTGTTGGAAATGCAGCCCAGAAGGTGGCTGTCAGCTGAGCCCTGAGGGGCTGGGAGGCAGCTGGGTGGGAGGGGCTGGGAGCATCCTGGGCAGAAAGCCACTCACCAGATAGTGGGGGCCTCATTAGGGGCTCTGGAAGGATGCAGGGAGTCAGGGGAGCAGGAAGGGCCCCGAGGAGGTGGGCTGGGCAGCCGGGGGAGCCTCCCAGGGGGTCAGAGCAGAGGTGCAGGCAGACTCCTGAGGCGGTCCTGATGCTGAGGAGGAAGGCAGGCCAGTGGTGCGTCTGTGATCCTGAGCTGGGGGAGTGGCTGGTGTTACAGCCATGATGTTGAGGGGGAGGGGCTGGTGGTACAGCTGTGATGCTGGCGGGACCCCTCAGCTGTTCAGCCACCTCCTCGTCATGGCAGGGCCGTGCTCTGCTCCACCCACCGCAGGTAGGGAAGGGGTAGCTGACCTGGGGCTAGCATACAGGTTTTCTTTAAAATGTGAAAGCAGTAACTGGTCACCTTCGCATCAGAGGGTGGGTCCTCCTGGGGTGGGGAGGCCGGGTCAGGGGCCATCAGCCCCGGGAGGTCTAGTCACGTCCCACTGAGCAGGTCGACGGGGGTGGGGCGGTGGCTGTGGTCACTCCCAGGCGCTGTCCTTCCCAGAGCTGACCGCCATCGGGCGGGCTTCATGTGAATCTGCAGCCAGGCCGGGCAGCGTGGTGGCTGGTTAGGGTGCTGGGGCAGAGAGGGCTCCTCACACTGTTAGGAGGGTGCTTCTGGATCTGGGGGCAATGGGTACCGCTACTAGGAAGTGGGGGAGCCCTCCTGAGGGAAGAGCCTTCATGCGTTTTTGGCGGGGGTGGCAGTGCTGGGCCCCGCGGGGGTGGGGGGAGCTCACGCCCACTCGGTGAGGACGGCAGGGGGTTATCAAGACATCAAGGCAACGAGCATGGGCTCCTATTTCTGCCTGTGAGAGGTGGGCTCAGGGAAATAAAAGCAAAACTAAGGCACCTGGGAGTTCTGAGAGGCCCTGAGCAGGCACAGCGGACTCACTGCGTGGGGGGTCATTCCTCTCTGTCAAGCGCACAGGTTGTCGTCTGGGCAGACAGTGCCGAACTCGGAAGTGCGGTGCCCAGCCTGGGTGACCCAGTCCTGGAGACTTTTCAGTGGCCACTTCGCCCCCTGGAGAGCTGTCCCAACCTGGAGGTACACCTGTGCCCGGGGCTCCTCAGTGGGGGCGTCAGGTGAGGCAAACGTCTGAACACTTGTGACTTCAGGTTAACTGGACCCCACAAAATGTGGGTCAAAACAAAACCTTGAAGCGACCCCAGGTGCAGCGTGGCTGCCACCTCCCCAGCCGGCGTGTCCTGGGTGAGCCTGGAGGGGCTGGTGACTGTGACAGGCAGTGACAGCCGTGCTCCTGCAGGACTCCTGAAGCTGCAGTGACTCCCTCCCTGTGTCTGCCTCCCAGCTGCAAAGTGACCTGGGGGCGTCGTTTGTAGAGAAGCAGGATGCTGGTTGAAATAACCCTTGTATGACCTTGTGGGGTCTGAGGACACGGACACGTCTCCTGGCCCATCGGGGTCCCTGTGGGGTGGGGGTCGGATGGCGGCCTCCGGCTCCCCCTCCACGGGCTCTGGCCTCCCTTCCGAGCCTGGATCCCCTCGGAGGTCCTGCTGGGACTCTGTCTGGCCCTGCAGAGGGAAGGGCCTGGCTGTCCGGGGGCTTTGTCCCGTCTCTCCTCTCCCCGTGGTCTAGGAGAGGCCCTCCTGCTGCTCCTCTGATTCTGGCTGCGTCTTGTCTGCCCTCTCTCCCTGGCTGGACGCTGGAGGTCCTGTGGAGACGCTCTGATGTGGAATTTGGGACAACTCAAGATCTTTTCCAAAAAGACTCGAGGGACCTCGTGATGACGAACTCTGCAGGCGTGGCCAGGCCGTCGGGGGTCCCGTGCTGGAGGCCGGCTGGCTGCGGTCCCATCCCCGGGCCTCAGAGATGACTGTTGGTCAGGGTCAGGGGGATGTAGGGCTGGCGGGTTCAGGGCCCTGTTCACAGTGACTCACCCGCACTGACCCTCTGTTCCCCACCCGGTGCAGTGGGTGGGCAAGTCACCCCCATGTTGCAGAGGAGGACATCGGGGCCTATTTGATGAAGTGCCCAGGGTCACTCCACTGGCTGCCTGGCGGGTGGGCTCCTGACGTGAGGGATGGGACGGGACGGGACGATGCCGTCAGCTCGGGTTTTGTGAGTGAGACATTCAGGCCAAGGGCGTGAGCCTGGCTGACCTCACTCCAGGAGAGGCTGCAGAGTCCGCCGGGGCCTGGAACGTGGAATCTGGGTCAGAGGCAGGAAGCATAGGCCGGGACAGCCTGGCCGGGAGCCTCCTGCGGCACCTGCGGGGCGAGGTCCTCCCGCGGGTACTTAGAAGATGCGTTCCTGGAATTAGGCATGTGTAGGCCGACCTGGTGGGGGATGGGGGCTGGTGAGAGGCGATCTGGGCACCGCGGGGCCTGGGCCCTGGGCTGGGGGGTCTTTGCAGCTCAGGGAGAGCCCAGGGGTTGTCCCCGTGGGAACCCTGAGTCGGGGGGGTGTCACTGGGTGTTCGTCCCCAGCTTTCCTTCCCTCCTCTCTGACTCACACGCCTCTTTCGACAGCAGGTGTTTGGCTTTTATTATCTTGGTTGAGCCGTGATTCTCTCCCTGAGATTTTGAACTCTTTCTAGACCCTTTGAAGATAACTTTTAATTAATTGTAAATAAGATAAAATTGACTTTGATTGACTGACGCCGTGGAAGATTTTCCCAGGTGCACCCCATCCGCCTCAGACGTACAGGCTACAGTCACACGGTGATTAAACGGGGGGGGGGGGTGGAGGGAAACGGGAGTCTGGGGTTTGCAGATGCTAACTGCTGTGCACAAAGTAAACAGCAAGGCCCTGCTGCGGAGCGCAGGGGAGCACGGCACTATCTCGTGGTGAGGAGTAACCTGTAATGAAAGAGAGTATAAGGAGGAACACAGGTATGTGCGTGTATGGCTGGGACACCATGCTGTCTGCCAGCGAGGGCACAACATTGCAAGTGGGCTGTACTTCAGTTAAATAAAGGAAGTATACATAAAAAAAAGTACTTGAGACCCACGCAGTTAGCAACCCAGGACTCCTTAAGTGAAATTAACCTCAAACGCCAGCCTCCAAGCGGCTGTCTGGAAGAAATGATGGGCTATCCTTAGGGGGCCAGGGAGGTAGAGGAGCTTTTAGGGGTCAGTTCAGTCCCTTCATTTTGTAAGGAGAAAGCGGAGCCCCGGGAGCCAGGGGCAGCCAGGTGCGCAGCCAGGTGTTGGCACTCAGCGTCACCAACCCTCCGCCTTCCTGCTTTGCTGGCTGGAGGTTGAAAGTGAAATTTAGTGCCAGGTTTTAACCAAAACCAAATATGAATTCAGCATCCAAATCGTCCTGGTATCTTCATTATTATATAAAACTGATTTCGGTGGAAACACGTTACACAGACAATGAATGGCACGACTCCTTAAAATTAACGAGCGACAGTAACGTCAGTGCCACCGTGGTGTCTCTTTGGCTTCCATGTGAGTTCATGGTGAGGCAGCGGTCTGTGCACTGTGAGCGTGAGGAGGGCGACGTGTCTCCGAGGCGCCGGGCCTTCTTATGAGGGGTTTGGCTCACAAGATGAGCAGAACTGAACCTCTTCCCCCCGCGGTACTGGGCGCGCTGTGAATTTCTGGGGAACCACTTTTGAGATCTTGGGCACTTTGCAGAGAACACATGAAAACGCACTATGCAGGATGCTTTTGGGCGTCTCCCTTTTGGGGCAGTTAAGGTTCAATACTGTGGCTCTTCATTTGGCTGCTGTGTTGAGTGTCTACTGCCTTCCTTTAGGATTCAGTGAGACCCTGCCGCTGAGCTCCAGGGCAGCAGGAAGCATTTGGGACGTGAGCTAAAATCTTCGCTGCAGCAGCACTTTGGATGTGGTGGAGCCTTGCGTCATTAAAGCTGTAGGATTTCTCTCTCCACGGAGACTACAGTTCTCAGTGTTCAGGCTGGTAGCTCAGCGGGGGCCAGGGAGAAGCGAGGCAGGCGTCGCCACTGCTGAGCCGTTACAGGTGTCAGGTGCTGCTGCTCGAAGCCGTGGTGTTCTAGGTCCAGGATGTGCGGGGCATCGAGGTGATACTCGGTTCCTCAGCATCGGGGTCCCCCCGGCTGCCACCCACTGCTCTCTCTTCCCCTTGGCACAGCTTCACGCACAGGCACCTCCCTGGTAGTTCTTGCCCCGTCAGCACAGAGGCCTGAGCTGTGCCCTTCCCCCACCCGCGAGTCCTCTGATCTCCCCCAAAACCTGTGGGCACGTCTTTGTTGCCTGAGTGACTCGGGTCCCCAGAGCCCCCCAGTGTAGCCTGCTTCCTGGGTAGCGGAGGGGTCTGGCCAAGAAGTGTAATGAGGTTTGTGCTGACTTCCGACAGGTCTTCCCCGGGGAAGCTGGGCTTTTGTGATGAGTCGTGAACATGCTGGTGTCTGCAGACTGAATGGCCCCTTCCTGTGAGGCGTGGCCTCCTCTGCCCAGGTGCCTCCCAGGTGGCCTTGGTGTGCTGTTTTCAGGGCTCCCCCGTCTCTCTGCTCGGGCAGTGGCCTCTGTCCTCCCTCCCAGCAGGGCCCTCGTGGCCCAGTCCTCATCCCCCACCGTTTCAGAGCCCCGTCCAGTCACAGCACTGGACGTGCATGAGGCTCCCACTGGTGTTTCCCGAGGGGACTCTGATAACGGACTCCAACGACCCTGGAAAGGTTAGGGAGGAGGGGGGACGGGGGACTCAGAGGATGTGGGAGGAGAAGGCTCGGATGAAGGGCGGTGAGAGCTTGGGGCTGGGCTGAGCTCAGGTGTCCGCAGGCAGTCATGTCCACTCAGCCTGTGGGCTGCGTGACCCGGTGAGGGGCTGGAAGCAAGAAGTACCCCGGGAAGAGGGCCGGGGGGGTGGTGGGGAAGCAAGAGGGTCCATGACCTTGGTAACTGCTGGAGATCACCTGTCACCCTGAGGAGCCGTCTAGGGCGAAGCGTCCCCCGCTTACTGGAGGGTGCTGCTTGAGTCTGGTTCCTGCAGGACAGCAGGGGTGGGCTCGTGGGTCCTTGTGTCTCCGGGGAATTGCCACTCCCTCCCCCTCCCCCAGGTCCCAGGTCCTCTGTCCTTAAAGCACTCTGCTGACCTAAACCAGAAAATAGAAAATACCGAAGTGCAGGGGGCCGGGATCTACATGATATTAAGTAATGTGCCCCCTATCCTGTGTTCACCTTGCGGATAATCTCGCGTTAGTCAGAGGAAGCGTCAGGCCTCGCAGACACCTACAGTTCCAGGCAGCCAGCGTGAAGCAGCTCAGTATTTGGGGGGCGTAGCTGCTGACCACGTGTGAAGAGTGGTCCCCAGTGACTGAAAGGAAAGAGCCATGGTTCCAAGTGGTTTGGGAGGTTCCTAAAACCTGGTAGTCTGGCTTTTCCATTTGGCGCCTGCGGACGGTTGAAAGCATTTGACGTCAGAATATGAAGGAAGCGTAAAGACGCGCGGAAGGAATGTGGCCCCAGACGGAGGGAAATTGATGATGCGAAGTGAGCTGTCTGGACAAGGAAGATTAAGATGCTTCTGGATAATGTTCTGTGCTCGGGGAAAGCGCCAACCCCAGTGGTATCTCTCTCCTCACACCTGTCCCGGTGACCTCGGGACACGGCCAGGCAGGCCCCGGGGCGTCATCCTTGGGGGGTGGGGGGGCTCCCCAGAGAGGGTCTGCGAGGTGGAGCCAGGATCTGAGCTGCCGTACCTCAGTTCATCCCCGGGATTTGAGATTGGCTCCCACGTGGATGGCAGCACCGGGCTGGTCCTCAGTGATTCCTCCTGCATCCCACCCCGCACGCGGGGCCGCTGTCCCGGGCCGCCTCCAGGAGTGCTACTCTCGTTGGGAGCAATAGCCCCGTTCTCCAGGAAGGCAGACAACACTTTCTGGGATGATCCAAAAGCAAGCGTTGTGTCGGGCATCATCAGTTTCATGAACATTCAGTTCATGTTTCCCACTGTTTTTTTTCACCATGCTTTCCCTGGCCAGGGTCCAGAACCCAAAGTGTCAGGGCTCATACGATGTTCCCACGAGCCACAGGCAGGCCAGCCTGCAGGCACCCCGTGCCACGGACTCTCATATTTTTATTATCAGGTTGCAAGTAGTAGCATTTTGCAGGTTTCCAGCCTTCCCTCAGATTGCACTCGCTGACTTCCCTCTGCGTCACAGAGGAGGCGTCTCTGGGACAGGACGCAGTGAAGGGAACCACCTGGGAGACACCGGACAGCTTCACAGAGTGTCGGGGAGGGACGTCCAGGCGAGCTCCGTGGAGGCCGGAGTCCCTTCTGCAGCCAGGACGGGGCTGCAGTCCTGCAGGCCACCCCGACCCCAGGGCCTGTGGTCACGCACTGTCCCGAGGAGGCAGGGGGCTCCGCAGGCCACGGAAAGCCCGCCCCGCAGCGTGCGCTGCTGCCCCTGGGAGCTGCCCCACCGCCGACCGCGTGTGTCAGCGCTGGCTGTCCCCCTGTCATGGGAAGGGAGCCGACCGGTTTGCCAGTTTCTTGCCGCCTCATTTAATCCACAAAAAGCAAGCTTTTGGCCAAAGCTTCAACATACTCGTTCTGTTCTTTCTTTAATAAAAGATGCACTTCCCCCTGGGTGTAAATACTCTCTACTCAGGGAAAAGCATCATCCGCCCGCAGCTCTCACTTCTGGCGTCTTTTTTTCCTTTTTCTTTCTCGCGCTTCCTGGCAGAAGGCCAGCCTTTCCTCTCAACCTCTGGACACTTCTGAGTCCCTCCCAGAGCCTCTGGGCTCCCGTGGAGAGACTCTGTCCTGTCAAGGCTCAGATGCATGCCAGGGACCCCAGGCCCCGTGCTGCTGGCCGTGGCTGAAGGAGGGTGAGTCCTGCCCATGGACGACTGACCTCACGGCTTTGTGAGCTTGAAAAGCCATGCTCTTTCCTCACTGCAAGATTCTGGGCTCAAAGGATGCACTTTGTGGAGCCTGACGCACAATGAGATGAAACCGAGGTCTGGGGAAGTGGGGAGCCACCTGAAGCCCGAGGCCTGAACTCAGGGCCCGTGGAGTGGGTGGGGAAGGGCGCGGGGCCCCCGGGCAGTGATGGAGGGAAGGGGGGAGGTGCGGCCTCCGAGGACGAGGGGGCTCTGTTCTCCGCTGCAGGCAGCGAACCAGAGTGTCGAGGAGCAGGTGTGCGCTCTGGGTGCTGCGCTCACGCGCTGTGTGTGTGTTCGGCTTCTGTCCCGAGGATGGGTTGTACGCCCCCTGGATGTGGGAGCGTCTGTGGCTGCTTATCGCCGTGTCAGCGAGGAAAGGGCCCCCCAGCAGGATTGGTCTCGGCTGCTCCCAGTGCGGCGCGCAGGGTCCCCGCGGCCCGGCTGCTCCCACGAGCTAGCGCCTCGTCCGCATGAACGTTGTGCTGGAGCAGCTCCAGCGCAGCCCCGCTGGGTGCTGCTGGCTGCTGCTTTCAGAAGCCTTCCTGAGTTTTCTCGGAGCTTCCCTGGGGACCAAGGACAGTTTTCCTTTCAATACGCTGATCGTGGATTACTCTTAGACTTTTCTTAAACTCAGTGTAACACCAGTTATAGGAAGAGATTTCCTGGGAATGTCATGAAACTGTAGCAAAATATTGCAAACGCACCTGTATCTCTGAGGAGGCACCGTTAATTCCGGTTTTGTTAATGGACGCATCTCATGAATAATTATCCTCGAGAGCCACTCCGGGAAGCTTGCAGGCTTGCGCTCTGACACCCTTGTCTCACCCAAGACGCTCCCCGCATCAGCTTCAGCAGCAGTGAACGAAATAAGACGTTGGAGACGAGATGCCTGGTGTACTGACCTGTGCTGTCCAGGCGGATTCACAAAACCTCCAAGACTTTCCCGCCCGGGTCCGGGTCCTGACAGCAGATGCGGGCCGAGTGAGGTCAGGGCTCTGCCCGTCCTGCGGTGGCTCTGGAAACGCACACTCTATGGGGACAGAAACGCCACTTTTAAAGGATTCTGAATGCTGATGCTGACAGTGAAGATTTTAAACTGCAGGACCCATTTCTGCACATAGGCTGTGGCTCTGAAGGGCTGTGTGAGCACTGGAACCCCGTCAGGCAGGTTTACACTTGAATCTGCCCTCCTGTGTCTCAGGGAGACCGTGGTCGCAGACGACCGTGATTGTGTGAGTTAACCTTTCGCACTGACTGCTGTGAGGCGGTCGGCTGCCCTTCCCTGCTGGGCCGGCTCCTCCCGCTCTGGGCGGCTTCCGTGGGCTTGGGCTCCTGCCGGTCCAGGACCAGAGCGGGGCCAGGGCCGCCCCCCGGCTCTTCCCCAGTTGTGGGCTGGCTCTTCTGTCCCTGACTGGTGGTAGAGGGGTCTCTCTCCCCAGATAAGAGCTGTGTCTTCCAGGGTTTGCCTCTGCTCCGGGTCTCAGTCTCTCGGGAATCCCTGAGCCGTGCCTTCCCTGAGGAGCAAGTTCGGCAGAGTCGACGGTGGTTGGGTTTTGCTAGGGGTAATTGAGCACGTTTTGTAAACACATCCCGGGTCACTGGTTTATGTAAACAGGAAGGTTTGGTTGGCGGAGTGGAGTTGGAGCAGGAGGAGTCTAGGGATCAGGATTTGAACCCAGAAGCGGTTTTGTGTGTCTCGCTGTGCGTAGCTGGTGCCCTGAAGTCAATAAACCAGCAATTCAGAGCATCCTGCAAATTCAGGCCAATACCCGAAGCCAAACCCCACGCCTCTGTGGCAAGAACACGCAGGGCACGTGGTCCCTACCCGCCTCGCCGGTCCCTGCAGATGACATTTACAAAGACAAAGAGCCTCTACCGCAGTACGAGTATTGCCAAGATTTCCAACTTGCAGTCTCATTAGCAGCTTTCTCGTCTCTTCAAGAAAATTGAATGGAAATTTCCAGTTTGTTCAACGAAATAGTGCTTATGTGTTTTTTCCTTGTCTTTGGGCTGGAAGACTAGATTAGAAACAATAATTTTTTCTAAGCTTCATCTGCTCATAGAAAATACATTCGGAATTTTAAATATATTCATTTTCTCAAAATTGGCCTTTCTAAGCAACCGTGTATATGGTTTAGTGCAGAATTTTTCATGGTGTGAATCAGGGCCAAAGTCCATCAGAACCACCCACCATGCTGGTAAAAATGTGGATTTGCACCCACTCTTGCTGCCCTGAGTCCAGATCTGCAGGGTGGAGACAAAACATGCTCTTTTTGAAGCAGAATCTCCGGCGATCCTTATGCACAGCAAAGTCTGAGACTCACTGACTTGATGCTGGTTCCATGGAAAGGCTTCTAGAAGTAAGGCTCCCCCTCGTCCCTGTGGGCGGCGTCTTTTCATGAAGAAAACCTTTCAGTGAACCTGTTTTACCACATCCGTACAGTCAATTGTTTTTAAAAAATCCAAGTTTTAAACTTGACCTCCAGTGACATGACGCTGTTCTGTGTTGAGCAGGCTAGCCAAATTTTGAAAAAGGTTTCTGTTCCAGGACCCGATGAAGCGCTTCTCTGACCTTTTGTTTCTTAATGAAGTCATGGGCGAGGCGTCTGAGGCCACAAGCAACGCCCTGCCGACGCGCGGGAAGTCTGGGTTTTCTCCGTTGCCGTTGAGGCTCTTCTGGGGTCACCTTTACCAAAACGTAAAAAAAAAAGGAAGAAACACCCTGTGTGGGCTGCGGGGAGTGCGTTACGTGCACATTCTGCAGCGTCTGCTCAATTTGGTGACACCGACTTCTCCCTTTACACATCAGCCTTAGACAGCTTGAGGACAGCGGTGCGCCCCGCGGGCCGGGCCGCGGCCTCGCACCGCGGATGCTGGGTGTGGGCCGCCCCAGCTAACCCCGTCTCCCGCCGATCTCCATGGAAGTTTCCACATCACTGTGACGTTGCCTTGGGGCATCCTGATTTGCCAGGAACAGTACAAGCCTTTGCCAGATTGGATTTTGGATATCCTCCTTCATGAAAAGCGGACGCTCGGGCATCGTTCCCTCCAAGGCATGGATGAGGCCAGGCTGCAGGAAGGGGTCGGTGTCTCAGGAACAAAGTCATTTTGCTGCGTTTCATTCTGCACCGCTGCTGTCGGGGTGGGTGGGGAGGGCCTCGCGTCTTATGCAGCAGGACAGGACTGGGCCGGGGAAGGTGGGGGAGAGCTGTCCTGGCCTCCGTGCTCTGCCCAACACGGTCTCCTCTCTCCCGAGCACGCCCATGGGCGGGGAGGTGCCTTCAGCGCAGCTGGGCAGCTCTGATTCACGCGCTCAGACGCGCTTTAACTCGCCACCGGCGGTTGCCCAAGCCGGGGAGATGCAGTCTTCTGGCGGAGAGTGTTTGTTGTGTGGGCTGTCAGTCTAATCTCGCCACCTCAGTGTGACTAGGAGCCAGATGCTGCCAAGTTCTGGGTGGTGGTGGGGGGAGGTGGCGAGGACCAAGGGCTGTAGGGCTGTAGGTGCGGGGACGTGGCCGCACGTCTTTGCTCCAGAGTGGGTGGGGTGGCGAGTCCAGGCCATGCTCGGCGGGTGGCTCCATAGGCGCGGCTCCCTCCTCCCCGACCCACGGTCTTTGTCCTGTGTCACAGCCCTCCCGGTCCCTTCAGTGGGTCCCTTCAGTGAGTCTGGGGGCTCCGGGCCGACCCCTCTTCTCTCCAAAGTGGGGAAGACGGCCATTCTCTCGTGCTGCTCTGTCTCTGCCCGAGTGGCCCCGGGTGCCAGAGGACCAAAACGTGTGACTTTGGACGTGCACGGAGCTGCGGTCACGGCCAGGTGGAAGGCCCACCGCCCGCCGCTCAGTGGGCAGCAGAGCAGCTGGACGGGGGTCAGCTGCCCGGCCCTGCCCCGGGGGCTGGACGGCGGGGGTGCTGCCCGACAGCCCTTCATCAGCCCCTGCGATGGGCCATCCTGTGACAAGGAGGGGGTTCCTCCGGGTCCAGTGCTGTGTGTGAGTGTGTGCAAAGGTGTGAGTGCACACCAGCGAGCGTGTGCCTGAGTGACTGTCCAGGTGGCACCACGCACACGCACACACACGCACACATACACACACGCACGCACACAGCCACCCGCTGTCCTGGTGCACAGGCTGGGCCAGGGTTCAGGTGCCCCGTGCCTTCATCCCGAGGGCCCCACCCCCGCAGACTGGTGGTGTCCTTTTCCCCACGATGCTGGTGCTGGCCCTAGGACGGGGAAGGCAGGCTCGTGCTGGGCGGTGGGTGGCCTGAGCCCGGCCCATATGCCCAGGTGGACACACGTGTCCTGAGTACCCGCTCTGTCTGTTTGTGCCCCAGGGAGGGTGCAGCTTAAGGGCCCCACAAGACCCTGCGTCCTGATTTAGCTGCGGCTCTGGGGCACGTTCTGTGAGCGCGCGCGGCTTCCTCATTGTGAAACTCCCCCCAGGCTCTGTGGCCGCCACCCTCTCCTGGATTTTGTCCCGGTGCTGCCTGGTCCTCTCCATCCTCCCCTCCAGGCGCCCTCTCCCATGCCAAGCTCTCTCTGCCCATGCATCTTGTGCCAGGTCGTGGCCCTCTGCCCTCTCCGCACACCCTCACTCCTCATGATGCCGCTCCATCCGTGTCTTTCAACACCATCTGTACCCCAGTGATTTTCACATTTGTCCGTCCAGCCAAACTCTAGATGCACGTACAACTGCCCCCTTCATCTCCACGGCCGAGATGACTGAGCACAGCTGCACAGGTTGCACACTGCACAGCTCTGGGGGCGTCATCTGTATGGGCTGTAGAGGACCGTGACCAGCCCAGGGTGGCGGCACAGGAAGTGGCAGCTACTGTTGCTGCTGTTGGGCTTAGAAGATGTGGAGCAAGTGGCAGGGTATCAGCTACATCGCTCCTCAGCCCCTGGGGTGTATTCAACTCCTAGCCCGTGGATGTGGGCAGGCTGTGACGACGATTTCACAGCTGTTGGGATGTTTTAAATGGTACTTACTGTCCTGCTGATGACAGAGAAAACTAGCTTCTAGTCTTAGGACCAAGGTCCCAGATGCATCTTTCAAGAACAAAGAGAAGAGGAGGAGGACAGAGGTGACTAATTTCAGATTCGGTTACTGTGAATCGAGCCGACACTTGTGGTCCGGAATTTCGTCAGATGGTTCCTGTTTTAGGACGGAGACTGGAACCAGAGAGGCTGCACCCATCCTGGCTCTGTCACTGGTGACTTGTTAAATTCTTGTCCCCTCTGTGAACACGATGCTGCTCCCATCAGATCCGGAGACGCTCCAGGGGTGGCATGCAGGGGCGGCGTGCGGGTAAGCCTCGCACTCTAGGGTCTTCCTTCCTCTCCCCATGGATGTAGAAGGAGGCCACCCGTTTACTTACTACTTCCTGAGATGTCTGCGGAAGGGCTGCCACGTGCCAGGCACCCCGAGCGATGCCGGATGAAGAGACCCTCTCATTCCACCCCGCCCTGCAGCTCAGGGGGAGGACACCATCTCACCGGCCGGCAGGGGTGCACACGAAAGGCTGGTTCTCCAAGAGATCCACAGAAGCCTTGGGGAGGAGACGAGGCATCTGTGGGAAGGAGGCAGGCCGGAGGCTTAGGTTACACCAGGGGCAGAGGGCGAGGACCACGGGTGGCTGTGGGCGGGCAGCTTGTGTGCAAAGGACACGTCAGAGATGCCGTGGTTCGGGTCACCACAATAAAGAGAATCTCGCTGTAAAGTGAGGCACGCAGAGTTCTGGATTTTCCAGTGCCTGTAGAAGTTATGTTTGTAGTACACTGTCGCCTGTTAAGTGGGCAAGGCCGTTGTGTCTGAAAAGGCAATGTGCACACTTTCATTAAAAATACTTGATGGCTAAAATGTGCTAACCCTCGCCTGAGCCTCCGGTGAGTCGGTAGCAACACCACTGCGCACGGGTCACAGGTCGCCATCACAGATGTGGTAACAGTGAAACAGCTAGACATTTTGCAAGGATTACCAAAATGCGACATGGAGACGCAAAATGTGAAGATGTTGAAAGTGGCTCCGACAGACTTGTTTGACGCCGGTGACCACAAACCTTCCGTTTGTAGAAGCCGCAGTCTGCGCAGCACAGTGGGACCAGGTGGGCCGGCTCCGACCAGAGGCGGGGGCTGCAGGCGGGAGGGGGCGGGCTGGGGCTGTCGGCGTGGCCGGGCCCCTCCCAGCATTTGGACGTCATCTGTGGTGGGGCTGGTACCCTTGACAAGGTGGACACAGGAGGAGGGGCGGCTGGGGACAAAGCGACCTTGAGGTATCTTGAGACACAATGACTAGTGTCTGCTGAGTGACTGTGGCGGGTGTGGTTCTGTGTCATTAACAGTCTCAGCCGTGCCCTGGAGAAGGCATGGCTGTCCCGGTTCACAGGTGCAGAGGGGCACACAGGTGCAAAGGGACAGACCCAGGACTTTACTCCAGGTGTTTCTGATCCAGGCTCTTCTACTCTGTTTTTAGTCTCCTAAACTGTGCAGAGCGTGGCTGGAAATACAGAAGAGGGTCTTGGCCACACTTCAGATTTGGGGGGGTCAAACAGTCAGGATGGAAATATGTTTTTAGCCCACGATTTTCATTACGTATAGTCAGCCACTCGTTAGATGAGAAGGTGGTGTCCAGACTCCTTCCAGAGGACGTGGGGCGCATCCTCTGCTTTCGCTGGTGTTTGGAGGACTTGCTTTCTGCTATTGCTTTTAAAAAGTCATGTTTTTAAAAAAATTTACTGTTGATACTTGGGTTTTTGGGTGGTGGATGTAGAGTTACACATTTTTTGGTAGGTTTTAAGTGTTTTAAAAAGCAAATGTGTAAAACATGACTTTTTAAAAAGGAAGTAACTCGAGTTCACTGTTGAAATATTGAAATAAAAGAGCACATGAAGGCAGCGCTGATCCCCTGTGACGCTGCTGCTCAAAGACTGAGCACGGAGGACACTCTCCAGCACTGGCACTGGCGCTCTCACATCTGGGGGGGCTGCGCACGTCTGTGCTGGGTATGGGTATCTATGTGTCTGTACAGCGTATGTAAAATTGGGCTCATGTTCTACATTTGCATTTTAAATTATTTTATTTAAAATATTTTCTGCATCTTTTGTATGATTCTTTTTTTAAACTGAAGTATAGTTGATTTACAATGTTGTATTAGTTTCTGGTATATGACATCGTTGTTCTGTTATACTACATATTTGTTCTTTTTCATTATAGGTTATTACAAGCTAGTGAGTGCAGTTCCCTGTGCTGTACTGTAGCACCTTGTTTATCTATTTTGTATATAGTAGTTTGTATCTGCTAATCCCAAATGGTGGAATACTACTCAGCCATAAAAAATGAAATAATGCCATTTGCAGCAGCATGGATGCACCTGGAGATCGTCATTCTAAGTGAAGTAAGTCAGACAGAGACAAATAGCATATGCTACCACTCGTATGTGGAATCTAAAAACACGACACAAAAGAACTTTCTATAAAACAGAAACAGACTCACAGGCATAGAAAACAAACGTATGGTTACCGGGGGAAAGGTGGGGAGGGATAGATCAGCAGTTTGATTCTTAATGAATTAACACTTTCCTGATTCATGGATTAGAGTCTTTTTTTTTAACCCAAATCTCTACTGTTGGGCATTTAATTTCCTTCAGATTAGCTTTTTCTATTAGAATAGCATTGCAGTGAGCAAGTGCTGTGCATACATTTGTGTGCTTTTCTGATTTTGTCTCTATGTTTACTCTGGGTGTGGAATGGCGGGACACCAAGACTGTGAAGGCTCCGAATACGTGTTACAGACAGAGTCAGGGTTTCCGTGTTTGTGAAGCACCTGGAAGTGTGGGAAGCGCCTGGAGCCGGTCAGCCCTTGACGCTCGGCATCAGCAGGTCTCTTTCCCTTGGCTTCCGCTCTAAGGGTCCATGTTCATTAGAGCCTTTAGTTTGTAATAATACTGACGGCTCCAAACCTTTAGCCAAAGTTGAGCTAAGCTGGAATATTCTAGGGTCTCAGTTAAGGCTGGTTCACCGTGAAGGCTGCCGTCCGCGTTCTCACGCGGCTCCGCACGTTCCAGTCCCCGTGTCAGCGCGGAGCAGCCGGGCTCGGGTCCCGGGCGCACACTCTGTCCTGCGGACGCTCAGCCCACGCTTAGGGCGGAGCTGCGGGCAGATGTGCAGCCTCCGGCCCGGGGACTGCGTCTGAGGTCGCCGATCACAGCCCGCGCCGCCCCGCCGGGCCGCGCTCAGGCCCCGGGCTCCAGCTCGCCACTCCTCACCTTGTCAGTTTGCTGAGCGTCGAAACGCGTGCTTTGAGCTGCCCACACGCTCCGTTGTTGTTAAACGGGTGTTTCGACGGACGTCCAACCATCCATTTCTCTCCCCTGGGAATTTTGACCTGATGGTAATTTTAGACCTTTTTTTTCTACTAAAAGGACCAAGGAGTCGTTCAGAGCTTTGGGTGCAGCCCTGAGCCCATTCTCCTCCTTCTGTGACATCTCAAGGCCTGAGAGGAACGAGAGGTGCTGGAACAAGGAGCACCTGGGCCGGGACAGTTTTGCTGCCGTCTGTGAGGCTGCACTGCCTGCTGCGGGTCATAGCTGGCGGAAGAGCCTGAGTGTGTGTGAGTGCGTGTGAGAGTGTGCATGAGTGTGTGGGTGAGTGTGTATGTGTGTGAGTGCCTGTGTGTGCGTGTGTATGAGTGTGGAGGAGCTGGAATGTGATGTTCTAAAGAGTCATCCCCAGATGCGCTTGCTTTTCTGGGCTCTAACCCCAAGTATGTAGCAGAACTGCCTTACGATTCCCCAGCGTTGCATGTCCTACAAAGCGTGTTCACTCCCCGCAACCGCCTGAGTCTTCTCGCGGCCCAGGGACGATGGTGCTAGTGCCCCGGCTTCTCTTCACTTCTCCCCCAGAGGGACAGCTGAGCGCGTGGGAAGAGGGGACTCAGGAGTCTTTGCCATGCCACGCTTTTGATGGCCATGAGACCTGGGATGCAGCATGGGGCTTTGGGCACACGGCATGTTAACAGACACTGGGCGTCACCAGCCACAGTTTCTGGCCTTGGAGCTTGGGTCCAGTTGGAAGCTAAGGCACAGGGACAGGAGACAAGTCCAGAACACCAGCTGTCCTGATGCGGCTGGAGGGACGGAGGGTGTGGCATGGAGGACACTGTGCCAGGTGAACGTGGCACCAGGGAGCTGGAGTCCCAGTGAGTCTTCTAAGAGGTGCAGGATTTTCGCCTGCAGAGGAGGTCAGCCTGGGCCTCGTAATGTCACTGAAAGCAAGTTCACGTGCCCAACACACCATGAGGCCGAAGAAACCAAAACGTTGGAGTTTGGAACAGACAAAGGTTTACTGCTGGGCTGAGCAGGGAGGGCGGGGTGGCTGTGCCCCAGGAACCCCAGCTCCCCGAAGGGCTTCAGCAAAGCTTCCTCAAAGGCAGGTGAGGGCGGGGGCGCAGGTGCGCGAGCAGCTCGGGCAGGTTCTCTGGTTGATGTCGCGGTCACAGGGCGTCGACACTCCCCAGCCCCGGGGGCCAGGAGGTCTGGGGGCCCCGCGCTCTCCATCATCAGTAGCTCGTTCCTTCCCTTTGGTGGTGGTTGAGCATCTGAAAGACTCAGGAAGTCTGCGGGAGATACTGTGATCCGGTGCTTCAGAGGGGAGCTGCAGCAGAGGACGTGGCGGGGGGGGCCTGACCCTGGAAGGCCCCTTAGGGTCATGCTCAGTGACAGTGAGACAATAGGAAGGGGGTTTAAAATGAGTGTTTTTAGAGAACGGAATGAAGGCCACGTGCTGGGGCGGGTCTCCTGTGGCTGGTGCCGTGGCCGGTGCCATGGTCGGCAAGGCTGGCAGAGGGGTTCGCCTCCGGCAGAGGTGTTGAGAGCGCTGGTCTCTCTGAGGCGTTTCAGGTGCTGTCACATCCGTGTGGCTCTGAGCTCGGAAAAGGAACATCTGATGAAGCACAGGGTCTGGTTTTGAAGACCCTGCTATCCAGACAGCGGCCCTGCCTCTGAGGAGCAGTTTAGGGTCCCGTTCTTGGTTTATACTTGGGAGCCCCGGCAGCACTACTAGGTAGAGTTCATCGTGTGCAAACAGCCACATGTGCTCCTAGACCGCATCATGAGGCACCTCTGTTTCTCCCAGGGCCGGTGGCTTCTGCGCATCAGCAGCAGACTTAGCCTGGTGACTCCTCTCCAGGGGCAAAGGGCCCCGCCTACTAGGGTTATCTGACACTGTCCTGAGCCACCCGGAGCCCCTCACGGCTCAGCCACAGAACACGGGGACGGCTGGGGCCAGGGCTGGGCCCCGATGGCTCCTGGACGGCACCTGCCTGTGACCTGGTAAGTATTGATGTCTGCTCCTTCCTAACGTGGGAGTCATTGTTGGTGTCTCTGGTCCAGCCGCTCCCAGCAGATGGAAGAGGCTGACTCAGAGTGGACGGAGCAGCCAGTCTGGGGGAATGCGCTGCCTCCACAACGTCACTGAAACAAGCTGGACGGCAGGACCGGGAAATCAAAGCCACTGAGCAGAAGTCACAGATTCAGCCCACGTCTCTCTGTTCACGTTGTGCTTGGTGGGAGCCCTGCAGTCTCTGTGCGATGGAAAGAGGAAAAAAGAGACGAATTAAAGAACAGCTTATGTCTTCTCTCTGCTGTGTCTTCACAAAGACTAGCGGGGAGCGTGTGGCCCAGGTCAGAACTTGACTGGCACGCTGTTAAGTCTGAAGGAGCTGTTCTCCATCACGTTCATCTCCGAGCTGCTCTGTGGCTTTTTCCCCGAAGCGGGGTTGGCTGCAGACCCGTCCAGGCCCACTGTGGCTCACCGTGCATCAGCCCCAGCTTCTGAAGGCTGATATTGCAAACCTGCCCGAGTCCCTGTTCAGTGCGTTCAGGCCGGTGTGGATCTACGGCGCTTTACAAAAAAAATAGTCCTGGTTCCAGCTCTCTGCCCTCCAAATCCACATCGTGTGACTTCAGTACAGCGTGAGGGTCCAGGGTGAGACCTCAGCCTTCATGGAGCTGCCCTTCCTGGAAGAGAACCATAAACCCAGGCGTTACCCCCCGGCCTGCAGGCCACAGCCCCACGATGCCGGGCCTGGTGAGCTGTGGGTGTGCGGTGGCTAGACCAGGAGGGGCAGATGCTGGAGGTGGAGATTTTGTCTTTTCATTTTTCTAACTAACGAATTCATTCATTTATTTGTGATTAACCCCTTATGCACCACGCGTGAGCAGACAGAAGTTGGGCAGCTGGGGTTGGGGGCTGAGAAGGTCAAAGAACATTGCTGCGGAGACACAAGTGGCCCCTAGACTCCTCATCATGTATGAGGTCATGACTCCCCGTGTGAGGATACATTCCCCTGTGTGAGGTCATACCCCCTCGTGTGAGGTCGCACCCCTCCATGTAAGGTCACACCTTGCTGTGTGAGGTCACGACCCCCTGTGTGAGGTCACGCTCCCCTGTGTGAAGTCACACCCCCCCGTGTGAGGTCACATCCTTCCCTCTACGGGGTCACGCCCCCATGTGAGGTCACATTGCTCCCCCCGTGAGGTCACACACCCCCGTGAGGTCACGGCCCCCCTGCAGGGACTGCTGTGCTTGTGTGTCTGTGATGAGACCTCAGGTGGCGTCCGAGGCGTCCCTGAGAAGCAGCCCCTGACGTCCCATGTCCTGTCCCCGGTCCTGACCTCTGACCTCCCGTGTCCTGTCCCCGATCCTGACGCTCAAGCCTGGGATCCTTCTGTCCATCTCAGCTGCTCACCGTCTCTGCCACATGCAGCAGACTTACTGCCATTTGTCCTGCTGATGGGGCATCAGATGTCCCTGTGCTTTGAGTCCCGCTCCCCTGCAGGGGCCTCTCTGTGTGTGCGTGACGTCTGTCCTCAGTGACGTGAGCCCACCCTCTTCCCCTCTGCTCTGCAGCCCCACCTCTGGGGCCCGGCCAGTCCTGCCCCCGCCACTCAGTTCTGATGTCAGCTGGTCCAGGGCAGACGCCACTTAAATGAGCTCACGGCAGCCATGAGTGGCCCATCTTTAGCTTCCAAATTGCCCAACGTGATCCCCTGTCATCAGGCTGAGGGCAGAGGTTGTCTCTAGGGTGTACAAGTGCAGACCAGTGTTTGGACAGCTCGCTTCGTAGACAGCGTGGCAGGACTTACCGGCACCTGACCATCTAACACATGGAAAAGGATTCACCAGTGTTGACTTGAAACTGCCACTTGACCGAAGGACGCGTGTGCACAGCACCCAGCCTGGACATCGATGTGGCTCTCTTTTCCCTTCCAAGTAGTTTTGAGTACTTTCTATGCACCTTTGTAAGTAAAGCAGTTAAATCGTGCAGTTACTCTGACTGGGGAAGGTTTCCATGTGATGATGCCAAGTCATTTTGCTGTTCCCTCCTTTACTGTTGCCAGGCAACCTGTCTGTATCGGTGCCCTAGGGGCTGTCATCACAAAGGTCCACAAGCCGAGTGGCTTAAGTGACAGGCGCTCACTGTCTCGCGGTTCTGGAGGCTGGATGTCCAAGATCGAGCTGTCTGCAGGGTTGGTTCGTTCTGAGGCTGCGCAGGAGAGTCTGTTCCAGGCCTCTCGTCAGCGTCTGACGGTTTATTTTCAGTCTTTGCTCTTCCTTGGGTTGTGGCTGCATCTCCCCATCTCTGCCTGCGTCTCTGTGTGGTGCTCTCCCTGCAGCGTGTCTGTGTCCAAACTCCCCCATTTTATAGGGACACTGGTCATAAAGGCTCATCCTCCTTCAGGGTGACTCAGTTTCACGTGACTGATTACATCTGTAAAGGCCCCGATTCCAAATAAGGGCTCATTCTGAGGTAACGGGAGTGAGGACCTCACATCTGAATTTTGAGGAGGACACAATTCAGTCTCTAAGATCAGTGATTGGATTTAGGGTCCATCCTAATTGGGTACAATCTCATCTTAAATGGATTCCATTTGCAAAGCCCTTCTTTCCAGACAGGTCACATTCACAGGTACCCGGGGTTAGGACGGAATATGTACTTTTGTGTGGGGTCGTTCAGCCCACAAGAACACCTACAGAACGTGCTGCCTGGGTTCTGTGTCGCTTGGGGCGACAATCTTAGCTTCCCTGTGTTCTTGTAGGAGGAAGAGACCAGGATCCAGGTTCTCCAGTCCTTTCCGGTAAAACTGTGTTTCAGAGTGAAGTGTTCCGGGGGTGGGGGCAGGAAAGCTTCCTTTGAAGGTCATAATAACATGACCCAGTGAACTGCGGTGGCCCAGAGAAGATGGCTCCAGAGAGGACGGGCCCCTTCCAGGGCTGAGGTCACGTGGAGAGCATCCCTCACGTCTTAGAGGCACGCCTGCCCGCCTCCCGTTGTGGTTCACTGCGGGCGTTCTGCTGCGAGGGATTGGCTAAAGGAGACGCCAGATTTTAAAACTTGGTGGGACCTGAGACATCACTCGATGCAAGACCCCGTTTTATAAATGATGAAATCTGCCTTGAATTGGGGAAAACTGTCATGTGGACAACTAGGCTGGGGAGAGTTTTGAGACTGCGGGTGAGTAAACACTGATGCCCAGGCATACAGGTCTGGCCTTACCCCGCTGGGGAAGCGGAGCGTCTCACCCCATGGCCATAGCCTCACTGCAGCCGAGGCCAGCGGGGTCTGGGCTGAGGCTGTGTTTGGGATTTGACCTCCCTGCCCACACTAAGTGGGTGGGATGTGGAGGGGGGCCTTCTGCGTCTGCCAGAGCGTGTTCATGTGCCACTTAAAACAGAGCAGGGAACATGCCTTCCCTTATAAAGATGACCCCGTGTAACTCTGGGCAGCTCGTCCCTGACAACAGGAAATACTTCTGGATCATCTCGTGTAGTTTGCAGTGGGTCAGCCCAAATCACTGCAAATATTTCTCCTATCGGGCCATCCCCACTGTGTATCTGAGAGACGCAGGGCCTTTGATCCAAGTCCAGTTGAAGCTGGATGATTCTGAATTCTGGAGAGGCCAGAGACAGACAATGCTGGACAGAAGGTCAACATTATTTTATTAAAATCACAAGTTTACTTGGGCACGTGAACTTTATGGATGCCCAGATGATGTGGAGGAGTTAGTTTCCAAAACACGTGAAGAGTGGGATGAGAGGAAAGGGCAAGAAAGGATGTTTCCAAGTCCCGGACTGTCTGAGAAGTTTCTAGAACGTGGCTTCTTTGGCTTGGAGTCTTGTGATGGCATCACCCACCGCACACGTCTTTAAAATAGGGTCAGTCACCCCTAAACCACTCATAGACGACTGCCACCAGAGTCAGAGCTGCACGTGACTATCTAAAGGTCAAAATTATTTCCACTAATAGTAAAATAATGAAAACTTAAACCAAACATGAATTCCATTCTTGAATTAAAATATCAGCACATACGAGCTGTAGGAATGTTTTAATCCTATTGGCTGGACATAGATGCAGAAAAGCTGTTTGAGTTTGTGGGATGGTGATTTGTTAGGAAATTGAAAGGCTACTTTTAACTCTTTTCGGGCCGCCCACACGTTCTCCCTCAATCCTCTTCCTTTGATGGACCTCATTTCCTCAGTTCAGAAGTGAGTCTTCTGGCTTCTTGAATCCCTTTTACTGAATCAATCTGTCTGAATTTTAAATCATGCCAACACTGAATTTGCTTCTGGAATTTATTTAAACCAAATAATGTTTCCCCATATTTTACTTGTGCGTGAAGAATTACAGGGTGTGTTTAAAAGGGAACGCTTCTTGTGGAGGCAAAAATAGGGCTCCTGCCGATCTAAACCGAGCAACGCAAGCGTGTGTGGAGGGGACGCTTCAGCTTGCTGTTCGCAGGAGAATATTCCCGACCTTGCCACCATCCTCCGAGATACACACACACACGCACACGCACACACGTATGTGCATGCACACACAACGCACACACACATGTATGCTCACACATGATGCTCACTTTTAACTTCCACTGGGATGCTTGGATGGGACCAGAAGTGACCTCCTGGCGACAGCTGACTTGAACTTTCATCTCTGTTGGTGGAGATTTGTTAAAAGTCCAGTTCCCATTGCTTTATGATCTCACCTTGTGCAAGGTGTTGTGCAGCTTTGCACAGAGATGGAGGGAGATGTCGTATGAGTGATGGACAAACTTTAAAGTGACAGGTTTCCAGAACCAAAGGAAAACTGCTGTTCAGAAAATGACATTCAAAATATAAAGGCCAAGGTATCTTTAGAATGGATGCCACTGCGGTAAGATTTGGTCCTATAATGGAATTACAATTTAAAGTGGTAGTAGTTTGACATATTAGATCAAAATTCTAAGCATGTTAAATCCAGGTTAGTTAAAATTTGCTTTAGACGAGCAAGCTGACGATGTGGCTATAACTTTTTTTTTCAGAAAAGGGTATAAACCCTAGTCTTTTGTTCCCAGTCACATGGCAGCTGAGCAGACCTGTTCCGACCAGCCGGTCCGTCGGGCGCATCTTCCGGTTCTAGCTCTGTGTTGGCTCTTCTCACCCGTTCTCGCCCCTCAGGGTTTTCCGACGAGCTTCCCAAGGAATCTGATCGGGTGCAGCTGCCGCTCTGCGGGAGCCCTGCACGGCAGCCGCCGCAGAGTCAGCTACGTCCGAGTATTCTGAGCGTGGAGTCATTCTGATGCCTTTGGAGCAATCCTAAATTAGATTTTTGTCTCTGTTTCCATTATAAACTCATTGTTTTCTCGGTCTGACGTTATTCCAGACATACTGGTCTCAAACTTGGCAAGTTCGTTAAATAGCCACCCCAGACGCCATTAAGAGCTGCTTCCTCTGACGCATTCTGAGCGAGTTTATCATCCAGGGCCGGTCGGTGTGGGGTCCGGAGCCAGGGAGTGGGGCGCCGGGGAGCGGGCGCTGGGGCGAGCCTGCCTTCCCTTCCGATCAGGAGCTGTCAGGGATGCGAAGCGCCAATTCCCGAGGAACACGTAAAGCCGCAGGCAGGCCGCTTCTCTCCCCGACTCTAAGAGTGGGTGGCGTTTCTGTGGGCCTTCCTGGCAGCGCTTCACCAGGGTCAGAGAATGCGTGTGAGCGGCCACGCTGGAGCGTCTCCTGGGCACGTCTCCGCCGGGGGCGGGGGGATGCCTTGTGAGCGCCGGGAGCGAGCAGCGCCTCGGGCTCGCCCTGCCCAGAGCGGGCCCGTTTCCCGGGGCAGGGGCAGGCTTACAGGCACAGACAGAACTGCGCTCGGTGGTTCTCTCCCCCAAAGATGGTAGAGCCCAGGACAGGCCCAGCAAGGGGGAGCAGGGGCCCCTTCCCCGGGGCGTCTGAGCCCTGCAGGAAAGGAGGGGAGGGGTCAGGTCAGCCTGGAGAGAACGGGCGGTGCTGGTTCCGGGACCCCCAAATTCCAATGCAGATCAGCCAGGGTGTGTGTGTGGATGGCAGGACCTGTGTGTGTAACTTAAACTCCCTGCGGGCTGGGGCTTCTGTTCCTCTGAGTGACCCACAGTGTCCAGGACCCTGCAGTGAAGGGGAGGACCAGCCCTGCTCCCCCGTCTCCTGGCTCCTGCCGTCTTTTATGCCCTTTTCATGGTCCAGCACCCGCTGGTGGTGTCGGCTGAGCACAGCTGACCATCTCCTCTGAAAGCCCCATTTGTCATGTCTCCTCATAGCACCTGAGCTCTCTGTCAGGTGTGTGATGCTTTGTGGAAGCAGAAAGCACATGTGCAATGAGGTCAGAGGTCCAAGGAGTGTCGGGGAGGCCACAGTGTGGCCTCTCTGCCCCTCCAGCCCCTGCCTCACCTTCCGTCCCTGAGCCCACTGCTCACAGCGCGGAGCCAGCCTTCCCGGTCGCAAGGGCTCCCCACCCCGACACCTCCATTCCCCTGCTACTGAGTCCAAACTCGTTCTGCTCACCACACAACAGGCCAATAAGTCAGGAGACAAGGTACTGGGGAAAGAATAGTGACTTTTTTTTTGGAAAGTCAGCAGACTGAGAAGATGGGGGACTAGGGTCCCAAAGAACCATTTTACCTGAGTCAGAATTTACGCTCCTTTTATACTAAAAGGGGAGCGTTGGTGGTTGTAAACTTCTTGGTGCCAGAATCCTTTGTTCTTGCAGCTGTCCGCTTGGGTCAGGTCAAGATCTTCCTGTAATTCCAACAAGACAAATGCTATTCTGTGTTTTGCAGCATTTTATCTCTATTTGAATGGAAAAGAGTTACACCCTTAAGTATCAGAGCCTGGAGAGTGGGCTGCCCTGTTTATTTCAGGCTACAGGCAACATTATTGACTTGTGGCAAAAGCAGCAGATTCAAAGGTTAAAGCAGCAGAAACAGATCCAATACAGAATCAGATCAGTCATTCCCTGTGGCCACCTCACCTCTCCCCACCTCACCCCCGACCCATCTCCCACGCTGTTAACGTTTGCTGGGCAACAGTTTGTACCCCCCGGCGCAGGGGAGCCCAGGCCTCTGTGAGGGTCGTGAGTCCCCACCCCACCAATGGTCGGCTCATCCTGTCACCCCAGCTGCCCCCCCCCGCCGCCTTCTAAGTGCCTCTCAGGCCCCGCAAAACCCTCCTTCTCCCCTCCAGGTTTCTCTTCCTCCTGTAATTGAAGTACTTCTCTTTTCTCTATAATTAAAGGTGTGAATTTCAGGATAACTTTTTCAAAAAAATACTTCGCTCAGTGTTCTATACTTATTTCATTAGCAACGTAGCCTGAAATGAATACGTACTCCTCTTTTGGCAACTGGCCATTTAAAAGTTGGGGTTTAGGGAGCTGGTTTAGGAAATTAACCACCCTTGATCGGTGCCTCCAGAGCAGCAACTGAAGGAGCCTCCCATGCGGGTGGAGTGCTCTGCCCCCTCACTGCCCAGCCGAGGGGGCTCCAGCCTGGGGCGCTGAGAACGCAAAGGCCCCCAGACAGACAGCTGAGCAGCTGGCCTGTAAACTTCACCGAATTTGAGCTAATTTCAATACAAATAGCCGCGTGAGGCTGATGGCTCCGGTGCTGGGTGGGGCCCCACGGGCCGAGGTTTCAGCTGAGCTGTACCGGGGGCGAGTCACGAGCTCCCCGACGCCGGCCTTCGGGTCCCACCAGTGGAATCCTTCTTGTCCGTGAGAAGCACACAGACGAGCGCCGAGAGCTGTGCTCCTGCGTCAGCACCTGGGAGGGCGGTGCAGACGCCCAGCCGAGAGGCGCCGGGTGACGGACCGCAGAAGCGGCAGCAGCGGGTGAGCGCGCGGCTTCCAGACCGCGTCCGGTCCCGTGTCTCCAAGACTGTGCTCATGGGTTTCAGTGACGCTGATAATGACAGCGACGGGCCGCCCCGGGAGCTCAGACGTTTCGGAGAGCCGTGAGAGGGTTCTCCCCGAAGGGGCCCGGGCCTTGGTAAGCAAGGACTGTTAGAAATGTGCAGAGTCTGTTTTAATGCGAGGACCGAGGTGCTGGGGAGAGGCTGTTTTCCACTTGTGCTGATGCCAACACGAGGCAGCCCCGAGCTGCCTTCACATGTGGACCAGATGGCAGAACAGGAGGGCGCCTGAGACCCCAGCCCCTCGTCCCGTGTCTTTCAACAGCGGGTCCTGTGTGTGGGTTGAAGACTTTGGAGTGTGTGTCCTGGTCCAAGAAGACTCAGCCCTGGCACCTGGGTCAAGGTTCCTGCCGTGTGTGGTTGGAGTGAAAGCGGGGGCCTGGCCCCAAAGTCCGTGAATTGGTTCTAGGTTCCTCATGGATGAGCTGGGTGACCTCCCCTGGGAGCCTCTGTCTCTTCTTTGGTCCAATGAGGCACCAGGGTCTGTGTCCTCTGGGAGCCTCAGTCTCTTCATCGGTGCCCCTGTGAGCTCCTCCCACCCACCCCCCAGGTCCCAACAGCTTTCCATCCTGAAGAGGCAGCCTCTGCACTTGCCTCCAGGGCTTATGGACAGCAGACACTGGGCGCTCATGACCACAGAGAAGTGGATTCAGACTCCCACAAGCTTCTTTAACCTTGGGGTGCCGGTCCGGTTGGCACTTGGGGATGAACGTGGGGGAGGGGGACCTTCTCTGTGAACCCCCTTTCCCCAGCGTCCTCTCTGTTTGGCCACATCCCTCAGTGGTGGGGGGAGAGGATGCTGGGCTCTGGATACCGAGGACCCCCACAGGGTCACCCCCTCCTCCGGCTCCACGCAGCAAATCCTGGGTGGGAGACTGCTTTGTGCTTGGACTTGTGGGGGAACCCAGCAGGAACTAGTCCCGTGACCTTCTGGATTCTCATGACCCTGGTCTGCAGCTAAGCAACCTTACTTCCAGAGCCTTTCCTGTAAGACTTTTTTACCCCAGAAAGGGCAAGATCTTGAACACAGGAAGAAATCTGAGGCTGTGATGGGATTAAAGACGTAAACAGTATTTTGGACACCATGAAGTCTCACTGGAGTTTGGATGCAGACATGGAACTGGACCCTGCCTGTCGTTACCGGGGGATCAAAGGCCCCTGACCTTGTACGATGTATTCATTTACGCTTTTAAAAAGTAGAAACGGAGGTGAGCGTGCACGAGACTTGGTGGGAGTCCCTGTTCCTTGTGTGGTTTCTCTTCCCGTCTCACCTGCACGCGAGCCCGTCTCACTGCTGCGTCTTCAGCCTTCAGGGCTTGTCTTCCTAGTTCCTTCTGTGATCCTGGCATTCCGCCCTCAGTGGAAGTGACTTCACTGTGCAGCACGCGGTCCCCTGAGGTTTGGCTGAGACACAGACTAGCTGGTGTCTCTGCTCCTGGGCCTGCCGCGTGCCTTGCAGGGCTCTTTAATATTCTCTAACATGTACTTAAGTGTCATTTGCTCTAAACGCTTCGAAATGAGCAACAGGCTTAAAAAAACTCTGGCTTAATGCCTTTGAAAATTCATTTTGCTGATGGATGCATTTGATCTCCTAAGGGAGGTGAGGACAGCAAAGAGCAGGGAGCTGCCTGCCATCCGTTTAGCTGTCCCAGAAGACGGTGAGGCTGTCAGGGAATTTGTGAGTCACACGTGGTGAGTGGCACCGAGGACTGGGCGCCTCTGGACACACAGCTGTGCCGGGTCCCCCGTCTCTTTCCCCACCATTCGGTCCCATGTCAGCGACGTCAGCTGAAGGCAGCTCTTAGAGGGTTGGTGCGCAGAGCACGGTCACGGTCCCCGTGTGTTCACGTGCCCTGTCTGTGCACACAGTTCCCGGCTCTGCCCCGGGCCCACCAGTAATCCCAGTGAGCACCACCCTGGAGTGGAGACTGGGCATCCTCGGGGCTGACCCGCTGCCCAGCTGACGGTGACGCCGGCCGCGCAGCACTGATGTGGGCGTGCGGAGAAGCCTGACACAAGCTTAACGCTTATTTCAGAAGCTGACTTACCCTTTTATTTTTAGACACAGACAGGGTGTACCTGTGACCTTCTGCGTGCTTCAGCCTCTCCGAGGCGTATGAATACGTGTGAAAAAGAGGCACGCCTCACAGGGTGGCGATGAGAGATGAAGCCTTCAGGTGAGAGCAGGTGGGTCTCCTTCCAACACAGTCACAGCCAGAGTGCCAGGGTGCCGAGTCTGTCCTGGAGTGTAAAAGCCTGCTCGTGGCCTGTGCTGTCTGCCCTTCCTGTGTCCTTACCTCAGTCTGCTCAAACACCTCTGCCCCGGCCGCATGCCCAGCGACCCCGTGGTGTGCTCTGCGTGGTTATGTTACTGCAGCTCTTCAGACAGTGAGCATTCTCTGAGCATCAAGTTCAGGCTGGACACTGCGCTGGGACGCTGGGGCCACACGGATGACCACACTCATCTCTGCCCTCTGAGAATGTGGTCCCATGGGCTCTAAAGCAGTTGGTCAAAGGTCCACTGTAATGTTCGCCCATATCCCAGACTTGCGTTGTTTCACAGAGCTGTAGCTGAAGCAAAGCATGCAGCCTGTTCAACACTCGTTTGGCCGATTCCTTGACTCTTACTGGGACCCTGGATGAGGACTGGTGCTGAACTGCAGCTAAACGAACGAAGAGAGTGCCGCCCACGGCCCGGTGAGCCCTCGATACACATTTTCAAGTGATCAGAAGTACGGTGACCCCCGCAGACAGTGCCCGGCTCCGAGGAGCAGGCGTGCGGCTCCGCTGCAGGATGGTGAGGGTGTCGTGGAACGTGCTCTGTGATCCCGCAGAGCCACGCTGAATGCTGAGCAACAAGACTTCCAAGTGAGGATCAAAGACGCTTCCGGCAGTAAGGTGGCACCGTTTTATTAAGAAGAATTTTAAAATCACAAATTTCCTGCTGACTCTCTCTCACACACACACAAATCTGGAGCATTCAAAACCCAGGAGATTTCTTGAATTATCTTCAGGAAGTACTAACAAGAAGCAAACCCTCTTCCGTCAACATTGACGTGGAGGCAGGGGAGGAAGGTCAGTGAAGCAGCAGCTTCGGGGGGGAGAGGAGTGCGCGGGGCAGGAGGTGCGGGGACGCTCGCGCGGGGCGCGGTCAGGCCAGCGGCTGCCCGTGTGCGGAGGGCGCCTGGGGCCCGAGGAGTCCCGATAGAGGCTGGGCCCGGGGACCAGAAGCCGGCAGGGTCTGTACTGTCACTCACCAGAAGTCTTAAGTCCACTCAGACGAAACGGACCAGCAGCGCCGGGGCAGAGCGGAAGCAAGCCAGCAGCCCGGCCCATGAGCCTGCTGGTCGTCCCCGCGCTCCCCTGCCTTCGCGGCTCCCCGGGGGTGGCCGGGGCCGGCCTTCCTCGGGGCCTCCTAGCGCTGTGCGCGGTGTCATCGTGGGTCCCCAGTGAAGGGGACCTGCTCCTGGGGCCCGGCTCTCAGTGGAGCTGCTGTGGTTCGCGCCCTGCACCGTCTGCGGGCCCCTCCCGGCAGGGGCCCCTCCCCGGCTCCGCTTCTTCCAGGAAGACCCTGCCCTTCCTCCCCCCACCCTCTCCCCCACGGCCTCCTCTGACTCCCGTCCTGCTTCCGGCGCCTGTGTTTCTTATGGAAAATGACCGCAAGCGGGAGGACCGCTTCGTGCTCACGTGGTAGACCACTGGCGGGCATCCCACGGCAAGCACACCCTGTGTTTGAGCGTCTGCTCGGAGGGTTTGTTGCAAATGACTCCATCGTCTCTCTTCCGTGCCCTCATGCACTCTTCCCTTTTGTCTTCACAATGATCTTTATGGATTAGGCAGGCGTGGCAGCACCCCCATCGTACAGCTGAAGGAACCGGAGGTCATCTGGCCAAGTGGACGGCTGTCCGGGTCACCCGGCCGGTCTGCCAGCCTCCGAAGTCAGTGCGGGCCCTGCCGTGCGGCCCGCCCGGCACACACCGGCATTTACCCGCAGGGAGCGTTGGTTGGTGATCTTCTGCTTCTTTATTGGCTTTACAGCCTTAATCTAGTCACAAGAACTAAAACACATCATCCCACTAGTCTGCCCTTGGGTTTTAAAATCCTACAGACAATGAACAGGACGAAAGGGCATAAAGAGCCCCCCGCGCTGCTGGTGTCGCCTTTCTCACTGCTTTTCTGTCTCCGTGAGTCCTTTCACTCAGGGTCTCAGACTTATTAAGACAGCGCCCTCCCAAAGCCCACAGTCTGTGTTTTTCAGATTGAAAGGACGTGGGCGGGACGTTGTTCCACCGTCTTTGCGGTGGTGGTTTCCTCCTGGTGAAGCATCAGGTCATGGCGAGGCAGCGCCTTGGAGGGGCCGTGAGGGGTGTGGGCCAGACGCCCCCCACGCCGCGGCTTCCCTCCCCGGCTCACCCGCCGTGCAAACCTCGTCATTTATTTGTTCTCGCGGCTGGGAAAGTGTACTGCTGCCGTTTCGCAGGTAAACACACTGAGTCTGCACACACGGCGTGCTGGACATGGGGTGGTTTGCCCAGTGTCCCGAGCAGCATCCAGCAGGAGCAGACTCCAGTTTTTGTTGATCTACAGTCGCACCCGTGCATGCTGCGATCTGGCCTGGCTAGTTAGACGGACTGGAAACCTGCGCCGAAGCAGACTGCCTCCTGTAAGGCTTGGCTCCCGGCACCGTCTGTGTGTAGGGCGGGGACCACGCGCTCCCAAGCGTCTTGCCGCCCTCCCGCCAGCGGCTGCTGCTTCCCGCCGGGGACCACGTGCTCACCTGCGCCGCCCTGCTCCTCCAGGGGTCACTGTCAGCGTGACCTGTGACAGCCCCACACAAATTGGTGTTGCTGATCTGCGCATTTGCAGCTACTGGCCTGTCCCCTGGGATTCCGTGCCGTGTCCCTCCAGGCTGAGACGCTCTCCTGCAGGACAGTGCTCACGTCCCACACCAGGCCCAACAGCCTCTGCTCTTGGGCTCTCGGACACTTGCGTGCTGCCTTCAGGACCCGGTGAGCACGTGTCGTCCTGCGTGACACGATGGTTGTTGGCTGTCATAGATGAGGGTTCTCTGTGGGGCAGCACTGCCGTCCTCTGGGTCCGAATTCCCACCCCCGGGGTCCAGGAAGCAGCCGGCAGAGCACCGCCCCTCAGGCACGCTGAGCAAGCTCAGCACAGGCTGCATCTGACTTCTGATCTGAGGCTTCGTCCTCGAAGAGGGTGTGAAAGCGAGGCCAAGAAATGAAAATACTGAAGTGGAGTGTGTTTAAAACTCGCACAAACTGGCTTGTTACTTCCAGCAAGTGAGTGAATGCATGACTGAGTGAATGAATGAACGAGTGACTGGATGAATGAGTGGGTGAAGGAATGGACGAGTGAATGAGTGAATGAGTGGGTGATGGGGTGAGTGAGTGAACGAGTGAGCGGATGCCCGGCGAGTGGCCGGCTCCCGGCAGAGAACACCAGCAGCAGTTCCCCGCCCCTCTAACGCCCTGGCCGCAGGTGGCAGGCTCTGAAAGTCTCCACGCCCCTGTCTTCAGTTTGGGTTTTCTGTTCCACTGAAAAGTAGGGAGCGTTTCCTGAAACTGGAGAAACTGGAGAAACTCAGGCTGTGAGGTGGAGAGGATGCTCTTTGAACAGGGTGTGATTTGTCCCGTCCTCCCACCTGTCCTGCGTGTGGCCTTCAGGGTCGCGGACGCATCGACGCCCTGGGCCCGCCCGCTCCCTGGACGCCCTCCCGGGCTCTGTCCCACCTCGCCCCCACCCCCGCACGTGAGCCTCGTCCTGGTCAGGCAAACGCGCTTGCTCGGAAGCTGCGTCCCTTTCTGGCGGCCCGCCCCACGGTTCAGAAAGCTTGTGCTTTGGGGAGCTTGTAGCTGCAGGGTTGCAGTTCACAGCGGGTGGCACGTGCTCCCCTGTTACAATCAGCAGAACAGGCATCTTCCATCAGTGCATCAGCGCCGACAGCTGTGGGAAATCCATCCGTGTTGAAGAGTGCTTTCGCCTGTTTCCTGAGTGGTTTGATTTTGTTCTGACTTTTCCTCTGGCGTAAACCTGCGCGTTTCTGAAGCAAAACACAGAGCAAATCTTTCCTCTGTGAGCGTTTGACCTGCTTGTGTCTAACGCAGGAGCTGCCTGCCGCCCGGACAGACACCGCAGGTGCCCCTCTCGGCTTTCTTCTGCCCCTCCCTGCACCTGTGCAAACAGCACTGCTTTGTGAAAATAAAAGAGATGGGGCCCCTGCCACCCTGAGGTGGTTTTTTTAATGGCGTTGCTCGAGGTTCAGTTGCTTTCCTTCTAAATTTGGCACCGTGCCTTTTATGTGAACTGGTTTGAAGACCCTCAGCGGAGCTCTTTAATGAACACTACATTCTTCAGAACAGAAATATTTCCCTTTCCTTCAAGGACTTTGTTTGGTGAAGAATCCAGCTCAGGTGAACTCCTTTCCTCTGTGCGCTGTCTCTGCTGGAATTTAATTGCTGTTAAAAATGGGGAATGGGAGAGGTGTGCAGAAAGTGAGTTCTCTCATTTCTGAGGACGAACAGTGCCCTTGTTGGTTCTACATCATTAAATTATCAAGAATTATGGTCAAATTCCAAATGCCTGAATGCCGGCCTTTAAAAAAAATGAAAATGCGGAGGCGGTCTCTTTCCGTGTAGAGCAGATGATAATTACAGTGCCTTCGCCTAAGCCTCCTGCAGCTCCTCGCTCCGGGTTTCAGGGAGCACAGACAGACCACCTCTTCAGCCTAAAAGTCAGCAGGATTTAGGTGATTCCACGTTTTCACCCGAAAGAGAAGAGGGCTGCTTCTGGGCGGGCTCCTGTGCGCACTGGCTGTGGCGGGCGGTCCTGGGGCGTTACCAGGCCGAGCGTGTTCTCTGTCTGTGTCTGTCTGTCTGTCAGTCTGCCCCTTGAGCAAAGCTGCTCTGTTCCGGGCCGGCGTGAGTCACAGAACACGTCTACGAAAACTCTCTCCAGCGAGGATGGGAACCCGACAAGGTTCACGGGCGAGGACCCTCCTCAGATACAAACCCTTGGGGGGCCCTGCTCCCCCGGGAGCTGTGCCTTCATGGCTGGAGGGTTCACGCCCACCTCAGGGAAAGTGGGAAAGTGGGGCTGACACCCCTCAGGAAGGGAATTCAATCCAAGGTGCCCACGTGCTTGCTCGGCCCGTTTTTAAGTAAAGAATGCTTGTTTTTAATTGTTGTTTCTGTAAAGTCTTGAAGAGGCAGCGACAGGTGTCGGCTCGCAGGTCATTTAGGTGGAACTCTTCTCGGGAGGAGTCGGGGCGGCTGTCTGAACGTGAACAGAGTGGGAGAGTTGGTCACCTCCTGGAGCTGATCGCCTGTCTCTGGGCTGGAGCCTCTTCCAGAAGTCTGGGCAATGGCCAGTTGTGAGCTCCCGAGGAGCAGGTGGAGGGACTGTCGCCCACCCCTTCCGGCCACAGTGCATCCGCTGCGCGTCCTTCCTAGGACGCGGGGGGGTGGGGGGCTGTGGGGACCCCGCCCGTCTCCCCGTGAGGGGCATGGCTTCCTGGGTGTCCGTCCCCCAGGGGCCGCCCTCCCCTCGTGGCTTTGTCTCAGCTTCGGTGCTGGTCCACGCTCCCACAGCACCAGCGAGGACACTTGGAGACTCATGGAGAGGGTTTCGGTGTCTTTCCTGAGTGTGCGAATGTCCTTCGTGTCTCTTGCTGGCACAGGAAGGTGTCCGTGAGGTCCTGCACGGTTGCTAAGCTCCATTTCTGCTTCTCCTCTGGCTCAGACTGGGCGAGGGAGGGGCGCCTCTACCCCCGTAGGTGTCACCTGGGCAAACAGTGCGAGTCAGCCTGCTCGAATACACGCAGGACCGCGGGGTCCAGACGCTACGCGGGGGGCTGAGGGAAGACCACCGCTCTGGGCTTGCTTGCTTTCTTTCCTTTAATAAATTGCTAGTGGTCCTCGAATCAGAGAAAACACCTGCGTGGGATGGGCGACGTTCCGTGACCAAAGGCTCGCGATGACTCCTCGTCCTGTAGCACCAAGCTTTTGGGGGTTCGCCTTCATGTTCGGTGCTGCGTCTCGAGTGAGGGGGCCTAGACAGGGCTGAGGGTGGGGCGTGAGGGGGCTGGAAAGTGGGGTGGCAGGGAGCACCATCAGCTGTCTCAGGAGGCAGGTGTGGGAGCAGGCGTCGGATCTGAGCCCCACTGGAGACACCGTGAGCTCTGAAGCCCTGTGTCCGCGACATCGGAGGGAGCCAGGCAAGGACGGGCCCCCAGAGTGGTCCGTGGGGACTCAGTGTGTGGGGGCCCCTGCGAGGTCTGAGGAGCTCCCTGGGCAGGGGTTCTGGGCCTGCACCGCCTGCAGCCCTGGATCCGTCCTGCGCTGTGAGCCCGTGTGTGGAGTGTGGAGGCCTCTTAGCTCCTCCATGGAAACCAGCGCCTCCCCGGGGGCTGGGCATCGATTCAGAAAATGACAGGCTCACACGAAGGTGCTCCTGGGTCCTAGATGAGGTCATGTGGGTCCGTTTCACGAGGAGAGGCTGCCCCCCAGCTCCAGGCAGATGGGGGGTGCCAGGAGTGTAGCCCCCCAGTGATGGCAGAGCCCGGGCACGGCAGCAGTGGACCAGCAGTGAGCAAACAAATGCACTGCTGTTCAGATTATTAAAGCAAACAGAAGAGGCAGGTGCCCACGCAGACCCGGACAGCGGCCCAGGCCAGAGCTAGAGCGTGGGGGTGCCGCGTGTGTGCAGGGGTGCCGGGGGCGGGGAGGAGGTGGGGAGGAGGTGCTCTCGGGGAGCCCCACCCCGCTCCCGGGGCACCCTCGCCCAGGGCCTGCGCTCCATACCACCCGCCTTTAAGTGTCCGGCTTCTTTTTTATTTCCTCCTCCAAGTTTCTGAGAGTTGACCAAGACAAGGACAAGGACTGCAGCCTGGACTGCGGGGGCTCGCCGCAGAAACCCCTGTGCGGGTCCGACGGGAGGACCTTCCTGTCCCGCTGCGAGTTTCAGCGCGCCAAGTGCAAGGACCCGCAGCTGGAGATCGCTCACCGGGGCAACTGCAGAGGTGAGCTGCGTCCCGCCGCGCGGTCACGGGTGAACCGCCGAGATGCCCGCTCGGGGGTTATTCCCTTTTGCTTTGTCAGAACTCCAGGGTTTATGCTGTGAATCTCCTTCAGGGCACGTAGGGGAGGAGTAATTTCTGAGTCTTCTTTTTCTTACTTGTTGGAACGCTCGCTTTTCTGAGAACGGCTGCTGACGTCACGACATGGACTCATCTAGGTTCACGGAATGCTTCCAGAGTCTTCTCAGGCGACTCTTGTGGAAGCCTTTCATTTGGATTTTCCAGCTTTTCCCGTCTTGCCTCTGGGCGTGCAGGGCGCGCACACTGGGCGCCTGTGTGGCTCTCAGTGATTTTCCTCCGGGGGCCGATTTGACACTTGCAATTTTCAATTTTCCTGATGTAAGAAGTAGATTTGGAGTTAACTAGCACACTTAGAGCAAAACGCTGAAAGGCTGCCCACGTTAATGAGGGTTTGACTCTGCAGAGCATGCGGTGTCTCAAACACAAATAGAGTCATTTTCAGAAAGAGATTTAACCTTCTTTTTCTTATTATCTAGGAGGAAAGACCACACAGGCTGTCGCGCCTTTGAGGTGACGTTCTGCGCGGTCTGGCTGTTGGCTCCAGCCCTCCTCCTGAGCACAGGGCAGCTGGAGCCCCCAGCCCACGCTGGGCCAGGCTTGAGCCATCGGCTCCTCCTCTCCCGGGGCAGCACGTCCCGGGGCAGCCAGTCTGACCAGGGACACACAGAGCTCCGCCTGTTCCTCAGCCCCAGGCGCTGTTCCCGCCGACACCCTGAGGGACACTTCGCACACTCGGCGGGTCCACGTGGCTCTCACCTCCACGCTGCGTCCGGCTCGCATGTCCTTGCACGTCCGTCTGAGGAGTTTGGGTGTAACTTCATGCCTTAATTGCAGCTACACACTTCAGTTATCTGTGCTGAGGGATGAAAAATCATTGAAGAATAAATTCAAATATCAGATGATCAGCTCTTCAGAGAAACTTCTAGAAGCAATGGCCTGGGCCGACTTAGCTCTGAGGACAACTGCCGTGGGGGTGGTGGTAAAGTTTGAGCTTTATGGGCCTCTTTAGTGTCCCGTTCCTGTAGGTAACCCCGTGGAACACCCTGCTGGAGGAGCGCGCGGAAGCCACCGCGCTAAGCCTCTGGGCTGGCGTGGCCTCCGTGGGCGCCTCTGACGGGCTTATCAGACTGAAGCCGAGGCCCATCCGGCTCTCGGTGCCCCTGCTGAGGTCGCTCTCCCACGCCTCCCATTTGGAGCTCCGAGGGGTCCACCGGCCGGGTCCACGCGGGGTTGCTTTTGGACAGGGAGGGTAAACGGCAATTAAGCACAAACGTCCTCTTGGTAATGCCGTTGTCAGGCTATTTGGATCCAGCTGAATTTTTCTGGGTAATTCCCTTGGCTGGGATTCTCCCACCTCACAGAACACGTTTCATACCATAAATTTGTGGCACAAAAATGTGGTAAGGGAGAAGTGGGGAAAACAAAACTTGTCTCCTAAAAGCAAGTTTAATTTCAATCAAAAGGATTAAAACAAAAAGAGCGCACAGACACCCGTGGACTTCGGGATCACACGGGCCTGGCTGGGCTCGGCTGCCGGGGTAGTGGAGTGGGTTGTGCATGTTTGAAAATAACTGGGCATTACTCACGTCCGACAGGGTGGGGGCCCTGCAGCCGAGGCCTCCAGCCCGCATTCGCAGGCTGCTCAGCGCCGGGGCTGTGGGGGAGGGGCTGCCCATTGCAGACGGACTTTTCCTGCAGGAGCAGCCTTTCCCTGGAGCCTGGCTCGGGGGGAGCAGGACCTGCAGGGGGAGGGCTCCCTTCTGGCTGGTTTGGTTTGCCGGTTGTCACCAACCCTGTCCCCTGATGTCCGGCACTGACACCCCCCGCCTGCCCTGGGGCCTCTTGGTGGGAAGGTGAGCGTGAGGGGCCCCAGGGAGCCCTGGTGCTGACGGACCCAGAGGCGGGTGCCCTGGCTCCACCGAGCAGGTGCTGCCCCGCATCCACCTGTGCCCAGGGTCACGGGACTCAGGTTCTGCACCACACCGGGTCAGACTGCTGCTCTGAATGAGGAGGAGGGAGAGGGTGGCTGACACGGCCCTCCCCTGCAGGGAGGCACACAGCCCTTGGCGCGCTCTCCGTCATTCCTGGCGTGGAAACTGGCTGGCGGCCGCAGTGTCAACTCGGCAAGTGTGACGCTGCACATTTTGAGGGCATTTCCACATATTTGGTGGATGAGCGTTCCACAGGCCTGGCTCTTTGGGATGGTCTAGTTTGGAAACAACAGTTGAAATATTTCAGTCCCTATTTAATTCATTGGACTAAAATGCTTTTTGCACTTCGTGTTACAACCTAACCCTTGACCTTGAGCATAAGTGTGGCAGTTTACACTGATGGATTTTTCTCATATTTTGTTGGAAATGTGTGGAGTTGTATTTTTAGAACCCAGCAAACACAGTAATATTTTTCCTTTGATCTGAGACCATTGGGGCTGTCTTTCTTTCCACGAAACTCTCTGGCATGGAATTAAAAAGACAAAAACAAAAAGAAGAAGAAGAAGAAAAATCAGATGCCAGGAGATCTTGGAACGGTTCTGAGATTTCTGGAAACCAAATGATAAAGAACATCTGATACAAACAGCTCCCTAGAGATTTCCAGTGCCCAGAGCTTTGCAGACCAACGAGCAAGGAGAGGTCACTGTTACCAAGGTCTTCCTGATCCCCTGGCCCCCTCTTGTCCTCGGTCATAGCCTCGCGGTCCCTGCTGTGGTCGGCACTGCGGTTTCTGTGACTACCGTATCCTGATGCACATACGTGTTTCACGATCCCGTTGGGAAACAAATCCTTTCACTTTGCAACTGAGAGAAAAAAATGAATGACAAAACTCATTACTATTAACCAACAACTCATCAAAGAATTTTTATTAAAAACTTGTCATTAGCCATGCCTTGCTAAACACAATGATGAAATTATTTCTATCATCTCTGCCTTTTCAGATAAGAACAAATGTTTTTAAAAATATGATCAAATTTGCATCAAAGAGTTTTTCTTTAGTTGAGGAAAAAGTGATCCAAGCCTTTGATTAGGATTGATTTCATTAAAATATTAATAATTTTCAGTTAAGCTGGATTTTCCTGGGATGTAAACATTGATCATAGTTTAAAACTTGCTATGAGCCAAAAAGTTAGGGCATCCCACTTCGTACCCACCAGGATGGTGGTCACAACTAAAAACGAAAAAGACAGGAAACAAATACTGGTGAGAATGGATAAGCTGGAACTCTGGCCCATTTTGGGAGGAGTATAGGATGGCTCAGACACTGTGAAAAGCAGTTTGGTGTGTTCTTTAAAAATTGGACGTAGAATTATTATGTGGCCCAGAGAGTCCACGCCAGGTGTGTATCTGTAAGACTGGAAAGCAGAGGTTCAAGCAAGAGCTCGTAGGCGACGCCCACCGCAGTCTTGCTCACAACCACGAACAGCCCAGACGGCCGTCAGCAGCAGGACAGATAAACGGACTCTGCCACGTCCAGAAGGGGCGGGATTCAGCCCTGAGAAGGAAGGAAGCACACGGGTGACGAGAATGTTCCAGAACTGGACAGAAGAGGTCACGCAACACGGGAGGCCCCAAGCGCCCTGAATTATACACTTTCAGACAGTTACAGTGAGGAATTTTATACTTTGTGCAGTTGTACCACAATGAGAACAAATTATTGTGCTTGTGTTTTGAGGACTTAATTTTCAGACGATTGAAAATAAGCTGTCCAGAGTAATGTCTCAACAAGGCCACTGAACAGTCAAGGACCTGCTCAATTAAAAAAAATTACTGAAGTGTAGTTGATTTACAGCGTTAGTTTCAGGTGCACAGCAAAGTGATTCAGTCATACGTACACATACGTGTGTATGTGCTTGTCAGATTCTTTTCCATCATGTGTCATTGCAAGAAATTGGACGCCGTGCCCTGTGCTCTGCAGTAGCACCTTGTTGTTTGTTTTATATGCAATAGTTTGTGTCTGCAGACCCCAGACTCCTGGTTATCCCTCCCCACCCTTTCCCCTTTGGTGACCATCGCTTGTTTTCTGTGAAGGACCTGCTCAATTTTCAATCTAGCCACAGGAAGCAGAGGGAGAAAATATAGTAAAGGGAGAAACGTACCACCTGTAAACTCAGCTTTAAGAATGCTGGACATTTCTACTCTATTCTTTGTAAAGTGACAGAAAAAATGGAAAATTGGGAATAATACAGCCTTGAGGCTGTGCTTAATATTTTGACGTCTATCAAGCGGGCCCTCTGGTTTCTCCTCGTGTGTGTACGTTAACCCCTGTGGTTTGCAGTGATGTCGGGGACGCGGAGGGCAGTGTCAGCCTTTCAAGATGAGCAAGTTCAGATCAGCTCGGCGGGGACACAGCACGTGCTTAGCAGCCGTGCGCTGGACGCGGAAGAGCCTTCCAAAAGGGAGCTGTCAGGCTGCGTGTTCCAACCACAGCAGCATTTAAAAGTGGAACGAACACGAGGGAGGTGTTACTAATTTGGGGTGAACCTCTCTAGCGTTTTCCCATAGTTCAATACGGTTGATTTGGGGGGTGGTGTCCAGCCTTTTCTCAGGAGCAGAGGCCCTGCCCCTGACTTAGGGTAGCCGGAATCTGGAGCAACACGGAGGTGGCACACGGCCCCCAGCCCCTGGGTTCAACAGGTGGGTGTAGACGTGTTCTCAGGGGGTGGTTGACACGGGCTCTGCCGTTCGCGCTGCGACGTCTTCCTGGTTTCCTGTGACCGAGACATTGCAGTGGGCCAGAGGGAGACTTGGAATTTATCGTTCCTTCGGTATGAGAGGTTTGAGAACCATCTGATCAGCGGCAAATGTGCAGTCTTGTCAGGAAGGCGTCCCAGCCACGGACGAGGCCCACGACTTGTTCAGGAAATGTCTGCCTCTTTGGCATGTTCCACGAGAGTGCAAATGCTAGAAATAATTTGTGACTCCGCGTCTACCCTCGGAGAGACCTTGCAAGCTGGAACTCATGTCACTTTTCCTTTTAGACAGTCAAACCACAGGTTACACTAAAAACATGAGGACAGACGTCCAGCAGAGCGGTGATTTCTCCACTAAAACACAGGCTGCATTAAAACCACATGTTGCTGAGTGCTGGCTGGCGAGGCCAAAGTGCAGATCAGGATGGGAGGCGCTGAGCCTGCATGGAAGTGTCCTCCCGGCGGGGCGGCCCCCACCCTGCTCCCAGAGAGGACCCGGTTAGGGTTTCCAGCAGCAGAGGCCGTTCTCAGACACGGGTGCCACCGGAGCAGGGCCGGGGCCCGGAGCCTGGGAGCTGGTGCCCAGACGGTGTTCGCCGTGGCCAGGAGGCTTTGCTGCCAGGCAGTCAGAGAGCCAGCAACTCAAAACGCTGGGCAGCGGAGGCGTTTGAAGAAGTGTCTCTCAGCGTCCAGAGGGCCTTTACGATCTAGACAACTTGTAATTTAAATCTGGAAACACTTAAGACAAATTGGGAAAGCCATTCTTTTCAAAGTTTAAAATTCACATGATCCATGTGGTGTGATGGTCCGCAGGACATGCACTTGGGGCGCTGCCCGAGGGTCACGGGTCCACAGAGCGGGTTTTACTGGCCTGTGGTCGTGAAAGGCCGGCCCCGGAGGTGCGGGCTTCCTGCTGGTGCACTGCGCTGGGTCCAGACCCTGCAGCCCAGATTGGGAAGCAGTGTCCCCTGTGGGCGCCGCCCCGCTCCCGGGTCACCCACGTCTCCCTGCCGGATCTGAGTGCCCGTGTTTCTCAGTCCTGCTGCCGGAGCTGGGGCAGAAGCGCCCGAATGCTGCGGGCTTTCCTCTCCTACCAGTTCATTGCGTCCGAGGGGGTTCTTCCTAAGAGCAGCAGGCACAGCGAGCTTGTATCCAGTTATCTCGTTGCAGGATTTTCACGTGAATGTGGGGAGATCTGGGCTCATGGGGTGGGAGGACTCCTGAGAACCCTTTCCCTGACCTCATGCTGGGCTTTCCATCTGAGGTTGGAAGAGGCCTTGTATCTCCCTGAGACTGTGAGAAACTCAGACGCAGAGGGAAGAGGCCTCAGGGTCCCCTCCCAGGGCTGGACCTCAGATGGGCGGTCCCCGCCGCCTCAGCAGAGGAGGGGACATCACACGCCCTCAGGGTGCCCGCACTCCCTCCCCGTGGCCAGTGAGTTTGGGCTGATTTCACTGTGGCTTCCAGACCCAGCCGCACTTGGTGCTCAGATGGATGTCCTTGGACCCGAGAGAGCCCATCTGTAGCCGGCGGGGCTCCCACCCGTGTTTCTTCATCATTGGCAAAGCAGGGTCACATCGCACCACGGACGAGCCCAGTGGCCTCCCTGAGCCTGGGCGTCCTCGCTCCCTGAATGTGGACAGCACCCCGCCCTTCCTGCCCGAGCCTGGCCTCTCCAGGACCCAGAGGCCCGAGGGATGCCCGGCTGCCGTCCTCCGGCAAGGCCCCTCCGGCCCTGCTCCTCGCTGCGACTCTGCTGTGCGTCTGCCCGGCCCTGACCGCTGCCTCTACTCTGTCCCTTCCTGCAGACGTGTCCAGGTGTGTGGCTGAGAGGAAGTACACCCAGGAGCAGGCGCGGAAGGAGTTCCAGCAGGTGTTCATCCCAGAATGCAATGACGACGGGACCTATAGCCAGGTGCGCGGCCACGAGGCCAGGTGGGGAGGGGTGCAGGCTGGGTGGCAGAGCCCAGGGTGGGGAACGGGTTCTCGAGGGGTGGGGCGGGCATCTTCCTTCCCGCCTTAGAGCGGTTCCTCCAGAGGCCCACGGTCAGAACCAGGAGTGATTCCTCGCTTGGCCCGGGTGTTTATGACCACGACTCTGGTCACTGTCACTCCGGCAAAGGGACGGGACAGCTCCTCTGCAGGGCTGATGGGGGCCATGCCACCCTGGCTCCCGGCAAAAATCTACCTTCGGTTTACTTTTAGTGACAGTGGAGCCCATGCTAAGAGTCAGGTAACGTGAGTGTGACATCAAGTGTCTCACTCTCCTGGGGCCGCACTGCAAGTCAGTGGCAGCGTCCGGTCACCCGGTTACTTCTCCACCTGGAGAGTGTCCGTGTTACTACTGGCCATGCTATTATTTCTTGTTAAAGAAGAGAAGTTCCTGAAACACAGTGCTAGCCAATGTAGCTTTTGATAGGAAAAGACAAAACAAAACAAAACAAAACAGGATCTGCTGTGAGCCACCCAAAAATGATGTGAATTCTGTGTATTTTTACAACCATCATCTGACCTTTGAAAGACTCAGGAGGGAGAGTGAGGCAGAGAGATCAGAGCCAAGGTGGTGTCCACTCTGGCTGCTGGTTGTGGAGGGGAGTCGGGGCGTCACGGAAGGTCCTGCTGGAGCCCAACGCTGGGCCCCTCGCCGAGGCTCCGCCCGGGCCAATGGGGAGACGCAGGGCAGGTCTCCTGACGGCTGGTGCCTCTAGTAAGAAGAGGGCTTGGGCTCCACCGCGCAGGTGGACAGGATCAGACGTGAACAGTCAAGGCGCCGGCACGCACCTGCGGCCGTGTACACGCCTTTGGTCCTTCTCTGAAATCCGAGCCGCGAGCATCTCATGGTCTTCCCCTGGGGGTTCAGACGCAGGACTCAGGAAGCACTCGCCTCCTGAGCTTTGTCGGAAGTGATGCTGCAGGAGGCGGGGGGCTTGTGGAGGGCGGGCGTCGCTCGTACTGACCGCCCCGTCTGTCCCCCCTCCAGGTCCAGTGCCACAGCTACACGGGGTACTGCTGGTGCGTCACGCCCAACGGGAGGCCCGTCAGCGGCACCGCCGTGGCGCACAAGACGCCCAGGTGTCCCGGTAGGTCTGACACCAGCCCTGCCATGCAGGGCTTGCCCGGTGGCCCTGCTGCTGGCGCCGCTGGCCGGGGCTCTCGTCGTCTTGCCAAGGTTTGCTCAGAACTGGAGAATCACGAGGCGTAATGGGAATGGGTTCGCATCGCAGAGCCCCACATATTATGAAACCTTGTCTCTTCGAGAGCTTGCTAGTGGAAGGTCTGGGTCTGGACCGCGCTGGGTTAAGGCCATCCGGGCTCTTATGTTTGGGAATCACCGCAAGGACTGGCGTCAACAGTGGAAATGACCAGCTGTCTTCCTGGGCCCCAGGGGGGAGAGTTTCTGGGCTCGTGTGTGTGTTTGCAAAGAAAAAGCGGCTCCTTCTTCTGGGCGCCTTTCCAGGCGGTTTATTCGCGCGGCTTCGTTGCTCGTGTGAGGCCTTGCTGCGCTAAAGGCGATCGTGTCGTTGAGATACCAGTACAGTGATCTGTTTCCATTCGCATTTTGCCGAGAACGTTATAAATGCTTCAGATCGTTTTTATTTGAAAACAGTCTGCAGCTCGAGTTTTGACTTCTGATCGCGGGAGGCCTGTCAGACTGCCTGGAGGAGGTGTGGGGGCTCAGTGAGCAGGCTCGGCTCCCCGAGCAGGGACAGGCTGTCACAGGAAATGCAAAACACCCTCCTGAATTTTTCATGTAAAGCATCGAAACACTTGATTTAGACTTTACTTTTAGGCCTCTTTTCTGTTTCAAGTGCAGGCCTCTTACAACTAGAAATTCTGTCCGTGACGCAGACCTTCACACCAGGATCAAGGGACGGGTCAGAACTCACAGCCGCTCCAGAAGGATGTCGTCTGTGACCGTCAGTAACACAAAACTGCGCATCACGTGAAAGCCACGGGGTGTGCACGTGTGGAATTAGAACACACTTATTTAAAAAAACACGTCTTGTCATCCAAGACTTAAAAATTGCAGATCGTGTATTTTTAGTGAGTTAACACTTGCACCTAATAATTCTTTTACAAACTCATAAAGTAAATGAAAGACAGAAAAATCAGCACCTGACGTGGCCGCTGGGTGCGTCCCTCACCCTGAGAGACGCGCGCACGCACTCACGTGTTTCACCCCCGTAGCAGCCCGTTGAGTCGAGCTGAGCCTGTTTTACAAAGGGGACGGCAGAGGAGACACCTGTTTCTGTGATGTTAGAGACACTTTTGAAAAATTAAGAGGTGTCTGGAAGAACTGTCTTAGAAAACCGTGTGCCGAATTGGCTGGGTTTCTTACGGTTTCCCAGTAGTACCTGGTGTTTAGAATCCACCCACCGTGCTGTTCACTCACGGTGCTCTTTCCAGCCAGCTAGCAGCAACGTCTTCCCGCATGGAAACTCTCTGCTTTTTCACTGCCCTGTGGACTTTTTTGGTTCAAGCGGCGGGTTTTGGAAGGAAGTGTTCTTCCTTTTTGCTTAGACTCCGGCATTTATCGCAGGGAACACGCCGCGGAGGCGGGAAGGGGGGCCTCAGGCGCGTGCGGGTGGGCGGGGCCGGCTCTCTTCTTCCGTGGCACGGTTTTGTGGCTTGGCCAGAGTTCCGGAACAATTCTCTTCATCCCCAGTGACATTCAAGCTCTCGTTCTGTAGAAGCGTGGGCGCGGGAGAGCAGGTGCCTGGGCTCGGGACGCTGGTGGCAACCTGTGTCCGCGGGGGAGAGTTGAGAGAATTTTGAAACGTAAGGGAGAGCTTTGGTAGGATGGAGCGTGTGCGCGCGTGCGCACACACACACAGTGTGTAATAGATTTTTGCACAAAGTGATGTAACTTCTTCCCGGACATTGACATACCCTCACAGGTCACTTGGGAAACCGTGGTGATGGTGTCGCTTTGCATGAGGTTGTGGTCAGTAACGTGTGTGTCAGCTGGTCAGTGTCCATCGGCACACAGCCAGGGCGCCCTCCTCCCTTCACTGGGAGGCCAGCTGGCACCTGCTGTGAGCGGAAGGCTTTGCCCACTCTCTGTACGTGATGGGAGCGACTTGCATCCAGTTCATTAAAACTGGGGAAGGGTCAGCTTCCAGCCGTTACCTCTGGCCCTGGAGTTCACACCAAGGTTACCGTATGAGCACATTCCATGGAAACTTGAAAATTAGGAAAAAACATTGAAGTTGAGCAGTAAACAGTCACGGCCACTTGAATGCGTGTGTGTGTTTCCTGTGCGTGGGGAAGGCAGGGGACGTCCACTCACTGCCCAGTTTCAGTGGAACAGAGGGGGCCCCGGCCTCCACGCCCCATCCCCCACTCCCCCAGAAAGACCTGCGGAGGGGAGGGGCCCTCTATTTCTCATGATGTGTTTTTAAGCCATTAACACAAAGCACCCAAATTCCTACTAATCAATAAGAAAAACGGAGCAGTGAGGCAATCTAGCAGAAACACACTCAAAGTCGAGGACGGGCAGCGCTTCATCAATGAGGGATCCCAAGGGCCAGCGGCCACGGGGGAGGGCGTGAGGCTCACTAGCGACAGGGAGACACAAGCCTGCGTCACACTGAGACGCCCACACCCACGCAGGGGGGCAGGGAGCCCCGCGGGGCCAGTGTGGCATGGGGGGCGCGCCTCTCGCACAGCCAGCTCGCCCCGGGGGCGGGCGCCCCACCAGCAGCCGGGGACGCTGTCTGCAGGAGGACATGTGTGCAGTGTGCAGAGCACACTGGGTCCTGGGAAGCAGTGTGTGTCCGCTGGTGCCCGACCACACAGGTCGCGTGGCTAGCTTGGCTGGGGGGAGGACACTGAGCAGCGGGGCACGGAGGGGGTGCTGTAGGCAGGGGCGGGCTCCGGCCACCTTGTCCAGAGTGAGAGGATGGAGCCTGGAGCACGCCAGGCTCTCTGAAATTCAGCAGAGACAGCCTGCTCTTAGAGGAGCGGCCTCCGGCGGCCAGACACGAGGACAGCGGCCAGGCTTAGAAGACAGACGGTTTTGCGATTTGAAAGAGGGGCAAGTGTGGGGCTCCCCCCACCACCCTGGAGGCGGCTTTCCTGGGTCTCTGATGAGAACTCGCCCTTCTGTGCGTGTGTTCATGTGCTTTTATGCAGAGGCCATTGGTGCACAGATTCAAGAAGTTTCAAACACACATCCCCTTGGAGGGGCAACACGCTGACTTAGGGTCCCCCTAAGGCCGTACGGGATCGACATCCGTCCCCAGGGTTTTGACAGAGGGGAAGGTTCTGGGTGCCAGGGGACCGCGGGAGGGGAGGCGGGTTAGGACGGCCTGTGCCAGCGAGGGAGGGTTGGCAGGAACGGGAGGTAAAGGAGGAGTCGGGGAAGGGCGGCGCCCGCGTCTTCCGGGGCTGCTCCGGAGGAGCGGGGGTCTCCCGCCACGGGCCGTCCGGTGGCAGTAGCTGGGCGGACGCTCGTGGAGCTGTACGTCGGGGCCACGCAGCCCAGGCGGGACGGGGTTTTGCCTTCTGTTCACAGGTGAGGGCTCCACCCACCGCCGCTGTGCCTGTAAGTGCCGAGCTGGGGTTTCACATCTAGCCCTTGGTCCCCAGGGCCGGACTCCGTACGGTGCACTCATGGCCTCGGATGCCTGTTTACGAGGCGTGCCGTTTGAGAGCGCGTGTAACTCACGTCTCCGAGCCCCTCAGCCCCTGGCCATTTTGTCCAGGCCCAACGGGGTGGGGCCCCCACAGTGACAAAGTGGTGACCTGGGACCCACCGTCTCCTTCAACACGCTTTCGTCCGGTCAGCTCGCGTCTTTGCCTCCTCAGCCGGGAGCTGGCAGCTCATCAGCGCAGGTTTTCACATCAGCAGGTGAGCGGCCTCGTCCTTCCTTCCGACCTCAGGCTCCGGCTCTCGGTGGAGCTCCGGGTGCAGGCAGCCGTGGGCCTCGTGGGGGAGACGTCGGCGCCTTAGTCCCCAGGGACATGGCATGCCTGGACCATTCACACCTGGTGGGACCCCTAAGACAGCGACCAGAGCCTTCTCCTTCGTGAATGATGGTGCCCATTCCTGGCGGCCTAGTCGTCAAGGAGGACACCCGGGCTCCACCTTCCTCCAGAGAAGCCCACTCGCCACGTGTGGTTAAGGAGCACCTCCATCAGCACTGCCCACCGAGCGTTTGCCAGGCCAGGCGCCCGCATCCCGGGCAGGCTCTGCAGACACACATCGCGGGCCTGGGGCTTCTGTGGCGGAGACCGCAGAGAGGTGTCCTGGAGGAGACGGTCCCTGAAGAAGAGGGCCAAGTTGACCTGCTGCCCCAGAAGGGGAAGGGTGAAGACCCTGGTCCTTGTCTTACCTGAAAGAGAAGAATTCAGATGGGAGACGGAGCGCTGTGTAGTCAAGGACTTGTTAGCAAAGGAAGGGCACCTCCAGGAGCGGGAGGCGGGCTGATCCAAGGGCGGTGGCCGAGGCCTTTGCCCGCCCCTCCTCTTACGCCCTCGCTGGGAGGTGGTCTCTTGATTGGTTGACGGCTCTCGCCCCTGGAGCGCTTCGCCGTGCTCGCCCCCTTTGTGCGCATGTCCTCACCCGTGACGCCCACAGAAGGACCCATGGGTGGGGCTGAGCCGCAATGCTGCTTGTGTTACAATGGGCACTGGGTCGTGCCTGGTAGGTCCTTGTGGTCGCCGCGCAGCGGTAGCTGTCGGGTTCTAACCGGTGTCTTGCTGGCGCTCATTTAGGGGAAGTAAAGGCCCTTGAGGCTGCATGTGGGCCCACCACCATCCTCCAGACCCTCCGCCCCCCGCTCCACCTGTCTTCCCGGTGCCCCCACTTATCTGACTGCTGAACAGACCGGCCCCGGAAGGCGCAGACTGTCTCCTTCCTGCCACTCACCCTCACAGCTGCTGTGGCCTTGCTGCCTTTCTCCGTAGCATCTTGGCTCCTCTGTCAGGTGGGGAAGGTGAGCGGGGTCCTGAGAAGCTTTCCTTCTGAGGAAATAGCATGTCGCACTGAGACCAAAAAGCTGCTCTTTGAGCTCCATCCTAACGCTCTTCCGGCCTCTCCCTGCCCGAGAGCGGGCGCTCCTGCTTGTGCCCTGGAGATTCACCCCCCCAGGCCAGTGATCCCACCCTGGGTCTGCTCGGGCTGGGAGGACAGGGGATTCGCCTGCATCCGGGATGCTCAGGACAGTCAAGGAGATGCCGGGAGCCGACCTGGCCTCCCCTCCATCCTCCATGGTGCCGAGGGCCCGGGGCCCTGCGTCTTCCTCCTGCACAGCTGACTTATGTTTATTCTGCAGGATTTTCTCCTTTTCATTTTCTTTCTAAAGATCTGAAGACTGACGTTGTTGAGGGGTGGGAGGCGAGCTGAAAAACAAAGGACACTTTTCCCGAGGGTGGGAGGGTTTGTGTAGCTCCCCCATTCTCGATTATTTGGAAATAGCTTCAGGGTTTTAATCTCATCTCCCTCTGTAACTGTGCACCCGGCCAAGAGTTGATTCCTGGCAGGAGTACAAAGCGGTTTACGACGCTGTGAGCTGAGCCTGCATGCAGGGGCCCTCATTGCTGCAATACCCACAGACTCTCCGTATGAAGCTTCGCTCGGGGTATGTGTTTGAAGTCGGCTGCAGGCCATGGGTTGCAGGGCAGATGAGAAGCACCTACAAGGGGGCTGGGACTCTGCCCACAGCCCGCCCAGCCCTCTCTAGATCAAGGCCCTTGTAGGGAGAGCGGTGCCGGGGAAGGAGCGGGCGTCTCCTTGCTCAGCGGACGTGGCCACGGCAAATGTTGGAGGCAGCCTTTCTCACAGAGTAGGGTATCATGTGCACTTGGATTTTCATGATGGAAGGAGGCTCTGCGCCCCTGGGGACAGGAATGATCCCGTTCGGGGTCGTTGTTGGGAGTTCTTTCTGCTCAGACACAATCTGACTGCCTCTCTGACCAGCTTCTAAACTGGGGTTGGGGCAGGCTCGGTCATGAAGACAGAGAATCTTGGCTTGGACTGGGTAACTCTTCAACCTATGGTTTAATTCCTGTAACCCTGATCTTTGCATTTTCCTACTGTGCTTAAAGTTGTGGCCTCCACCTGGAATGGTGGACCTCTGACTGTATGAACATCCTTAGGGCTTCTGAAAGTGTTCACTTTTTAAAGAGAAGATTTTTTTTTAACTTGTATATTTCCCTGGCACTAAGTTAAGGGCCCTGCATAGCTGAGGAACTTGGAAGAAACATCCAGAACAGTTGAATTCCCCAATTCTGAAATCAACAACACAGCTGTGCCTCTGAAGTCTCTCTTCAGAAGAACGATGGGCTTGCACATTCAGAGCCGATCACTTGATTGGAAAGGATGCAGATCAGAGGGAACTTTTTTCCCTGTCAAAATGGCTTTTTCCTCAGGCTTAAAATTCTCTTCCTGAAACGTGATAGTTGTTAAGAGACAGTGTTTCAGTGCATGTTGGCAAGGAAATGAAGGAGCAGACAACAGGGACGAGGAGGAGAAGACGCACCGGAGACGGAGCCCACTTTTCCGACGGACAGGAAGCCCGGGAGAGGGGTCAGCTCTGCTGCCAGACTTGAGTGCAGACTCACGGACAAAGTGACTTTCCAGCAAAACAGATCCATGATGTCACCTTCGGACACAGACCGCTATGGCGATTTTTGAAGTATCGAGGAAGTTCATTTTACGCCTGTGGTGACACAAAACAGTAATCTGATGCAGCCAGCACAGGATGTGTAAGGTTTGTTAAAGTTCCAGCTTGTGGAAATTTCAGATGGAATTTAATTGATAATGAAAAAAATTTAAAAACTAAGTGAAATATTCAAGGAAAAGACCGCAAGCTGTGGTTACTTGCTGAGTCAGTGTGAGGGTGTCGGAGTGCCCCGTCCGGCCGGCGCCGGCCAGGAGACAGGCTTTCCCGCACCCGCTGCGGGTGGCCAGGGCCCTGGACTGGGCGGCAGTTCGGGGGGCGTCTGAGCCCAGAGCCGCAGCTGGCTGGCTGCCTTTCCCTTTTCAGTCTGGACTTCTTTCGAGTTATTAATCTACCTGATGGCAACATTTTATTGTTACTAATTTTCCTTTCAGAAAAAAGAGTCCTTTCTGGTGTCCGTGGCTGATTTTTATTGTAATTCGCTCTGTGACTGCACTTCACGCACAGTGAATTTACTGGCTCATCTGCCACTTCCGTGACTTTAAAAACAGCACGAACGGCCCTTCCCCATCACACGGCCCTAACTGGCTTTTCTTGCGTATTTTCTAATATTTAGTGACTTTATACAGTGAACTGAGGTCTTCAGAAGTAGCTGGCCCCGGTCTCTGTGAGCCCGCTCAAGGACAGTGGGTGACCTCTTGCGGGGACGCTCCATGTCTCCGCAGTAAAGGCAAGTGTGTGCATGTTCCTTCCTGTTTTCTTGTTGAACACACAGCACAGCCTATTTGACGGCTCCTTTTTAAAATGCACAGTCACAGCAGTCAGACGCTGGGGAGGCTGATGGAACCGCTGGCTGCACGCAGCCCTTCTGTAGGAGGCGGCTCGGATGCTTGTCTTCTCTGGCCGAGGGAGTCCGCAGCGCTCAGACGTTAAAATAAAAAATGTATAGCAAAGACACTAAGGTGAACACTAATGGAAGGTAAATGCAGAAATAATCTCTCACTTTTTTAAAGAAAAAGGTGTGACTGACAGCCTTCCTCTCTTACCGTTTCGAGAAGGGAGCCCTCAGCCGTGGGGCGGTCAGCGTGCACACCTCAGCAGTTAGTGAATTCAGAACATTCCTTTTATCTGATGCCCGTCCGCCCAGGAATTGCAGCTGCTCGAAGGCAGAATCTCTAACAGGGGAAACGGCTCATGAAGAACGAAGCCCACGGATGACCCCTGCTTCGGGACGGGGCGCGGGGCTGGCCCAGAGGCTCGCTGGGTGGAAACAAGTCAATTTTGCCTGGCTTCTCTGTCCACGGAAACATAGAAATAGGAAAATGGGAGACACCGCGGCAGGGCTGGGGGCGGGATGGCTAGAGGGAGCCTCTGGAGCTCGGCAGACAAGTTCGTAATAACAGAAAGATACGTTAATAAGAAGAAGAATGAACAGTAACAGTGACTGCAGGAAGCGCAGGCTGGGCCCTTCCCCTAGGGCTCTGGAGCTGGATTTTGGGCCACAAAAGGGCTTGATAACCCAGGCTCGTGGGCTCCACCCCGAATTTCTAATTCAGTGGGTCTGGGAGGAGGCCTGAGGGCCCACTTTTTAATGCGTTTCCAGGTGAGGACGCAGTGCCTCCGGGCTGGGGAGCCCGAGACCCCCACCCCGTGCCGACTCCATCTCCAATGCTGGCGGCGTCCTGGATCTCCCTCCGGGTGGCCTGGCGGCCGGCTGGGGTCCTGTCTCGGTCACACTGCCTGGACATCCTCTAAGATGACCAGGAGCCTTTGGCCCGAGCCCCTCAGCCGTCTGGTGGAAGGGGTGTGCTGGGCCTCGGAACAGCAGCTGGACCCGGGTGCTGAGAAGTCGGGGCACAGCCTCAGGGACCCCACAGGGGCCACAGGCAGAGCTCACGGTGGGCACCCAGGTCTCGGCAGGGGCTGCAGTGCGGACAAGAGGCCCTCCAGCTGGCGGGGGGGGGGCTGGCTGCTGAGGGGCCCAGCCGCAGGTGAAGTCTGCGTTGGGGCAGCTGCTTTCTGTGCCCCATCGGGCTCACGGCGTGCAGAGCCCTGCCCGGGAATGGAGAAAACTCCAGGAGGAGTGGGTCGCTTTTTCCCTGGGTCTCAGGACCTCCCCTGGGTGGAGACGTTCATTAACTGTAGAGTTTGTACTTCCAGTTACTCGCAGGACTGGAAATCTGGAGGAATTGTCTGTATTCCCTTTTATTGTGTCCACAGAGGCAGGAGGATGAAAGTGCAGACGGCTTCCGTGGCTTCCTTCTCTGTTTCCTTTAGAGCCGGGGTCCCCAGGGTCAGCGGTCTTGGAAGTCATGGTTCTAGGAAACCTCGCTCACCTGGTGTCAGGTGTCACATCTGCCTGTGACGTCCTGGATGTGGTCGGTCCAGAGTGTCTCATGTCACACACAAGAAGACCTCCCATTCAGGAGAGCTGCCTCCCCGTCTACTAACACTCAGCAAGCGTTGCCGTGGAATTGGTTTTGGATCGGACCAGCCAGTACCAAGGCGCGATCCCTGCCATGCCCTGAAGACCGCAGGACAGGTCAGAGCCGGACGCTGGTGCTGTGGGCAGGAGTGAAGCCCCCGGGGCCTTCCCGGCCCTGGGTCCGGCTGGGAGGGATGGGGCCACGCCGATGCCGCTCGGCAGGCGGACTCGGGGACCTGCCGTGGCCCCCCTGCTGCTCGGACGTCTCAGTTTCTCACCTGCTTTGACACGGACGTAAACGGGGCTGCGTCCCCGTCAGCTCTGGGAGGTGGCCGGGGCATTGTGCCGCACTGGTTTACGAAAGTCTGCCTGATGGCTCCGGTGTGCACGTCCTCTCAGCCGCATGACGGCCCCTCACGCCCACCCCAGGGCAGCGCCCCACCAGGGGGCCGGGGGCAGGGCCGGCTGGTTTCTAGGAACTCCTGCTCCTGTGTGGTCGGGGCGCTGGCCCTGCACCTTCGCAGTGTGTCCCAGGCTCGGCCCCTCTCTGACTCTGCTCCCCACCCCTGCACCTGCTCACGGCTGGGAGGGGGTGAGCAGGTTTGAGGTCAAATGGTGCCCCCGGAACCGCCAGGGCTGCAGTGACCTCAGGCCTTCCACATGCGGCCCAGCATGGGGCTCTGCAGAGGCTGAGATGAGGAGGGGTGGCCTGTGTCCCCGCAGACAGAGGACGTGCCGTTTACAGAGATGCTTCTGAGTGTTCCGAGTGTCGGCTGTGCTCTGGGACCTGCCGCGCTCCACCCCCCCCCCCGCCGGCCTGTGCCCCACGCCCCTTCCATCTTCCTCTGTGGTGGGGGCGCCCTGGCCGCTCAGACCAAGCTAGCTCCTGTCCAGGCTAAAAGCACAGCCCGGACCCAGCTTCTGCCACTTACTGGCCCAGTGACCTTGGCCATCATGCAGCTCTCTGGGCCTCAGTCTCCTCATCCATCTAATGGGTACACCAGTGGTGCCTGCTGCAGGCTTGCTGTCAGCATTAGATGGCCTGACGCATGTGAAGGCCATAGAGCGATGACCAACACGCAGGGGGAGCTGCACAGACAGTCCCGACAGGCACAGCTGTAATGTGCATTCTTTGAACAGTTTCTGTTGAATGCCTATCGCTGCAAAGCAGACGGAGCTTCTCAGAGCTGGGTCTCGTGCAGGCTGCAAGCTCCCGATGACCGGGCTTCACGGGGCCTCTGCTTTCAGAGCCCAGTGTTGTCAGCCTAGTGGTCTGACCCCAAGGAGCGGGAGGAGGGGTCTCTTCCAGAAGATGCTGGGGAACTAGCCTCTGCCCCTTCACTCCACTTCCCTCCCTCCCTCCCTCTCTCCCTTCCTCCCTCCCTCCCTCCTCCCTCCCTCCCTCCCTCTCTCCCTCCCTCCCTCTTTCTCTCCCTCCCTCCCTCCCTCTCTCCCCCTTTGGCTGAAGCAAGGCCACGTGACATTGTGATCAACTCTCGGACATGAGGTCCCAGGCGGGGTAAGTCACTGCAGCCGGGCTGGCCGGGCTCCGAGGGGCCGTCCGTCCCTCTGGCTGAGCCGGTGCTCGCCCAGCCGCGCACGTCCCAGACCCTCCTCCCCTCGGTCGCTTATGCAGTGCGTTTAGTGCTTGTGCAAGGAGCTCCTCTCAGACCTCCAGCCCCCTCGCTGAACACGGCCCCGCCCTGGGCTGCCGGGTGCAGCTGGATTTGAACCAAGGGCTCAGGGTGACGAGGCTCGTTGTTTTCCCCCTAAACCACAGGCGTTCTTCTCACAGTGCAGCTTTGTGGTTTCCTCCACCAGAAATGCACAGCCTAAGTGCTGCAAAGCCACCCTTTTACAATAGCCTTTAAATGGGGTGAGGGCTGCAGTGGGAGGAATTCAAGTGTGTCCTTTGAAACAGGAAACTGAGGCCAGAGCCTTCTTGCCTGAAGGTCCAGCCAGCCAGCCCCGGTCGGCAGGGCTGTTCACTGCTTTCCAGAGTCCTCTGTCCGGGCCCTCTTTCTGCACCGAACACCCTGGAATCTCACCTGTTCCAGCTCTTGAGGGTTCGTCAGCAAATCCTACGTGCAAGGAAACGCGGTGGGAGCGCTGGCGCTGCCAGCCGCCTGGCTGCGCGGCGTCAGATCTCGCCGCCTCCTGGGTCCTGGAGGCCCCGGAGCTGCGGGAAGGCCGGGCCGGAGGGTTCAGGGGGTCTTTTTGTCCAGAGGTGGTTGCAGGTGGGAAGAAGTGCCCTGTTGGACTTGCCCCCAGATTCTGCGCGGCAGAATATTTGAATCATGGAGCAGGTTACCAAGGGGCACTTGGCTCCGTGTTAAAATGACCTCCTGTGTACTAAGAACAAGGTGGAATTAATTTCGTGTGGCTTTTCTGTAAGTGGACGCTGATGGAATTCAGAGCTGATGAGGAAACACAGCACTGGCTGGTTCGGAGGGAGAAAGAGAGCCCGGGGGAGGAGGAAGACAGTTGCTAAATGTCCCTCCAGACCTCAGCGGCCCCTCAGGCCGTGAGCCAGGGCGGAGTCCCCAGGCCCCGGGTTACAGGGTCTTCGTTCACGTGAGAGGCTCTCTCGGTGGGGGTGGGGGGTGGTGTCATTACTACTGGGGCTGTTCTCATTTGGCTCAGAATAGTAAAACCCGTGCAGTTGCATTCAGAAATATTGCTGAAATGTCGTCATTTCCAGTCAAAATAGTAAACATTTTGTTGACTCACTGCAGAAACACAGGATAAAAATAAACTCATGACTGAGAACCTGAAGCCCTTTCAGAAACCTGGATTTGTAAAGAGATGGTGCAAAGAGAGGGAAAAGAAAAGCAGGGTCCTGAAGGCTTTGTGCAGAGGCCCCTTGGCGGCCCCCGTGTCCCCCGGGGCTTCTCACCGGAGTAAAGTCCCGTCTTCTGACCCTGGGAGCAGGTCGCACGTCACTGAATCATCCCAGCAGCAGCCGGGCCACGACTGACGGCCCCTTTGGTGAGCACCACCCACGTCACGTGGACAGCTGAACCAGGAGCATCGGGGTCGTTTTTATCTGCCAACCAAAGTGCATTTCCAAATGCATGTGGCTCACTTGTTTCAGACGAGCAGCTGGGAGCGGGGCTGTCTCTTCCGGGGAGGGAAGCAGACACCGTGGGACCGTCCTTGCAGAGCACGGCCTTCCAGAGGCCGGCACCGTGTCCTGCAGCACCGCCAGTATTTCCAGGACAAGATAAACAGCCTCCAGATGTCATAAAGTGTCCATCTTTGTGTCAGCGCGGGTCTGTTTCAGTGCCATATTCCCAAGGGAAAAAAAGCAAGCCATGGACTTCAAGTTACATTTCTTGAGATGCTTTTGCTGCGGAGTCCTGCCTGGCAACGGTTACGGGAATTCTGAGGGACTCCTGAGTGGGAGACCCCGGACTGGACCGGCAGACGAGCTCCAAAGTAACGTGGAACAGAATCCGCTTCCTCTTTTGCGTGGGTGCAGTGATGACGGGGAAGAAGTGCGCCCGAAGCGGTTGCAGCCTGAGGGGGAGGGAGGAACAGCACCTGCCGCCTGCTGCACAGAACTTCAGGGCAGCTGTTACGACTGTGTCGCAAATCGCTCGGCTTCCGTTAGTGTGTTCGCTGTGCTTCCCTTACAAGTGGTTCCTCCGTTTTCCATAAGTCACAATTCAGCTGAAATGAGGGTTTTTATTTATTTTTAGTTGCATATCTTTTATTATTTTTAAAGTTTTTAAAATCTAATTCACTGTACTGCCCCCCCCATAGTGATGAATGTTAAAAAGGTTATTAGGACATTTTTTCGGGTGAAGAAACTGCAATATTTTGTCCCCTAAAGGGTCTTATGTTCATGACAAGCCAGGTGACCACAGAGGGAGGAGGTAATCTTACGTTTCCTTGTGGTTTCGGATGACAGTGTCGCCTTGGGGTACTAGGTACCTTGTGTTTTTTATCTAGACAAAGCACTGTGAATTCCTCCCAATGGAACAAGCTCCTGTGTCAAAATTTATATTGTTTTTATTCATATATAGTGTTCACCTGCTAACTAAAGATTTCTTTTTGGGGGGGATTTTAAAAATTTAAAAATTTTTTAGCGTGTGTAGTTGATTTATATCCGTGTGATAATTACTGATGACACCTGAGAGCCAATAATTTCACCCCTTATCTTCCCCTTTCAGGTTCTATAAATGAGAAGTTACCCCAACGGGAAGGCACGGGGAAAACAGGTAACTATCTTAAAATGAATTTCTTGCTATTTTATTACAGTGAGTCCAATCCAGGCCTAAAAATAACTTCTCAAGTTAAAATGTCAGCTTTTACTAGTGATGAGGTGGGAGCCCATGTGCTAATTACTCGCTGGTTCAGCGAACGTCTCCGCAGCCCTAAGGTGGCCGGGGAACTTGTGGGTGCCGGCTGCACCGTCTGGAAGAGCTGCTGGTGTGCGGGTCGCCTCCCAGGCTCGGCTTGTGTGGGGCCACCTGTGGGCGACGGTAGCACTGCCCACGTCCACACCCGCACGGGGGGCGCGGGGGATGACTTTGGCTCCGCACTGAACTCAAAGCACAAGATCCAGACATGTCACTGGCTCCTCATAAGAAAGAGGCCCGTTTCCACCTGGGACAGGCACTCCTTCTGGGACCAGCGCCAGCGCGAGCCAGACGGAGCAGGGACGGTCCCCTCTGCAATTGCCCTGGCCCCGGGCGCCTTGCTGGTGGCCGCTAGTTCGCCAGGTCCCAGGGGGCACCGCTGTCTTCGCCCATTCCTCAGCCACCACCCCTTAGTCCCAGCCGCACAGTTTCTTTTATCTCACAGCAACCTGTGAAGTCAGAATCTATTTGTAAGATGAAATGAAAAGACTGTACAAAACCTTAGGCACTTTTTTCTGGTGCAGGCTGTAGTATATAGACCAGTAATAAGGAAAAGTGACGTACAGTCGAATAGACCCGAGTTTTATCCAACCCCGCTCTCTTGAGCGTGTATTGAAACCACGGTGGGCACCGTCCCTGCCCTGGAAAGATTGTAAAGTCTGTAACTTTAAGATAAATCCACAGGACCGGCACACATTGGCCCCCGAGTAAATGCCGGCCAGCGTGGACGGCCCTCGGGGAGGGTTCGTGGAGGAGGGGGTGTTGTAGAGAGGGGGGCATGAGAGTGGGGACAGGTGTAATGTGGAACAGAGAGCCTCCTGGCCGGGGACAAGGGCCCATCCTGCAGGTGAGGGGTCAGACCCAGGCTGGGAGACCATTTGCATTTGGAGGAAATGCATTCATTGCACAGAACGCTGGGATCTGAGTCTCTGAGATGCGGGCTGGGCGCACTGGCACCCTCAGAGGAGAGGACGTGCGATGTTCATGATTAGAAACCGAGAGGGGGGTGGGGGGGCATCCTGGTCCTGTTCGTGCTGATACGTGTCAAATCCGCTGTAAATTTTTTTTTAAATCCCTGGGGAATTGGCACGTGGGCTCAGAAATGGATTTAAGGAAAGACCACGTTCCTCCTACTGAGCCCCTGGTCCACAGACACGCACGGCAGAGGAAACGCCTGAACTAAAGTAACCAAGCCGCTTCTGGGCGGGACGAGCCCTGGAGGGGGGGGCGAGCTCGCCACGCCCCGTCGCTTTCTGGAGGCTGAGCTCTGCAGGTGTCGGCAGGCTTGTCACGCGGGGACCCGCACTCAAGGGGCCGGAGCACGGGCGGGGTGAGGGGTCCTGTGGGCGGAGGGCCAGAGGCAGGAACCAGGGATGGCAGGTAGGGGCATGGGGGCGGTCGCTCCTCACCCGCCCTCTAGGACGCCCGCTCGCCCCTCGCCAGGGTGAGCTCGGCTGAGAACTCAGGCTGGCGGGGCCCCAGCGGTCAGGCTGGTGGCCCCCAAGTGGTGACCCATTCAAGCCTCAGCAAAAATGTACAGCATCAATCATGTGCTTGGTGGCTGTCATTCCAGGGGGCTTTTAAATATGCAGACTTTTTCTCAGTCTGTTCTGCTTCAAATATGTTAAATATGTTCCCCATTTTCATTCTTGGAAGAAGGGTACACAATAATCCACAGAGAAGCGCTCTTAGCATCATCGTTAGCCTTGAGCACTGCAAAGAAACGATGCTACATTTTGTCAGTGTTTTGACAGATGGGAAGCTTTTTTCGAGAGATGGTTAAATGTTGAGGATTTTTAAAAACTTTTTCTTCGGCTTTCCCCTGGAAGGAGCATACGGGAAACTTCATTTTTATTCCTCCGCTGCCGGAGGCGGGGGCGGGAATGGGGCACAGCTGACGAGGTTAAACATAGCTGCCCCTTATTCCTGCCTGTTTAGCGTGTTCTGATTCTGAAATTATTATGTAACAGAATCACATGGATGAGCAAGCCTGGGTGAAAAGGCTGGGGGGGTCCTGGGGGCTTTACAGCGGGCCTCGTAACTGCGTCCCCGTGGGGCCCGCTGCAGGGGGCAGACCCTCCGCGGGCTCCTTTACAGGGAGCCAAAGGGGGCTTTCAGCTAATTGAAGAAAGACGATGCGTGTGGAACACAGGGACGTGGCGTAGGGTTGTAGCATCCACACCCCTCCTCTGTCCTCTGACGCCTTTGTCCTTGTCCCCGCCCTCTCACGTGTCCTCTCCTGCGGACGTGGTCACAGGAGGCCGGGGGTCAGACACCCCCAGGGCGCCTTCCACTCGGGAGACCAGGGGCTCCTGCCCCCCACCTTCCCCCAGGACCACTTTACTGCTCCTCCCCCTACACCAGCCCTGTCGGCCCCAACGGGTTACACCACCACTGACACTCCCCCATGGGATTTGTTGGGAGCCCTGAGCAGCATTTGATTTAATTTAATTTAATTTAATTTATTTAAGTAGAGGCACTGGGGCTTGAACCCAGGGCCTAGTGCGCGTGCCCCACCCCGGGCTGTCCCCCCGACCCCCTCACTGGAGCGGCGTCTTGAGGCCGCCGCTCCCGGGCCGTGCAGTGGGGGGCGGCGGGCTGGTCTGCGGGCCGCTGCGGCCCTGCGCGTCCTCCGAGCGTGCACTTACTCGGCTTACTCTCGTGATTGTAGTCTCCTTGCAAATCTTTTCCGTTCTGAATTCAGATGATGCCTCAGCCCCCGTGCTGGACACTCAGCCGCAGGGAGACGAGGAAGGTGAGCCTGGGGAGGGGCGGGCTGGGGTCACGGTCGGGGGTCGGTGGGGCCGGGCGTGGGCGGGGCATCTCGCCAGGACTGCGTGCAGGACGGGCTGCTTTCGGCCCTCCCCAGCTTTCTGGAGCCCCCGTCTCTCCTGACGGCGTGGAGAGTGTGGGCACGCTGCTTTTCTTTAAGTCGAAAGTAAGAAGAGGGGAAAAAAGGAACAGAAACCTCAGGGGAGAAAAGGGCCTTTCTTTAAGTGTAAGTCTCTGAGTTGAAATTTTATCAGTTGAATGAAATGAAATAGACGTTTCAAAAGGGTATGAGGGGAAGGGGGTGGGAAGGGATAAAGTGGGAGTTCAGGATTTGCAGATACTATACTAACTACTATATATAAAATAGGTAAACAACAGGTTTCTCCTGTAGAGCACAGGGAACTGTACTCAGTATCTTGTAGTTACTTATGGTGAAAAAGAACATGAAAATGAATATGTGTGTGTTCATGGGTGACCGAAGCACTGTGCTGGGCACCAGATTTTGACACAACATTGTAAGCTGACTACACTTCAGTGAAAAAATACGAAAAGGAAAAGGGCACAGCAACATGCCATTTCCCTGCTCACCCTGCATCGCGTGGTCACCAGCACATGGCGCGTGAGGCCAGCTTCACGAGGGCACACGTGTAAGGATGTTTCTAAGTCCCGCGGACTCTGTGGTCGTGACAGGGTTGACCCTCAGCTTTGATACATCGTTGTGGGTGTTGGCCCCTGTCTCACACGTTCTCAGGTCCAAAGGGATCGGGGTCTGAAGACAGAATGTGAGGACCACACCTAATAAATCAAAGATAGAAAGGTAGGCTTACATTGTGGTTTGCAAATGACAGTGACAACAACTGCCTTGTGTGCGGCACCAACTGCCACGCACTCGGTTACGTGGGCTCACGGAGCCCTCGGAACACCACTCCACTGGCAGAACACGGAGGTTCACAATGTGGCAGACGGCAGAGGCGTGTCCTACCCAGCCAGTCTGCCTCCGCGTGGCCCTGGGGCACGTGGTGTACGACCCACACCGTGAATATTCAGCCGTATCTGTTAAACAATATTACCGAATAGATGTGTTCCTAGGACGTTTAAGGCAAAGTTACAGTTCACACGTTGCACTTCGTGCAGAGTCCTGCAGCCGAGCGCACAGCCTGCGCGTTCCAGGAGTGACACCTCACCGAGCAGGGATAGCTTCCCGGACTTTGGGCTTTTGGCCAAAACCTGTTTCTTCCCAGTGGAGCCTGTCTGGTTTATATTACTTTTATTTACACTTTTAGATGAAGAAAGGAAGAAAAATACATGCTGAAGATTTTTGTACTGTGTACTGTCGTTTCCTTTTGTCTCACACACATAATCATTTTCCCGTTTCTTTTAAAATGTACTGTATGTATTTGTTTATTGTGTTGAGTTTTTTGGCTTTCAGAATGCCTGCTGAGTTCTTTACTTGAGAGGTGAAATCTTTACTTATGCTTTCGTGATGAATTACAATAATTTTTGTTTTATTTTGCTTTATTAGATATCGCATCGCGTTACCCCACACTTTGGACTGAACAAGTTAAAAGTCGACAGAACAAAACCAGTAAGAATTCAGGTAAAAAGGGGCCTCGTGTGATGGAGTTCACAGACCTGGAGGGGCTTGTGGAAGTTACGGGCGAAGCACATCTTTTTCCCTGGTTACCAAGGAGCCATGCGAGTAATTCTGTGGCTTGACCACCAAAATATAGTTCAAATTGGGGTATTCTGTTAAACTCGCTAGGTAATTTGAGAGGTCCCTCTGCAGACGCCGAGCAGACTGCAGTGTTAGATACAGAGGGGGATGCTTGGCAGGAAGTCTTTGCTTTTGACGTGATTTCGGGGACGTCACACCCCTTGCTAATTTAGTTCGAAATCCGTGAACCTGTGGGTTGCACTTGCGACACGCCAGTGTCGGCCGGAACTTCCGCCTTTTACACGGGCAGTCGTCACCATGTAGACGGGAGATGGGTCGCTGCCGGTCGGGCGAGGGCTTTCACCCCGTTCATGGAAGCCGATGCTTTCTGCAGCTCGGGCTCACGCTCCCCGCTACCTTCACGGCGCGTCCGCGGCCTTTTCGAGTGCAGCTTTCTGCCAGTTCTTACTGGCACGCGGTGGTCCTTCCAGGCTTAGGCGTTTGGCCAAGGGGCGCTCAGGCCCGGCGCAGACGTTTCTAGGACTGGCCTCGAGGGAAGACCTGCCCCCTCAGGTCTTTGCTGCCGGTGCTGGTGGGTTTTCTTTCCAAGTGCATTCTTAATACAAATCCCAACGGTTTGCCACCGTTCCGGTGTCGGCGAGTCGCCCGATTGCCTCGTCACTGTCCTCCCCCGTCACTGCCCTCACGACGTCTCCTGATGGAAGTGCCCTGCTCTGGGTACCTTACCGGCTCCCTGGAAGCCCCAGGACAGACTGTAGGGGGGCCACTCAGATGCCCCGTGAGGCGTGGCCCCCGCAGGTGCAGCGGGAGGGGGGCCCAAGCCCCTCCACACGGGGCTCCGCACGGGGCTCCGACCCCGCCATGTGCCTTGTTGCTGTCCCACCCAGGGTCCCACCTGCCCCTTCTCCTTGGTGCCGCCCCGAGCCATGCCTCTGCTTTCTGGCTGCCTCCCCCGGGGCTGAGACGAGAAACAGCAAAACCCGAGGGTCTGACTCACGTGCTCACGCAGCAGGCACGTGACCCGCAGTGTGGGATCTGTAGCGTTTGCTTCCTCGAGGAGACCATTACGGGCACATTTTGCTACTGAGTGAAGATGTGAACCTGAGGGCCTCTCTCCTGATCTTTAGAAACGGGGTTAGTTTTGTTCCATCTTGTCACCGCATTTCCAAAACTCACTTGGTTTGCCTCTGCGCCGTAGTGCGTGGGGAATTGATTCAGACGCCGGCTGTTTCAGATTTTCAGGTGGACCTTGCGATCTTCCCATGGGGGAATCCATGTGGTGGGGCCTACATTTAACTCGAGAAAGAAATACAAAATTATCTTAAAAATGTCACTGGATATGTGCTTTTTTTTTTAAAAAAAAAAGCAAATTTAATTGTCAGTAGGAAGCTATTCAGGATTTGATAGAGTTCGTTCCGTGTGATCTCATAGAACAAGTGTGTTCGTGTTTCACCCGTCTCTTACTGTTACCAGGTTTTTAGGCCTTAAGTGACCTGTCGGTTCTAATTAACTAATAGAAGCAGTGCGGGCTTTCAGTATTTAGTGGGACTGAAAACAGTGTTTCAGGAAATTCCAGTTTACACAAGGTACCCTCCACTGTAATTTGATTCAGACCCGCCTAAACGAGGAGAACGCAGAAGGACGGTGCTGAGCTGGTTCGCAGACACGAGGCGCGGAACGCCCAGGTCTTGTCTCTGTGGTGTCCAGACGCTTGCTCTTTCTGAGCGTCCGAAGAAAGCTGGACCTGGTTGGTGTTTTAAGATGCTACACGCAGAATTTACTTCATTAAGTCTGGTGCTGTAACGGCAAACACTCAGGTTGTACGGAACGACCACCGCGGCCACTGAGATTTCAGCGTCAGGAGAGCTCCCTTTGTATTTATTTCACATGTTTAGAAGATACTCTTCTTTGGTAGGAGTAGGCACATTTATTTAACAAAAGGTAAATAATCTGTGGTTTGTTTGTTATTCTGTGCTTTTAAAAATTTACCTTGTTTTGGGTGCTCTTTCGTACTTCTTCACAGAAGAAACCAAACTGAGAATGTGTTGCTTTTTCCCCTGGTGTGTCTTCACGTCAGTTCACAGTGTTAACCCCAAGCCCCAGCGTTTGTACTAAAACAACGTGACATTACTTACGTCACCAGACACGGAGAACGTGGTTGCTGTGCGTGGCTCAGGATGCACGCGGATGTGCGCAAATAGCTCGAGAGCGTAAGTGATGGCGGTTTTTTTTTTAAAGTTTTTCGGGAGGCAGTTAGATTTACTTATTTGGGGTTGAACCCAGGACCTCAAGCTAAGCCTGCGCTCGACCATTTGAGCTGCACCCTCCCCGCAAGTGACAGTAGTTCTAAGAAGTGACCCTCTTGCAAAGGAGAACAAAGTACTCTGAGTCTGAAATCTACACGCGACAGGCACTCAGTAAATGCGCGTTTGCTTCCGTGCCCCGTGGCCACTTTGATGATGCCGTTGCTGTTTCATCTAAGACAAACGCAATGAAGCCAAAAACAAACAGACACGGATAAGTGAAACAGAGACCTAAGTGTCCTGAGGGTTTCCTGTTGGACTTCTGTTAACTGAAATCCAGCACAAATATAGATAAAGCATGCTTCTGCTGGCTCGTTAACCAGAAAAAGCATCACTGTCATTACGTGGCTGGACACTCATTGAATGAGTAAAACCTGAGACTACATTGTACCTACATATGCACCGCTCAGGCTTTTCTATCAGTATATAATTGAGTCAGTTTATTTCTCTATGGTCTTGAATGACAGTTCAACTATTATGTTCAATTTTTTCATTCTATTCATAGAAGTTACAAAGATTAATTACAAAATTTTATCAGGGAAGAAGTTTTGTGGCAGTGTTTTTTAATTATATGAAGTTAATTTATACGTGTTTGTTAAGTGAATGCTCTTTCGCTGTGGCGCGTTAGTGTCCAGGTTTCTTCCTGATTTGCTTTGAACCAGAAGAGACTGTGGGTGTTCTGCCAGTTGGGAGGGCAGCGATAAAGACCAAAGGCTCTGGCGTTTCCCGCGCTTGGTCCCAGCTGCGTGCGTTCCTCCCAGGGGTGCACGGCTGCCCCGTCCTCCGTGACCCTCTTGTCAGGCCAGTGGGGCTGGCGCGGTCCTTTCCGCCAGTTCGTGGGGGAGGGAAGGGTTGCGGCCTGGCCCAGGTGACACGTGTGGGACCCCGAGGCGAGGACTGGAATCCGCCTGAGCCACCCGAGACAGGCTCGCGGCTGCTCTACGTCCAGCAGAGAGAGGGCGGCTCCTCCGCCCGCGGTGCTGCTCCAGCGCCACTGGGACGCGGGGGTCCCGGTGTCACTGTGTGTGCCCAGCAGCACACATGGGGCCCCTGTTAAAAGGCACGTGCACTGCACCCAGAGTGGGCAGCAGTCAGACCTTTAGTTCAAGCCCTTTATCACACCGAGTGGACGGGGCCAGGAAAGCTGGGGTGGGGACAGAAGGGGCGTTTCCCACAGTGGCCTGCTGCCGAACACCGGGTTCGGACGCTCCTTACAACCACGTCGTCCAGCCTGATGGCCTCTCCCGCCTCCTGTCGCGTTTCGTCCACGAGAATTCCTGCCCCGTCCTCGGGCTGTTCCCAGAGCAGACCTGGTCCCGCCTTACCCGCATGCTCATCGCCCTGCCTTACCCGCATGCTCACGTCCTCTCCCTGCTCCTGGATGGGCGCACCTTGCTTTTTAACTATCCTCAATTCTCGGTCACCCCCGGGCTCCTTAGACCCCAGCTCGCGGTGCACAGAGGCCCCCTCTAGGCTGACCCCCGACACCCTGCCTCTGCGCACACGCCCAGCCCTCCTCATCTGTCCTCTCCTGCCTGTTTTACACTTTGTTTCCTTCATTGATCTGGCCAGATTTTGCTATTTATTTATACATTTAACGGAGGGTCTGGGGATTGAACCCCGGACCTTTCACGTGTTGAGCAGGGGCCCCACCACTGAGCTGTACCCCCCGCACTGTTTTGCACGTTTAGACCTGCCCTTGTGACTGATCCCACATGCAGAGCCCGGACGGGGACCCCAAACCCCCGGGACGGGGTTGAGTGGAGGCTGGCGGCATTCCAATGAGGTGTCTGTCACCTCTGGAGACGGGACAGAGGCCCCGTGCAGCCTGTTTCTTCTGCTCACTCCTCACGAGCCATGTTACGTCCCACCCAGCAGCAACTGGAGGCCAGCGTGGGGGTGACCGCGTGTCTGCGGGGCCAGGCCCTGGTGCCCAGGCTCCTGGTCAGACACAGGTGATTCTGTGGCGGTGTTTTGTGGACGAGGGTGACATTTAGATCAGCTGACTTCAGGAGAAGGAGGGTCCCCCACCTGCGGCAGGCTCTCCTGGCAGGACTGAGGGGACCCTTGGCAGCGTGGGGCCTGCCCAGGGCGGGGCGGCCTCTGCTGATCTTCTTGAGCAGGAGGGAACCGAGGGCGCTCTGCTTCTCACAGTTCATTTTAACACATGGCTTCTTGGCGGAGTGGGGCTTCCTGCCCCGTGTGGACGCCCCAGTGCGCCGGGGCCCGCGGCGCTTTGAGGAGACACAGGCGGTGCTGACGGCACGCAGCGTGGGCCCTGCATGGGCATCTCTGCCCAGCTCTAGGGAGGGGGCGCAGCCTGGCTTTTCTTCGTGTCCTGCCGCACGTCCCGATGGCTGCCTCTGCGAATGCAGCTCTGACTGTCCCTTTGAAGCACCCCCGCTGGGAGCGCCCTTGCTGACTGCAGCCTTGGTGCAGGGGAACCTTCATCCGCTCGGCCTCAGGAGCCCGCGGTCCGGCATGGCTGTGGCGTGTCCTCCCCGCCCCGCTCAGCGCACTGTCCCCGCTGGGGCGCGGCCCGCCTGGCCGGGGGGCACCTGTGGCTTCAGGCAGGCACGCGGCTTCCCAGAGGCAGAGAGGGATTTAGTGCAGGCCCGAGGTTGGCGAGGGGGCTGTCGGCTTTCGCTCTCTGCCTGCGGCTCTTCTGAAAGCTGGGCTCGGGCCAGGGAGGCGACCCCTCAAAGCCCTGCAGAGGCGAGCGCCCTGAGCTCCAGGGCAGCGCGTCCAGCCGCAGGCCAGGCTGCACACAGGCCGCTCTGCTGGCTCTGATGTGTGAGCCCCTGGTTTTAGTGATCTTTTCATCTGCTGTCGTTTTCAGTTTCGCATGTGAGCTGGAGGACACAGAGGCCCCAGTTTTGCTGAGTCTGAGACCCTCCTCCCACTTGGGAGAAAATACTCCTTCCTCCCTAAGCCATTAAAAATGGCTCTGGTTTACATCCAAGGATGTTCTGTGTCTCGGATGCGCCGCAGTCTCATGGGCCCCCTCGGTGGAAACATCTTCCTGCTTTATTCAGGGTTGATAATTTTTGTTTTATTGCGCACATTAGAGTTACTGCCAAATGATGATTATCTTTTGATTCTGCTTTAAATCTTGGTAAATTGCATCCCCTGGGAGCAAATAACACAGTCTATTTTCTTTCTTCACGTCTAAGTTTAAAACACGACTTCCCCAGGCCCCTTTCTGTTGCACCACAAAACATCAAGATACCAGCTAGATTCTTAGCTTATGAAGTGCTTGTCATTTGAAAAGGTTAAAATATTGAAATAGATCAAATAGCTCCTTTTAAATGTGAACTGTAAAGGTGTATTATTTACAAATATTGATTTATCTAAAAATGTACATGACAATTTATCCAAGTTTCCTAGTTAAAAAAGGGAGATTTCAGTATTCAGACTCTGGTTAAAGAATCAAGATGCAACGTTTCAACAGACAAACAGCGATGGAAGCAAGCAAATCATAGACAAGCTGGTCGAAGATACACACCAGCAGTGGATGCACACAGGCCTTCGGACGCTCCCTGCGTGAAAACTCAGGGGCGCTCGCCTTGCTTTAGCCTCTCAGGATGCGTGAGGTTTAATCCGCCGTGGGATTAGCGAGGCCTGATGCTAAGCCGTGCGCTCTATAGAAGTGTAGCTGTGGTTCACAGGAGACTCGCAGCGCACCGGGCAGGGGGCCGAGTGCTCCCGTGCACGGCAGAGCCGAGCCCTTCCTGTGCTGTGGACAAGCACACTTCTCAGAATCGCGAAGTGGCCGAGCTGGGGTGTAGCTGACACCTGTGGTTCCAGACGCCCTGCTGCCCCGCTGCGGGCCCGACACGTGTCCACTTCTGGAGCCGCGGACCTCGCGTGGCGGTTGGTCCAGGTTTGCTGGGGCGTCTGTCTCTCCTGCTGACGGCGGGTGGGGAAGCCCGCCTCGCCAGGAACGCACCTACTGAGAGCTCTGGGCGGTGCTGCCCGTTCCCCCTGGTGCGCTGTCCTCCAGGAAGGGAGGCCGGCTCCAGAAGGGACGTGATGGGGGCGACATCAGGCAGAAGCAGCCTCGGGCAGGTGGCCTGGCCGCAGGTGTGAGGCCTGCGGAAGCAGCAGCGTCTCTGGTCCGTGCTATGTGGGAGGGCGCGCAGGGGACAAGGGGAGGCAGTGGTGGCCGGGGCGGCGGGGGAGGGTGCATGCACTGAGCACAGTGAACAGAGCTGCTCTGGGCCCACCTCCGTTCCCCCAGTGCCGGAGGCCAGGGCAGCCTTTGTCCTAACACGAGTCACCCTTGCTGCGGCTTGGAGCCCCCGGGCCTCCGGGAAGCGCGGAGGGTGGTCAGGGAGCGGGGCTGAGCTGGGTCCCCGCACGCGCCCCTGCCGGCCCAGCCCACCTCTCTAAGTGCCCGTCTTTGCAGGGGTGGCGATGAGACCGACCTCACGGGAGTTGGAGCCTGTCCACGGAAGCCCGGGCCAGCTGGGGGCATCGGTGTCCGGTCGGTAAACGGGAGTGGGTTAGCTTCCACCCGTTCCCGTGCGAGGTCAGGCCTGGGCTTTGCAAAAACAAGAGGACGTTTCCTGTGAATCTCGTGTGTGTGTGTGCACGTGTGTGTCTGTGTCTCTGTGTGTGTCTGTGTGTGCATGCGTGTGTGTTCACTACGAGGCCTACCAGACACCCGCTTTGGAGAATTCAGGTGCTAGAGACTGTGGGCTGGGGCCGAGGAAGGCCTGCCGGTCGCGGTGAAGGTCACAGCCACCTCCCGTCGCGGTCTGGTTGGCGGCACGAGCTGAATGCCGAGTCTCTTGCTGTCAGACGTAGGAGCAGAAGCTGAGAGAACAGAGCGCTCTGGAGTGTCGGGCGGGTCAGAGACTAAGTCAGAGCTGAGGACGGCTCATAGACGACGGAGGGTCTCTTTGGAAAAGACTCGCACAGTTAAACCTAAACCAGAACTCCTGCCTCCGCCCGCGAGGGCAGCGGGAGGGCGGTCCGCGATGGCCATCTCGTCTGAGCAAGTGCTGTCTCGTCATCCTCGCCGTCCACACTGGGCCAGCATCACACGTGCCTGGTTATAATGACCTGCCGGACTTGACTGTGCGGCCGGCGAGTTTAGAAAATGTTAATCCACTTGCTAAGAATTCTCGTCCAGTCCCGGGAGTGGTGTGCTTGCATGTGCCCAAGTGTCCGTGTGCAAAGACACGTGTGTTGATTGCTTTTACCTGAAAAGTGCCGTCGTGTTTTTAAGAAGATGCAGCCTTCTCCCTTACCTTTGCTCGTCGTTATGGTCCTCATCTCTCCTCTAACTTGCCTGCATCCTGCGCTCTGTCGCGGGTGAGCCCTGGCACCGGGCGGATGTGGGCCTCTGTGTTTGCCTGGGAGCTGCATTGCTGGCTGAAACCCGGGTACCCCAGGCTGCTGCCTTTCAGAAACAGCAGCGGCCGGAAGTCGCTTAAAAAGATCTCATCTAAGTTACACATTTAATGAAGTATCTGCATCAAAACACAGAATATTCAAACCATGTTCAAGTTCTGTGTGCTGAGACATGGAAGAAGATACTGTTTTCTTGAGCTACTTACCTTGATAACTGAAGACAAGAAGAGTCTGCACCCGCCTGTCCTGCCCCAGGTCTGTGAAAACTGGGCAAGCATCTCCTAAACTTCAGTTGATTTGCATGTTGATCATTGGTGCATAAGTTTGAAAATTATGTGCCACGGTTTATCAGGAGGGCTGGTGTAAATGTTAGAAGAAATGCACCCTCAGGTCCGTGTCATGACAGGACGGTGAGGTGGTCACCACTTTGCTCAGGTGACCATCCCGGGTGAGCCCTGGTGCTCCTGGCTGTGCTGGGACCCAAGCACCATCTCTCCGTGGCTCTCCGGCCTTGGTCTGTGGATCCAGTTCAGGAGGGGACAGATCACACGGAGGGACAGACCCCTCCTGACAGCCCCGCCTGGACCTGGACCTGCTGCCGCCAAGTCCTCTCTCGTCCACGCCGCTGCGGGATGCTGGTCCCTCTGCTCCGCCCTCCCTGGCTGTGCGGGGACGGCTGGAGACTCGGTGGGCCAGGGGCTGACTGGGCTGTGTCTGGCTTTAGGACAATAGCGAATATGATCGGGCTTTGCTGCGTGATGGCCCTGTGTTAGGTCTCACTGGCTAGCTTCTCTGTCCTCGCGCGTCATTTGCGTGGCCTCACACCCACGTGTGGGTGAGTGTGTGTTCGTGCTGCTCACAGACGTGCCCGCCTTTTGCGGGGACTGGTTGTGAGCTGTGCCCTGTGCCCAGCTTGACACTCATGCCCTGGGGCAGGGCTGCCTTTGCTGGCTGATCCTTGCGCCTCCCCCAGGGCACTGGGCTGCCGGTTAAAACCACACAGACGCCTTGCGTCACCAGACCTGCAGCCCTTATTAAAGTGCGTGTTCCTGGTTTTGCCCTCGATCAGGACATCGGAAACTCCCCGTGGGGCCTCTGCCCTGGAAGCGACTTCTCTGGTGATTTTTGTTTACGTGAGAATTTGAGTCCTGCTTCCAACATGTGTTAATTGTTGTCCACAAGGTTTTGGACATCTTTAAGTTCCTTCTGGTCATTACATGTTTATGTAAAACAAAGCACTAAGTTTCTTGAAGGCATTTGAGTATCAGACCAAGGCCACAAAAATACTGGTCTCCCTCAGTGCCACCTTCCCCTTCACACCCTCTGCTCAGCCCTCCAGGACATCCTGGGGTTCTGCACCGACATGTGTCCCCGCCGCCCACTCCCCACCGTGGCACCAGGCTTGCCTGTGTCACTACTGCAGATTCTGGGGTCTCCAGGCCTCCCTGCCTGTGCTTCTGCCTCCGTCCTTCCTCCCACTGCAGCTTCCTTAACGTCGATCCTTAGGAAGCAAAGCCACCTCTCTGAGCAGAGCTCTCCAGTGGTTTCCCAGGGCATCTCATAAGGCCCAGGTCCCTTCCACGGCCCCTGGTGGCCCCAGGCTGGCCGCCCCCACCCTTGCTGCCTCTCAGCCACCCCTGCACACCCACACTCCACACTCTGTATTCTCAAAAGCGCTCTACTGAATAGGATCCACTGTCTTTACTCCATTGCACACTCCTGCCTCCTTTGTCAAAGAGTAATTGACAAGAAGTTTGTGGGTTCGCTTCTGGGCCCTCTGTTCTGCTCCACTGGTCCATGTGTCTGTTTCTGTACCAGTGCCGTGCTGTCTTGGTGACTTGTTGTCTGAAGTCTGGGAGGGTTATTCCTCCAGCTTCATTCTTTTTTTTTTTTCAGTGTTTCTTTAGCAATTCTGGGTCTTTTGTGATTCCATATAAATTTTAGGGGTATTTGTTCTAGTTCTGTGCAAAGTATCCCGGGTAGTTTGGTAGGGGCCACATTAAACCTGCAGACTGCCTGGGGCAGTGTGGCCGTCTTAACAATACTAACTCACCCGTTTGAAGTGGACAGTTCAGAAGTTTCCGCAGAGTCACAGACTTAGAGCACGGTCATCGCTCCATGACCTCATTTGACCCAAAGCCCACAGTCACTGGCAGCCGTTCCCTGCGGACAGCCCAGCCCTGGGAACCAGGAATCGGCCTCAGTCCCTGTCGACGGGCTTGCTCTGTCGCTTCAGACACGTGGGGTCTGACAGCGCGCGGACCTGGGCGACTGGCTTCTTTCACTGAGGGCGACGTTTACCAGGATCGCCCGGGTAGCGGTGTGTGTCAGGGCCTCATCCCTTCCTGTGCCTCCGTGACGTTCCGTCGTGCGCACGGGCTACGTGTGAGTCACCTCTTCATCGGCTGACGGACGTCTGGGTGGCCTCACCTCTCAGAGCAGGAATCGGCCGCTGCGCGCCTTCCCGTGCAGGGCTCCTTGTGCGCACACGCTCTCACGCCCCCTGGGTAGCACTGCAGGGTCACACGGTGACTCTGCGTTGAACATTCTTCGGGCTGACAAACAGTTTTCCGAAACAGACGTTCCGTTTTGCAGCCTCACCGGCGACGTGTGAGGCGCTGATTCCTCCACGTCCTCGCCGGACTTGCCACCTTCCCCGTTTGGACGGCGGTCGTCCCAGTGGGCGCGCCGTGGCGGTGCGCTGTGGCTGTGCCTGCGTCTCCCTGACGACTGAGGGCGCCGGGAGCCCGTTCGTGTGCTCGCTGGTCCTCTGTGCGTCCTTTGGAGACGCATCTGCTCAAAACCTGTGCACGTCTTGTCGTGTGGCTGTTTGCCTGTTCGTTAACGCAGCTGGTGGACTTCTCTCTGTGTTCTAGACGCAGGTCCCTCACCAGCCATGGGACCTGCGAGCATTTTGTCCCGTTCTATGGATTATCTTTTGCTCGTGATGCCCTTTGAATCACAGGGTTTTAGTTTTGATGGAGTCCAGTTTGTCTTTCTTTTGTCACCCGTGCTTTTGGTGCCGTATCTTAGAAACTATTGCCCAACCAAGGTCCCCTTTGTCACCCAGAGTTGAGACCCCTTTCAGGGAAGCCAGGGAGCTGGCCGCTGCTGCCACTACCAGAGCCTCACATGGAGGTCTTCGTGCCCCCAGCAGGTTATTGCTTTGCAAAAATATGCTTTTTATACCTTTTCCTCCATGGGTTAACCTGAACTTTGAGAGTGGAATTTGGAGGTAATCTTGCTGGAAAAGTTCTTCCCTCCACCTTGAACTTTTTTCTCCAAGCTGATGAAACTGACTAAAAGTTACATCGACAGCAAGTCTGAATGAGGAAAGAATATGAGATAATGAAAAAGAAAAAATATAAAATTTGCAGGGGATCTGCTCGTCCCACCACTATTCCTCATGTGATGTCCGTGTCTAGATTCATTTTTTTGTTTTGCACGTGGATGTCCTGTTGTTCCAGCACCACCTGTTGAAAAGATTATCCTTATGCCATTGAAGCATCTTTGCTCCTTTGACAAAGATCAGTTACTGTGTTTGTGTGGGTCTATTCATGGCTCTGAAACAGTGGAAAGACTTAAAAATATTCAGAACTGGCTGTGGGCGAGTCAACAACTGAGAGTAGAATTAACAGTGACCAGAAATAATGTCTCGAAAGCAAGGAAATGAGAGATCAGATATTGTACAGGGAGATACTGAAGAGATGCAAGTTCTTGGCTGAATCTCTCCAGGAGCAACCAGAGGAATCTTGACACAGCTGCCAGTGTGGGTCTCGGGCACCCCTCCCCGTTCTGCACGACTCACGTCCTTGCTGTGGACGTTCAGTCTCAGCCAGAAGGAAGCCAGTCTCCCGCCATGTCCGGGTTCTCCACGGGTCATGTTGCTGCTCCTTTGGGAAGCGCCCCTCTTTGAACAGAGGCACTGAAGGCAGTCCTGGGAGAGAAGAGCTTAAAACAACATCTGTTTCCGACCAGATGGCTGGGACATCGACAAACCTGCGGGAAAGGCTCGTGTGACTTGGGAGATAATTTGAGAAAACTGAGAACTGGGGAGATTCCAAGATAACGTGATTTTAATGACTAAGAAGTGTATTGTAGGTACTCTGTCGTGGATGGAGAGTGGAAGGCTGTTACAATTGGTGGGAACGTTTCTGATCCTTCTTTGGAACGATTTCTGCTTTATTTGCTTTTTTGCAGTGTTATTTTTGGACATTTTTTTCTCCTTTCCGCTTTTCATTCCTTCATCTTTTCCAAGGGCACATCACTTGCAGCGAAGTTCATGACTGATTAAGTGATGACTGATGAGGTACCCAGGCATTGTCTCCGACAGGGGAAGCGCAGAGGCCCAGGCAGCCCTTTGTCGAGGCCGTGGTGGGAAGCACAGCCTCTGCAAAAACTCAGCTCTCTTGTCGCTCCCGACGTGGGCTGCGTGGTGAGAACCTGAGCATCAGCCCTGCCGGGGTGCAAAGATGACACGTGCTTATAGTAGGAAATATTAACAACCAGTGAAAGTAACATACAATTCCCTGTGAACTGACAATCTGGAGAGACTTCTGGCGCCTGTGCTGGTGGGCGTGGCGTGCCCTGCTGCGCCCCGCCATGCACACGGCCTCTCCTCCTGCACTTGGCAGAGGGCTGTAAGTGGGTCCCGTGTTACCCGAGATTATTCTCCGGCAGCACGTCTCAAAAGTGTGTCCCACACACCCACTCGGGTCACTGGGAAAAAGCGGCCTCCTGGGCACGCCGGGTCCTGTCCTTGGATGAGCTCCCTGGGGTAGTGCGGGGGCCCGGCTGAAGGAAGTGCGTGTTTCTGAAGCTTCTGTTGGACCCATCAGCACAGCCTTTGGCCCATCTGTTCATTTGTTAAGCATTACATTCACCCGTTATCGCCCCCATCCCCCCCGGCAGAGCAGAGGCTTTGAGACCTTGGTGTGTGCTGGGGTCACCTGGCAACCTTGTTAAACTGCAGCATCTGCACGGGGTGGGGGGCGGGGGCAGGAGTCTGCGCTTCTGACGCCCCCCCCAGTCGGTAGGCCCTCTGATGGGCTCTGTGGCCAGGCCCAGGCCGGGGAGGCAGGAGGGAGTCATTTCCTTTGGGTTGCAAGCGCCTGCATCACAACTGAAAGATAATCCATGTAGAGAAGAGAGTGTGCTGACTGTCGGCTGCGTGTCCCGGCTTCTGGCTCAGGGGCCTTCAAGGCCCACCCGAGTCACCAAGACCCCAGCCCCTGCCTCATCTGCTTCCCCTCCTTCTCAGGCAGCCCCTCCCCACCGGTGGGGCGTGGCACTCCGGGCTTTCTCACCTGCCGTGCTGGCAACCCAGTGGGTGAAAGTCCCAGGAGTTATTTTCAGCAGACCATCTTAGGTCACTCGTCCACCCTTGGACCAGTCACGGGCCAGAGGGATGGGATATGCTCCCTGGCCACGCCAGGGTCACACACCCTTCCTGGAGTCAGGGGGTGGATGGATGCCGGCCTCACGCCCACCACAAGGGCTGACCGTTGTGGGGAGAGGCTCCTTGGCCCTGGGAGACGAGGGAAAGATACCCAACTCAGCCATCGCCATTGTCCCTGCAACCCCCCCTCTGTGGACACGGTCTCTGGGGCTGAATGCCCTAGTTCGGGGGTGACCCGTGTGCCTGGCACCAGCACAGCTAAGGAGGATGCTGGGGGCTGCCTGGTGCTGAGGGCGCTCACGGCGGCTGGTGGGGGAACGAAGGGTGCTGGGTCCTAATTCTACCGCGATGGCCGCAAGGCCTCCGAGAATCACTGACGTCTGCCGCCCTGGTTTCCGGGAGCTGGCTGTCATCTCTTCCTGGTTTTGGGAGTTGAAGACCTTTCAGTGCAGGCCCCTCCTCCGAGAGTGAAATAAGGCCTGCGGGACGGCATACTCTCCGTGACCTGGTCGCCTGGTCCTTTCTCCTCGTCCTGCGCCCGCGGGAGGCGGGGTGGGGGCTCCTGGGGCCCCGTGTGCGGGGACGGGAGTGCGTCTTGCTGTGTCTAATGCCCCCTGTGACGGGGCAGCAGCGGGAGAGGCTCCCTGGGGGGGGCGCCCCTTGGTGAGACGCGCCGAGGCCGGTGCGGTGATGGGGGTGCTGGGGGTGTCTAGGAAGCATCGTGGAGAACGAGGGTCCATGTAGAGGAAAAGGAAAGACTGGAGTACGGACGCTTGGATTTGGGTTTTCGAGAGTGATGTTGGTGAGGCTGCCGTTGACAGAATCCTCTGGAAGCTGCAGAGAGAGGTTAGGACGGGAAGAGGGTGTGACTGGGGGCTCTGAGGCCCTTCTGGGGTGGCTGTCATTGCCGGGGCTCACGCGCTGGGTCACCCCCTCTCCCGGGGCCTGGGACTCACGTTCTGGCTGGAAACGGCTCAGGGCTACGGTCACTCAGGTCTTTGCCGTGAGAGTAAATATGGGAAGAAATAAATTAGGATGGAGACCGTGGTCACTATTTTCTTTCCAAAGAAACTAGATCCATGAATCCCCTGCAGGTCTTTATGTTGTGGAAATACAAGCTTGACTGTGGGCCTCCCGCATTCCCGGTTTACCGTCCTGCGGGCGTTCCCGGGTGGGGCTGGTGCCCGTCCTAGGTGGCGGGAGGCGGGGGCGCCCCGGGGCTCCTGTGCTTTCCTCGCTCTGCCGTCCTGAGTGAGACGCAAGCTTTCAGAGCCCCTGGTTCCTCACCTGAGAAACACACCTGCTAACATGTGTGCATACGCCTCGCTCTGCTGTTGCCAGGATTAAAGGACAAAGCGCAGGAGGCTGGGCTCCATGTCCGCAGTGCCCTTGAAAACTACGGCAACAATCCCCGATTAAGAAGCTAATTCAAAAACCTTCCTTGGAGTTAATCAGTCATAAACATGTGTTGCTTATGGGCAAAGTCGTGGCACCATCGGTCCCACTTCGATTTCTCGCAGGAAGTGAACACGTGAATAATTACACCCCCGTAAATCTGTGCGTCTCAAGGGCCTCCCCACCCGCTGCCATTTCCACAAAATCCGATTCTAAGGGGGCAGCTCTTCGTTCTGTGTTTTCTCTTCTTTGACCGTCTGTGCTGTGCAGTTAGGGAGAAACCCACCGCCAGTTCCGTGAGCGACGAAGACGATGTGTGTAGAAGTGAAGTCTCCGGCTCTGAGATGCCGGAGCAGGACTCTGGGGCAGGTGGCCCTGCGCTCACGTCCCTGACGGCCTCGCCTGCGCACGGGGTTTGTCTTCTCGGGCTCAGTCACCGGCTTTGTGAAAAGACAGCAGTGACCCCACCTCACAGAAGTAACGCGTGATTAAGTGCGTTAACCCGTGAAAGGCGTGTGGTCCCAAGTGGCTGCTGACCGTGCGTTGTACTGACCAGTCTCCGGCCCCTGCTGTGTGTGTGTGAAACCCACATGCTTCTTACAAGCGGGTCCTACTTGACAGACTGTTTATTGTTTTACCCTGGAACATTCTTACACGTGAGGTCCTCTGTGCGCCTCACGGCGCTTCACCCGCCGCTGCGCTCTACGGAGCCGGCGAGCGCTTAGCAGCCGCCAGTGAGGGAACGTCTGACCACAGAGCAGCGGTGTGTCTGCAGGAAAAACGCTTCGTTTTATGAATCCTGATAATATTTTTAAAATGTTTTAAAACAAGCAGAAGGAGGTACAGGGTACTGACAAGGTTCATGACGTGCACACCTGGGGGCTCCAGGGGTGACTGGGGGCCCGGGACCCACAGAAACAGTGGTCACACCTTTAATTTGGCACCGGGCAGTCACCGCTGAGTTACCTGTCCATTTCATGTGGGTTCACTGACGTCCGCAGGGCTGGTCACTGCATATCTCGAGTGTCTGGTGGCCTCAGATTAAGCCCTCATTATCCCTTGTAAGTACTGAAGACAGCCTTGAACCGGTCCTGGGTCTGAAAGCTTACCACCAGGACCTTTAAAGCACAGATATGATCCAGGTGCTCTTAAAAACCCTTACGAGGCTCTCCACTGCTTGTGGAAGTTCCTTTGCAGGCTCCAGAGCCCCCGATCTGGCCCCCGCTGTCCTGCAGTCCACCCACCATGGACTGTCCCTCTGCAGCCCAGCTTCCTTGTGCAAAGCCAGCCCCCTCGTGCGGTGTTTGCTGAGCACAGGTGAACGTGCACGTGAAGGGCAAGGTTCACGTGCTAATGAGGGCATGGGGCAAACTGCCCCAGGAGAAGCTAGGTGCTTGGTGCTGTAACCAGGGATGTTTTGGGAGGGATTTCTGAAAATACTGTAAGGAGATGCAAAGAAAATAGAAGATGTAGTTTTGCTCCTGGAAGCTTACACCCAAATGACTGTTGTATCTGACAGTGACCGCTTCATAACAAATAGCCCCAGGTTGTCAGTAGTGATCAGAGACAAGCGTTCACTTCTCAGGCATCTACTGAGCTTGGCAGGGTTCTGCTGGGAGGCTCCACCTTGCTCGTGGGCCTGGATCGGCTCCATGCACCTCTCATCCTCCTGGCTCGAGTGAGAAGACTGGGGGATGTCTCCTAGCAATACCTAAGGCACAAGAGAGTGGTCCAAACACCTGCAGACTGCACGCCCCAGCTTGCGTCACACTTACAGACACCCCCCGAGCCAGGACGTTCCCATGTCTGAGCCCAGCGTCATGGAATAGGGGAGACACTGCTAGTGTGGGGAGAGCCGCACAAACCCTGGTGACTGGGAGAGAGGAAGGCTTGGGCCCACATGGCACCATTTACTTGTGGGGCTCAGGGTGTGATTACCCTCAGTGGGAGGGATTGAGGGCCCTGCCGAGGCACTGTCATGGTGGGTGTGAGTGCCAGTTATGGAACCAGTCGATTTCCGAGCCCTCCGGGTTGCGGCTGCCACTGTAATTGGACTTGGCAGAGGCCATCGAAGGCAAACACACTAGTCCACGCAGGCCTCGGTGATGCAGCAGGCCTGCCGACGCAACAGGGCGTGAGGCCAGCCGAGGACGTCCAGGCAGGAGGCGAGGGCAGTACGCAGGACGGGGCGAGCAGAGAGAGGGCACAGACGGACATGCCAGGCTGGGTCTGTGACAGACTTGGGGACGTGAACACTGCCCGCAGGTTAGGTGCTCCTGGGAGGCAGGCTCGCTTGGGGGACGTGGACCTACAAACGCCACGTGGGATGTTCCATGGTGTCACTCACACTGTGGCAAAAACCTCCTTTCCCCCTTAGGTCAGGACTCGGAGGCCTGAGACCCTCTTCGTGGGCGGCGCTGGCCTGAGGGGCGTGAAGTCGAGCGTGGCCAGTCAGGCTCCCGTCCCGTCTGCGTGCATCACAGGTCGTGGTGGGATTGCTTGTTCGGTGGGTCGCATGTCTCGCTGGACAAGCAGGAAGAGACCCCTGAGCATCTGCTGGGCGCCGGGCCGTGGGAGCTGAGGGCAGACTGTCGCCTGTACTGGCTTCCTCGCCGAGTCTGTTACTCTCCGTCCTCAGACTCACCACGGGAACAGAAAACACTGCCCAGTACGATGTGGCTGAGACTTTCTCATATCCTGGGGCTCCTGTTTTATTCCCAGCAGGAGGCACCTGGGCATTGGTTTGTCCTCTGGGACCCTTGGCACACGCTGAGGCGGGCTCTGGCACGCGTGTCCGCGGGCGGTGCGCCTTCCCGGGACGGGCAGCCGCGCCTCAGGGACGCTCTCCCAGCTGCTCCCCGGCGGGGTCTTCTCGGGGGGCACCGCTGCTCGGATCTGCACCACTCACCTTAATTTTCCCCAGGCTAGAGTTTTGTCTAAATGGAATGACTCCTGGTTTCTGCCTTTCCTACTCATTAGAATGGCTTCAGGATCCGCCCTGTCGGCCACACTTGTTATGCAATGACTCTGTGTGCACGATGCTGTATTGTATGTCTGTACCCCACCTGTGCGTCTCCCAGCTCCTGGGTATTTAGTTGTTTCCGGGCTGAGGCTGTTATACGTAAGGCTGCCAGGTGCAGTCTGCCCCCGGGGTTTTGTGGACGTGTCTTAATTACTCTGGGGTAAACGCTTCCAGGTGGATCTTACAGTCGTGTGAGGAACACCGGCGAGCCCCAGGTTCCAGCGTCACCGGCGCCTGAGCGTGTCTCAGCAGGGCCCCTCCCACCGGCCTGCGACATCTCCTGGGGTACAGCTGCATTTCCCTGGTGACAGGGAGGCCCAGTGGTTCTCTCGCGTGCGTGTTGTTCAGTCGTACGCCCTTCGTTCTGAGTTGTCTGCCCCCCTCTTTGGCCCATTCATGTAGATCACTGTCTCTTGCGTGGGGCTGCTGGGCTGCTGACACAGCCTGCATCTCTGTCGGGCATGCGCCTCAGGGACGCCTTCTCTGCCTCTGGGCTTGTCTTTTCGCTTCCCTCACGATGTCTCTCGGCACATGTGAGTTTTAAAATGTATCGGTAGTGTCCCATTTGCCAAAGTTTCTTTTGTGACTAGGACTACCTGTGTCTGCCCTAAAAATCCTTCTCTAAGCCGACGTCACAGAGGTAGTCCACTGTATTTTCTTCCCAGGCTTCATACCTCTAGCTTTTGTTTAGGTCTCTTAGTTCATTTCAAAGGTGTGTGTACAGTTTGAGGAAGGCTTTAAGAATTGCACGCAGCGAGCCCACTGTTCTGGAATCATCGGCGAGAAGATGGTCCCTTCCACCGACTTGTGTGGGCGCCTTGTTAAATACCAACTGAGCATGTGTTTTTGTGTCTGTTTATGAACTGTTTATTCTTTCCCATCGATCTATTTAACTACCCTCATCCCAACAACATACTGTCTCAATAAGCAGCTTTATAATTATTTTCAAGTAACGTGACAGTAGTCCACCAACTTCGTTGTCTTGGAAGAATGATTTGGATATTTTAGGTCTTTCGTATTTCCACGTAATTTTAGAACTAAAATGTCGATTTCTACAAAGAAGCCTCCTGGGATTTTGATAGGAATTATTTTGAATCGGTAGGTGAACTTGGGGAGAATTAACTTCATGACGTTAGTTTATCCCTCTCTGCTTCGGTAGAGTCCCTTCAGTTTTTCTCAGTAATGCCTTTCAGGTTTCCACATCCTGCACGTCCTTTCATAAATGCACCCCTAGGTGTTGTGTGGTTTTGATGTCACTGTGAACGCCATTTAAAACTGTTGTCCTCCGGTCGTCACTGCTGGTCCGTAGGAGTTCAGGTGGTTCGCATACTGACTATCTCGAGCCCTTGCTGCATTTGCTTATGATTCCTAGCACTTTTTTTCTGTAGATGCTTCAGTTCCTTTCACGTGCAGACTCCTGTCGTGTGTAATTAAAGACAGTCTGCAGTTTTCTTTCCAGTCTCACACCGTTCTTTCTCTTGCCTGTTTGGCGCTCTCCGGGACCTCCGGCGTACCGGCGTGTGGAAGGCGCGAGGTTCTTTCCAGCCTTAGGGTGGAGGCACTCAGTCTTGTATCAGTGAGCACGGGGGGAACCGCAGATTTCATGTAAATACATTTTTAGCAGATAGAGAAGGCTTCCTTCAACCCTAGTTTTCTGAGAGCTTGGCCACTTAATTAACGCAGTAGCTCACCTTAATAAAAAAAATGAACCTAATTTTTCTTCGTCCAGAACCAAACAGTGTGACTGTCACTGAGAGCATGTGCTTCTAAGGCATGCTGTTGCGAGTATCTTTTCTAGTATTTTATGTTGCCCTTCAAATTTGCAAGACACTGTCCTTCTCTCTCAACACACTTGCCTTGCCCACCTCAGGGGCAGTGAGCCGGGGTGAGTCTGTTTGGCAAACGGTTTCCCCATTTCCAAGGCCTCCCTGAAGCCGGGGTGGAGGGGGGCTGGCCTGAGCCTGGGCTCGCCGTGCCCGTTGCACACCACGCCGTCCGCCATGTTTACCAGAGGATTCCATCAAAACGCTTTGACTTTGAAAACTAAATTTGCTGAGTTGCTTCTTTGTGACTCAGCCTGGAAATGAACAGCGAGATGAGAATAAACAGAAAGCGGTGAGTTAGGCGTGAGTGGCCGTGTGTGTGATGGTCCAGCGTTGTGCGCACGTCAGGGCATGCTGTCCACACCTGCAGTAATTTCTGGGCAGTTTGTAAGGGGTGGCTCCTGGGAAATCGCAATGTTCCACACGTCTTTAAAAACAGGGTCTATCCGGGAGAGAAGACTGTTCGCAGAGCAGACTATGTGAGGAGGGACACAGGGTGTCTTAGCAGGTAACGGCGTGGCGCCACTGTCCGCTGCAGCGGGGAGCACGCGCGCAGGGCTCGGGGGCAGTCCTCGCAGACGGTGCGGGGGCCCCCAAGGGCGGGGCCCACGAGGGAGCGAGTAGGGCCCTGAGTGCTGTATCCACAGCCGGGGGTGTGGGGATGGGCACGCAGACAGTTGTGAGCATTTTCGTTTTTTGAAAGAGCTTCTCAAGATTTCATTGCTGTCGGAAAGAGAACAGCACTGCCCTAACCGTCGGTGGGAAGTCCTCCAGAAGGAGGGCTGGCCGCAAAGCTGGCGGGCGTAGCCTGCGTCCTCCCGAAGCACGGCCCCGTCTGAAGTCCGTCGTCTGAGAACGGACGTGGTTCACTGCTGCTGCCTGTAAACTGCCCCTGGTGTCATCACACTAAAATCAAGTGTCTTCCGTTCAGTGAGGTCACCGCGCAAGGGCCTTCCCCTTCAAGTTCCTAAATGTCCGGCGGACACTCTGGTTGTCAGATTATTTGAACAAACTGTCAGGCACCTTGTAAGTCGCCCAGCTCTGCTAGTGTGGGAAGCAGGCCAATATTCTAACGGACACGCTACGAGTCTCCAGGGGTAACTTTCTAGAAACACGGAGTCGTTGCATGACTGTGGCACGCGACGTGGACGGAGCAGGCTGGAACTGCACTCATGTTTGTAGTCTAACACGTTAACGGAAAAACACAGAGGCAGACTGCCTCCCAGGTGCGGGTCACTTGTCAGAGGTCGCTCACAGCTCTGGGGTCTCCGAGCCACAAGTCTCCACCAGGTCGTGGGGCGAGAGCTTGGGCCTAGGAAAGCCTGCAGAGGACTGGCCGAGGAAGAAAGCACAGCGCAGCCACCGCAGCTACGTCGGGCGTCAGCGCGTTCCCGGTGGGCGCGGCGCCAGCAGGCGGACTGGGCAGGCCGAGGCGGGGAGCCGTCCAGGCTGCGGTCAAGCCGTGGCCGGGGGACGAGGGGTTAACACACTGAGTGGGGGGCTGCTCTTCTGCAAGGAGTTTTGAGGTTTGGCGGCACAAGTCACACGTGTAATTGTGAGAAACTGACCAGACACCTCGACCGCCAGACCCCGAAACAGAGAACTTGCAGCTGGAATCCTGACCTAAGTTCCTCCTCGTCTGTCACGCGAGCTTGGTCGTCTCTCGGCTCGATGGGCCGGGTGATGAGGACAGCGCAGCGTAAGGCTGAGCGTCAGCGAACCTGCAGGTTATAGAAGACGCTGCCGTCTCCCCTCCCGGGGCTGGCTGTGTGGCCTTAGGGGAATCCGCGTTCGTGATGCTGAATGTCCGTGAAGAACTCTTCAGGGTTGTGACTGGTTTTTCTCTGTCGGACCTTTCTGTGCCTAACGGGTCAGGTTACACTTCTGCTCAGTGGGGATCATCCTTTGAACTCGCCGAGGGCCCTGCGGCTTTGTGTGCGCTATTTCGTTCGCCCAGTGAGCCTGCGCGGCAGGGGGCCAGGCAGGGAAGAGGACACTGAGTCTGAGATGAGAGCCTCGTAGAGTCGTCACACTGGTGATCCACGGACAGGGAACAGCCCAGCGTCTGACTCCTGGCCCGGAACTTGCCTTTCTCCTCCGAGAGACGCCGCCTCACGTAGCCGCCCCGTCTGTGATGACGGCCCAGGAGTTGTCCGCCCCCTTCCCGCTTCTCCAGACATAGGAACCTCATTTATGGCAAAGGCTTTTCTCTTTCCTTTCATCTCAAGCTATGTTCAGTCCTCTTCCACTAGGAGAAAAGTCTGTATTCAACCCAATCACCAGTTCTCAATAATCTCCCAGCTTCTCCTTTTCCCACAGTGTATTTCCAAGCGGAGATTCTCTGGGTGGTTTTCTTGGAGAAACTCAGTGGCTCATTCCCACACAGCTCTCCTGTCCCGGTCCCGGCCGCTCACAGCACAAGCCCTCCACTCGCTCGTCTTTTTCAGTCCTCCTTCCTTCTCACGTTAACTCCTCAACACAAACTATGTAGTTAAAACCCTCCTGAATAGGAAAGAAAACAGAAACATTTTCATCTATTAAAGTGGACATTTTTCATGTGAGTTTTGCGAACATCAGTTGCTCTATTTTCCTGCTGAATTCTTTCCAGAATCCCAAACTTTCCTTTTCGTCCATCAATGAATGCTCTTTTGGCACAGAGTCAAAACCAGCTTTGCTAAGATGACGATTGTGCAGCTCTGCCTTCGCTCCCCTGTGTGACCCTACTGGGTCCGCCGGCCGCAGGTGTCTCTGCTCCCAGCCACGCTTGCCTGGCCCTCAGCCGGCCGTGCCCTGGCCTTCCCCAGTCCCTCTCTGGTCCCCTCCTCCTGCTTTCCTGGCCCCACCGTTGTTGCTCGGGTCCTCCATGCTTTTACTTTCATTGAAAAGCCCCTTTCCCTGCACCCTTTTCTACCGCATCACGAGACCTCAGTGACATTTTTCTAAAATGTGGTTGAGACTTGTCTCCCTGGGCTTCGTCCTGGAGCCCCGCTTGCCTGCGTCTCGGTGATGGGACGCATCCAGTGTCGTGGGGACATCGGCCAGCTCATGTCCTTCGCTCACTGCTCTTCTCCGTTTACAGGTGTGATGGACGTCCTCCACAGAGCCCGGGGCGTCTCTGCCGGGGAGGTTCCCGCTCCAGGAGTCACCTCTTTCCTTGACCCCGAGGGCCCCAGGGATGGGGCAGAAATGGGTGGTCTCTTCCGGGAGCTGGGCTGTCTCTGGAGGGAGGGTGACCTTCAGAGGGACACATCAGACGGCCCTTTGTCTATTCTCGGTGCCATTGTGAGTTTGTCTAAAGGAGATCTGCTTCCTTCAGAGTGGCCCTTACTTACTGTCAAATGTAACTGCATTTTTCCAAGAAGAGAAACTGGATGTCCCACATGGGGCCAGGTTTACCAAATACAATCGTGTGAGTTAGCAGTTCTCACTTCAGCCAGGATGTTTATATAAACAAACCACGGAATTTCTTCCTGCTTGGCAATGACGCTTCCGCATTTTACAGCCCTCCAAGCAAATGTTAAGGGTGGGTGGACTTAATCGATCCTACTTTGCTTATGATGAGCTTTCAAACATGACGTAAAACCCTCAGAAGGGACATTTCGAGAATTTTCCAGACCCACTTCTGTAGCTACAGTATGTCCTTGGAGCGAGCGTGAAGCATTTTGTGCCCAGACAGTCACACCATAAATTCTGTTCACTAACAAAGCTGAAAAGGGGCCAAGAGAACAGGCAAGGGAGCAGTGTGCTTTGCAGGAGGGCTGCGGCCGGTCCCCCTGTGTCTGGGACCTGGGTGGGAACAGACGCGCGGCCTGGGGGCTTTCAAACAGCCGGGGCTGGCTGGAGCTCCACCCCCTCCCCCCTCCGTGTCTTCCCGTGACCTACGGTGGCGTGTTTGTCCCTTCAGAGAGAGAGAGGCGTCCCTGTCATTTTGTGCCATGCCGGTTTCCATGTTGCAGTTGGAGCAGATGCCTCTTTAAGATGCATGAGGAGTGGGTTTATTTGCCTCTCTCTTTGCCGACTGAAGGTAGAGTGTAAAGCAATGCACAGCCGGCGGGGGACAGTCGGTGCGAAATTTTCCCGAAGTTGAGTGTGGCCGTTCTAACAGTGCAGCGGCCGTTAACTGTTCCGTGTATTGGGGTGGATTTGGGCTAGAACCCCCTCCGCGCTTGTCCCGTGACTCCCGGAGCGCCGCCCCGCCCACGTTCCCAGAGCATACTCGCCACTGATGGAAACCAAATGCCCCATCTTGACGCTGGACGCCTGTAGAATCGTAACTTGGCCATTTAACGTGCTTAACTTACAGACCAAAAAAAAAAGGAAAAAAAAAGAAAAAAAACCCACCAAAAACCAGAAATCTACTTCTGGATAATTCAAGCCACAGGGAAGTTCTTGGAATTACGTGCTTGCCTCTGAGAGCGGACGGCCATTCAGACAGCTCGGAGTCCTGCGTGGGCTCCTGGATCCAGAGGCTCACGGACCACATGACGTCGGAGAGGGGACCTGCTGGGGCCGCACCTGGCGGTCCGCCGTCGCTGTGGCAGGAGCCGGGCACTGCCTGGGACAGGGGTGCAAGCCTGGGCCCAGGGGCCACCGCTCCCCCCTCTCTGTCATTACACAAAGCGGCGTGACGGTCAGATTCGAACGATCCTACCAAAGGTCGATCGGGGCACAGGGCGGGGCGGCTCCACCTTCCACGTCCGTCTTAGGAGGCCGAGGCTGGCCTGGGGGCCGCAGAGGGGAGTGAGCGCCTCCTGCAGGAGCGGGGAGCCGCGGGCTGGCTTCCTTCTGCGCTCTTCCCGCGTGTGTGCGGGGCGGCCACTCCCGGCCCGCCGAGAGCCGAGAGCGGCGGCTGGCGATGCGGCCCGTAGACGGCCGGTCACGTCATTAAGCGGGTTGATTATCCTCACGTTGCAAATGGAGTTACCAGAGAAGTAAAATCCAGGTGGTTTTCCAGCTCTTAATGTCACAGGCACGAGTTACTGTTGCAAAACAAATGTACTGAGTGCCTGTTACGTTCCAGGCGTTTCTTTAGTGCTGGAGAAACAATGAACCTGGAAGTCGAGTTCACAAAGCAGGGTCCCTGGGCCGCACCGCCCACCGGGCCTCCTTCAGTCTTTGCCACACCACCCGCGTCGGCCCCTGAGCCGGGCGTCCTGCTCCAAGTGGCATCTCGCCTCTGGCCTGGCAGCCGCGACCCAGAGGCACACGCCTTCCCAGCTCCCCGGTCGTCCCACCTGTTTGGTGCCACGTTTAGTCATAAAACCCCTGTAAACTGTAGTTAGTTTCCAAACAAAAGTACTTTCTAAGCAGAAAATCGCTCTAAAGATTTTACTTAAAATAGATTCGCCCAATGTATTTGTTGTTTTCTTTTCCTTTTTAAGGAGAAATGTGAAGGTGAAAGAATGTGATTTTTTGACCCCAAAGACAGCTCAGGTGAGGGAGGGCCTGCTCTGGAACGTGTGGGGTCAAGGGCAGCTGTGTCTCAGCCGGGGTCTGCCCCCCGACCACCGGGCTGAGCCCCCGCAGCGCCTCCGGGGGCGAGAGGGCGGCCTGGTCCTGCCGCTGGCCCTTCCGTCCCCGAGACTCAGGGCTCCGTGGACTGGCGGGTGGAAGCTCGACCCCCGAGCCTCCTGGTCCCAGGGTGAGTGGGGTGTTCCTTCAAGGTGACTCTGAGCCGAGGGTCGGAGGCCACGCCCAGAGAGACCCCATGCCAAGTCAAGGACGAACCAAACGCTAGCGCCCGCATTTGGGATTTTTTAGCACGAGTGGGGAGGAGATTTAACTTGCTGGTGTGAATTTTTAATGGCATGCGTTTAGGCTGGAAGGATTTAGAGCAGGAACGTTCGGAATACTCTCCGCCGAGTGTTTTCCGGATGGTACTTGAAGCCTCACGTGGATGTCTAGTGAAGCGTAAAGTGTTCTGCACAGTTTATTTTATTTGACTCAAATTCACTAGCATCTGCGGATCACTGCGTAGAGCGGACTCACTTGTGAGGCTTCGTGCAGGTGCCAGCTTCCTCTGCTCCGAGGTCAGAGCCGTGCTTGCTGAGAGATGAGGCTGAGGCGTGCGACACCCCAGGGTGGCTTCAGATTTAAATCGACGTGAGTCGGGTGGTGGGAGTCACATGTGGCCCGAGGCCGTGGGTGCCCGCGAGCGGGACTTGGGGGTCAGCGCATCGACGCCCAGGGTCCATTTCTGCACCAGCCGACTTTGCACTTGAAATCCCGGATGGGGTCACCTTGCTGTGTGTGACCTCCCTGCTGTCAAAAGTTGTGCAAACATTTAACTGAAAGGCAGAAGCCACCGGGGGCTGATGTGCCTCGTGTCCTCAGCTAACGTTCGTCTGCGTCTCTGTTCTGCTTTCCCAGAGGAGTCTAGGGCAGCTTTTTCACCTGGCGTTTCAGCAGTTAGCCACCTGCCATCTCCTAGAGCTCGCCCAGGAAGGAGCCCCGCACGTCTGTCTGTCTGTCTGTCTGCGTGTCTGTGTCTGGGTGTGTATAAGTGCGTGTGTCTGTCTAAACCCACACATTCTAAGGCATCCTCAGTCCATTCAGGGCGGAAGATGGATCTGTTAGATCGTGTCTAAACACAAAAAAGAGACTGAGTTTATTAACATAAACAGACAGAAGCCTTCAGACATTGAAATACTGGGTGCTGGAATTTTTCGAAGTGACTATTTTGTCGTCGTGGGAATGAGTTGAGAACTCACATAGCTCCCCGCCTGGACGCGGCTCTCAGTAAGAGGTCCTCTTCTCGAGTGATTTCCAGGCACACAGCCTGTTTCAGAAACACTGCAGCGGAGACGTCTGGAGCTGGTCGCTTCCACACTTAACTTCACCAGACCTGGGGGAGGTGAAGGCGGGAGGGTGGCTGTGCTCCCCAGACTCTGATGAGGGCGTGTGGTTGATGGACAGCAGGTCGGGGCTGTGGCCAGAGGGCCCAGCAGGGCTCAGTGGGACTAGACCCCGTATCTGCTGACTGCGACCCCAACTTGGGACCCAGAGCAGAGGACTGTGGCTGTTCCTGGGGTCTGGGTCCCACCTGTGGCCTCCTCAGTCCACAGGGCATCAGATCCACTTGTGGACATGTCCACAGTGACCGTCACTCTGATCCGCGAGAGCCCTCCTGCCCTTCCCCTCCTGGGGGGCCCTCCCTATGTCCCGTCCCTGCCCAGGCTCTGTGTGGACTGGTCTCAGCCATGGGCTCACCCTTGTCTCCTTCTCCCCGCAGCATCCTCGTGTGACCAGGAGCAGCAGTCGGCCTTGGAGGAGGCCAGGCAGCCGAAGAATGACAATGTGGTCATCCCCGAGTGTGCCCACGGTGGCCTCTACAAGCCGGTGCAGTGCCACCCCTCCACCGGCTACTGCTGGTGCGTCCTGGTGGACACTGGACGCCCCATCCCCGGCACGTCCACCAGGTAAAGCCGCTCTCAGTGGGGCCGGGAGAGGTGTGGTGAAACCCAGAAAGGCAGAGCCCCTCGGCATCCCTGCGCCCAGGCCTCACCCCACTGCTCTGGGTGGGGTGCCTGTGGTCTTGAGGGCAGTGGCCGGGGAGCTGGGGGCACCGAGTCCCTGACATCACCAGGAGCTGATAGTGGGGTGACGCTCGGAATGTGTCCCATGCCAACAGCAGCTTCTCTTGACCCCAGTTTTGGCAAAGGGAGGCCCACATTCCACAAGAACCGGTCGCCCAGAATGGCTCTCTGTTCACAGTCAAAGCTGTGTGTGTCCTGAAATCACCACTTAAAAAGGAGGACAGCCCGGAGTCAGGAGGAGCAGCAGGCCTTCAAGGGCCTGAAACACGAGCCTCCCTGCTCACTCGCGTTTTGTGTGAGTTCCAGCAAAGCACGCGGTCTCAGGGCAGCCCCAGGGGAGCACCTGCCGTCCATTCCTGGAAGTCGAGTGAACGCGAGTGAGGATGGTTTTGCGGCTCTTTGTTACATGAGTTGCCCTTTGGTTTTTCATAAATTTGTGTAAAAACCGTTTACCAATATAGGAAAATGTTCTCTCTCAAGGGTGATCAGATCGAGGCACTGGTTTCACCTGGGCGCAAGCACTGTGATGCGTTCTAGGTTTTACCCAGTTTCTCAAGTGCGACCATGACGCGCACAGAAGGGAGAGACACACCCAGGTGGATTCGGGAGCCGGAGGACAGGAAGCCAGCTGGCGTTTCCACCTGAAGTCCAGCACACCCGGAGCCCCGTCTGGCTGGTTTAGGGGGCCCCGCTCTGGGAGTGGGGGCCACAGGCTCCCCCAGAGCCCGCTTCTAGGACGGTTGGGGCGTCCCGCAGGCTCGGTCTCAGGGCCGGCGAGGTGCATCCTGGGCTGTCAGACCCCGACTCCTCGCTGGCTCTGAAGGGATGAGGCCGAGCGCACCGCATCGACCCTGCAGAGCTTGTGAGCGTTTCTGTATTACAACCGGACAAGAAACAGAGGACGCCCTCCTCCCTCCCCCGCCCTGATTCCATTCTGCCCAGACCTTCTGGGTGTTCCTGCCAGGGAGCAGAGTCCCGGGGTCTCATTTTCCCGATGGGACGAAGTGACCCCTCCTCCCCGAGTTTCAAGAAAGGGCATTAAATCAGACCCGGGGGGAGGCCCCCAGACCCCCGCGTGCGTCTCTCTCCCCTGCTCTTTCTTCACCGAGGCTGACTGTCCGCACCCTGATGCTGTCAGGACTGAGAGGCATGCAGGGCGAGCAGAGAAGGGGTCCTGTCCGGGCTCCATGCTGGGTTTGGGGACAGAAACGCTGACGTCGGGGTCCAGTCCTGTTTGGGGATGTTGGGGAAACAGCATGTTGACCCGCAGGACTGCCGTCCATTGCGGCCACCACGGTCCCCACACCCACCCAGCCTCCAGGTGACCAACTCCCAGGGTCCCTGGAGAAGCGTTCGCATCTCTCAGCAGTTGAGGGGGTGGTTTTAATGAGCTACTTCCTTCTCCCTGCCCTGTCTCTCTCATCACCAGCTCACTCCGCGCCCCATTCCTCTCCTGGCACCAGAAGCTCACGCAGCCATGACAACATGATTTGGCTTTTTTGACGGCAAGGAAAGCCTTCCCCGTGGACCCTCAGTGGACCTCCCCTCACTCCACTTGGCCAGAATGTCACCTCTGGCCAGGCCCACCACGGGTAGGGGGAGGGCCACGGGGGCCCACCGCTGAGCTCCCAGGCTTGGACCCGGCCACCCCCTTGACCCCCGGGGCCACACAGAGCAGATTCTTTGAGTGACAGAATTGATGCCATCTCCTAGTAGCTCTGAACGCCCCACGCCCTGGCACCTGACTGCTCACGTCTTACTCAGAAACATCTGACTTCCCTCGATGGTGCGGCCCCAGCTCCAGGGCCGGGGAGGCGCAGGAGCGAAATGCACAGAGGTCTGCAGCGCCGGGGAGCCTGCGTTCTGACGGGAGGAACGGAATGGTAGCCAAGAACAAGTGGATGACAAAGCCCGGGAGGAAAGCAGACGAGAACTAGGGCGGGAGAGCGGGGGTGCGACTTGAACGGAACGGTCAGCACGCTTCCTGACATGGATGTCGGGGTCCAGTCCTGACGAGGCGGGGCAGCGAGCCAGTGACATCTGCGGGGATGGGGGCGTCCAGACAGAGGGGGCGAACGTGCCCCCCCCTTGCACAGTGCGGCCCCAGAGCCGGGTCGAGTTCAGTCTGGGCCAGAAGGCGGCATGTGCCGGTTACTAGGAAGCGCTCTGTTTCAGTTCTGGTGCATTGGCAGGCGGGCTTTGGCCGTGAAGGGCTGTGCTGTCTGAAGGAGAGCTGCAGAGATGGGGACGTGCCCCTGCAGTTGATACTGTGACTTGGAGATGCCACTGAGGACACAGAATCTCCAAATCTTTCCTCTGACATCCTTGCTCTGCTGTCTTTGCCCTTGGACGGACTCCCCTCATGGTCACAAGATGGCTTCAGGCATCCGGCATCTCATCCACACACCGCATGCTCAGAGGACACACAGCCCCTCCCTCTCTCTCTCAGGAAGCCCCCTTGCAGATCCTATTCAGGGGTCACTGGCCATAATTGGGTCCTACGACCAGGGCTAACCCATCACTGGCAAGAGAAGTGGAACTGATCCGAGTGATCTCCAGGGAGACCTGGATGCTAGGAAATCGGTCAGAATCATCCACATTAGGGGGGCCTGCTGAGCCGCAGGTCGGCCTCACCTGCCTGGACGTCTCCTGGTTCTGCGGTCAGGTGGAGATGTCGCCGAAGGTCGTCTGCGTTACAGTTTCAATACCCACTGTTACATAAATGCTGTTTCCTTGTGATTTTCTGGAATAAGCAGTTTCTAGGAGACACTTCATAATTTTGATCTATATTTGAGTAGATGGTTCAAGTTTTTTCCCCCAGTCACTCTCTATATTTATATTTTCTGATGGGGAATAATAAATTTAGAAACCTGAGACCAGGAAGAAGCCACAAATATAAAATTTCACGCTAAGCACTGTAAGCCGGTTCCCTTTCCTTGTGTCCCCATGCAAGATGACTCAAAAGCACAAGTTGTGTTATGAACCCGTGCCAAGGACAGGGCACAGACAGGCAGAGAGTGGCCCCAACACAGAGTTTCGAGAGGGGATGATCATGAATTGGACCTCCTGGTGCTGGAGGGGTCCGCATGCCGTGCAGGCGGGGGCCCAGGCCAAGCGTGGAGGGTGTAGGATCAGGGAGGAGAGGGGCCAGAGCCAGCCTGGTCGCTGATTAACAGCGGGGAGCGCCGGGGGGAGCTATCGGGTTAAGCGTGGCTCAGGCTGACTGCCAGTGGCTGTGTTAGGCCCGGCATGGGGAGCTCTCTCCCCCTTTCTTGACGGCCGATGAGGGTTTGCCCACCTGCCGTCAGTCTGCAGGCTGAGGGCCCGCTGCCTGCCTGCAGGGCCCGTGTGTCTCACCGGCCATGTGAGCACGAAATCGAATTTCTGCCTGGCAGGGGGTCTGCTATCTAATGGGCAACCAGACCATCAAGGGATGGTCACTGCTTTTTCTTGTTCGAATAAGTTAGAATAAACATGACTGAAAAGACGGGATGGCGTCAGCACAGCCTCAGCTGTGTCACTCGAGGCTTCAAAGGCGCTGGTTCTGCTTCTCGAGCTCGCTGTCCCCGCCAGGCGTGGGTGTCTCTCAGTGCTCCTCTCAAGGGGCACGCGGTGCCGTGTGACTGTGCGTTCTCACGTCAGCGGCAGTGCTGGACTCTTCAGGCATCCCCAGCCCAGGCTGGGAGCAAACCCAGGGGGGCCGTGCCGTGGGGCTGCCTCCAGGCTGCTCCAAGGTCGAAGGTTCAGAATGGGCGGCAGTGACGTGGCCTCCCGTCCCCACGTGGAGGACACCGGCGTCGACCCGAGCCTCTGCAGGACCCTGCACGGAGTTCACAGCAGCAGCTCGACTTCCCAGCACGGCAGGGCACCCAGGCTTCCCCGAGCCGTGCTCCGACGTTGTCACAGACGAGGTGTCCCCTAGAGTGTCTGGGGCTGCCCGCGTCCCTGGGAGTCCCGTCCTGGTTCTGCCTGCTCGGTCAGGAGCTGGGCCCTTTGCTTGTCCTTTCACAGCTCACTTTTCCCGGGCAGTCGTCTGTGAAGGTGTCACTTGTGGCCCACGGACGCTGACCCAGAGTCTGAAATGAGGTCTATGGGTCGTGAGCAGGTGCCCGGGCGCCCCGAATTTAGTGCACATCAGCACCGGTGAGCGCAGGGCTGCCCCTCAGCCAGCTCCCCCGGTGGGCTGTCGGCTCCCAGCCACCTGTGCAGCCCCAGGTGGGAGAGGAGACCCGGGTGGGAGAAAGGGTCCCTTTACCTGCCGATCTCATCCCGGCGACCGTGGTTCCACTGCCATCCACACTGAACCAACTGCATCTCAAGAGTACGAGTTAATGGCTTTGGATAAAACATGAGCGCTTAACTGTTGGCCGGATTGTGTCCGAGACGCTTTCATTTCAAAAACAACACTTTGAAAAGACATATTAAGTTTGCGTGAGTGGGGTGTTAAGTTCTCTGGTATCAAAGCAGCTATTGAGGGAGTGAGGGGCCGGAGGAGCTGGAGGTGACCTGGCTGGTTCCAGCCGGGCTGGACCCGACCCTCTAGGCTGGGCCCCGGGTCCCTGGGGCGAGCGGAGGGGCGCCGGGGAAGCATTCCTGGGGCGAGAAATCCCATTCTTTCATTTCTATGGTGGGAAAAGAAGAAATAATGAAAAGTAAGGCTCAGAAGTGATCCCTCTGAAGTAAACACGCTCTCCCACCCCTCTCTCAGCGCGCGAGCAGGGCACCAGGGCAGCAGGGGAGGGTGAGGCGTCAAAGGAACCTTGTTCACCTGCTGAGAGTCGGCGGCCTCGGACCCCAGTGTCCCCCCCAACCCCGCGCCCCGCCCCTGCTGGCTCCGACGTGTCGCCCGCATTTTCGCAGAATCTTTCTGGACCCCTGAGACCACGTCTGTTGCCCTGGGAGGCAGGTTCTCACAGCCGCCATGCACCCGATTGGGTGGTCGGTGTCCCCATGAGATGGGGCCGTCCTCGGGGTGACGTGGGATTCCCCGTGTCACCCACACCCAGCGCCCAGACCCAAGGGGCCTCTGTAAAGCACCGTGAAGGGGGCCGGGCTGGGGCTGTTCCCAGGCTATTCGCCTGGGCCGGGGTCGGAAGCCCGTGGGCAGACCGGTCGGGAGTTGTCACCGGTTTTGGAGTCCCTGCCGTGCAGCCGCCAGCAGCCCCCACAGGCCCTGCCCACCCGGCGTCAGGGCCGCACCTCGTCCTCGTGGGCTCTGTGGGGCCGGTGCCCAGCTCACTCTCTGTTGTTTTAACACGGAGACAGCCTCCATGAGTTAGCCTCGTGGGTTAGACTGAGCGACATGTCCATCTGGAATGCTGAGGGCCTCCCCGACTCGCACGCCCTCCTGAGGTGGGGGAGGCCCCCCCGCGGCCCTCCTCAGCCCCCGCCCCGCCCCGCGCCGCACCCGTCCTGGTCCTGGGCTTGGCCGCTGTGCGAGGTGCTTCAGGAACGAGGTGGGGAGGGAGGGCTGTGTGTAGCTTTCTTCTTCCTACAGGCCGGGAAGGTGACATTTAATTGTTGCATAGGTCACCAGAGGTCATACCTCCTGAGCGGTGTCCTATGATGCCTGGTGTCCCGGGTACCTGGGGCCGAGGATGGGAGAACCCGGAGGAGACACCCACTCTTCTCTCTTCCCTCCCTCCCCGCAGGTACGAGCAGCCGAAGTGCGACAATACGGCCAGGGCCCATCCAGCCAGGACGCGGGATCTGTACAAGGGCCGCCAGCTCCAGGGTGAGTGGCACGGGGGGCTGCCCGGGTGCGCCGGCCACCTCTCTGAGCTTTCTTGCACATTTTGGATCAAGGAAGGATGTCAAGTGAATTTAACTGCAAAGAACTATTTTAAATTCACAGAGGCAGTGAGTTTAGTCTTATGATTATTAAAAATACCCGCACAGAAGTGTCTTCAGGATGGTCTCCTCCATCAAAAAACCCGTTAAGTGGTTTACGGTCCAACAGAAATGATCACTTTGACAGTTAACCCTAAGGCCTTGCCTGGACCCACGTCTTCCGGGAGTTTACGTGGGGCTGAAGGTGTCGGCGTGGTCTGAGCCATGCACCGCCGCTGACCCCTCAGTGTTCGGCCATGAGGTTCACCTGATGAAATAGGGGAGTTTAGAGACAGGATTCCTGCAGCACGTGGTGGATTCGGTGGCATCCGTACGATGTGTCAAAGCTAGTTGCTATTTTGTTTTATTTCGATCCTTTTTTTTCTCCTTTAAATGCCTCCGGATTGTGTATATTTATTTAGCCAAAGCCTCAACGACCATGAAAATCATTCTCTAATGGCCTTGCTTTAGAGCATGTGTGGGATCTTGGTCTTAGACAAAATCTGGGTAAATTCCTGTTTAGAGACACTTTGTGGTCCTTGCATTGTTAGCGCTGCCACTGATGAAAGGGGTTTCCCGTTCTGCAATGTAAAGCTGTTTCCCTGCTTATGAGCAAAGGTGGAGGCGGCTAGACCATCCCTGGGACACCTCAACACCCATCCAGCGTCTCTTGCCTCTGAAGTCAGGTTTTAACACTGGTGGACAATATTTTTTCTAACAGGAAGGAATGGATTTAGCAACTGCTTGGTGCCTGGAAAGCCTCCATGCCTGTTTGCTCTTTTTAGCTGATCTTAACCATGCTGCACAAACACCAAACAACATGTTCTTTGTCTCTGAGGTCCAAGACTCTCAATTTTTGTTTTTTGATAATCCCAAACTGCATTACTTCTAAATCGAGCTGCGTGTGGTTTTTGCACATATGAGTGCCATTCAAGCCCTGCTCCTCACCCATCAGAGGCGCTACGGCAGAGGCAGCCCCTCCGGGCTGCCCCGGGGGCCGCGCTGGTGGGAAGGAAGCTGCTTTGTGCTGGAATCCAGCACAGGGAACCCGGGCTGGGACTGGACTGAAGTCTGGAGCGGGCATTCAACTTCCGGGAGAGGCTGATGTGTGATATTGAGAAACACGTCGTGGCGTCAGTGCTGGTTTGTTTGGGAGTCAGTTTGCCGCTTGAAGAAGGAACATCCAGCACGGCAGGGAGACCGGGCCGCGCGGGGGCTGTGGAAACGCGCCCGCCCGCCTGCTGGAAGGGGAGGGCCGGGAGGTGACCGCCCCTCGTCCTTAGACGGAGCCGGTGTCCTCAGGCATGCGGGCCGTTTTGTGCAACGCTGTAAAGGTCAGTTTGTTTTGCAATTGTAGGTGCTTGGGAGTGTGCCGTTCAGGACCACTGCATCACTTTGCCTTTTTGGAGATAATTATCCTTATTAGGGAAGAACAAGGAGGGCTGAAAATAACTCCTGGACCGAGGAGGCTGCTCTTGCAGGGAGGGCAGAACAGCTTGCAGAGCAACCCAGCACCGTGCTGGTGGGCGGACACTGAAGTCACCCAAAGTCTCAGGCACTTTCTTCTTAAAAGGCATGGTTTGCATTTTAAGCAGCCTTCCTAAGTTTCAGCCCACACGGGGCCTTTATTTTCCAAGCCAAGCTGACAACACCCTCACACGCCATTCGCGTTTAGGGGGTCTGTTCACTGCCAGATGTTTATTTACATCCTGTGCAGGGCTTTGGGCAGATTTTTCCTGCTCATGCTAACGGACGGAAAGAGGCCTGAGAGCAGGTGTGTCGACAGGGAGAAATCTCACTCCCTTCTCCTACCCTGTCTTTCCTCCAGCAGTTTGGGGGAAGCTCTGGTGTCTCCCCGGGGCTTTGGGGGACCCAACACTGACACTCTGAAGCCCCGCCAGCACCCGCAAGGGGGCGGTGAGCGATGAACAGGGTCTCGGGTTTCCTGGCAGACGTGAAAGCGTGCTCCTCACTTCCCTGCTTCGTCCCCCACCGGCCCCCAAGCTCCTCAGTGCTGGCGCCCGGATCTGGGGAGCACACTCGTTCTGGTTAAACAGCCCTGCCTCACAGCATCCCCGGCAGCTCCGTGGTCCTCGCCGTAGTCTGCAGAGAGAAGGCCCCTCCCTCAAAGGCCCTCGGGGGGTGAGGCCACCACACTGAGCTTCTGAAGTCAACAGCGAGGAAAGTCTCTTTTCTGGGGGCCCGGGGTCTCAGGCACCACGGGATCCTGGAATCACTAGAAACCCTGAAGAGCGCCCCTGAGCGTCTCGTGTGCGACCTCAGCACCCTTCTGCCTGCTGTCGAAATTAATTATGATTTTCCGAGGCGGCAAAGAACGACCCCTACCGTGCCCTAAGGTGGCTTAAGGTGTTTTCCCAGAGGTGACGAGACCCTGCCCCTGGCGCCGGTGCAGGGGACGGCGTGGCAGAGGCCAGGCTTTGCTTTCCTCTCACGCGGGCTGGGCCTTCAGGCTCTTTCAAGGACAATGTGAGGTGTCAACACTTCACCGGCTAAAAACGTCAGCTTGTGATTTCGGTGTCCGGCCAAGACCCGACCTCACAGACCATCTCAATTTTAGCGGAGCCGGGAACAGACGTGGGGTTCTCCACCCCTGCGGACACACCACACGTGCTCTGCCCGGGGAGGGCTCCTCTCCAGGGCTGGCCTCTGCTCAGTCCCGGCTCGGAGAGGCTCCCTGGTACCCGCCTCCCCAGGGCCGCGCCCGGGTGAAGCGGTGTGGAGGCGGGCACAGGTGTGCTTTGTGCAGGAGAGGGTTTGAAAGAGAGTGCTTTGCTTTTAAGGGCAGTCGGGTGACTTTGCTGTTGAAGATCGGTGCTTGTTCAGGGTCAGCATCTGGGCTGGTTCCAGATGTGGAGGAGGCCATTCTGAACAGCGATGCTTCGGAGAGCGGCCTGGGCTCCATTATTTTATTTCTTGACCAGTGAGCATGATGATTAAATGTGAAATTAAACTTGTACCTAAACAAGATTACTAATCCCAGAGAAGAAACTTTCATTGTACAGAAAGCATGACAAAGAAGCAGACCATTAAATCCAGCTTTATTGAGGAAAGGAAGCTGTGAATAAACCTCAGTTAAAAGCGCCATGTCGTTTCCATGCGCAAGACTTCGTAAGACAGGAGCCCCAGGACGAGGGGGCTGGGGAGCCCAGGGGGGCGTGCGATGTTCTGCAGGGTCGTCCTGAGCTGCGGCTCCGCCTCACAGACGTGTCGCAGGAACTGGGAAAAGTCTGAACAGATGCAGCGGGTGTGTGTGGAACAGACCTCTGCTCGGCACTGAGTGTCGCTTTAAGAAAGAGCCGGTGAGACGCTAGGACGTTGCAGCAAGCGTCTCTGAGGCCAGAACTAAAGCCTGACCACGCACCGCACTTGGCAGGAGCCGGTGAGGTTTTACTAGAACATTTTAAGGGGATGAGGAGAAACTGGAAAAGGCTGGGAGGAAACTGTGGGGATTACTCATCCCCCATAAAATGAGGACGAATAAAGGCAAGGAGGCGCGGGCGGAGGCAAGGACAATGAAGGTCGACTGAACATTTTACGTTACTTACGAGAAGGTGCCGGGCGCTTTTTCCGTTTATTAAAACCTTGACCGCTGGATGGAAAGCGAGCATGGAGGTTCTTTTCTGAGGTGGCTGGAGGCACAGGGGGGCACTTCCCGGGCATCAGGGCCCTGCTGGGGCTGAGAGGTGCAAACTCGGGAAGACCTTCGGGATTAGGTAAAGGGGCAAGAGAGGGGGCAGGGAAGTGGAGAGGGTTTTTTTCACATTCTTCCAAGGGAGTGCTCACGACCCTAATTAATAGAAGCACTTTGCTCGCGTGCCCCGAGCCCGCGGCTGGCAGGCGGCACGTCGAATTCTCTCACTCTTCCCCTGCCGGCCACACCCGCAGCGGAAACCATGGGATCACAGGACTGCCAGGTGTCCATCCTGATGGTGACGGCCGTCACCGCCAGGTCGAGTCAAAGCTCCTGTCCCGGGGAAGTGGCCATCGAGGCCACCGCATTGCTGAGCCACCTCTCAGCCGCAGTGACCCATCTGGTCTAAAAACGGAGATGCATGTGTCTGAGGGGCTGCCCTCCCCTGGAGCCGCCAGGGACAGGACGTTCTGAGATTCCTGTGCAACTCATCTACCCATTTGCTGCTTTTTTTTCTTTTTTAAATTTAAAAACGAATTTTTATTGAAGTACAGTCAGTTACAGTGTGTCAATCCCTGGTGCATGGCACAATGTGCCAGTCAGGCATGTACACACATAGATTCGTTTTCTTATTCCCTTTCATTAAAGGTTATTACAAGATATTGAATACAGTCCTCTGTGTTATACAGAAGAAACTTTTTTAAAAATCTATTTTTATACATAGTGGCTAACATTTGCAAATCTCAAACTCCCAAATGTATCCCCTCCCACCCCCTTTCCCCTGTAACCGTAGCCTGTCACCATGTCTGCAGGTCTGTCTCTGTCCCATGCATTTACTTCTTGTCCGAGAAGATGGCAGGTTCCCTTCTCAGGGCGGCTCAGCTGTGTTTGCAGAAGCCTGTGGTTGGCAGCAGCTGGGTGGCTGCACTGGTTTAACCGTCCACTGTCTCCATCAAGACGTTTTTGAAAACAGTTTTGTGATCTCTTCTTGGTCATGTTTGGGCGAGGGGCCCCACTGTCAGTTTCGCGCCGGGACGCGCAGAGCTGGGCGCGCCCGGCATGACGGTATTTCCCACGACGCATCTGCGTCCAATTGTGAGCACCCACGTGGGCCTTGAGAGAACAGGGTACAGGGTCATCTGTGGGGGAAAGGGTGTCGCTGAGTTGGGGATCGGGGCCAGGAAAGACCTCACAAAAAGGTGAGAAAAGATGGAGAAGTGGAAAAGACACGACGTATCTCAGGGACGTAGGCCACACAGTCTCACTGGATGAGGGGCCTGCTGGCTCCCACTTTGGTAGACGTGGGGCTCTTATGGCAGAGGGGGGACAGAGGCTTGTGCGTGGTGGGGACCACGGTGGTAGAAACCGTGGTGGTAGAAACAGTGAGAATGCAGTTAGCCTCAACTAGACAGACACCAGGAAGCTGGGGTTGGTGAAACAGAAGTACATCCACAAATGGTTAAAAACAAAAGTAGGTTAGCTTTTTGCATAGTTCTAAGGTAGGTAGACAAACCATCTGACACAACACGATGAGCCCCAGGAAATCTGAAGGTGGGGTCCACGGCGGCACCCACTCCCCGCCAGCGGCACTCCACCCAGAGGCACTTTAGAAGGAATCCGACTTGTTTTGGTTTTACTGTTTCTTTTACAGCCAGGTTTTAAATCTAAAGGGCCAAGTTAAAAACATTCTTTAAGATGGCAGGCCGTAATATCAGTTACATTAGCGTAATAAAGTCTCGGTCAGTTTGGCCTGTTACTTGGAAAGTTATGACTATGCAGAAGAGAGATGGAAGACAGTTGAGATCTCAATTAGTCGTGAAAAAGCATCTCCCAGGCAAATGGATAGTGTCAGCAGTACTTCAGAGACAGTTTAAATAACTTCAGAGGACACCGTGTTCTAAAGCTCAGTTAAATATGTTAAATTTGTGGCTTAACAGCTGTTATTCTGTGACAATAATTCCTGTCTCTTTATTAGAGCAGTTTGTCTGAAATAACCACTGTAAAAACTCGCCAAGTATAGCGTACGCTTGAAAAAACGATGAACTTGCTTCTAACTGGCCTGCACCCATCTGTGTGAGTTAGGTTCTCCTCAGAGCTAATCTGGATTTATTGAGGCTGTGAAGCCTTTCTGTGGTACAGACTCATTTAAATAATGCACGTTCACGACTGACGCAGGCACACGCGTGTCAGGGCCAGTCCTGCCGGGGGTTGCGTCTGCCTCGGGGACCAGCCTTCACTACAGCGTCTGTCATGTTGGAAACCTCTTTATCCAGAGCCGCAGCTGCATGTTCACATCTTCTCCATCTGTGGTCCTTTCACTGTAAACGTGCTGTATCCCCAGCCTTTCCTCAGCACCCCTGACAGCCCCCGATTTGGTCTGGCTTCTAGGATCTGCAGATCCCCCAGGGCTGGTTGGCACACGGGCCTGAGAGGAGTGTCCGTGGTCCTCCTCTCCCCCAAATGAAGCAGCTCCCCCGACCCCCCACCGCCGTCTGCCATCTGCGCTCCAGCCCTCTGAGGAGTCATCCCATCTCCCCCACCTCCTGGTTCTACCGCGTCCAAATCCCAGGACCCATCAGAACACTTTGGTGGCACTCTGCCTTCTCTGTTTTATCTTCCTCTTATAACTGAGAATTTCTTCTTTTAAAATTCTAGCCCACTGAGCATCTGGCCCAATGCCAGATACTTTGGGAGATGCAACCCAGACCTGTGCTCCAGCAGTGACCACCACAGTTTTCTGGTCCCAGGACTGATGCTCGTAAACAAGAGAGCAAACTTGTAAGCAGTTAGAAAAATGAAGGAAATGGAGACTGGAGCGTAACAGGTTTCCCTTAATATCTGAACATGTCACGATGTCACTCGTAAAAGCTCTTTTCCAGGTTTTGTGCCAGTGTCAGGAGTACTTCGCCCGCGCCTCGGACGGTGCTGTTTGGGTCAGGACTCCCTTGGCAGTGTGCGGTGGTCCCTGCCCGGCGCAGTGCTGGGGAGTGGGTGAAAAATCACTCCCCCGCCAGAAATTCCAAGGGGAGCAGAGACAGGCAAGATCCAATTATCCGAGCTGGATGTTGGCCAGAGCACCGGATTGTTACTCTTAGAGCAGAGGCAGGACTAATGACAGGGGCGGCCAATGGCGGGAACTGAGCGCTGCTCTTCCTGATAACTTAACCCCCCGAGAATGCAACTGGACAGACCGAGACCACAGGCTCGAATACATCACTGTGTGTCAGGCTGCTCGGAGGCTCCCGGATGACCAATGATGGTAGGAAACTTCTCCAAACCTGGTTTATAATAAAGAACAGCAGGCCATGGAAACTTCTAGAATGTTTTCCCTGACAGGATGATTTAGGTTTTTTTCTTAGCTCTCCTCTGACTTGTGAAATCCAGAACAATTTTTCAGAAAAATCAAGGGTTTCTCCCTCTGACAGAAAAAGATAAATTGACTGCTCTTTGGTTGTTAATTATCTTTCAGAAATTCCTGAGATAAGTTGTTCAAGAGTGATTTTCAGCAGAAGTTTCAGAGTTTTGAGTTCTCATCCCACTTATCCGTCTTTCCCCTGTGCTTTTGCTTGTTAAATTAGTTAACTTATTTAAAATGCATAATGTCCTTATTTCCAGAGACTCTGAGGTACCGTTCTCTGTTCAGACACCTCAGAGTCTGACTGATTGATGCAGAATGGTGTTGTCATCAGAGATTCCTTAAATTCAGGAAGTGTTAGTTTCTGATTTTTCAAAAATCTCCTGAGAAACATGTGCATCTGCCATGAAACAGCACTTTTGGGAGCACTCTTTGACGGGCTTTAAAAAGTGCCATTGTTTTGTTTAACACTTTACCCTGTTAAATGATACCCACTTGTTACCTTACACAGGGATAAATTTGTTAATTCAAGGGCAACAGAATAGGAATTTTGTCTTTGTAACTTCTCTAATGAAGAAATATTTTTGAAGAAAAGAAAGGAACAAAATAGGAACCAGAAAGTCCATGCTGTGCACACCCCGTCCCCAGCAACCCTCCCTTTGTCCTGGTCACACCGTGTCATTTGCTGATGTCACTCTTTATCGCTGAGTGAAACAACTCTTCTTGCACATCCCTCTTTCCCAGAATGCACCTGCCCTAGGGTCCACTTCCGTGTGACGTCTGGTCGACCACTTAAGACCCAACTCAGTGGGCGTGGGGAGGGCGCCCTGTGTCCAGGTTGCAGCTGCAATCCTTGTCTTCCCATCACGAGTTCAGAGCCCTTTCCACCGCGTGCCGTTGTTTCTTGTGTCAGCAGCTCTGCAGAGGCTGTCCTCCAGGAAGGAGAAGCTGAGGCACAGAATGCCTTTCAGCAGAAGAGGACTGGTTTTGTGCCCTGGCGCATGCAGTCCATAGAAGAGGAAAGTCGAGGGTGTGGAGGGCTGGTACTCTGAAGCCCATGACCGCTGAGAAGGCAGGACCTCTTCAGCTGGTGCATGAGGCTGAGTTTCTTGGCAGCCAGCCTGGCAAGCGCTGGAAAGAGTGGTCTTTCTTGGCAGCGCCTCCCTGTGGAGAAGGTTTAATTCCGTAGCACGTCTAGCTGACAGTGACTTAGCTCTACTTTTACCTAAATGAATATGGGTGAAATGATCTCTTTACTTATCTTCTGACTCTACCATCGAGGGCATTTCTATATGAATTTTTTCAATATATGAAACCAAAGAAGCGAGTGGAGACTCATGCAGCAAGCAGGTCACTATGCAGGAAAGGGAAAGGACAGTGGGCAGGACTCGGGTCAGGTCCTGCTAAGGAAGGTGGTCTGTGTCCTGCAGGAGTTTTGTCTGAGACTTAGAAAATTAATTTTTTATGACTTATTTATTTATTTCTAAAAATTAAAAAAAATTAATTGAAGTGGAGTTGATTTATACTGTTGTCAGTTTCAGGTACACAGCGAAGTGATTCAGCTGTGTGTGTGTGTGTCTGTATCTGTACGTCTGTAGAGATGCATACATATATTCTTTTTCAGATTTTTGTCCATTATAAGTTATTACAAAACATAGAATAGAGTTCCCTATGCTATGTAGTAGGACCTTGTTGTTGACCTATTTTATATATAATAATGTGAATATGTTAATTCCAAACTCCTAATTTATCCCTCCTTTCCCCCTTTCCCCACTGGTAACCATAAGTTTGTTTTTGATGTCTGTGAGTCTTCTCTGTTTTGTAAATATTTTCAATTATAACATTATTTTTTAGATTCCACACATAAGTGATATCATGTATTTGTCTGTCTCTGTCTTACTTACTTCACTTAGTATTATCATCTCCAGGTCCGTCCCCGTCACTGCGCAGGGCATTATTTCATTCTTTTTTATGGCTGAGTAGTATTCCATTCCATAGATACACCACAGATTCTTTACCCAGTCATCTGTCAGTGGACATTTAGGTTGTTTCCATGTCTTGGCTGTTGTAAATAGTGCTGCTGTGAACACTGGGGTGCAGGCATGTTTTCGAATTAAGAGTTCCCTCTGGATAGATGCCCAGGAGTGGGATTGCTGGATCATATGGTAAGTCTATTTTTAGTTTTTTAAGGAACCTCCATTCTGTCCTCCAAAGTAGCTGCACCAATTTACATCCCCACCAGCAGGGTAGGAGGGCTCCCTTTTCCCCACAGCCTCTCCAGCATCTATCGTTTGTGGACTTTTTGATGATGGCCTTTCTGACTGGTGTGAAGTGGCACCTCTTGTAGTTTTGCTTTGCATTTCTCTGATCATTAGTGATGCTGAGCATCTTTTCCTGTGCCTATTGGTCATCTGTGTGTCTTCTGTTTAGGTCTTCTGCCCATTTTAAGCTAATTTTTAATTTAAAAAACTCACTGACAGGCTTGTGGACAACGTCTGCCCAAGACAAAACCGCAGTAGCACCGAGAACCACCGCAGCATTCATACCGGTCAGTATTTACCGAGAGCTTGGAAGGCATATCAGTCCGATGTTTCACGCGTATTCATTCACTTAATCTTCGCTGCAGCCCTGTGAGGAGGGGCCGTTGTCTCTGTGCTTTAGAGATGTGCGTGTTGATGCTAAATGTGCCAGGCCTATGTAGCTTAGGTGTCACCACAGCGGCACAGTGAAGCCAGTTGTCATGCTGAAGCCAGAGGTACACAGGAACATACCCGTGTACACATGTATATGTTCACAAGAACCTTACTGGAACAAAATTCTCTTTACGATGCTCTCATTATAAGGTGGGCTGTACTGAATGTGATTTGCTGTTAAAGGAACCAGAAGTAAATTATTGTAAAGTTGCTGTCCCATGTCACGGAACACACCCCCCCCCCCCAAACACCATCTGTGTCCAGTCTGAACGAGGCTCAGGTTACCAGAATGAATACAGGTGATCGGAATCTTTCTCCACCCCCTCGTCCGTTCAGTCTTGGGAGGCAGTGCTGTCACTTCTCCTCCCAGAGGTTCCCTGATGCCTGACCACCGGCCGTGGAAGATGCTAAGGGGTCCTGCCTGAACCCGCGCCTCCGTGGCTTGGCTGTGGCTGTAGGGTGAGGGCACATCGGGAAGGATGGCGCCCACCTTCCCGCCGTGCCCATTTCCAGCCTGATAGAGACAGGAGCTAGAATCCGGGCGCTGGAGCTGAGTGTGAGCCCCGCGGGGGCGCCGTCCACTCTGCACCCTGCGGGGGGTGTCTGAGACCTGCAGTTCCACGACCTGGGACTCAAATCAGTCCTGCCCTCGCGCCCGTGTCCCGGGCTCCCTTTCCTCCATCTTGGCATTGGGTTTTGGTGGTTTCATCTTTCAGGCTCGCTCTTTCCTTATTAAACACAAATCAGGTAGGATCGAACCTCGGAAGCAGTTACCAGCCCTACGTTTGGCGTTAGGTTTTGCGCATCCCCTCCGGGGGAGTGTCGTTTTCCCGTTGGGCTCTGCGAGGGCATGTACGCAGCGGAGGCGGGCGAGGGGCCGGTGGCCCCGGGCCCCGGGCAGGCGGCCGGGCCCCGGCCGTCCCGCTGGCAGGAGAGCTCCTCGCGGCCCAGAGGAAACAGAGGCACGCTGGGCTTCCTTGCCACTAACGGCGGGTCAGAGCCATGGAAGGTTCTCGCTCGGCTCAGGACCAGGAGGTCCCTCAGCCCCAGTCGCCCAGGCCTCACTGCGCCTGTCCTCTTCATCAGCCCTCCCTGTTCGCTGCGGCGGCGGACGTCAACATGGCCTGCGCCCCCGGGCTTGGAGATGAGCCTCACGCGCTTTCCGTGTTGATTTCCCTCCCCTTTATTTTAAATTTAGTTTCACTCTGGCGCAGGACACGTTCTCGGCCGTCCTCCCGGGGCTACGTAGGCGCACGCACGCCCGAGGCCCGCGGTCGGACGCCCCCTGGTCTCCGCGCCGTCGGGGGCGCCGCGGCGCGGGGCGGGCTCCGCGGGCTCGGAGCGCACGCGCGGGGCGAGGCTCCGCCGGCTCAGAGCGCACGCGCGGGGCGACGCTGGCCCGCGGGGCCGCAGGCGGGACGGGCCACGCCGGCGCGGCTGCGTCCGCCGGTCGTGGGCGCACACCGAGGAGGGCAATGCGTGTCTTCACGACGACGCACCTGACAAGGAGAGAGCCCAGTGACTTCTGCTCGCTGTTCAAGGGGATCAAATCCAAACAGGGAGCGGATTCTCCTCTTTGCCGACTGGACTGGTTGCCTGGTCCCGTCCGGCCCGTGACTCGGGTCGGAGCGGAGCGCGGCGCGGGCAGCCGCGAGCTCCGGTGCGCCTGGAGACGGGCGGCGCCTCCCCGACGGCGCGGGGCGGGCGGGGCCGCCGTCCTGCAGAGGAGACTGAGGTTCTTGGAAAGGCAGCAGCGCGACCCCGTGACCCCTGGGCGAACAGTGAGCTGCTCTGCGGCCACCTCCCCAGGCAAAATACTGGGTTGCGGAAAATATTGCTGCCTTAAGTTAATAGAACCTGAAAAAAATTTAAATAAACATCGCAACGTTGAGGGAAAGCGTTTCTTTCCAAAATGAAACTGGATTTCAGCTTCTCCGTGTCAGGACCAGTTTGTGACAGTCTGTTTAGAGTGTCAGGAGCCGGCCTGTGGGAAGTCTGTCAGAGGTAATAAACACAGTCTCAGCAGTGAGGAAAAAATTGTATAATTTAGACACGTCGTCTGAGTCTGCTAACGTGAAACTGGCAGTGCGTCCAGGACCACGCGCCGTGGCCCGTCGTGGTCTGCATGTCCGCACTCCATGTGTTTTCTCAGTGGGGTTTCCCTCCGGAGGGTCTCAGACAGAGCCCTGGGCTAGGGCGCTGGGCTGGTCCTGCAGACTGATGTCCGCACTTGGGAGATGCCCTTGGAATCTGTGATGGGGCCACCGGCTCTGCCATCCCCAGGGGGCTGGTCCACCCAGAGTGCTCACTCCAGGGCCGCCCAGCCCCCTGTGCTCGTGCTGGCTGCTGTTGGGCCGGGGTGAGCCCATCACCGAGGCGAAGTCAGCGAGCACCCAGGACAAACCCCAGGTGGAGACATCTGTCTCCTGCCAGGCCGATGGGCGGGGAAGGGGGACTCATAGTTCCTGCCACCTCTTTCTCCAGGGTGAACAGACCTCCCAGCTCAGTCTGCTGCCCCGAAAGGAAGATCTCAGTTCCTAGAACCTTCGCTTGGCTGTTCCCTTCGGCTTTGTGCCTGGAGGGTGTGATCTTCGTCCTCTGAAAACTCACGGTAGGGAGGAGCCCCTCCTCCGAGCTTAAGTTCCAACCTCGTGGTCTCCGACATGCCTTTGATTGCCCTAACAAGCTTTGTCCTGACTCTTCCCGTGTAAAAGCCACGCTGGGAAAGGGCACCTGAGACATGCGGGCATTGCTTTCTCCCACGCGGTCCGCTGCGCTCAGCATCCCCACCGTCAGGTGGCCGTGGGTCCTGAGCATCACGTCCTCAGACAGTTCAGGCTGATCTGGTGTGCATGGGCTACCTGAGCTGTGGTTCCTGAGGATTTAATTTAACTGGTGTTTTGTCAGCTGGGAAAGTTTAATCCAGCTGGTACTCAAATCACTGGGCCAGACTTTCCACAGGAAGGCATCCTTGTACCTCCATCCCCTTTTATGGTTAACAGCACTCTGTGTGCTACGGCCTGGGGACCTGAGTGTCATCCAGGCCAGCTGATGGCTCAGACCCTTGAGTAAACAGACGCACCGCTGCGTGTGCGGCTCCACGTGTGAGCAGATTACCTGGCGGAGCAGTGGGACGAAGCAGGCCCAGAAGCTCCCTGCAGTGTGTGTGGTGTGGTGTGTTCCAGTGGGCGTCGTTGTTCTGCAGTTCGATGTAAGCGGTTTTGTAAAGCCCTGTCTGCTGAAGTGTAGGCGTTCCTAGTGCCTGAGGGCTGCCTTTGCTGATCCCCAGCCCATATTCTCCTCCGGCGTTCAGGCACCTGCTGGAAACGGGGAGACCTGGCAGAGGCCGACCGCGGGGAGGTGGTTGTTATGCTGTGAGAATGCAGCACGTCTGCGCCTGTTCTCCCAGGAAACCTCGCTGCTCAGGATCTGGGTCAGGATCCGGATAAGTCACTGCTGGTGGGGGGGTCTTGCTTATCTCCAGCTCGGGGCTCCGACTCATTCGCTGGCGCTGCCTTGTCAAAGGTTTGTAGGGTAGTCAGCTACAGTGTGTCAAATTCTGGTGTTAGGAAGAAAAAAAAAGATTTGTGGGGCAGGAAGACCAGTCGTACACAGCCTGGTCTGATTCCCCAAACTCAGCAAAAATCTGTCCTTCCCAACAAACCTGAGCCCTCAGGCTCTGGAGTCACCTGCGGGAAGCATCTGGCCCGAGCTGGTTCCAGTAAGTACGGGGCTGTTGGTGTCAGGAAGTTGGAGGAGAAGGGGGTGCACCCCACCCGAGCGAGGCGCTGAGCATCCCTGGAGAAGACGGGCTTTGAGCTAAAGTATTGAGAACAAGTATTGAGGAAGACGGGGTAGGCGGAGCCGAGATGACGTTCCAGGTGAGGCCAGCGCCCCGGCGCCAAGCAGACAAGGAACTGTGCAATCGGTCACACTGAGAGCGTGTCTGGAAGGGCTCGTATTCAAGGAAGAGGTTGATGGGGCTTCTTTGGTTTTGTTTTTACGTTTAATCATATTGTTACACTTTTCTAAGGAGGATGGGGTGTCCAGTTACTGTCATTGATTGTAGATCCAAGTGAGACACACCTGTAAGCTTGTCTTCAGAGAGCCCGCCCTTTCCCTGAAGCCCCCCAGGGCCCCGGCTCCCGGAGTCAGGCTCATCCCTGTCGCTGTTCGGGCACCGAAGGCAGAACAGGGGAGGGCGGGGCTGCTGGCCGTTCAGCTGGTTACAGAGTGGACTCTAGGTTGCACGTGTGGGCTCAGGAGATTAGTGCTCATCGCCAGGGCCACGATCCACCACCACCCCCTCGTGCAGCGTTTCCAGACTCGATGCTTCATAGACACCGTCGCAGTTCTGGAATCTTAACGCACCTTCGTGGGAGCGTTTCATATGGCAGGAGGCTGTCTGATACTTCATTGACTGATGGTTGATTGAGTTGGTTAATAGTTAATGGCTGAGCCCAGGATCATGAGGCGTAACATCCCGTATTAACCCTTCAGACCAATAGCCAGGGCTTCTTTAATTAGATGAATTTCCAAAACCTGAGGAGGGCAAATGGCAAAGACTGGCTGAGGTGCAGAATGCTCTCTGAGCACAGCCACGCCATTCTGGGCTTGGCTGGGTTTTTGTATGAAGAGGGTGCGGTCTGGTCAGAGGTTGGGGACCTGGGGGCCTCGGTGTAGCCACTGTCCAGCAGCGAGTCCTGAAATCTGTCCCTTGAGTCTCTGTCTGCTCATCAGAAGGAAGGGGTAAAGTCCCCACCACCCAGGCTCCCCGAGGCGGAGCTGAGGTCGTGTCTGTGGGTTTGCTCAGCACGAGGCTCGGGGCTGTGATGGTGCACGTTGACTGAGATGGGCTGACGGCCACGTCCACGGGATGTTCTCCCAGTGAGTGGGGGTCTCAGAGCCCCGCCACTTCCTCCCAGGCTGTACTGGACATCTTGGATACTTAGCCCTCACCAAAAAGAATCATGATTTAATTTTTTTAATTAAAGAAAAATATTTTGAGTTACCATTGGTGTATAACATTATATAAGTTTCATGCATACTGCATTATATTTTATTTCTGTCTACACTGCCGTGTGCTCACCACCAAGATTTAGTTTCCATCTGTCACCACACAGTGGACTCCCTTTACCTGTTTAACACCCTCTTCCCTCCCTTCTCCACTGGTAACTTCTGTGTAGCTAGGTGTTTGTTTTTGTTTTGTTTTTTAATTTATTTTGTTTGGCTTTTGTTTATTTGTTTTTTAGATTCTCCATATGAGTGAAATCATATGCTATTTGACTTTCTCTTTCTGATTTATTTCTCATAACATAATACCCTTCAAGTCCATCCATACTGGTGTAAATGGCATTATTTTATTCTTTTATATGGCTGAGTAGTATTCCACTGTATAAATACACCACAGCTTCTTTATCTGGTCATCTGCTGATTGACACTTAGGCTGCTTCCATATCTTGGCTGTTGTAAATGTGTTGCATGTGTCTTTTCAAATTAGTGTTTTCATGTTCTTTGAATAAATGCCCAGAAAGTGGGATTGCTGGATCATACAGAAATTCTACTGTTAATTTTTTGAGGCCTCTCCATACTAGCCCCATAGTAGCTGCACCAGTTTGCAACGACTTGCTTAGATTGTAGAGCTATTTAGAATATGTGTTTCTAAAAGAGGGCCTGTAACCGAAGCGGGAGGTCAGTGTTTGCAGCTGACTCCCGAAGGTCAAGCCGCTAGACGGATAACTGCCAGATGTCCAGGCAGCCTGACAGCTTGGGGATGTCCCTGCAGGGGGAGGTGTGTTTACACCCTACGCACTGCGCGGATGTCGGCCATCTTGGGCCTCGTCCTCTGGAGGCTTTATTGCAGAGATGCTCAGCTGGTGACGACAGTGGTGGGTTTCTCTCGGGGCGGGGGCTGGGGGGCCAAGTTACAATCAATGTGGCCCTGAGGCCCTAACCTTAACCCTTGCATTGAAAATTGATTAAAACTGGGACTTTTTCCTAAGATGTGGACATTCCAGCAAATACTGGGGTGAGTCCAGTTCCCGAGTCGGCTGACCAGAGTCTGCCGGCGTTTCCTTGAGGGTGGGGCCGCTTCTACCTCTTGCCCTCCGGTCACTCCCCACCTCCTTGCAGAAATGCGGTCAGGAAGGCGATGCCGGCGGGGCGGGAGGAGGAGCCCGCGGAGGAGGGCTGGAGGAGCTGCCGTCTCCGACGTCCGAGCAGCCCTGCAGTCCGCAGTGTTGCGTTGTTGTGAATCATTCTGTTTGTAACTCAGACAAAGAGAATAGTTCCAAACATAGGCAGACAGTTGCAGTGATGTGCGGAGGAAGCACCTTCTTTCCTGCAGAGGAGACAATGGCTCCCGTGGGCTGTTGCTCACACGCGCTTCCTGGGAGCGGGTCCTGGCGGACCGTGGGATCCTGAGGGCTTGGCTCCACTGCCCAAGAAATGTTTCAGAAGGTTGACATTTCCGGTGTAGAGAGTCTTCTTTGTTTAGATTCAGCCCCAGTTTCTCGTCTCATTCATCAAATTGTCAGCTTAGTGCACCATTTTTGGCTCGGGGTGAGGGCAGGTCTAGACGTAGAGGAAAAAAGTCAAAACATGTTGCTTGAGTCACTTCCAAAATACTTCTGCGAGACCCAGCCTTGGGCGACTTCCCCCAGTCCTGCCGAGACTGTAGCTGCTTCCTTCCACAGGGAAGGAAGAGAAAGCCACCGAGGCGGCTCTTTCTTGCTGGTCATCTGGGAAGGCTTACGTGAACCCTTGCATTGAAAACTGATTAAAACTGGGACTTGTTCCAAAGATGTAGACGTCCTAGCAAGCACCTGGGCACTTCCTTGAAGGTGGCGTCACTGCCGCCTCCTGCCCCTCGTGTCTGTTTTAACTTTCCCCCCAGATCATGAGATGGCAAAGGCTCAGAGGTGGCCCAGGTCCCTGTTCCACTGGGATGCTGGTGGGGGAGTTCCCCAGAAACGTGGGCGGGGCAGCCCCAGCCTTTGTGCAGACTCCCCCCGCCTCTCACCTTCGCTTTGTTTCTGTGTTTGGGGCTCTGCAGGGGGAGCACTGCATGCCTTTGGGTAATTAAAACCCCAGCCGGCTCAGACTCACGTTTGGGTGAAGTTGGCTGCGGCTCACCGGGCATTGCGGCCGTGTCCCTCGCCTCCTGTTTTCTCTGGTTCATTGTGGGCCAAGTGTAGTTCTGTGGTTCATGACTCTTGGAAGGGTCTCCACCCCATCTCCACGGCAGCGTTTGTGGGTGATGGGGGGGTCTGACCCAGCCGGATGAACAAGGAAGGAAAACAGACGGTGAAGGCCGGGCAAGCCGGGAGCCTCTGCTGACTCGACGGAGCGGCCAAGCCCGGAGCTCCCCCGCCACACCCACCCCGGGGCCCGCGCACCTGCCGTGAGTCGCATGCTGACTGCCGCTAGGAAGCTGCAGAAGTCAGGGTCCCCTAGACGTTGTGGGATGGTCCGAAAACGCTTGCTCACTCTTCATCTTTTAAGAGTTTAGTAAAATCCAACCTCACTTGAAATCAAACCAAGGTCATGGCTGCTATAAAATATAATTTACAAGCACATCGTGGAGTGCAAGCTTATTTTTTTTGACAGAGACGAATGGGTTTTTTCTGGTCTGTGGTTTGAATATATGGGCCGTCTATCTTGTTGTTAAGCCGGTGTTCTTTCTGGAATTCCTCATTGCACTGACAAGAGACTGTCCGAGCAAACTGTCGAAAGTAAAAGTGAACGAACCAGGAGTTTGGAAAGAAAGATTTCTCTGTTTCAACGGAAAGCGTTCCTTAAATTACACCTGAGGGGAGGAAAGGAGAGAAAGCAGCCTTGCTGTGTGTGGGCACCTGGACCAAGTCCGTTCTCCAGGCCTGCGCAGTGGGTGTGCGCTGGGCCCCGACGCTGGGCTGTGGGATTTTCACACCGAGTTCTTGAGACAGAGGAGAACTCCCTGCACCTCTGGGTCCCTGTACCCGGCTGTGTCTCGCTACACAGCTGAGAGTCCATCAGACATCCCGCTGGGATACATCCCACCGGTCAGGGCACAGATGCGGCCCCTCCACTGCAGGGGCCTGGGCAGTGCATGTGCCCGTGTCCCCCACGCAGCGGCCGAGGGGCGGTTACCACTGGGGCTGGGGTGGGAACAGTGTTGCTATTTTGTTTTCACAGACCTGAAACACTTGGTAGTCGGCACTTACAGGGACAGCCCTGGTTTAGTCCTGCAGGAAGGTGGCCCATTGTCTCAGGAAATATTCCAGGAACATGCCCAGAAACGCAAGCCTGCACTGCTGGTCCACTTGGGGGGGGGGGCTGGGCAGTGAATAAACAAGCATGCGGGGCCAAAACCAGGAGGGGTGCTTCCACACCCGGTGCAGGAACCCAGCTTTCTGTTGTTTTATGTGAACACGCACAGTCCTTGGGCACGGTGGCTGCGACTTTCCGGGGACCGGTGTGCGGTGGTCAGAGCCCCTCCCCTGGGCGCTGTCCTCCCCCCGCGGCCCCGCCGTCCCGCGTCCACGCGGAGAGCAGAGGGAGGCCCGCGCAGCCCCAGCTCACCGCGCGCCCGAGGGAAGCGGCTCCGGGGCCCGAGTCCCCAGGTGATATGAGAGAAAGCATATCACTTTCTATGTGGCTGTGTGAGTGGAAGTGTGGGGCCTGGAAGGTGCACGTTAGTGGACTTCGCACAAACCCCAGGTGTGAGGACCTCCCTGCGCGCCCCGGGCCCCAGGCGGGGAGCGCGGGCCCCAGCTGGGATGGGCGTGTTGGACGTGACTGAGGACAGTCAGCGCTCGGGAGACGGCACACGGCTCAACATTTCATCGAGGGCTTTTGGACTCGGAAGGAGCCCTGTGTCTGGCTGGGGGTGGCGGTGGGGTTGCGCTGCTTGCTGGCAGGTGGCAGGGTCAGGAGCAGGCATCTCAGTTTCAGGGGTGTGGGTGCCAAGGGCGGAGGGTGTGGCCACCAGCTCCTAGGCTGCAGTCCCCTGCTGCGTGCTCCCCTGGGGGGCCCCCCGCTGCACGCTCCCCTCAGCCCCCCCACCCCGCACTCCTCGCGGGGCCTCCCCAGCCCCGGCTTAGTGGCGGCTCGGCGGCTGTGGATGTTTGCCTTCTTTTCTCCCCGGATGGTGGTGCTTCACGCGGTAAGACTGAGAATGGCTGCAGTTTTATTTCCCTTTTCTGTAAACGCTCAGCCCCGCGAATGGTTTTATTTGATGCCTCACTTCGCCTCCTCGCCCGCACGAGGAGGGCCTCCCACCAGGGCACTAACCCGCTTTATCTGCACGTGTGGACCCAGGTGACATCCGGGGTCCGGGAGGAACGTGGTTTGCGCCTGGGCCCCGTCCCAGGCGCCCCAGCAACACGTGGGGAGAGAGCAAAGCGCACGAGCAGCCTGTGATTGACACTTACTTTCAGGTAAAGGTGATTAAGAAAAAAATTGCAAACCACTTAGCTGCTTGTTTGTAGCTTGAAATAGTGTACGTGAAATTAAGGGGCTTAATATCCTGGTGCCTGAGGTTCGCATAGAGTTATCGACCGTAAGGTTCTGTTAGTCTTCAGGCAAGAGTGCGTTTCATCCTTCGGCAAGACGCAGTCATCAGCACCCTCCTTCTGTTTCTAGAGGAGCAGCTGTAACTTCCTGGCCGCTTCTCACAAGCCTTGAAAGCAGCAAATGGTGGGTCTCGTTTCTGGGGGAAAATGTATTCATATTCCTCTGGGGAAAGAGCACAAACTAGCCTTCCCTGAAAATTTCTGATAAATTCTGAAAATTTTGGGAGAAGGCCTGGTCTTATATGTGTGTTTAAAATCCTGGCTTTGCTGCCATAAAACTTTGATCCTCAGAGATTTCAGGCTGCAAGGAGAATTTTCAATCCACCCAAGTTCCTCTCTCTCATATTTTTCACCAAAGACACTACACAGGCCTTTGGGTGTCCAGTTCCTCCACTAAAGTTCTGACCAAGTCTGGAAAAGTACGGCCCTTCCAGGCTTCCGCTCAGCCCAGAAGTCACGGCCTTGGGCCATGGGAGAGTGGACGCCTGCATCCCCCGTCCTACGTCACCTCCCGAGTCTCACCTCCTGCGTCTCACCCCCTGAATGTCACCTCCTGCTTTCCTACCTCCCCCATCCAACCGCCCCTCTGCTGCCTCCTCACAGGGAATCCTAAGATGCCATGCCACAGTTCTTTGACAGACATGTGACACATACCTGGTCAAAATTTAGAGAAATTTGTTCCCCATTGGTTGACTTCCAAATTTAGAGAGTTAAAGCTATGAACAGAGAAGTAGATGATTATGGTGGAGTGACTAAGTGCGCAGGTGCACACACGCACAAAACCCCTCAGAGGGATGTGAGAAAATCAGAGGAAGGTGTTTGATTTTCTGTTTCGCTTTAACATGTGTCTCACCTACGCTAGTTTTCTATACATCTGAAATGAGCCAGGCAGTTGAAGACTGTAGGCCGCCCCCCGTGGGTGCTTTAGAGCTAGATTAACTAGTGGCCTCGTCCCTCAGCAGTTTTCCCCCCGTCGTCACCCAGTCGACCAGTGGGATCCCCTCCCGTCTCCCTGCCCGGCACCCCCCTCCTCTCCCGGTGCGATGCTCAGGCCGCAGCTGTGCGTCGATGCTGGCTAACATGGGTCCACACCGGTCATCGTCTGATGTCTTCCCCGATACCTGATGAGGAAGTGGCCGCCCTCCCTCTGACGGGGAGTGTGCCAGGGGCCGCGGAGGAAGGGGGTGTTGGCTAAGATGCCGAGGAGAGCTGCGAGATGTGGTTGAGGTAGCAGCCCTGAAAAGGTTTCGACCTGCGTTTGAGAGAAAAAGGGAAAAGAAGGAACCAGACGAGCAGATCTGCTGCAGTCAGTCGTTCCTGCTGACAAGCTTGCGTTTTACCACAAGGGTGCTCCCTAGGCGCTGCAGGACGCCCGCTAGCCAGTCTAAGGCATCGGCTGTGACCCAGGCCCCCGGGAGGCCCTGTGCCCGGGCCGAGGGCCAGCCTGCTCCGATGAGCAGCTGGGCCGAGCGCGCGAGGCCGGGGCCGTGCCGCCTGCCTACCGAGGGCCAAACCCGGCACGGGAACCTAACAGGGTGTCAGTATTTGACTCGGATTCTGCAGGTGAATGAAATCAACTGCGTGTCTTCAAGCCAAGCTGTATGCTCTATGTTGCCACGGATTTGTAAATCAACTGTGGTAGTGATACAGCTGCTAGCTTTGAAAAGGACAGCCCGGTTTCCTCCCTCTGCAAACATTTCTCTACGCGGTCTTGGTGGAAGCGGCAGGTGTTCCGGGTGGGGGCCGTCCCTGTGCGGAGCCTGCCCCGGCCCGAGCTCTGCTCTACGTCCGGCAGGGAACAAGCTTGCAGGTGGAGCTGCCCCTCAATAAAGAGTGACTCTGTGTTGTGTCACGGAGCCTGCGGGCTATGGTTTCAAGGACACAAGATGTGTGGGAAGGAGGCCGTGCCGGCAGACGGGGGGTGGGGTGCTGGGAGGAGGCCGGCGCCTTTGTCAGCCTGGGGTCCTGTCAGGTGGACACTCGGGGTCCTGCTGGACGACTCGCTGAGGTGAGCCCAGGCTGCGGGAGGCTGTGTGGTCACGAGGCATGGTCTGCGGGCATCACCGGGCCCCACGGCGTCCGCCAGCCGAGGGCGTGGCTGGGGGGAGACTGCGCCTCCCTCTGTGGCCTGGGCGGGTCCCTCTCACCCCCAGCTCTGCCGCTCCTGAGAGGCCGCGTGCATTTCCTAGGGAGGAATTTTGATTTCACTTTCCTTCTGTCATTTCTCCAATTATGAAAACTCTCCTCTTAATAATGAGCTCCCTAAGTCTTCTTTCTGATTTCTCCTCATTTTTCCAAACATCGTGTCAGGATGAACATGACCCAGAACCTCGCATTCCCATTGGGAAAAGCAACCCCCAGAGGTGCTCAGCCCTGGGAGCTGAAGTAGAGTCAGTGAGCAGAGCTGGGGTCCTTCCGCCACCCCCGTCCTGGCTCTCGCTGGCCTCCGATTCCCACCCGGACCCTGGACGCCTGGGGACTGTTTTCCAGGAATGCCATCATAATGAACGCCACCCCATCCCCCTTCATTCCTGCACTTGTTTGGAAGTGACCCTGGTGTTCCTGTTCCGTTTGTGGTTGTACTTGAAACTTGCAGGCATGCTTCTCAAAGTTCGAGGTCCCCCGGCATCTCTGCCTTCCCGTCGAGGGAGGCGAGCACGTGGGCCTGCCAGCTGGGGTCCGGTGCGTCTGGGAGGGGCGCTCACCACCGAATCCCAGCGCCTCCCTCTGGGGCCCAGCCAGCACTTGTGGAGAAAACGCAGCACTCATCAGCAAGTTGACTTGGGGTGTGTGGTTCCTGGTTATTCAGACCAAAGTCTGTGTGTCCGCAGAGTGTGGGACGGAGGTCACCTGGTCTTGGAGGTGCCGCCTTCTGTCTCTCTGGGCCTCAATCACTTTTTCCTTTTCTTTACTCAAATGGAGTTCAGTGTCTTTGCCAATAAACATGAGAAGGATCCTTTTTGGGGCTGAAGTACCTCTCAGCTGTGAAATATGATCCTTAGCAGGAAGATGGTGCGTTTCAGTCTGTAATTTACACCGCAGTGAAAAACAAACCAGGACAGCAGGATTGAGTTCATATTTCTTGTTTTAGGTGAAGATTAAATTTTTACGGTAACTTTTTTCATTAAAATGTTCTAAAGCTTTTAGATGCTGTTAGTCTTGGGTTTCACGATGAATATGTATCCCTTTCTAATTAAAAATCTTGTGTTATTTTACCTCATTTGGGGGATATGATTAGATTAACAGCAAAACGCAACCTGGGTAGACCCCCGCTGAAGTCACACTCAGCTGTTCAGCCCTGAGCAGTGCTTAATCAGCTCAGTCCTTCCCTAGACACCTGTGTGTTTCTGCATCTACACCACGTCCCTCCTTGGGCATCTGGATGCCAGGGCGTGTGGGAATTCACAGGCCCTGGGGTTACAAGAGCGGGTGGATTGTGCGCCCCCCGGGGACATCCCTGCTGAGGGGCTATGACAGTCTCCTGCAGTCAGCTGGCGGACAGTGCCCCGGCCGCCGTGCTCCTCCTGGGCCGGGAGCAGGGGCACTTGCAGGCCTGCCCGCTGTTCCTTTTCCTCTTCGCGGTCAGCGTGCCGCTCTCGGACAGTGGCAAGGCAGGGACCGGGCGGGGTCCTGCCTGGAGCTGCCACGGGCGGGCTGCAGGAAGTTCCCCGCTCCTGCCGATCATCCCGGGCACACCTGCAGCCTCAAGTCTTCTGTTTCTTCCCGAGGGAAGAGTTAAGGAGATAATTACCTTTTACTTGAAAAGTGGCGTTCTCGCAGTGCTCCTGGGGGTTTCTCTATAGATCAGAATCGGCTTTCCCATTTCTGTTCAAGGGGCGAGGCGGTGCACAGCTCTGGTTTCACTCTCCACCTCCAGCGTTCCCCCACCCACAGGGGCGCGCAGCTGCTTTCTCACATGTGCGTGTGACCAAGTGGGACCTGGACTTAGTGGATTCCTGCTATAGGCAACTATCGTGTGCGTGAGTGATGAAAACGAAAACTCCAGTGTCAGGAGGAAATGCATGAAAACCAGGGCTCTGTCACTGCGTAGACACGCTGGCCTCTGACCGACCGGCTGCCGTCCCAGCACCCGCCCGACCGCGCCCGGTGCTCCTCCTGCTCTCAGAGTCCAGGGGGGCCGCCTGCTGCCTGCCTCCCCCATGTCGTCCTGAGGGGCGACGGCGGGGCAGGGTGTCCAGGGAGCTCGGAGGGGGGAGTGCGGTGCCCTCCTTCCCACGGTGTGTTCCGCACACAGTCGCAGTCGCACGGTCGCAGGGCCGTGCGCAGCCTTCAGCCGGGCCGCCTGGCAGCCTGGAGCCGGGTGGGCTCGGCGTCGGGCCGCACGGGGAGCCTGGGGTCCCCCGCGCGCCGGGGTGCGGGGCCCGCCCCTGCGGAGCCCCCCTCCCGGTCCCAGGGAGCCCGCTGCTCCCTGCGCTCTGGGAAGTGCGAACAGCTGCCCGCCCTTTGCTTTTCGCAGGCTGCCCCGGAGCCAAGAAGAATGAGTTCCTGACGAGTGTGCTGGACGCGCTGTCCACGGACATGGTCCACGCCGTCTCCGACCCCGCCTCCCCCGGCAGGTGCGCGCCGAGCCCCAGGGCGGGGAGCTCGGCCTCAAGGCGCCGGCAGGCCTGGGGGAAGAGGAGTCCCCTCCCCGCACGGGAGGCCACTGCTTGTGTCCGGAGGAGACTCCTTTAGCAGGTTTTCTCCTGAGGCGATCAGACCAGGGAGGACTCAGCGCCACGGGACAGGGCCCCGGCCCTGGGATCTCCCCCAGTTCCCTCAGGCGGGGCGGGGGTGGTGGGCGGGAGGAGACTGGGAAGGAAGAGCCCCAGTCCAGAGGGCTTCCCACTTTGGAATCATACTTCAGAGCTATGGATGGGATTTTAAATACATTGATAAAAATGTTCAGTTTAAGATTCTCAAAATTCAATTCCTTTAGGTGAAATATATATAAAATGTACCATCTCAACCACTTTCAAATCTGCAGTCCAGTGGCATTCATTACATTAACACAGTTCAAAATCTAACTTTTTGGGGGGCCGAGGTAGTTAGGCTTATTTATCTTTTTTGTTTGTTTGTTTTTTAATGGAGGTGCTGGGGATTGAACCCAGGACCTCGTGCTTGCTAAACACACGCTCTTCCACTGAGCTATACCCTTCCCACCCCAAAACCCAGCTTCTGACCCTAGACACTTGCTCCACGTGCTGCCGGCATTCTGCAGCTCTGGGTCCAAGCCTCTGCATTTGGCTCCCAGATGGACTGCAAATCCCCCGAAGCTCTTCCATCTCCGTGGGCCCCTCGTGGGCGGGAAGCCCCCAGTGTTTAACAGACGTGGCGTTTCCAGCTTTGGCTCTCCCCTGTCCATTAGCAGCAATATTAATCTCTTTATTTTAAAGCACATTTTCTTTCTTTTTCTAAAAATGCACCTCCAGCATTAATTTTTTTCTTTTCCTTTTTTTTTGGCCGGGGGGGTGGGGGGGCGAGGATTAGGTTTATTTATTTATTTTTAGTGAAGTTCTGGGAGCTGAACCAGGACCTCGTACATGCTAAGCACACGCTCCCCGCCCCTAGAGCACAGTTTCTGATGGAGAATCCTACTGTCTTTACTTCCTCAGAGCACCAGCCCTCCTCCCCTCCCACCCCAGGCCTCGATCATCTCATCTGTTCTAGGTGATCTAAAGCCTTCTGGTCTCCATAGTTCAAAGCTGTCCTCTCTCTGTGTCTGCTTAAGAGTTAAGACAAGAGAAGAAAAACAAGGCAGTGCTGATGAATCAGGATGCAAGTCAAACAACAAAACAAGCCAGAAAAATCACCCCAGTGTCAAGTTGACGTCTTAAACACTTAGAAAGATGGCTCTCATCTGTAAAAGCACAATTGAAAGCAGTAAATGAATTGTTATTTGAGAAGCTCCTCTGAACATCCGAAAAATGTTCCATAGCATCCAGTAGCCCTGGTGCCTGTGGACTTTCGGTGTGTAAGCCGCTCTGCACTCACGGGGACACAGAGGCTGACGGCCAGCCGAGGAGGGAGGGCTAACGGGTGTGGGAGCCCCCGCCCACGTCTTCCTCTTAGTGAGGAGGCACATTGGGGTGATGGGGACAGTTTCAAAGACCTGCCTCAAAGCCAGGCCTTCTGGGAGAGCTTTTATTTCTCTCAAAGTGTCAAGCTTTTCTTTTTTTAATCCAAGGAAAGACGACTAGTTACCACTTTGATGTATGCTAGTGTGCACCTGTCAGTTTACCCGTGGCCCAGGAGTCACAATGGAAAGAGGAGAGAACCTCGGGGTCCCAGCTTTGCAGGTGGGGTGTATGAGCTGACCGTCTACCTCCCCAGGGCTTTTCCTCAAGACTTGCCAATGCCAAGCGCGTCATGGACATGCACGTGTTCACTGCACCATCTGCAATTTTGAAACCAACTTGAAACCTTTTTGCTAAATCTTTTTCTAAGTTACTTTTAAAAATCATTTCATGGCAAATCCACACAGCCTTAGGCATCAGGACTGAAAGGGCGAGAAGAGGGTCCTCCTTTGGGCAAGTTGGAGCCCGGGGAGCCCTCGCTGCACAGACCAGGGCCAGGGCCGGGAGAGATGGCGTGGGGCCAGGCTCCTGACGACCTGTGTGCTCTTCCAGGCTCTCCGAACCGGACCCCAGCCACACGCTAGAGGAGAGAGTGGTCCACTGGTACTTCAGACTGCTTGATAAAAATGCCAGCGGGGACATCGGCAAGAAAGAGATTAAGCCCTTCAAGAGGTTCCTTCGGAAAAAATCCAAACCCAAGAAGTGCGTGAAGAAGTTTGTGGAGTTCTGCGACGTGAACGACGACAGATCCGTCTCCCTGCCAGAGCTGATGGGCTGTCTGGGTGTGGCGAGGGAAGAAGGACGGACCCCCGCAAAGCGGCGTCCCGGTAAGGCTCCTCTTCCTCGCTTTGCTCTCTCTCGCGTCTGTCCCTGCTGCTGTCTGTCGGCCGTTGAAGTGTCGGGGTTGTCCTTACAGGCTGAGGTGTCTTTAAACCGCGGTCACCTGTCTGTAGAAACACGCAGACCTTCCGTGAGGGTCAGAAGGACGCCGGGCCGGGAAGCCGGGACCTGAGTGATGTCTGGGACCAGCCTCACTGTTCCGTCGGGGTGGCCGCCCTTCCCAAGCGTCCACCTTCCCACGCCGCAGTAGAAACCTGGGAGCTGGGGGAGTGACCCGGGGGCCCCGTGCAGGGACCCCTACCAAACATTCAGCCCAGTTCACAAGCAGCTAGATAATCCGCACCCAAGCCAGCCAGTTATTCTGGGGGTGGGGCCGAGTGTGGGCTGTGTCGCAGCGGGGCCCACGACCTCGGGGAGCCGGCGCGCTCAGGGCCACGTGCACGGCCACCTGCCTGCTGGCTGCACGCGTGCGGACTCACTCCTGGCTCCCACCGCATGGTGCCGGCGGGGTGTGCAGAGGCCTCGGCCATCGACTCTGGTTCATGACTATTATTCTGTTACCAAACTCGTCACCCCTTTGGAAGATAAAACAAGTCTGGAGGTGGGTGCTGGAGCAGCAGGAGCTGGTGGTCTCCCACCTCCCTGTGTCTGCGGCTCGGCTGGGACGTGGCACCCTGGTGGCTGACCCAGACCGTGGGCCTCCTGAAGGCAGCCACCACGTCTTTTATTTGCTTGTGTCCCCCAGCACTTGTCATCAAACTCAACATAACTCCACTGAATCGGCTTCCAGGCTGGGTCTGTGTGATTGTGAAAGGACGCCTGAGATTTCTCTGTGAGACGTTAACCTGGAGGGGCCGAGTATTCTTTTGAAGACCTCCATGTAGGGTCTCTGAGACTAACTGCCCTTCCTGTTACCCTGGAAGTGTCTGGACTGGGGGGCAATGGCAGAAATCCGCGTGCTCACACAGCTTACCTGGGGAGAGGATGAGGACGCTTCCAGCGGGGGAGCGATTCTCCGCCTTCGCCCTGCACGCGGGTCCTTGCTGCCCTCAGATGGGGTCAGACTCAGAAGCCCCTCACCGTGGGGACGCGTGTGTGGCAGGGCGTGCTGCTGAGTGTCTGTGGCGGGCAGGGAGGGGTGGCCTCCCCCCGAGCAAGGGGTCAGGGGATGAAGGGCCAGTGCATCCTCGCTGTGGGCTAGCCACTCGAGCCAACTGCACCGGGCTCCCACGTCCCTGTAACAGTCCTGCCCCATGGTCCCACAGTCCCTTTTCTCCCAACCAGGCTTGGGGTGGGGTGGGTGAGGTTATCCTCATTCTCCTTTGCAGGCATGGTGTGGGGTTCAAAGCCCTCCGGCCACTCCCCGTGTGAACACGGCCACTCCCCGCCGTGAACAGGACTGCCCTGGATGGTTGCCCAGGCACACGGGCCAGGCCACAGGAAGCCGGCGCCCGCTGGGCTCACAGTCTGCCCTGCTGCCTCCGCCGGCCCTGGCTGCCCCTGCAGCCCCCCGTGGTCCTTGGGGTGGAAGCCTGACCACCCAGCCAGGCGCCCACCTCCCCCCCAGCGTCCCCTTACTGGGGGCTCAGGGTGGCTTTCTGCTGCCATCTGACACTGCCTGTGGTTCCTGGGCCTGGACAGTCGTCCTCACTTGTCCTGTGTTTTTATTCACTTTGGGCCCCCGTGGGGTCCCAGGAGACAAGTGACCTATTGCAGTTTTAGACAGAAACCCCTGCAGTCAGGCGTCTCAGAGGCACAGGGGATCACGGGGAGCCCAGGGGGAGCCAGTGGCCGGGGAGCTGGAGGTGGGGCAACGGTGGCCTCCCCGCCCCGTGGGTCTGATGGTTCTCCAGGGAGGGGGCTGACACCCACCGGTGACTCGTCTCTGCTGTTGCCCAGTTGGTGCCATGTCCCCCCCGCACCTCCTGGCACTGTCTGGGGCCACAGTGGCCCTTCTTCCATTATGGAAACCAGTCTAAGTTTCTGAAAGAGTCCAGTTTTGTGGTTTTAATGAGCAAGTTAAATGCAGGCTCAACAGAGGAAGCAAGAACAGAGGCTGGTCTTCTGGGAATGCTGACGGCCTTGCTCTGCCGCCGGAACGACACGGCAGATGTCACGTGTCCCCTCCGCACGAGGCCTCGGGAGCTGAAGCGCGGCCAGCACCTCCGGGTCGCGTACCCAGATACCCACCCTTGGCTGTAGCCAAAACTACCCCGGAGCCCGTCCCTGTAAACACCACCGCTGGGCCGCAGTGCGTCCGGGGCCTCCGGCACCTCGGGCTCCCTCGTTTCCTCGCCGACAGAGCAGACGCGCGCGCGAGCCGAGGCCAGGCCGGCCGGCCGGCCGGGCCGGGGCCGGGAGAGGGCGGCTTGCTGTTCCCGGCGCCGCCGGGCAGGGCCACGCCGAGCCGCGCCCGCCGGCCAGGGGGCCGAGGGAGGGGCCGGGAGCGGGGGCCGGGAGCGGGAACCGGCCGCCGACTGGACCCCTTCCTGGGCCGGCTGAGCCCCAGCTCCCCGGGGGCGTCTCGCCGCGAGCCTGCGGGCCCGTCCTGCACAGCGGGGCCTCGACTGGCTGAGACGGGGCGGGGACCGGCCCCGGCGGACCCCGTGGGTCCCGACCAGCGGCGGGAGGAGGCCGCGAGGATGCACCGCTGCCGCCGGCTCCGTGCGCAGAGGTCGGCCCGCCGGCCCCCGGGGCCGGCCGCGTGCCGCGTGCCCGCGGACGGGGCGCCGCCTCTGCGGGGCCACCCGGGGCTGCAGGGGCGCTGCTGCTGCCCTCCGCGCCCGGGGGCGGCTTCGCACCTCCTCGTCGCCCGGGACGGACGGGCCGCGAGAGGCGGGAGCAGAGGGGCCGAGGGGATGCAGCCGCGTCCTCCCGCTGAGAGGGCCCGCGGCGTCTGTCCTGCCCTGCGGGGGACGCGGAGAGGGTGGGCAGGGCTGCTCCCGGAGGAGGGGCAGGGGCACGGAGGACAGCCCCTTCCGGGTGTCGCCGTTCATCCGCAGGGTCTCGGGTACCGCGGAATCTCGCGTGGCCTTCCTCACGTCCCTCCGAGTAAACTGGCGTGCCTGAGCTTGACGGTCTCCCCAGTAGCCAGGAAGACAGCATGTGACCCCGCCCCCGCCAATAAGCTAATTTGGTATAAGTGGCAGTTTGGGCAAAGAAGAGCTTTGGGGATTTGGATCCAAAATTAGCTGATTCTGAAACCCCCCCTTTTTTTTCCTTGCAGAATTTCTGTAAGTTTTTTTTTAATTATTATCATTTTTTTTTCCTACCTTATGTGATTTGAAATAGTGAAAAGTCCAAAAAACCTAAAGTTGCAGGAGGGGATAAGTTGGAACATTCTGAGTATCTAAGCTGTTACAGTTTTGTTTTTTTTTCAGTTTGTTTCCATTGCTTTTGCTCACTATTTAACAGTACACTTTTATTCTAAAAAATATTAGAAATTAGATAAAGAACATAGATAACATGTGACCTTTTATTCTGAGACAATATCAGACCAGATCTATGCTTTCCAAAATATATTTCTGTGCATATAGACATACATATATCTGTGCACTGACTTTCAGTACAAAAAGGCATCATGATATGTATGCTATATATATTAATATGTATATTAATCACACTTATTTTAAACAATCACGCAAGATTTTTGCATTTAGAGTTTTGCAACTAAGCCCTATTATTGGGAGCTTGATCCTGATTTTCAGTCTTACCAAAAAAATGCAAGAATGAAAAAAAACTGAAAGCTATTGAGAAACAGTAGAGCCTAGAAAAACATGTTTGAAAGATTCAGAAAAAAATTTGCAGAGGATTACGTCATGCCCTTGTGATTCTCCAAAATGACCATTACACAGAAACTCAGCAGTTAGGAAGTATTCATTTTCAACCAGATTATCCTTTCCAGCCAAATTGCCATTCTGGCCACATCTCTCCCGGGCATACTGCCTTACAGCCAAATGGCCACTTGCCGTGTCACCTGGAAACAGTTGCTGTCATTTGATGCTGGTGACGTTGGTCCTCGCCCTGTGCTGCACTCTGTCAGGAGCTGGGACGCACATGCTCTTTCTCACCCAGAAGTGCTTCTGTGGATGTGACGCAGCTTCATGTTCAGTTTGACGATGGACAGTCTGTGTCCTCGTAATTAATGACCAGGTTGTTATTCTGCCCTTCATGTAATTTAAGTGGAGCTTTTCCCTTCTGTGTCTTGAGTGGAATATTCCACTCAGTGTCATTAATGAAATGCACACTCTTTTCATCTATATAGCAAAGATCTTTTTTCTGCACACTTAAAATTGTTCATGTTTCTGAAACTTAACTTTTATCTGCAGCCACCTCCAATGACTGGTAGACTGATATTTACCACGAAAGAAACCAAGAAAAATCGGGCACTAGTTGGCAACCCAACTGGTTTAGAACAGATTCAAACATCAGCTTAATATTCTTTAAATTCAAACCACTGGCCCCAAAGCCTCCTTCCTCGGTAAGGCAGTCATTTCCGGCAGAGTAAAGAATGACACCAGCAATTATCTGGGTACTTGAACCATTCAAGCCTACAGCTGAAAGAAAGTCCATTCAGTGACCATTTATTTAATATTTTGCAATTTACTTAACACAGCCGTGTCCCTGCTGTTGCTGCTTGCTTCAGCATAGCAAGAGAAGAGGAGGTTGGAAAATGGAGTAGTTTTGCTTTTTACTCTTTTGTAATCGAAAGGATAGACATCAATGGTTAACCAAGGCACTGGGGACGAGGAAGGCTGCCCTCCATCCTGATTCATTCCGAAGATATTGATCAGGTGCTCCCCACTCTAAACAATGGCAAAACCACAGGAAATAGAGCAGACCAAACCCACGCCCTTCTAGAGGTCACGTTTTAGTGTGGAGACAAGAAGCGAGATAAATAAGAAAAACTCCGTGGGCAGCGGTGATGCCTGCCGAGGAGACGGAAGGGGCAGGCTGTGGGGAGGGCTGGAATTTTCAGTGGAAATTTGGGGTAGAAAAGGTGTCTCCATAGTGATGTCCCAGGTCCCGGTCTTGAAGAAGGTGCCGACGGAACCAAAGTTGAATTTGGGAACAATTATTTTCAGCCAAACAAGTTAAATGAGTCTTGCGATTTATATATAAAACCAAAAGATTTCAAAGAGCCGGTGTTGGTTCCCTGACTCCCCGCTGCCTCTACCCTCTCTCTCTGGGAGGGTCTGAGGAACACGGGGGAGGAGGTCTCCAGAGACGACATGCCTTTGGAACTTCTGGTAAAATGGAATAGTCTTCTAAAGTTGGGCTGGAGTGTTTGAATTGCGGGGAACTGTTTACTTGTGACGTTTACAGTCTATGCTCAGTGTCAGCAGATACACATATTTTCTTGCATAAATAAGTTTGCCAGCTGATGACATTTCCCTAAAGTGAGATGTATTCCTTCCTGAAAAGTTACAGTTAACCTTTTATCAAATGAAGAATATCTGGTTTTTAACATCTTTTTTTTTCCCCTCCTAGCCCCTAGAGGTAATGCTGACAGCACTTCTAATAGACAGGTGAGTGTGTCCACACTTAAGCCTTAATAATCTGCTGGTTTCACCGTGGGCGGTAAAAATGGAGGTTCTGTAGATCTGGACAGTGAGCACCTTCCATGGAAAGCAGCGCGCTGTGGGCTCGCCTGTGACGCCCAAATGCCCGCCGTGCAAGCTCTGTCTGAAGCATCAACTTGCTGGATCATCACCTTAAAGACTTTGCCCTAATTGTTTTAACTCCTTGAAATTTCAATTCTTTTAGTATTTTTAGGAAAATTTCTGAGTCTCCTTGTTTCATGGATTATTTTTTTAAAAAAAACCAAGTCTTCAGAGTTTGGACGTGTGACTTATGTCTTACGTTTCGTTGAGGGAACTGCAGGGAGAGGTGAGCGTTCTCTTCACCTCGATCCTGACGAGTCCGGGGCAGCGCCAAAGGGGTGTTCGGTTCCCGCCGTGCGTGCTTGGCAGCGTGCCTCTGTGTCTCTGCATCCGCGGCTCTGCCTGCGAGGCTTGGGGAGATCTCGTGGTCTCTCTCCCCGCACCCCGTGCCTCAGCCTCTCCAGAGTCCAGAATATTTTCCAGAAGACAAGCGTGAGCGGAGCCACTCCTCCCTCCCTCGGAGCCAGGGCCGCGCCCCCCTTCCAGCCGCTGGCCAGTTTGTTGTTTATTTTGTCTTCACCTGTTTGACGTCAGGTAGACGCCTCCCGAGGCAGGCCCTGGTGCTTGCCGTGGGGTTAAGTGGGGGCCTCCAGCTCACACACCTTAGATGTAACTTAACACCGTTTCGTTAGGAAGGATGTGTGATCAGGTCGTCGTCTTTGTTTAACGAGTGTTTATGGTTTCAACGTTTTAAATCCTACCGCAAATCACTTGCACTTTAGAACAAGGCTGGTCTGAAAGCAATTACCCCGGCTGCGCTCCAAAGACTCCCAAATGGTTGTTTTCATAAGATGAAGCCCGTGACTGGCACATGTGTGCTGCCTCTGCCTGAGCCTCACTCTTCAGCTTTTTTCTGTGGAAAAGGCAGCTCTTCACGGTGTTGGAATGTACAAACTGACTGCAGGGACCGCGAACTGTGGTCCTGGGAGTCTGTCCTGCTGCGCTGGCACCGGCTACGGAATTGAAGACCATAAAGATTTCTTTGACGAGCAGAGCACCAGCCCCCTAAGTCTTCCCCTGTGTGATCGACCAAAGGCAAGACACGTTACACGAAGCACAGATGGGACGGACGGCGTTGATATTTAATCAAAAAGTGAGCCTCTGCACCTCTTCTCCAGTTCCCACTGTGGTTCAGAGGGATGAGAACCAGACCGTCGAGCCGGTGGTGACACAGGTGACCTGTCAGTGCCGCCTTCTCCCTATGGCTCTGACCGGCCTCGATGACTTGTCGGTACCCATGGCTAATTAAAGCAGAACTTGTCACCTACGGCTGCGCATACACTTTCTCTCCATCCCTCCTAGTCATAAACTCCTCAGGGATCCTCCCAAGCGTTAACGTGTGATTATTTCAAATAGATTGGTTCGTACTGGTTGGAATGGGTATGTGCAGAAAAATGAACCCCAAAATTTGTACACGAAAATAATTAAAAAACAACAATGCCTTTATCAAATTTGAGGCATTAATTAGATTATTAAAAGGATTTTTGTAGGATAAATCTGTGGTGACTGGAGATTCTGCAGATGCTTAATATATTAAGTCCACTAAACAGTATTTGAAATAAATGCCAATTTTCTCAACTATTTTTTCCTCATCATTGAGTGGAAGAAAAGTGTTAGAAATTAAGAAGTATCTAGAGTGTTTTTTAATTTATTCTTTTTTATTAATTTTTAAAAATTAATTTGGGGGGATAATTAGGTTTGTTTAATTGTTTGTTTGTTTGTTTATTTTAATGGAGGGACTGGGGATTGAACCCAGGACCTCGTGCTTGCTAAGCATGTGCTCTACCACTGAGCTATATCCCCCTCCCGGTGTTTTAATTTATTCTTACACCCCAAATAAAGCTCTTTCTTTTCATATCTTTTTAAATATATTGCTTTTTCCATCGCTGTTACTAGTGAGGCTTGCCTCATTCCTAGAAGGCGAGCCTTGGTCTTCAGAGGTGAGTGATGCAAACATCTTAACCAATCTCTTTTGTGTCTTTTTTTCAGCCAAGAAAGCAAGGATAAGTGGCTGGAGCATCCATGGCGGTCCCTCAACACGTGGGAGACTCCCTCACCAAAAAGCAATTAAAAACCAAAAACAAAACACATAGTATTTGCACTTTGTACTTTAACTGTAAATTCACTTTGTAGAAATGAGATATTTAAACAGACTGCTTTCATCTGTGAAAACGGAAGGGCTGGCTTCAGAAAATTAACCACATACAATGTATGTGTCCTTCTGTGACCTTCAAAATCTGTAGTTGGTGGAGATGTATTTGAAATGGATTCAAGCTTAATTTCTTCATCCGACACGTGTTAACGTAGCAGAAACCTTAGCCTCAGGGGCCCCGGCTCCAGCCCTGAGCCCCCCCCCCAACTAGGGGTCCTGCCAGGTTTGCTTCGGAATCAACTGTCCCGACAGCATTGCTGAACGGGTGCTGGAAGCGTTGATTCCGGAGAGGTTTGGGATCTACAGCCGTTCTCATCACACAGTTCACACGCACATGGGTTTGTCTGCTTCTTGGGGTTCCGTGTTGACTTGTTTTGTTCCGCTTTTCCCGAGCTCTCCCTCCCCCCGTGAGCTGGCCAACCACTATGCAGTCTTTACAGGGAGCTCCCTGGAAGAGAAGAGTATTTTTCAAACTGTTTGTAGAAGAGTTGGTGCTGGCTTTTCCATTTCAGGCTTCTGTTTGAGTTGTGCCTTGGGCGCAGATTATTCACGCAGTAAAATGCTCCAGAATTAATTCTGCATCCGGAGGCAGCGTAAAGCGGCCTGTCATTCAGAAAAGCAAATTTAATCATGACCTGACCAAGCCAGCTAAACGCGCTTGTCAGCCTGCTTTCACTTGGACGCCCGGCCCCTGCCCATCCTACCGTGGTCCCCGGGGGTCGCTGGGAGGTAAAACTAGGCCCTGAGCAAACTCTGAGCAGCCTCCTCAGAGGAGGCACAGCCAGGATAAGCTGTGCTGGGTGTTGGTCTTGGCCGCCAGGGACAAGTGCCCGTGGTCCCCTGCGTCCCCTCGTGCTCCTGGAAGTCATCTGAGTAGGGCTTGAGAGGGACGGGTGGGGACCTGTGAACACCAGAACTGGCCCGCGTGGGAGCCGACCGCCCCCTCAGAGCTGGACCTGGGCATCCCTGAGCGAGCAGGCACCCACCGGCTCCACAGAGCATCGGGGCGACGGCCCCAGAGCTGAGGGGCGAGTCGCAATGCTGTCTCAGCTCTAGCTTTGGGTTGCAAAACAAAAGTCTCCCTGGCCCCGAATCCCCCAACACCGGCCTGTAAAGTGCTCTGTGAACCCGCATGAGGACATTTTGCGAGGTGTCTTCCTTATTTAAACTGCATGAAACTGAAAACGGAAACTTGGGAGCCACAAGACCAGCTCAAGTGGGTGTCATCATTGTTTAAGGAGCAGTTACGATCCTAAGTTTATGGGATAATCTTTTATATTCTGAACTTTGAATTTAATCATTTTTCTTAGATGGAAATAAAGTACGCTTTCAGAACCATCCTTTGCCTTTGGCTTCATTCTAAGGGTGTTTAGTGTCGGGAGGTGAGGCGGGGGCCCTGGGCTGGAGTTGGACCCTGGCCCTGCCCCTCTGGCTGTGGGGCTTTGGACAGGTTACTGAACCCTGGGGGCCTTCAGTCCCCTGCTCTGTCAAACAGGGCTGAGCGTGGCGCGCACCCTGTGAAGGCTGCGTGTGTTCACGGAGGGAAAGGGCGTGAGTGATTTCCTTTTGCTGTGAAGCAGCTGTTCACCCGCTGGGTCCTGAGAGCCGTGAGGACCTCCTGCACATCTTCCTGTGGACTGGGTCTTCCCACGTGGACCACAGAAGAAACAGAAGAGCTTCTTGTGATTAACGCGAGTGCCACTGCTGAGTCCCACCCCCAGTCTTAGCATTTCGATTTTGCAGTAAAGAGGATACTGGAACAGAGTTAGGAGGAAGCAGTGAGGAAACAGTCCTCGAGGGGGCGGAGGGTGGACAGTTCTGGAGCAGGTAGGGGAGGACGAGGTGTCCAAGAAGGCTGAGAGCCTGGGTAACGGCGACAAACAGAAGGGAAGAGGTGGAGCCACAGAGGCAGCGCGCTAAGGCACTGGAGCTGGAGCAGATGGTTCTGATTGCGGAGTATTAAGATTTCAAATCTAAAGCAGAAATTGTTTCCCTTACGTACCTGGCGCAGCTGTTTTTAGTGATAGATGCCTCAGTCTTCAAGCCCCCCAACCCCTGCAGCCCTCCTTCTCATGCTTAAAAATGCTCTCTTGCATCCTTGCCAAAAGTCTCCAAGTTGGAGATTATTTAGAAGTGCACTGACCAACTCATAAATCATGCCCACGCATGTCACATCCAGAATTTTCTGAGTTATCAACATGAAAGGCGTCATCTTTTTTATAATCAATGTGCAGAGATGACTGACATAAACTGCATGTGGACCCCGAATCTTGCAAACAGCAGAGCTACTCCAGAGAGAAAGTCAGAATCCAGACAGTTCTGAGCTTGGGGGCTTGTGATGCTGGTGATGGTGGTAGTGGAAATGGTGGAGACAATGAAGATGATAAGGACAGTGGTGATGGTGATGAGGATGATGGTGATGGTGGTGGTGATGGTGGTGATGATGGTGTTGGTGTAAACCTGTAAAGCGCTTTCGACTAATTAGATATTTAGGCATTTTTTGCTCTTTCTTCATTCTAAAAAGCTGTACCAGCCATATTACTGTAAATCTGTGAACAAGCCACCGCAAAGCTCCGTGGCCTAAAACCGCCCTTGTTTGCTCTTCTCACACCTTTTGCGTTGGCTGGGTTGGCTGGGTGTGGCTGGCATAGTCTCCGTGCCTCACACCTGGCCCAGGATGAGGAGGCCAGTGGGGGCGTGTGTCTGAGGCCTGTGACTGAGGCACAGGGTGGTCTGTCCTGCTGCACAAGCACACTTCAAGCCTCAGCTCGTGACCTGCCTGCTCACATCTGGTGACCATCCCAGGCTCCGAGCAGTCGTGGGTGGGGAAGCATACGCTGCCCAGCAGGAGGCCATGGCAGCTGGGGTATGAAGGAAGCTACTGAGTGATGGAGATCCCACCGAGCTGCAGTCCAGCACGAGGTGTATGCTGAGCCTCTGGGTGGCCAGAGCCCCACATTTGGTGGTGCAGCCGGGCAGGAAGGAAAGGGGTGCGGGTCTGCCTGCCGCGTCAGACGTAGAGGAAGCATGAGCCATGTGGGAAAGAGGAATTCAGCTGGCTTCCCTGTAGCAGCAGCGTGCCCTTGACTCCAGCCTCCCAGCCACAGAAAGAGGCTTCCACCCCCTCCCTCTCAGAGCTGTGAGACCAGGAGGGGACAGCACACATCAGGAGCGCTGGCACAAAGCAGGTGCTGCACGGGCAGCGCTGTGGCGCCACGTGTGTTGGGATGGTTCTCTGTCACATGGGTCTGCATCTTCCTCCTCAGAGCACAGAGGATGGGGAGTCTCGAATCCAAACCCCGAGCACTGCATGTCTGGTACATGGAAGCCGCTGGGCTTCACCTAAAGGAGGGAGCGCTTCAAAGATGGGAGTGAGTTGACTTCATTCAGACGCGCCCGTTGTTGGGGACTGATTTCACTCATGAGGGATGGAGACTAGGAAGCCACATCATGGTGGCAGGAGAACCTTTTTCGTCACTTGGAAGGTGGAACAGGAATCAGACCGCTCAGGGTGGATGCATCCAGCAGCCCTGGCTCCAGCCTCCCGGGGTCGTGGGCCCTGTCCTGCCGTCCTTAGAGCGAGGCCTCGTCCGGGGCACAGCCGGAGGCTCCCGTGTCTTCACCAGTGAGCAAATGTGACAGAGGGCCGGGGGCCAAGACTGAAGGCCGGCTGAGCCCGGCACGTTTCTGTGATAGCTGCCCTGAGCCCCCTCGAGTAGACGGCTGTAGAATTTCACTGGCCACTGACACCTCCTCTCTGCAGCTCTAGCTTCAGAGTTTTAACTGGACACCTGTGGCCCAGTACAGGGTGAGCCACAGCGGGAGGGCTGCCAGCGAGGCTGGAGAGAGCAGCCCTGGGGAGGCCACAGCGGCTGCCACACCTGCCCTCTGACACGTGATGACACACCAACGACACCACGGCGTTTCCTCCACCTGACACATTTCACGGGGAACAAACGCCTTCTCCTGCCTGTCTCCTCTGGGCGCCTGAACGCCTGGTGAAGCCGGCCAGCTAACTCAGCCCAGGTGTGTCTCCCAGCGGAAAGGGCTCCGACGTCTTGTCGTTCATGTTTTACCTTCAGAACAGATGTTTGGTTTCCTTAAGTTAAATCTAAAATTATGCTTAGTAAATAGATGGTTTCTCTGTTTAAAAAGATGGATTTTTACATTCCCCACCAGCCTTCCCTGTCTCCTGAGGCTGCCGTACTTCAGAGGAAAGGGGCCTTTTTAGTGCTTCTTAGGGTCTTGTATGTGTGCCCGGCGGAACCACCTTGACTGTTCCTGTTTAAATCTACATAGTCATGACTCTTTGAGTACTATAACAGAAGAGCTAACTTTTATTACTTAAAATGTGTCAAACTGTTTGCTTTTTCATTTCAGAAAAATTGTCTTCCTAATTTGGTAGGCAATTTTATTAACTGAGCCCCATTATAGTTAAAAAACCCACATTTCTAGAAGTAAGATAAAACTAATAATTTAAACGTGTTTTAAATGGGTGGAAGGCGTCCGTCTGGTTGGTGGTCTGAGCCAGGCAGGTGTAACCGGGGGTGGGCTCGTCGGGGAGCGGGGTGTCTCAGAGGCTTCTGCGGACAGTCGCTTCCTGAATTTCTGACACGGGGCCGTATACTCGCTGAGCCTTATTAAGGCCCTCCTCCAGCCTGGGGGAGAGGGTGGCATAAGAGCAGAGCATGCCGCTTCCGAAGCCCAGACCTGTACTGAGAGGCTGCTGCTCCTGGTGGCCCCGCAGCCCTCACGCCTCCCTTACCCGGAACAAACCGGAAACCGCACCTCGGCGACGCGCCCGCTCCTAAACCCGCACCCCCGGGCTGTGTCTGCCCTCGAAGCAGACCCCTAACTGCAGCACTGCTGTCCCCGCAGCACTGCTGTCCCCACAGCGTGCAGCGAGCACGTGAGAGAGGCGCTCGGAGCTGCATTTTGGGTGGCGACAGTGGACGTGTTACTCCGTGAACATTTCAAATGACAGATGGGTTTTATCGTAAGATTGTGCCTTCCACTTCATCTCTTTCTCTCTAGATTCAGCCACACTTATTTTTCACTTTTCCAAATATATTTGCTTCAAAGATACACACATCAAATGAAATATTGAGGAAAGGGCTATATCCTGTCATTAATGACAATTATTGCGACATGTTCCAGAGGAAGGGAAACAGTAACAGAAGGTAGTCGGAAGCTCTGGTGACAAAGCTTTCAGAGAGCAGCGACCCCCGGCTCGGCCGGAGGGGAGCAGGTGCTTGCTGCAGCTCCAGCTCCCGGGACACAACCTCCCTGCTCCGTCACGGATTCCGTGGACTGCGGTGTAACGTCCGACCACGGAAGCTGTTCTCCACGTCAGTCAGTTGGACTGTTTTGCCGCCCAGATTGTGAACAGTTGCACCTTTTCCCTCTAAACCTAAAACCAATCGTTGCAAAACTTGCTGGCTTTGTTTGCTTTTGAGTTGGTGGAGCTGAGCTGATTCACTGCAGCTCTCTCAGGGCTGTTGAGGATCCCTTCACTTGTAAATTTTGGTATGACTACAGCCATCTATTATTCCTTCTTTTAAGTTTTAAAGCCTACATGCCAAATAGAAGACGTAGTTCTAGACACCTTAGGCATATTTGTAATAACATCAATTATGTCATTAAATCTGCTCATGACGGCCGCCATTTCCACAACCTCAGACTCACCAAAGAACTGTCTACAGTTTACAGTTCACATCAAGCAACAACCTCCTTCACGATTAAATTAATATTTCCTTCTCAATGTGTTTATTCCCCTTATCTTCAATTATTATAGCTCTTAGTTAGCAGCAACAATTTGCTTCGGATGTTTCTATTTCTCATATTCTTACTGTGACACAGAAATGTCACTTAATAAATTCACAGTGGACTTGCTATTTTTCATATTTAGTATTTCATGCCTGAAAAAAAGTGTAGAAGAATTAATCTCTTTGTTAGACGCTAAACATTCATGTTTTACAGAATCTGCTTCTTTGAGAATGAGGCGCGGAGGTGGCATTCCATCTTATTGATGAAATGCACACTGACTATTAAAAGGAAAATCATTCGTATGAATAGAACTTGGAAAGGAAGGCCTTTTGACAGTCCCAGCTGGTTACCTTTAGGGTGCTGAAAAGCCCCGTAGATTAATATCCTCTGGCAGTGAGCCCAGAGTATCCTTATTTGATTGTAAGTTGGATGCATTTTCAATCAATTAAAGCACGTTCGGTTTGGAAGTTTTCCCTTCTGTGAACGGCTCATATGTGCCGAGGTGGACCCCAGTCACACGGCCTCTGGGCGCCTTTTCTGGTCACCGTTCCAAGGGCTTGCTGCCAGGGTCCCCTGAACGCACCTCGGGTACTGGGCACTGGGTACTGGGTGTGCTCCCAGCCTGCCTCTCTCTTACGCAGTCAAAATTTCCTTCTCTGAAGCATTTCTAGTATAGTGATACAGCATATTGCATGGCTCCATCCGTGTGTGCTGAAGGCCGGTGCGTGAGTAATGCCGTTTTCAAGAAGAAGGTAGCAGGAGTTGTGCTGACCGCTCCCTGCGGGCCCACCACTGGCTCACGGCGGGGGGCGGTTAAACCTGTGGCTTGTGACCTCGGGCAGGAGCTCTAGCTCCTCTGAATTGCAGCCTCCTCCCTGGAAAAGGAGGACATTCATGCCAGTCTTGCTGGATGATGGACAGCCATGTCCAGGGTGGGGGGTGGGGGGCTGGTACTGTCCTTGCTAACGTCTCTACCGTCCCTCTGCCCCCCCTCCTGGAAGGAGACCCCAGAGGCGTCTACCGCCTGGTCCTACCCCTGTGTCCCCCAACCCCTTCCTGGTCACCGTTCATTCCCTGGACTTTTTAGCCCCCGGCTCAGTGCCCCCTCCTCCCGGTTTCCTCCACGTCTGTAGCCTCCTTGGCTATTTCTGCAGGGACTTTTTCTGCCCACTTTAGCCATCATCTCCTGAGACACAGCAGAGACTCTGTGTCCCTACAGAGAGCTCACTTCCAAAGCCCTAAATCCACACCTTCACAGCTGCTCTTCCCTCCAAATCAAGGAAGCCTTAGAAGTGACCTTTCAGTCCCATGAATGAATCCTACCCTCGGCCAGTTCAGACTCATTCTGTTTTCACTTCTTGAGACCTTAGCTTTCTTCTCCACTCAGGGTAGAGTCTCTGGTTTGCCCTTAGAACTGCCCCTCTGCAGATGTCCTCCACCCTTTGGGAGAGTCCTCTGTGAACTTCGTGCGGCGGAGCCCGACACTGAGCGGACCCCACTGTCTTTTACCTCCACCCTCACACCCAAGCAGTGAGGCGCTGCTGAAGGAAAATGACAAAACTACCCCACTTAGCGTGACCGTCTGATGATACTGGACTGTCCTCTCTCCACTCAGCCTTGCATTTTCTCCAGGATGATTCTACACCTTTTTCTGGGTCCACCTTATCCCCTCCACCTGTCCCCCTCCTTCCCCGATTCCTAGCACACCCTTCACACCTTGGTCTGGCCACCGCCTCACCTCGAGGCCGTTGGTGGGCGTCGCTCCTCTCCTCCACCACCACACAGGCCTCCTCGGGGTGACGTCCCTCTCCCGTGCTCGGTGGGGACGCACCCCTTCCTCCTCTTTGACAGGTGATGCCCTCGCCTGCTCTGACACCTTCCCTTCCTCCTGTCTGTCACTCGGCTTCCCGTGGTCCCTTCCTCCTACGACCATGGACCACCTCTCTTTCTGCTCTCAGGTCTCTCAGCTGGCAAAGCCTCTCTTGGCCCTCGTCCCTCTGCCCATCAAATCGTAAGATTCTGGAGCTCTCAGGGTCCTGCCCTGAGACAGTGCTTGTAGACAGAGCGTTGGGCTCCAATAAGGGACGCCAGCGTCGGCTGGGACTTGGGAACGAAAGTGGGATGGTGGGGGGCTGCTGTGTGGGTGGTGGGCCTTCCTGCCTGAGGCCGGCACACTGGCCCCAGCTGGGGTCTTTACAGCCCTGGGCCTCGCATGAGAATCAGAACAGAACCCAGGAAACACCACTCTCTCAGGTGTTTGTTTGTGAAGCCTGGAACTGGCCCGGGACTGCGAGCCATTTCCACTGGCCCAGCCCACACCTCCTAGACCTAGTGCTGCAGGGAAACCCTCACGCGCTCTACCAGCAAGTCCCGTGGCTTCGAATTCCAAACCCAGGTGTCTTCACTCCGTGCAAATACTTCCATCCCGGGTGAGGCCATCCTGCTTCAGCTGTCATGCTGACTCTGGGCAGTGACTTCCTCATGGCCACGCCCTCTCCTGCTGTTCACCATCCACCCCCCTGGAGCTTCCGTGGATCCTTCAGAGCCGTCAGGTCTTACTTAACTGCCACCTCCCCCAGGAGGGGATGTTTTTAACCCCGTGATCTAGTTGGTCCTGCCAGCATCTTGGGGTGTGGAGCTGAACCCTCCTCAGAACAGTGCATCCGTGTGCCAAGTCATTGTCTGTCCTTTTTGTTGCACACCCCCATTCGGAAGGCAGGGAGCACAGAGGCTCTTCCCCTCCTGCCCGTGAGCATTTCCAGCTCCAAATGCAGTGCGTTGTAAGCGATTTGGGTGCACAGGTGCGTGTCCGCCGGGTTGGGTACTTGGGAGGGCGAACTCCATGCCTGGTGGAGGCCAGGTGTTCTCCAAACAGGGGCTAGATGAAAATCCAGCCTCGTCCCACAGCTCTGTTTCTTGTCCATCCGGTTTCCTCATCCTAGGATGGGTAGCTCCTTTTTCTTACAAAGAAAATCCTCCTTAGGAGCCCCCCCTTACCCACAGGCTCTCACCCCTGCAGCTGGTCGGGGGAGACCTGGTCACCCACACCCTCCTTTTGCCATGACTGTTGCTCTTGCCCACTCTCTCTGGCTCTTTTCCACACGTCACTGCATTACTGTAGATGAGGTGGGAAAGTACAGAACAAACAGAAAATATACACCCCGCTCTGCACGGTCACATTCCCGTCTCACTCCCGGCACCAGGCGCGTGGTGGCATCCCCAACACCAACAAATTCTCCCTTTCTCTGAACCCCCACCCGGCTGTCCCACGACTCAGTTCAGTTCCGGCCTCACCTGGGGCTGCTCAGCCCTCCCAGTGCTGTCCCACCGTGGGAAGGGCTTCCACACAGGAAACCGGGTGGAGGGCCACCGGCATTCAGTCCATGGCAGGCTCTCAGAATGGACTGTGAGGGTGCCAACTCATCAAGTGGTGAGAAACACAGGTGACCTTGAGAGGGTCAGGTGGGACCCTCGGACAAAACCCTGCAGCAAGTGCGGATTTGAGAAGAAGGGAGGTGAACGGGGTGTGCAGGTCGTGACGGTGGTGGGTGAGGACCAGCGGGGAGTCCTGGAGTGGGGGCAGACACGTGGGGAGGGTGGAAGCCAGACTCCGTGGGGTCAGGCGTGTGCCTGGAACCGGCCGCCTGCATCGAACACCACTCACCCCCCATTGCTCACCCTTGAGGAGCCGAGACCTCCTTCCACTCATGTATCTGGACTCCTCCCCTTCGCAGGAACAAACCGCCTACACGCAAGGCCAGCTCCTGGTCCCCAGAAAATACACACGAAGGAGGAGGTAACGTTTAATGGGACATTAAAAGACATACCAACATATATTTCAAATCAATAGCAGATTTCAAGAGAGTGAGGAAATCTGAACCACACGAGGTAGATTTCTCTTTGTAAGTTCTATATACTAAGGCTTTAAGCATAACCTAATTCCACATATATTTTTACATTCCGTTCCCCACACCCATAGAACTTTTGAAGATTTGACTAACAACGTTTCACTTATTTATTTGTAAACATATTGATGGAGAAGGAAATAGCAAAGTGCCCAATTAAAGGTCGTTTTTTGGTGGTTCCCAGAAGCCTTTGGTCTACAGCAGCTAAAAAAATGATTATTTCTTAAAATAAAGGAGGAGTTCCTGCATCACTCGTTTTTATCAGAGATACCACTGGAGGCCCCTTTCATTGGTGCCTCATTGGACTCGAACGGCCACGTTCCCAGTGCCCCGCTGTGTTGAAGCTCCAGACACCCGAGGGTCTCGGTGTCTCCAAGAGCAGAGCAAGATGTCGTCTGCGTTAATAATTTGTCCTTAATCATCCTTCCTCTGCTTGTCGGCTCCCTGCCTTCCTCCAGAGCCACCACCAAAGCCCAGAGACTGAAGCCTGGGGGGCCCACCCCTTTCCGGAATCCCATCGCTCGGGGTCTGGGCCTCAGTTTCTGCGTCTGTAAGCTGAGCCACAATCAGCAGTGCTCGGGGGAGTCACTGGGCTGTGATACAGACGGCGTTTAGCAAAGTGCTGGGCGCTTGGTAGCTGCTCAGTTAAAACCAGCTATTCTTACTTATGCCTGTGGCCGGCTCGCCATTTTTCAGATGCCCCAGATGACACACTGTCCAAATGCTCACAGTAAACAAGGCATCTGAGGGTCAGGAGGTCGGTGTGCACGGTGACTGTGGCGTCCACTGGCTCACGCGGCCACTCGAGTTCAAGTCCGGTCTGTCTGTCAAAGTTATCCCTGATGGGTTAGGATCTTGTTGGCTGTGTCTGGAAAAGGAAGCAGCACCTGCCTGGCAGGAACTTGACCTGAGCTGGGGACACGGCAGGTGAGACCGCTCGCCGGGCCTCAGCTGCCAGCTCCACACGGTCGCCTCCCTGCGGGGCCGCCCTGGGAGGCCTCCCTGCCGGTCCCCTAGCTCACAGCCCGGCACTGGCGCGAGAGGGGGCTCCACCGACCCGTGACGTGCTGGACCCCCCCGCCCCAGAGCAGCAGCCGCCTTCCCGGCGGAGGGAACGGCCCGGGGTCCCGAGAAAAGCTTAGTTCCTGAACAGGAAATAAACCAAGCAGAGAAGAGGGAAGACGGGGAGGAGCTGCACTGCAGAGGAGGAGAGGATGCAACAAGTCTGTGGAACCTGGAATTAAAACTAGGGGAACGGAGGCAGAAACGGGGTGACGCCCGCTGAGCCGCAGCTTCTGGGTGTCTGAGGCCCTCCCGCCTCCTCTGGTTTGCTGACCTCCCACCAATCCAGAGGCCACCTTCTCCTGGGAGTCTCCTCAGGACCCTGCTTGGTACGACCAGACCTCCGCGGGGCGTCTCTCTGGAAGCCTCCAGCCTGGACCCTGCCGGGACGGGCCGACTGCCTCCATTTTTAATCTGCTGGACCCGTCTCGGTGTTTGTCGTCTCGCTGTCCCTACGGCCCGGAGCCCTGCCGGCGTCATCTGTGGGTGATGTCACACCTCAGCCTGGGCTGCACAGAGGAGGGCATCCCCTCCAGGTCCCGTCGCCGGTTGGAGCGGGGCCAGCATCCGGTCCCACCTCTCACTCAGGTGCCCGTCCGTCACTCAGCAGACAGACTGGGGTTTTAATTAGAAAACTGATCTCAAGGAAGGGGCTTTTCTTGCTTGACCTCGGCCTTTCCCTGATGCCTCCTTCGGTTTCCTCACGCGCATCTGAGCCCCATTCATGCTCCTGCTGTTTCTAGTCTCTCATTCATGTTTCAACAATTGTGAATTATTCGTATTTCCAGCAAAATGCAGATAAGACTCCGGTCACCTCGCTCTATTATTTCAATACTTGAGGGACCCAGGGGGCTCCTTCCTGTTTCATCACCACGGAGGGTTCCGGAAAGCCAGTCAGAGCTGTGCTGGGAGAATTCCAGACAGACAAGCAGAGACTGGCGTGACTTCCCTCCACCTGGTGCGGCCCAGTTTCCAAGAAGACGACCAGAGGCGCGTCTCTCCGGTCGGTGCTGAGCCATGCGTCCCCGCGGACGTGTGTGTCCGAGTCCTCTCTGTGCCTGGGAACCTGGGCCTCCGCCTCCCTGCGTCTCTGCTGGCGGTGGAGGCTGGGGCGCCCATGTGGCCCTGCCGCGTCTCGCATGGACCGTGTCTCTTACTCTGAGCTGGACTGAGTGAAGCCGTCTGTCTCCGGGTGAACGGGAGGCCCGTCAGGAGCACATGCTGTTGCGGGTTTGCAAGCATCTGTCCCTCCTGTCCGCTCTGGAGATGGCGACCAGGCTCAGGCTCTGACTCCCTTGTCATCCTGGGAGGCCTCCCCAGATGCAGGTCCCCTGTGACTCAGTAAGGCTGCTCACTGAGTGCGCGGGTGGAGGCCAGGGCGAGGCAGCCCGGAGCCAACTCCCTGGGCTCATTTCAAAAGCTAGAGCTCTGGGGCCACAAGAGAAAGTGGCTACGGGACAATGAGTTCCGTATTTCACTGCCCCGGAGCCCTTTAGAACACGCTGATGCGGGCGAGCGTTCCTGGGCCGCTTGGCTGTTTTGCACGTGACTTTGCCCTTGGTGAGCATCAGTCACGTGTGCACAACGTGGTGCATGCGGCTTAAATTATCCCTGGGCATCAGTGCACATTCCCTGAGGTCTATTTGCATGTTTAAACGCTCTTCCAAACGCTCTCATGCTCTGCTGAAGACGCAGAGGTGAGATAATAGTGGCCTCTCTTGCCTGACGTGCTCTTGAAACACGTACGTGGAGGGCACAGACCAGTATCACAAAAGGTCCAAGCCAGGCTGAGGGCAAACGAGTGTGAGCGAGACCGTCCCTTTCCCACTGGCTCTCTTGCCAGACTGCGCGCTCGGAATATGGAATTCCCGACGGACGGCGAGAGTCAAGGCTGCGATTTGTTCCTTTAAAGAGTTGAAAGGAACCGGTGACGGGAAGGGCCAGCTTCACTTCACCCATTCTTCCGCTGTGCTGGGATTTACCTGGAAAGCACGTCTTGGATCCGACACATACTTAAGCGGAGGTTAGGATCTACGTGGCTAAGGGTTACGCGCAGCTGTGTGAAGCGGACTTACCCATCCATTAGGACCCTGTGCTTGGGGCTGAGGTGGGAGAACAGCTTTCGAAGGTCTTCCTGAGATCAGCACCTGCTTCCCCGAGCTGGGAGGGGCCCGGCCTCACCAGTCACGGCCGGGCTAAGCCAGCAGCCCCGCCTGGAGAGGCAGGGGTCCGTGTCCTGCCCCCGAGGATGTGCGCTTGGTCAGAGAGGAGGAGGCTGGGTCTGGTCCCCCTGGGTCCCTGGCACTGGCACCCCTCGGGAGCGCAGGAGTAACTCTCCCCTCACCAGGCCTCCCACCGCTTGGCCTTCATTTACAGAAGCGCCACATACTGTCGCTGAGCCCAGGTCTGGCCCTCAGTTTCTGCCTCCTCCATATCCAGCTGGATGTCCTGCTGGTCTGCATTTTTGTGTCACATGATTCCACGTGTCAAAGCAGGGACTTTTCGGGTCTCACGGGCCTGAGAAGCAGCTGCATTGACGTGTGTCTCTCGTCCCAAGTCCCTTGGCCCAGCTGAGTCCTGCGGCAGAGCCGGGTCCCCACGAGCTCCCAGCTCCCTCACCAACGACGCGGCTCCTGCTTCTCCGCTCCGGGCTGGCCCCGAGACCCATGCGACGGCCCAGCCCCTCCGGAGCAGACCTGCGGCTTCCTTGGGGGCAGTGAACCACAGCCTCCTCGCCTCAGCCTGGGGCGATTTGGAGGACTGTCTTACAAGGGTCCTTGGAGCGTCCTTGGAGTTCCACACTCCCTGTGGGCCTTCCTGCCTTCCCGTGGTCACTGCCCCGCGCCGGCCCGCGGTTCCCGGGACGAGCCCTCAGACGATGCCCTGCTCCCACGTCCCTGCTTCGTGGTCTGCTTCAGGCATCGCGGGCCCAGGCAGGGGGTCCACGCTTTGTCCATCGTTCAGCCACAGGTTTCTATCAAGTATCAGCCACGCACCCGTCACAGATCTAGACCAGAGTTGGGCCAGCGCCTCGTCCAGGCCCAGAATTGGAGCCGTCCTCCCCTCCATGGAGATTTTAATCTGTTTCTTACTCATTGTATTAGTCACAGTTCTCCAGAGAAACAGACCAATTGTATATGTGTGTGTGTGCACGTGCGTATGTGCACGCATGTGTGCGTGTATGTACGCTTGCGTGCATGTGCAGCTGGAGACTAAGGGAGGAGTTGGGAGTCTGCTGGCCAGCTGTCTGGAGGAAAATTCCGTCCTCCTTGGGGAATCTCAGTCTTTTTTTTGTGTCTTCAACTGCTTGGATGAGGCCCACCCATATTATGGCTGTCATCTGCTTTATTGAAGTCGACTGATTTAAACATTAGTCTTCATCTAAACATTCCTTCCCATTGACATCTAGGCCGAAGTTTGACTCAAAACTGGGTAGCATGGCCTGGCCAACTGGACACATAAAATTAACCTCACTTTCAATCATCCATGCATCAGATGTGGAACACTCAAGGCTCCAGGAGGAAACAGAAAGATCAGTGTTGCCAAACAGCACCATGGTTCTCGCATCACCTCCTTTGCCTCCTCCTGGCCCAAGGCGTCCATGGCACCAATGGCCCCAGTCCTGGGCACAGGGTCACGGAGCTCAGAGCAAGAGGGGACAGTGACTATGCCCACCTGGCTCCTGCTCGCTGCCAGGAGGCTGAGGCCCAGCAATGGTGTGTGTCCCCCAAGCTGTACCTCACGTAACCTGTGGGTCCCTCATGGAAACCCGGGTGTGCAGCGTCGGCAGAGGAAGATGGTTTTCCGGTGTGTCACACATGCACAGTTATTTGGACTTTACTGTGAGGGACTCTTCCCAGAAGCTGCCATGAGGGACCTCTGGCAGCACCGTGTCTGTACCGACTGCGCCCAAGGGTGTTTGTGATCTGTCAGCTGCGCCCTCCGGGGGCTGGGCGCCTGGCCCTGGACCCTGCGTTCAAACCGGCAGCACGCAGCTCTCAGACCCACGTGCCACTGAAGGAGCCCAAGGCAGGTCTCCTCAGCCGGGGCGGCCCTGTGGCACCCCCCACCTTGAATGTGGAGCTGGGGGCTGCAGGCCCACACGTGGGACACGCACAGCTCGGGGACAGTGCTCGGAGCTGACTGCTTCCTTCGTTTCAGCCCCTCTGACAGCTCGCCGTCCACGGGGGTGGGGTGGTCTCCGGGCGGGCACGAGCACGGGGCAGGGTGGGGGGGGCACACTCTCCGAGGAGACACGCCCAAACTCTTCCCCTTTCCTTCTTCAGGCCCCTCTGAGGCCGTTGCAGAGAGAGATGACTGCTAACGCAGCCGTCCTTTCAGCGTTTTGCAGCATCACACACAGCTCATGGCGGATGTGGCGCCAGTGTGTCAGGGATGGTGCCTGAAGGATTCGTTTCCAGCTGAACATGGAAGCTCAAGCTAAGAAGCAAAGACTTGGCTCCCCTAAAAGGCACTGCTGTTCACGGTGGCCCCTGGGACTCGCTCGTGAGCTTCATGGTCGGGCGCCTGTCCACCCCGAGGCGTCGTCCTTAAGATGACGGTTTTAGCTGTGAGCGTCACACGTCTTCCAGGAGGTGGCTCTGCCGAGGGCCTGGCCACCCATCGTGTTTCTGCAGGACGGGCTCGAAGGTGCTTGCGTGCCGAGGAGCACAGCCTTCCTCACAGAGTGAGAGCGTCACTCACCTTGTTCAGGATTTGTCCAGTTTGGATGCTGGTGCATCTGGGGTGTCTCTGACTCACGGGAACCGTCCAGACCTGATGGGGGGTGGGGTTTGGGGGCAACGGAAATAAGTGCTTACAAATACTTGACACACTCAGTCCAACAGGCAGTGCGTCTCCTGCCGCACAAGGAGCAGGACTCACGGAGTTCTTGAACATCAGAGCACCGGTCCAGGCCGCTCCCCGGCCCAGCTCCACCTGCACCCCATCTGGACCCCCGTCTGGACCCTGTCTGGACCTCAGCCACCCTTCCGGGGCTCCCAGAGGCTGGACGGAGCTTCACACTCAAGCCTCCCAAATTCCGTCTCAACATCTAACACAAAGCTGCCATGCTTTCCCCTCCCACCGAACCTCCGTGGTCTTTCCGACCTGCCACGAGGGAAAACGGAATTCGGTGACTTAATCCACAGCTGTTGGTCGAGAATAACATTTGTTCATGTCTAAAAGTCATTTCAAACCTTTTGAGTTCAGAGTTGAAATATGTAGGGTTTTGAGCTAATTGCTTTTCCAAACATAAGGTCCTGACTCTGGGCAAACAGTTAAGAGTTCAAAAACTCTCGAACATCACATAAGTATTACAAAGCACCGTTTAGATAAGTTTCAGCAAGAATAAAGGAATTAGAAACATATGAGTCATAATTTCCTTGAAACCCCACTTGCATTTAAAGATTAAGGGCAGAGAGGTACTGATTAACCAAATGTGTTCAAGTACTTACTGAATCCAGAACATTCAAAACCTAGTGAAGACGTTTAGGGAGAAAAATGGTTACTGCATTTACGCCACCCGGCCTAGGCCACGCAAGCACAGCCGTGTTTAGGGAGTTCTTCAAAATCACTGATGGCTTAGTGTGACCTCACTGGGGCCATAATGAATCATGAAATCCTGATCTGTGGACACGTCCACCCCCTCCACACTGCTTTCCACATTTCCGGTTAGAAAGTTCTGTTAAGATTCTCAGAGGCGGCAACTCAAGGTGCTGAAGCTGAAGAATGAAACACAGCGAGGCAGTGCTTTTGTCATTTCCTGACGAGTGTGGCTAATTCAGCTTTAATAAACATTCATGGGCACTCTTCCTTCGGGCAAGGCACAGTTTTGTTTCTTTCTCAGTCAAGGCAGCCCAAGGTAAAACCACCTCCCAGCTGACAAAATCCACCCCGGGTAGTGGGGGAAAGACGGTGTATTAGCATGTCAGTGGGGACAGAGCACACATGTAGAAGAAACAGAGTAAAAGCTTCCAATGAAGCTGGGACCAGAGGCATCCAGATGGACCCATCCTGGGGCAAAACTGGCCACAGACGAGGTCTCTCTGGCAAGCAAGGCAGAGGGAGACGTGGCACTTCGTCAGGGCAGAGAAGCGCAGACCGCCCGGCCGGAGAGACGGCCTCCCAGGCCCGAGCGCTGCGCAGGGATGCGGCTCTGGGCTGTGCTGTGGGTCCTCGCATTCCGCCCCCAGCAGAGGGACAGGACTGAAGCGCTCGTCCTCCAGGGCTTGTTTCTTCCCAGGACTGCTGGGAAGAATGAGTCCAGCGATCGACGGAAGCCCCTCTTTTTGCTCATCTGTCAGGATGGAAATCAGCTCGTGCACCCCGTCTTCGTTCTTCTCCAGTGTGTGCCCCGTGCACCAGCATCCCACACACCTTGGTAAGCGGTGTTTTCCTGAGCGTTGTGGCCCCCCGTGTGACTCCTGTGACCAGTGACGGACCGAGGAGGGGGCTCTCAGTTTCCAGACAGACCGCAGTGCTATGTCAGCACCTGTTTCTAATACGGCGGGCACGGCGGGGCAGACGGGGCAGCTCTGGAATCTGGGGGACTCCCCTGTGCCCAGGCTGCTGCTTCTTCCTTTTACATTAATATTCATGTTGCATTTTACTTTTTCACTTTGAAATGATTTCTAGTTTACGGGAAAGGTGAACGAGCAGCACACAGAACACCCATGTGCCTTCAGCCCGATTCTCCAGCCGTGAACTCCTAAATTCTTACCTCGCTTCCTTGCCGGCTTGTGTCCTTCATCGCACCCCACCACCACCACCCCGCACTTGATTACTCTTCCTGAGCCACTCGAGCCATGGGCACAGGTTCAGCGTCCCATCGCTCCTAAACACGTAAGCGACGTTCCTACAGCAAGGACGCACGCCCCCCGGCAACGCACACCCGTGAAGCTGACGTCAGCACAGAACCTCCCTCTAGTCCAGGGAGCCGGGGGACGCACTCAGCCCCTGCCGTCTCTGGGGGCGGTGTGTAGGTGTCTTCTCAGTTTGGGTCCGTCTGACGTCGACTTTGGGTGTGCGTCGCTGGCAGGAGCACCAGGTAAGCGGTGCCTCGTCCCAGAGCATCATGCCAGGAGCACGCGGCATCCACGTCGTGTGGTAAAGATGGTGCTCCCACAGCACGAGTAACCAGCAGGGGGTTTGGGACCATTTTGAAATCTCGTTTCTCATATCGCTTTCATCCCCTAGATTTCGTCTCCGCCGACTGCCCTCATCCACGTCACGGTCATCCTGACGGAGGCCCAAGTGTGTCTTACACGCGCCATGTGGGCCTGAAAAGAAGGTGCCGTCTCCCTCCCGCAGGGTTGGCTCTCCCAGACGCGCGCCATCACTCCAGCTCACGCTCATGCTGTTGGAAGCTTCTGGATGCTCACCTTTTTACTGCTGCAGCCTAATTTGCAACCCGTGTGTCCGTGGAGGTGGCAGAGACGCCTGCTCGCCGGGTCACGGCCCCGCGTGGCCGCCGTGGGCTCTGCTTCCCACGTCTGCGGGCGGTGCTGGCGGAGGAGGGCGCTCACGCTCTCCTTCCGGGGCGCCCGCCGCTCAGCACGGGCTGCTGTGGCAGAGCGCCGCACACCGGCTGCGGGATCGACTTGCTGTCCCCCGGCCTGGGGGTCAGCGGGCCGCCCCCGCGGGGGCTCCTGGAGGGCCCCTCCAGGTCCCTCTCCTGACTCTGCTGTCTCCACACGGAGCTCTGCCTGTGTCTTCCCTGGTCCCCGTGTCTGTGCCCCATGTCCCCATTTTACAAGGACACCAGCCAGACTGGATCAGGCCACCCGGTCACTTCACTGACCTCTGTGAAACCCCTATGTCCAAATTATACAATATTTGCAAATGATACAGAGGAGACCTTTCTGCTTTCTGAGGTACTGGGGGTCAGGAGTTCCCAGCATTCCTTTTTTGGGGGGTGGACACCATTCAACCCATTTCACCCTCTTTATCTACTCCATGGTTTTGCCTTTTATTTTACTTTTTCTTTTATTTTACTTTGACATGACTTTCACTGTCAGTTTTCTCAGTTTTCTTTCCTCTTAGTTTCAGATTACCTTGTTTCTTGGTCTCAAGCATGTCCCTCAGAGATTGCATAAAGATGCAATTTTAATTCAAGTTTTATAAAAATGTCATTCAATTCTTCAAATTTTCAAAATATGTTCCCTGAGCTGTACGTGGTCAGACAGCCCTGCTCACCCTGTGCTGCGCCTCCTGACGCAACCAGAGTGGGTCTATTTCCCGCTCCACGCTTGTCCGCTTCCTGCTCCCGGCTTGTGCGGGCGTGGAGAGCCCCTGCTCCACACCCCCTCCTCCCCGCCTGCTGGTCTGGGTGCTCCCAGGCAGTGTTCACAGCCTCCCAAGCCGTGCCAAGCGTTTTCACTGCAACATTTAACTCGGTATACTGACCGATTTTGAGTTTTCCCGTATCTCTGCTCTCTTCTGGGAAAAGGGTCTTCACACAGTTTCACAATCTTCTAAAATGTCCGTGCACGTGACCGCTCTAAATGTCAAGTCCCCTTTGAAAATAAAACACACAGAGGCAACTTTGCCGAGAGGCTCCCCCATCGCTTTGCTCAGAACTTCTTTCTTCCGGTGTCTCACTGCTCCTCTCAGGGGCGTCTTCCTCCTGCAGAAGCTCCCGTGTCGGGGACGCCTTCAGCCCTGGTTTGCAGGCAGGGAATCCGTTTCTCCCTCCCTGAAGCCGCCCGCCCTCACCTGCTCCCCTGGGCGGAGCCCCAGGAGCGAAGGGCGCAGCCGCCCTGAGCGCCCCCGCCACCCACGCAGGTGCACTTCACCTTCCCCTTGTCTTCCCCCCGCCGTGACTCTCAGTCCACCCCCTCCACCTGCCGCCCAAACAGGCATGAGGGCAAAGGGTAAAGAAATAGAATTTAAACTGAAGAGAAAAAGAGAACGAAAAAGTTCATTAACAATGGTGATATTAGGAGCTTTCTGGATAGAATTTAAAATACATTTGGGTATGAAGAGGGACTCTGGGGATTCCATTTATCAATATAAATTTCAATGAGTAAGCATATGTTTTAAATAAAATTCTTTACTATTTACAAAAGTTTTCATTTTGTTGGCCTGCAAGGATTTGTTTTTTCAAATGTATTTTCTCTCTGTTTTTTCCGCATAAGCACTGAAGTTTCCCCAACGCCCACGCAGAGAAGTAAACTGCGGAGGGAGATGGCTGACGGGGGGAGCTTGGCCTCATTTCTGCCACTAGTTAATCTGTCTTGAGTAAGTCTCTGTATTGGTCTTATTTCACTCTGAAAAATAAAACCAAACAGCTCCTCGCGTCTCCAGTTCACGCTCGCAGCGCTGCGGCTGCGCGTCCACCCGCGGGGCACGCGGGGCGGGCCGGCAGGTGCCTGCGTCCGGTGAGCGGTTGCCTGGAGGCCCTCCGGGCCGGTCGCGGGCGCTGGGAGGAGGGGAGTCCTGGGGGCTTGAAGGCCAGCGGCGCCAGGGTCTCCGTCACGTTAGGCACTATGATGCAAACAGATGAGCAACAGCTGCTCAGCCGACTGAGAGACAGGAGGACGGCGGGGTCGGAAAAGCGGCGAAGCGGGAACGGACGCGGCCTCAGCGCGGACGCGCACGCAGACCCCGCAGACCCCGCAGCCGCCGCCCGACGTCCTGCGCTCGGGGAGGCGGGGCGCCTCGCGCCCCCAGCGCCGACGGCGGGGACTTCAGCCCCCGGTTCCCGCAGCGGCGGGGCCACGCGCTGTCACGCAGCGCTCTCTCCGTCTTTGTTTTCTTCTGGAGCTATGATGCCTGTCCGGAGCATTCCAGAATCCCGAACCCAGGGCCCTCGGGGACCTTCTGTTAGAGGCGTGTGCGGCGGTCCCAGGGGCGCGAGCAGGCCCCACAGCGCGCCCCACAGCCCGCCCCACCCGCCGCCTTTGAAGTGCCACCTGGGAGTTTTCACTCCTTGCAAAATTCTTATGCGCTTGATTGACTTATTTGTTGGGTTTAAGTATTTTTCAGTTACAAAAATGAAAGACGGTAATTTTAAGTTAAACAACAGAGGGTGCAAAGGGTGTAGCCTCTCCTTCTTAGCCACCTGCCTTCCCGCAGCCTGCTCGCCCTTCTTAGACACGTGCCCGCCCCTCCTCTTGTCCTGAGCGTCAGGTCTGCGTCCCTCTGAGGCTCGTCTCCCCTCACGTCTCTGGTTAGAAGCACAGACACGCCCTCCTGAAGGTGAGCAGCGCTCTTTGCGAGACAGAAAGCCTGCGCGTTGCATCGGCACTTGTGATAGAGGATCTTTCGAGATCACACACAGAACATTCCAGACAGAGAACACCTGCAAAATCTGGAAAAACCAAGTGAGGTCTGAGTCCAGCCGGCAGCCTGAGCCGGGGGCCTTCCAGGTTTTCTGCCGCGTGTGAGTCACAGCGGACGTCCCACCGGGGTCCCTGTGACGGCACGTGGGGTCCTCTCTGCTCTGTGTGCGTCTTCCTGTCAGTCTACACTCACTTCCACATTTGAGAATTGCAAATGTAGCTGCACAATATTTCATAATACGATGCATCACAATTCACTCTTTTAGTGGAGGAAAGCCTTGCTTTCCAGACCTCGCCAGCCTCGCCCCTGGGGCCTGCCCTCTCGTGGCTGCGAGCTGATCGGACAGCTGGGGGCTGCTGGCCTGGCTTCTGTCGCGCTTTAGGAGCCCTGAGCGCTGCAGGGAGTTAGCTCTGCCAGTAGCGTTTTCTGCCCCAGTGTTTCAGTTCCAGTTTTACTTGGCACACGGTTTCTTTTTCTAAAGCGCTTTTTAAATAGCGAGGTTCCCTAGAACGCATCCTGCTTGCTCAGAGGACACGTGTGTCTCTGGTCAAATGCCCAGCAGAGCTGAGACTTAGACACGCGCAACGACCGTCGGTGAACTCACCAAGTTACAGTTTTTAGTAAAAATGTGTATTTCTAATGCCACCGTCCAGGTGGAAATCTGAGCCGCCACTTGTCGTTTGTGTGACTTTGAGCAGTGGTTCACCCTCTTCTAGCCACGATCTGACAGCAGAGGGGCATTGTCGCCACAGCAGGGCCCTGGACCCCGTACCACCGTCGCGGCAGGAGGGGGCCGGGGCAGCTCCTAAAGCCGCGTCTGCTAATAACAGTCGTAGCTCTCCTCTTGCAAAACACACAGAGAACCTCCCAGCCCGGAGCCCCCGAGGGCCCCCTGCGCCACCAACACGACTGACCCCTTCTGCTGCTGGTGGCGTCGGGCACTTCCCGAGGAAACAGTCCAGTGAGGACCCGCAGGCAGCGTCCTGCCGGAGGCTGCACATAGCAGTCAGTTCCCATCCATCAGAAAACGGTTCCTGTGCCCCAGCAGGGAGCTGACAGCTGCGCAGACCCCGAACCTCAGCATCACTCCTGGATCCAGGCCACGTCGGTCCTAGAAGGAAGGCCCTGTGCTGGGGAGAAGTCATCACCCTTTTTGGACTGCTTCCAGCAGGCCAGGGATGAAGGGACGTCGGGACACCTAGCTGGTCATCCAGCTCCGTCCAGGGAATGGGAGCCTGGACCTCACAGACCTCACAGGAGGGAGACAAGGGGTCCTGATGCCCAGGATGCGACGTAGATTCTGTCCTGGAGGTCAGGGCTGAGGAGCGTGCACCCCGGGGGGTGGGGGTGGGGGCTGATCCCTGTGGGCCTCCTGCCTCCTGCCCCCTGCGCTTGTCAGTGGGTGACCAGAGCCAATGCCCCAGGCCCCAGCACCTTCCTTCACTCAGGAGAGGAACCGGAGAGGCTGACACATGTTTAAAACCCACATTTGCTCAGCAGAGTGACAGACATTAGGAAGGCACAGAGAAGGTGACATCTCTTTTCTATTCAAAGGGACTCTTCGCATATTCACTAAGGTAGTTATTTCGTAAACACAGCAGAGAGCACAGTGCATTCAGCAGATGGCCAGAGCCCTCACAGTACTGGCCACCTCTTCTAGCTCTGGAACGTGCTTCCTGCAGCCCCGGAGGTGAGGTTTTCCGCGGCTGTGGGTCCGCACACGCGGGATGAATACGGGTTTAGTGTTTCTTCGGGGCTGGAAACGCGGGCAGTGGAGGCTCAATCAGCCCTTCACGATTTCCCAAGACTTTGAATGCACTTGACTTTCACTCGGCATTTATTTCTCTGACTCTGGGGGCCCTGGGCTGGTGCCGGGGTGGCTCCAGGTGGCGTGACGGCTTAGCGGAGAGCCTTCTTGGACAGGCCTCCTTGGCCATCCATCAGGAGCCGAGCTCGAATCAATGTGTCTTTTTGTTCGGCTCTTGGCTTTCGGGGACCCGGGGACACTGCCTCGCACTGTACTCCCCAGTTTTCCGGGAGAGCGTTTTACTTGGAGCTCTGGGGAGAACAGGGCTGGTTCTCAGCCTCCCCAAATGAGAACCACATGCTGCCGCCCCAGCTGCTGGAGAACAGCACGGGCTCTCTCTTGCCGCCTCCTCAGGCTGGGGGCCCCCAGGGGAGCCCGGAGGGATGGGGAGCCCAGAGCCACAGCTGCCCGCCCGCCCACCCGTCCACAAGGCCACCATTAAGAGCTCGCAGGCAAGACCGTAGGGACAGCACCACGAGGCGGGATCGATCGCCTATTCTCTTTCATCACGATTTATAAAAGTTTTAGGAAGTACTTTTTAAAATTCATGTAAAATGAGGAGTTAACATTCCACTTATTTTCAGGTTTTGACAGGAACCATAGTTCTGTCCTCCAAGGAGGTGAAGACAAATGATCCGTGAAAGTGTGGAGAGGCCGCCACACCATAGCATTTCATGCCTGTGTGTTTAGTCCCAAAACACAATAAGATGGGAGTTACAAACGCACCGAGGGAGGGGAGGCTGGGAGTGCTCAGGGAGGGGTCGCGCCACACACCACCGTGTGGTGCGTCTGAGGGGTAGCGGTGGGGGCGGGAGCTGGGAGCAGGCCCCACCGTCTACCGTGGGTACCACAGACCCACAGCCCGTGTAAGATGTGTGTTAGGGTTTCTGCGGAGATGCTGGCCGCCCCGTCCGATCCTGCAAACATACAGACATGCCTTGAGCACAGCAGCCGTTTCCCAGACTCCATGCTCCCCTCAAGGGGCAGGAGGGCTCCTACACGGAGTCTGCAGCTCCACTGAGCCAGCTTCCTGTTGGGGACAGCACTGCCCGGGTGGCAGGCGGAGTCCAGACCCTGACACTTTCTCCAGCCCTGCATCTCTCTAGCCCGTGCGTCCTCCTCCCTCGTGCCTGTCCACCCAGCACACCCAGTGCCAAGACAGACGTGGAGCCTGGAGACCAGGATGCGGCCCTGTGCCTCCTTCCCTGTGGGCTGCACCTGCGCCTCCAGGTGGGAGGGTGGCCAGGTGGGACACAGGAGCAGCTGCAGAGGCTGTGGGGACACTGCGCTGAGGCCGAGGGGACAGCTGTCCCTGCTGCTCTTGGTCAAGAGACAGTGACGGCCCAGTGGCCCGCACCCTGACAGGGAGAGCCTGGGCCGGCCGGCCTGAGGAGTTAACATGGACACGCCTCACGTGCTGTGGCTCAGGCGCAGTGCCACCAGGGCTGGTGGTGTGGCCGGGCCTCCACGTGCTCTGAATCAGTCCACCGACGGCCCGTGTTGGCCGGGTCTTCTACAGACTCCAAGATCCACCCTCTGAACAAGTCTGGTTAGAAGACGACGAAAGGGAGTTGGAAGCGGAAGGGTGAAGTGGGAGTCCCCACCCCAGCCCTAGCCCCTGCGGTCACTGCGTGAACCGCTTCGTGTCTCCCTGCTCCATTTCCTCACCACGAAACAGGTCTGCCTGGTGGGGTCCTTGGCTCATTTACCTGAAATTCTGAGGTGCTTAATGTTGGTTCCACTTCCTGCTCACCTTCCCTGAACCGCAGCCACCAACAGCGGCAGCAGTCGGCCACCAGCCACGAGGGTCTGAGCCGCATGTGTCCACGCCGTGTCCTGAGGTCGTGACTCTGGGGCGGACGCCCTGACCTTTCCAGGCAGGACCGTGTGGGCAGATGGCCCACAGGCCCTGGGCCTGGTGTCTGCGCTTTAATTCTCTGATATTAAAGTGCTCTGAAGCTCAGTTGGACGTAAGGCTGTCATCCTCCCCGAAGCTGGAGGGGGACCTCTCTGCAGTCAGCCCTGGCTGAGGGGCCTTACCAGGAGCCTGCACTGCCCCGGCGACCACCCTGCTTCGCGGGTTGGGGCGAGAGCACTTGGCGCTTTTGGCGGACGTCTGTCTAACCGGGAGGCAAGTTCCTTGAGGGCTGAGCCTGTGTCCTTTCCTTTTTTCTTTCTTTCTTTCTTTTGCATCAGCGTGTGTATCTTTGGTCCTGTGTCTTTTTCAAACATATGTTTCCAGTAACCAGTCAAGTTAGCAGTAAATGCGGACATAGCCAGCGAAGAGGTCCAGCTCGGGCCACCGCCAGCGGAGAGAGCAGACTGCTTTCTCCGAATTGTAAGGGCTTCGGGTGCGGCCAGTTGGTCTTCAGGCCGGCCCTCAACACGGAGAAGTCAGATACATGGGCTCAGAAACAGCTCGCGTCCTCTGAATCAGTGAAAACCACGACTCGGTTCTGCTGCGGACCAGGGGACGGCGTCCAGGACCGAGCCGGGTCGCGGTTCTCCGGGGGGCCGGGCAGGCGGCTGGGTGGGGCTCGGCTCTGAGCTTGCCTGGTGAGCTTCCTGTTCACGCCTCAGGAGTCATTTTTATTTCAGCTTACGTGTGGCCAAGTGAAACATCTTCTTCACATTTTGGTTCAAAACCCCGCATTTTTCTCAGCGCGTGTCCCATCCACGTGGACGTCAGAGGAGGGCAGGGATGCGCTCCCTCCCCGGCGCGGTGCCTGCGGACGTGCTGTTACTCGTCCGCTTCTTGCTGTGGCGTATGTGCCCGGGACGATGCTGGGCTGAGAGGAGCACCAGAGAAAAAGCCTGATTTCAGGGAAAGGTGGGCAGGGAAGCGGCGGCGGGAGGTGGGAAGGAAAAGCCGGGAGAGAAAGGATGGGCTGGAAAGGCAGGCCCACCGGCCTCTGCGACAGTCAGGTCTCCCGACGTCAGGGGCAGCGCGATCAGCGACGCAGGAAAGTGAAGACCCCCCCAAGTGTCTCCGACGAGGCTGCCAGCACCTCGGAGGGGGCAGCTTTCCCTGGACCCGCAGCGTGACCAGTGCTTCACAATCTGGATTTACAGGCCTTTCTCAGTCAACTGCTCCCTTGGCTTTCTTAGTCCAAATTAATCCGTATTTGTCTGCACTGCCTAACTGCGCACTAACACTTTGACCTTCTGTTTACGCTCAACTCCGTTTTAGAAACTACGGGTAACCATCCCCTGGGGCAAGAACAATCAAGCAGGACGGCAGCAGAGGACAGCAAGCACCAGCCCGGACGGCCCGGGGGGAGGGGCACGCCGTCCTCAGGACGCACCTATGTTTTGCAGGTAGGAAAGCTGTAAGAGCCTCTGAGACACGGAGATTTATATCATGAAGGCAGGTAAGTGGTCTTCACAGTCAAATGCAGGTGCCAAGACCTCAGAACCACTTCTTGCCACTCCCGTGGCCCCTCGGGGACCTGCCTGGGCCCCGTCCTCTCACAGACACAAAATGACGCCCACTGCTACCGTCTCATGCTGCTAGGAAAAGACTGGTTTATCCTGACCGTGGTTAGTTTTTAAAGGTTCAGATTCACAAAGACACAAGAAGTAGTACCACCAAGTGGTCCCGGGAAGCTCACAGCCCACGGGTGACACAGCACGGCAGACGTGGCTCTGCGTGGCCACGTCCCCAAGAACTCCTAGCAGGGCCCGCGTGGGGTGAACGTGGGCGCGTATCTCTGCGTGAGGCCCGGGCTGGCTACGCAGCATCTCCAGACTCCAGCATCTGGACCCGTAAAGCGTGACCGTCACTTCTTCACAGAGGCGTCAGGAGGAGGCAGGACACGGGCTGCGGACGGGAGGCAGCATGGCGAGAGCCATGGTTTGCGTTTTTAGGTGGCTGTTCCGGGAGACGTCCCCGCTTGGTGAGGACTCAGCGCTCTGGCGGCCTGTGGGTGTCGCGGTTTCGTAAACTCATCTCTGTGCCTGTGGCTACAGTGTGGAGACTCACCTAACCTGCCCCAGAGCCTCGCAGAGCCTGACCCCGGTGGGAAACGAGGGGTCAGGGCTAAAATGAGGCCTTGCTGTTTGTAAATTCTCGGTTTCGCTTTGGACACAGAGGTCAAGGCGTCCTGAGGTCTCGGCCGAGGTGGCCCAGCAGGATGCTCCAGGGGACAGGAAGGGGTAAGGCCTGTAGTGAGAAGTTCAGCAAACTCTCGGTCTTATTCCTCCCAAAATACGCTCCCAGGCCCCTTGAACGGCCAGCACCCTCCTTTCACGCTGCACGATTTGCTGAGAATGATGGCACCCAGGGTGACAATTTGGAGAGCTCCCGTCTGCGTGTTCTCCGCTCTTACGTGATGCAAAGGAGCTTCCTTTATGAGCTTTAGCCGGCCCCGGGGTCCACATCGCCAAATCTTGGCACACAGCTGGCTTTCCACAGATGTCCAGCGTCTGGGTGCTTCTCTCCAGCCACGGTGGGGGCCTCCGGCTCTGGGCTCATCGCCCCCCCGCCCCCAGTGCCCTGAATGTCAGGGTCACCTGACTGCCGGTGACAGGAACTGCTGGGGCAGCTCTTGGACAATACTGCGTCTTCCGTCAGGATGGCCCTTCTCCTTGCCAAGTCTGTCCGTGCATCCTGGGACCTTCGAGCCCAAATCTGGAATCACTCTTTGCAGACCCAGCAAAAGTCAGTATGTCTAAAGTGATTTGTGGGTCTGTTTGAACTTGCATTCCTGTGCTCTGCTGCTTGCTGTGGGCAAGAATTTTCTGATGGATTATGAAGAACAGAGTTTATATTAGAAGCTGCTGTTTTACTTTCTGAGACACGAAGTGGTAATTTCATTAAAGGCTTTTACTCGTTCTCTGTAACTTTCAAATTGTCCTCAGTGGACCTTTATAAACATCAAGGAAGTTCTGTATCAGTCATTCAAAAATTATCCAAAAGGGCAGTTCTGAGATGGAGGAGAGAGTTCTTGTAGGTACACACACCATCACAGAGGTGTCAAAGCTCCCACGTGAAGAGATGGGCTCAGCCAGCGCCTTCAGGCAGTGAAGGAGGGGCGAGGACTGCCGCGGACCGCGTGTGTCCTTAGAGTGTCACCACCTCACAGGATTGTGTTTAGACGTTTTCTCGTTTCTCTTAACACAGATGGAACAAAACCTCCCCCACCTTGAATTCCTGGAAGGAGGGTGCAGATTTTAACCCTTTCATACCCTCCAAGGCAGTAATTTCAGAAACGAAACGTTCTCACCCCCGGGGCAGGAGTGCAATTTCGCCTCTGACCTGCGTGGCTGACACAAACGTTGTTACGATTTCTTTCTGGACGGGATCTCATCTTGATCCCCGGAGGATGACGTAAGGAAGGAACGCAGACAGGTGCAAGAGCGCCTCCAAATGCTGTCCTTTGCTGTTTGAAAAGTGTTTCTTCTAAGCTCACCCGTAAGTCTTTACAAGAGGAACCAAAGCACAAAATCACAAGACTAGCTTCAAAGATGCTGCCTGTTTCCCGGACAAGTTTCCTTTCTTGCCTTGAAGACTTGCTGGATATTAAAGTGACGTCAGGGTTCTCTCTCCGTAAAGAATTTGGGGGAGGCCTTTTTCTGTAGTAAAATGATTACAACAATATAATAATTTTAGCAAAATTAAGGAAGTAACTGAAATGAAAACAGTTTATGCTATTTTATGCCATGGGCTTTTCTGGAAAATTCTTTTTGTCAACTCTGTGACTCTGTAACTAAATGCTGGAACGGTCTTGGGAGATCACAAGGAAAGAGTGGGAATTGGAGACAATTTTGCTGCCAGGTACGGAGCGCAAGGATACAGGAGTGATTCGGCCAAAAAAAAAACAAAAACCCTCCCTGACAAATTTATACCTCGACTGAAACTGAGTTCATTTGTCATAACAGAGCCTGCTTCATAAGCTGATGTGAAGCTTACATATTTAATAAACACAACTAAAGGTTAAAAATGTAATATTAAAATTTTAATAAAGATGAAATTGTTCATAAAACCCAGAAGAGTGCCTGGCACAGTGTAAGTGTGTTAACCAATGTTAGTATGTTTGTAGCTGTTAAAATATTGACTCATAAAAATTAGAGCACACAGAAAATATTTGCAAATGATGTGACCAATAAGTGGTTAATATCCAAAATACATAAATAGCTCATATAACTCAATATCAAAAAAACAAACAACCTATTAATAAATGGGCGGAAGACCTAAATTGACATTTTTCCAAAGAGGACATGCAGGTGGCCAACAGGCACATGAAAAGACGCTCAATGTCACTAATCATCAGGGAAACGCAGATCAAAACCACAGTGAGACATCACGCAACGTCTGTCAGAATGGCCATCACTAAAAAGACAGCAAATAACAAATGCTGGCGAGGGTGTGGAGAAGAGGGACCCCTGCACTGCTGGTGGGGATGTAAATTGGTGCAGCCAATTTCCAATTGTGGAAAACAGTGTGGAGGTTCCTCAAAAAACTAAAAACAGAACTACCATATCATCCAGCAGTCCCACTCCCGAAAGAAATAAAAACACTGATTCAAAAGACACAAGCACCCCAATGTTCACAGCAGCACTATTGATAATTGTCAAGACCTGGAAACAAATCAAGTGTCCATCAACAGATGACTGGAAAGGAAGATGTGTGTGGGCAACATGGACCTGCTGTGCAGCACAGGGAACTATTCTCAGTGTCTTTTAATAGCCAATAATGGAAAATAATCTGAAAAAGAACATATATATGTGTATAACTGAACCACTTTGCTGTGCACCTGAAACACTGTGCATCAACCACACTTCAGTTAGCAAATACAAAGAAAATAAGATGAGGTGTGTATACATATGGTATACACACACACACAAGGGGATACTACTCAGCCACGAAAAATGAAATGTTGCCACCTGCAGCAACATGGATGGACTTGGAGGGCATTACGCTAAGTGAAGTAAGTCAGACAGAGAAAGACAACTAAGGTATTTACCACTTAGATGTGGAATCTGAAAAATAAAACAAACTAGTGAATATAACAAAAAAGAAGCAGACTCACAGATACGGGGGACAAACTTGAGGTGACCAGTGGGGGGGTGCTGGTGGAGGGGCAGTGGGGCAGGGGATTAAGAGGTACGAGCCACCCTGTGTAAGACAAGCTACAAGGATGTGCTGTGCACCACAGGGAACATGGCCGATGGTTTATAATAACTGTAAATGGAGTGTAACTTTTAAAAATTGTGAATCCTTACATTGTACACTTGCAACTTACAGAATATTATACATCAGCTATACTTCAATGTAGAAAATAAGAAAATCTGAATTGGAAAAAAATTAAAGAACACATTCAATATACTCTTTAGTTTTTAATATTTCAATGTCTAGAATATGAACATATTCTTAGTTATAAATTTAGCAAGAACAATTTCCAACCCATTGTTTAAATTCATCATCATATCAGTTAACTTAAATCATCCTCTAATTTCACTTGCCGTGGGCTTTTTGTTTATTTATCACATGCCTGTCTGGAATTATATTTATGATTTGATATTTCTGTTATGAGAAAGAAGCCGCGCTGGCTGACGCAGGGCCGCCAGAAGAATTCTGAGAACAGTACCTGATAAGCCCAGGCCTGGGAGGCGGACGGCCGCGTTTTTTGGACCAGAACCCCGGCAACAACAGCTCTCTTGCAATTGCGAAATGAAACGGCTATGTGTCTCGTTCTTTGCATTTTCTTTTTCGACGTTTGTTGGAACCGTAGGGATGTGCTTGACATCATTATTTTGAAAGGCTAGGCTTGTTATTTTGTGTCGGAAATAACCATGAGTGCTATTTCGAGAAAACAAAGCACAATCAGTTCAAAATCAGAAAGTAAATGAAGGCTGCGTGGAGAACAGAGTGTTGTGGCAACGTGAGGTCTGGAGAGAGAGGCGGGGCTGACAAGAGAAGCCAGTGCGCGGCAGACACCTCACCCGAGCGACTGAACTCCAGGCTACGCCCTTAGGGGAGAACGTGACGGTGGCGGAATCAGGGAAAGAGGGGCTCTGGTCTCCATGCTCGTGTGCCCCCCAGATCTGCACGCTGAAGCCCTCCGCCACGTGATGGTTAATCAGGGGGTGACGAGGTCATGAGGGTGGGGCCCTCGTGAATGGGAGCAGTGCCTTCACAAAGAGCCCCCCACGTGTCCGCCACCGGGGGCGCAGGGCGAAGGGCGCAGGGCGCAGGCGCGGGGCTGCGGCCGGGAGTGGCCCCAGCAGCTCAGCAGACCCTGCACGGAGCCCCCGCGCGTCCCGCAGCGGCCTGAGCCGGCGGGGAGGGGGCGCAGGTGAGGGGCGGGGTGGGGCGTGGCGCGCTCCGTCGGAAGCGCGTGTCTTCTGGAGGCGGCGGAGTGGAGCTGCTTAGGAAGAGGCGGGGCAGCGGGGCGGCGGGGCGGCGGGGCGGCGGGGCGGGACCGGGCTGTCGGGCCGCCCTGCCGAGCGCTGGGTCTGGGCGCGCGTGCGTGGGGGGCGCTGCCCCCCCCCCCCCGCGGTAAATGCAGAGCCGCCGCCTCCGGCGCTTGTGGACAGGCGGCAGAGGCGCCCTCCCTTCTGCCTCGCGGCGAGTGCTCGGTGACCGGCGGCCGCCCCGCCGAAAGGGCCCGCCGGATGGCCGGAGCCTCACGCGCGGTCAAAGGGATGGCTGAGAAACACCGCGGCGAGTTCCGGAACCGGAGCAGACACGGCGGCCTCCAGAGCAGAGCCTGTCGGGTGGGGGGCGAGGCCCCTCCCGGGGCGGAGGACCCGCCGCACCGGCAGGCCGTCCACGCGCACCGCCCCCGGGCCTGCCCTGCGGCCACCGCCCGCAGCACCTGGGCTGCCTGTGGACCCTCCTGGGGGTCCCCGCGTCCTTGCTTCCCCACCCCTCCAAGGGACCCAGCCCGACGCCGCCCTCTGCCGAGCTGGGCTCGGCTTGCGTCAGATTTCGCGTTTGGTTTGCTCATGGTGTCCTGGGTGGTGGCAGGTCGAAGCCCCAGTTGCCAGCACAGGCTGCGGGCTCGTGGCTCCCCGACTTCCCCGAACCTGAGGGACAGACGGCAGTCGCGCCCCGTGCCACGGGGGACACGCCGCGCGGCCGGCCGCTCGGTCGGTTTGCGATGCGCCGCGCCGCCTCGGGCTGCTGCGTCCTCGGCTCAGACAGTCCTTCCAGCGCGCAGGTGGGGGGGCAGGGCTGCCGGCAGGGGCCTTTAGGGAGTCTCTGGGTTCAGGGAGAGAAGCTGACGGAGGAGTTCCACCTGGAGGAGCTTGAGTTTGAATCTCGCCAGGTTTGGGGGACTCCTCGCGGTGGGGAGCGGAGGGAGGGGCGTGACAGGTCATCGCAGCCGGAGTCCCGGGCCTCCCCTCCCGTATCCGGCCACGTCCCGGCCTCGCTTAACCAGAAGCCGCAGCGCGGGACGCCCGCACCCTTGCAGACTCAGAGTCCGCCCTTCTCGCTCTGGAGCAGGAGAGGGGAGGGTGCATGGTCCTTTCAGGGTCACTGTTTTTGTAACAGCCCTGAGCAGGGTGTTTGAGGCTTTGCGCACAGAAATCCATCTGGCTGAGGTGTTTGGAGACCACATTTTGCTCCAAGTTCCAGTTCCTCCCAGGAACGGGTGACCTCAGCCCCACTGATCCAAGGTGACCTTTCCCATGAGGCTACTGCCTGTGGGAAGTGTCTGCCCGAGTGTCTGAGCGCGGCGTCGGGGTCGGTGTCCCTCTTCTCCGCTGCAGTGGCGGACAGCTGTCCCCGCTTCCGAGGGGTCTGGGCGGGCAGAGCCTGCCCTTGAGTCTCCAGGGGACATGTGGCGGGTGGGGGACGCTGCTGGGCCTGGAAGCGCTGCCTGCTGGGTTTTCCTGCTTCTCGGAATATTTACTAAACCAGGGTTTCTGTCGTCTCTCAACACAGCCTGCGAGCCCGCGGTGGGCCGCGTGGCAGGCTGGGGACGGGCTCCTTTCTAGAAAGGGCAGTGCCGCAGTGACCGTGTCACCTGGGGCCCTGGGTGACCCCCCCCACCAGCTGGTGCGGCCTCCAAACCCCTCATCTGGCCCCTGGGTTAGCTTTTGTCTTAATTCGTGTGGTTTTGACTGAAGTCATCTGGCAGCACTGAGACCTAGGACGAAATCAGCGGGTCTCCTCTGACAGCCCTGCGCGCAGTCCGTGAGGTTTGTGGTCTCTTCATCAAACATGTAGTTAAATGTCACAAAATGAAACCATGAAGACCTTGTCTAGGAAAAATTCATGTCTGTCCAGAGGCGCCAAATGTGCTTTAAAGCTAAACTGTCGGGGAAGCTGGGAAAGCTTAGTCTAAAATTTTGCAAGCTTGCTTAGATGAGACATTAAATCTAGCAATTAAATTGCTTTTAATAATTTAAATTTTTGAAATAAAAACAAACTTTGAAAAGAGAGCGGGTACAAAACACAGCGTCCCCCTGAGCATTCCAGACACGCTGAAGGTCAGATGTTGAGTTACAGTCTTGACCAAGAGCCAGGGGCTCGTTGGACACTAAAAAAATAAATCACCCCTTTCTGCAGAGACGGGGAGGCTGGAGCCGCCCGCGTGCACCGCCCTTGCCCCTCGCACCCCGCTGCCCACCGGCCGCCCCGGGCGCAGTGCGGGGTCTCTCACTTGTGAACGTTTTCCTTTCACAGTGGAAACTTGGTACTTGTTACTGATAATAAACGCACCAAGTGCCTCTTAGTTCTAGGAACTGATTCTCCGGCGGCCCTCTCCTGGGAGTTAACACGCACAAGAAGTGTTTCTGCCCTACAGGAAGGCAAAGTGGGAGGGGCTGGGAGTCCTGCTGAGGCGCTGCGTTTACTAACTCCACGGGCCACACCTGCTCTGTGTCTGGGGGGGGCGGGGGGGGGAGCACGTCTCCCGTCAGGGGTTTAAATGTTCATCGTAAAGGACAGTTGACCGACACACAGAAGTGATTGGATGCTGGTAAGAACCACAGGGAGCATCTGGGGTAGTGGGGCTCACTGTTCTATTTCATACAAACTCTGGGGCAGCTCCCAGGGGGAGGTACATGAGATTTCCTGCAGCTTGCAGGGGAGGTGTGCTCCAGGCACAGGGATGGCCTGTGCAAAGGCCCTGAGGCAGGGCACACCTGGCTCCACCTGGGAGCAGCAAGCAGCTTGGTGTGTCCAAAAAGAAATTGGAGAGGGACAGGGCCCCGAGACCCAAAGGAGGCGCCAAGGGGGACCTCGAGATCTCTCCCAGTGCAGTGACCATGAGGAGGGCTTAAGCGTTCGCTGGGATGGCTCTGGCTGCAGGAGGCCAGACCGAGGGAGGGGCAAGGGTCAGAACAGAGGCTTTGATCCAGGCAGGGCGGGAGGAGCGGCCCGCCTGGGGCATCTGTGACGCTGAGGCTGGGGGAAGGCTCTGGCTTCAGTAACCAGGACAGTGGTGGTGTTCTGAGGGGAAGAGATGGTTCCTCCAGGACCTTGGTCAGAGGTCCACGGCCACCCCCTCTGCTTGGTCTTCTGGGACGCCTGGGACATGAGGTCCCCCCGTGAGGGAGCCCACGGGGGCACCTGGTGGAGAACGGGGTACACAGAGGGGGTCAGTCCCCTGATACCATCTTCCTGGGGAAAAGCGACCATGAAGACACAGATTTTGAATAAATATGATCTGAAATTTCAGAGCAGGTTAATGTCTACATTCCCAATGCCCCGCCAGCGGCCGCGGCTTCCCACAGCCGCATGGCTTTGTCGGCAGTGCCGTGAGGAGTATGGAGCAGGAAGGACGGGCAGTGAACTGTGTGTTACTCTCTAGCATCACCCTCCCCATCTGGGCGGCAGGGCCCTGGCAGGTTCAGCAGGTCCCCAGCACACCCGGGGACAGTGAGTGGCAGAGACAAGGTGCCTTGATGGCGGTGGAGGGAGGGGGTGGGACTCAGGTCTGGCCTAGTGGGCGCCTGGACTCCTTGTCTGCGCGTCTGTCTTCTTAGCAAACAGAGCACAGCGCCGACCTCCTGCAGCACAGCCACACGTGGAGACAGAGGGGTTGGCCCTCGGGAGGAGCTCCCCCGGCATCAGCCTCGGGCCCTTCTGGGAGCTGGACCCTCCTGAAGGCTTTCCAGGGCAGAGTCCGTCAGCGAGGACAGGCCCCCCTTCCTCCTTTACGTTCAGTTGTTCCCGAGCTCAGGCACGTGGCATCCGCGAGTGTCGCTCAGAAAGAGAGTAGCACAGAGCCGCCCGTCTCAGAAGCTGCCACGGCAGCAGAGGAGGGACACACAGACAGCACCCCGTAACCAGGCCGGGAGCGGTCAGGGCCAGGAGACCCAGCACCGAGGGGCCCCGAGTGAACAACCTGCCTTCTGAAGCAGAAACAGAAAAACAGACGCAGCGGCTGGCAGAGGCCCCTCCACCCCGGGAGCAGAGCGGAGCCCTGCACCCGCAGGGGCGCGCATTCCGACTTCTGGTCTCTTTGAAATCTGCACTTCTAACTCTCATTTAATCACGAAGCACATCTTTCATTTCAAAGCCCACCTGAAGTTCTGCATTTTCTCTCTGCAGCTTGTCTGCAGGGAAAGGTTTAGTTCTTCCCTCTGGGTTAAAACATCAGTCACCACCCTCACCTGGTCGCCTGTGGGGTCAGCTGCCAGGTGTGTGCCTTCTTGTCGTGTTGTGTAGATCAGAGCGACACCCAGAGCTGACCCGTCCTGGCCGCTGCGCTGACTGAGGGACAGCAGGGGAGCTGGCACTGGCGGAATGACGAATCCTGGATGGTGAATATCCAGGAAACCAACGGCGAAGTCATCAACTCCCACAGCACAGAAACAGCGTTAAAAGTCATCAGTTCCCGTGTCTCTCAAACACCTTAGCCTTGATATACTCTCTCCAAACCACGTTTAGTGAGGAAGCCCAGGATGTGGGACACACGCCCCCCCGGGCTGCACTACTGGCAGAGGGGTGGGGGCTGGACCCCCGCACCTGCTCTCTGCCTGCCCCCCGAGCAGCCCTGGCCCCACAGTGGCCCCAGGGGGGCCCAAGGGTTTGGAGCACGGTTCTCAACCACCGCTCTGAATTAAAGCTCGAGCCAGTGCTGGAACCATCTCCGTAACAGCAGCCTGGCCAAGTGACTGTCTACGCACAGTCACCACTGTGAGGAGGCATTTCCTTCCTCGGATACATCCTTGTGCTCATGAAGCACAGCTGGGCAGGAAGGAAACGTGAGACTTCCTTCTCCAAGCATGGGCGGGGCTCTCGGGGTGGCGGGGACACAGAGTGGTTCCTTCTAGGTTATGAGTGGGGCCGGCCAGGTCTTCGCAACTGCAGGTCCTCAGCACGTTACTTACTCTTTCTGAGCTTTGATGTTCACATCACACAGAACTTTGTGGGCCTTAATAAATAAGTGACCAGCACTTACTGGGCACTCAATGTTTGCTGCAATGATAGTGTTGGTGGTGGTGATGATGGAGGTGAGGAGGATGCTGATGATGGAGGTGAAGATGATGCTGATGATGGAGGTGAAGGGGATGCTGATGATGGAGGTGAGGATGATGCTGATGATGGAGGTGAGGAGGATGCTGATGACGAAGGTGAGGGGGGTGCTGATGATGGAGGTGAAGGGGATGCTGATAATGGAGGTGAGGAGGATGCTGATGATGAAGGTGAGGGGGATGCTGATGATGGAGGTGAAGGGGACGCTGATGATGAAGGTGAGGGGGATGCTGATGATGGAGGTGAAGGGGACGCTGATGATGAGGTGAGGAGGTGGAGGCTACAAACGCATTTCTTTCAGTTTCCCACCATGTCCGGTAGGGCCACTCGCGGGATCACTGGGACAGTGTACCCTATACTGTCCATCACAGAACTTGGAAAAGCTGAGAATTGGCAGGGGTTTTAGACTTCGTAGCCTCCTTGTGTGAGGTCATTATTTTAAATCAAATGTGAAAAATGAAGAGGGCACATAAATTCCTTTTTAGAACCAAAAACTCTGGCTTTCACTTTGAGGTTTTAGTTTTTTGACCCCATTGATCTAGAGGTGCTTGAGAGTGCTTCTCAGTAATAATGGCCAAAGCAAAAACATGTGAATAGAAAATACATTTTGGTAGAAAAAGACTAGAGACAGGTTTTTCTTGAAGAAACAGACCCTGTCACCTGGCCCCTGGCCCAGATCTCTGGGCCCCCAAATCCCAGGAAACCAGCTTTCTCTCACAGAGGTCTCAGAACAAGTCTGAAATTCAGAACAGGGTTATCTGCTCACATCTGAAACAGCTCAGTGGTCTACTTGTGTCCATAACCCCTTTTTGTAGTGATAAGTGACCAGCATGAAAGACACCAGAGTCCGGGTTGTTAACGGAGGGAGAGGGGGGCGGGGGAGATTTCAGCATTGCTCAGACACTGATCCACTGACCAGAGCTGCCCCTTCCAACCTTCCCCTCCAGTCCGCCCACGCCCATGCCCGCACGTGTCTCAACACCTGGGTTTGCGAGGCCCACAAGGTACTGTAAGGAGCAGCCAGTGCTCTGCTGACAGATGTGTTGTGACCACTGGACCCTTTGAATCTATTGAAAAATTTCTCTTAAAAAATCCCTCAACCCCCCTCCCCAAACTGTCCATTTTTCACTCTTTTAGGAGAAGACACCTCTTACCTGCAGAGGTAAAGGGGCGACCGGCTCATAAAAGCAGGAGCAGCAGACTTTTTTCTGCTACAAAGGGTTTTACCTGGAGGGGAAGGTTGAGAGGTGAGAGACCTCCAAAGGGACAATGACAGAACAGACATCGATGCTGGAGATGTGCGTCGGGCCCCTTGCAGACTGATGCCTCCCCCGGATGCTCGGAGACAGACTCGGGCTGCGAGCCCACAGGGACGTTCTGGCTTCTCGCCGAAGCAGGTGTGTGACACTCAGAAGACTTGGAATAAAACCCGTGCTTATAAACCATGTACGTTTTAAAACAGAATGAAGTGTTTCTCAAATCAGGGTTGAAGAAATCAATTCTAATTTTAGAAAGTTCTTCACTGAGACAGCCCTTGGCATGTGTTCAGACTGAAGCGAATGGAGCTCAGGTCCCTGGACAGAGTGAGCGGAGCCCCGGCAGCGGGCGGGCCGGCGTCCTCTTCAGACAACACGAGGATGGTGAGTAGGTGGGGGTGGCTGGAGACCCCCCTTCCACATGGTGCTCCGTCTTCCTATTTAATAACCCCCCTTCCCTCCAGCCCCCCAACCTCCTCCCCTCCCTTTCTTCCTGCCCTCCCTCCTTCCCTCCCCCACCCCTCAACCCCCTCCCAGCCTCCCATCCGACAAGGATCTTCAGCCAAGCACTCTTCTGGGGGCCGGAGGCCCAGCACCCCAAGCCCCAGAGACCTCTGTCCTCAGCCAGTTGACATTACAGTGGAAAGAGACCGAAACTAAACACACAGTCAATAATCTCAAGACGTCAAACGCTGCGGTGGGAGTTACCACGCCGAGACGGAGAGCCACGGGTTGGGGCAGAGGCTATTCTAGAGGGGTCAGGAGGGGCCTCTCTGAGGAGGCGCCCCGGCCTGACCCCGGAGTTCTGGAAAGCAGTAAGGCATGTGGAGATTTGGGGACGTGGCTCCAAGCAGCGAACAGCAGCTGCAAAAGCCATTGGGTAGGGAGACCACGGCGAGTGAGGAGCAGGGAGAGGGTCAGGGCGGCTGGAAGGTGTGAGGGGGCCTGGGGTCACAGAGTGACCGTGGAGGGGGAGGTGCCCCGTCCGCGGGCAGGACTTCAGGTCTCATCGCAACTCAAGTTCCCGGGAGCCTGGGTGTGCTGATCACAGCATCCATTTCATACGTTCGAGCAAAAGTGCTGGGCATTGTCTTCAGGATGGACCCTCGGTTAGAGAAGAGACAAAGGACGCGCTGGGAGGCGGCGGAGCTGTCTGGGCAAGACAGGGCGCCGGCGGGGACCCGGTCAGCCTCGGCGTGTCCTGATGTGGGGTGTGGGCGCGGAGGAGGCAGGGCTGCAGCACAAGGGTGACTCAGGCTTTTCCTAAGAGGACTTGGATGAATAACAGCGATGATCGCAGCGAGCACTTACGCAGCACCTACTGTGTGCCAGACTCAGTTCTAAGAGCTTTAAGCGCATTTCTCAGCTTAGCGCTCACAACTACTCCAGGAAGCTTTATCCACCCGTAGTTCACCACCAGACTCAGGGGCGGCGAAGGGTCTGTGAGAACCAGGCCCTGCAGCTTGGAAGGGGCGCACCGGGGCCCAGCTGGTGTGGCCACGCCCTCTGCCAGCCGGGCTGCCTCGGGGGAGGCGGGGAACCTGGGAGAGGCAGACTTGGAGGAGAAAGACCCCCGCGGGACAGCAGGCCGGCAGCCGGTAGAAAGTCTGGAAGTCGGGGCCGGCCAGGGCTGGAGCCAGCCAAGCCTGAGAGCCGGGGGCAGGGGGACACGCTTGAAGCCACTGGGCCGCCCAGAGGAGGGCAGCCCTGGGCCAGACGGGAGCCTGGGAGGGAGGGTGTGAACTCTGACGCCCAGTTCAAGGAGGGGGATGAGTGGAGGGGTGGCCGGCGGGATTCTCCCGTCTGTGCTGGAGTGACACGGGCTGGGGGAGGGCACTCCCTTGCATCAGGGGACGGCGGACTGTGGGAGTCAGAGGAGAGGTCCTCAGCTGAGGTTTAGTGGGACCCCAGGGCAAGTGGGGTGTTTGAGAGGAAGGGGAGGGGAGGAAACACTGTCTGGAAGATCAGGGGAGTGATGAGCAGGGTGGCAGGGAGAGGAGGGCGTGTGGAGAGAGAGCCCGGACCCCCTCCGCCCTCCGTACCTGCTGCACACGCACCTCACGTGACAGTGGGCTGGTGCCCGGGGGCTCCGAGTCACTCTGCCTTCCGTGTGCGAGCGGGGAAAACCCCCACGGCCCGTGGCACCGCAGGTCGGGCAGCGTCCTGGTGTTGTGATGTGTGCTCCTGAATCGCAAGGAGTGGAGACGGATCCTGGACTGGCAAGGTCACATCCACCCCGGAGGGTGTCACCGTCACTACCCCAAGACTCCTTTCACTCAGGCAACTGAACACACAAAGGTAAATGTTTCAAGATGCCCCGGAGTCCTTTCTTCTGCTGACTTTTCTGAACTTGTCCTCCCCTGCGTGGGTTCGGAGCCATTCCACCCCGGGGCAGTCACACATGCGGTTGTTATAAAGACCCCTCAAAACCCAAAATTGTGCTGATCGGTTCTTTTTCTTTTGGTGGCTGTCAGAAAATAACCCATATTTATTCTGAAATAATGCTTCCTAGCTTTTTGTTCTGTGTAAATACAATTTCTATCTACTGCAGAGAATTAAGCAAACACAGGAGAGAACACGGGGGAAATTTCGACGACTTCTGCTCCTGCCGCCCAGGGAGAGCCTCTCTGGCATCTGGATGTGTTTCCTTTCAGGTTATTTACACACTTGAGATATTCCGTACACGCACTTTCGGGCTCCGGTTTCCCCCGCACGGCGCCGCACTGTGCGCAGACCGCCCCATCCGCGGCCACCCCAGAGTGCAGTGGTCCAGCCCTCTGCTGAATGGCTGGGTGAGCGCCTGGTTCTTTAGTCCCAGGAGCGCCGCTGCGGCCCAGCCCCGTGCACCTCTGCCAGACCTGATGCTATCCTCTCGAATCCTCAAAGCTTTATGGAGTCGAAGGTCACAAACTTGAGGTCCTGGCCCCAAAGTCTGGACCCACGATGACCTGCTCAGCTACTCTGCATGATTTTGTAGTTTACTGGGGGTAAAACATTACAGAAAAAAAAAGTGCTTCATTCTGTGATGTTTGCCCTTGTTTTGAGTGTAGGTTGAGGCTTCTCGAGGCCGCGTGAAGACCAGCAGGGCCTGCTGAGGTCGGCCTGGAGGCCAGGCTCTCAGGGCGTCTGCGGAGGCTCGAGCTGCGTGTCCCCAGAAGTGTGTGAAGTGGGGACCCAGGGCCTCATCTGGAAACAGGGCCTTTGCAGAGGGAATCAAGTTACGGCGAGCTGGCTAGAGTGGCCCTACCCTGAAATGGCCGGTGTCCCTGTGAACAGGGGACTTGGGCCCAGACAGGCGCAGGGAGAAGCCACGTGAAGATGGAGGCCAGGTGACACACGACTTCAGGTGTGTGACAGGTTAGCTGCGCTGGGGCCGGTGGGCCCACCTTGCTCACGTCTCCACAGCTGCTCCTCAGAGAGTGAAGTTTCAGCAGGTTAAGTTCGTGGGGCGAAGGGAGGAGAGAAATCTCTAGAACTTGTGCCTTTGGGCTCGAGACAGGCATGAGGCCCCTCGCCCACTCCTGCCCCTGTGCCGGGCACACGCCCCACGTTCCAGCCCCTGGTGGCTGGGCTGCCCTGACAGCCTCCCTGGCCGGGCTCCCCTGTCCAGCTCCGGGCCCAGGAGTCCAACCTCCTCACCCTCCTCGTGCCGAGTCGACCAGCAGTTTGAGCAAACAGTGACTGGGCTCCGCGCCGCGTGTGCAGGATCCGCCCCTGGGCTGTGACAGGAGTCCTCCGGGGTGGGAGGGAGGCTTCCAAAGACGCAGCTTAACTGGCAGCTGCCCTCCTTGTCGAGCTTGTCTTAGAGAGGGGAGAACACCTGCCCGCACGCACCGTGACAATGATGATTCCCGGGCAGGGGCCTTCCAGGCTCTTAGACTCGTCCACCCAATGATCAGACGCGGCACCGAGTGCATCGTGGCCTCCTTTGTGGGGGCATCTGTGACCCTGCAGTTTGTCGTCCAGAACCTCCCCCAGATGCACAAACAGAGACGGTTTCAGATCACGTCCCCCCCACAGTGAGGCAGGGCCCCCAGGGCCGAGGGAGGGTCTCTGCTCCTTGCAGGACGGCTCCCTCCACCGCAGGGACCGGGATCAGGAGACCCCCTCCGTGGCTGGAGCACTCCTCCGCCCTGAGCGGCCCGTGTGTGGACACGGCGTGTCTCAGAGAGCAGAAAGCGGGCGCTAGGGGCAGACGCGCCGGGGTCCCGCCGTGCCACGCACGCAGGGAAACACACACACACGACCTGTCGCTTCCAGAGGCAGGAAGGTCCGGAGCATCACCGACATCCAGGTGTTTATTACTCGTGCTGCGTCCGTGGCATCAGCTGAGCATGTCACCCGAACGCTCTGAGCCACTTACACAAGCCCCGCGGTTGGTGTCACAGTCCCACGGGCACACACGCCCCTCTGGTGGGTCACTCCTCCCCTGCTCTTGACGGGCTCACTGTTTGGAACACTTTGGGCCAAATCAAGTGTCCCCTGAAGGAGGCACGATGGTCCTTTGGTTCCCAGTTCTTGCTCCCTGGTCCATCTGTGTGGAGTGTCCATTCAGAAGGGCTCAACCCTGCTGTCCATCTCTGCCACCTCTGCCCGTTGCCTGCAGCCTGTGGTTCATGTCTCAGAGGGGACAGGGGACCGGGGGTGTTCTGTTTTTAGCTTGTCTGTCTGTTGTGGACCCTTGAAACCAATTGCACCCTCAGCAGGGTCTCTGAAGAGTGTCTGTGGAAGCAGTGTCTTCAAAGGGGTGCTGGTGTCGGGCCCCTGGGGGCTGCTCCCCACCCGGGGTGACACTGAGACAGCAGAGCCGGGCTGCAGCCAGGACCTGCCCTCCACCTGGGGTCTCAGTCCTCCCAGGGCAGGGCCAGCTTGAGGGGCAGGGGACACCCCATCTCCAAATACAGTCACATCCTGAGGTTCTGGGGGTCAGGGCTCTGATGTATGAAGGGGCCATGTTCCGCCCACATGGGCAGGCACAGATGAGGAGAGAGCTCAGAGTGCGATGCGGGACTCGCCGTCAGCTGTCCCAGGGCCTTTGAGTCCCCTGCACGGTGCCACGAGGAGCCGCATCTCCCCCAGGACGCACAGCAGCCGAGGTGACCAGCCTGTCGCCGGCTGCTGCCCGCGGCTCACCAGTGTGGCGGTGACACCGACTCCGAGGGTCTGAGTCCCGGGCCCGCCATTCCCTCTTCCTGCTGCCGTGTTGTCACCACGGGGCAGGCTCTTCTCAGAGAAGCCGACTGGGGCCTGTGTGCTGCCAGTCGAGGCTTTTGGAGACAATTTTCTTCGTCAGAACAACAGAATCGTCTGGAACAGTGCGTTCCCCGCCCCCTACAGCTGGACTTGGTCTCCAGAATTGCCCGGGCAGCCGTCCCTCCGGAGCCCTCGGGGGCGGCAGGCGCCTCTGTGACAGTGTCACCGGTGGCCCAGCTCAGGCAGGCGGTGGAAACGCGGGGCCGCAGCCCGGCCACCTGGGCGCCCTTCTGTTCCCGTGTGCAGAACACCAGCCTAGCGAGCTGATCGAGTCCCGGGGAGTTGCCCTGCGGAAGTTGCTGCTCCCGTGGCTGGCGGGTCTGCACATGCCAGGCTCCTCCAGAAGGTGAGTCTTGAACCACCACGTCTCCCCTGTGGACGGTACCACCATTGCCCTGTGTCAGGACCTGAGTTGGAGGCCTGAAGGCGCCCGGCCAGGGCTTGGGCACCAGGCTGGCTCTCCCTTTGCACTGTGCTGACTCGGGGCAGGGAAGGGACAAAGTCATGTCAGCTTGCTCCCTGGCACCTTGGGGGGGTTGAGGCACCACCTGGAATCCTGGGGGAAAGGGACTGGCCCGCTTTGCCTGTTGGGGGACCTGTGTGGACACGGGGGTCCTCCGAGAAGCTGGCGCCCACCCCAGGTGACCGGCCTGCAGCAGAGGATGCTGGCCGCAGCAGGACCCCTGCCTGCACAGTCGGGCCCCAGAAGGGGGTCCCAGCCCCCATCGGACATGACCAGACCCATCGGAGTGGGTCCCTGGTGCACACACAGCCCAGGACATTCCTGTTGCCTGATTAAAGGAATTTTCTTTTGTGAATTAAACCGCACTGCATAAACCCCAAATTGTCCCAGTACCAGCCACACATGCAGTTGCTCCCAGAACGCTGGGGGCCACGAGGCCGGGCACAGACCACCCGGGATTTTAGAGCTTCTGTGCCCCCGTGGGGGGCGCCAGTTCCTGTGTGGGGGGCGGGCGCCCTTCAGAGAATCACGGATGGTTACAAGGACGGCTCCTTCCCTGCTGTTTCCCACAATTGCCTTTTGTCAATCCAACATGATTTAAATGGAAAAATCGAACACATCCATTTTGGTCGGCCCTTTTCCCCCTCTCTCTTAATATTTCTTCTCTTGTTTACAGTCAGTAAAGGCTGCTTGTGGGCTGTGACCGGGGAGTCGAGGTCCAGCGCACCTGGGGTCCCGGGAGAGGCTGGGTGGGCGGAGGTGGGGGGAGGCCCTGCAGGAAGCAACCGCTGCTCAGAAATGAAAAGCAGTTGGAACCAAATGGATGCTTCGTGGGGAAGGTAGATGTCCGCCTCTTCTCCTTTTAAAATGATGCTGCAAGCATCTGTCACCCAAACAGAACTGTCCCATCAGATAGCCTTTCCAACGTTTAAAAAATGGACATCGGAGAGAGACTTGGCTGCCTGGTCTCACTGTGAGTGGACAGCTCCTCCTGGCTCATGGGAGACCCTGGCCCTCAGTGGGCCCAGTGATCTTGTGAAGGTCATGAGCCCTGGTCCTGACGATGCCCACCACCCGGCTCTCAGAGGAAGGAGGCCTCGGGGCGGGCAGGCTCTCGCTCACAGAGCCACGTCATCAGGACGACCTCCCCCAGGATGGGACACATCAGAGAGAGACCACAGGGCACACCGTGGAAGTACATGTTCTCGTCGAACACGGAACAGTTGTGCTGGGCGCTGGGAGTGGGGCCAGGAGCCCACACGTCCAAATGGGCTCAGAGGCCCCAGAGGCTGATACTGGGGCTGGGTCTGAAGGATGGGGTGGCAGTGAATAGAAGAGGTTGGGGGTCCACAGACGTGGGGAGGGTCTGTCGAGGTGGGGGTCTGCAGAATTGGGGGGCGGTCCGCGGCTTCCGTGGGTGAGGGGCTGTGAGGCCGTGGGGGCCGCCCTGGGAGGGCACAGGGTGGGCTTCACCTCCAGAGCCGGGAAGGACTGTGGCCGGATTTCCTCGGGTGGGAGGGTGCTGGGGGCCCAGAGGCCCTGGCTCCGCATGGTGACCACGTCCCCCTCCTGTCCAGGTGGGAGAGGAGGTGAGGGTGGGCTGGAGCAGAACCTCGGAAAGGAGGTGGACAGGATTCGGCGAGAGAGATTTGCTGAGCCACACAAACGCCGGGGCTGCCATTGCAGTGGTGTTTGCCAGTTTACAGCGCAGAGCTACTTCTAGTCCTAGTTCCTGTGGTTTTCTTTGCCTCTTCTCAGTGTCTGTCTGTCTGTCTCTGTGTCTCCATGTCTGTCTCTCTCCAACTAAAGGGGGCATTTACTTCTTCCAGGAGTGTGTACAGAACCATCAGTGACTTGCTGCTGGGGGAGGGGTGGGGAGAGGTGGCCGTTCCTCCATCCTGTGTTTTCAGAAAGGATAAAGCGTGTTGACTCTTCAGCAGGGGCTGACCCCTCCCTCCCAGCACCAGCTGCTGACACATAGGGCTGTCTACTGCTGCAAACTGTAACTACGAACGACCCTTAGCGTTTATGGTCCCCTGTGGCCACTGCACAGTTTGGCCCGCACCGTGTCTGCACCGTGTCTGCACCGTAAGTTGCAGGGCTCCAACAGAGGATCCTGGTCCAGCCACGGCTCTGGGAGGCACTTGGGGCAGGACCCTGGGAGGCCAGTTAGAAACACAGGGTTCCTCCCCTCCTGCCTCAGAACCTCTAGGCATTTTATCAAACTCCAGATACCTGCAGGCACCTTATCTCTTGAGAATCTCTGCCTGGAGAAGCGGGTGCTCCTTTGGAGCTCTGCCCTGGAGCAGCCCTTCACAACTGCATCCTGTGAGGCTGGGTCCTGGCTCTGTCGGCCGGGACAAGGTGGGGTTATCAGAAAGATGTGCTGAAAAGACAGGGGAAAAGGGGGAGCTTAAAACACTCGCACAGAAGCGCTGGAAACTCAGTGGGAGGTGAGCCACTTCCCAGGGCGTCTGTATGGGGGAGCTGGTCACCCTGCTCGGCAATCTTAGATAAACTTGAAATGAAATACAATAGAATATTTTTGTTGCTGGTGACTAGGTTCCTTCCCCATTGCAGAAAGAATTCAGAGATGAGACGTGGAGGTTAAGAAAGTAAAGAAATTAAAATAAATGTCACTTGTTTAGACTTCAGTCTTAACACTGAAGGGAAACAATGTCCTGATAACCCGGCTCCCGTGTGCACGGGAGCCCGCCCGTCGCGACGAAGCCGTGCGCCGGTCACCCGGCTGTGCCGGGGCGGTGGGGGAGAACAGGCTGAAATCGCCAGTCCCATCAGAAAGGCTCTCCGCTTGTGAAGGAGAACCCCAGCCTCTGCTCGTGCGATAAACATTCCCAGTTACTTGTGTAAAGACACGCTGCGGCCGACGACCCACATCACAGGCAGCGATGCCGTGGGAAGGACGTCCTTCTGTTCAGTCAAGGGAGGAAGCAATCCGCGTCCTTCCCTGTGCACATTTAGAACAAAGCCCACCCATACGCGTGTAGCAAGTCGCCAGCAGCGCCAGGATTTAAAAATCATGCAGGATGAACACAAAGACTTTGGGTCCAGGGCCTGAAAGTTCTGCCCTGTGGGTAAGAGGAGAGGAAAGCAGGTCACTGTCCTCTGTCTCCAGGCGTTACATGGCGTTTGCACCCCGGACCCGCTTCCTGCGACACAACACACAGGCTGGGCGGTTGAGAGCGACACGAAGGTCTGAGCTCAGAGTGCTGCGTTCGCTGCGCGGGCTCCGGGGAGGGCCCCTTCCTGCGCCGCCCGGCTCCGCCTGCGCCCCCACACAGCCGTCTGCCTCCGCGGGTGTGTGTGTGCTGACCTCCCCTTCCCACGAGAACACCCGTGTGGCTGAGGACAGCCCCCTACAGCCCTCGTCGTCACCGGGCCGCACCCTCAGAGCCCGATGCCCAGGTCAGGCCCCGTCCCAGGCCCCAGGGTTAGGACGAATACACGTCTTCTGGGAGCGCGGAGCCCGCAACGTGCCAGGAGCTCTTGATGCATCCGTTCGTTTATTCCCCGCAGCTTCTATGACCCACCCAGGGGGCCAGGTTGGTGAGAAGAGGAAGTGCCTCCCGGAGCCCTGGGGGCCGAGGCCCGGGGTGTGGCCCTGCCCGGGGCACTCCCGCAGGACGAGCCACCGCGGGAGAAGGGCTCGCGGCCTCGGCGGAGGGGCTCCTTCCCGTCCGTCAGCAACCGCAGGCCTGCTGAGCCCTCCAGCCCCCAGAACAGGGGCTTGGCTCCAACAACCAGCTTCACAGGATGTGAGGGCCCAGGGCCTTCCGTCTCCTTCCAGGGCCTCCGTGCCCTCTCTCCCCGTCAGCCAAACCCCGAGCAAAGCACAGCTCCCGCCCCGCTGCTTTGCATGCAGTCAGTGCATCCTCCTGCCAGAACTCGTGCGTCTTCCGTGCGCTTTCAAGGTTCGAGGAGGGCAGGGGTAGTTGTGTCAGGAACTCCGCAAGTCCCTGACCCCCTCCTCCACCTCCTTCTCTCCCTCTCACCCCAACCCCAGGAGCCACGCCGTCTCTCCTTCTTCCCAAGCAGAGGTGTCTGCACACACTCAGAACCCCCGACAGTCCTGCCTTCTGTACCAAGGCACGTTCTGGGCACACCTCCACCTAACGCGGCTCCCATCGGGGAGGAAAGCTCAGATTCCACCGCCCTCTGTGGGAATGTGTAAGACCCCGCACCGCACCTCACACAGCAGCGGGAAGGCCCCGCAGACAGGAGACTCAGCAGACGTGCTCTCAGGATGACACGAGAGGCCTAGCCAGGCAGCTGGTCTGAACGGGCAGACGCCCGCTGTGGGGACAGAGAAATCACAGCGGGTGGGAGGGGGACTGGGACTTGAACATAATGCGGGGGGGCGGGGGGGATAAGTCGTCCAGTGGGTGAAAACCCAGTGAGGACCAGCCTGAACATTTATGACCCCAGGGCATTCCTGACAGGCTGCTTGCTCAGTATTCCAATCAAATCACATTTGTCTTAACCACAAATATTTTCCAGTCCAGCCTACATTCCACTGAAGACCAGAAGCAAAACTGACGTGGCTGAAGATGAGTACATCTTGGGAAAAAAATTTTAAAATACATTCATTTTTCCAGTTTTACACCAGAAAGTCATAGGGTGCTTCCTTTGAAAACTCAAAGTCCTCGGAATGGGAGGGAGATTCAGTGGCTGTCAGATTACCAAGACCGAAGGTCCGCCTCGGTGATCGCAGAGCCAGCCTTGGAGCGAGCAGGTCTCCAGCACACCGTGCCCCTCCCGGCCTCTCAGAAGCCTCAGACCCCAGGTCTGGGGACACGTCCCCAGCCATGCAGTTCTCAAACGTAACAGGCTGGCCATTAGCATCTGCAGACTCTGTTCTGAAGCCAAACTACATTTGGATAAAACATTCCAAATTTTCTTTGACCTTAGAATCCCCAAATTTTCTCAGTGCCTTTATTAGTTTTTGTAGTGATTTAAAACGCAGCAACACAGCTCATGCAAAGTCCGCGTGGAGCCTGTGCGTCATGGCGCCTGGACCGACCTCGCCTGGTGGGGGCCCAGCTGCCGCGGGCAGGCCGGGCCAGTGGCTCTCCCGCTGTGGCCGACTTTGTGAAATGGGGTCTTGTCACTGTGAAGACTCTGCAGGTTTTCATACTTTACAGAAAGACAGGGAAAGTCAAGACGACAAATCCAATAACATGCTGATTCCAGGACTTGTCAAAATCGCCTTTAGAAACAAGTCTAGGTCATCATGAGGAGTTTTCAGTGCGTCAGGAATCCTGTCAGAAATGGATACGTGGATTTAAGGTTGTGATGAGCGGGTCAGGAAGTTTGGTGGTTACCTGGAGCACGTCTAAGTGGAGGAGACCGTTCTACCAGGAAAGGGACAGTTAGGTTTTAGAGGGAGCTGGGAACACTTTTCCGGGAAACGTGGTCATGGCCCCAGGCCGGGCAGTGTTCTGAGCTCTTCCTCTGGAGAGCCTGCAGATTGCCCCGGGGGCAAGAATGGGGCTGCCTTTCACCATCCAGCTTGCAGAACAGAAGCGTGGATCAGAGTCTCTTCTCTACTCGCAGAACACAGCAGAAACAACCACTGTAACCTTTGCGCTTTGGCAACTAAAAAGACATACGGTCAGTTGAAATAGAGTGCAGAGATGACAAGCAATGTTTCCTTAAAGTTGAGATTTCATGGACTCATAACTTTGTAAGAAATTTGAAGACCAACATATGGTTGCCAACTTCACATTTTATATATTTGCCAAGTAACCTTTATAAAGAAATTTATTCCAATTTACAATCATCATTGTTTCATTTTGCAGGGGGGTGGGAGCCAAAAGGAGAAAGAATAGAGTCCAAGCGCTAATGACATTTTTTTACATTGAATAAACCTAGCATTTCTTTGCTTTGTTTCGTCACGGATCAATGAAGCTGCCGTGCACTTGTTCACGTCAGTGAATTTGCATTTGGGATGTTGATGGTGATCCTGGTCTCGCTACTTAGTAACCAGCGTGAACAAGGGTGTGTCACCACGTAACCTGAATGCCTCTGAGTTTGACTTTGGCCCACAGATTTGGTCTGGAAATTACCTGAAGAAATGCACGTCAGTGTGGGCACACGTGGTAGATCTTCAGAAACGTAGCTCCCCTTCCTCACTCTTGCTTCTCAGAGTGACCGTGTATCAGCGCCCGCGGCCCCCGTAACGAACACTGAGGGCTGCCCAGCAGCACGATCCCATGTCTGTCGTCCCCAGACCAGCCGTGAGACAGGACGGCAGGTTCTCCTCCCGCGTTAGGAACTGGGGTTGGAATTTTACAGTTTTGCGCTTTGATCTGGTTAATGGTCTGTAATCATTTTACATTTTGAAAAAAGGAAAACCCTCGTGGCTGTTGCTCTGTTACAGCAAATGTTTGCAAGCTTTGTTAGAAGGAGCTTTCCACTTGTATATAATCCGAAAAGAAACGCAGTTTTCTCCTCTTCCCATAGGCGTGAAGCCTCTGAGACTTTAATCTGGCTTTTCATTCAACCAGGACTCAAATGATCTGGTTCTTCCCTCAGAGTTTGAGCAACTGCTTTGTAAAACACAGGCTCCTTGTCCACTCTCACAGAAACTCCTTACTTAGGGTAGGAGAGCTGCTTTGCGTTTGAATTTTAATTAAATGGAACACTTACCCAATTAATTAAGACTTGTCTCAATCTTAAGAAGACTCACAGAATGATCATCAGTCTAACAATGAACAAATTATTTAATCGTAAATGTCAATAGTCCATTGAAAAGGAAGGGTGGTGTCAGAGTTAAATATATCATTTCACCTGGACAGTACAGTGTCGCTATGTTTTCTATTTAATCATGCAAACGCTTTTAATCTTCTGAGAATAGGAACGTTTAAAAATCACCAGAATAAATAAATAAATAAATAAATGCAAACAAAGCAGTGTTTTTTCCCAGAAACTAAGTTTACGGGGGCAGGCACTTGTTTCGCTGTGCGAAGAGCATGGGTGACGTAGTGAATACATCAGCTCCAGTTTTCAACAAGGCAGACCTTCTGTGACAACGGAAGGCGGGCGTCGTGTAGAATCGAAGGCAGCAGAGGCCCGTCTGCGTGGCGTCCCGCGGTCACAGGGGAAGTAAAGGCTTTTTTTTTTTCACTTTTTTACCGTCTGTGGCTCGTAGGCTCCCAGCTCCGCCCACCAAGGGGCCAGGAGCACGGCTCCCTGGGTCCACCCACCACACACAGAAAAGCAAACACAGGACACGAGAGTCCCCACCCTGCACATGGCCGCGGGGAGGACACGGCCCCGGGGAGGACACAGCCGCAGGGAGGAGGTTGCTGGTTCTCTGTCGAGCAACATTATCATTTCAGAAAGGACTTTAAGAGCGGCCTCATGTGCTCTGCAGCGGGTTAGCGAGCTTTGCCGTCCCTGCTTCTCCTTGTGTTTGGGGCTGCGGTTGCAAGCCCTCAAGCATAGCTCCGATGGGTCCCTGTGGTCAAGCTGGGAGCTGCGTGAGGACGCCGTCTTTTGTGAGGCGAGACACACTCTTGATCTTGCTACTTTGTGTGTGTTCTCCAGCTGGCTTGCTTTCAAATGGAAGTGGAAGGAAGACGGGAAACAACCCTTCCTGGTGCAGGAGAGAAGCTCCTGACACAAGCCGAGGACCCCACTGCGGCTCCAGTGACAAGTCCTGTCCTTTGGCCTGAGGCACCGGGACTCTTAGAACAGGAGGGAGCTCTGCTGCCCTGGCCCCATCTTCCTGGCCCTGCGGGGGGTGGGCTCCTCCACAGCGTCGTCCCCTGTGCTTCGTTGGCTCCTCTACACACCTGTGACCACGTACTTCATGCACAGACACCACACGCTGTGGTGCACCCACCGCAGAGCCACAGGGTGTCCCAGGACTGGTCCCCTTGTTCCTTCTCTGTAGCCCAGGTCACAGGGCAAAGGGGAGCTCCTGCGAGTCTCACAAGCGGTCATCATCCGCACATGACCATGGCCATCCTCCAAACAGGAGGGCTGTTCTCGCTGTCATTGTCCCTCCAGGGACCAAACTGAAGTTCTGAGGGGACACGTGGTGGCCCCGGCCTCCACTGAGAGCCAGCAAATCCAGCCGCTGGGCTCCCAGCTCGGGAAGCGTCACAGGCACGGAATCCGTCTCGTAGGTCCCGATGGTTTGTCCTCTGCATTTTCATATGAGAAGAAGAAACTCAAATTTTACCTGGTTTTACTTCCTCCTTTGGGGTGACGTCACTCTGTGCCTGCCTTCCTGTGCCGGGAAGACGAGAGAGCGTGTGTCCTTCCACCCCAAAGCTGAATCCCTCGGCCTGGCCTCCTCCCCCTCCCTCCCTCCCTCCCTCCCTCCCTTCCTTCATTCCTTCCATCTTTCCTTCTGTCTTTATCCTCCTCCTCCCCCCTTCCTCTTCCCCTCTCCCTCTCTCGCCCTCCCTCTCCCCTTATAGCCAACTATAGTTCATAATCAACACAGCGCTATTATAGGAGAGGTTTGAAATATGAGAACAATTTACTTTGGAGCTTTCCAAGGAGGAAGCCCTGCAGCCCACCGCGCTTACTAATCACCAAAGAAACACCATTAAAACCAAGAAGCACCTGCCCAGGGCTCTGCGAGTCAGCCACGGCGGCTGCATCAGGACGGAAGGCACAGCCGGGCTGCTGAGCCTCCGCTCGTATTCCGCAGCTTTGACCTGAAGGCTGCCCCAGTCGGGAACCGCGCCGCAGACACACACAGTGTCTCTGAGACGAACGCCATCTGTCCATCTGAGGACCAGGAAGAGCATCTCCTGCGAGGCTAAGAGTGTGGGAGAAAAATCTCTTTTTTTCTCTCCTGAGCCTGTTCCTTCAGTGGTCCACGTCCCGGGGCTCTGTGCCATAAGTGACCATGTGAGAACCTGAGAACCTAAGAGAAGAATTGTCTTTCTGGCCAAAGGAATTAAACTTGATAAAAAGGACCTGGTAGCTTGAGAGCATGACAAAGCCTCATTATCCTTCCTTCTCTTGCCTTTGCTACACCAAGTGGCCCCCTTGGACACCTCCAACCCGAGGGAAAACCCACCGGAGCCGTGGGAGCCGGGGAGGATCTCGGAAGAGGCAGCTTGGGAAGGGACCCTCCAGTGCACGAACTGACACAAATCCTAAAGACCCAAAGCATCTTAACAAAGCACCAAACCATGACACAAACCACAGTTCACGTCGCAGGCAAACCCCGGAGGCCAGTGCGTGGCATGGTCCCCGGGAGCTCAGCCGAGTGACGCCAGTGAGGTGGGGATGCTGCCCGTAAAGGTGAGGCAGCTTCAGCAGGACTGCGCGGACTGCCTGCTAACAACAACAGCAGCACGCAATGCATCCCAGAGAATCGCAGCTGGAGCCAGAACTTCATAATGTAACATTAAAACCTGTCTACAATAAACCAGAAAATTATGACCAAGACTCAGAGGAAAAGACAGCCACCAGATCCCAACCTCAACACGGCCCAGACGGGACAGCCAGACTCAGGCGTCAGGGCCGGGACCGCGCTCCCTGAGACCCAGGCTGACAGTCCTGAAGCGAGTAAAAGTGAAGCTCTCGTGGAGGACGAGAAGCTATGCAAGAAGCACCAAGCGGAAATTTTAGAGCTGGGAAATGTAACAGATAAAATTGCGAAATCACTGAATGGACCTGCTAGTGGAATGCAGGTAACAGAGTGAAGAGTCACTGAACTTAAATACCAAGTAATAGAAAGCGAGGTTTCACTCGGCACTTTTGAACAAAAGGTTCCCATTTGAAAAAAGCGAGTGTTCCTGTCCACTTTTGCGTAAGACATTTAAGTCAACAAGCGAAGTGCAGGAAAGGGCACTTTGGCTCCGGAAGAGGGCGTGCAGAACGTGAAGGGAAGTAAAGACTAGTGGGTGAATTACCTAAACATTTGGAACCTCAAGCAAAAATCTGGTTTGATTTCGAGGCAAATAAATGACTCGGTTGCCTCCTTTTTTATCCCCTCTGGCTCACGATCCGTGGTGATGACCAACGTCTGAAAACGTTGTAAGGTGAGTGACTAATGCGATCGGGGGCTGGCTGAAGAGATTGCCTGCTACACTCTGGAAAGCCAGGGGAACTTGGAAGCTTGTTTGTTTAGAAATGATCACAACACCGACCGCTTCTCTCTCTAACTTATTTGGTAAGAATGGCGTTTCTCAGTTGAAACCTATTAACACCCTGGGATGGAATTAAGGCTTCACGTGTAACCAGTCTGGAGAGTTTGTTTGCACTACGTAGGGTCTGAGTGGACCCGAGTCCAGTCTCCTGCTACTGGACAAGCTGTCCCAGGGAGCTCTGATTCTTCATGCCTCACAAGCAGCGATGGTGGGACTCCAGGTGACTCGGAAGTCCGGTCCGGCGTATGTCTGAGCTCCGAGCAAAAGCCCCAAGGGTGCAGACAGAGCTGTCAACTGCCCGAAGGGAGCCTCCCCCGCTTGACTGAAGGCGTTTTACTAGCACATGTCCTTGATGTCTTTTTGAAACGCTGGTTTCCAAATTCTGAAAAGTTATCACCGAAGAGGAGAGCATCATAAAGACGGAATGGGCATAAACGTGAGCGCCTTGACCTGTCGACACGTGGTTGCGATAGAGTCTAATTTATCTTCGCGTGTAGCTGCAGGTCTCTGCTCCACAGGTCCCCTCAGGCCCTGGGGTCAGGTGTCCGAAGGGGGTCTTGACTTCGCTCGGCCGTGGAGGAGAGAGGCTGGCACGGCCTTCACTCTGTCCTTTGTGTCGTGCTGCTGGAAGTGAACACAAAAAGCCCTATTTTGAAACGTTCACGCATCGATTATACTGCTTTTGGAAACTGTGACGCTTGCGCCAGCCGGCTGTTGACGATAGCTCGCTTTACTTACTTTTCCCGTTTCCCACAGTCCGGAGCCAACTTGTGGGTAGTAGCCACCTCGCTCTGCCCCTCCGGAGAAGGAGGGGTCTGTGACGCAGGGAATAAGTGACGCTCTACCCAAAGGGAGCTTTCTGAGTCGGTGTAAATGCATTTCCAGCATTTCAGTCGTGTTTGTCATTTCTCCCAAGTTGGGAGATTCTGAGAAGTCATCAGTGCTGGAGAGAGAAATCGTGAAGTCACAAGCTAGCTGTTTTAGCAGACGTCGACTGTGATTTTGGTAGCAGTTTACTGTGAAAGAAATCAGAGGAACTCTACCTTTGTAGATGTGGAAGCAGAATCTCTGTGTTTTCACTTCTCACACTCAGTACTGACCTGTTGCGTTTTTAAAGTGGCCGCACTAGACTCTCCGTAGAGGGAACTTGGGGTAAAATCACAGAGAATGGGTAACATACAAAATAACACCGTCATTTATGAACGTGAAACCCGTATTAAGGAGCTAATAATAATTTACCTTTTTAAATCTCTTCAAACCATGATTACCTGGCATCTTGAATCTCATTGGAAATACCGTTTCCAGTCTAAACCAGGGAGTAACCCGAGGGAGGGACGAGCAGCTTCCCCAGCCGCTGGGAGCACTCCCGGCACGGGCGGCGGCTGCGGGGGCCCGTCCGGCCCGGGGGAATCGACGGACGCGGAGTACTTTACAAATCCGCTTCCAGGAGACGGGTGATGGGACCGCATCTGTCGGGGGGGTAGCGCCAGCCGGACGTAGCCCGTCTTCCACCTGCAGGTTGTCCCGGGGGCGCGCCTCGCCCCCAGCCTCGTTCTCTGGCTGCGTCCCTGCCCTGCGCTGAGTCTGAAAACTGCAGTAGGGCCTCGGAAACCCCAGCTTTCCATCTGCAAGAGCTTTGTGTTTTGGGGACCCCAACAGTTAATCCAGGAACAAGCCTCAGCACAGAGTGTAGGTCACAAAGGTCGCAAAGCCAGGCTCTCCGGGCCCCCGACTGGACGGAAGTCTTCCTGGACAGAGGAGGAGGAATCTGGGGCAGGGGAAGGCTCAGCCCGGCGTGAGTCCCTGGGCACCGGCCCTGCCCACTCTGCCTCGTCCCACCCCCTCCCTGTGGGCAGCTGAGGCCCGGTTCTGACGGTGGGTGATAGAAACCGCCTAGTTAGGGACAGGGAAGCCAAAAGTTGAAAAATCTATCCTCCTCTCCCCCTGCTTCCAGCAAGAAGCAACCTTGGCGGGACACCTCTGTCCCCCTTGGTGTGGTGGCCACAGCATGTAAGTGACAGCCAAGGACAGCCAGCAGAGGAGCGGAGACGATCCTGCTGCAGTGACCCGGAGTCCCCAGCTCCCTCAGGCCCTTGGAGGGGTGGCTGCAGACAGCTGAGAACGGTCCCTCGTGAGTTGGGTGGCCCAGCGCCTGTGACTGTGGGGACCTGTGACCTTTCGTAGCTTTGGGAGAAATGGAGGCATTGACCGAAACCCAGACATGGGAGGCCCTCTCAGGAGCGTCCGGCCCCTGGGTGCTCGGGACTGAAGCCAACCAGATGCGCCCTCCACCCGAAGCCCCGTGAAGACGTGCGAGCCCCTCCGACCGTGGCCCGGGAACGAGGCGGGGGCCCAGCTCTGAGCCAGCTGGGCTCGTGTGGACACAACTCAGGGCCCAGCGACTTGGCAGGTTTTACTTGTAAGCGAGTAGGTTAGATTTTTCGGCCACGGGAGCTATTGTGACTCGGCTGAAAATCAAACTCAGATTTAAAATAAAGTCCTTTCCTTTTTTTTTTACCAAGGCTGAGGCGCAGCTCATGGGGGCGCTGCGTCAGCTGCACTCCACGTTCCTGGCCGTCCCTGCCCGGAGCTTTCAGCAAGCGCGGACGCACTGCGCTCCGGGTCAACCAGAGCAGGGCGCAGGCGTCCTCAGCGTGTCTCCGGTTGGAGGACCTAGGAAACGTGCCAGAAACCCCTATTCCTGATGAGACGCACGCAGGAAGTGGCTCTGCCTCTGGTTTCTGGGGTGACTGAGGTGTCCCCTCTGCACTGACACACTGAGCACTGGAACGGCATCCAGTGCACCGGACAAGCTCCGTTTTAAATCGTACTTAATTTTACCTGAGTCAAGTTCCATCCGCACGCGGTGAGCGGCCACGTCCGACAGCCGGGCAGAGGGCGGGGTTCCCGCCTGGCAGCCCTGCCAGTGTCTCCCAGGCGGCTTCCTGACCCCGGTGCCTCTGTGCGGCCAGGACTGTGGCTCTGCTCCTCCTTCCCTGTGACCTCGTCTTCCTTCTCATCTTCAACAGTCAGGTTGACATAAAGGTGTCAGATGGGTATCTCGGCCTTCTCCCGAGACACCCCGTGTCTGCACGTTGCTGCCTGCTGGGCTGATGCCGGCAGGGAGCCAGGAGCTGTGGATGGGCACTAATCCAATGCTGGGCGCTGCGTGTAGACCTCTCTGGGGCTGGGCCGGGCTCTAAGACGCGAGGAAAAGCCAGCATGGAGGAGAGCTGCAGCGAAGGGTGGTGATGCTGCTGTCTGCTGGGCCCTGCAAGCTTCTCCTTCAGGGCCGCCTGCTCTTGTGTGACTGAAGGTACCAGGACAGTTAGACAGACTGAGCCTTTACACCACCGGCTGTTGCTTCCCTGTGAGTCCCTTCAGGTGGCTGTGATGGACAGAGCCTCGCGTCTACGCGTTTCCTCTCCACCCACCAGTTGTTGGTTCAGGACACATTCCTTCTGATCCGTGATGAACTTGCCACTTGTGGGCGATAGAGAAGAGCTGATGAGAAGAACACATATGGCTCCAACCTCCTGTTGCTCTTGATCTAACCCGGGAGATGGAAACAGACCAGATCATCACTTTCTTGTCCCAGACAGGACAGATGCCCTCTGCCTGCCTCTCCTCCATCCCGGTGCCCAGTGACTTCGCACCATCTCCTCGTGGGTCTGGAGGGGGCGCCGGGGGCGCACAAGGCTGAGCGTGTCCAGTCACACACCCTGCTGACCTGCCTCCTGTTGGAAGGTTGTTGCAGACACGGCTAGCTCCCCAGAAACACTACCAGAAAAAAAGAGAATAACAATAAAAGGAAAGAAAATGAAGAAAAGCCCCCACAGGATGGGGATACACGTCACTAGACATTTAATATCCTGAACAAACTTTTTTTTAACACTTTTCTTAATGTGGTGTTTTGGCATCCTGGCTTCTCCCCGTGGTTCCTCCAGCCCCAGGGCCTCTGGGCTCTTTGCACGTGGCCAGGAGACGGGAGAAGAGACTGGAGAAGACTTACTGCTTCCTAAGATGCTGAGCTACCAAATACATTTAAAGTCCTAAATTTATAATTAAGATTTTCCAAGATAAAGACATTTCCCGTGTGGCCTGGCCGGGGGCCCTTGCTCATTCACTCTGCGTTTCTGTCACCTAGACACACACGTCCCTGAAGGCCCCCCCTGAGGGCCGTGCTGTTTCATCCTCCCCAGCCCGGCTCCCACCCTGTAGCTTTCGCCTCCATCACTCATTTTGAAGAATCAGCTTAAATACCATTTTCAGTCGTATTATTCAGCTGCTCTTGGCTGAAAGCAATTCTTTCCTTTAATCTCTCAGAGGTCAACATACATATTTCTTTGGATAATTCATAACAGTTACTTTAAAACCAGATTCAGAATTTAACTACCCTGAGATTAAAACAGGATAAAGATAAACATTGCTGCTGAAGATTATTCAGCTGTTTTGAAAAGTCCACAAATAAACAACTTGAATGTTCAAATTGCACTTTTTTCTAAATCAAATATAAAGTTAATTCATTGATCCTTCTATGTCAGAGTTGGAATCTGTTAATTTAACTAGAGTTTGTTGCCTTGGAATTCATACTACCTGAGAACTGCAGCTTCATGTAAGATTGATCTTAACAATCCAACCGACTTAGAAACATCCCGTGGAAAAATGGGCTCTAGGTAATATAATTTTTCAAAAATCCCTCTCAGTCGCTGGATTTTTCATGTTTATGAAGTTAACCATCGGGATGCCCCCAGATAAGGACTTAATCACTTCCCTTTTTGTGTAACCACCACATCAAACAGTTTTCTAAATAAAATAATCTCAGTTTTGTTCCACTTATAGGCTGCATTTAAAGAAATCCTGCACTGACGTTTTTTGAAAGTTCTTCTCTTTCGCCAAAGGTTAAATATCCCCCTCTCTTTTTCATAAAGCAAGATCAAAAAAACAAAACCCTACACATCTACGACTGAGAGTGAGACTTCACTGAAATCTCCCATGGAATTGCTCAAGGCTCTTGGACTCAGTTTCCGACCTCACGAGTGGCTGTCGGTGGCGCGACAGCAAGGGTGGCCTCCCTCCTGCACCCCTTCCCCACAGTTGTCATCACTCCAGCTTCCCCCCTGACCAGGCCGTTTGCTGCACAGGCTGCTCTTTTCCGAGCGCCCATAAAGCATGGAGAGGCTGCCTTTAAGAGGCTAGCAGGGGCCTGGGGGTGCTCGTGGCCGTTGCTGCGAAGGACAGTGAGCATTTCCACGTTGGGTTAACCCAACCCTTCTCCACGCCAAGGCCTCATCTCCAACTGTGAATGCTGGATGTTTCCAAGACCAGCCGGCAGTCACCGTGGTCGTGCCATGTCCATGTGAAGAATGTCTTTCTCTTTGTCCTCTGAGGATCACTGATGAAGCCAGCAGCTGTCGGGTGCTCGGGGCTGAGCTATGAAGAGCTCAGAGGACATTCATAGCAGGGAGGATCCTAGAAGGGCTCACGATGTAATCGTGTGTGTGTGGTACCAGTGCTCAGGTCTGGAGAAGCAGGACCCCCACAGGGGGAATGGCAGGAGCAAAGGCCAGGGGGTTGGGGGAGAGTGGCATGAACGCTGTTGTCAGGGTCCAAGCAGGGGGTGTGATGGGAACTGAGAGAACACAGGTGCCCACTGTGCCGTGAATGAAGCAGAGATGCAGCCGCTCCCGAGGTGGAGTCTGGTTTGATTTCGATTATGGGAGGAAGTCACTTAAACTTTCTAAAAGAGGAAATGCGATCCTTAGTTCCTGCTTTTCAGGGACCCCTGGCTGCTGTCCGGGAGCTGATTGTAGGTGGAGGGGACCCGCGGGAGGTGGGGAGGCTGCTCAGAGATGGCGGTACCCGGGACAACAGCAGTGGTGTGAGCCATGGCCAAATCTGTCCCATGTTTCAGAGGTTGGGCCAACAGTACACACTGCTGAGTTGGTTATGAGGTGTGAGGTCATGAGGAAGAGAGGGCACTAAAGTGTTAGACCTACTTCGGGAGCTGTGTCACTAAAAGGATGGTGGTCCCATCTACGATATGGACGACTGAGGATGGGGCAGGGCTGGGGGTGTCAGAGGCCTCCGGTAGGAGTGTCAGGTTGGCGTCACTTATCGGGTAGTCACACCAGGGGGCTGGAAGTAATTTGGAAGACAGCAGCCTCAGGTGGTCAAAGCGCAGGCTGAGCCGACCACTCGCGGAGTCAGCAGGGAAGGGCAGGGCACCAGGGAGTCAGCCTGACGTGCCCCACATTCAGAGGTTAAGAAATGAAGGGTAAGTCAGTGAAGAAGGCTGGAAAACAGGCTGGAGGTACAGCCTTTTGAACAAAGGGTCTTAACCACCTTTGTCAAATAATCACTCAGAGAAGTTGATCAGGATGACAGCTGAGAAAGGGCTGCTCGGTAAATTGTTGGTGACCCTGTCAAGACCTGTTTCAATGACGTGGAAGGGACCACAGCTTCCTGAAGTGTTATCAAGAGGACTTATAAGATGAGGTTTTGGGGACAATGACATACACATGTTTGAATAAAGCATGTGTCCATAGTATTTAATAGCCAATATGTAAGTTTTAAAAGAATATATACCATATGATCCAGCAATCACACTCCTGGACATATATCCAGAGGGAACTCTAATCCGAAAAGACACCTGCACCCCAGTGTTCATAGCAGCACTATTTACAATAGCCAAGACATGGAAACAACCTAAGTGTCCAATGACTGGATAAAGAAGTTGTGGTATATTTATACAATGGAATACTACTCGGCCATAAAAAAGAATTAAATAATGTCATTTGCAACAACATGGATGGACCTTGAGATTGTCCATCTAAGTGAAGTAAGCCAGAAAGAGAAAGAAAAATGTCATATGATATCACTAACATGTGGAATATAAAAAAAAAGAAAAGAAAAGGAAAACAGAGGACACTAATGAACTTATCTACAAAACAGAAACAGATTTGCAGACACAGTAAACAATCTTATGGTTACCAGGGGATAGGGGGTGGGTAGGGATAAGTTTGGGAGTTTGAGATCTGACAATGTTAATCACTATAGATAAAAATAGATTAAAAAACAAATTTGTTCTGTGTAGCACAGGGAACTATATTCAATACCTTATAATAACCGTTAACAAAAAAGAATACGAAAATGAACATATGTGTATATATATGCATTCTGGGACATCGTGCTGTGCACCAGAAACTGACACGTTGTAACTGACTGTATTTCAATTGAAAAAACCCAATGTGTAAGCAGCTCTGATTTCCACTCTGGAATCATTTGGAAACGGAAAACTATTCTGCTCCATAAAAATAACGATGCATGTGGCCTTGCCCTCACCGGGAAGTCAGGTAAACCTTGCGTAACACCACAACATGGCCGCAGGGACATGCAAATGATCGTGCGCTATACAACCCAACACCACGCGTCTGGAGCCGGCGACTGCTCTGTGCGCCTTCCCCGTGTGTCGGTCGCTGACGCAGTACGCAACGAAAGGACAAGTCTGCTCCACCTTGTGTTACTAGCATCGCTAGTTAAAATCAATTTGTTAGCCAAAAGTACATTAAATTCGTTATAATTTTTCCTCACTTCTAATTTTTTGAGAGCTTCTTTGTTAATAGCTGGACTTTTAAAGTTACCCAGGAATGGAGGTCTTAATAAATTTCCCTTTATCAGGAAAATAAACGCTGTGCCATTGACCAGAGAATGATGGCCACAGACGGCATCTTCTTTACAGACAAACGAAGTCTCAGTTGAGCCTCTCCGTGTCTCAGACGTTCCAAGAATTCTCCAGCTGCTCCTGTCGGGAAGATGTGCAGAGCAGTTTGGCTGGTCGTTTCTTGTCTGCTGAGAAAATTCAAGCCTGGCTGAGAAAGGAAGAGAATCACGAAAGGGCAGACGAAGAGATGGAGGACAGTCACACCCGTTTTGTCCCGTATTAAGGATCCTTTGGGTTAGTGGCAGCATATGAAGGACATTTTTGGCAATGGCTGGAAAACCAGGTCCCCTCCCTGCTTCTCCCCCTCCCACGGCTCCTCTGAGTCACCTGCTGGGCTGTGGGTGGCACGTTCATGGCTCAGGCAGCCTCAGGCCCAATAAGGGCATCAGTTTCCCAGGTTTACGGGGAAGTGGGGAACCATGCCTGGGAAGAACCCCGAGGTGGAAATTTCAACCAGCTGTGGCCCAGGCGTGGAAGGATTTGGAAGGGAGGACGTGAGTAGCTGTGGACGCCGTCCGCAGGCGGACAGCCAAGGTCAAGCCAGAAAGTGATTCAGGGCTGAGCTACGTGGGCGGGTCCAGGTCAGGGGCCCGGGCGGAGGGTTAACCCCGTCCACTGTGGGACGGACGCCAGTCGCTGGGGAGCGTAAGGAGCAGACTCAGCGCCCACCTGTGTGCACGAACAGGCAGCACTCGGCTAAGGCTCAGCGCTCGGCCCCAGGCTCCAGACGGCCTGAGCCCGCGCACGGCTGGGAGGACACACACAAGACAGCGCTGCGCAGTGTGGGCGCAAGTTAGCGGTGCGTGCGCTGCACGGGTAAGCTGTCCCGTCTGCTTGATGGGACAGCAGCTGGTGTGCCCCTGGTTGGGATAAAAAAGACTCAGGCACAGTAGGACTCGGTTCAGCCGACAGACACCATGGGCTCCTTTCTGGAGCGTGGGAAACGGGGGATACAACCCTCTTACTGAGAGTTAAGTTATAGGACACGGGAGGTGGAAAACCTCAGACTTACGGGGTTGCTCACCACCTGTGACATGCACTCACGTCAACTGAACCGTCAGAAGTCAGAGCACCCCCGCGTCCTGCGGGCGTTCCGTGTGGGGAGCTGCCTGCGACGGGCGTCCCATCTCCAGGAAGATGTTGGTCTTCCTGCAATGTTTCAACATGGCAGTAACGTCTAAATTTCTAAAAAGTAAGCCATGAATCACTGAAGTATGATTGCTTTTCCTACAAAATAGGCTTCCCAGGTTGTCCTGAAAAGTCTTCAACTTTTCTCTTCCTTTGCGACGAGGTCATGCTTTTCCTTTACATTTTCTGCTTCAGATCACTGCAGGCGGTGCTTCTTCAGGCAGGAATGCCCTGTCCATTTTAGTATTACTATTCAGTTTATCTTTTGAGATAAAATTTGCACGTAGTGAAGTGCATATATATATATAACTGAATCACTTTGCTGTACATCTGAGACATTGTAAATCAGCTATACTTCAATACAGAAAATTCAGACAGACGAAATACACTAAAATAACTTTCATAACACTGGGCCTTACACGGTGGAGGCTGGTGATTTATGAGAAATGAAAAGTGACTGGGCTGAGGCCTGTGGTTGCAGCAGCTCATGGCCTTGGTGGAGTTTCTAAGTTGGGTCACGGGGACAAAAAGAAAAAAAAAAAACCAGGCAAAACCTGCAAGACCCCTGAGTTGAGGAGACAGAGTTAACGGTTTGGTGAAGCCAAGGCAACCAGTGTTCACAAGACTTGGTGCTGGAGGGGAGGGCAGGACACGTAGGGAGAAGCCTGCGGTCCGCACGGGCCCAGCCCCAGCGTCTCTGGAGGACTGGTGAGCGCACACGCACGAGGCAAGGGGATGAGCCACCCAAAGGCTTAGTGGAAACAGTGGCTGACACTCACACATGATGAGAAATTGTGACCATTCCCACCAGCCACAGTGGAAAAACTCATAATTCATGGGACGTTGGTTAGAGTAGTCCGAGAAATCTTGCTCCAATAGTGGGAAATAATTATTCTTAGAATAAACACTGCTCCAGACTCACTTAATGAATCACAAAAGCAAGACCAGAAAGGCTCCAACTGCTTGCAAGTAAACTAACTGCAACCCAGAACAAAGTGCAAGAATATTTACAAGGAAGTTAAAATATCCAACTCCCAACGAGGTAAAATGCGCAACATTCGGTACCAACCAGGGGTCACCGAGTGTGCAGAGGAGCAGGAAGGCGTGATTTACAATGAATGGAATTATTAATCAATTGAAATGAAACCTTAATGGACACAGGTGGTAGAATTATCTGAGAAGGACATTGAAACAGTTGCTGTAATGAAATTCAAATATTCAAGAATCTAATAAGAAAGTGAAAGATGTAAGAAAGACAAAAGTCAAACTTTAAGAATGGGTAAATACAATGTCTGAAGTGAAAAATACCCTCGATCAGGTTAATGGCAGATGAGGTGTTGACATTAAAAAGGCATAAGGGAACTTGAAGACTGAGAAGCTACTCCCCTTCTAAAACACACGCACAGGGGAAAAAGAGTAAAAATCAGAAATGGAAAGAATTAAGTGTGTGCCTTTAACTTGAAACTGGCTCTAGGAAGCATGCTGAGAAACGGGGTAACTGCGTGTGGGACAATTTCAAGCACAGCAACATAGATGTAACTGGAGTCACCAAAAGAGAAGACGGCTCATGGCAGAAAAATACTTAAGTCAGTGATGTCAGGAGATTTCCCAAATTTCACGTGACTTATGTGCTCACAGATCCAAGAAGCTCAACGAACCCCAAGCACAAAGGCGCGAACACAGCTCCCCCAGGCACCTCATGATCAAACTTCTCCAGCCCAGTTAAAAATGGAAAGTCCTAACAGCAGCCAGGACTGTGTGCGAGGCACGAAGGTAAGGGTGATGGGTGTGACGGAAGATTTCTCATCAGAAGCCATATTTGAAGAAATAATGGCTGAAAACCTAACAGATTTGATGAAAAAGATTAATTTGATAGATTAAACTTGACTAATTTGATTGAAAACAGGAACACACCCAAGAAGCTAAACAAATTCTGTTAAAAAGAAAAGTCCCAAATAAGTGACCTAACATTCGACCTTGAGAAGCTGGAAGAACCCAAAGCAAGAAGCAGGAAGGACGCGGTGAAGACTAGAGCAGACGCACAGCTCCGCGTCCCTCAGGAGAACAGAAGGAACCAGCGAAGAGGCTGATTTCATCATCAGGAAACTTCCCGCACAGAAACCCTCACGTCCCAAGGGCTCTAACGGTGGCACACACAAAATGTGTTAGAAAAATAAACATCAGCCCTTTATAAATTCCTCCAAAAATCAGCAGAGCTCTCATCCCGTGAGGCCAGTGTTCGGATCTCAAGTGAAGCAAAGATTCACCAAGGAAGGACGTCTACAGACCGACAACTATGATGAGCACGAAATCCTCAACAAAACACTATCAAACCAAATCCAACATTATCAAAAGAGAAAGAATTAAGTACCGTACCAGTACATTTGGCAGTGTATCAATATTACACACTGTATTAATAGAATAAAAGAATAAAACCAAGTGATTGTCTCAACACATGCAGAAAATGCAGGCAAAAGTAGGAGTAAAACAACTCAGACTAGGAATAAAAGGGCACCTATGAAAACCCCGCAGCTTCCATCATTCTTAGTGTGAAAAACTGGGTATTTTCCCCTAAAGTCAGAAACAAGACAAAGCTGTCCTCCATGTCATCCCTATTAAACATTATACTTGAGGCTGGAGCCAGGACAATTAGGCAGGGGGGAAAATGGCACCCAAATTGGAAGAGAAGAGGCAAAACCATCTCTGCCTGCAGATGCCATGAGCTTATACATGGAAGTCCTCACAAACACACACACACACACACACACACACACACAAACTATTAGAGCTAATAAACGAGTTCATAGAGGAGGCAGAGCACGGGAGAAGTGTGTGTAAGTCAGTTCTGTTTGTGCACACCGGCAATGGTAAACCAGAAATATGAAATTGAGAGAACAAGTGTATTTAAAATAGTATTTAAAAAGGAAAAAAAACCACTGAAAATATATTTAGCCAAAGAAGTGCAACTTGTATATTGAATTCTGTAAAACATTTTTGAAGGAAATTTGATAAACGGAAAGACGTCCCCTGTTCGTGGATTGGAAGGCTTATTATTTTCAAGGCAACGACAATCCCCAAATTGATCTACAGATTCAACGCAACACATATCAAAATGCCAACTGCCTTTTTAAAATAGAAATCTATGAGTTTATTCTAAATTTAATATGGAATTTTAGAAACCCAGAAAGCCACAACAATATTAAAAAAAAAAGCACTCACACTTCCCGAATCCAAAACTTACTATAAAGACACAATAATCAAAACAGGGGACTCCCGAACAAACGCAGACATAAGGGTCAGTAGAATAGGGTCATGAGTCCAGAAAGAGATGCGCACATCTATGGGAAACCGATTTCCAACAGCGGCGTCAAGATTACCCACTGGGGGAAAGTTGTTTCTTCCGCAAATTTTGCTGAGACCATTGGCTGTCCATCCGTGTGCAAATGCGTGAAGTTGTGTTCTTTTCCACACCATATATAAAGTTAACCCAAACTGATCAAAGACCTAAATGCAATAGCTAAGGTTACAAAACTCTTAGAAGAAGACTTAGAGCTGTATCTTTACAACCTTGGATTAGGCCACAGTTTCTTAGTGCAACACATAAGATCAACACATAAGTGAGAAAGAAAAAAGCAAGAAAACTGGACTCCCCAAAATTAAGAATTTTGTGATTCAAAGGGCAACATCAAGAAAATGAAAAACCAGCCTGCACAGCACGTGGAAGTATTTGCAGCTCACCCATCTGACGAGGTCTAGTATCCAGAACGTATGAAGAAACTCCTTCAACTCAACAGTAAAAATAGAGACCCAATGCATACAGGGCAAAGGATTTGAATAGATAGTTCTTTTCAGAAAGATAGACAAATGGCAAATAAGCTCATGGAAAGAGGCAAAAGCGGCTCAGCATTATTAGTCATTAAAGAGAATGCAAATCAAACCACTGCAAGATAGGACCGCCCGCCACTAGGACGCTGTACGTAAAGAAGACGGTAGGCAACGGGTTGGCGAGGATGCGAAACCGGGACCGCTGGGGAGGGGCCTCGGAGAAGTCGCATCTGCCAGTCCTGCTGGGGGAGCTGTCTTCAATCTCGGGGGACATCGTCCTGATCTTGGTGACTCTGACTTAACTGGAAACACGGTCTACATATATGACGCATTTGGGGAAAATTATAAAGGCTCTGAACAAGAAGTGCAAGATACGGCGCTTTAAATAAACACGAGGGTTCACACTGAATACAGACGTCATCACTTGTGAAACGCTGGCCATTCCTGGAGTGTCGGACGTCAGGACTTGCATTTGAACTTCTTTTGAAAGTATTTCACAAGACAGTGCATGATTTAGTCAATCCACTAACGAGAAACGTTGTTCAAGACAGAGGTCATTTCTCTTGACCATCAAAACTCAGAAGCCACGTGGCAGCCACAGAGACGCGTCTGAGGAGCATAATCAGCAGGGGAAGAAGGAGGCCGTCTGTCTTCATTTCTTGCCGCCACGGTTCTCCTGCAATGGGTTAACTCTAAATCCCTTCATGAGAAAAGGCTGTCCTTCAGGGAAAAGGAGAAACGCAGCTTTGTTAACCCCTCATGCCTTTCCTGGGACTCTTAAAGGTTAAAACACAGGGAGCAACAGTCGGAAGGAGTTCCCTGGCCTGGGGAGGGCCCGCCAGTCCACATGGAGCTGAAGCCACATCTGCGAACGAGCAGCTGGTAACCAGAGGCATGTGGCCTGGCCAGCGGCCAACGGCCTCACCCGGGATGTGTTTGGAAGTGTCACTCTGCTGCTGAGCTGTGTCTCAGAGCACCCCCGGGATGAGGAGGCAGCGGGGCCCACTTTGTCCTGCGACGCTCACAGCAGGCACCTGGGGGTGGAACCACCGTCCACAGCAAATCGGCCGCTTGCTGACTGGCTGGGATGGCTCTGCCCTCAACCACCCAGCTTTGTTCTCCATTTTCCAGAGGGTACTGGAAACCATGTGCTGAAACGCTTCGAGCTTGACAATCAAACTACCCAGACGCCCAGCGCAGAAATGAGGCTGAACGTGGCTGAATCTGCTCCCGCACTCGGCCGTAGGGAAACGCGAGTGCCTGCATTGTGGGCGTGCAGATCACTTCGCCCCTAACGCTCACGGGTGGGCAGAAGGCTCAGGCCGGGGCCTCATCCGGGGAGGCGCAGCAGAGCTCACTCTGTTCCCAAGACTCAGCACCGGCGGCTTCCTTTTGGGTACGATTTCATAATTTCATCTCCCTTAATTTCCACCAAGATATTTCCCCGGTTCATTTGGTTTCTGAAAACTTTTGATATTTTGTGTGTTTATACTTTAAAAAATTACTTAATACCGTTTGATATTTAGTTTGAATAAACCATCCAGCGTCAAGGAGGACTTGATCAAACAAAATACTTTAATAGACAGCAGTTTTCTCACAGGGTTTCCGTACCCTTTCCTAAAACTGGACACAAGAATTTCCAATATTAAGGGGAAAGTTTTGTTTTGTTTTTCCCCTTTGGATTTGAATCTGCTTAAGACCATGTGGTTTCTAAGATGAAAATCAGACTCAGATTCTTTTGTTACTGCTGCTGTTGGGGGAGGGGAACTGAACAAAAAAGACCAAAATGCCTTCTTAGATGTCAAACAGCCCTAACAAAGCAGCTCGATGGGCCACACGTAAGCGCACGGGAAGCACATGGGCTGCATTTCCAGTATAATATGCAGCATGCACAGGGGCTCGCTGCTTAGGGGATGCGCTGGGTCAAATCTGAGCATGTAGCCCGGTCTGGAGGGCCGTGTTGCAAGATGTGATAGGGTTCAACTGGGCCCGGGTTCACCCAGCTGGGACACGGAGGCATCTCTGGAAGTACTTGTCTGACGTCCTTGGAAGCTGGTAGGTTATTTTAGGAATGCAAAGCTCGCACACATAAGGAAAAGTCTGCTAGAATTTAGGGCCCGATACTAAGTCAGCACCGCACGGAGGAGAGTGACTGGGGGCTGCCGCTTCCTGCCGTCCGAGCCAGACGCCGTTGCGGCTGGAAGCTCGCTCCTCCTTGCCCGGGGCCGGACGAGACGAGGCTGGAGGTTCACGCTGTTCCCGGTGTCTGTGAGTCACCGGAACAAGCAGAAGTCTGAACTACGTGGCGCGTGTGGGGACGGATCTGTGCGAGCGGGACGCCTGCCTCGAGCCGCCCGGCAGTGACTTCTGAGGGCGGGTCGCTGGCCGGCCGCTCGGGGAGAGCCGAACGCTCACGCCTCCGTCAGCAGGCGGGCTGGGTGCGGCGGCCGCGTCCTGCAACCGTGCTGACTTCATTTGTGCGGGAAAAGCCCAGCCGACGTGTGTGCGCTTTGTTTCCAAGATACTCAACACTTGATATAAATAAGAAGAGAATGGAAATCCCTTAGTCAAAACGAACAGATTCTGCCCTAAAAGACTGGTTTTGTTGAGCTTTTGAAAGGGATGAAATCTTTAAAATGTGGGTGGACACGAGCATTTTCTGGTGAGAGCCGTCACCCCTGGCTTTCCACTTATTCCAGAAAGGACCTAGACCACGTTCCCAAGGGCTCCAGCGGTGCCCGCCCAGGAAACTGCCCTTGGCGGGACCACCGGGCGCACATGAGGGTGATGTGGGCTCCGGGAACCGGTGGTAGATCTCCGTACATGGACAGCGGGGTCTGGTCAGACCAACACGAGGCCCTGCAGAACTTCAGTAGTTCTTGATAGGCAATAAGTCTTGTATCGTCCAGCAAAGGAACAGCTCTGCCTTCACAGTGCTGTTCCCAGACTGCGGGCTAGAATCAATCGCAGTGTAGACGGCTGAAGGGAGGAGGCACCACCAGCAGAGCGCGTGAAGGGTGCGGCGTGCGAGAGTTCACGCCCGGACCAAAAGCCTGCTCTTGGCTCTGTTTCTCCAATCATTGATGTTTACCTTTCTTCTTTGTAAAGTGAAGCATTTGTTTCATTGATCTAATTTACATACAGTCCAGTGCATAAGTACAAATGAGTGAGTTTTTTCTTAGTTTTTTAAACACCTTTACTGTGGTCTGGTTCCTGTACAGTAACCTACACGTTTCAGGTGTACAATTTGATGAATTTTGGTAGATGCACACACGCGTGAAACCACCACCACGATCAAGACAGCCAGCGCTTCCATGACTCCCAGCAGGTGCAGCTTGCGAATTCCCAGTGTACCCCTTCCCGCCCCCTTTCCCCGGCCACCATAAGATTTTCTTTTTGTCTGTGAATGTTTCTGTTTTATAGGTAAGTTCATTGGTGTCCTTTTTCTTTTTTTAAGATTCCACATAGAGGTGATGTCATGTGGCATTTTTCTTTCTCTGTCTGGCTTACTTCACTTGGAATGATGATGTCCAGGTCCACGTACGTTGCTGCAAATGGCCTTTATTCTCTGTGTGGCCGAGTAGTGCTCCATTGTGTAAATGAGCCACGGCTTCTTTTTGCAGTCCTCTGTCAGTGGGCATCGGGGCTGCTCCCTCGTCGGGGCCGCGGTGGGCATGGGGGTGCAAGCGTCCTTACTGGCTCAGGCTTGCCTGGGCTGTGGCTCAATGAGACAACTTCCCTGCTCGCCTCCGAGGAGCTGACGCTTGTCACACAGCTGGCAGAGGATCATTCTGAGAACCAGTCCTTATGGGAATGGTTCTGAGTCTTCTTGGGCACAAGCCCCCAGGTGATGATCTGGAACGTTCCAGCCGCCTGGAACAGTGGGCTTGGGGTCCGTGATCTGACCAAGCTTTGCTACTTGCAAGCGGGCTTTTCTCCATGAAATAAAGCCCCGGAGTACCTTTCCTGGAAGATGACAGAACTTGTGCCAGCAGTGGCTGGATGTCCACCTGCAGGATCAGGACCAACCACAGATCAGAAAGCACCTTTTCACCTGGGACCTCGCTACTGCAAGCGAGACGAGGGACCAGCAGCTCCCGGGAGCTTGTTAGACACAGAATCTGAGCACCCACTCTGAGCTGCTGAGTAGGAATCTGGGTGTCAAAACTCAGACACACACTGAAGTCTGAGAGGCACTGGTCCTCCTCAGAAGGCTGCCTCATGAGAGCCTCTCAGCTGCGCTGCAGCCGGCGACACCAGCTGAAGCTGGGCTTCTGCTCCCAGAGGAAGAAGACAACCAATACTCAGCATTCACGTTTAGGGAAAAGAACTGAGGAGTTTTCCGTACGGTGTTTCCTTCTGATCCAGTCCTTCAAGGTTCACTTCTGTGGCACAGACCACGACAGCTGGCCGTTTACTCTGGGACTCAGGGTGGAGGAAGGGTGAAAATGGAGCAACTACAGCATGGCACACCAACATAGGTCTTAACAAATAAATACTGTGTGCCAGTTAGTGATGCGTGATTGCAGGTCACGCCCTGAAGTCATAGTCTGTGTGAATGTCCATCTGTATTTTTAAAGCACTGATACTGACCTCAGGTACCACGCTATCTTCAACATTTTCTTCATGTCCAATTTGGGATGAACATTAAAAAATATTTGACTCATATAAGCATTCCAAATATTGGATGTTATTCAAACCTATGAATTTCTTAGGCCTGAAAATGTGGAAAATTAGAAATCTGGAGGGTGCTTGATAAGGTTTCTAGTAATTTCTGTTTCTAGTTGAGGTATGGATGGTGAGAGGCAGGGCCCGGGCCCCCCCGCCTCTCGCTCCCTCACTGATGGGCGCACTTAGGAAAGGCAGCTGCACGCAGACCAGCAGGTTGCTGCGCTGTGGGCGGGGTGCCCGGGCCTCCCCGGGGCTGCGGTGATTCCCAGCAGAGGGTGGGATCTGTCCTGGGTCCAGCCTCTTCTATTCTAGATATATTATCGGGATTTCTGCCAACTGCAGGCAAGGTCTCTGCCCCAGAACAGCCACTGGACGAAAGCACTTTTCTAGGCAAGCCCACCAGTCCGCCACAGGCCTCCTGCCAGACCCCACCTGGACCACAGCGGCCTGCCTGGGGTCAGGGCTGGCCCTGTGGCCCCTCGGACGCCCTGATGGCAGAGCTCTGCCCACAGACGGGCCCGGTCTGCATGGTGGGGAGTTTCGACTGGCCGCCTTTTTCAGGACTTTTGAGTGAAAGACACTATGGAAAGTCAGAGCACAGGAGAGAGAGACACACAAGGCGGCAAACAGAAGACCAGGAACAAAAACACACAGATGCGCGTGAGGTGCCGCGTCAGGGGGGGCCCGCAGGGCTGGCCCCGAGCTACTGCTGCCGGAGCCCATGTGGCTGCAGGGACCTCAAAGCACGGTCCTGCTGCCTCCCTGTGCCTGACAAATATTCCTGATCACCGCGGTCACCTCCCTGTGCAAGACACACAGACAAGACAGTACCTGGGGACAGCCATTTATGTGGAGGTGTGGCCCCGGGAAGCGCAGACAGAGGAGCATGGCGGTGAGACAGGCAGCGAGCCCCTTCCACGCTGGAAGTTAACCGGCGAGGGTGCTCCCCGGCCTCCGCGATGTGCTGCTCCAGTCCTACAAGTTACCATCCAGTGTTGTTCACTGACTCCTTATTCACAACTTTGCACCCACCCAGCTCCTTTGAGCTGATAGTGTCAAATACATTACCTTTCTGTATGCTACAGGACCAATAATAGGATTTTTGTCTACTGTTTTATGTGATTGCAATTGAATCAGATGAATGAATAAAAAGAAGAAATGTGCATTTATGTTGTCTTTTATGTCTACCTAATTTCCTCTGCCGATGCCCGTGTGTGTGTGGAGTTACTGTCACTTGCGTTCAGACTAAAGAAAATTTCTCGTCAGGTGGTTCTGGGAGCGACAATTCTCTCAGATTTTATCTGTGCATTAATGTTTTTATTTCACCTTCAGCTTTGAAAGATAGCTTAGCTAGATACAAAATTCCTGGCTGACAATCTTTTCCCCTCTTCCAGCGCCCTGAGTGTGCCCTCTGACTGGCTTCTGGGCTCCGCAGTTTCCTGTGAGAATCCAGTTCCTAATGCTATGTGGGTTCCTTTGTGCACAATATTCATTTTTCTCGTTCTGCTTTCAAGACGTTGCCTTTGTTTTCAGCCTTTTCACCATGACGTGTCTGAGCGTCAGTCTCTTTGCATTTATTCTATTTGGAGCGCGTTGAGCTTCTTGGATTTTAGATTAATATTCTTCATCAGACGTGGGACGTTTTCAAGGAGGATTTCTTTACATATCTCCTCTCTCTCCTCTTCTCTTTATGTCGGTGTGCGTGGCAGCTCCTCCCTGAAGGATCTGTGGCACCTGAACGGGATCTGCAGGGAGTGGGAGGCCTGCTTTTTGGCCACATCCACCCAGAGTAGATGTTCTGCTGTGTCAAGGTGGTGGGGGAGCACGCTGTGGCTTGAATGTCACGGAATCCCACGTTGCTACTGAGATCGAGCAAGTTTCCTTAAGTGAATGTTCTTGCATTTGCTGTGCACCTTTGGGGACATTCCTAGAGACTTTAAATGGTTGTTTTCAAAATAATCTGCAGCAGTCACGGCTGTTTTCTGTGCAGCTGCGAATGTCGCCGTTCCAGAGGCAGCACCCTCACCTGCATCTGTCCTCAGGCTTGCTTGACGTCGTTGTCAGGGTCTCATGTGCTTCCACTCCTGCCCCTGCACCGTGGGGCTCACCTTCTCAACATCCTGGCTGTTTTCCTGTATCCGCATCTTGGCTGCCCTGCTGCAGCTCAGGACTCATTCCTTCTCTCTTGATGCTTTCTGAGTGATCTCTGGTTACAGATTTTTCTCCATTAAGCCCATCTCCCCCATTGCTTAAAAAAACCCACTTAAAACCCTACAGAGTTTCCAGCTTGCCTCAGGATAAAACTGAAGTCCTCGTCAGTCTAGTAAACACCATCTGTCGTGCACGATGGGTACCTCCTGTGCTTTAACCACCCTGCCCATCCTCCGCACGCGTGCTTCTGCTCGGTCTGCATACAAGTTCCCTCGACCCACAGCAGCCTTCTCACCCTTCTGTCCGCAAAGCCCCTCTGAAACTTAAGTAGGTGGAGTCTCTTCCATTGCAAGTTATTACAAGACATTGACTGTAGTTCCCTGTGTTAGACGGTGGGCCCTGTTGTTCATCTGTTTACATACGGTGGTGTCCATATGTTAACCCCAAACCCCTCATTTATCACAACAGTTGTAAATCAACTCTACTTCAGTAAAAAAAACTTCAAGTAGCTCAGGGCTGAATTCATTAGAAACGTGGAAGCTGATGACTCTTCTGCCCCAGCTTCCCCACAGCTCTGTGGTGTCTGCCCTCTTGTCTGTCTTCTGTGTCAGCATGTGGGCTCTGGAGGCCACACGCTGCTTTGACCTCTGTTCCCTTAGCACCAGCCCAGTGCCTGACGTGCAGAAGGCGGTTAATGAGTAAGTGTAATCAATTTAAAAAGAACTGGCTGTGACGTGACACCTATTTGCATGAAGTTCACAGTTTAGCAGAGACTTCAGCGTGCAAGCCATTCCAGGTTAGCAGGTGAATACCATGACAATCACACGAGCAAGCGCACAGGGAAGCTTGGCGGGGCGCGGGGCCGGAGGGCAGCTGGGGCTCAGCTGGAGCGGGGGGATTTCAGTGGGCAGACAGCGGGGAGGGGAGGGGAACTCAGAGGAGACGGCGGTGAAGAGGCTGCTCACAGCTTGTTTGGGAAAGGGAAACAGTAAGTAAGACTGAAGGGTCGGACACACCCAGGCAGTGGGTGGAAACATGGCCACGAGAGCGATTCCAGGCCAATTCTGAAGAACGTGTAGTTTCAGTTTAAGGAATTTAGTTCTTCATTTTGTACTGATACTTGTATCATGCTTCTCTGTGCAGACTGGATACGAGAACATGGACTTCCCAAACTGCCACAGCTGTGTAGGTGTCAAAATTCTCACCGAGTCCAAATGCGCTCTGCTCGCTGCACGACAGGCCAGTAAATCAGGAGATGAGGTGTTGGGGACAAGGAATAACGGTTTTATGCAGGAAGCCAGCAGACTGCGAAGATGAAGGACTGATGTCCTGGAGAACCATCCCCCCCAAGTCAGAATTCAGGCTCCTGAAAGGGGAGGGGCTGTGCCTGGCTGTCACAAAGCCCTTGGTGTCGGAATCCTCTGCTGCAGCTGCCCACGAGGGCCAGGTCACGGCGTTCCTGAAAACCTGAACAAGACAAATGCTGTTCTCTGTTCTGCAGCTCTATCCCTATATGAATGGAAAGTGTTACACCCTTAAGGGTCGGAGCCTGGAGAACGGGCTCCCCTGTCCATGTCAGGCTCCAGGCAACATGGTGCAGAACCAGCAGGACCCAGCCCAGGACGCAGAGCCCGGGGCTGGAGCTAAAGGCACAGCTCTCGCGTGGAGTCGGTCTGCTCTTCCCTCTGACAGCACGCGCTCTTCTCATTACCTGCGACCGGGACACAGCTGCTTCTGGGGACTTAAAGGGGACCCACAGCATTTGGTTTCTTTCAGTGGTGATGGGACAGCCATGCTGCATCTGAAATAACGCGGTGGCAGCATCGCGGCCGAGTCGCTGTGTGTGTGCACGTGAGTGGACGTGTCCCGCCTGCAGTGTTCGCAGGAGATGCCGGGACGTCTTGTGGAGACGCCCCCAGCGCCGGCGATTTGATGGCACCCAAACTGACATCCACATCAACAGAAAGACTGCCTTGTGTTGAAAATGATTGGATTGTTCGTCTCAGAAAAATATCAAAATGCTCTATAAACTCAGCTCACGTGGAAACGCTTTTGAGGTCTGAGCTTGGCCTCCGGAGGTCTCTTCAGGCCTGGCAGCAGCACGTCACCCGGCCCCGGAGTAGTTTCTGACACTGCCAGAGTAACGGCTGACCCGGGCCCACGCCAGCCCTTCCTGGCGGCCATGGGTCCTTCCCGACTCTGAGGGGCTCTGAGGAGGAGGACGTTCAGCAAACACCAGCTCAGCCGAGGGGAACAGAAACAAGGTTTCCCCACGTGAAGCATTTCTGTTGAGGTGAGAACGCGAGGTCAAACGGGGAGACGGGCCCCGCCTGGGACGCGGCGCCCCGGACGCTGCCGCCTCGCCCGCTCCCGGCCCTTCACCCGCCTCCCCTCCTGTCTCCGCGGAGGTGCCAGCCTGCCCGCGCTGTTCAGGGGGGCAGCTCCCGCACGCCGCCTGGCCCGTGGCCCGGGGCGGGCTCGCTCACCTGGCCCTGCGGTCCCGCCCGGAGGGGCGTCTCCCCAGGGCCCAGCGCTGCCTCCCACATCAGCTCTAGCACCACCAACTGTGGCTTCCCTCTGCCCCAGGCTTTCCAGACCCCTGTCTGGTGTTTTTCAGGGTCCCGTGGGCGAGAACGTAACACAGTTATGACAGTGGGTGGGGAGGGTTTAAAGCTCACGCCACTTTATGGAAAACACACTGTGGGAAAAAGCAGAGACCTTGTGGGATTCCCACCCACCCCGTGCAGGACCACTGGGAACCCCACAGGCTTTCGCTCTCATGGGGGAGGATGTTAAACATGCCAGCACCAGCCCAGGGGCCCCACCCAAGCCAGTGAGAGTAACACAGCAGGTGGAGGACACAGGGCACGTGGGACGTGAGCCCCACCAAGACTCTCCCCAGACAGGCGGCATCTGAGCAGAGGTCTGGAGCGTGAGGGCCGTAAGCCTGCAGGTGCCTGTGGCAGGGCTCCCAGGGGGAGCATCTCCCGAGGCGCGCGGTCAGGGAGCAGCGGGGACTGTGGGTGGGGCTGCAGGGCCGTGGGGGGGGGGCGGTCGGAGAGGCCACCACAGCCTGGATGGTGCTGGTGTGCAGAGAGCCCCAGAGGGTCTGAGCCTGCATTCTGTCCTAGGTCTGTGCCGGGTCCTTGCTTCCTGCAGGCACGTTTTGCCCCCACGACAAAGTGCTCCAGGAGGAATCACGGGAGCAAATGAATGGATGAGGATGCTAGAGACGTGAGGCCACTTCCTGGACGCAAAGGGCCAGTACCCGGGGAGCCCAGGCTGCGGAGCTGGGATCCCGTGACTCCTGAGTATTCAGCACGTGACAACGCAGACGACTGAGCAGCCGCCCGAGCTGGGCCTCCTCTCCCGACCTCAGGATGCCGCGTGGGGCGGCGCTCCTCCTGGTGAGAATCGCTCTTCCTCTGCGCACAGAACCTTCATCACCACCTCATCCAAAGGCCCTCACGACTCTTTCTCTTGATCAAATTCAAAAAGACTTCCCCATTTGTAGCAACAGTGGGAATACACTAAAAAAGCTACCGTGATGTGCATGAACTTAGATTATTATCAACCACTTAATCCTGTTTGAAATATTCCATATTGTTAAAATTGTGGGCTCATTAAATTATTTTAGAACAGGAAACGTGCCTTCAAAAGTTCATGTTGCTGATTATCTGACCTTAAAAATTACAATATGCATTCGTTACATAAATCCTGTTTTCTCGTTTTATCTGAACCACGGCGTTTGCAATTTAAGTGGAAGCTTTCAGACCTGCCCCGTCCACAGCTGCTGTAACAGCTGTTCACATGCTTGTCTGTAACCGTTCAGTGGATCCACAACTAAAGTGCTTCCCTCACAGGTGAAGTTTCTGGGTGACAGTGGTGGCCACACAAGCCTGTTCGTGTGGTGAAGGTTAAGGAATTGTTCACTAAAGGGAACTTAAAAAGTGGAGTCTGAACAGAATGTCTGCTAGCTAATATTAATGGTTCTGCAAAAACAAACAAACAACAGCAAAACAAAACCACAACTCTTACGTATATGAGTCTGTAAATTCTGAAACTGCAAAGTTAATAAACAGTTATGAAATGATGACGAGTCTATGAAGTGCTAAATAAATATCAGCTGTATTGACTGAGCCTTGCGTTAAGGCCTTATAGCAGGTGTTTCTAAGAGTAATGAATTAATGTGTCAAAACACGGTTCTCCAAAACAAATAGAAAAAACCCGGATTGTAAGGGGAAAAAGGTTTCTATTAATGTCAGCAGGCCCCCGGGGGGCCTTCCAGGGTCAGGCCCCCCCCGCCACGTCCTCTGCTGCAGCTCCCCTCTGAAGCACCGGATCACAGTATCTCCCGCAGATTTCCTGAGTCTTTCAGATGCTCAACCACCACCAAAGGGAAGGAACGAGCTACTGATGATGGAGAGCGCGGGGCCCCCAGACCTCCTGGCCCCCGGGGCTGGGGAGTGTCGACGCCCTGTGACCTCGACATCAACCAGAGAACCTGCCCGAGCTGCTCGCGCACCTGCGCCCCCGCCCTCACCTGCCTTTGAGGAAGCTTTGCTGAAGCCCTTCGGGGAGCTGGGGGTTCCTGGGGCACAGCCACCCCGTCCCCTTGCTCGGCCCGGCGGTAGACCTTTCTCAGTAGACGTTCGGTTTCCTTGTCCTCATGCTGCACTGGGCGCACGAACACGCCTTTGGGAGCAGGAGCAGTCTGGTCCTCGGTCAGCTGTGCCCTCCGGTCCCTGTTCCCGACCCCGCCAGCACCATGTGACCATGTGTTTACCCCGCCAGCACCAGCAGCATGTGTTTACCTGAGCTGGCCTGCTGTCCCTCCTCAGCATCCTCTCCCACCCTCCCCCTGCCTGGGAAGTGGTCCCCGCCTCCTGGCCTCCTGCCCTGGGGGTCCCCTCATCTTGAGCGTTGAGGGGAGCCTGGAGCCCCGCCTTGACGAGCAGAGTGCGGGGAGGGTGGCGGAGCCCCGCCTGAGACGAGGCTGTGCGGCTCCCGTCGTGCTCTCGGGGGCTTTCCTTCCCCGCTCCCCTGAGAGAAAAGGCTGCTTTGGGGGGCCTGTCCCAGGGGGAGGCCCACAGGCGAGGAGCGGGTGGCGGGTTCTGGCCGATGGCCCCGGGAGGCCGGGAGCCCCGACGGCCCCGCGGGTGAGCCTACCTGCAGGTGCCCCAGGGGGCCGCAGCCCTGCTCCGTCTGGGCGGCAGCTTCGTGAGAAGCCCCTGGCACAGCCTCGCCAGACCCCCGCCGCGCAGAGGCCGGGGACCCTGAGGGCTGTTGTAAGCCACTGTGTGTTGGGGGTGACTTCCAGGCCTGAGCTCTGGCGAGGGCGCGTCTCCACGAGGACGTCCCCGCGTCTCTGGCAGGTCCTCTGGCGCCGTCCTCTCGGGCCGGACGCGGCCTCTCCGGCGCCGCCTGCCAGCGCGCCCCCGGGCACTCACTCGCCGGTTCCGTCTTACTCTTCTCTGGGACATCAGCGTCTCGCCTCGGTAAACACTGACTGCACACACAGATGAGTGGGTGGGAGGCTGACAGACTTACCACCGTCCAGAGTTAAATTTTTCCGAAAGGACAGATGTTTAGTCAGACTCATCATTCAGGGCAGTATCTTTCATGCCGGCCTGGGTCCCAGCGAAGTCCCAACCAGGAGGCAGAGCCGGGAGTGAAGACGTGGACCCGCAGAGGCGGGTTCGGAGCGGGCCCGCCTGTGACGCCACAGCGGCTGCAGCCCTGACGTTCGTCACACCTGCAGCCCCTTTACGCCCGGGGCTTCTTTGCTCCACACAGCGAACCAGTGAAGAAAGTCTCTTTCTTCGCTCTTTACAGTTTTCAACGTCAGATCATTTAGTGATTTGCCAGGAGCCACGTGACAAGTAACAAAGTGGGCCTAATCGTGTGTGTCTGAGGTCAAACAGGTGCGTGTTCACGTGTCGCTTCCCGCACGGCGACTCCGAGTCTGGAGACCCTGGGCGCCAGCTGTCTTTGGAATCACACGGGAGCCTCTGAGAGTGTCGACGCCCCGATGAGCTGGGCATCCTGCTCTAACTGGTTCTTACTAGGAATGTATTTTAGAGGGTCTGCTCTGTGTGCCTCTCTTAGAAACTTTGGAATGACAAGGAATACTATTTTAAAATTATTACAGGAGGAACAGAGACAGCTGACAATCCAGGAAGGTGGGACTGAGGTCTCCCACCAAGCAGAGGACCACAGATGTCCCGAGAGACAGGACCGGTGAGGGCAGAAACCTCACCTTGTGTCACATGGCTTCAGACTAGCAACTCACAGTCACCCGACCAGGCTCGAGTTCTTGCAACAAACGTCCACCCTTTGTTCTGACCAACATTAAAGTCTTCATCAATTAACTTGGAAAATTGATAAAACGTGGAGCAGTCATGAAAATCTTGTAACATTTTTGGTACCAAATTAGCAGCAGCTAAAGCTTTGTTTTTCATGCAATAAGATTTTTTGGTTTCGTTTTCCTCAACATTCATATTTCTCCTTCTTAAAAATAAAGCACTGTGCCAAGGAGGCTTCCTCTTGTCCCTGTCCTCGCTGACCACTGACACAGTGCGAGACGCCGGAGCCGTCTGCCCGTGATGCTCAGATCGCACCTGGGAGGGCTTGTCCGTCCTAGAGCACCGTTCCGCCCGGAGTTCCACCTTACACAGGCCTGTGGTTTTACAACAAAGTGAAATAAATGAAGGGATCGCCAGAAAGTAAAAGGAAAGAATTAAAGTTTCTGTGTGGGTTACTTGTAATCTCAGTTTATGAGCCTTTCCCAGAAAATTGAATGTGGTGAAAGAGCAAGAGAAACAAGACCACATACACCTCCAGGGTCTTAAATCACCAGAGGGAGAGGGGCCCCCGCAGCCAGGAGAAAGGAGTGAGCGCTGTAGCTGAACTGGAGGATTTAGGTGGCGTCTGAGCAAACCCGCATGGCCAGCCCAGCCAGTGGCCACCAAACAGAGCCCGTCTGTCTCCTTGCTGGCAGGACACCACGGCGGAGCCGGCACTGCGAATCTTTGACCCCAAGTACCCTGGCACTGCGGCCGCTAGTCGCCGCCCGACGGGACCGATGTCTGAGGATGATTCTGTTACCGAGCCCAGGCTGTTCTGCTCACTGCATGACAGGCCAATAAGTCAGGAGATGAGGTTGGGAAGGAATGAAGACTCTATTCGGAAAAGCCAGCAGACTGAGAAGATGGGGGACTCATGTCCTGGAGATCCGTCCTCCCCAAGGCACAGTTCAGGCTCCTGAAAGGGGAGGGCTGTGCCTGATTGCTGCAAACTTCCTGGTGTGGGAAGCCTTTGTTCCTGCCGCTGTCCCCGTGGGCCAGGCCGAGATGTTCCTGTGAACCTCCAACAAGGCAACGCTGTTCTCTGTCCTGCACCTTTTTATCTCTGTGAGCGGAGACGTGTCCTACCCCTAAGGGTCGGAGCCTGGAGAGCAGGCTCCCCCGTCCGTGTCAGCTCCAGGCCACATGCTTTACAAAAGGCGCAGAACCAGCAGGACCCAGCCCAGGACGCGGAGCGCGCGGCTGCAGCTGAAAGGACTGATCTCACGTGGAGTCAGGTCTGCTCTTCCGCGTGACGGCTTCCCGGAGGCCCGTGGGCGCGGCCGGAGGCGGGGAAGCCCAGACACAAAGTGAGGAGACGCTGAGTCTGTGCACATTCCCTGGGCTCCCGAGCACACCGCCTACTAGGGGAGGCTGGGACAGGTCCAGCCTCGGGGCCAGCTGCTGTTTCTCCTCCATTTTCTTGGAAGCAGCCGGCGGGATTTGGAAGCAGTTCTGGGCTCCCGCTGCACTGCACACGGCAGAACAAACACGGCTCTAACGGGGTCCATTAGGGATAATTAATCATCTTAGCCGAGACGGTTTTTGGAAGGGCTCGTGTGCCTTCCCACAGGAGGGATTTCTAAATACCTAGCAAAGGCGCCATATTTTTTTAAAGACCATTTAACAAGGGCTGTTTCTTCAGAAACCATTTTCTATCTAAATGCATGGATGGCTGGACCTCAAGAAATGATTTAAGTGTTTTTCTAAAAAACAAGGCAGGTATTTTTCAGTGCAACTGTTTTCAGGGGAGCACACTGCGCTTTTTGTGGACTATGTCTTGATACTTACAGAGATTTTAAAAGAAAATATTTGGGCTGTGGTTTAGGAATCAAACAGTCTTAAGTATGTAAATAATGACAGCCTGGAACTCTTTCTAAAAAAATACATACTCGCTGTACAGACAAGGCCAGCTTCGGGAGGCCAGGCTGTGCTGTGCGGGGACCCGCCAGGTCTGCTCCTTCTGCACAGACGGCCCGAGGGCTGGCGCAGGAGGGGCTGGACCTGCCCGGAGCGCTGTGACCCACTGCCTGGGAGACGGTGCAGATGGGGGCGTCTTCCTCGGGGACCTCTGGGTAATCCGCGGAGTCGGTTCTGCTGCTTAAGTCTTCCTGAAGAGTCTGCGTCGGGCTAAGACACTTATCACCTGACAGGGACAGCTCACTGTTCCTCCTAACGCAGTGGCCAAAACTGATGGGTTCCACGGTGTGTCTCCTCTTCCCCGGGAGCGGGCTTGTTGGCCTGGCTCCCTCGGGCACCCCCGGGGCTGGGGGCAGGGCCGGCTCGGGGGACAGGAGACCCGTGCTCCTCCCGTGCACGCCGGCCTGTGCGTCAGTCCAGCTCCTGCTTGACTTCTGGGTCGGGATCTGGGAACCTGAGAGATCTTCAGTTTAATCAGCACGCTGTGACTTGGCTATATCAACACACAACATTGAAAACAAAACCAGATTACGTCCCAGACGGGGGATTGGTGGCAGCTGGCGGCCCTCGCAGGGGCCCAGGGTGAGAGTGTCTGGCGAGGCCTGGTGTCCACTCACGAGCACGTGAACGTGGTGGCAGGAACAGGCCTGGAGGCTAGGACACATGGGCCACAACTGCTTGCAGAGACATTTATTTATGTTAATCATTTAATCACTTTCCAAAGGATATGTCTGCCCTCAGGATCTTGCTCACAAGGCGCAGGTGTGCCTGCTGGGGGCGTCGCTGTGCGGCCAGCCCCGCCTGCTGGGCGGCCTTGCCCTGGTTGGGCCGCGAGCCTGCGTCTGCCGGCGGGGCTCCCAGCCCGGCTGCCGGGCTCCGCGCTCACGGGCCGCCTGCGCTGGCCGCCGCCGCCCCACAGACGTCGCCTTTGTCCCTGCTCTCGGCTGTGACTCGGCGGGGGGCCTGCGGCCGCAGCGCCCGCGCCCCCCACTCCGCGCAGGGCTCTGCTTCCTTCGGGGGAACCTGGCCCCGGGAGAGGCTGGGCCGGGGCACAGAGCCCTCCGTCGGGGCACGTGCCGGCGTTTGCTTCTCTTCTTGGTCCGGGGCTTCCCTCCTCTCCCCCTTGCGGGAAACTTTACGAGTCAAGGCAGGAACTGAACTGCTCTGTCGTTGCCTGTGCTTCCGAGTCCGGCTTTGCACACCCAGCTTTTGAAATTCAAATGTCCACCTGGACATATATCCTTGTCACCGTGCTTTCATAACTCCTGCTTCAAGAAAAGGACATTTCACAGGGTAGATGGTAAAGGAAGGTCGCAGGGAACAGCGCTGCGGAGGAGAAATGCATCACGATGGCTTGGTCGGAGCCCCGCCCGCAGCTGAGCGCCTGGGCTCACGCCTGGGGTGAGCGGGAGTCGGGGCTACAGGGCAGGACTTCCTGCCAGGGTGCCGGTGTGAGCAGAGCCCCGGAGACAAAGACACGGGCCGAGAGGCCCCGGAAATGGCGGCACCTGCCAAGAGCCAGGCGCTGGGGCCGCGCTGCCGGCTGTGGAGGGACCACAGCCCGCTGGGTTTCACCCGGCTTCACCGGGCCACGTCCCGCAGGGTGAAGCCGGGCCGACAGCCACAGAGAATTCAACCCACTCAGTCACCGGGGGGAAAGGGGCAGAAAGGTGGGGGTCCTCTTGTTCCGTGACAAATTGAGATAATTGTGCAAACAAACTGTGCTTGGCCTTGCCCTGATACACTGGTTGGAAGTGTTTTGGAATATATAATTGACCAAATGGCTCAATTTTCCACTCCAGTTTCATCTGTAGCTAGATTTAAGATAGGTTTCCAGTTTATATACCAATTCTCCTCGGAGAAGAGAAAAAAAGGCAAGCGCGTCTTACGCGGGGCGCAAGTTTCTAGTGACTTTGACTCATATATGTATCGAAATAGAAACCTGCTTATTTGGGTCCTGCATTTTTAAAGAAAAAAAACAATGTTTATTCTTTATCTACATCCAGGATTCAGCAAGTTATGAATTTACATACAAGTTGAGATTGAAAACACTTGCTTTCTATTAATAATATAAGACAGCGGGAGTCAACTGGTGGGGTTATATGCCCAAATTTCAGCTCTGCTGAACAAAATCAGGCACCTGATTCCACAGACAGGGTGCAGGGGGGCACTGGGGGCTGAGGCGGGCAGAGGCCACCGAGTCTTGAAGGGGACACAGAAAGCAACGTGGCGTCACGGTCATGCCGGACTCACAGGGTAACTAATCTCTGCTTTTATGCCCAAGACGAGACTAGCAGCCTCTTTGACTTGCAGGATGGTTACGACCAGGGAAAGGTTTTTTGGTTTTTTTTGGCATAATTGCATGACCACTGTTAGGTTTCTGTCTTTTTCTGGAATTCCAGCTCTCCATTCCTACCCTGCTTAACAGCAGAAACTCACAAGTAACTTTCTATTTATAAAATTAATTAGACCTTTCAGGAAAGGTGGATGCAGATATGATGCCACAATTACTATACGCTTATTTGTAACGGGAAATCTCTGAGGGACGATCGCTGTGTGCCAGACGCTGAAAAAAAGCAGACCCTCAGTGGTCACAGCTCTCAGCCCTCCTTGGCCTTAGGTTCCTGGAGATGTGACACCAGAGTCATCACAGAGTGAGGTCAGAACACCATGAGAAAGCGCACGTGGCGAGGAAACGGTGAGACGAGAGGTGGCGTGTCCTGGAAGGCGGACTTTCCTTCTTTGGCTCTGAGATTCCCTGACTCACGTGTCTCTACAGCGGCTTTTCCTGAAGCTAATTCCACACGTTTGCTGCAGGGTCTTCCCGCTAACTGCCAGTATTTTCTGGAATGTTCTGCTTTTCCGAACCAAAGCCCCAACGTGGCTCAGCCCCTATGTGCCCCACGTGTGCCCCCTGCAAGCAGCCCCACCCCCATGCTCACTGCTGGGGGAGACACCCACGATCTTAGACGGCTGGTGGCGACCATGGAGAACCAGCACAGCGGACACAAGTTCTCACCCTTTCTAGCAGGAAAAGAAAATTTTCAAGTGTTGCCTCTAGACAGAACTGTCAAATTTAAGTTAAGCCCAACAAGCATCGAGTGCTTGCTACGCGGAGGCTGCCCCGCCAGGTGCCAGCTCACGCGCGCGCAGCAAGGCCGTCTCTCTCGCACGGGAAGCGTGCTGGGGGAGCCTGGAGGTGCTCAGTGTGCTCGCGGAGGTGCAGAGCCGTCGCCGGCAAGCACAGAGGATGAGATGAGATCCGGCTGGAGTGATGAATGTTTAACGTGTTCCGCATAAGTTAACAAATTATTTCAGACGTGTCGTTCAGGAGACACAGGTTTTCCCAAGCACACGGCTGAAGATGGGGAAGACGGGCCCCAACCTGCCCTCACGTCACTACTGCGTGCAGAAAACGAAGTTCTTCATTTCTTGCTTTCTCTGCCTTTCTCGGGCTCAGTCGTCCTGGTATTCCAGCCGACTCTTCACCAGTCTGGGCTAGACTTGGCGGCCGAGCCCTCGCCAGCCAGCAGAGGACATTCAGCGTCTGGGAGGAAACTCACCTGCTGCCACAGCTCGCCCTGTCCTGTCTGGACTGATGGGGACACTGGCGCTGGACGTGGGGTTCAGCCAGAACCAGACGGGCAGGGCGTGAGTGGCGGAGGCGCAGGGAGTTTGTGACCGTCGTGTCACGGGGCAGGGGGCTCAGCCAGAAGCTGGGGGCTGGTGGTCAGCGCGGGGGCCTCTCGGGCCTCCTCTCTGCTCCATGGATGGTGGCACCTTCTTCATCTGTCACCACAGTCGTGTTCACAGTAAGAAGAGTGGGTGGTGGCCCTCATCCCCATGTTTCCCTGGAGATCATCCAGGGAATGTAATTGTTCCTGGGGGAGAACCCAGGAGACCCAGGCCCTGGCAGCAGCCAGGACTTGGGTGAGGGGCAGCGTGGGGCCGGGGACAGGACTCCCCCCAGCTCTGCGGGAGTCTCAGCACGGGCTGGGCCGGTGTCCAGAGCCACCAGGACCTTGACCACATGAGCCAACATATGTCCCCAGGGCCTTCCTCACTAGCGTGCAGTCTGCTGACACAATGGAGGGGCTTCTTGGGGAGGTGGAGGCCAGATAGCGAGGGCCCAGCAGACACATCCATGAACCCTTCAGGGACGGTGTGGTGCTTCCAGCAGATCTGAAAGTGTCACTGAGTGGGACCCTATTGTCGTCGGTGACTGTCTGATATCCACAATGGTGCTTGTAACTGCTTAACTGTATGATGGTTTGAAGGGCTTTCTCATGCCCTTGCTGCCCAGGGTTGGGCTGGAGAGGAGGCAGGCTTGAGTGGTCCCACCAACCCTCTGGTGATGCTGCATGTGAGGGTCACACTCAGTGCCCTTCTCCTGACCCCAGGCCCTCCTCTTGACCCCTTGTGGTTTCCTTGTGTCCTGTTGTTGGAGCTCCAGCCCTCAGCCTGCAGCAGGAGGTCCCAGGCCTCAGCCTGATAAATGCATTTACCGATCTGAGTTAAACTGCACAGATTTCTCTCCAGAGCTCTTTTCCAGAGCCCCTTCCTACGCACCTTTGCTCTTGGTACAAGAATAGTGAGCGTCCCAAAGCCGGAGGAGAGCGTCACACCCAGCAGAGGGAAGGCAGCCACTGCCTCTGCGAAGATAAGAACAACTTTGCAGCAGTTTATTACCCATATGTGATCTCCATGGAAACCAGTCCCGCCCCTTGAACTCTTCACTTTTGCTATAAAACCCCCTGCCTTCTCTCTCCGCAGGCTCACAGCCTCGGAGGCATTAGTCCATTGTGACCTCCTTTGTCTGCAAAGAAATAAAGCTGCCTTTTCTGCTTCATCCAAACTCTGTCCTTGAGTCTCCGTTCTGTAAGCGGGGTTCGGGGGCCAGGGCCCGCTGTGGAGGACCACCCCTGCACGCTGATAACGTAAGCGCTGCTTCACATTTGTTTGACTGCACGTTCCAGAAATGATGGCAAGTGGTTTATACAAAGTTCACTTTGCTAGACTGTGAGTACTGGCCTTCCACTGTATTTTCTATTTACTAGGCCATTTTTCCAACGCATCTGTAGGACTGTTATGAACATGGGTATTTGTTATAAACTAGAAAGAAGACTTCCTATCATAAATGCATCTTTCTCGTGGCCAGGTCAACGGGGTCAGTGTCCTCTGTAGCCAAATGTATAGCACAATATTTATTTTTCCAGCAATAAAGGAAATATTTTTAGTTGAAATTATTGGTTAAAATTGCAAAATGTGGCTGCTTCCCATGTAGTCAAGGGCAAGGGCTGGACGTGGCTAGGAGGTACAGTGGCTTCAAACAGAGATTTACCATATGGGAGACGTGAAACAAAACTACGGTTAATACATTAACGCTCTATTAACTAACTTCACACGACACTAATTAGCCTAGTGTAACAATTACAAAGCGCAGTAATAAGCCACCTATGAATACAGCACGTACCCTGTTATGTATTAAAGGGCCGCATGCAATACTCTGGCATAATGTATTAACTAATGTTATATTAACACTAAGAACGCATTGGTTATTTAACTGATACGGTGTCCATCTCACAGCGATTACCATTACATACAATGATGCGTATCACACACACGTAAGCCCCAGTCCGGGTGTCTCAAGGGAGCGGGCAGACCAGAGCTGTGCCCCCGGCTCCCTGGCCCTCGGGACGCAGTGGCTCCTCACAGCAGGGGCCGCGGGGTGGCCGGAGCTCGGGGCCCCTCGGGACTTCTTGCTGCCTGTGCCTCCAGCTTCCAGCAGTCCAGCTGAGCCCAGACACTGACTCACAGGAGCCTCTTTCAGACCTGTGCCTTTTCAGGTGCTTCCTCTCCCAGCTTTTCAGGGAACACCTGAAGGTGGAGCGAACAGACTATCTTCTGTGGGCGTGAAGGATGGCATCCTGAGGGGGCCTGTCCAGGTCTTCCCAGCTTACATGCAGTGGAAGAGTCCCGCGCTTGGAGGCTGTCCTGATGCACCTGACCAGACCTCACGCCTGAGTCAGCGCGTGCCCGGGTGTCCACCCCTGACAGCAGCTGTTCGGTCCCCATCACTGGGCACGTGCACCACGAGGTCCGCACCACAGATCGTCTGGGGGAGGGGCCGTCAGGAACACGTGTGTGAGGGGGCCCTGCCCTGGGGTCTGGGAGGCTTAGGCCCGGTGAAGAACTGGGCGGCTTCGATGTTACATTGCTGCGGCCTCCGTGCGTGTGACCTCTGGAGCGCCTCTCTCAGGACCCTGAGGACGGGTCACAGACTGAGTGATCGCTCCCACAATGCCGCCCAAACCCCTCGACTCGTGGTGTAGACAGAGGAGGGGTCATCACAGTTGGCTCCACCTCACTCCCCATGGGGCAGAGCCTGTCCAAGCACCCCAGATTTTCCTTTTTGGACTTGTAGCTGGGCGGCTTCTGTCCCCACACTCAGGTGCTAGCAGGCACTCTGGAACCACAGATTACTCGGCCACGGTGGCCATGGGCAGCGCCTGTATGTCATGTGATGCTGCACATCAAAGCACCCCCGGTGCGCCGGCTTACAGCAGCAGCATTCCACGGTCGTGTCCCCTGTCCTGGAGGTGAGGTGTGAGGAGGCAGGGTGCATGGGGGTCCAGGCTCACAACCTCCCAAAGGCTGGTCTGGGGTTGCAGATGCACCTCCAAGGTGGGTCACTCAAGCGTCCAGCTGCTCCTCTCCATGGGGACCTGTCCACGGGCTGCTGGAGTGTCTTCAGGACCTGGCGGCCGGCTTCCTGCGGGGAGTGTCCTGGCAGACCCAGGTGGAAACGGCAGGTCTTACAAAGGATACACCACCAATTCTGTGGCCCAGACGCACCCTGATTCCACAGGTGGGACCTACAGCAGGGAGAAATACAAGGACTTGGGACCACTGGGGGCTGCCCTGGACGCCAACCACCATGTAAGTTCCACAGGCTTCTACCCTCGTGTGGGCAGAAACTCAAGGCCCTACAAAGACCTCCAGGGGCCCCCTTCATTCCTGACCTTGTTCTTCCGCCTCAGCCACACTGCCCCTTGTCGACACTTGGGGCCTGTGCACGTGTCCTTCATCCATCGGGCTCTCTTCCCCCAGCACCGGCGTGGGTCAGGTCATTCCCTCACACCTGTGGGTCCTTACTCCAATGCCTCATCCTCGGGCAGCCTCCTGGGCCCCACATTAGCATTAAAATGCCAACCCCCATCCCAGTGCTCTTTATGTTCCTTCCTTGCTTAAATATCTCGTGGGTACTCACCCCCACTGCTGTGCTGGTAGGTCCACTCTCCCTGGCCAGAAAAGGAAGCAATAACAGGGAGGAAGAGAGCGAGTCTTGACGCGGAGCGCTTGTGCTTTCCTCACATAAACGCTTTCCCACAATGGCCGGTTATTTCCAGCTGCTGCTCTGATGTCATCTGATGTCACGACATTACATTGGGAGAAATCTGCACACGCATCAACCCTGAGTGGGTAAGTAGCTCTGCCTCTGCCCTCCACCCCCAACACTGCATGCATTCCATGTGGTTATTTCATTTAAGTTCCGTGTGTTGCCCACCAGGGCCCTTGGACCCCTAATAAATAGAAATCAACAAGAGGCTGGACGAGAAGTGCAGGTGGGGCTTTCCTGGGACTCGTGCTGCAGCACAAGGGAGTGAGAACAAGCAACAGGTGCCCTTGCTCCCCCCCCCCCGGAGGGGGACAAACCGGCCCCTTAAATGGGGTGGGGTGGGGGCGGGCCCAGGGGTGGGGCCGGAGGCATGGCTTAGGTGGTCTGCCCGCCCCCGTGGCGGTGCGTGTGCAGGGATCACGCCCAGTGCCCTGCTTTTTTCCCCAACACCTCAGAAGCAGCAGTTGGGTTTTGGCCTTTTTGTATCTTATTGTTCCTAATTTGTCCCAGCCGCATATGCAGGCAGTTGTTTTTGATCCCTTACAGCTTCTTCGTGTCCTGTTGCTTGAGGAGACATTCGTCCAGGTGCAGGTGCTGCAGCCCAGGTCCCAGATCCCAGCCTGTCTCACACAGAACAGGTATGTCATCCTGCTGGGCATTCATGAAACAGGCCCTCGATAAACGTCCGATGAGTGAATGGCCCCAGCAGTGATGCCATCCACATTTCCATGAAGGGGGAGGAAGAGGGTGGAGAAGAAGATGTCAGCTCTCTAGTCATCGACTGGCGAGGAGACACCCCACACCACAGAAGGCACACGCACAGTTACCAAGAACCCGGACGGCAAAGGAGCTAAACTGACAGCCAAGGAATGACGACGGCTTGGCGGTGATGCTGACGATTCGTCTAAACGCGGCTCCAAGTCTCAGATGGCCAAAGTGGTGACAACAGTTTTGATAATACATTCAGGACGTATGCAATTCAAACACAAATTTAAAAAGTGAATAGCTCTTCATATACAACAGAGGTGCTTTTCATATAAAAAATGTCATTATATTTCACTTGGAAGAGTTAGGAAGGGGTTACTCAAGAAATTATGCCACTTATACAAACATAAAATTTAAATATTTTTAATGCCATTCTTCAAAATAAAATCCAGACCAAGACCAAAAGGAAAGTCTTTTAAGAAGTGGACACAGATGTGGTAGGAAAATCATCTTAAATCAAGGTGTGTAAGAATGTCCCCAAAACAAACTCAAGAAATAGTAAGAGGAAAATGATCAATTTAATTTTATGAACAAAAAAGTTACATATTTAAATTTCATGGAACAAATTAAGTTTGCTATCAAACAACTGGAAATAATTTTAATAATACTTCAATAAATAGCATATAACAGCCAATAAATTGCATTAAAAGTTGAAAAGTGACATAAATAAATATTCAAAGAAAAGGACATGAGCAACTTAAAATAGCTAAAAAATGCAAAACTCGTATAAAAATGTGCAGAACAATGTAACCTGATGCTGTCTTTGTCAATGAGGTTAGCAAATAATTTGAGAAGGTGTGTTCCTCACAGCAGGGCTGTGTGCATGGGGAAACAGGGACTTCTCCATTTTTCTAGTGGAAAACTAACATACTCTTTCTGGAAAATAATTTAGCAATATGTATTTGTTTTTATTAAAATCGTCATATTTTTGACCTAATACTTCCACTTCTAGGACACTATCCAAATGAAGTACTAGTAAGTGAGAAAAATATGCGTACGCGTTAGGATGTGTATTACAATGTTATTTATTACAGAACTATTAAAGAATAAAAATGTCTAACTTAGCAGAATAACATGTAGGTTATACCATACCCGTGTTGTGGAGGAGCGTAAACCTTAAAGCTGATGTCGACAAAGAAATGCTAAATCCTGCAGGAGCTCCCGTGTGAGCACGACATTCAGGGAAGGGCCTGCCGACCGTGCGTGCGGCACAGCCTGGCTCCTCACGCCCAGCTGGAGAAAGGAGATTCACCAACGTTAAGAGGAGTCATGTCAGAGTAGCGGAATTGACAAGCAGTATTTACTTTCTGCTTCACTTTGGTTTGGTTTTCTATGAAGAGCATTTGTTATGCTTTTACTCAGAAAAACAGTTTAATAATTAGGAAGTGGTAAGTCCGTGCCGCCAGGTTAGGGCTCTGAGAGGGTCCTGTGCTGGAGGGAGACCGCGTGCGGAGTCAGCCGTCCCTCCTCAGTGCCTTGCCTGCAAATGCCTTGGCTGCTGTGATGGACTGGCTCACGTCCCCCAGTTTATAAGTCGGAGCCTAACCTCCAAAGCCCCACGGTGTGCCCAGACTGGGGACAGGGCCTTCAAAGAGGGATTAAGGTAAAACAGCACCATCAAACTGGGCTCTGAGCCAATGTGATCGGTGTCCTTATAGGAAGAGGCGATTAGGACACAGACACACAGTGACCACGTGAGGACACGGGGGACAGACCGCCGTCTCGATGCCCAGGAGAGAGGCCTCAGAAGGAACTGGCCTGCTGACACCTGGACTTCCAGCCTGCACCCTGCGAGACGGTAAATGTCTGTCGGTTAAGCCCCCAGTCTGCGGTGTTTGTCCTGGCGGCCTGGGCAGAAAAAGACAGTTACTGTTTTGGAATGGCTTCCCGTAAGCAGTGGACCTCTGTAAGCTGGAGCTCGGTCACACCAACGACGTGACCTGAATCAGTGAAAATGTCAGCGGTCTCCGCAGTCTGGAAGGCATTACTCTTTCAAGAGGATGGTATTTTAAACAAGACTGTATAAGTTGACACATGTGTGTAAGGCTAAAAACGTTTAACATAGATATTAATTTTCACCATCCCTGGCTGAAGAAACAGGGCAGGATGGCTTGTTGGATAAATCACAAATACCGAAATGACACTCGAGGAGTATTCAGTTTCAGACTTGGAGAAAAGTGAAAAATGCAGATGCTTATGTAGAAAGAAGACGCTCTACTGGCAGGACTCTGACGGCGATTCCCTTTGAGCAGTCAGCACCCACAGAGGAGAGGCCTGCGTGCGGGCCGGTGCAGGGCGGTCCCCACCGCAAAGCCGCCAGCGCAGGACGGACCCCCAGCGTCGCAGTGCAAGTGCGTGAAGCGCGTCCCGTGAGCCATGGGCGTGCTCCTCCGGGGGAGCACACCGCATCACAGACAGCTGCAGTTTTGTCCAGCTCCCAGCTTCAAAGCACAGGTTATTGCTGAGCTAAGGAGGTATGTCTTCCTCTGTTGCTCTGAGCTTCCCTGGAGGTGTGTGAGGCTCCACTTTGCCTGCAGGAGTCTGGCTGTCTGCCCCCTTCGCTCCTTGTCGCCCCCCACCCCCATCATGTCAGCTGATGATTATCAGAACCTCCAAACACACGGACAGAGGAAGACAGTGACACCATGAACTCCATGGACCCCGCCCAGGGTTGGAACGATGACCGATGTGAGGCACCCCCACCCACTGACCCGCCCCCGCCAGATTAATTTGAAGCACATCCCAGGAATCATCCTTTAATGTTCCTCGAGGCTGTGGCCTTGTGCGGGTGGAGCTGGCAGTAAACCAGGCGTCCTCCTGGTAGGCGCCAGCTCGCACCCTTGGGACCTGACCCCTGAGTTCTCACCTGCCCTTTGGAAAAGGTGACAGCAGGCGGTTCAACACGAGTGCGGCTGAGCTGGTGTTCAGAGGGCTGAGGGTCTTTGTCAAAACGGGGGAACTTTCCTCTGGTGCTCTTAGGCTAGATATGACCCATGACATTCGGAACAGACAGACACATAGATGATAAACAGACAGACAGCCGGCCAGCTAGACAGACGATGAACTGACAGATGGATAGAGGCAGAGAACCTGCATGTGTGTCCCTGTGCTTGGCTCTGAAAGCTCCCAGGCAAACTGAGATGACTGCTGGATGCCGGTCCTATTCTCCAATCAACTAAGCACATTTTTCTCAATTTGAGTCCCAGAAACCTGCACTGTAAGAGAAATACAAGCTAAGAATTTTACTTTAATTTGTGTACGAACTCATCACATTGTATGCTTTAAATATATACAATTTTTATTTGTCAGTTATACTTCAATAAAGCTGGAAAATATTTTCTTTTTGTTATTGATGTTATAAATTTGACTATGTTGTGTCTCGTGAATCTATTTGAGTTTATCTACTTGGGATTTATTTCTCTCTTTCAATGTACATATTAATACTCATCTAATTTAGGAAACTTTCCAGCTGTTGTATCTTCACAGCTTTTATGCCTTTTCTCTTTCTCTTTTCCTTCTGCGATTTGATGCACACGTGGGTACACCTGATGTTCTCCTGCAGGTCTCTGAGTTTCTGTTCTTGTTTATTCATTCTATTTTCTTTCAGCTCCTGAGACTGGGTAATCTTTAAAATTAACTCGCCTTCAAGTTTCCTAATTATTTCTTCCACCAACCTAAATTTGTTAAGACCCTCTAGCCATTTTTTTTTCAGTGTGTTGCATTTTTCAACTCACTTTGTAACTTCTGTTTGGTTCTCTCTTACAATTTCTACATGTTTATTAATACTCTCCTCTTGGAGAGTTATTATTTTAATGCTTTCCTTTAATTCTTTAGCTGTATTTCCCCTCAGTTCCTTGGATATATTTAAAATAGCTGATGCAAAGTCTTTGCCTATTTAGTCCAAAATCTGGGCTCTTTCCGGGACACTTTCTCTGGCTGCTTTTTTCCCTCTGTGTGTGACATACGCTCCTGATTTTTCCATGTCTTGTAACTCTGTACTGAAAACTGGACATTTCAGATAATACACTGCAACAAGTCTGGTACCAGATTTCTCTACCAGCCTCCCCCTCCCACCAGATGTGCTGCTGTTGACGTTTTGTGGGTATTTATTTCTGTGGTTGTTTTTCTCGTTGTTGCTTGTTTAGTGACTTTCTTTAATCACTTTTGTAGAGTCTCTGTTCCCTGCAGCATGTGACCACTCAGTTCTCTGCCAGCCTTTTTTTTTTTTTAATTTCTGGTATTATTTTTGAGCTTGGCCACCTGGGCTCCTCCCTTGTTGGTATGATTTATTGGTGGACCAATGACTGGTCAGAAGGTTCCTTATATGCTGTTCTGCATGTTTCAAAGCATCTGGTGAGGAGGCTGGACTTCAAATGTCAAGCAGTCTATAAGACAGCCTTGGCTTCGCTTCCTCCTTGCAGGGAGCCTCAAGGTCAGCTAGAGGTGAGTGACCCCTGCCTTCTTCTCTGCAGGCCTCTCCACGCGGTCCTGCCCACGTGCACAGCTGTTGGATGGCCAGGGATGTGTCGGAGCATTTTAAGCTCCTCTATGTTTGTCAGCTTCTCCAGGGTGTCCTTTCCTTTCTTCCAAGCTCTCCGTTTGCCCTGACTAAACTCACAGCCCCAGGCTGTTGATATGTTGCCATCAGTTTGCTACTGTTTTGTGATGCCCTGGGGTTGGGTTGTCTGCCACCAGCATACCACGCTGATCTCTGAGTCAAATCCAGTGGCCGCCACAATCTGAAGACAGAGATTTCCCAGGGAGCTCAAGTTCTGACAAAATATTGACTGTGTCCTAGGGATGGTATTTTTAGTGGAATTTCACAATTGGTCAGATCTCTCCACTGTTTGCAAAGACACTGGCTTTTTGGCATCTACCCCACTGAACTGGGGAAGAAGGTAGGATGGAAATAACCGCCAAGTTCAAGTGTGGCTGACCCGGCTTTTCTATCAAGGTTTGGGAAGTTCTCTTGGTCAGACAGCGCTCAGCCCATTCCAGCACACTGGTTAGTTGCCAGGACTCAGGAGTGGTTTATTTTAATTCTCTTGCTAGTATTTATATTGTTTTAGAGGGAAAGAAAATCTCCTGAAGTCTTTACTCTGAAATTCCCAAAGCCAGTCTCTCTCAACGGTATCCTGCGATTACTGATCTGGTGATTAGCAGCCACCAACAGGAGAGCCAGCAGCAGCGACACCGTCTGCGCAAAGTGGCGCTCCCGGTGCGCGGCGGGAGAGCTCCAGGGATTTTGTGTTATTTACATTTTACTTTTATAATATGCTGTAAACATCAAAGAAAAAATTATTTCTTTATAGCTTTGGGTACAATAGGTTATTAACATGTTCATGATTAGTCTGAAAGAATTCTAATATACATATATATTTTATTTCTCATAGAGAAAGATATTAAATGTAATTGTCAATGAAAAATACTGCAGCTGTCCTATCAGTAAACAAGGACGCTGCGGCCATCACGTCATCAGCCGCTACCACCCCCGACCGCGAGCGGAGGGACCTCAGCACGCAGACCAGCAGGCAGCCGGGCTCCGCAGCGCCCCCAGAGGTGCCCCCTGAGGGGACTCAGGATGGGGAAGCACAGGGCGCTGGCCCTGGACGGCCAGGTGCACATCAAAGGAGTGATTTCAGTGGGCCCGGACCTCTGCGCCTTCCCACACACAGAAAAGCGCTAAATTCCTTGAGTTGAGAGGGCTGGTTTTCTTTAATTAACAGTCATCTTTTGATGGTCCAACTACCTGGTCTGTCTTTGTTGCAAAGCCCCCTGCACACCCTGGCTCCTCCTTGTCTTGGCGGAACAGCCTCTTAGAGCCATCTGAGAGGCCGCCTCCCAGCTTCGAGTCCTCAGGAAATCCACTCAGTAAAACATAACTGTCAGCCTTTAGGTTGTGCCTTTTATTTCAGTCGACAATGCTTTCCACATTTTTGGAATTCTTCCATCTTGGACTGAAGTCGGTGCCCTTTGTCACGCCTTCACACACCACCAGGCCCTGGGGCTGCGCTGCGCAGGATGGTCCCGGCTGCTTGTCTCCTCCTCTTTCTGAGCTGCCTCTTCTGTCTCCGACATTTCGCAGAGCTCTGGTACATGTAATCCGCTTGACACTTAATCATGCCTCATCTTGGACTCACATCAGAAGGTTCTGCTGCTGTATGACTTCCCATATGTTCCTGCACTATCTCTCCCAGCTACACTGGGAACACTTCAAGGACGCACAAAGAGCCTTACCCTTTAAGAAGAGTTTCCTTCTGGCCAGCACCTTGCCTTCCAACCTTCTTATCAGTAGAACAGCACTTAGTAATTTGATTAAGAAAAGCCCACGAGGCTTGCTCAGCAGTATCGTCCTCTTAAAATAATAACATTGGTCTGAAGCCCCTGAAGGCTGGGAGAAGAAGAGAAGTTGAAGTTCACTGTACGAAAGCTCAGAATGGTTGTTTTCCTTAAGGATCGTGACTAAGACCACTCAGGGTTTTGGGCAGAGGTGCGGGATCTTCTGCTTCAAAACCTTCTGTATTGCATTTCAGTATGTAATTGACTTTAAGAACAAAGATGTATGTGAATTCAAATGCTAAAATCGAGTTATTAATCTTTAGTCCTACCTAAACAGTGACTTTCCATGTTTCATCTTTTGATCAGCAGGATGTTTAGAACTGAATACTTAAAATCGTTTTCTTTCTAGTTACTTTGGGTTTTGTTTTGTGTTAGGGTTTATTATTTCCCTGAACGGAAAACTGTAGTTTACATTTCACTTTGCTGGTTTAATAGCTATTCATCTGCAAAGCACTAAAACATGCCTCAAAACCATCAGTAAATTAACAACAAGAAATCAGAAAGCAAAGCTGTAAATGCCTCGCAGAAGCAGTACCACGGGAATAAACTTCACGGCGACAGGATGGGGTTTTCTAGATGAAACGTATTTTAGGTCTTCTTTTTTAGTGAAAAATAAATTGGATTTGTTCTTCTTTTTTCCATGCATAAAATATTAGATGAAGGTAAACATGTTACTTAACTATTAAAGGAATTTCGGAATTTGGTGAACAGAACTGTATGTTGAGTTTGAGTTTCCTCGACTTACTCTTTGGTGTTGAGTCAGTTGCCTCAGGAGATTTAGCTCGTGTGACTGAACATCATTTACTCCCCTGTTCCTTTTGCATCTCGGTACTTCCCAGCTGCAGAACGGTGGCGTGGCGTTTCCAAGGGGGAAGGCCCTCGAGCGCAAATGCGTTAGGTCTCCGGAGGTCGCGTCGGGCAGTCAGCTCAGTCCGGGGCCGCTCGTTAAAGGCCCACTAAGAGCTCCATGTTTCGGGTACATTATTTCTTACACTAGTCCCCAAAGACACTCTTCCTCTCTTAGAAAGGAAGACGTTGAGATGCAGAGAAGTTATCTGCCCAAGCAAGACTGCGGCATGGCTGCCGTCCAGGCCACTCTGCCTGCGGTCCTTCCTCATCTCTTCCAAAGCGCCCGCCGCCTCGTCTCACTGCTGTCTCTACTCAGACGCCAGGTGCTTGGTCCCCTGCTCCGGTGTTGCTTCCCGCTGCGCCGTTGCCTCGGATAACCATGTCGTCACTTGGAAATATCTTGCTTCATTGTTTCCATTCTATACTATTTCTATTCTGAAATAGCATTAACTGCTTTTTTTCCTTTTTTAAACAAATATTAAGCCACTTCGTCCTTACTTTAAACTGTTTTGCCCTGTCTTACACTACATCAGTATGAAAGACATAGCCAAACTAAATGAAGAAACAACATAGTCCGCAAGAATAACAAGACAGACCAACCAACACAAAGAGGGAGGAGATTCAAACACTTCACGTCAGTGAGAAATAAACACGTGAACTAGCACTGGCATCACTGTCCACCAAGAAAAGCAAACACAAAGGCACAGGCACAGTGAGGCGCCACTTCGTATCAGTTATCCACTGTGACGGCTAGTGTTAGAAAGACTGACAATACTAAGTGTTGGAGGGTGACGAGAGACTAGAATTCTCCTGTACTCCCTGTAGGAATGTAAAGCAGCGTCACCTCTTTGGAAGTCAGCTTGCTAATTTCCTATAAAGTAAAAATACGCCTAAAATAAGATCCAGCAATCACTTCCCTAGTTCATCATCCAACAGAAATAAAGTATCACCATAAAGATTTAATCCAAATACCCACAGGAGCTTTACTTGTAGGAGCTAAAACGGGCAACAGTGCAGTGCCCACCGACAGCTGAGTGGGCACACGAGTGCAGCGCACCTGTGTAATGGAACACTACGCAAACTTCTTTTTTCTTAAAGACCTTTGGTAGAGGAACAACATAGACACAGTTTGAAATTATAATGATGATCAAAAGGGAAAAACAGAAGAGAATCTACACCACGGGCTCCTCCCCACATGAAACCCCAGCAACGTCAATTCTAGTCTTCGGTGGTAGAACCGTGTCAGTGGTTTGTCGGAGCCGAGGGTGTGGACGAGGAATTGACTGGAGAGGCAGGTGGGGACTTTGTCTCCATTGTAATGGTGTTTACATTCACGTGTACATTTGTCAAGATGCATCAGACTCTATACTTAAAATGAATGCATTTTACCGTAAAAAAAAAAACCTCAACCATATTGATTTTAAAAATAAAGGCAAGATGGAGCAGCCGTGTTCATGGCACACTCACCGTGCAGAGCTGAGGAGGCGGCGTGCGGGGCAGCGCCCACCGCACGGCGAGCATTTAGTGCGCACCGCTCAAGCAGCGATTATTACTGCCGACTGAAAAAACCACACAACCTGAAAGGTGAGAATTATGTTTTATTCGGAGACTTTATTGAGGCTACGGCACAGGAGACAGCCTCTCAGCAGCTCTGAGGAACTGTTCCAGAAAGGCCATACACAGCTGCTCCTGGGAGTTTCAGTAATTTGCTAAAGCAGCTCACAGACTCAGAGCAACACTCTACTTACTAGATTAAAGGTTTATTTTAAAAGCGTGTGACCCAGGAATAGCCAGAGAGAAGGGATGCGTGGGGCAAATAGAGGGAAAGGGCTTGGAGCTTCCAGATTCTTCTTTCCAAGTGCCACTCTCCCCAAATCCCCCTGTGTTCACCAACCTGGAAGCTCTCCAAACTCTCTCCTTTCTGTGGAGGCTTTATTTGGCAGGCACAATTAATTAAATCATTAGCAGTGTAGATTTAACTCAATCTCTAGCCCCTCTGGCCTCCCCAGAGGTTGGAGTGGGCATTGGGGGATGGGACTAAAAGTTTCAACTCTAATCGCATGATTGGTTCCACTGGCAACCAGCTCCCACCCCAGGGGATTTCCAAATGTCACCTCATTAACATAACAAAAGACACTTTTTATAACTCTCATCACAGGAAATTCCAAGGGTTTAAGAACTGTGCCAGGAATAGGCCTGAAGACCAAATATGTACGTGTGTGTGTATATATACATATATGTACATGTTCTTCTTATAAATCACAACATCACGAATCTTGAGCAGGACTTCAGTTGCTCTCATGGGACATGATTTACTGGGATCCAACTCCACTCAAATAGGAAAGCTTGGGCATTTCTTCCCAGTCCACTGCCCGTTTGTTTGCAAGATCTTCACCTTCTTTTGAGGGGCAAGCCATACTGATATTGAGATGTTTGAAAGACCGGATAGTCAGGTGAAGCAAGACAAAGTGTCTTTATAAGATCCAGAGTGGAGGAAATAATACTTGAAATAAATTGTTCAAGACATTGTTACTGACATGGCTGTAACTTTAACTAAATTAAAGATAATTTGTTAGAATTAATTATATATCCATGAAATTTGCATCCTTTCCTAAGCACATGCTCTCTAACTTGATTCCCTTACAAATTTCATTTACAAAATGTTTTAAACTTGGACAAGTATTATGTCTCGGTATCATCGTTCCCTTGCCAGCTTTCGGGTGACCGCCTCCCTCTCACTCTGTTTGTACGTCTCTCCTGGTCCGGCTGACTGGTGTCCTCTTTCTTCATAAGTCTTTTTTCTGATGTTTACTGTGACATTAACTGTAACGAAATACACAAGCAGGAACAAATTGTAGTTCCAACTGACATTTTACCATTACATTCCAGGTAGTGGAAAAATGTCTTTGCATTTTATTTGCTGTTTTCCAAAGCTCAATATTGCATTGAAAAAAATTAAAAAGATAATTTTGACAAGTATTATACAAAAATCTCTGATCTTCCTACTTAAGGGTGGCGTCCTCATCTGGCAATGAGACAAAATCTATGGCATTTATATAAAAAGGGGAAGACTAATCACGTAGTCTCTTTTCTCTCTGTCATCAGTAAATTGCCCATAAGCAGCAAGTACCCACGTTTCATGGAGGTAATAATGCTACCAAGTCCAGTCTCTTACTGCTCATCACAAGACAGACCAACAAATCAAAAGACAGGTGTTGGGGTGAGGAATAGCGACTACTCAGAAAACCAGCAGATCGAGCAGATGGTGGACTCATATCCCAAAGAATCATCTTACCTACATGAGGATTCAGGCTCCTCTTAGCTGCTAACGGGGAGGGCTTGTGGCTGACTGTGGCCAGACCCCGGAGCGGGTGGGACAGTCCTCCTTCCTGCAGCTGTCCACGTAGTCTGGTCAGGATGTCCCCGTAAACCTCCAACAAGACGAATGTTCTCTGTTCTACAACTTCTTGTCTCGATATGAATGGACAGTGTTCTCCCCTTAGAAGCTGAGCCTGGGAGGCAGAGCCTGGAGGAAGGGCTCCTAGGCACACGTCAGGCTCCAGGAAATGTCCTTTTACAAAAGGTGCAGAACAGACAGGACTCGGCCCAGGAAGCAGAGCCCGGGGTTAGAGCCAAAGGAGCAGATTCAACATGGAGTCAGGTTGGTTCCTCTCTGTCACAATAATGGCCTATTGGTCACTGATGAGATAACTCCATACATCTTAAGTATTTAAAGGAATAAACATTGACGCGTCATGCACTTATATGTACCCATAACAGCTTACATATAAGATATTCCTATCGGGTTTCCAAAGTGGCATAATAAGACCTGCAAATCAAGGTCTGGGGAACTAATGTCTACATTTCCACTACTAAACCCCTTATACACTTCCAATATATTTGGCTAAAAGCATTAGAGTATACACACATATGTGTATGTGTGTATATAGATAAAAAACATACTCTTCTCACACTTTTACAATTTAAGGTGTCAAGATAATTGAATCTCTTTCCGTGGATGTTTACAATTTGGAACATCAATTCGTGCACGAAGGTATAACACACACTCTCTCCCATTTTGGTTTGACTGTTTCAGGCTCCTGGTTCTGCCTAACGGTACGGGCACTGCTGAGAGCGCGGTTGCCTCTGTGCTGGTTTCGATGTCTGCGACTTGAGAGTTTTTGGACGAGGCCCTGTGCCGATCCGCCACAGCAGCGTGGGGCTCTGGCTTGGGGCCCGCCGCAGCACGGGCCCTGGCTGCCTATTTCCAGGGCACAGAAGCATTTTTCACTGTTCACAGTTGTGTCTTTTCTGTAAGGTGGGAATTGCTGGAAGACCGACCTGCAGACAAACGGGGGAAGCTGTGATGCGCTGACATCCACGGTCCCCTCGGTGTCTCCTAACCATTTCACTGTCTTTGCCCCAAGACTGGTTTTGTGACTGTCGGGTTTGCTTTGACCTTGGACGACCAGGAAATATTTGAAGTATCTTATCTATTATTTTGGCTTACATTATGATTTCATGTGGTTTTGTATTCATTTTTATTTATTTATTTTGCCACAAATTATCAGTTGATTTTAATTCTGAATTGCTCCTCCTCCATTCTCAATTACGTCGTTAGTGAGCACGCAGAGGACATACGGGTATGCTGGGGGGCTGACTAATTCAGAGGTATTTATTGAAATTCTAGCTCCTCATTTCTTTCGGCTGAATTTTAATACACTGAATTTTTTAAGAGTATAACTTTGATCCTAAATGCTTTCTCTAACATTAAGTACCAGAATTAGGAACCTATCTGTATATGTATGTTTTAAAAATGTATCTCAGCTGTTCGGCCTTTCCTGTATTTATTTTAGAACGTCTCCTGCTGACTGACTTTCATTGCCAGTAGCCTTCTGTTTAGTCTAATAGAGAAGAAAAATCAAATTAGCCAGGTGCAGGAGTACATAACAGTTCATCACATGACAGTAAAACTGGAATCTCCGATCAATGACAGATAGAAGGTTTGGGATAACAGTAAAATTAGAGCTCTAACTTATATTATCGCTGAAACAAATTTCGAATGAGAGTAAATATATAGAGGTTAATTTTTATGGCAAAATGGTTGATTAGATACCTTGAGAATTGACCCTACCATTACAATTAACTATAAATTCTGAATAAATGTATGTAAACTCATTCACACACATGTACATACTTGTGTATACGTGACATATATTGAATTGGAATATTGTAAGGGAAACTCAAAAGCTGAACTTAAAGAGTTAATACAGCCCTGAAGCCAATTTTCACTAGACCATTGACCCATCCCAGTGAAACCCGTGCTTTGGTTTCCCAGCCTTGTTGAGGATGAGAGCAGCGAACCTCAGGGCCCAACCAAATTGCAGAATCAATCAAGAGGCACGCCAAGTGCACAGAGTCGGGAACCCAAATACACATATGATGTAACTACAAGCTAGAGGTTCTGAAAAAGGATATGACCTTGGCGATGACAGTGCCCTGGTGTGGGTTCATGAGCCATTTTATATTGTGCGGATGATGCAACAGCTGTGAGCTAAGAATTTTGTTAATATTGTTAGTTGTGTAGGTAAACTCAGAAATTATCTTAGTATTGCTGGAGAAACAGAAAATGCACTCTTCTGCCTCAATTAAAAAACACACACACACAAAATATATGAAAGGAAGAACATACAGTCACTGACACTAGACAGTGATCTCTGAGATGGGAGAAACAATGAGGTGAACCCTACGGTGTCCCCAGACTCAGGGCAGGAAGGAGTTTATATTCCGCAGTGCACAACAGGACATCAAACAGAACCCAGCTGTCTCCTCAAGTTGAAGAGAGAGATGAACATTCAGGGAAACCAAGGCAGACAGAAAACAGAGTGCAGAGTAACAGAGAGGAGAGGGTTACAGAGCAAGAAGCTCTGAAGAGAACTTCAAAGGTTTGTTTTGATTCTGCAACTAAGTGATCAGCACATGTGTGTGGCAAACCCCACAAGGCCAGGTGTCTGCCTATGGGAAGGAGCAGACAATTCAATTGCTAACGCTCACCAAGAGCTGGGTGGGGGCGCATTTCCCACACCCACAGTTAAGAAACTTCAACATCAAACTGAGGGAAGGGTGGTGCTTCAGTAGTGAGGCCAAAATACCACCAGAATCAAGTCTGACTGGGTCCCACCTAACTGAGTTCAAAAGCAAGCCTTGAAAAAATAAGCTACTTGAAGTCACTTTACTGTGTCTCAGAGCCAAGCTCAGAAATATCTAAAATAATACAAACATTTCAGCCACAGCAAGGTAACTTTACAATGTCTGACTCCCAGGTAAGAATCACAAATCATGCACTGAAGTAGAAAAATATATCCATAAAGAAAAAAATCATAGAATCAGACAGATGATAAAATTACTGCAGACAAGGACACTAAGCATCTATTGTATTACCAACATGCTCCTAAATGCCGGAGCTTTAAGATCCTGAAATTAAAACTAAACTGTCCACCTAAGATCCCGTATACAACAGAAGTATATTTCAAAACAAGGCTGAAATGAAGACACTTGCAGACTTAAAAAAGCTGAAGAAACCAATCAGTGGAAGTCTAACAATGCAAGAAATATTACAAATCCCTTAGGCAGGAAAACACTGTGAGGAAAATAAACATGTGGGGAAAATAAAATACACTTTTCTTATATTTCAAATTTCCTAAAAATAACCAATGCTTTAAAGTACATATAACAACAATGTATGGCAGGAGTTACAAGACACACAGAAGAAGTGAAAATCGTGATAACAATAGCACAAAAACCAGAAGACAGAAAATAAAATTATTTTGTTGTAAGATTCTTATACCACACATGAAGTTACATAACATTACTTGAAGGTGAACTACAATAAGGTAAATGTGAACATATAAATTCTAAAGTACTATTAAAAGACATTTCAATTCTAAAGAAGTGAAAAAAAAGAGGAGGAAATAAAGAAAGAACAAACAAGATAAAACATATAAGATGCTAATTCAAAACTAAAGCATATCAAAAATGACATTAAATGGAAATAATCTAAATAGCTTCAATTAAAAGGCAGATATTGCCAAATTGGATAAAAGATCCAGATATTTGCTGTATGCAAGACACCCCTTTTAAAAATAAAGACATTTATGAGTTAAAAATAAAGAAAAATAAAAATAGACATACCATCCTAACATGAATAAAACAGTTATATTAATATCAGACAAAGTAGGTTACAGAACAAAGAATATTATACATATGAAGAACATTCTTTCATAATTATAAGTGATTACATTCACCAAAAGGACATAACCCTAAATGACTGTCCACTGAATAATAAAAGTTTATCCACTGTATAAAGCAAAAATTGATGGATCTGACAGGAGATATAGACAAATCACAATTTCAGTCAGATGTTAAGATCCTTACCTCAAAAATAAACAGAACAAGTAGACAGAAAATCAGTAAGTTTACAGAAGACAAATAACACTTTAACCAAGTTGATATAATTAATATATTTAGATCACTTTGCTAAAAACATTAGAATACAAATCTCTTACAGTGCAACTTGAACATTTCCTAAAATAGATGTATCTGGCCAAAAATATGTCTCAATACATTCAAAATAGTTCATGACTTCTAACTTATATGCCATGACCACAATGGAATTAAATTTGAAATCAGCAACAGAAAAGCAAACTAAACTTCAAATAAGCAGTGAAAAGGAAATAAGATAAGACCATAATTAAAAAAAAATTGTCAATAGATAGGGATGACACAGATTGTTAATGTCAGGAATGAGTGAGGAGACATCACTACAGAACATGTGAACATTAAAAGAATAATACAAGACTATGCTTAAAAAAGTTCAGCCAACAAATTTAACAATTTAGTTGAAATGTATTAATTCCTTGAAAGACACAAACTACAAGCCTAAAAAATCTCCCTGAAGATATTAGATAATCTAAGCAGCTTTATATCAATTAAAGGAATTTAATTCATAGCTGTAAACTGTTGCACAATGAAAACTCCAGTGCCAGATGACATCACTGATGAGTTTCACCAACCATTTAAGAAATACAAACTAGAAGTTTAACAATGCCTTTCCAGCAAGTTGAAGAGAAGAATGTCATTTTCATGTCATTCTATGAGTCTAGTATTATTCTGATACCAAAAGCAGTCAAATGCATTTCAGAATAACAACTTACAGAACAACACCTCTCATAAATATAAAAATGTTAGCAATAGGGTAGCAAAATGAATCCAACAATAAAAACATGAATAATATATTGTGACCAAGTGGCCTTTATCCTAGGAATACAATTTTGGTTTCATGTTTGAAAATCTATCAGTGTAATTCAAGACATAAACAGATTAAAAAAGAGAAATCTTTGGATCTTATCAATAGGTGAAAATAAATCCTGGCAAAACGCAGTATCCATTCATGATGAAAACTCTTAGAAGAGCATGTATAGAAAGGAATGTCCTCAGCTTGATTAAAAAGTATGCAATACACATTTATAACTAGTATCATTCTTAATGGTAGAAAGCTAAATGGTTTCCCCTCAAAATAAAAAATGAGATAAGGATGTCTGTTTTCACCACTGTAACAACATTGTACAAATCATTCTTACTGCAATAAGGCAAAAAAAAAAAAAGACAAAGATAGAAGTATTTACATGACTACTTGTGCAGAAAATTCTAGGAAGTCCACCGAGTAGTCCACCATTATTACTAGATGTAATAAATGAATCCAGAATGGTTTCAGGATAAAACATCAATATACAAAAATAAAGTGCATTCTACAGTTAGCAGCAAACAATCGGAAATTTTAAAAAGAATAGTGTAAAAATATGCAACACATAAGAATAAACTTGACAAGAGATGCAGGGTCCATACACTGAAAATGTTAAAAAAAAAATGCCTACAGAAACACAATATTCCTGGATTAGAAGACTAAAAGTTGTTAAGGTGTCAATTCTTCCCAAATTGATCTAAAATTTCAAAAGATTCTGAATAAAAATTTCATGAGAATTTTTGTGAAAATTAATACAATAAAAAAAAGAACTTGAGGCTTCAGTATCCCACTTCCAATATGAATAAAAGGTGAGAATTCAACCCGAGAATAGAAGAATTAAGCAATGCTGTAAGCCAACTAGATGGAACAGACGTCAACAAAACACTCCACTAAACAAGAGCAGATGGCACAACACGCAGTACACACAGTGAATACACAAAGCACGGAGACGTGCACGAGGGACATTCTCAAGGATACACTGTGTGTTAGGCGACAAAATGAGCCTCAATATATTTGAAAGGATTGAACTCATACAAAATCTGTTCTCTGACCACAGTGAATTTGAACAGACACAGGGATATCTGGAAATTAAACTGCACAACTCTATATACAAACAGGTCAAAGAAGAAATCACAAGGGAAATTAGAAAATGCTTTGAAATAAATGAAAATAATAACAACAGGGGAAGCAGCTCAAGTAGTGCTCGGAGGGAAACTGACAGCTGCAGGTGTCTAGAGAAGAAGAAAGATTGCAAATAATTAACCAAACCTTCCACCTAGAAAGAGAAGGAAAACCTAAAGTCAAGGCAAGCAGAAAGAAAGTCATAGTGTTGATCAGGGCAGAAATAAACTATGCAGAAAAGAAACAGAGAAAAGAACCAACCAAAGATTTGTAATTTGGAAAGATCAACAAATCAGACAAAAGTTGACTTAGATCAAGAAAAGAAGAAAGACCACTCAGATGACTGAATTCAGAAATGAAACGAGACATCACTACTAACCTTACCAAAACAGAAAGCATTTAAAGGGAGTATTATAAAAAATTGTATGCCAAGAAATTAGACAGCCTAAATAAACTGGACAGATTCCTAAAAGGACAAAAGCCACTGAAACTGACTCAAGAAGAAATAGAAAATAATACTAGACTTGTAACTAGGTAAGAGATTGAATTAGCAAGCAAAAGATTTGCACAAAGGAAAGTCCAGGCTTGGCTGGCTTCACTAATAAATTCTTCCAAACATTTAAGACAGAATCAACATTAATACTTTACAAAATCTTACAAAAGATGGAAGAGGAGGAAACACTTCTCATTTCATGCTCAAAAGTCAATTTTATCTGATACCAAACCCAGAAAAGAACAAGAAAAGGAAACTACTGCCCATTATTCCTTATTAATATACATGCAAAAATGCTGTACAGAATATTAGCAAAATGGATCCAGCAATATTTAAAATTTATTTTACAACGTGGCCAAGCAGTATTAATCCCAGGCATGCAGGTTAGGTGTACCTCACAAAAATGCTTAATGTGATGTTCCCTATTGATAGAAAAAATGACAAAAACCACATGATCACCCTATCACATGCAGAAAGAACATTAGAAAAAATCCAACTAAGTTTAATGATAAAAACACTTAACAATGTAGAAGTTAAGAAAAACTTTTTCAATCAGCTGAAGGCCATCTACAAAAGCCCCACAACTAATATCTTACTTATTGGTGAAAGGCTGAATGTGTCCCCTGTAAGATCAGGAAAGAAAAAACAAAAACAAAGAAACACCAGGATGCCTGCTCTTAATTCTTTTGAACGTTGTACTGGGGGTTCAGTATAGAACAATTAGACAAGAAAAATAAATAAAAATAAGACAGAAATGGAAGGAAGAATTAAAACTACTTTTATTTATAGATGCAAGATCAACAAACTTGGCAACTTTTTATGTAGACAAATTACCAGATAACCACTGACCTTAAGATGTTGAGTATGAAACCAATACACATATATTTGACGTAAGTTTTGTGGTTACTTGGTGACAGGAGCAACTGGAATGGATGAATTACCAAGAGATGTGGAAAAGCCTCCAGTAATCATGGGTGTGTCTATCCTCTTGAGTGTGGCGATGCTTTCATAGATGTTTTCATTTACCAAACTCATCAAATTTTTATTTTAAATATATGCTTTTTACTACATACAAATCATACCTTGGTAGAGCTCCAAAAAATGTTGAAAAAAAAAAAAGGCCAGTTTGTGTGTCCCTGGCAGAAGCATGTATGATAATATAATTTCTCTCTGGAAAAAATTTGAGTAATGATGGCTCAGTCAAAATCATTTAAAACACACACGTATAAAAGACATGGTAATGCTCAACAGAAGTGAAAAAGAGAGAAACAACCTCAAAAGAAGGCAGATATTCAAATTATCATATAGAAGTAAAATTAATTTTAATAGTTTAAATAAGCATAATATGATGCTGCAAACAAGAGTACAGTGCAAGCCACTGTGAAGATAGCCCAGCAGAGTACATGAAAAGAATAAACAGTGTTTCTAGAGACAATACATTAGCACTTAACTTCAGCTGTTATTGAAGTTAATTACCATATATTAAAGTAAATTTGATGCATATTAAAAAAAAGGAATAATGAATTGGAAATCTGAAGTAATTACAACAGAAAAAGGTAAAAGCTAAAAAATATTAAATGGATGCAAGAGACAAAAAAGATGGACATAAATGTCACAAATGTCCATCTAATCATGATTCTACAAAAAGAGAGTGGAAAACTGATTGGAGCAGAAGAGATATCTGAAAACATCGCAGGAAGAATTTCTCTGCACTGGAAAAGCAGCAAATCCCAAAATGCAGTCCAATAGCTTTATTGCAGGATAAGCACAAAAGAACCTTGTGGAGATAGAATAGAGGGAACAGGAAATGATATAGGTAAAAAGACTCAGAAATGGTAAAAAGAAGATATTAAATGCAGCCAGGGTGAAGAGATAATGCATTTTCTAAGGAACGGCCTTCTTAAGAACAATAGCAGACCCCGAACAGAAGGCCAGAAAGTTCAAAGTGCTGAGAAGAAAATTGACTACGAACCCAGAACTGTATACTTTAAAATACATTTATGCCAAATGTATGTAACACATTTATAGGCAAATAAACAATGGAGAGTTTGCCATTAACACTGAAAATTTTTCAAAAGCATCTACTCAGAAAGAAGAAACGTGAAGCCAGATAAAGGTTTAACTTCAAGAAGGCATTAAGAGCAAAGAAGAGGAGAAGTATGTAAATAAATATGTCAAACAACATAAATAATGTTTTATGGGTTGAAAAAGAACCAATATAAATAAAATTAGCTTGTAAATTAGGATGAGGATAATATGAGTGTATTAAGGAATTTTAATTCTGGAACTTTGAGAAATGTAATGTATAACTTTAAACATTTATATATTAAAAATGTATATTAAAATTTCTAGTATGGCCACTGACATAAAATTTAGTATATTTTTATAAGCTATTTAAGGGGAAATTAATAGGAAAAAATTGCAAAAAATGCAATAAAATAACAAAGAGGTATTTAGAAAAGTGGTGGCAAATAGAAAACAGAAAATAGGACAGAAATAATCCAAAATATCAATAATTACATACATTTACAATAAATGTAAATGTATTAAAATATCCATTTAAAATATAAAGATTTTTTAACATTGGATTTTTAAAAAAAATCTACATAGGACTGTCTTAAAACACAAAGGGTATTAGACCATTGTGGGGGTGGGGTGTAGAACCAAGTTCTGAGATACAAATGTGCACAAAAGAAGGTGACTGTGCAGGGCTCTGGGAACAACACCTGCAAGGTAGCGAGGAAAGCAAGATTGGGCACAGGAAGAGGTTGCATTGAAATTCAGTTGCAACAAAGATCTCAGCTTGTCACTGGGGCTCTGGACCCGAGATGTCTCTTCCAAGTTGTCTTAAACTGAGGGAGAGTCAGACCTTTCCCTCCTATACTGACTGGTCTGGGGAAGCGGACTGCTCCCTGGGTGGGAGTGCTACCCGTGGGAAGCCAGATCTGCTTGTTAGAAGGAAACTGCCCATGATTGACTTAGCTGGAGCGGCCAGCAGCCAGCACTCCCAGTAGGTGGGGAACGTGCACCTCAGTCCTCAAGCTGAAATGTGGGCAGCACACAGTGTCTACTGCAGAACGGCAGCAAACACGGAGGACAGAGCGGGAGAGTAGATGGGCCAGACCAGTGTGGACAGACACGAGCATTAGCCTGAATAGCATGTATTTGTATGGGACAAAATAGATCTTAAAATAAAAGAAAATGCATTATTAGAGAAATTGTCACTATGCAATGAGAAGTATTTAAGTTGTATGCATTGAGTAAAATAACCTCAAACTGTATGAAAACATTGTAAGAATTACTGTCATACACAGAAAAATTACCAATACAGTGGAAGATTTTAGCACAACTCTCAGAGAACACAGAAAGCATGAAGAGCATAACAGTAATAATCTAACGAGCATGCAGGGTAATGGCCACAACTGCAGAACGCACCACAGGACATCTTAAAAAACTGATGACATATTGACCATGAAACAAATCTTTTAAAAAATGAAGGAACCGATTTCCTATAAATAATATTATCTACCCAACATACAACTGTTTGAAATTATATCACATAAAAAGTTACAGAACTGGAAATTAAGGAAGCACATTTTAAAATAAATTGTGGGTTGAAGAAGAAACCCAAGGGGATATTGACAGACACTTTGCATGGAAAAACTACCAGAATTATGTATTAAAACTTGAGCATTTAGCTAAAATGGCATTTCAGGGGAAAGGCATGTGCTTAAAGGCTTACGAGAAAAAATAAGAAAGGCTAAATACTAATGAGAAATGCATGTAGAACAACCCTGAAGGAGTGAAAGAAAAAGGTAACTAGGCAAACGCAGAAACCAATACGCAAAGAACAAACGACCTACAGTGGAAAAACAAAGCCAGACTGATACGTGTGACTTGACACAACCAGCGCACAGACAGAAACGGTCTAAACAACCTGCCAGGGCGTCAAAAAGACGCACAGTTACAGAGCTGCCGAGATCAACATTAGGAGAAACTTTGTTACATTAAACTTGAAAACATATTAAAGTGACAACTTTCCAGCAACACATAACTTACAGAAACTTACTGAAAACAAAGATAGTCCTATTTACACATAGTTTAACCAGCAGTTTAAAAATCTTCAGCAACAAGAAAAAAAGTACCACTTCTAAATACATGTACTAACAAATTCAAGGGAACGTTCAAATAGGAAAAGTATAATCTTAAACCAACTGGAACACAGAAGGTCAACCCCCAGTGCAACCAACAAGGCTAACAGATGCTGATATGGAGCACAAATATGCCATGAAAATTGGAAATCAAAGTCCATCTTGCTTAGGAACAGACATGCTAAAATCCTGTGCATCTAATATATGATCAAAACAAAGGTGTTCTATCAACAAACACAACACATGACAGCCACATATACTGGATTCCAGGAATCCAAAGTTAGCAAAAATCAATGAGCACAGTTCACTGCAGAAATAGTTGAAGGGAGAAAACATACGCAATTAACTCAATAAATCCTTGGTAAACTTAATTGTGCTTGACGTATATTCAAGATTAAAGTCTTATTAATAAATCAAGCATAGACAGAGTTATAACCATACGTTCTGCCTTGTTCAGGGCGGACCTGCTTTCAAATGTTGTATCTGTGTAATGGTAGGACTCCTTTTCCCCTCAAAAGTGTCCGGGTTTGTGACAATACACTTTTTGGCAACTCTAAAGAGAAGCTGATTTTCTAAAACTGATAAAACACATTCCGACAAACCTCCAGCCGCCGTTGTCGCTGGTGGTGGATCTCAGCTGTGCTGACTGAGGGTGAGCCTGGCTCTCCTCACGTTTCCAGTCAGCACTGCCTGGAGATTTTAACGAGTGAAATTAGGGGTTTTCCTAAGTGTATACACAAGGACTGGAAAACAAGATTTTAGGGCATTATAATTAAGATTGATATAATTGTCTACATATAAAACCCAAAATCAATAAACTTATCATTAATGAGGCATGGCTTTTAGCAGAAAATCAGTGCAGAAATCAAGTAAAAGGTTACCTATCACCCACCATTAATGAAGGATCACTAAGTATAATTTTTTTTTAAAAGACAGACAATATATCTGAAAATAAGCATTAACAAAGTGTGCAAACCTTTTATGGAGAAAATCATTACAGCATAGTGTCGATGAGGGAGAGAAACATTAACTCATGGAAAAGAATTTTTAAAAATCCAGAAACAGACTCATGGAGCTGTGGAAGTGTCGTTTAAGACCGAACTGACGTTGCAGATCAGCGGGGAAAGCACGCACGTCAGCAAGCAGCTGGAACAACTGGTCATCCTCCGGGAGCGCAGCGCCGCCCAGTCCACCCTGCGCGCCGCGCGCGGAGACTACGACAGGAAACGTGAGAGGCAAAATGCACTGTTAGAAGATAACCTGAAATCTGCATTTATGGCCTCAGGAGAGGGAATGGTTAATTCGGCAGCACGCAGACACCGCGGAGAACAGCTGCATGTGCTCCGCTGCGGCGAAACCAGTCACTTCTCTCCACTGGAGGCGGCGAGAGGGAAGCAAGCAGACTGCCGAGGCCAGGAGAGCTCGCCGCCATGCGCCGGACAAAGGCTAAAAAGCCACGACATACAAATTATTCCTACAAAACCCCAAAGCCAACATAAAATGTGCACACAGTTTCAGTGTGAATTTCAGGAAGATAAAACGGGGTTGCCCCGCGAAGATGGAAACTGACAGCCCGTCGCCATGGCAACAAGAATGAAACCCGCCCTGAGACCACCCTTTCGCCTCCGCCCAGCGGCCCAACGCGGGGTGCGGAACCGGGCAGAGAGCCGGTCAGAGAGGACGCCGGGCGGCCAGTGAGCGGGCGCAGCCGCCCGGGAACCGCGGCTTCATCCCGCCAGCAGGCCGCGCGGCGCGGACTCGGCCCTCGGAGGCGCGGGGCTGAGAGGCGCAAATGCACACGTGCTGCAGGCGCGCCAGGTTCGGCGGGGGCGCTGTTTGTGAAAACACACCTGGGACAACAAACACGCGCACAGAGCCGGCTGGACAAAGAAACCCCTGCGGCCGCACAGCAGGACCCGCGGGCGGTGGGCACGGGAGCGCAGCTGCACCAACGGCGGGGCGGCCTCTCAGACGCACGGAGGTCCGTCGAGGACGAGTGGCCGGAGATCACTTCCCACCAGGACCAGCGAGGCTCCGGGCGCGTGCAGCTTAAAGACGCAGCACCGAGTAACGTGCCATCTGAAGCAACAGACCTGGTAAACAACAGAGGAAAACACGTAAGAGGGAAACACGGCGGTAAAACCCAGAGGACGCGCCAGACGGGAGGGAGGAGGGGGCGCAGGAGGTCTGCGCGCCGCGGTCTCCCTCACCTGGGCGGGGCTGCGCCCTGTGCTCACTGTGTCACGCGGGTAAGTGGAGATGACAGGTGAGACGCTCCTGGTGGAGGTACAGAACCCGGCGTCCTTAAAGGCAAAGACCCTGGTAGAGACCGACGTGTCCCAGCAGGACGAGGGCGCAGTGCAGGCCTGGGACCCGACCCCATTCGCGGCCGCAGCCCGAGGATGCGCGCACTGTGTTCCCGGGCCGCGGCGGCGCGGGCCCATCTTTGCGCGCACGCGTTTGACCCACACCCCAGGGCCGTCTACTAAGGACACTGCTGTCCAAGGGGGCTTCCAGCAGGTCCTTCCCGGTCTCCACACTGAGACGGGCTGCGTCTGCTGCTGGAGCTGCCGGGTGGGTGGGGTTCTGGTACGGGGCCACGCGGGCCAGTGGGGTGGGCGGGGGCACGTGGTCCCCCCTTCTCGTGTGTAAATGTGAGCGAGGCCGTGTGCCCAGCTGGCAGCGCCTCCAGGGTGAGAGCCCAGATCCCCGTCAGGAGGGGTGCACGTGCTACTGACTTAGGTCAAAACTGGGGCCAGTGTCTTGTTTCCTGCAGTGGAATGCACTCCGTTAGTCCCGCTGCTGAGACGGCGGCCACCGCCAGCACTGGGACGCCCAGTACTGCTACCAGTCACACCCCCAGGCCAGTACTTATCAGTTCCGACACCACCCCAGCGGCCAGTACTCCCAGCACCACGACTGGCCGCCCGCCACCCCGCCGGCCCGACTCCGAGCCCCCGCCAGCATCCCCGGCCTCTCCTGCCCGCGCGCTGGTGCACTGCAGGCACTCTGAACCCTGTGAACTCACGTCACCCTGCCACGGTGGCACGGGATCTGGGTGTCACCCCATTTGCAGGGGACAGCCAGCGCGTGAGAAGCAGGACAGTGCACTAGCCGGGGGTCAGCGAGCGAGCCCGGGCTGAGTGCGCGACGCCGAGGCCAGGCTGGGATCTGAAGGAAGGGGCGCCGGGGCGGTGACGATGCCCTTCCCAGCCGTGTGCCCAGGACGATGGGCGGGCGGAGAAAGCACGCGGTGGGTCCCTGTCCGAGAGCAGAGGGCTGAGGGCCGCAGAGGGTGATGGAGGGACACACCGCCTGGTGCGTCACCGACCCACGGCTGGTTATCACGGAGAGGAGAGGACATGGAGGAGCATCCGGCGAGCTCTCCTTGGCCAGGTGCTTCCGAGGGCAGCTTCCCGACCTCGCCAACGAGCAGGGTGCATGGGGTGAGGGCAGGCCTGGAGCTCCTCTCCGCGGACGTAAACCACTTTCTCCTCGTGCTTGCCGGGGGCGTGGTGACATGTAACTGCATCACTGGCAGCGTTCCATGAGTCACTTGTCTTGTTTAGTAATTTAAAGTCGCTGGTCCACACTAGGGAAAACAGCCTCGAGGCAAGGCTCTTCCTCCCCTCACCCTGCGGGGGCTGCCACTAAGCCACCAGCATTGCTACTTTTGAGGCCAAAATGCTGCCGTGAAGTGTCCGGCGGCCTTTACCCTTTGCTGACAGAATGTGTTCAGTGTTTGGGGACGTCAGCAGAAAGCTGCAGTCACACATGCCGGGCGGCCCTTCCCTGGGAGACACGGAGGCCAGCAGCGCCCGTGCACAGCAAGGTGTGTGGGATGCCGAGGCCCTGTGTGCCTGGCCCGGATGCAGGACCACTCCCAAGCCTTTAGCCGCCCCAGACGTGGGGGCACTGGCCTGACTGAGCCTCTCCAGGACACAGCTGCTCTCACAGAAGGTCTGGCCAAGGGTTTGTAAAGTGGGTGGACGGCTTGCTCCCTGGTCCTGTGGTCTTCCGTAGCATCCTTAACATTATTGCTCAGCACTTGGAAATCAGCTAAATTTTTAGAAGGCCTTTAATATAGTTATTTATGAGGAAGAATAAACATTGCATTTAAAAAGAAATTTCTGAGAACTATAAAGTCTGACGTATTTAGTGGGGATGGAGCAATGCAATAAGATCTCCAAGACTTCGTAAAATTGTAAATAAAATTAACACACATAACTTTTAATAAATCCATGTCAAAGTGTCTTAAAATTGCAAGGCATAAACACATGTGATCTCAGCCCTTTTAAAGCTGCACTGAAGTTTGCCTTCTTATCTCAGTTTATCAGATGCATTTTATGAGCCTGCGTGATCTCGGGGATGGTACGTTTTAATGACACTGTTGCTCTCGTTTGATGTTTTCTATCCAGGGAGGCGGGAAGGTGGGACCTCCACCAAGTCTGTTCCTTCCGAGAGTGGTTAGCTGCTCCTCCTTTGTCATGGGCACCGTTTGCATGCATGATTTTCCATCTTCTTACTTTCAATCAGTGTGTGTGTCTTTGCATCTCAAGGGCTCCCCAGCCAGTACGATCTCCTTGCATCCACACATGTGCCAAGAAAACAGACAGAACCTGCAGCGGTGTGCCAGGTTCCTGGAGCTCCAGTGCAGTCAGGCTTTCTGCCCCCGCATCTGCGCTGACCTCGGCCCCAGACACCTTACAACCACAGAGCCCCCTGTCGACGGTCAGCCCTGTCTCTTGTGTCACTTTCATTCTGTTTCACTCTAATCCTTGTAGGGCCGTCAGCAGTGGAGATGGCTGATGTTGCGGAGAGAGAACAAATGCACTTTTGTCCCCTGGGGTTCAGGGAATGGGCTCTTTACAGCCATCTGCACCTGGATCTTTTGTTTGAACAGCTTTTTGAAGTTGACTTTCCATGATATAAAATTTACCTCTTTTAAGTGTACAAGTCAAAGATTTTTTATAAATGTACAGAGTCATTTATGTTGTACAACTGTTACTGAGCCGAAACTCACTCTGCTCGCTGCATGACAGGCCAGTAAATCAGGACACGAGGTGTTGGGGCAAGGAAAAGTGACTTTATTCAGAAAGCCAGCAGACCGAAAAGATGGGGGACTAATGTCCTGGAGAACCATCTTCCCCAAGTCAGAATTCAGGCTCCTTTTGTACTACTAAGGGGAGAGGGTGTGGTTGGTTGTTGCAAACTTCTTGGTGTTGAAATCCTTTATTCTTGCAACTGTCCATGTGGGTCAGGTCATGGTGTTCCTGTAAACCTCCAAGAAGACAGATGCTGTTCTCTGTTCTGCAACTTTATCCCTATATGAATGGAACAGTTTTACACCTTTAACGGACAGAGCGTGCAGAATGGGCTTGCTTACATATTTCAGGCTCTAGGCAACATTCTTTTAGAAAAGGTGCAGAACCAGCAGGACGCAGCCCAGGACACAGAGCATGGGGTTAGAGCCAAAGAAACAGATCTCATGTGGAGTCAGGATCGTTCTTTCTTACTACACAACCGTTTCCACAATCCAATCACCCACAAAGACCTCGTGTACCCCATTTCCACCTAAACCCCAGGCATCCACTAATCTGCATTTTCTCTCTATTAAATGAATGTTTTCTGGATATTTTATGTGAATAAAAGAGCATACTGTCTTTTGAATTTAGCTCCATTAACTTAGCACAAAGGTTTTAAGTTTCCACTGTGTTGTAGCAGGTGGTTTAATCTTCTAGTCTTGAATGGTTTTCCCCGGCATGGACACACCACACACTTCCTCCACTCACAAGTTGATGAGCATTTTGGTCCTTTCCACGCTTTGCTTCTGGTGGACAAACCACTGTGAGCCTCTGGGTGCAAGTTTTCCATGGACACACGTTTATTTCTTTGGATCGCTTTGTCACTGCAGCCATTCCCGTGTGTGAAGAGGCGTCGCAGTGAGACTTCAGTCAGCACTTCCTTAACGACTAAGGATGCTGAACGTCCTTTCACTTCCTCATTATTCTTTGATCTCCTTTGATAAAATGTCTATAATTTTGCCCATTTTCAATTGGTTTGTCTGTACTCTTATTACTGATTTATAAGAATTCTTTAGAGATTTGCAATACAACCCTTTGTAAGAAGTAAAATTTGCAAATATTTTTGCCCAGCCTGTGGCTTGATTTTTATTCTTTTCATGGTGTCTCTGAAGCACAAATATTTTCAATTTTGATGAAGTCCAATCTATCAATTTTTTTCTTTCAAGAACTGTGTGTTTGGTGTTTTATCTAAGAAATATTTGTTTAACCAATTCAAAAATTTCTTCCGTTTTCTTTAAAAATTTTTATAACTTCAGCTCTTACATTTAGTTCAATGACCCATTGTTTTATGAGTTAAGCTGTGGTCCATCCTGGAGCTGAAGAGAGGGAGACAATATTTAGAGAAAGGTCAGTGCCCCAGAAATGTGCATAATCCAAATATTTAATGCCTATGAATATATACCTGTGTATTGACTGAGAACTGTTTCTCAACAATACACTGGGCCCTTTGCTGGGGTCCTGGCTAATCTCTGTGTCTTGCTGTTCCTCGTCTGTTTATTGGGGCGAGCTGGTTCATTTTCCCACCTGGTGGTTCTTCTTTACCATTAAGATGACGTATGTATGTGTGTGTGTATTTACTGCAAAAGTGAAGTTTTCTTCAGTTCACTCCTAATAGTTCATGGAGATACCCTGAGAATGGGAGACTCAAAGTGCTCTGATGCGCAGGTCTGGGTATTTCAATGGTGTGATGCCGTGTATGCACACACGCACACACACATGCGTGCATGCACACATGCACACACACAGTGGACAACCACAGGAACATCAACGTAGGAGAGGCGTTAGGCGGGCGGGCGGGTTCCCTCCGGGAGTTCTGCTGCTGGATAAGGAGACCACCGCTGGGCAAACGCTCCCCTGAACTGAGCTGCAGTCAGAGCCAGAGTCCTTGGGTCCGAGTCACAGCAACCGAGGGGCCAGCCCAGCATGTCGCCGACTTGCACAGTAGGAAGTTTACGCAACAAGCGTGTTAGGTAGCGATAGTAAAGCCAGTAACGTAGCAGGTGTCACAGGGAAAATGATAATCCAGAGTGGCGAACAAAGCCATCCCGCTGCTGCCAAGTGAGCGCCCAGCATCTGCGGAGGCACAGGAAGCATGAGTGACGTGAAACGTGGTAGATGAAGTGTTTCAACAACAATAAGCCATCAGGCAGAAACACCTGTCTGCTTTATGAATAACAGAGTGACAGCCAGCTTCCACGTCAAGGCCTGTGGTGTTTGTTACCTGGTGTCCCCGGTGCACCTGGCCTCTGGTCTGGCCCTCCCTGTGAGCTGAGGGGTAAGTGAAACAATGGCTGTCTGGGGCCTGGCCTGAGCTGCCATCTAGACCCCAGGGCCCTGCTGGAGACCCCAGGGGCAGAGCCACATGGAGCGGCCTCGTTGTAGGGAGGGGGTCCCTGAAGTGACCTGCAGGAAAACTGGGGAAGCGGCGGTGGGGCCTGCTGGGACTGCCCCCTCCGCTTCTCCAGCCACGCAGCCAGGGAGCCGCGGGGAGACGCGGGGCGACACGGGGCCCCCGCAAGCCTCGGGGCTTGGCCCCGTGGCTGAGCAGCAGTGGAGTGCGGCGAGCTTCAGGCCGCCGAGGTTCGGAGCCATTGTTTGCTTCACCACATAATAAACGATGCCTTATACCCACCAGCAGGAACTCTGAGGGCGCAGGTGCTTCTGGTGACCCTTAAATATTGTAAAGACTTTGTAAAGAGATTCTCCATCCTCAGGACCGTCCTGGTTCCCTTGCCCTTTCTTTCTTTCTTTCTTTCTTTCTTTCTTTCTTTCTTTCTTTCTTTCTTTCTTTCTTTCTTCTTTCTTTCTTTCTTTTCTTCTCTTTCTCTCTTTTTCTTTCTTTCTTTCTTTCTTTCTTTCTTTCTTTCTTTCTTTCTTCTTTCTTTCTTTCTTTTCTTCTCTTTCTTTCTCTCTTTTTCTTTCTTTCTTTCTTCTTTCTTTCTTTCTTTTCTTCTCTTTCTCTCTTTTTCTTTCTTTCTTTCTTTCTTTCTTTCTTTCTTTCTTTCTTCTTTCTTTCTTTCTTTTCTTCTCTTTCTTTCTCTCTTTTTCTTTCTTTCTTTCTTCTTTCTTTCTTTCTTTTCTTCTCTTTCTTTCTCTCTTTTTCTTTCTTTCTTTCTTCTTTCTTTCTTTCTTTCTTTCTTTCTTCTTTCTTTCTTTCTTTCTTTCTTTCTTTCTTCTTTCTTTCTTTCTTTCTTTCTTTCTTCTTTCTTTCTTTCTTTTCTTCTCTTTCTTTCTCTCTTTTTCTTTCTTTCTTTCTTCTTTCTTTCTTTCTTTCTTTCTTCTTTCTTTCTTTCTTTCTTTCTTCTTTCTTTCTTTCTTTCTTTCTTTCTTCTTTCTTTCTTTCTTTTCTTCTCTTTCTTTCTCTCTTTTTCTTTCTTTCTTTCTTTTAGAAAAGGTAAAGATTCTCTACATAAATGCAATTTTTAAAACATGCTATAAAATTATTAAGCAAAATGAAAGAACGTTTAGCTTCAATTTTAGAGCAGAGTTTAAAATAACCCGTTTCTGTTCTTGGAGGTTAGCGTTCCTGGCTCTCAGTTAAGTGTGTAAACGTGCACGTGTCTGTCGGTGGGCTTTTTTCTGGGCGGAGGAGTGCAGACATCAGCGGTGGAACCTCCAATAAAACTCTGCACAGTAAAGGACCCCTGCGTTCAAAGGAGCTGAGCCGGATGGCACGCCGGGTCACAGGGGCGCGTGAGGAGCGGCGTCCATTAGTCAGGGCGGCCAAATGGCTCCGCGGTCAGCGTGTGCACACTGGAAAAGAAATACAGCAGGTCTAAGTGCGAGCCTGGGGGTTGAAGGGCTCCGGGGGGCGTCATATATCACTGCGGGAGTTCTCTTTGTGCTGGAGAGAAGCTGTTAAGTGTTAAACAGTTCTTTCCTCTCTTTCTGAAGCCGGTTTGCATTTATTCGTTTAAGGGATGCGTTGGTGGCCCCCTTAACGTTTCTCTGAACTTCCCAGACCACCTTCCTTTTGCAAGCTTTTTTTTAAAAAAACCCTGAAAGCCCGGTGTTTCGTTCCCTTTGGGTGGGTGTGACCGTTGGAATCACGCCTTCGAGTTCACGTGCGCCAGTTTGAGGCAGACGGGAGCCCGAGCTGGGCGGGCGAGAGGCTGGCTGAGCGCTGCCCGCCGCGTCCCCCACGAGGGCCTGCAGTTTTCCTGCGCGTCCGCCGAGCGCGTGAGCGCAGCCCCCCGAGGCCCCCCCGAGGCCCGACCGAGCGCGGCGCGTCCTCTGCGGGGCACGGCTGCTGCCGATTTGCCTCCCCCGGAGCTCACCCGGCCGTGGCTTCCTTTGGTCCTTGCACACCTTCCCTGTTGCGTCCTCGTGGCCCAGGAGGACATGCTGCTGGATTGTTCGGAGGGACAACTGGGGTGTGAGCAGCTCTGGGAGCTTCGGGGGAGTCACCTCTGCAGCCCTCGCCTTCCTCACCCGGGAGAGTAAAGGGAATCTGCGCGTCACACCGTGGCTGAGAGGCCCGGGTGAGTCAGCGCCTGCGAGGGTGTAAAACCGCGTCCAGCACCTGGTCAGCCCCAGCAAATACTGGCCGCTTCCATTACGGCATCTTAATTATTTTGCTGACAAACCGTACCCGAAAGTTGTATTTGCCAGAAGTGATGTCCAGCGATGCTGAAGTCGGCAGCTTAGGTCGCTGATGAAATCGGCTTTAAGAAAAGGTGAAGAGTTTCAGCACCGATGTCGCCATCACCCCTGGGACTACAGCCTCGAACGCGGGAAGCAGCTGCGCACGCGCTTTTAGCGAACGCTCTGAAACTCCTCGGGGGGAGCTCTGTTTTGACTTTAAGGAATGACACCTGAAAAAAGAAGAAAATGAAAAAATGACTTGAATGCTGTGCAGAAAGTGGGCGTAACTTGGTGTCAATTTTCCAGCGATGGCAGGTTATAGACCTTTAAAAAGTGCCTTCGCTCCAACAGCTTCGAAAGACGTGGGAGGTGAGGATGAAGCGGCTCTGAGGGTGACAGCCTGCTGCTCAGGTAATGCCTGTGACTCAGAGTAAACTTACATCACAGGATAATTAGAGCAAAGTAGTGTCTCCAGATAAACATATTATTTTCATAACACGCTATTTTAAATTAATATGAACATCAAAGTTAATAAATTGATTGTTACAGTAGACGTCTGACTAATGCAGCCAAGTCTCCGTGATTCCATGGGACTGAATTCCTCATCGGGAATGTTGGGGGAGGAGCTTGTACAGGTTTTGATTTTGCTGTGTATTCTAGTCATAAAGCGATAGAATGAGGTGAAGATTAAAATTTTAAACATATTATAATAATTTTTTAATTAAGAAAAATTTAAGGAGTCTTATAGAACCTTTTGACAAGCCCAGATTCAAAGTAATTTTCCTGGAAAGAGAGAAGGTGCCTGAAACAGTAACAAAGCGGGCACGTCACTCCTCCCGCGCCGGGGCCCCACGCCAGCACCCGCCGCCCGGTGTCGCCGTTATGCTCTGTCAATGCAGTTTACTAAATAGCTGATGTATGGAGGGACATGGAATACACGCACAACACGGAGATCACAGAGCACGTGTTAAACCGTGCCCATGGCTTCCATGACCGACGTCTTGTTCAGCAGACGGGAGGGCCTTCATCCTCACGCATTTTGCCCCAGAAGCACATTTCCCAAGTTACTCTATATGTTTGTCAAATGAGCTGATGGAACAGTACGTACTGATCCTAGGACTGTAAACTCTAATAAAGGCAACAAAAATAGTTTCTAATGACTAATTATTTTGGGGCAACTCCTACATGCCAGGAAAACACACTATTTTGTGAAGCCTCAAAACAACCCTGTTGAGTACGTACTGTTATTCCCAGGTCAGATGAGGAATCTTGGCCGTAGAGGTTCTTCCTCTTGCTCAGGTCCCACTGTAAGTTAGGGTCAAGCTCAGGTAGACTGTCTACCCTAAAAGCCATGCTCATTTCTCTCCCCACAAGTGAAAGCTGAATACTCTACTGATAAAACACCACGTGAGAGCTCTTGGTGTGCTGGAGACGCTGCCCTGAACCCAGTGACTGCAGGAAAAGAAGCTGGGCAAGGGGTCCAGGTCCTCGTGGGCACCGCGGAGACGATGAACAAGGCTGAAGAGGGAGAGAGCTGCTGCGGGATGCAGGGTGAGGCTAGGCTCTCGGAAGAGGTGACTTTGGCATAAAAGTCTGAACAGTAAAGAACAGCTCTAAGAAGATCTGAAGGCAGAGCATCCTCAGGGAAGATTAATTCAGGCAGACGCTCTGAGACAAGACTGTGTTCAGGGTATTTGGTGCTGATGTACCTGGATCACGGAGGAAGAGCCAGAGGGGATGGGGTAAAGTCTGAGTGGAGGGGGCGCATATCACACAGAGCATTTTAGATGGTACATTTGATTTGTACCTTAAGTGAAATGGGAAACCATTGGCGAATCTTAGCAGAGAGTAACATGATTGCATCTATGATTTTGAAAGATCAGTACGGCTATTAGATGACAGAAAAATGAGGAGCAGATTTGTGCCCCAAATATTTGTCCCAAATAACTGAGATAATGAAATCTTACAAGTGTGAGCACTGGACTTAAGAATGAGTAGCTGGGGGAGGCTGAATTACATGTCCAGTTTGGGTCCTGCTAAGCCTGAGCCGTCCATTACCACACACGGACCACTGCAGTAGCCAGTGGACCTGTCATTCTGCAGCTCAGGGGTAAAGTTCAGGCTGGAGATGCAAACTGAGAGTTGTAAGTGTAAAGACGATACATAAAGCATGGGAAACAGGAGGACTCAACTGGGGAAAGAAACTGGGACAGGACTTGATTCTTTAAAAAATCAAAATTAGAAAGGGAAAGTTAATGTATATTCATGCATGCCTGGAGCACTGTGCTGTGCACCAGAAACTGACATAGCATTGTGAACTGACTATAACTCAATTAAAAAAAAACCCAAAAAACAAAAAAAGAAAGGGAGCATTAAAAACTAGGGGAGGGTGGCATATTAAAAACACAGAGAAAAGGGTGTTTCAAGTGCTCTAAACGATCAAATGCTACTTTTATCGACTTGTATTTCATCACATAAAGTAAGTAAAAGCAGTACATGGAAAAGCCAACAGTCAATTACATAAACCTATTTTGGGGAAAATAGAAGAAAACTAGCAAAGATGATGCCAGTCTCATTTTTAGGCTTTTTTTGGTCAGACATTTTGTAAGCGACACATTTTGTGTGTGTGTGAATGTCTCATGTCTCTTGCTGTTTCTTCTGTAGTTTCTACGATTGAATATTGCATTTCATGATCAATCAGATTATTAAAAGTTGCATTAAAAAGACAAAAAGGGGCTTTGCAAAAAATTGTTTAGTGGGCTAAAAAGGAAGTAAAATTGGAGTGAATTGAGAGGAAAATGAAGATGATAAATGGGGTTCAGTGAGTGTAATTCATTCCTTGAAGGAGTAGGGCCAGGAAGGAGAAAAGAAAGGTGGGCTCTTGTGGGAGGAGGACATGGGCTTGAAAGTTGTTTCGGGGTTTGCTCTTCTACATAAGATGGGTGACAGTAAAGCATGTGTGCGTACTAACCAAACAGAAAAGGCAAAAATGATGCAGATAAGAAATACGACACTTGCAGAAGTGAATGCCTTCAGATATTACTATTACGCTAACAAACGACAAATAAAATAGAGAAAGCATTCTGTTGAATGTATAGTATGCTCGTATTTTTATAACACATAAAATAATTTGATGAAAAAATAAAGAAATTATATAGTATGGGACCATATAAATTGGACTGATATCAGGAAATGAATACTATTTTAATTCAACTATTAGAAAAGATATAAAAGACTGGAACAAGAGCATGAAACAACTTAAACTGTCTGATGTTTCTGGAGCACTAGACCTGAACACAGAAAATATATTTTTTCAAGTGCACTTGAAATTTACAAAGATAGATTACATTTTTTACCATGATGCAAACTTCAGTCAATTTGAAAGACTGAAACAATTAAAGAAAAAAAAACCTTTGACCATAACAGCATTAAATTACAAAGTAATAACAATCATATTCAAAAATTTCTCAAACATTTGGAAATTAAGTAAAGTCATTTGGAATAAAAATAGACAAGGAAGAAAATGAAATAGACATTAAGATATATTTTGAACTAAAAAATAATGGAAACATAGCCTAGTAAATGTGTGAGATGTTGCTAATGCAGGACACAGAGGGAAATCTATAGCTTTAAAGAATTGCATTAAAGAAGAAGAAAGGTGTAAAAGCATCGATCTAGATTCAACTTAAGAAGCTAGAGAAAGAAGAGTTAATTAAATCCGGAATATTTCTAAGAAAGCAAATTATAAAAGGCAGGGTAAACTTCAATAAAATAGAAAAGTACAAAGAGGAGAGAAATCAGAAAGTATGAAAAATTAATAAAATTAACACAGAAGAAGGGGGAGAAAGACCGAAGGAGACCGGAGAACAGGGGAGGGAGGAACATGGAAGGAATGGAGGGAGAGAAGGTGGAGGCAAGCGTGAGACAGAGGAGAGAGAAAATGCAGACAAGGCGGAGGGGCCGTTGGAAGGAGAGGGTTAGAAAGAGCAAGGAGGAGGAGGGGCAGCGGGGGGCAGGAGGGGCTCGGCCGACATACTAATGACGATCAGTCAGTCTAAGGAGATGCTAACAATTAAAAGAAATCTCTGTCCCGATGACCATGGTTCTCCGAGGACTGGAGAATTCACTAGGTCACGGAGGCAGGAGATGATAGACTAGAAAATGCGGTCCCAAAGCAGGAGATTTCAGCTCCCACAGCTGGGAAGGAGAGCCCAGGCTCACTGGAAGATCACCTCTTCCATGTAACGGGTGTAGAATTTCACATGGTTTAACGATTAGATGATAACATTACACGGAAAAGAGAGAGCGCTTGGAAAAGACTTCTATATTTACGGAAATTAAAAGCTACAATATTAACTCAAATATTAATTCACGTTCATTGGTGCAATAGTAATGAAAAACTACCACGTTATACCATCAGGGCACAGTCACTTTTCCCTCAATGCTGTTCTTTTTCACAGTGCTGCATCCACAGCCCCCAGAACAGCGACTGCGTCTTACAGCCACCCTGGCGGTCGTGACCAGGTACCAGTTACGGCTGATGGGGTGAGGGGGGCAGTGTCCTTGCAGTCTCAGGATGTGCTCTCAGGAGCAGTCTAGGGCAGCAGTCCCAGGAGCAGGCAGCCTCGATCGCCAGTCCTGGGGGTCCCACTCAATCCCTTCATTGGGCACCTTGCTGTGTAGGGGGAGCCTAAAGGACTTTGTGGAGCCCACCATCGCACAGAAGCAGCTTCAGAGAGGAGACCCCATGGGGACTGAGCTTCATTCTGTCAGACCTTGTGCCCTGGCGTGGTGCTGGCAGGGGCCGATGTGCAGGAAGTCTTCTCAACCTACCCGAACCGTGCTCCTTGCAACAGTGATAACTCTAAAACCACTGCAGTCTGACTGGCAACCTTTGCCCCACCCAGAACAAAGCTGTCTCTGGCAGGAGTCCGACAACGGCCTCCCCCACATTCTGAAGTTCTTAGCACCTGTTCATCATGAGGACAGCTGGTCGTCACCCATGGATGCCAGCTCTTCCCTGAGTCTGTCCTCTGAGTCAGGTGAGAGGGGTCAGGCGTTCATCCCAGCGAAGAAGTCCTGCTCCCAGCTGGGGGACGCAAACGTGAACTTCGGGAATCGGGGCCCCGTGGAGCACCTGCCGTCCTCTCTGAGGGGCTTCTCTGTTCGGATGGGTCACTTACCAGGCCTTTTAGCCACATGCCAAGCTCTTCACAGTTTGGCTGAAATCTGACCAATTGTGACCGTTTTTTTCCTGGAAAACATTCCAAGACTGGGTCCATCGGGGTCCCCGTGGCAGGGATGGCGCTCTGCTCTGTGACCCCCTCCCCCCTTGGGGATGATGCCTCCTTCTGTTGGATTAAAGAAGCCCACGTGGTCACTTCTTCATACACCTACGTGGTTAGCCTATTTCATTTGACTTTTTTGATGTGTCAGGGACCCAGTGCACACACACTTAGAGATTCCTGAGACAGCTCCATGACGATGGCGAGAAACCCCTTCCCGCAGGACGATCATGAACATCCCAGTCCGATCGGCCGCTGGCAGGTGCCTCCGGCTGATGCGTCGTAAGACTCTTGAGGCGCCAGACACCCTTCTGCAAACCTCTGCCTTCTCTTCCTTTCCTTCACCTAGATCCAGGCGGCAGGTACTGACCTGCCGGTCCGTCTGGCCCCCAATGTTATTTTGCTTCTGAGCAAGTGACCTCAGCTTTGCACACAGTCTGGATGAGACTCTTCTTTCTGTCCCACGTGTTTGTGACGGTGTCACCCTCCGTGAAGACGGAGCTCAGCGTCTTCTCAGGGAAGGGGGCTCCCCTGGAGCACCTCCGGCGACTGGGTGGCGGACTCACTTCTGGGGAAAGCTGCACATCTCCTTCCATGTAAAGCTCCAGTAATGACAGGACAGGGCTGCATAGAGCCTGGCGCTGGCTGAGTCTGGTTCTCCTCGGCTGACTTGATTTTTGTGGTGAGGAATGGGGAAGCGGCCGTGTTTGCTGCTTGACTTATTTTGGACGCGAACGTTTTCTGATCCCCCTCAAAGCGCCGGATCGAGCTGAGCCTGGCGGTCTCCCAGGACTGTAAGACATGCTTTAAAAGCCACTGTTCGCAAGTGTGTCTTTGATGCTGTGTAAATTGGAATTCTCTTGGTACAGTGTCACCAAAACAAGATGGAGCAATAACTTGGACCCTGAGGTGACATAAAACAGCCATTGCGATCGGTTTCCCAGGATTTCAACTCAAACGTCCATCGAAACAGCACCGCCGTTTTCTCTGTTGTTCTGAGTGAATACGAGAAAGTTAGGCTAACGACATCCTGTCACGGCCAGGGAAAAGGCCACGCGTTTTTGTTTCAGAATTTCGTGCGCGACTCCATTTGAAGAGTAGACTCTGTCTTGGAGAAACGTTTAAAACCAAGCGCCCAGGAGCAGAAGTGGCCAATCAGCAGACCGAGGGCGGGCTTCGGTGACCCGCGGGCTTGGGCTGTTTAAATCACGTCTTAAATCAGGTGTTTTCCAGGAAATAGCATTTCACGTTCCTGTTAGAAATCGGGAGCTTTTACGTTCTTGTCCCTCGAGGACAGTGACCAGCGGCCGGAGGGCGGTAGAGGCTGCCTCAGGACCGGCCCCCGAGCCCCCGCTGCCCGCCTCCCGCACGCCCCACGGGAGCCCCGCGGGGGACCCCCCCCCCGCCCCCAGCTGCCCGTCAGCGCGCCCGCCGCGCGGCCCCGGGTCTCAGGCCCTGGCGCGGGTGGGGCGCGCGGTGCGCTTCCGTGACGCGGCCCACGCGGCCTGCAAGCGCAGGTGGTTTAGGGGTTCGGAGGACGGGTCCCGGCAAGGTCGGGGGGCCGCGCGGGGCCGCGCTGCGCGGCGGAGGCGGCCCGCCCGCGTGTGCGCGCACGACGCCTCTGGCCCGCGGGTGTCAGGAGCATCAAACGAGCGGAAGCCGTTCACCCAGACGGGAAAGGGGGTGCGTTTCCTCGGGGCCCGGGGGCTCCGGACAGGCGTGCGGGACACCTGCGCGCCGCGGCCCCCGGGCAGAGCTCCGCCGCTCGGGGTGTTTGAAAGACGTTGTCCAGACCAGTCCGTCAAGAAATGGTGCCCAGATGTCCAGGTGCCTTTTGGCAAAACAGACCTTTTCTCAGACTGTAAAAGCCAGAGGCCCCCGGTCTTCGCCCAGCATCCCTTTCACGTGCTTCCTTCATCCCGGGACGACACCCCTGAGCGCACACGGCGCGGACTGAGCGCGCCTGGTGGCGGCCGCAGCTCACCACGGGCGCCGCGCCTGGCGGGATACAATCGGGCGTTTCTCCGCCGCACGTCGTAATCTTCGATTCTCCCCAGCACCTCTTCAATTTGCTTGAACATGGCTGTAAGTAAACATGTGTCAAATTAAAAGAAAAAAGGTTTGAAGACCAGCGATTGCTCCCTTTGGTGTAAAGTGAAGTGAAATTCTCAGTATTAATTAGACCTTTAGTTAAAACCTCGAGTGCTGGTTAAAGGAACTCTTTCTCACTGCCGGAAAACAGTGTTCTAACGCTTTCTGCAGGAAGAAATAGGGCCCCCTACCGTTCAGTTTTAGCAGCGCCGTCGAAGGGAACAGTGCCTTTTAGCCAAGAACTGTGCACACGCTGTCTTCTTTCCAGGAGACGAGTTTAGCTGTGCTGTTCCCACATGTCACAGTCTCCAGAGCGCTGGACTTGATGAGGGGTTGGACGGAGAGTGCTTCCTCCTTCTTAGTTCGTTAGGTTCCACGTGCTCCCTGGCACATCCCACAAGGATACAGCCCCATCTATGAGATCGTGCAAGAAGCAGCAGTGACAGTGACGTCTGTGTCCCCACGACTACCTGGCCGCCCATCCCTGCAGGGTCGCGGGAGGAGGAGTGGGGCTGGAGCTGAGCGGGTAGGAGGCCCTGGGGTGGCGGGTGTGAAGGGCGGTGTGGTGACTGATGCTCGTGTCTGGCCAGCAGCCAACGGGCTTGGCCACCGCAGTGCACGGGGGTCCCCAGAGCGCAAGAGGGTGTGGCAGGACAGGTGCTACTGCGGGAGAGTCACCGGTCACAGGTGGGCAGGGGACGCAGGGAATCTTGGGTCTGAATGGAGGTCCTGATGCCGCCACATGGCGGAGAAAGAGGCAGACCAGGGTCCTGTCCAGCACCGACTGGGGGCTCCTGAGGCTGACGGGGTCGAGGTCATGGGGGAGCATGGACATGGGGCGGGGTCTAGCCCGGGGGGCAGTCTGTGGACCACAGAAGATGTGCTGTCTGGGGAGAAATCGAGGAGCTTGGTTTTAGATGGAGCCACCTTTCAGCTCCATCTCCTCCCCATGGCCCGTCCCAGGCAGTGCCCGGTGACTCGGGGCACAGCACGGAGCCGGAGAGCCAGCAGTTTCCTTTCAAGAGTATTGCAAACTGTTTGTCAATCAAGAAATTTCCGTGAGCCTTGCCTCCAGTTTCTCTCCAGCTCTGAAGTCCTAGGTGCAGACTCTGTCAGAGGACAGAGACCAGACTTCAGGAAACAAACGAATCCCAAGGGTGCTTGAAAGGAGGCGGGGTGAAAATGACCATTGTTTCTCGTGCTTTGTTTAAACTGAGAAACACAAAGGAGACATCCAGCAAGAAAGGATGTCGCCTGACCGCGGCTGGCAGACAGCCCCAGTGCCTCCGTGCAGCCGGGGTGAAGCCGCCAGATTCCTGTCCTGGCAGAAGCTGGGGATGAGTGCGGGGCCTGTGGGAGCCACCGGGTCAGGACGCGCCGGGCCCGGGGCCGGGAGACTCTGGCCCAGGTCGTTATTCCAGGCCCCCAGTGTGCGGACTCCTGGGGCACTGGCCTACACCTGTGTGTCTTCAGACGGACCCAGAAAAGGCTGCCTTTTATACCAGGTAACTTACCTTTTCATTTGACTGTCTCAACTGCTGGCTTTTCATTTTCAAAATGAAACTTTAGGTTTGATACTGTTCAGAGGTACTCAAACAACTGGATTCCTTCCACGTGCATCTAGAAATATCTTTTCTGGGGTAAAAATGACCAGAATCTCTCCGGCTGTCACCCATTCAGCCAGCATTGGGGTGAGTGGCTGCTTGCTCAGGAAAGCACCCTGAGCATGAGGTTCCTGTCTCTCAATTAACGTGGTGGCTCAGTGAGATGTGCTCCTTGTTTTAAGGGCAGATCTGGAGATCCTGGGCAGCTGAGCACCTTGAGTGACAGGGAGGGGGTGACTGCGTGGACAGGGAGCTGGGCAGCTTGGGCGGGGGCCCAGCAGGGCGTGGGCAGGTGCTAACGCGGCAGCAGCTCAGGGGCCACGTCGGCTCTGCCTGGACTTGAGCGAGCTCGGACGTGACCCCGGGTGATTGTTGCACCTGCCCGACTCGGGGCTCCAAACGCACCAGGGGTCCTTTACTCGTGACAACTGCCCTCAGGGGTTCTGAGAGCTGGACAGCCTTCAAAAACATTAAACTATGTGACTTTTGAAGCATTCATTCATCTCAGATGTTGTGTATCTGCCCTTCAAACTACACAGAATGGGATTAAAACTAAAGGAAGGTGGACGGACACATCCTGACAAAGTGCTGGGTTTTGAGTTGATGCCTCAAAGGAATGAAATCTGTGGGAATGAGACTTCACTCCGATCCTACAAAGCACTCGTCTTCCGACACTGATCTGGAGACGGGTCTGACATGGGGCACAGGTTTTTGCGGTCTGAGGGCTTCTGCTCCTGGGTAGGAGGGACCCCCACCCTGCAAACACGCAGGGGTTCTTCTGTTGTGCCGAGGGGGCGTGTTCATCTGTGACAACTGTGACGGCCATTTTTATCGAGCTCCTTGGAGACGGGAACCGGGTTTCCTCCATGGAATCAGGCAGGCGAATGACTGAACCCCCTCCGCACACAATGTCTACCTTCCACTTTTTGGATAGTCTTTAGCACAAGGCTTCCGTTGCCTCCCCTCCACCGGCCAGGCAGTGCTCCGGGGCCCAGGTCCCCTTCCGGGGGCCAGGACCTGGCCCTCCACCTTTCTGTACCGTGGTCCCCAAGGTGTCCGTTGCCCCAACATACTGAATCCCTTCCAGCCAATTCTGTGCATGAACACTGAGTGTCCGAGGCTGCCGGCGCGTGGTCTGTGCTCCCAGCCCTCGGATCTCGGGACAGGGGTCCAGGCCCCCAGGGAGCAGGCTCTGAGGTCGGGCGTGACACCCATCCTGGCCCTAAAACATTCTCAAGGGCCAACTTTTGGTTTTATTTTCCATCAGGTTTTCCTAACTTTTCATTTTTGTTTTAAGTCAATTTGCTTTTTCCCGACCCTTTGTGGATAGAAAAGGTGCTCCTTAACGTCTGTCCACCAGAACCCTTCCCGTCGCCGACAGCAGCTCATTCCTCCTGGACTCTGCACTTCCTCCCACTCCGTCCATGCGCTTTGATGCTCAGATTTAAGCTCGTTTTACTGAGCCTGTTTCCAGCCGTGCCGTTAACTGTAAGCTGCAGCATGGAAACAAGAAGGAGGCGCGATCACCCCAAAAGCCCTCTGGAAACTCACTTGCTTCGGAGAGCCCGGGGCGCGCCTCGCGTCCGGCAGCGCCGCTTGGCAAGGGATGGGCTGGAGGCTGAAGGTGAAGAGCAGGCCTCTGCAGGAGCCCGGAAGCATGCGGGCCAGTGGGAGCTCGGTCCGTGGAACAGCTAAAAGTGAAAGCTGTGTTGGAATCTGCAAGAAAAGCAACCTCAGAACCTTCGAGTTCACAGACACCTCAGTTCTGCCCTCGTTGTTCGGAGGTGGTGGGAGCCATCTCCCTGACGTAACTGCCTCCGGGGCGCGGTGGGGAGGCTGCGGACTGGCCTAGTGCAATCAGGCCGTTTACCAGGTGACTCCGAAGGGCAGCCCCTCCAGCATCCAGGCAGAGCAGGCAGGCTCCTGAATCTCCAGGGCTCTGTTTTCAGGGATTCAGACAAGAAAACAAGGATGAACCAGGGCAGGGTCTCTGTGGGCATCCCCTACCCGGCTCCTGGGCCGCAGCTGCGCTCCCCCACCCGGGGCATGGGCACAGCGGCGGCTGCCTGCTTCCTGGGGTGATGGAGCTGAGACAAAGCTGGTGTCACCCCACACTGGGCGGGGCCAGGGTGGGACTCGGCGAAGAAGGGGTATTTTCTTTGGTTCTATCTTTTGGTTCAAAGTCTTCAAATTCAGTGTATTTCTGTTGGATGCGAAGCCACCGGCCTCCGGTGTGGTTCATAGGCTGCAAACCTGAGCCCTTTCCTGTGCCTCACCGCTGTCCCGGGGCCGGCACCGCCAGGGAGAAGTCACTTCTGAGACAGGGAAGGAAAGCGCAAGTAACCAGAGGGAAGGAGAGATAAATTTCATTTACAAAGTGTACAGGGATTCTCCCCGAGAGCCCCAGATGGGGGGAGATTTCAGTTTGGAATCTGACGGCCCGCAGCCCACCTGTTTTATCACCAAGCAGAGCTGCTCTCCACATCCATTTGCTGCTGCGCAGGGTCTGTTCCGAATTCAGACTTGGCTGGGAAAGCCCTCCAATAAAAACAGGTCTTTGATGTCCAGTCCCGGCACATAAACTCCCAGATACGCTTTTATGAAGGTGAGTGAGTGAGTGGTTGGGTTAGCATGTGAACAGTTGCAAATGTCGGAGGCTTGGAGGGCAAGAAACTCAACTGAAAATTCCACTCCAGCCAGGTGTCTGGTTTAAATTTAACAAACGAATATATTAAATATGCCTTATTGAGCTTCACACATGAAGTTGCATCCTTACGCATCTGAACAGAGCAGTGGGTCACTTTCTCAGAAGTCATAGGCTCCCCCGGCCTTTCTGGGGGAGAGAGGGACACCCCGGTCTCAGTCCCCTCTGTACGTGGCCTGAAACCTCGCCCAGCCTGAGGCGTGGGCTCCGGCTGAGGGCAGCGGACACGGCGTCCCCACAGCAGGCCAGGGAGGCCCCTCACTGTGTCACTGTGCCTGGATACTGGCATGTCCCAGGTCAAGACCACGCACGCTGGCCGGCAGGTCATCAGAAAGGAAGGAAGTAGCACACGTTCCCCTGCAGAGACAGCCCGGTCCCCACCCCCAGCGCCCCTCATTCATAAAGCACCACACACGAGCCGCATGGGAGGACACAGCGGGGCAGGGTCCGGGGCGTGCAGTGTGACGAGGACAGTTTGCCTCGTAAGGGTAGATTTCTTTAACTAAGTTACCAGATATAAAATGAAATATTTGAGAAACAGCATCATGAAGTCAGCAACTCGATGCAATTTGTGGAACTCCACAGACATCACCTCTTCCACAGCGCCCTCCCCACCCCCTCAGCACACGGACACATGTGCAGGGAGAGGGCTGTGTGTCCGTGCAGCAGGCCGGCCTGAAATCAGGAGCCGTGTCCGTGAAAGCTCCGCTGTCTGTGAGCGGGGACAGCGATGACATCGACCTCGTGGGAGGGCAGCGGAGGTGAGCGCGTGCAGTGTGTGGATTGCCTCAGTGCAGACGGGAAAGACGTGCGCTTTCCTTACCGTCCTTAATGAAACCCAGTCCTGCCCTGCTTCAGAAATGCAACATTTCTCTAACACAAAACACTTCCTGTGTTAGGAGAATGTCAGGAGACAGATTAGGTTCCCAGATGGGGATGGGGACATGTTCATCTTAATTCTTCATTTGCATGTGTGCACGTGGGGAAGGGAGCATTTCTTTAGTTGAAAACAACCTGTGTCTGTGCGCATGGTTCACGGAAGCCCTTCCTCCCCCACTTCTCACCCCGCATTTCCCGCGGGCAGTTTGAGCAGAAAGCAGATGCCCCTGATGCCAAGACTCTGCCCGGGGGCCTCCTTCTGGTAAGTTTCACCTTGGGGTCCCAGTGCTTTTAACCCTAAGAAGGGAGGCAAGTGCCAGCCTGGAGTCCGGGCGAGGGCTGCCCCTCTGGCTGCCACGCGTCCGTCTGACAACAGCGCAGGGAGCCCCCGCCCCTACTCAGGCACCTGCACGCCCTGGAGCAGCTGTAAACTTGAGAAGGCGACAGCCTGCGCTGAGAGGCTCAAGGCCACTTGAAACTCAAGGGCTTGGGCGCCGTGTGTGTTCGAGGCTCTTTAACACCTAAAGCTGCAATTCACAGGGAGACTGACGCCCAGCCCTGCAGCAGAGGAGTCGGTGGCCAGACCAGACCCGGCGGCGAGCGTCCCAGCTGACGTTCAGAGGAGGCGGATCACACGAGAATCGATGTATTCCATTAAGTACTGCATTAAATTTCATCAAGCTTTTTCGGAAGATGAAGTTTACACTGAAATGGGGAAGACTGGTGTTACTTGCGGTAAAAAGTGGATAAAGCTTACGTCTCCATACACCGCCTGGTGAAGCGTGTCTGACTCCGAGTTCCCCAGACCATGCTTCCTGCAACTTTTCTGTAAAGGGTCAGTTGGCAAATATTTCAGGTTTGCAGGCTGCGTGCGGTCCGCCGCGGCCACTCCGCTCTGCCATTGCAGCTCACACGGAGCTGTGACAGCCGTGGCTGAACGAGGAGGGCTGTGTGCCCATGAAAGGTTATCTTAAAAACCTGTCAGGCAGCCCCAGAGTTGTGCTCTGCCTACACATTCTGTAGTTAAAATGCGTCCTTACTGATCAGGCTCTGGCTTTGAAATCCTACCTGTTCTCTAAATCTAGGCAAGTGAGTTTGGCCATATGGTTGCCTAAAACAGATTAGTGAATTTAAAGAAATAGCAAGAGAATAATTCCCAAATGACGCACATAGAGAGGTGAGTGGGGAGGGGCACAGCTTCCTGTCGAAAAATATCAAGAGCCGTGACCCACTTACACCTGAATCTCAGAAGGAGTCAGATGAGACCAAAATATTTCTAAAATGATGATGGAAAATATTTCTGAATTTGGTGAAAATCCTAAATCAACAGATCCAGGAAGCTCAATAAATCCTGGGAAGCAGCAGGGACACATGTACACAGACACATAAAAGGTGTCCACCAAGGCACGTCACAGTCAAACTGCTGGAACCCAGCAGCAAAGGAAAATCCTAAAAGCAGCCATCCCACGCGGAGGCGCCGAGGCAAGAGCGGAGGGAGGAGCACATGCTGCTACCAGAGGTGGTGAAGTGACGGTCTAAGTGCTGAAAGGAAAAACATGGCAGCCAAGAAGTGTGTGCCCGTCAAAACCAGCCTCTGAGAGCCAGGGCCCGCGGCCCGAGAGGCCAGCACACCCCAGTACGGCCTAATCCAGGGTCCGACGTCACCGAGCGTTGGCGGAGAGGCCAGGGCCTTAGATGCTGTTGGAGGGAACAGGACGCGGGCAGCCATTTCTGGAACGAGGCTGGCAGTTTCTTGGAAAGATAAGCGTCTACTTCCTTGGGTCCAGCAACCAGGTCCTATGATTGTGCCCCAAACAGTGGAAACACGCGTCCATACCACGTCTGACCTGAGTGCTCCTCTGTCATGACAGCCCCGAAGTAGAAACAACACGAACTTCCCTTGAGAGATAAATGAATAAACAAAGTGCGATGTAGAGCCTAACACGGATGTCAGTTGCCAGTTAGAGGAAAAAAACCTCCAGTGCCTTCGGCAACCTGGGTGACTCCCAGAAACACTGTGGATTACAAGGCGTCATTTGTAAAAGGAATGTGTCTTGTGACTTCGTTTCCATGAAATTCCTGGGACGAGCAGAGCGTACAGCGCACAGATCAGCGGCTCACGGGGCCGGTGTTGTGCGTTAGTCAGGGGTCCAGAGGAGAGACCCAGCGGGGAGGCCAGGAGGGTGCGGGCGGAGGCTTGCGCGCTGGGTGGTCCCTGCACCCTCGTTCCCGCACCTGCATCGCCTCCCCGACAGCAGCGGTGCGATGGTGCGGGGCCTAGTGCTTCCTTAATGCCGAGGTCGAAGCTCCATTTATTTGACTATAAAAAAAAAGGAAACAGAATTGTCTGGTTAATAATAAAAAATTTACAACGTTTATTTTAATATAAAGAAAAGGGGCCTTTGGGGTTGACAGAGTTAAAAATGCAGGAATGCTGAGGGACTTGAAAATGATCTACCTCTGCTTGCTCTTCTTGACAGCTTTCCTGTTACTTATGGGGCTCGGGGGATAGTGGCATTCTCTCAGGTCACCTGTAGAGCATCTGACATTCATTTAGGGGAAGCTGGTTCGTTACAGGAGCTGTAATTTATCGGACTACTTTGGGGGCTGGTCAGAAACGCTGGGTTGTCGATGCTGCAGGCAGATGTGCGGTGGGTGACGCTCCGGGCGTGTAAATGGCAGCGGGGGCTATTCAGAACAAGGGCCCAGGGTTTTCACAGAGGCTGGGTTGGTTCTGGTGGCATCCATCAGACGATGGAGCTGAATTTGGAACCAATGCCGATTTTTTGTTTATGATATTGTGACAGTGTCACTGATCACTGCATGTCCACCGAAGCCTCACGCGCAGTCTGTCACAGGACGAAGCACAGCCCCCGCCAAGGCCGTCTGCGCAGGCTAGCCGACCATCAGCGACAAACGCGGCGGGCACCGGCACGACCGACACTGCCGTCCTGTGCAAATGGAGACAGAGGGAAATCGCTAAGACTCGCACGACAAAGAACGCTTATAACAAGAGTGGTTTTCCCATCTCAATTCTAAATCAGGCTCTTCCCCGGAAAAGCACTTTTTTCTTCGCCGAGGGACTTGCAAGACCCGTACCAGCACCACGACAGGAAGCTACTGAGAGCAGAACAGACCACGAGCTAGATTGAGTTTCCCCGTCTGACTGCAGGGTGCGTGGACCGGGCCCTGAGGAGACAGACCCGCCAGCGCTTCACAGCTGCCGGGGGGGGGTCTCCTGTTGTTTCCCCTTTTTGATTATGAAGATAAAACCAAAATCGGACTAAGCCCTTTGATGATCGCTTCCCACACGTGGGAAAATGTTTCCTGGGGCCGCCATGAGCCTGAGCCCTGAGCAGGGCTCCAAGGGGCCGACGAGCCCATCAGAGCTGCCCTCTGTGTCTGTGAAGAAGGGAGGGTTTCCACATCCGGGTTCCTAGGAGCCGAGTCAGGTTCTCTGAGGATCATGACTGGAGGTGAGTGCTTTCTCTCACGAATGAGAGACCGAGGGACAGAGAGGGACAGAGAGACCAGGAGAGGCAGAGGGGAAGAGAGACGGAGATACTGGGGTGGGGGGGCAGAGCGAAGACGGGGGAGACAGAACTTCACGACGCCCTGTGTGCTTGTTTGCCTGTTTGCTTCTCAGGCCCGGGGGATCGGCCGCGGGTCCCAGGGCCGGGGAGACGGCAGAAGAGCGCGCGTTTCATGACCGCCTGCTTCGCTCCCCGGGGTCAGGTTCCACCTGGTTTATTAAAGCTGAAGTGCAGCACAGGGTGTGAATGACGTCCTCGGGGTGAGAACAACTGTGTGAAACAACAAAACGTCGCGCTTGAGGAAAAATAAAACAGCCCCCAGTCAGCAGGAGCCCTCTCTGGGAGCCGCGCCCGCTCCGCGTGGCCCAGCAGGGCGTGAGGTCGGCCGCTCTGCCGGTCGGCCTCGGGCGTGGCCCCGCGCACGCGTGGTCCTCAGGGTGCACGGAGCACATCGCAGGCTTAGCAGCGCGGATGAAATTCCCTTGTATAGAAATTTGGCTCAAAACACATCATTTGACATTAATTTTGTACGCTTGACTTGAATACAAATAACATTCATCCTGAGGCGGAAAATACATTTGTAATTAACTGGGTGAAGGTCACGGGGCAGCAAGCTCTCCTCCCCACCAGCGGCCTGGGCAGGAACGCGGCCGAGTGTGGTGGTTCCGTCTGCACCGTTCATCCGGCCTGCAAAGCTTTGCGCTGATTTCACTGGCTCTTGCTGGCGCACAGGGAGGTGCAAAGTTTGAGATGTTTATGTTGCGACCAGCAGCTTGGCGACTGTTTTATTTCTGTTTTTTTCATCGGTGGTTTAAGTACATCCCGAGAGAGGGCCCAGGCTGCACGCTCTGGCTCAGCTCCCGGGAGTCAGTGAGCAGCCCTGGGGACAGAGGGCCTGCTGCCGAGTCAGGTCTCTGACTGACGGATGCTCGTTTGTCCCCGTCGCTCCCAGGGAGCAGGAAATCGCAGCCTCTGCCCTGAGGTCTCCCTGGAGCGACCACCGGACTGTTTCTCTGGATTTCTGGCCGCTTCACATGGTCCCTGGAAGTTCCAACGCCAAGCTGGGTCACAGGGCTCCTGCCGTCCCCCCCCCGTGCCATCCACCCTGAGTTCTCTTTCTGCCCTCGCCCAGGCAGCCATCTGACCCAGCAAATGTCCATACTGGTCCAGAGCCTTTTAAGTGCCCCTCTTCTCGAGGCCTTCCTGACACTTCCTCAGAGCAGATGGTCCCGTTGTTGCTGTTTCCAGGTCCTGTGTCACCGTCACCATCACTGGGCACCCCCAGGCTCAGCCAGGATGTCCCAGCCCCACCCCACACACCAGCATCTGGGAGTGCTCCCCAGCGCTCAGTGCTGGCAGCTGGGCACCTTGTGGGCACCTCCCCCGAGGGCAGGGCTCTAGGCAGAGGGACCACGTTCCCTTCAGGGGCTCCTGTCAGCTCACTCTCGGTGTCAGCCCCACACCCTTCCTTCCCACCAGATTTATAAGGTCCTAATTTACATCCCGGCAAGGCTCACCTGGAAGTCCTCTCATGGGCTTCCTGCCTCTTGTCCCCCCTGCAATCAGGAAACTGGAAGGTCAGGACCTTACGCTCGACTGCACGCAGCCTTACCAGGGTGGCGCGGCTGCCTCCAGCCTCCAGACTTCAGCCCCCGGCCTCCAGCCTCCCCAGCTCCAGGCCCCCGGGGCCAGCCCCAGGGAGTGAGGTGCTGGCACCTGGGCCTTCACCCCACGTGAGCTGAGAGAACAGCCCATCTGGATGGAGGAGCCGAAGGCCTGAGCGCTAAGGAGAGAAACGACCGTCGTCTCATCGTGTGTAACGGAGCCGAGACCTCCGGGGAGTCGTCTGTGTCTCTCAAGTGTGGAACCTTCTAACCAGCGTCACAGTTACAGACCCCCCACGGGCTCACACCGGACTGTACCTTCACGCAGTCATAAGCGTAGCGAGGACAACGATCTGGCCATTTTGCTTTGTTTTGGTTAGTTGTGAGTGAATAGAATTCTCGGGGGAAAATAACCGTTTCTTAGGTTTTCCTTTAAGGCGGGGAGGGCGATTAAGCCGCAGCGGAGGGAAGAGCCAGACCCCAGCCCGCGCTGTCCGCTGAGCTGCCCCAGGCCAGGTTGCTGTCTCCACACTTTCTACAGGCGTCTTGCATTCTGGAGGTTCCCTTGGATGAGGTTTCCAGGGAGCACAGATGATTTGGTTTTTGCAGTGCTTCTCAGCCACACGTGCGGAGGACTTCCCAGGCTGCAGCTTGCTGGTCGCTGCCAAGGCCCCATCACGGAGCAACAGCATTTTCTTACGTGCGGACAGAAGAGGCTGGCACGGGGCCAGGATGCTCGGGCGACAAGAGCCTCCCGTCAGGGGCGAAAGTCAGGGTCCGGGTCACTGGGCACCAGGACTCACAGGACCACAGAAGCGGGGTGACCGGCCTGCTGGCAGATGCAGACGCCTTTCCAGGTCATTTAAGCAGATCAGACGGCATCTCCACCCCACCCCCCCGTCGCTGTTACCACCCGGCCAGTCTCCGCACAGCTGGCTTCTGCTTCCACACGCGGGACTTTCTGTGTAGTTAATTCTCTCCCATGGATGCCTGGTCACCCTCCTCACCCCCAGCCCAGGCGTCAAGCAGAGCGTGTGACGAGAGCCGCGGTTTGTGGACACCTGCTCTGTGCCGGGCGTGGACTCAGGTGTCTCTGCGCGCGGTCCCTAATTCCAAAGCTGCTACCGAGTGCATGGTTTGCTACAGTCTTGGAGCGTCTCTTGGTCCTTGCGAAGCCCCGGGAGCTCCGGACCTTTGCTGACCTTCCCGAGGCTGTGAGGCCCGTGACCCAGGAGAGTGTGGCTATGTCGCGACCTTCCGAAACTTCACCCAGAATCCTGAGTGGACACACTCCCTCATCCTTCCATCCTCCACCTGTTCCCGAAATTCCACCGAAGAGGAAGCTTTTGGGATCCAAGGGCAATGACTGATACGCTGTGGGAAACAGGACATTGCAGAGACTTGAGTATTTAAGGACATGACTTTGCAGCCTTGTAGAGGCTCCTGTCACCAGACAATGCAACTGACATCACACAATTTTCACTAAAACTATAGTAGATTTTGGACATTGTATCCTTATAGTCTGAGCCATTCATTAGCACCTTAACAGTAACCCAGGTCCCCACCATCTGGGGGCCCCTGCAAGCCTTTCTGCCCCAGCCCCACCCTAAGGAGCCCACCTTCCGTGCAGATTGGGAAGGCCCCCCGGTGCCCGCTTCCCGATGAGAAGGCGGAGTCCTTGAAGGCAGGAGCTTGAAATTACCCCCCACTCCACTTGGCCTGCGTGGATAGTATTTCAAAGAGGTAAATGATGAAGTGCAGACATTTAATTTGGCCACCACAGTCAGCGCATTTAGATGCATTTTGGACGACTCGTGTGCCAGTTTGGATAAACAAGCGTGATCCAGGATGAAAGGCCAGTGTTACATCCTCAGCCCGCACCTTCCCCTCTGGGTGATCTGCTCCACTGTTGATTTGCACTGATCCTCTAAAGGGACCTTAATAGACACTTCTCTCTGCACTGTTGGCTCTGGTTCTCACTTGGCCTTAATTGTGACCTATTTGGGAGGTTTTTATGTGAACTTTATCTAGAAAAAGAATATAACTTTAGATACTAACAGATAGGGAAATGAATCCATCCTTTCCCCTTTAGGGAAAATGGAATGTTCCAGAACCTAGGATTCCCTGAAGTTAAATTGTGTTTCTCTTGTAACTAACAAGGAATTAAGGCACCCCCTCTGTCAGGCCCTTTCGCCTGGTCCTGAGCTCAGCGGCCCACCGGGTGAGAATCAGGGTTTTATTAAGGGCCCAGAAGTGCTCCGGCATCGCTCCCCACCCCTGTGTCTGCCATCAGTCGTCTGGCTCACACCTGTAGGACAGTGTGCAGCACCTGGCAAGCGACTGATGTTGGCAAACGTTAAATAAATTCTCCTTAAGACCACGAGTCTGTACACGGTGCCGGCCCCGTGGGTGGCTGTGTAGACGTCCGGTTGCACAGGGGGGCCTGAGATCCGGAGACCTGCCCCTGCCCTCTGTGGAGCAACGCAGAGCATGACCTGCGTTCTTCTAGACTATTTAAAATTTAATATTCCAACTCAGAGTTGCTTTAACTTGAGCCAGCTGTCAGCCCAAATGGCTTCATTTTACTCTAATATTTCTTCTTTTTCTTTTCCATTTTTTTAATTGAAGTCTAAGTTGGTTTACAATGTTACTCTGATATTCCAACACACTTATAACTCATTGTAAATACTTCCACTTAAACTTTTACTCATATTCTCAGTGTAATTCATCACCCTTGTCTTGTTTCTTCCTTGGGGACCACAAATTACTCTACACCCACGTTCAGCCTGGTGGCACGGGACGGGCGCTCGCCCAGACCCGCTCCCCTGGAACGGAAGCGCTGCCGGGGTCTTGCTTCGAGACCCCGTGGTCAGCGACAAGGGCCTTCCTGAAGGAGCACTGACAGGGCCCTTCCTCACTGCCTTCCTCATGCGCACTCCCAGTCCCGCGATGGATAACGTGCAGAAGAGCGTCCGCTCTGCCTCCTCTTGAACTCACGTGAGGAAGGGGCAGCCCGCGGGACCGCGGCTCCAGGGACGACGACTGGGGGGAGGCGGGGCGCCTTTATCCCTCGGCTGGGAACGCCGGATTGTTGATTTCCTGTTCGCCGTTACCTACAGGGCACAAATATAAATATGAGTGTGTGTGTGTGTGTGTGTGTGTGTGTGTTTGTATGTGTATATGTATATATATAATTTTCAAACTCAAGAAACTCTCATCTGAAAAATGACCTGCAGGTGCACTGCTAGCTCCTCAAAGGCCGTCTGTGGCCCCGGCGGTGCCCCTTCACTCGTCACCCGCTGGAGGAGCACGAACTCAGGGCCGCGCTAACCTGGCACAGGGACACAGACCTGGTGCCGTGCATGTTCCTGCACTTCCCTCCCAGTGACGTCCCCAGAACAGCAAGTCTCTGAGTGCAGACCCAGTGGATTCAGGGGTTTTGCATGCACCTTGGAATCCTTTCTCAGGAGAATGTGGTGGTGATAATGAAGGAAAATGGGTCACCAGGGTGGAGAGGAGCAAGAATTCACTAGGGGGCCAAGCCCCTTCCCAACACAGGCTTTCTGTGAAGGGCAGGGTGGGTGCTGCTTCGCGACGTGTCTGGAGGAGCGAGCACCCTCGGGCAAGCGGGAGCCCCTGTGCAAAGTCCTTCGTCACCCGCGAGGGGTCCGAGGACTGTGCTGGCAGCACTGACTGACAGCAGGATGGGTGACGGATGGCAGGGGAGCACGCTCTGCTCAGCTCTCTTCCGTGCTCTGACACTATTCCGAGGAATGGTCAGCCTCAACCACGGCTCCCTTGTGCAGGAGCGCGGCCTCCAGACACAGAGGTGAGAGACGACACGAGACTCCCCTTACTTCCTAGCTTTTCCCTCGTACGCGCTCCACGCCTGCCGCTGACGGGGCTCGCTGGGCGGAGGGACAGCACAACATCTTTGGAATTACTTTCTAAGGAGTCCGTCTGTCAATGAATCAGGACGCACCCACAGCAGCTTGGGAGGTGGGAGAGGAGGCTTGGGGTCCTTCCTGGCTCGGGGCATAAAGGAGAGATGTTTCTTTTCTAGACAAAATTGGCAGATTTCAGGAGCATCTCGAGTTCCTACAGCACCTGGGAAGGTGGGCTGGGAATCTGCTGTGTGTCTCAGGAAGTTTGTGACCACAGCCAGCAAAGTGCAAAGGTTAAGTATCGAGTATAATTTGGATAAATCATCAAGATTTCAAGAAAGTCATCTGCTAGTGTTCTGTCCATTAAAAAAAAGCTTATGATTACTACTAACTCATACGGCATATTAATCAGGATTCTCTAGAAAACAGATCCAGTAGAGTGGAGGGAGAGAGGGGGAGGGAGATGGATATTAAGGAGGCGATTCAGTCGATCGTGGCAGTTGGCACAGCCCAAATCCTGAGGGCGGCCTGGAAGCCTGGGGACACAGGAAGGGCAGGTGCTGTAGCCTGATTCCAAAGGGCATCTGAAGAAGGATTTCCTCGTCCTCGGGAGAACTTGGCCTTTTCTCTTAATGCTGTCACCTGATTGGATGTGGCCCACCCACATCAGCGAAGGGCACCTGCTTTACTACTCATCCATGCAGCCCCGTCCCAGAAACATCTAGACAGGCGTCTGACCAAATATCCGGGTACCGCGGCCTGGCCAGGTTGGCACAAAAACTTAACCTTCATCCACAGTGCAGACACTGTGGAGCACACCAGTGAGATCAGGGCCGGGCAGAGCTGGGATGGGGCAGGGCGTGGTGCCGCGGGCCCGGCGCCTGCCCCCGCCGGGACTCAGGAGGAAGACTGACTGCACCTAGTCACGCAGGCGGGCACAGCACTCACCCCCGCTCTTCCTCAATCTTCGCGATGACTCTAAAGGGAGAGGCTGCTCTTCTCACCGCTTCTCGGATGACAGAGCTGACCTTTAGGGAGGGGTCGTGCTGGGGAGTGAGACAGCTCAGCTGGAGCCTGGTCTGCTTCCCAGGGGACACCCTCGGCCACTGTGACCTAACCTGGGGGCCGTGGGCGGGGGCGGCTGGGGATCGAAAACCCGTTAACACTTCCCAACACCTGCTTTCACACCTGCTCTGTCCTGCACACCCGGCTGATTATTTTCACGGGTACGTGTGAGGTGAGGTGCACTTTGTAGCTGTTCCAGATGTCGGGAGACCTCGGCTGGTTCCGTTTCTCCCGTTCCAAGTGCGGCGGTCCTGTCCATCCCTCATACTTCACACCCGCCAGATCTGCCGGCCTCATGCTCCGCCTCTGAGGCGCGAGCTTCCCCTGTGGACCCGTCTCCTCCCTGCTCCCCCTCCCGCTGGGACGGCAGTGAGGCTGTGGGCGAGGGGGAGTTGGAAAGGGAGTGACGCAAGTGCAAACCACACGGGTCCTTGAGAAGCTCCTGAAGACAACCCCTGCGTGAAAGATCAATGAGGGATCCTGGGCCGGGGGCGGGGGCTGCTCGTAAAAGGAGAGCCCACGGCCCGTCGCCCAGAGTGAGCGCGAGGTGTGTGCTGCAGGACACAGGGAATAAGTGGTTGAAACAGGGCTTCAGTCATCATCGGATATGCCCACAGCTCCAGCATGAGTGGGGAACAACAGAGTGACTGCCTGCCCAGGGTGCACGGGGGCGGAGGCGGGTGCGTCCCGGGGCAGGTGCGCACGGAGGCAGGAGGATGAGTCCTGGTCCCAGGTGAGCATGGAGAGGGTATGGCTGAATGAACACCGGCGAGGCCTCAACAGGCACCTTCCTTTAAGTGAGAAGGTTCTCCGGAGCCCTGTGCGGACCTGGCACAGTTCCTGAGTCTGGCCCTGCGGCCAGCTCCAGTGAACAGCTCCATGGCCTGGGCCCCGCGTCCTGGGTCCTGAGTCAGATGGATGGACCCTCTTCATGAGCCACCAGGCACCTCAGCTGCCTGCGCCCAGGAGGTGTGTCTGACAGCCTTCCTGGGGCCACCCGTGGACTGGGCCCCTGGCGGCTGTGCCCCAGCCCAGCTCCACCTGCTGCTCCCCAGGCAGCTGCCCGCCCCGACCACCCCAGCAGGCCGTTGCATGCAGCCTTCATGCGTCAGAACACACACCCCCTGACTCGCTATGAGGAGGTCTGTGACCAAACGGAGAGGGACCCCAGTGCTGCAGGGGTTGAAACTCAGCCTTGACCTCACGCCTGACTTCTCCCGGCTTCTCTTAATCCGGGTCTTCACATACGTCAGAGACAACGGTCAGAGGAAGCTCTGTGAAATCATTTTGAATCAATAAGAGAGATTGCTTAACGTAGCCAACTGAATCTGTGATAAATCATCCTGTTACCTCGGATCCCCACTTTTCATGTTTCTCAGCAGGATGTTTTACAATTTAAAGGCAAATGTGTGAAAAATGGGTGGTTTCTCAGGTTTTCTCACGTACGTTCAGAGACCCCTCTGTGCTACGTGAATGTCTGTGCGGCGTATCTGGAAAACGCGCAGCGCGTCAGGGACGCTGCTGAAATAGAGCTCTTCTTAAAGGGCACTGATTTTCTCTCACAATTTTCACATTCAGTTCGTGATGAAGGTGCCAAGAACATCACACTGGCCCATCCATATGATGACAAATGTCCTTAAGATGAAGAGTACTTCCGTTCGTCAATAAACAAAGCCACGGGCAATAAAAATCACACAAAGGAACACGCATGTCTAAACGAATTTGCACTCATGTAGGTAAGCACGTGCCTATGTAAGTACGTGTGTACACGTGTCACACAGCGTTGGAAGAAATGCTCCTTTATTTAAGTCCTTCCTCCCTGAGAAGAGAGCCCCGCGGGCCCCTGGCCCGCACAGACAAGGGGCAGCAGTGGTCCAGGCAGCCGCCTCCTCAGGTCGCGTCACTGCTGCTCGTCCGATTTCTGGTTTCCAGAACCTTCTTTACTCAGGGTTTGTCAGGCCTACGGAGGACGGGCCGGGTGAGATGATGGACGGGACCTTGAGGCTGCAGACCTGGGCCAAGGCTGCACTTGCCAGGCTCTGCTCACTGCGCTTTATTTCAGACAACCACGCCTTTTCCCAACACGCATCGCCTTAACCAGATCCTTGTCCTCCCCCAGGGAGTCCCGCCTCTTTGGGAGCGAGTTTTATTGCTACAGGCCGTGGAGGCCGGGGCCCTGCAGGCCGGGACTGGCCCTGGGCCCCGAGGCAGCGGGGCCGCTGAGCACAGCCGCCGGGCGCCGGCTGGGTCCCTGGCACATGGAACCGAGCTTACAGGGTTAGGAGACACCAGCGCTGGCTCTTTGAAGACGACATATGCACTTAAAATTTTAAGGAGCTTGAGCGTCTCACTCCTGCCCAGGCCCCGCAGCAAGGGGCAGAGAGCCGCCGCGCCGCGCTTGCTCGGCGTCGCTCCTGCCGCCCTGAGCAGCCCCGGGGCCGGGCAGCTGGGAGGATGGGCGCGTTCTCAGCCGGGGAGTGAGCCGCGCGCTGCCGCGCACGCCAGGCCCGGGAAGACCACGGGAGTGTTCCCAGGTTTGGAGAAAGTGAGAGCTTTGGTGGCGCGTCCAGGCTGTGTCCCCAGGGCTCCTGGATGACGGGACCCCCCCGCCAGGAGACCGGCTGTGCTCTCCGCACACTCGGCTCGGGCAGAGCCGCGTGGCTGCCTCCTCCTTTGAAGGCCCACAGCCCAGGGCTGCGTGGACTTCCCACATGTGGCTGGCGTTTCTAAGGACATCTCGATTTCAGTCCCCGGCATGCGGCTCACAGAGGTCATCTGTGTTCCTGCCCGGAGTGGAGGCCCCCTTCCTGAGGGGGCTGAGCAGACACTTCTCCATCCGGAGGAAACCCCTGAGTTAGGCAGCGGGAGAGACGCGTGCCCTCTGGTGCACGGAGTCGGGAGAAGCGCGCACTTCCTGACTTTCTCAGACAAGCGCCGACTCCAACGGCAAAGTGCTTTCAAGCCCCTGGGGCTGTGAGCGTCTCTGACGTGCAGCCTTTCCGCCCCAGTTTTCATGGTGTCACGGGAGGAAAACGGGATTTGTCATTAACACGTTGGTCGTCCACTGTGGATCAGGGGCCCTGAGGAAACTGTCACCCAAAACTGGGTGACATGGTCAACGTGCTGAAGGATCTCTGAACGTGCAGTGAACGACGCTTTTGTCTCTAGGGGGAGGCTGGGGCCAGGCGGCTGGGGTAGGCCCCCCACTGCGGACCAAGGAGAGTAGGAGCTCTGCGCAGGCGGCTGGGAGCCTGGACGGGCACTGGAGGCTCCGCTGAGTACGGGATGGGACCTCGGGCTTATGGTTTTAAACGTCTTTCCTTTTGTTATGATTCACAGTTCATCTGCGATGGGTTGTCCATTAAAACGCACGCAGAAGCTGCTCCCTCAGCACGACTGCGCAGGCAGCTCTGCTCTGGATCCTGGAAAATTCCCAGTTTATCCGGACTGCAGCCTCGTGCCCTGGGTGTGTCTCCGCTCCCCTCCGAGCACCCCGACCCCGTCCACAGGTCTGCAGGCTGGAGCATCCGGGGCTGAGAGCCTGGGATGAAAGCTGTGCGTCTCCGTCCTCAGAGTCCCTGTCTCCCCCCGACTCTGGGATTGTTTAAAGTCTTCAGGGAGACAGGAGGGTGGCCTCGCTTGGCTCCCACAGTTTATAATCAGTAAAATGGCCACTGTCATCACCCCGCCAACTTGCAGAAGTGGCCACTCTGGCGTTAGTACCTGGCCTGGGGGCGAACCTGCCAGTGCCCCCCAGCCCGCTCTGTCCCCCAGAGGGCAGTGGGTGTGGACTTGGCTCAGCATCCGTGGGGAAGAGGGTGCAGCCCTCGTCCCGCATGGATCTCCCTCCGGGGTCCCGTGGGATGGTCCTCCTGGACCCAGCCTGGGTGCCCAGGAGTGTGGGCTGGGGAAGGGATGGGTTCCTGCTCAGCCATGATCTAACGCGGGTCCCGGGCAGGTCTTCTACCCTCCCCAGGCCTCAGTCTCCCCACAGGAAAAATGAGGGAGTTCGGTTAAACACATTTCCCACGTTGGCTCTAAAACTTGTCTGATTCGAGGGAAGAGGCCATTCTGAGTGAGGGAAGTTGAATTTCTCAGGGACGTTGAAGTGGAGGGGGCTCTGGTGCACGGCCAATGCGATACTCATGTCTGCCAATCACAGCCCGTCCGGCACCGGCTTCTGGCAAAGGAAGGGGCTCGGACGGGGGCCTTCGGGCTTCCCCCAAGTCCCGGGATTCTTGGCGGTTCTGAGCAGAATGAGGAGCTCTCGCCCACCCTGCCCTGACGGCCTGCAATCCGAGGCCTCCACTCGGCTGTTGGGACTTGATGTGAAAGCGACTCCGTGGTGGCGTGTTTCCAGCTCCTGATTACGCCCATCAGGAGGTCACACGGGCCGTGCCAAGATGCAGTGGTGGCCGCTCTCCCCGGGGGCCGAGGGCGCCCTGCCCGCGCAGGCCACACGCGCGGACGGCTCAGCCCGCTCTCGAGGGAGCAAAGGGGCCGCTGGGTAGGCATGGATGGGAGGGGGGTAATGAGTGTCTTCAGTGAACCTTCGTCTAAGTTCACTCTTGATTGATGGTTAAAAAAAGATTCCGTTGCCCACAGCCGAGTCCACCCCATAGGTTCACGAAGGGCCCCCCACCCCATCTTTCAGCGATGCTGTGTTCATGGATTTTAATAGCTTGCACATGGTTCATTCAAATGCAGCCTCAAGGGCGACGTGGGTAAAGTTCAAAAAGTGGGGGCGGGGGGGGTTCGGGGAAGAGATGGAGGCAGTTGTGGTGATTGTAACAGGGGAGAGAAGCGTGTGTCTGTGCCAGGTTCAAAAAGGGAGAAACAGAGACAGAGACAGACAGACCAAGATAGACAGAGAGACAGAGAGACAGACAGAGACAGAGACACAGAGACAGAGACACAGAGACGGGGCAGTCTCCCCACCTTTCCTGTCCCGCCCCCGGAAGGGTTACCGGGTGGGCAGAGGTGACACATCTCCCACGTCGGAGGGTTGGGGGCGGTGTCACATTTCTTCAGGACCGAGACAGCCAGGGTTTCAGGGGACAGTCAGGGAACTAGGAAGGTTATTACATGTTTTGAGCAAGGCGTTCTCAAAAGAGGTGGCCCTGCAGGTGGAGACCGTGAGGAACCCCAGACCTTCTGCACCGGGTGTGGCCCTGGGGTCCTGAAGGGACCGTCATGAAGGGGAGGCTCGGGAGGGGCCTTGTTTACGGGGGCGGGGGGCGCTGAGCCTCCTCGGTGACCGGAGCCTGCAGTCTGGTGTCCGGGCTCCGCCCGCCCGCATCCCTCTCCGCGGGGTCCTGGGCCCTCTGTGGGGCCCGCTGCCCCTGCCGTGGGGTTCAGAGCCCGTCGGGGGCCCGCCTGCGTCTCCTCCCACGTGTGATTCCGGTGTCGCTGGCGCACTCACCCCTCGCCTCGGTGGTGTCAGGTATTTTCCTCGTCATGGTTTCTGGTCTTTCTAACAAACTTTAAAATCCACTTGAATGCAGAGGCGATGAGGCGTCTTCCATTTTCTCTCGTCAGCTTTGAGCCCCACACTCCAGGCCCTTCAGTCACGACGACACAGACAGCCGTGCTGAACAAGAGGCGAAAGTCACGGCCGGCTCGGGGGCACGTGCCTGGTGGAGCACCTGCCCGGGGGTCCACGGACGCCGTCCTGCCGCCCCAGGGTCTCTGCATGAGGAGGCTGCTTTCCACTTTCAAAATTATCCTCGGGAAGCTTTGAAATACACTTAAAATCCAGCCGCTCCTGACTTGGCGGGAGCCTAGAGCAGCCCCGTGGGGAACTTGAGGGGCCTCGCCTTGTGCAGCCCCAGGTCGATGGCACCCCACAGATGGGGTGGAGGGGAGAGCAGGGGTCGGGGGGTGGACACGGAGACAGGGCCTGGGGCCAGCCGGGGGCAGGCTCTTTGTGGTTAAACAGGGTCAGCCCCTCTGGGAAGGTCTCCTGTCACTCCGGGAAAGTGACAGCTATGCAGAGGCGGGGACGGAGAGGGCAGATTCAGGGTCTGGACTTGCAGGCTGCCCGGGGCCCCGGGGGCCAGCAGACCCCATGTCCGCTGCTCTGGAAGCCCAGAGATCTGGGCATAACAGGGCGGGCCTGGCTTACCAAGTCCCAGTCTCCACCATCGTCTTAGAATGGCCGTGAGCGGCTACATCTGCTAAACATTTTTATGATTATTGAGGAAGTGGCTGCTCTGCTCCCCTAAGTCACACAGGCCCATCGCGCCAGGCTCAGCCGGCCCTCTGTGCGCATCTCCCCGTGTTCACACACCGGAGGGGCAGTGAGCCGGTCCCTCTGGGGGGTTTCCTGGGACGTGCACCAGCCGGAGGCCCTGGTAAGGGCTCACCACCTCGGAAGTGCAGAGGAGCGCGCTCAGCCCAGAACTCCTGCCCCAGGGAGCTTGTCCCCAGGCTCACAGCAGCCCCCAGAGCTCAGCGCACCTGGCGGCCACGTGGTGCGGGGCAGACTGTCCACCCTCCAGGAGCTCGGAGGTAGGCGTCCTCACGAGAGACAGGAGTTAGCAGAGGGGCTTGCGTGGCTGGGGGAGCCTGGCCAGGGTCCGAAGGGCTGGGGGAGGAGTCGCCAGGTGCCTGGAGAACCTGGGACGGAACCAGCCTGCGTGCTGCACGAATCAGAGCTGGGAATGGCCCCACGCTGGCAGGTACCTAGGGCTGGTTCCCTAAGGCTGCGCAGGAGAGGGTGAAACTGCGGTCTTCACGGCCAGGGGGCCAGACTCAGAACGGAGGGGTTGGGAGCACTTGCGTCTCATGGAGCAGCGGCGTGCTGGGGGTTGCTGTGTGCTCGTGGCATGGGATGGTTTTCCGAGGGCAAGGACACAGTCAGCAAGGTGCACTGAGACACCGTTTTCTATGAACAACCTGAAGGGAGGGGCAGAGGCCAGGGGCTCGGAGAGACCTCAGGGGAGGAGCTGCCCAGCCTGGAGATGGGGGGAAGGGGCTGAAGAGAGAAGGAGGCAGGAACGGCCCAGGGGCTGGAGATCGGGTCCCCGTGGGGGACGCGGTGTCCCTGATGGGACGGTGGGTGGCCGGGTAGGAGGACAACGAGTTTTATTTGAGTGTCTGGTGCTTTTATTTTTTGGCAGGGAACTAGATTCACTTATTTATTCCTTGAGGAGGCGCTGGGGATTGGGCCCAGGACCTCGTGCCTGCTACGCGTGTGCGCTACCCCTGAGCTCCCCCTGCCCCCAAGATCTGGTACTCTGAGGAGACAGAATTCTCTGGGTCCCAGCACAACTCAGAGACGTGTCTCAGCACCATGGCGGGGTCCCGCAGGGGCACGGGAAGCAGCCCCTGCCCCGCGCGCCACGGGACCCTGACTGCGGGCGGCCCCTCCGCCCCTTGCCTGCGGCAAAGCAGGTCAAGTCAGTTCATCTCCGACACCTGAGGAGGTGGGAGCGTCTCTCCTTCCCACAACATGACGAAGCTGAACACGCCGAGAACCCGTGGTCTCCCGACCCCGTTACAGAGCTGCGGCCACAGGTGAAACAGCCGGGAACCGCAGGGCGGCGGGCAGGCCAGTCCGCAGGGGCGCAGCCGGGCCAGCGACAGCGTTGCAGTGGGGTCTGCACAGGTGCCTGGGCGCCGGGCACGGCCCGCGTGAGGCTGCGCGGCCGGGCTGCGGGGGAGGGAGCCCCGCGGCTTCCCAGGCTTTACCCTCCGGTGTCTCACCGGCTCCTCACGGTGAAAAGAAGAGAAGACCCTCGTCCTTCTGGTGAGGGGCTGGTGTGAGAGAAACCATTTTGAAATTTGCCGTCATGGGCTGAGTTGGGTTTCCCCAAAATTCTTAATTTCACGTGTAACCCCCAGCACAGCAGTGGGACTGGGTTTGGAGCCGGGCCTTTAAGTAGGTGATGACGGCAGAGTGAGGTCTCCAGGGCGGCCTCGAGCCCCGTGACTGGCGCCCCATAAGAGGAGGAGGTCAGGACACCGACACACACCGAGGGACAACCATGTGAGGGCAAGGAGGGGATGGCGTCTGGACACCAGGACAGAGGCCCCAGGAGAAGCAACCTACCCACATCAGGAGGGGCTTTCGGGCTCCCAGGCTCCAGACTGTGAGAGAACAGGTGCCTGTTGTTCAAGCTCTGGTCTGTGGGGTTTGTCAAATGCACAACCCAGAACTTTCTAGATAGAAAAGGGCAGCTTCCAGGGACAAAGATTTGCCAGAGCCTCACCGAACTCGGGATGAAAGAGATTACCCAGTACCCGCCCCTTTGCCCTCCTGCCACCGAGGGGGCGGGGGCCCGGGGCACTTGTGAGGTCACAGCCCAGGGCCACACATCCTCTAAAGGGAGGAGAGTCAATCATCAGGCTTTAGAAAGTTAACTCGTCACCACATTGACAGGACCGAGTTCACGACGGTGGATTACAGTGTGCAGACTGTTTACAGAGTCTCAGAGAGGCTGCGAGACAGTGACGAGGACCCTGGAGTGAACAGGGGCCCCTCACAACACAGCCCCGCCATCAGCGTAGAAACTCACACAGAAGCCTGTCTGTCTCAGTCCCTGTTACCTAATACATCAGGTCCAGCTTTTGACAGAAGAATTCAAGTCATGATAAATGGGAAGGAGAAAACACAGCATGAAGACGCAGAGCCAGCACTGAGACCCAACTCAGCCATGACACAGATTTTGGAATTATCCGACAGGGAACTCACAATAACCATGACTGATTCGTTAGGGCTCTAACCTGGGCAGCATGTCAAACAGGTGGGTGGTGCCGGCAGAGAGGCGGAAGCTCTAAGAAGGTGTCCAAACAAAAGCTGGAGACCAAAACTCTGCAGCAGAAACGACAAATGCGTTCGACTCGGTAGGGCGAGCAGGGCCAGGGAAGGACCCGCGAGCTTGAATCAGGCCCAAGCAGAAAAACAAAGAGGTAGAAGAGTGGAGACAGACAGACAGACAAAGAGGACAGGTTATCCAGGCAGCACAGGGCAACAGCGGACGCTTGAGGCATGTGAAGGAGGCAGTGAAGGGAAGGAGGAGAAAACAGAGCAGGATGTTTAAAGTGATCGTAGCAGCTGGGAATTTTCCAGATTTAATGACAGACACCAAACTGGGAATCCAGGAAGTTCACAGAACACCAAGCAGGGTAAACACTAAAAAACCTACACCTTGGAAAATCACATTCAAACTGCAGAAAACCAAAGACGAAGAGAAAACCCTGAAAGAGCCAGAGGAAAAAAAATCCTAACGTGTGAAGAAGCAAGAATGGATGAGAATCCACAGAAATTCTCGTCAGAGCCACACGGCAGGAGCAGAGGGGAGGGAGATGCTTAGGATGTTTGAACGAAACAAAACAGAATTCAATACCTGTTAAATTATCCTTATAAGCAGAGGAGAAACAGAAAACTTTCTCAGAGGAACAAAAAGTTAGGCAATTCATCTCCAGTACCCCTGCCCTGCAAGGAACATTCAAAGAAATGAGAAGGAAGGAAGCTGATACGGGTCAGAAACTCACGTCTGCGTAAACGGAGGGGTGTTTCCTCATCTACCAGAGAACAGTTTGTTCAAAGCAACAGCGGTGACAACCTGGGGACTAAGATATGGACCAGCAAAATGAACGACCGGTGCAGCCAGGGAAGGGAGGGGCAGACGGGAAGTCCCCTCGCGCCCCAGGAAGCGCTGCGGGGCGCCCGAGCGTGGCCCGGGTTAGCTGTAAATGAGTCCTCACACTTCGGACGAGCATTAAAAACCCATTTGAGAGAAATGTAATGAATGTGCTGAGACAGAGAGAAAATGAGGTTACAGAAAGTGCTCAGCTGAAACCAGAGAAGGCAGAAAAAGACAAGAAACAGAGAACAGACGTAGGGAGTGGAAGACGGTCACAAACTGGTAGACGTTAGTCCAAGCATGTCAGCCATCATTTTGAACATAAGTGGTCTAATCACAAGACAAATTAAACCACCTAAAAGGTAAACGCTGCCAGAATAAAGGAGAACAGTAAAACAGTAATGGGCCCGAATACACACCATCCACGGGGGCCCCCGCACACGTGGGCACAGAGATGAACTGAGTCCCGGGTGCAGACGGGTGCGCACGCTAATGGGACGAGAAGAGGCTGGAGCCGCTGTGTGACTTCCGACAAAGTGACTTCAAAGAGCATCGTGACATTCCAGACCGGGGAAGGGACGGTGATTTGCTCAGCGGTTCTGCTGAGTTCTGGCAGAGCAACTCAATACCGTGTGTTGGAAAATGCAGAATAAGAGGGAGCGTGTTTTTGTAAGAAACCCGAAGGGAAGTACATGAACAGGAGCCCTTATTCCAGTCTCTTTAGTATAACGTTTGAAACAACAGGGTTTGCTGCCCTCAGTCCACTGACCCAGGGGCGTGAGAAGGTCGCCTCCCTCCCTGGCACTGACCGACCCTCCAGGACGGCCGCTCTCCGCACCGAACACACTGTGTTCGGGGACCCTCTGAGCCCAGGCAAACCCGGACAGCCGGTCGGCTGCCTGCAGGTGCTGGGCTGCGACCTTCTCTTGTACACACGCTGCGGGGCGGCGTCCCCTTGCTCTCGTCAGGTCACTAGCCATCGGTCGGCCACTTGTCCCTCCTGCAGCCTATTCCCTGGTACCCAGCGCGGATCAGTGACCACGACAGGAGCCAGCACCTCCTGGCGGGAAGCTCTCTTCCTAGAAAGTTCCTTTTTCAAATTTTTATAGAAAGGGCCCAAGCGTTTGGCACTGTTCCCCAAACAACCTGAGTCGGGAAATGCTAAAATCTCTTTCTGGGATCTCTTAGTTTCTACTCACCGTGGCCTCGGCCCTTCAGAGCCTGACCAGCTGCTGGGGAGTAACTGCCCCTGGAGGCCATCAGGTGCAGCCCTGAATGAGCAGCAGCCCCCACACCGCCTCCAACCACCTTGCCCACCAACTAGGTGCTGGGTGGTTGCGGCACGTCCCCCCAGACACCCCCTTTATGCAGACTCATCTGGAAGGAAGGCGACAACGGGCAGTGGTGGCTCCGCAACACACCAAGTGTGAGATGAATTTCTTAAGTTAGGACTCTGGGGGGAGTTAAATAATTTCTTAGTCTTTTCTTTCTAAGAAAAATCACCCACATGGATGAGAACCCTGGAAGATTATGCCTCATCCTGAATTTTACATTTTTTCCCTGTGGACCTGAGCGTGCTGTTTTGAGATTTTAGGAGCAGAATCCTCCCCCAGGGACTTAACTAGAAACGATCTGCTTTTAAGTCACTGCACTTTTCATCTCTGATGCCCGCCACATGCTCGGTCTGCTCAGCCTCTCCTGGTCTGCTCTCCAAAACGCTCTCTGGCCCCGCCATGCCATCCTCCCTGGGCAGTCATGCCAGCCAGGCTCACAGAGCCAGTCAATCCGATGAACTCCTAGGACACTGGTCCCTCCAGGTGCGGGCCACCTGAAGGAGGAGCTTTTAGAGGCAGGTGGCCCTCAAGCTGCTGGTGGTTGGCCAAGGAGGTGTGTTCTGGCAGCTGCGGTATGAGCCCGCTCTAGGCTCACGTCTTATTTTAGGTGCTTTCTGCGTTGTGTGCAATGCACCGGTCCTGCAAAGTGTCATTGCTAAGGCTCTGCAATGGGTCAGAAGGAGACCTGAGCTGGACGTCCCGTCCAGGAGCGGGTCAGAGCGTGGACACCAGGGAGCCGGGTTTGGCTGCTCAGGGAGATCAGCGCTGCTGTGTCACAGGCGCCAAGTACAAGTAGCCATAAGCCAAAACTCCTTGGATTGAGACCGAAGTCAGCGTGCACGGCTTGGGCTGGAGACACAGCCCCCACGCTGCGCTGCAGGTGTGCTGTAAGCCTAGTAGGACGAGTGCGACAGGGAGACGCTGCCTGTCTTCCAGAGGGGCTGCACCTCCGGCTGCTGCGAGAGGAACATTGTATCTCATCTGGAAATGCTTTACGGGGTTCTGCGGACAATCCTACAGACTGATGGAAAGGAAACAGAGTAACCGAATGACTGTTGAAACTCTCCGGGTATTGTCTACACTGACGTTCCTCTGATCCGGGTAAGATCTGTCCCATGTTTGCCTCCCAGACACGGAAAAGACACTTGGGGATAAACATCTGACTTTTTTTTTTTTCTATGGAGAAGAGTTGATGGAGAAAGAGGACGATGGGAGAGAGAAAGGGAGGGACGATGGATGGGGTCACGTCCTCACGCAGCTGACCTGCTGCAGGTGCTCGGTGCACGTGCCTCCGGTGGAGAGCGACTTGTTGCGCACTTCGCAGAATTAACTCACCACTAACTGACCATCCAGTCACCAGTTCCATTTTCTCAACGTACATCATGAATGTTTTTAAAAAACGATACACATGAAAAAGACACACCTTCCTAAAAACGTGTATTTTAATCACTGTAATAAAACAGCAAACACACAGCAGAGCTGACTTCGGATGGTGACTGCTGGGAAACCTAACCCACCCGCCCACCAGAGAAGGTTCAGGAATCGCTGAGCTGGTCAGAGAAGTTTTTAAAAGGACTCTTCAAACTGCGTCTAAATAGAGAAAATTGTACTGCGGGAGCTTACCAATGTCAATTTCAACATTTACAAGTATAAAGTTCAAGTTATAATAAATGGAAAGTTTAAGAAATATTCCAAATTACTGCCTCATGTTGGTATCTGTCAATTATTAACGGCTGGGGGTAAGTGATGGCAGTTAAGCACATTTTTTGGTAACCTACATATCCAGGAGTTAGATGTATTTAGAGATGATGCAAACTTTTGGAGCATGAGCCAAAGAAAGTCATACTAAATTCAATACTGAAATTAAATTTAACCAAGTGCTTTATCCCAGCATCTGTTTCCTATCCAGTTCTGCAGATCGGACTGGGTACTAAAATTCTAAACGTGAGCCAGGCTTTGACTCATCCTTTACAGGACGGTCTTGCACAAATCTCGAGTGCCTCCGTCGGCTTCCTTGGTGGAGCGACAGTGGTAGGAACGGGCTCAGGAGAGTGCGCTGAGAACTCACCACGTCATGGAGGGTGGAAGGACGCAGCTCGCAGCCCGAGACTTCCCTCAGCCTCCCTCGTGGGTCCATTCGTTCCTCAGGGCAGTTGACATCATCTTGATTTTATCAAAGCTGCTGTGCAAGCAGCTTTGGGAACACTCCTCAGACCCCCGTGTGGTCGGAGCCCCTGAGACCCTCCAGGCAGACGTTCCAGAGCCGCGATAGCTGAACCCCCTCTTCCGCCTGGTGGGAGCCACGCGACCTCGGGCAGGGTCACTGACCGCTGTGTGCCTCCGTCCCCTCTTCGGTACTGTTACCTCCCTCGTAGACTTGTTGTTTTGGCAGGGACTGAGCGAGCAAGTGCGCATAAAACACTTACCACGAGGTCCAGCGCTGACGAGTGATGGTGACTGTCAACGTTATTGCTTTCACTGTTATCAGGGAACAGACGTGGGCGGGATGGGTCAGAGCAGTGGGTGGTGGGCCCAGAGGAGGGGAGGCGCGCTGAGAAGTATTGTCCTGGCGCTCACCTTTGACCTTGGGAGTCCTCACAGCAGAAAGGCTGTGCACGCAGCCTGGTGTCCGCTGCAGTCTGCAAATGTTCGTTCACTGCAAAGCTGTTTCGCTCTTCTCTGAGCTCCCGTCGCTCCTGCGTTTGGCCCTAAGCTGTCTGAACTTTGTGGTAGTCCGTCTTGGCTGTTTCCTTGCACTCACTTCTGTGCTCACAGGTCAGCTTGGATGAGCCTCATTCACCCCGGGAACGGTCCAGTCTCACCTTCTCCGTGAGCCCCATCCTCCAAGCATCACGGCGGCAGGCGTCCAGCAAGCGCTCAGGGAGTGCACCGCGCGGACTTACTCGTGGCAGTTACACTGGCCAGTTCCCTAGGACAGGGCTTGGTTACGAGGGAACAACCTCAGGGCAGGGCCCAGGCTCTGACGTAGTGGTCCACCCGCTTACTAGTGGGTGATTATCCTGTGCTGCCGTGAACAGGCCGGCCGATCACTCAGTACCCACCGATCACACGCACGTTCATTTCTTCATTAACTTCTCCGACAGTTTCCTCACTGAGGTCCGGCTGAGATGGGCACTGTACTCGGAATCGGGGTAGACAGGTTAGAGCTGAAGGTCATGTTGTCATGGAGTTAGATGTGAAAATAAAATTCAGATGAGACTTCTCCATTCCATGAGGAAACGAATGCGGTCCCAGCTGAGCTGCAGTCCTTGGGGGCTGTTCCTCTGATGGGCGGTGAGGGATCTGCCATGAGCGTGAGAGGAGGGAGGGGAGCGGCTGTAGAGACAGGCAGGGGCTTCTGTAGGGTCTTCACAACCTGTAAAAAAGATCGGGCTCTAGTCCACAGGAAAGGGAGCCAGGGAAGATCGCACAAGCCTGCGAGAGCTCGGCAGCCTTGCCCGCTGACAGGGCGCCCTGCAGACAAGGAGGGCGTGGTGGGGGCACAGGGACTGGAGTCTGGGCGTCGGCGGGGGGGGGGGGGGCGGGCTCTCCAGCGGTCTGGACTGCGGCCACAGCATCCTGTGAGGGTGATGCCGGGGTCAGCTCTGACAGGTCCACGAGCAGCAGATGCCCGTGGTTCATATACAAACCATCCCTACAGCGTCGGGAAGGAGAAGAGAAGATGTGAACGTGTCAGCCTCCCCCCGGGCCCCACGGCATGGGCGAGCACCGACCGCAGACAGACCGGCCTGTCGGCAAATTATGGAAGACAAGGCCGGTGGGGCTGGGACAGCGACTGGGGGCCGTGAGGACGTGTAGACGAGGCGCCAGGTGTCCAGTAAGAAATTTATTGCCCCCAGACAGCAATCAAACACTTCAGTTTTAATTGTGTAAAATATGCCCTGTGTTGTAGTAACACTTCATTCACGTAAACATGGAACCGAAACCTCTTGGAGGAAGGAGACAAGAAGTTTATAGGAAGAGCTCGGCGCCACCCAGAGGGAGTGTGTGCGTGTGTCTCGTCTCCCGGGAAAGGCCTTGGTTTCCCCAGACGCAGGTCACAGAGCCCGGGCCCTCCCTGCACTCGGGCTCCAGCGCGCGCTGCGGGGGGCGGGGGGCGGGTCCTGACGTGGCTCACGCGGCGCCGCCCCGCTGCGCCTCGGCTTGTCTCGTTCGTGAGCCCGGAGGGGCGCAGAGCCCCCGCGGAGCGGACGGCGAGGGCTGCCCCCCCCCCGACCCCGCAGGCCCGCGCCCTGGGGGCCCGTCCCGGGGCCGCGCGGCTCGCCTCGCGCGCGGGACGCGGCGTGTTTGCCAGACTTCACGGGGCCCGCGAAGCAAGTGCTTGCGGCCTGAGGCCCACGCCTTACGGCCGGCAGTTAGTGGCAGCAGACCAGGCCTCCTGCACATGCGGGAGCTCGGCTCTCCTCCTGTTCTCTGAGCGGAGAGACATTAAAGCAGGGAGGTCCCCGTGGGCGCCCGAGGAGACGCGCGCGGCGCGGGGCGGGGGTCCGGGCCTGTTAGCGGTGACCGCAGCAGGCGCCGGCCCCCAGGGCTCGGTGAGGCCTGGAGCGCCCGTCCGGCTTCAAAGCTGCGTAATCTGTTGAGTCCTCCCGCACGTAAGCGGACGCTCGCTTTCACCCTGACTGTCGCTGCCCTTCGGCCTCGTTTCTCGCAGAGGGCTCCCTAAGTCATCGGCGGCAGAGCCTGGGCCCACGGGGAGGACAGTCATGCAACTGCAGACGCATCAGGTGCGGAGGCGCGGAGGACGTGCCGCCGTGACGCTGGGCACCGAGCGGCCGGCGGCCTCGGGGACGCGCGGCGGGGAGGGAACCCGAGGGCGGCGGCCGGAGCGGCTTCCGCGACGAGGCAGCGCCCCCTGGAGGCCGCGCCGCGCCGTGCCGGCAGCTCCGAGGACGCTGCTGGGGGACACCCAGCCGCCGGCGCTTGTCCTGCGGCTCCGGTCCACAGGAGCTGAAGGAGCAAACACATTCCCCTGCTGCTTGCGGGAGGGGTTAACTGCTCACCTGCTGTTTCCTGGGCTGCGAGCAGAGAGCTGCTCGGCTTCCTCCCCTCTGCTGGCAGGAGCCGCAGAGCCAAAGGTCCCGGGACCGCAGTTCAGGCGCCGGACGGAAGGGTGCCCCCGGTTCTGCGCTCTGGGCTGGGCCAGCTCCACCCCGAGCAGATCTGCCGCGAAACCAGAGCTGCCGGTCCCGCCCTCCTGGTCCTGCTCACCTGCGACCCGTTGGCCCAGGTCACCGTGAGCTCCCCATCCAAGCGGGGGCGGGTTCAGATTCGCCAGGTCTGGCCTTGCTCCTGCCTGTCTCACTTGCAGGCCTCTGGGAAAGTCATTTGCTCCTTCTGAACCTGCGTGTGTGTGTTGTAATTTTTAAATGAGGGCGACAGTCCTCCCTGCTGGGACGGTTTGGAAAGTCAAGAGAGGACAGTGTGAGGGTCGGGCAGAGGGAGGGACCCCGACGCACTGCGGCCACAGCCTGGGCACCCGGCGTGGAGAAGCCGGCGACGGCCCCTCCGATGCTGCGGGCAAGGCTCACACGTGCCTCTGGGGTAAACGTTTGCTCCTTCGGGGCTGCTGCCACCAGCCAGCCCGGGTGCATTATTTCTGGAGTCAGAGCTCCAGGCCGGACTCGTGAGTCATGGCTGGTGAGGCCATGGCCTTTTGGGGACAGTGGTGGTGACCCACGTCTCTTTTGGAGGGGCACAACATGGGCCCTCTCTAGCCCCGCCCCGGCCAGCGACAAAGAGCCCATTGTTGTCGGCTGCACAGACGCTCTCAGCCGCGGGCACGATCCTGGCCCTGCGCTTCATCCTCGGAGACGAATAGCCCGTCTGTCGGTGGGACACGGGGACCGCTTTCATTTCCGACCAGAGTGTCCTCCCACGAAGACGCCGTTGACGTCCGGGGCGAGATTCACCACCTGAGGACCTGGGGAGGGGCGGGGTGACCTAGGGAGGGGCGGGGTGACCTGGGGGGGAGCAGGGGTGACCTGGGGAGGGGCGGGGTGACCGGGGGGGCGGGGTGACCTGGGGGGAGCAGGGGTGACCTGGGGAGGGGCGGGGTGACCTGGGGAGGAGCGGGGTGGCCTCAAGCAGAAACGCGCGCTTCTGGGAACTGTTATTCATGGGCTGCTCGCAGATCGACCCCGTGACGTGCCCGTGCTGCTTCCAGTAAGTGGACACGGCGACCGGGGGCCCCAGGGGTGGCCGAGGGCTGCGCCTGCACTGACAAGGTTTACGCCCGGAGCCGCCGGGGGGTCTGAGGCGCCTCCAGGCTCATTCGCAGGGCTGCTCGCGTCGTCTCCGTGTCGGATGCAAGGTTCTCCCAGGCAGCCGGGCGACAGGAGCCGCGGAAGCAGGCGGCACCCAAGCCCCGCCCCGCCGGAGCCGGGAAAGACGCGTTGGCTGCGGGGCTCCGTGGGCCTCCGTCGTCTACTTCCCCCTGCTCCTCCTTTTCTTTCTTCCTTTCTTTTTCCATCTCCGTAAAAAGCAGTTGTCAAGGCGCGACATATGCCTGCAGTTTACAAGAAAATAAAATGTCCACAAGTGCTAAAAATAAGGCCTCCGTGTGTTTTCTGCATTTCTATTAGTGATTTGTTTTCTTTAATAGAAAGAAACCTCTTTCCTGGCACACTAGCAGGCTTAACTGCTGAAAAACAGACACATTTAGTAGTGGAAAGGCTTGCGGAGTTAGTTAGTATTTAAAAGGTGATTCATGTGCAAACTCAGCTTTTGCAAAATCAGAAGTGAGGTCAGGGCCCGTCGGTCAGAGTCACCGCAGGAAAGGGTCACGGAGAAGCGGCCGCAGAGGGAAAAGCAACGCTCTGGGGCTCTGCTCACAACTTTGATGCAAAACGCTTGAAAATAAAGCTTAGACTCTTAAGTGCTGAAGGCCTTCTTGTCTGATTTTTTTCTGGTTCCCTGTCTGTGGCTTTTGTTGTTTCTTCTGGAAGAAAATCCAGTCTGATGTTCACACCAGGATTCTCGAGTGTTTATCTGTCACTCGAATGGTGTTCCAGATTCAGGACACATGACACCAGACTAGGGTCACAAAGGTGTCCCAGAAGCACCCCGTCCAGGGCCAGGTGTCACCTGTGGCTTCTGCGTCCTGGGGTCAGGAGCCCTGGGTTTCCCGAAAGTTCCCGTCTTCCTGGGCTTCCAGGCAGGCGATGAAGCAGCAGCTCTCCTGGGGGAGAGTGGTGCTGCCTTTTGGGTTTGGTTTTGTTTTTTGAGGTATGTGAGTGATGAAAAGATGTTTGCACCTTGAGTTCAAATCTTACACGAGTGAACAGGTTTTAATCGCTCACAGTGATGGCACCGGATGGGCTGATCTGCAGACACACAGGTTGATCTCACTATTTACTCTAACTTTTTATGTTTTTTGTGTTGTTTTTGTTTTTGTTTTTTGCAGAAAGGATAAGGCTGGCGGTAAATGGGAGAAGGTGAGGCCCCGTCCAGGTGGAGGAACTTTTTATGCCCTGGGCCTTCCGTCCTGGACAACCGCATGCTGCTGTGTGTTGTCCTGAGCCAGTTGCTCCGGCTACGGAGCACCCCTCCTGCACGTTTCAGGAAAAGCTTAAAACTTCACCTTCGTGCCACATCTGTAAACACTGTGCTGTGACAGTAAAAACTGTAGGAGGTTTTAAAAGTATTTCCAGAGGATTGGCATGACAATGCATTCAATCGATAGTTTTCCACGATGTGTTACTAAATCTTTCAGTCTATTTGGGGAATTATCGAAAAGTAAGGCGATCTAACCTACAAGGTGTTTTAAGTGGGATGACAGATTGTAAACACATAAAGTGGGGGTTCTGCAGAGGGCTGAGTAAATCTTCACTCATTTAAATTTTGCAGCGATCCTTTCCTGCTGTGGAGCCAGTGAAATTGTTTTAAACCTCAAACCCTTTTTCATTGAGGTGCAGTTGATTTACCGTATTATATTAGCTGCAGGTGTGCAGCACAGTGGTTCAGTATTTTTGCAGACCATACTCCATTCCAAGTTATTCAGGGTGTTGGCTGTGCTTCCCTGTGCTGTGCAGTATGACCTTGTCGTTTATCTCTTTTACACACAGTGGTTTGCATCTCTTGACCCATCCCCCTAATTTGTCCCCCCTCCTCCCCTTTGGTAACCATGGGTTTGTTCTCTGTGTCTGTGAGTCTGCTTCTGTTTTGCATTTACATTCATTTAAATTATTTTTTTAGATCCCACATACAAGCGATAACATAGAATATTTGTCTTTCTCTGTCTGACTTATTTCTCTAAGCATAATAATCTCTGGGCCCATCATGATGTTGCAAAGGGCAGAATTCCATTCTTCCGTGGCTGAGTAATATTCCATTATGCATACACACCCCAGCTTCTTTATCCAGTCATCTGTTGATGGACATTAAGGTGCTTCCACGTCTGGGCTGTTGCAGTAGTGCTGCTGTGAACACGGGGGTGTGTGTGTCTTTTCAACTTAGTGTTGAATCTCAGACATCTCAACAGACTGTTGAAAAGCTTGTAGGAACAGAAGAATCATATCTACAATGATCCCAGAGGCCACCATACTTGTTTCTCCCTCCTGACTCTGCTGGGGGCCAGGCAATGCTCCCCAAAGCTGCCCAGGTCTTACACACCCTGGAATGTGAATGGGCCACCTTATGTGGCAAGAGGGCCTCTGCGTGGAGATGAGATGAAGGGGCCAAGCCGAGCGGTCCCGGTAAGGTGGGGGGTCGTCCCGGGTCCTCCATGTGGAGCCACTATAACCACAGGCCCTCACGTGGGAGGTGCCAGAAGGTACAAGTAGGAAAAGGGGGATGAGACCAGAGGACCGGGGGACGGAAGGACGCACCCTGGTGATGGAGGAGGGCGTCAGCCCAGGGCTGAGGGAGGCCCCTCGAAGCTGGGAAGGACAAGAAAACAGACTCCCCCCACACCCCCCACGAAGGGTCCAGAAGGAGTGAACCTGCTGACAGCCAGGGTTTGGAGCTCTGGCCCCAGCACTGCAAGAGACGGGGTGTGTGTGCGTGGCTCTCAGCCGCAGTGCGTGCGGACCTGTCACAGCCACCGCAGGGAACCCGTAGGCACTTCAGTCATCTCATTCCGATCACCTGCTTCTCCGACCTCAGCATCGGATCTCGGCCGCAAGCACCTTTCTTCTAGAGTCTCCTGCCCGTCTCGCTGAGGGTCCTCACCCTGCCCTGGGACTCCCTCCTCTACTACCTCGTCTCCCCGACCCCAGGGCGGGGAAGAGAGCCCTGGTGGGAGGCGGCCGCAGGCGGGGGACCATGCGCTGGGCAGCAGGTGCAGCACGTGCGGGGTGAGATGCTGCTTTAACGTGTGTCCGAGACCAAGGACTCACATGGGCGTGGTATCAGGAAGAGAGGCAGACTTGAATTGTATATAAATACTGCAGGATTTTTTTTAAAAGGAAAATTAAACAGTGTGTCTTGACTGTAAGGAAATAATACTGATTATAATTCACCATGCGACTTTGGGATCATTTGTACCTAACGTGACCGGGACTTCATGCCACATTTTATCTGACTGCAAACATCAAATCTATTACCACATGCTCTGTGTTCACACTTAGAAACTAAGTATTTTCTTTGTTTTATACCCCTCCCCCAAAGACAAATGCTCCAAACAGGAGTTTTAAAGTAATTTTCATATTTTGGATTTCCGTTTTTGAACACTTCTGTAAATCTCAGGACCCCAGAAGTTAATTCTATGTGTTAAAAAAGGTATCGGGTATTTTGAGGACGTTGCATTAAGCAGAGCTTGACTTGGACTTTGTGCACATACATCTAAGCCCCTGGGGGCGGCAGCGGGCCTTCCCCTCACAGCCCGTGCTCCTGCGACAGGTGGGCCACAGAGGTTTTTGACCAGCCGGCTCCATTTCCCTCCCTTGCTGCCCCTAAAGTCATTTCTGACCCAGAAGTGATTGCATCAGGCACGGCTTTGGAAATGTTTAACATCCACCAGGTCCCAAACTGCGCGACGGCGCTAAAGCCACGTTTTGGTTTATAAAAAGGCACCAGTCACACGCGGTCCTCGGCGAGCTGACATGGATGACAAGGAGCATGAGGACGCGGTGACGAATGGGCCCCAGGGTCACGAGCGCCTGGCACTCCGGCCAGTGACAGGCGCCACCTGCTTCTGCTGCTGGGACAGCGTCCTGTCAGGTGGGTTTGGGGCATTTGGCAAGTGGGGACCAGGTTGTGGAAATGAGCTTGCTCAGCGCCACACTTTACTTTGAAGATTCATGAGAAAGAAATGAGAGGGCGGCCAACCAAAAATGCACCAACTAGTTTCATTTGCACGTTGTTCATGCCTTTGTCTTAATTTTGAAGAGTTTAGAGGTTTTTTACATATAGGATTTATGAAGAAATATTACAACATCTAAAAACTACATAGTTTAATTTCCACTCAGTGGTAAATTTGATATAACGCATAATAAAAACCTTTAAAAATCCAGTGTGCACAAAGCACCATGCAGTCGCCTCACTAAGGCAAATGAGCTGACAAGCAGGCCGCACAGGACAGCCTCGCGTCGGCCGAGGCCGCAAGCACCGTGCACACACATCTGGACTGACAGGTAAGCGTGTTGAAGACACACTTCGGGTGACCCCTGGAGACAAAGCGCCGTTCCCTGCTGCGCCCCCAGAGACAGAGCTGCACCCAGTGAGGCTTCCAAATGCCCCGCAGGGACGCCCGTCTTCACTCTGCGTCTGAGGAGGTGCAGAGCTTCGGGCGCGCTGCGCTGCCCCCCACGGGCCAGCTGAGCCGCGTCCCCGAGGGCCCGGTGGGTCCAGCTGCTCCGCTTAGCACTAGCACCAGGCCACCTCCTGTACGGCCAAGTCCAGCTGCCTCACCGGTCTGGCCTGGGAGGGCGTCCCTGGCAACCAGCTCTCCAAGGATGTGAGTTCAATGTGGTGCAGAAAGTGTGCTTTCTTTGGATTCCTTCCTGTTTTGACGTCATGGCGCTCACGACGTGGGAAGCTGTTTCAGGACAGCTGGGGAACCCAAGAGCAGCGGCCTGGGTCCCCTCCACCCCTCCTCATCTCACTCCCACTCGGGGGGGGGGGTTCTAAGTCCGCCCCACTGGGCTGCCGGTGCTCACAGCGGCCTCTGGACCTGTGTGAGCCGTGGCTGGAGGACTGTCCGGACGCCCTGCTCCGAGGAACAAAGAGCCCGGTCAGATTTCTTAGGAGGATTTTGCCCTTAGAGACGTCCCCTGCAGGACGGACTGGCTGGCTCAGGGCTTAGGGTGAAAGCTAAGATTCGCTTTCTCTGTCTGACTTACTTCACGTCATATGATCATCTCTAGGTCCATCCACGTTGCTGCAAATGGTATTATTTCACACATCGCTCGCATGTGGAATCTGAAAAAAGGTACAAAGAACGACAGACGCAGACTGACCGACACAGAGCACAACGTATGGTTGCCAAAGAGGAGACGGGAGGGAGGGATGTCTGGGATCGGCAGGCACACGACTGTGGACAAAACAGGTGCGCAACAAGGACCTCCTGCAGAGCACGGGGGCTGTACGCGGTGTCCTGTGATGAGCTGCCACAGAGAAGAGTCTGAAACAGACCATGTCTGTACCACCGAGTCGCCATGCTGCACACCTGGAACTAACACGACGTTGCAAACTGATTCTGCTTCAACGGAAGCTGTGGAATCAGGACAAGAAAGTCGCGTTTTACTGACGACCGCGGCCCGGGAGCCGGAGCAGGTGCGTCCAGCAGCGTGCGGGCTGGGCCTCTGCCGGCCACTGTCCCTTTACGGCAGAGCTCCTCGCGGCTACAGCTGCTCATGCTTCAGCCCCACGCTGTGCTGTGGGACGTCCTCGCAGTGCTGGGGGGAGGTCCCCAGGCCCGCTTTGTTGACAATCCCGACACCTCTCTCTCCCTCCGGAGAACTCTGATCAGTTACGAGAATCTCCGTTAAATCTCCCTTTTTTTTCAGGGAGTTACGCTGGTTTACCTGGTCCTCCGGCTTCTGTTCTGGTCTTTTCAATACGGTACAACGGGGCAAAGACATGCGAGTAAAGGGTCACGGTGCCGGACCCGACCCAACGCGGCAAAGGGCTGCCCGGCCGCGGGGCTGGTTAAACCCGGGGCTCGGCTGAGGGCCAGGCGAGTGCGGCGGCTGCTCCTGCTCCTGCCAGCCTTGCCGGGGGCTGTGACAGGAAGGACGTCCCAGTGTCGCAGGCCGGGTGCAGCTTCCTTCTGCAGCAACTCTGCTGCCAAAAGCACACTTCACCGCCCACTCCAGCCTCTGCCAGCACGTCGGTAAGTGTTACGCTCTTTCTTCTCCGTTAGCCTCTTCGGATCTTATGAAAACCGCCTTGGCATTGGCCACAGAAAGTGCTAGTCCCCAGGTAAAGACCAGGTAGTGGATGGAATGAATTTTGGGGACAAACCCAGAGCTTGCCTCTGAGAGCGGGCGGCCCCTCCTGGTGCGATGGCCGAGCCGCTCCACCAGAGGGCGCTGCAGACCGCTTCCCGCTGGTCCCGCGCCGCATCCTTCAACCGCCTCCCGCTCAGCATCCCTCACCTTGGGCGGCGCCCTGGGCGCTGCCGTGGCGCGGGGCTTCTGCTCGTAGGAAAAGACAAACCGGCTGAAGAACGCTGACAACCTGCCATGAAAACGCCTCACACACTTGCAGAAGTGTACTTGGAATCCAAGAGGATCTGACGGTGCTTAGTCTCTGAGGAAAATCCGAGCGTGCACAGGTGTGCACGTGGATGCGTTCCGTGTGCGCGCACGTGCCTGTGTGAGCATGTGTGTCCTGCGCACACGAACCTCGACGACAGGGAGGCGGGCTGGCCTCCCAATCCCTCAATTCTGCCTGTTCCTTAACACGGACGCACACAGAGAAGATCTGTGCCGTTAGGTCAAAGCCGTAGCATTTCCGGTGGTCAGCACCGTGCAGCCTGGTCCGCCCCCAGGGAGCCATGTGCCGCGAAGTCACCGCAAAGGCCTGAAGTTCCTCCCCCGAGAAGCAAGGCGCAGTTGGCTCGGACGCCCCTCCCCGCGCTCTGAGCTCCTGGGATTTCGGGCTGTCCGCCCACCTGCCCCGGCCCCCGCTGGTCCCCCTGCCCCTCTTGCTCCCCAGGTGAGGACCCAGGCACCCGCCACGCAAGCCGCCGTCTTCCCCTGGGAGCGCGAGCCTGTGATTGAAGGAGCCGGGAGCCGCCCCTCGTCCCGCTCCCGCTCCCGCCCCCGCCCGCCCGTTCGCGGCGTCCACTCTCCCCGAAGGAGGGCGCATCTGCTAGTCAAATCCGAGCCGCCCTCTGCAGCCGGCTCGGGTCCCCGACGCTCCCCCAGGGTCTCCTCCCGGTGCCCTCTCCCCTTGCCCGTCCGCCGTCCTCAGACCCAGCGAGAAAGCGCCACTGAGGCTGAGCTCGGGGCTCTGGGATGAGCCCCACGGCTCCGCTTCAGAGCGCGCCCGCCCCCGCCCGGCTCCGCTGCTGGCCCGGCCCGGCCCGGCCCGTGCGCGTGCCCGGTCCTAACTGCCCGGCCACACCGGCCTCCTGGCTGCTGTCGGAGTCTCAGTGAAACGCAGGCCCGTGGCCCTCCCTCTGGCTCCGGCCACACGGTGGGCGGACGGCTCTGAAAGCCTGCGGCAGAAACACAGACACAGCGGACGTCGTCTGCACCTTCCCTTCTCAACCTCCCGGCTCACCCGCGGCAGGTGAAGCCCGGGTGCGGTGGACAGGTGACCACCCGTGTCCCCGGTTTAGCTTGGAAGGAGGGGAAGGTCCTGGCCCCGCAGAGCTGGGACCCCCCGGCGTGGCACAGGGCCAACGCCAGCAGACACGAGAAGGCTCCCCACACTGCCCCCGGGGGAGAGAGCAAACGGAAGCCTGAAGCTGCCTCAGTGGGTTTGGAACCTGACTCGTGCTGTCTGCTTGTGGGAATCCTCACTCAGGAGTCAACACCAAAATCGGTCCAAGCCAGTCATAGGCCTGGAGTGCCTGACAAAAGCTAATGAAACGACACTCGGAGAGGACTCGTTGATAATTCAAGTGGTGTACTGCACTTTTAGGGCAAAAAGAAACCTGAATAAAAAAAATAACTCACCATGAAACCTGATAAACACGCAAAGAAACAGTGCATCATAGTAAAAACCTGACAGGGTCAGCGAGGATTACATCCCACAGGATGGGAGAGAAGAAACTCACCTAGAGACTTGACACAAACTTATTTAAAATAACTAAAGAAGTAAAAGACCATATAAAACTATGGTAAACTGAGAAAAGGGAATAGGCAGATTTGGGAAATGCAAAAAGAATTTCAATACATAAGACATGAAGTCACTGAAAATTTAAATTCAGCAAAGGTGTAAGACTCTGCCCTTCGCCCGCCCCAGCCCGACTCTTGCAGGTGTGACCGTCCAGTTTAATACTTTATGAACGCGTTTTCCTTTCTGTCACCAGGCACAGGGTGCTCGTGCTCTCCCGGGATGTGCGTGTGTTGTAAGAACACGTAACGGGAGGTGTGTCCGCAACATTCTTTGCACAGCACAGCGCTGCTGGTCGCAGGGCCCTGCACAGCGGGTCTCTGGAGCGTATCCACCCTGAGTAATGGAAACTCCAGACACAGAGTAGCAACCCCCGCCCCCCTTCCCCACCCCAGGCGCCCACCCCTCTGCTCGGTGTTTCTGCGAGTCTGACTTTCCCAGATCCCTCATGTAAGTGGTTCAGTGTCTGTCCTTCTGCGACTGGCTGATGTCACTTGGTGGGAATGCAAAGTGATGCAGCCACAGGGGAAACAGCACGGAGGTTCCTCAAAAGTCAAAAACAGAACCACCATGGGATCCAGGAATCCCACTCCTGGGTATTTATCCAAAAGAATTGGAATCAGGATCTCGAAGAGATTTCCACTCCCCATGCTCATGACAGGATTACTCACAATAGCCAAGACATGGAAGCACGTGAGGGTCACTGATGGATAAATGGACGAGGAGGACGGGGTGTGCACACGCACAAGGGAGCAGGGTTGGGGCTCGGTGCTACGCCGCGTGATTGCCGGACTTGTGTGCATTTCAGAGACTAAACTTGCAGGCGATCTCAGTTTCTTGCTTGAAAATCTCAAGTGGATGTCCCTCAGGTATCTAAAAGCCAATACATAAAAATTAATGAAGCCACCCAAAAGCCAGCCCCCATCGCTGGTTTTGGCGGAGGACTCAGAATGCCCTGGGATGCGAGTCTTTCTCTGTCTTGGAAGAAAAGGTCGTGGGAGGCAGCGCGGGCGCTCTGCTCGTCCTGCCCTTTGTGAGGCCCTCAGGGTCTGGCGCCTCCGGTCTTGTTTGGGTCTTGGGTATAACTGTCTTATGTGCTGCTGGGGATTCTCACGTCTCTGCAGCAGTGCGTCTGGAAGAAAGGAACTCGACTTTCTGCAAACCCACACATTCTGGCAAGGACTGCCTTTGACCCACTGGCTTTGGAAAGAGAAGCGCCCTCAGCTGCACTGGGTGCACCCTGAGTCAGCGGTGGGCCTGGCTGCCCCCCAGACTGCCGCCCCTCCTGGCGGGGAAGCGGAAGCCCCACCTCCGAGGTTCCTCTAGTCGGTCCCTGCTCGCCTGACCTCGTGTGGGCGGTGCCTGATACTGTCCACATGTCCTGGTCACGTCCCCCGATACCCACTGTGCCCCCGATGGGCCATTTCCAGCAGGTGCTCGAGGGACTCCTAAGCCTCTGCTTTGCCCACGTGTTTGTACATGTTGTCCACGTGGGTCACAAACTATTCCTTTCTGCACATCTGTACTAAGGTCCTTCCGGTCAATGTCGCGACGTAGAAGACCGAGGATCCAGGAAGACCGTGGGCTCCCCCGGGCGCTGGTACTGACACTTCTCACCTGCTTCTCCGCCTACTCCCCGCACTGATGGGCTCTTGGTCAGTGTTTTTCAGCTTCCCATGATAATTGCTGCGTACACTCTGCCCACATGTGAACAGTGTTTTATCCCCCACTTTGAATCTCAAAGATCCTGCAAGACTTGGGTGTCGTTGCCTGGGAACACACGTCCCCTGGAAAGGTACGCACTGGTGTCCTGATGGAGCACCTTCGGGAACATCTCTGTCCTGCCCTCTGCGTCCTTCTGGTCTAGAGTGATGCTGGGCACATGACAGGAGTTCAGGAGAGACTTGAATAAATCACAGACGTGAAGGAACGAATGAGTCATCGTCTAGATTTAAGGCAGGAACTCGCGTGGGCAGTCGGTGGGACTGGGGTCAGTGGGATGAGTCATGGTGCAGAGGGCAGGGCACTTGGGTAGTGGAACAGGTGCATTCCTGTGACTCCGCCCCTCATACCTGGCCGCACCGCCCAAGGCAGGTTCCCACCAGGACAGAGGGGGAGCTTGGTGAGAAGGCGCATCCGTGCGTAATGGGGAGGGGGGTACACACTCAATCACAACAGTGCAGCCATGCATCAGGACACCTCGCTGCAGGGCACAGGGTTTCAAATGCAACGCGGAGGGGGAAGAGTAAGGAGCAGGGGAGATGCACGCGTCATCCCATTTATGTAAATGAAGGCACGTGTAATAAATGAAGTATTTCATGCATAAATGTGCAAATCCAAGGACACAGATGAAATGCACTAGTTTGGGGCCATGGTGGGACAGGAAAAGGAAGGGGCCACGTGGTGGGGGGAAGTAATAAACGAAGCAGCACAGGCCGGGGCACAAGGGGGAGCAGGACCGCCGGTCGCCCAGAGCCCGCAGGAGCCGGTGGCGGGGGGGCCGGAAAACCCAGGGGTGACGTGTCGACTGGATCCGTTCAAAAGAACGAAATTACCCTGAACTGGGATCTCCTCACGCACCGGCCAGTGCAGGTGGGGAAGCAGCTGCATATACTCTATTCTAAACAAACAGAACACTCCGAATGAAGACCTAGAAAAAAATGCCCACTGTCCCTCCAGCTCGTGCCCAGGATGTCCCGCAGGTGGACAGGCCCTCTGGGCCCCAGCGATGCTCGGCCCCGCCTCCTGGACAGAGGTCTGTAGTGAGAGGCTGCCTCCTGACCTCCGGGCTTTTCCCTGAGCCTCTCCAGGCGGGGACAGACCGGCGCTCACGTTCTGTGCTTCCCAGGGGGCGACTTGGGTGACACGCAAGAAAGCGCCTTGCAGCGTGGAAGGCCCCCCCACCCCTCTGTCTTCCTCTCGCAGGACTTGGAGCCGACAAATAACTTTAACCCACTAGTCCACTGACTAATCCGTTTAGCAGGGCACGGCTCGTCCACCGCGTCCAGCGCCCTGACGGACTCCAGGAGCAGGTGCGGGGAAGGCCTCTCTCGTCTTCAACAGAAGAGCTTCTCTTCTCTCTGTAGCATGGCGCCAGCCCCGGGAGAGTGAGGGACGTGTCGCCAACAGTGTTCGTAGGCCTTAATTTTCTTATGGGACTCCGGGTGAGGAAAGCCGGCTGAGAACGAGGGGTCCAGGAGGGGTGCTGACTGGTGATGAAGGACACCCAGCGTGGCGTGCAGCACAAGCAGCCAGGAAAGGGCCCTCGGCGGCGTCTGTGAGCCTGTGCCGTGCGCAGAGCCCTTTACCGGGCTGGTGAGAAAGCTGGCTGGCAGTGCTGTCCACCGTGAACCCCTGCATATTTATCAATAAGATACATTTGCATGTACATTTACTATACACGTACGCCTTGTAGGGTTACTATTTGGCTAAACGAATAGAATGAAAAGCTCACTGACATGAACACGTCTGAAAGGCGCGCAAAGACAGCAGACAGCCGATCCCCTGAGAGGAGGAGGCAAGGACACGGACTGCGGCGGGTCTGGGGGCCAAGGTCAAAGAGAGGAGCAGGAGAGAACAAGACTTTTTGGAGCAGCTCAAAGGTCACCAATAAAGTTAGGGAAAGCAGTGACTTTAAGAAGTCATTTTTTGATGAAACCCAAGTGGTTACCCACATAGGGGAAAACATTCCGTTTCTCCAAAAACCGAGAAGTATTAGCTTGGTCTTGATGGATCAGACAGCAAAAATTATAAGTGTGACCAAACTGCAGTCCTGTAGTTAAGGGTTTAAGAAAAGAGCCCCCATGCCAGGACGGGAGGGCGCGTCCACGGGGAGACCGGCACCGCGCTCTTGGTTTCTGCTGTCCTTGCATTTTGGGACAGATCCCTCCATCAAGTGACTTTCTGAAACTGGGGTCCCTTTGGTGGCATAACCCAGGACGAGGGGGGACGGGCTGGTCCTTGACAGAGTCCCCCCCATGCCTGCCCGGTCAGCAAACGGTCGCGGGGTTTGGCGGGCACCCCGGGAGGCGCGGGAAGGGAGCCCCTGTGGCGCCTGCTCCCGCGCAGGCAGCCAGCTGCACGAAGCACTTCGCAGCCGCCGCCTTGGAGCCCCCGGCAGCTCGCTGGTGCAGTGAGCCTGCGACTGTGATCTCCTTGTTTTGGGGGAAGAGAGGGCGCAGGCAGAGGAGAGGGGCCCTGCTGAGACTGGGAGTCTGGGAGGGGCCCCAGAGGCCTGGGTTGAACCCTTCTTCACCGCCTGGCCCTGGAGCAGTGACGGGCGCCAGGACACCCTGAGAAGTATAAGAAACCGTGTGCTTCTAACTGCAGGGAGCTGCTCGCTAAGTCAGGGCTGGGACGTCTGCAAAGAGCCCACGGAGATGCCCGGGGCCTTTTACCCCTCAGACACCTGACACCGGCCCTGGCAGGGGGGTGATGCCGGGCCTGGCAGGGAGGTGACACTGGCCCTGGTGAGGAGGTGACATCGGCCCTGGCAGGGGGGGTGACACTGGCCCTGGTGAGGAGGTGACACTGGCCCTGGCAGGGGGGGTGACACTGGCCCTGGCAGGGGGGTGACACTGGCCCTGGCAGGGGGGTGATGCCGGGCCTGGCAGAGAGGTGACACCAGCCCTGGTGAGGAGGTGACACTGGCCCTGGCAGGGGGGTGACACTGGCCCTGGCAGGGGGGTGACACCAGCCCTGGCAGGGGGGTGACACTGGCCCTGGCAGGGGGGTGACACCAGCCCTGTGTTGGAGCTGGGTCTGGTCCCCTCTGTGGAGCCTGCAGCAGCCCTGGGGAGCCCTCACTCAGAGCCCATGTGGGGAAAATGGAAGGACTGAGGTCCGAGAGGCTGGCCCATCACAGACAAACCATGGTCTCTGCCACTGGCTCTGGATTTGTGCATTTGTTTGTTTTGAAATTTAAAGAAAAGAAAAAGTGTATTGAAGATCTGAAAACCAATTTCTAAAAGACACACTTTTCCAGATACTGTAGCTACACCAAGCCTTGCATCTGTCACATCAAAACACGGGACTCCGTGTCCCCATGCGGCCGGCCTGGTGGTGAGAGATGGCGGGCGGGAAGCCCCGGGGCCCCAGCATCCAAGGCACAGCTGAGGGGGCTCCGGCTTCAGAGCCCGAGCTCCTCCATTTCCCTAAGCGTCAGTGTCTGTGATGCACGTTAAACAGCACGCTGCGTGCGTACAACCTACAGACCGAGGAAACAGAGCACCTGAGGAATCACAGAGGCCACTCATATTATCTCAAAGCTGAATGCTTGCTCTATTTGGGGGAGAAAAGCAGGGTTTTGTTGGTTTGTTTGCTCTGCCTCTTGGTAGTCTGGCTGAGCAAGAACGCAGCAAAATTCTCTATAAAAAACCACACATGGCGCCACCCCCTGTCTAACAAGGCGGAATTCGACCTCCCCAGAGGCCGGCCTCTGCAGGGGGCGCAAAAGGGGCTGTGGGGGAGTCCCTGAGGGAGGGGTGCTCACTGGGGCAGCACCCGTCCAGGTCGCCCATCGCCAGCTGGGTCCCCAGACGCCCCCTCTCAGGGCTCCGTGAAGGCATCAAGCCCAGACTTACAATGGAAACTGCCCCCCTTAACCCCGGTGACGGTCGGACCAAGCGGCCCTGCTGTGAGCCCCGCCAGGGCTCGCCAGGTGACATGGCTGTCCTCTCCCGGCCGGCCACGCACAGGGGTTTTCATGGCTTCGGCTTCTCATCCCAGCTCGGAGACACCTTTGGGAAACCTCCTCCATCGCTGTGACCCCTTTGTCACGCTACAACGGGCCGTGGTCTGGCGGCTGCGGCCAGCGCCCTGGGGAGGGGGTGACACATCCCGTGTCCCTCCTCCCTCAGCTCCAGGCACCACTGTTGTCCTCTCTGCTCCTCACAACCCCCCAGCACCAGCCATGCCGCCACGGCTCCTCCCTGCTGGCCCTCCCTCCCACCTCGTCTTAAATGGACTGGCTCCCCCAGGCTACCTGCCACCCCCAGCTGTGCCCTCTCTGACCACCCCACAGAGCAGCTCCCACGTCATTCCAGAGCGCATCGTCCAGTCTGACTCCTCCCCGTGGAGCACATGGTTGTAAGAACTCGTCCAGCACAGAAGGCAGCAACATCAAATCCAGAAGAGACGTCTGCTGTGTCCCCAGCACCAGGACAGGCGCCCAGCTGGCCTTCAGACCCGGCTCTGAATAGACAGAGTCCTTCTCCTTCCTGTTTGTCCCGAGTAACTGCTCGAATACTCCTTTTAAGCGTAGAAACCATCTTTGACACAATTTTTCAGAACTGAGGAGCTTTTCACATCCTACGGTTTAGATTGTATCAGCTCAGAAGATCTTGGACGCCCTGGGCAGACGCATCCCCAAAGGTGGCCTTCTCCAGTCGAGAGATGTCTGTCCCCCAGGCTTCCTTCTGCCAAGTCCCCGGGTTTGAAATGGGGGAGCCACACTGCGTCAGTTAATGCACATTGTTCTAAGCTCTTCCTCTTCTGTCATTTCACAGCCCAGCTACGCCAGGGCCTCGCTTTCAATTCTTAAAGAGCCAAGGACCATTTTCTCAGACTATTTAAAAGTGAAGTCAGCAGTTTTCTAAGAGTGACGTGGTGTTAGCTCCACGCACACAGACGTTCTTCATTCCAAGTCCTCGCGACTGGCGAGCCCTCCTGCTCGCCTGTTGCCTCTGGTTGATGAGCAGCAGGAACGTGTGTCATTAGAAAGACGCCTTGCAGAGGGGAGGGTACGGCTCAGTGGCAGAGCATGTGCTCAGCATGCACGAGGTCCTGGGCTCAGTGCCTGGGGTGCCCATTCAGATAAATAAGCAAATAAACCTCATCGCCTCCCCACCCCCAACAGGAGCAAACGAAACACAGACAAAACAGTGCCTCCAAGGAGGGGGAAGGAGACGCCTCCTTCCCACAGAGATGTTTATTTGACCCCAGGAACTTTCATCGCTTAGCGTGTTGAGAAACGCTCGTGCCGATGCCACGCAGCCCCTTGGAAGAACGGACACGCACGTCCTGAAGGGGGCGCAGACACCCCCGTCTCAGGCGGGCGCGGCGCAGTGCGGCGCGTGGGGCCCCGGGTTCGGCTCAGGCTCAGTCGAGCCTCCCCGGCTCCCGGGCTCCGGAGCCGTTTCTCTTCACGCTAGTTGTTTAATGGCTCTCAATCTGTTGCTTCATCAGTAAAAAGGGAGACGACAGTGGCTCCCCCTGCACTCCCGGTGACGACTACACACGCTCGGACGTGAGACGCCCGTGCACGGCGGGGACGGGCTGGGGCCCAGCAACGCTCAGCAAACCCCATCTGACTCAGAGCTCTGCCAAAGGACCTGCTGGTCGGGACACTTATTTCACAACCATAGAATGAGAGGAAAACACAAATCACAGATCAACTTACGAAGGCCAGACCTGGCCCCTCATTTTAAGTTGTGCTTTGTCAGATACCAGATGAGACATAAGCAGTGACCTGCAGAATATCTAGTTGAACCTGGCTCTGCCATGAGATAAAGCGAGATGGGCGTACTGATGATTCGAGGCTTAATTTAATTAAAGTTAAGTTGTTGTCGGATTGTCCACCAGGTAGTTCCCACCTTTCCTCCAGAGAGACTCCGCGTCTGGGGTTGCCAGATGCAAACAGACAGACTCACACATACGAACAGAACAGGACGCCCAGTTGAACCTGACTGTCGGACAGACGCTGAATAACCCTGAGACATGCTTACACACTGCTACCAACAAACCCGCTGTTTACTCCCACGTGAAGCTGGCCTGGCTGTCCTGCACCTCATCTGTCAAACCCGTGGGCATCCCACGTGGCCCTGGGCAGCCTGCTGGCTTGTGGGGCAGAGCTCAGCTCACACCGATGGCTTAACTCCAGGCCCAGGGCTGGACCCCACCACAGAGGACAGGCCACCCTCCGTCCCAGGAGTGTAGCTGCCCCCGGAGGTGCAGAGGGGCTGACCTGCAACCTGCGTTCCTAAAAGCCAAGGTAGCAGGACTGTTTGCAATGCTATCTGTTTTTTTGTAGCCTAAGTTTAACTCAAGACAAATGGAACTCCAAAATGCTGACATAAAAAAGTAGGAAATTATAAAACACTTTTTCCCAATTTTCAAACCTAGCTGGAAGACTTTAGTTCTCCTCTTTAAATGTTTAAAAAAACCCAAGTTCAGATCAGTTCATCCATTTCTTCAGAACAGGACTGTACAGAAAGCCGAAGGAAGAGAGACCACAGAAGCATGTTAATGCGCATCACAGATGGGCCTGGGCCCACAAGGCGGGGACGTGGCTTCGCGGCCGCAGCCTCCGCTCCATCGCCCGCCTTGAACTTGACTCTCACACTGTACCTCTTTCCACTTGGGCTTAAATTACATCTGTTCCAGTACTTTTTAAAAGTGTTCATTTTGATGCTGCAGTGGTTGTTTTTTCAACGCAGACATCTAGGTTTTTGGTTGAACACAGTTAACGTGGCTGCAGGAGTTTTGTTTAACTCTCCTGACTACTGATTTTTTTAAACAAAAAGTTACACAAAAACAGACAGTCTGTGTGTTCAGCCTTCACATATGTAAACTCACAGGTGAGAAGACATTCTTGAGATAATTTTTAAAAATCAGAAGTAATTAACATCTTCAGAGGTTTCATGAAAATGATTTTTTATTAAACCAAAAGGCATTTTTATTTACTCAAGAAGATCAAAGGTTGCTGATCCGGGTTCCTTCGGCCGCCCAGCAAGGTCAGAATTCCCAGCCAATGACCCCGCGACTTCCGTGGCCTCCCCTCCCCGCAGCCCCAGCAGCCAGACACCAGGCATCAAGCCCCCCGGCCACTAACCCCAGGCAGGAAAGAAGCCACGAGGAAAACAGATCTGCTGGCAACATTTTCAAGAAGGCAGAAGAGCTTTCCCGCAGCCACAAGCGTCGGCCTCCTCGGCCTTCCACCGGGCACTCGGCCAACTGACGGGCGCTCAGGCGGGCCGCAGAGCCACCCTTCGCTCCCTGCTTTGGATTCCCCTCTCTGGCAAGTTCTTGGAAATGTCTGTCTTATTTTTGAATTTTGCCGTCATTCCAATAATAGCTCACTTTCTCCTCTTAAACATTTTTAATATTGTGAAATGTATAAAAAAGGCACAAAGCAAAACTGTCCTCTTCAGTCTGCTCCCACATTTGCGTCACCACGCACACCCGGGCCAGCACCCAGCCCCCTCCCAGTTGGGCTCCGGCCTCGCTCGCTGGGGACGTTCGCCACCTTTCTTTCTCCAATACTAATCCTTTCTTCAGTTTCCTGGGAAAGTTCATCAGCGTGCATCCCTAGAAATGACAGCGCCACCTGCGTTCTGAACTTCATCAGAACCAGGCCTTGAAGTTCACAGCCTTCGCACGCCCTCACGTCACGTGCGTGAGGCGCTCCTGCTGCTGGAACCGCGTCCGCTGGGTCCTGTGGCTGGCTCCCGTCCTCGTCCGTTGTTTCGGCAGCACCTCCTGCGGGGGAAGCGCGGCTGCTGCCCGCGGTGGGTCACGGCCCGCGAGTCTGCTGTGCGTGGCTCCCCAGGCTCACAGGCACGAGTGGCCACCTGGGGGCGCGGTGGGCGGCCAGGTGTAGATGCCGTCACAGGCAGAGACCGCCCCGGGCCAGCTCCACAGAGGCCGCCCCGTGCGCTCCCCCAACTGCGAGGACAGGCCTCTGCTCCGCCCTGCTCCTGAGGGGACCTGGCACTGACGGCCTTAAGTTGTGGCCATTCTGGTGGCCGTGAACAGCTGACTTGATGCACGTTCCTTGATAGTTAGGGAGATGGAACGTCTTTTCGTATGTTTACCGGCCATTCGAGCATCCACATTTGGAGGTTCAAGCCTCTGACATGATTTTCTTTGCGTTAGTGGCTCCTGCTGTGTTGCCATATGGAGGTTCTTCGGACACTTCGGGTGAGTCCTCTGTCTGTTAACCATGTGTCAAGCACTTCCCTCCTCCCCGGGGCTTACCTAGTCACTCGCTCAATGGTTTCCTGATAAACAGAAGTTTTTAATGCGCGTGCAGTTCAAATATCGCTTTCCTTTCTTTTTGGCTGCTGCTAGCTCCCTGATGGAGTTCCCTAACTTCCTCACGCTCAGTCTTCCTTGTTCCTCCGTCTATGTTCGTATTCCAGGCGGTAGGGGAGCCTGTGAGCGCGGCTTCAGTTGAGTTTTGTAAGTTTCCTTCTGGAATATTTTCCCTGACATTCACTTTATACTAGTTTCTATTTTATACTGTGATTTGACTTTCTTTGACATGAGCTATTTGAACGCATACTGTTTAATTTCTAAACACAAGAACATTCTGTGGTCACCCTTTTTATTGACTTCTGGTTTATGCAGTTGTGGGGCGTCCTCGTACTTTGTGTGAATCCAGTACTTGGAAATCTGGGGGGACCTGGAGACAGCAGGATTGAGGCAATGGTCCACGTGCGCTTGTAGCACAACAAAAAAAGTCTCTACAAACAGCATCTCATTGAAGTTTTATAAAAGCGAGGGTGTTGCCATTACCATTACTCACACTTGCAGTGAAGAAATGAAGTGAGATCACGCTTGTTAAAACCTTGGAAGCTGGAAATGTGCTTTTAAGTAACTATCGTTGTCATCACTTCAGATTGTGCCCTTTCTTGCTCTTCTCTCAGGGTTAAATGGTTAAGGAATGCGCTGGGCTTGGAATGACTGTGGGGACCTTGGTCTTCACTGCCCAGTACGGTGGCCACGAGCCGCACGTGGCTGTCAGAGCCTTGAAACACGGCTTGTTCAAACTGAGATGGGCTGTGAGTGTAGCATACATGCTGGACTTCAAAGACTTCATGTGAAAAAAGAGTGAAATGTCTTAATAATTTTTATTTTAATTACATGTTGGAATAATAAGCTTTTGAACGTACTGGGTTTAATTACAGTTAATTTCATTATTCCTTTCTGTTCCTTTTTACTTTATTAACGTAACTACTAGCACATTTTAACTCACGTATCTGGCTTGCACTCGTGGCTTACATGGCCCGTCTGGCTACACATTTCCTCTCACAAGGTGCAGACATGGGGAACGTGGTTCTGACTGAAATCAACCTTTATGTGCAATGAAGTTTAATCTGTTTTAACCACCTGCCTCCCTGCCATTTCCTACATCTGAAAACAGACGAATGTAACTCAACTTTAATTTACAGCAGTTGTATATCAAACTGTAAGCGATCAGAAATGGACAGAGTGTCTAAATGTCACGTCGCTTCCCCTGCAGTTTGTGTTATGAGGAGCCTGGAAATGGAAGCGATGGGCTGTGTGGGGACGTCGCTGGACCACGTGTTTTCTGCTTCCTTCCCCGACGTCCTCGTCCCTGCGCGTCCTCGGGCTCAGACCTGCCAAGGTGCCTTCAGGCGTCCGGTCCACAGGAGGAAGACGGAGGGAGAGGCGTTGTCTTCACAGCCTCCGTCCCCCTCTCGGGAAGGCGCGTCCTACCCCATCTTCTGCTTACAGTGCACCGTCCAGAAATGAGGCCTGTGAATGAAAAATACCGCGGCCACACCAGGAAACAAGGACGCTGTGGCCACTGAGTCATCAGCAGCTACTGCCCCCACCCACCTCGTTCCGCCCCCCTCCCCCGACAGCGAGCGGAGGGACCTCAGCACGCAGACCAGCAGGCAGCCGGCTCTGCAGCGCCCCAGCGGTGCCCCCGAGGGGGCTCAGGATGGGGAAGCACAGGGCGCTGGGCGGCCAGGTGCACGTCAAAGGAGCGGTTTCAGGGGACCAGACCTTTGCGCCTTCCCAGGCACAGAGAAGCACTAAGACCGTCCCCTCGAGGTGTCTGGTTTCCCTTGCTGTTCTGACTGCCTGGTCTCTGCGGCAAAACCTCCCGCATGTCCTGCCTCCTTGCAGCCATCCCTCAGCCTTCCGAGGGTCCAGGTCCCGGGCTCCGGGCCTCAGAAAGTCCGCCGAGTGAAACGCGACTCTCCGGTCACACGCCGTGCCTCCCATCTCGGTCGACAGGCCGTGGTCCCCACGGTCAGCTGAACAGTGCATGACCTGAAGCCAAGAGTCATTGGCAGATTTCCCGAGGGCTCAAGCCCAGGGAAGCCGCCTCTCACGTGGCTCTGAGGGACTGTCCCGAAAGGGTAAGAGAGGAGTCAGGATACACTGGGGCTTTTTGTAACAAAGACCAGGTAGTTGGAAAATCAGAAGTCGACTGTTAATGAAGGAAAACCAGTCACCTCAAGTTAAGGAATGTATGCTCTTCTGGGCGCGGGGGGCGCAGGAGGCTGGGCCCACGGCAGTCACGTGCGCCTGACTCCAGGGCCAGTGTCCTGTGCGTCCGCACCCCGAGTCCCCTCGGGGGCAAGGTTGTGGGGGTTGTGGGGCTGCAGGGGCTGAGGGCCGGGCGGTAGGTGGCCTGCACGTCTGCACCCCGAACTCCCTCCCCTCACCGTCGGGGCAGAGGCAGCAGCTGACGACTCGAGGGCCGCAGCGCCCTTGGCGACTGATACAGCAGGAACGTGCTCCCGTCACCCCACGGGCCCAGAGGGAGGCCAGAGGCTGACCTGCGGTGCGGGCAGTGCACGCGCTCTCCTGCGTGAGGAGCAGGTGCAGGGCCGGGGGCTGCCTGCTTCCCACGCTGTCCTCCAGGGAAGAATGAACATAGGAGTTTGGGTTGGAAGAGTTGGAAGACAATAGTCTGGAAAAAAAATGATGAAACAAAGCATTTTTCCTAAATTTTTGAAAAATTTTGAGCTTTTATTAAAAGACCCATCATATCATTTTACTAAAATATGCTATTTTTAACATGTTTATGAATTTTTTTTCTAAGTCTGAAATCCAGGTCAGACAGTTCAGTGTCGTGGAGGCGGTTAGCAGGATGTTTTAAACGCAGTTAACAAATACATATATACGCTCACACCTGGGGAAGGAAGGTGCGAGAAGGGAGCTCGAAACCAAACAGCTGTGTCTTCTGGAAGCAGACGCCCCAGCCTATTTAGTTTCCACGCTGAAGGGAGAAAGCTAGTCCTGTTTTAGCTTCGTGGCTACCTGCCCTGACCCCCCGCCTGGGCGCCCTCCCCGGTGCCCTCCTCCTCAGGCAGGTGCCCCTGATGGGGTGGAGACGCGGGCACAGCGGAGGATGACAGGGAGTGATCTTCATGGAGATGCGGCAGAGCAGAGGCACCGCCTCTCGGGCTGGGTGCCAGTGACCACGCGGCTGCAGTCACCCGCCACCTCTGTTCCCGCAGCTGAATGCTCTTCTTTGTGACCCTTGAGATACGCTAGGTCCCCACCCACGAATATGACCAGCAACACAAGGAAAGAACAAAAGAAGCTGAGCCGGCTTCCTGCTTTTGATTGCCTGGTGATGTGGAAAAAATTACAAAATTCTTCACATTTTTGGTTAAGGACTCACCACCCACACATTCAGATGTGAATTGATTCTGACCAAGTTAGTTTCAGTGAGTTTCAGTTTATCCCTGTCTCTTGGGGGAGAGACCTACAACAGACGTTCACACATACGTGTTCACACGCACGCAGCACCGCGCGCACCACCCGTGCACACCCCCCACACTGTGATTGGAAGCCTGGAGATCACTTAAATTTTTGAAGCCATTGCATCTTCAGTGGAATCACAGGGATGCAAGTCAGTCCACGCGTGAGGCCGGCAGGAAAGCCTCCTGCCTCGTCACCCAAACGCCTCCCCTGCGGACTCGGAGCTCCAGGTCCACGGCGGTTATTCCTGGGAGCCCCTCCCCCGGGGTGAGCATGGGCGTCAGTTTGGGGGTTTTGCACTAGTTGACAGGGCGTTTAACAAACACTCACATGACCTGTGCAGTGTGTCAGGCAGGGTTCCAAGTGCTAACTGGTGACTCACTTAATGCCGGTGGTGAACTCGGGGGAGGATGGTGGTCCACGACTGAGGACGAGGACGCTCACGGAGTAGAGCTGCTGCGTGACTGCCCTGCGGCCACAGCTGCAGGAGGTGGGCTGGACTCCGAGGCTGTTCTGCCCGCTGGGCTATCCCAAGGTGCCCGGCCCCCGGCTGGCTTGGCCTCTAGGCTGTAGTGACTGCCAGGCTGGGACCAGAGCTCTTTGGAAAGGTCTGTTGCTCTCCTTTCCCTAAGCACACCCGTATCCCGGCTCCGTGTCCCTTCGCCTTTGCCAGGAGGCAGAGGGTGGGTTCTGCCTGATTGCAAGTGCCTACCTCCCCTCGCCCACGCCGAGGACCTCCTCCCCATTTCTCGTGAGGACACGAAGGGCCGGTGGTCCTGTCTCCACCCCGACCATCACTGCTCTTGTCAAAGACGTACTGACATTCAGCCTCACTCTTCCTTTCTTTTAATTTCTTCCAAAAACCTTCTAAGCTTTCCTGAAGGTTTTAAGACCGCACTTTGGGAGGACCAGCCTTGCCAGTGCAGGCTGCTTCCGTGTGAAAGCGGGGAGGGGACGGGGAACGTAGGAGGAGAGGGGACATCTCTGCATGTGAACGTTTCCAACCTCCACCCACAAGCAGACGAACTTGTTCAGATTTTTTCATTAAATGATCCTGTTTCTCTCCTTCTCTTTGTTGGCCAGCATCCTGGGTGTTTGCCATGGGCTGTTGGAAAGGGCTCGTGGAAACAGCCAAGACTGGAAACAGCAAAGTGTCCCAAACCAGACTCTGACCTCTAAGCCTTGTGCCTGAGGAGCCGGTGGGTAGCCCTACAAAGAAGCGTGACATCCGGGCACAGGGCAGCGCCTGCGTGTTCTGGCCGGAAGCTGCGCTTCGCAGTGGGTGCTTTCCCGTAGGAGGGCCCGTGTTAAGCGCTGGGCTGGGTGGTCGTCCCGGACAGAGCTGCTGGAGCCAGGGGGCATTTTCCCACCAGGCCCAAGTGTCTCCAGGCCCGGCCCTCAACTGCCCCGTCCTCCACGAGAAAGGAGCTCGGCCGCCTGGTGACAGCGACGTGCTGGCAGCTTGGCTTCAGCACAGCACAGCCCGGTGGCGGGAACACCCAGTTTGTCTCCCGAAGCATGAGGAGTGCCACAGACACCGAGGCCACAGGGTCTGCGATGCCGGGAGGAAAAGGCTGGGCCTGACGGCTGCTCCGTGTGTGTGTGCGGCGTGTGCAACGAGGTGTGCGACGTGTCACGTGTGTGTGTTTATTTATTTCAATCAATGGTCCTAACTGGTGAACACTGGGTGAGCTGGAAGATGCTGGGGACTTACTCCAAGCGCAGCACAAGAGGACAAAAGCACGCTGGAGACTGAGACATTCGCCGAGAGACGCCAGGCAGCCCTCTCATGGAAGCTCCCGCTGGAGGGAACAGGGCACTGGCCACTGACGCTGGTTAACGCTTTCTGACCCTGAACGACTGTTAGGGGTCGTGTCAGTGACCTCATCTTACAGACGAGTAAACCAAGACAGAGGTCCAGGGTCACGCAGTCGTGAGTGGCAGGTCTGGGATTTAAAACCCGGCAATCTGACCCCCAGGGGCTGCCCTCCTTCCAGCACGTCCTTCGCTGTGCGGCACAGCCCTTGGTGCCCAGGGAAGACGCAGGCGCTCGGAGGTCACTGCGTGACCAGCAGTGGGGTGTCTATGATGACAGGCACCCAGATGTGGCCTCCTGATTTCTGAATATCCGGATGAAAGTGCTGGGAGCCAGAGGGTACAGGCTAATTCCAAATTCTTTCAGAGAGAAACAGATTCACTTAAAAGAAATGATACTTCGTTGGCTTGAGGTTTCATTGGCTTTGCACAGGGAGTGACCGTGGCGCTCCACGCAGAAGGTTCTGAGCGACGACAGGTGTCCTTGCCACCCACACCCCCCGCCTGCACTCACGCAGCGGGAGACAGCGCTCCGGGCATCCGTCAGAGCTCTGTCCACACTGCCACGGCCCGTCCAAAGACAGGTGCTCCTGACCGTCAGAGACAAGGAAGAATGGAGTTAAGATGAACCAGAGAACCCTGTCCACGAAGGGGCGTCGAGAGGGGGCGTCGAGAGGGTCGTCTTACAGGACTGGGCCTGTGAGAGGCGATTCTAAAGAGAGACCAAGGCACAGGAAGGGCTGTCTGTCTGGACGCTGGTGGTGGGGTGCAGTCCTGCGGTGGCTGCTTCATGCCTTTGTCTTGAGACAGGAGGCTGGGTGGGGCGGGGTGCCCCGACCCCTGACGGGGGGAGGAGGGAGCTGCACTGCCGTCAGAGCCAGGGGCTAGGCCTGCGGTGTGGACTGGACCCCACTGGTTCAGACCTGGCTGCGGCCTGGCCGCTGTCCGGGGCACAGGGCTGAGTTCAGGGGGGGACACGAAGGTCGCTGGCCGGCAGGGCCCTCTGCTACTTTCTCAAAGCCCAGGCTTTGATTCTGGGGGCGGTTACACGACCTGGTGAATACACGAAAACTAACTGCAGGCTTCAAACGGTGAAGCCCCTGCATCTCCATCAGAAGTCCCACTGAGGGCGGAGAGCAGACAGTTTTAAGTCTCCTCCTTCTCACCAGCTTCAAATGTAACTGACTGTTTAAATGGTCTTTGTAAGGGACCAAAGTCTCCCCAGGGGACCCTCTTGCACAGTCAGGGTCTGTCCTTCCTCTGGCCACCAGGAGCCACTCCCACAGCCATCCCCGGTGAATGGCATCGGGACAGAGGCCAGTGGGACGGCCCAGGGGCACACGGCGCCTCTGCTGGCCAGGAAGGGAGGGCCCCCGAAGGCTTGGCTGGAGTCCGGAGTGAAGGCGGGGGGCCTTCTCCCCATGGCGGGAGCGCCCAGGGTGGCTCCACTCGCCGCAGGTCTCACCGCCTGTATGTCGGTCTGTCCAGCCTCTGATCTCCACCTAGCACCTCGGCCCGGCAGAGCCCCCAGACCACACTGCGGGCTCAGCCTCCCTGCTGCGGGGTCGGGCCCGGGGCTGAGGCTGCGAGGGGCTCCTGTCACCGTCATTTGTCAACCGCACGGTCGGGAAGCTGACCCAGGGTGCAGGGTCTGGCCGACGCCCAGTTCTAACCTTTGCGAGGACGCCATCCTCGCAGCGCTTCCATCTTCCAAGTCGGAGCGCTTCTGCTTCCCCGGAAGCTGCATGGGTCCCGAGTGGACAATCAGATGCATTCTCACCTGGGAGACCCCACCCCACACCTCAGCGTCACTGTCATCGGTCCTTTGGTGGCGTCTCTCCCAGGAGGGACTCAAACTCTTCCCGGAGGGACTTTTAAGTGGCTGACCCCATGCTTTCCAGATATGCTCACTTTCCAGATATGCGGAGCGGGGACCCCCACTCCACACACACGTGCACCAGGGGCCTGCTCAGAGCCCCTCGGGCTGAGGGGGCTGCAGCGCAGGCGGGCTACCAGCAGCCTCGCTGTGCCGTCCACAGAGGAGACGGACAGGAGGGGCCGAGAAGGCTTCACTTACACGAGGCGGAGACTGCTGGCGTGGGGTCCTCCCTGTCAGGTGAGACCTGGCCAGGACCCCGACAGAAGCCCGTCCTTAACGCCGACTCAGGATCATAAAATTATCATCAGGAGAAGTTGGGAAAAACAGCACAAGTGAATATCCGAATGGAAAAATAAAATCTGTTTTTAGCTTTTCATGTAAAGTTGAGCAAATAAAAACCGTCTGCTTTTCTACCTCTTTCAAGTCTTCTTCGCTTGTGGTAGGTCTTGCAAACCGCGAGTGGACACAGGCGACAGTGCCATTCCTTGGACCCAAGGCTCACGACGTGAGCGTGGAGACGGCAGGCACGCCTCCCCGGAGCCCGCTGCAGGTTCTGACAATGTCTCCTCATTTCCAGCAAACGCACTGTATGCTCACAAAGGCCACTCGTTCACTATTTCTCACAAACAAAAGAGACGAGGGCATGTCTACCACAGGCAAACTTACGGTTGACTCTGCCTGGAACAGACGCCCAGTTCTCCCCTCCAGACCCTGAAGCCGTCGGCACTGCGCCCCCAGAGCTGCAGAGGCAGAACCCGCCCCCGGGCTCCCCACCCCCGGGCTTCCCCAGGAGCAGCGCTGCTGCTGTTTTCAACGACGCTTTCAGAGTCGTGGTGCTCGGTCCTTGGAAACTGAACACCAGCACCGAGAAGGATGCGGGTGGGTGAAGGCGCTTCTGACTCATCACTGAGCAGCAGGTGCCCACAGAGGAGCCAGGGCTGCCCTTGTCAAACGGCATCATCAGTTGGTTCTAAACGATAACATAGGATCTGACACAAAGATCTGAACCTAAATCAAGGGTGCTCCTCAGCCAACAGTGCTCGCTGGCTCCAAACAGGGGCAAGTGCAGATTATTAGGGTAGCCCTGTATTAAGTTGAACCACAATTGAAAATTACCAAAAACACTGAAAAAATGCCATGAAACTGAGCCACTGAAACCGAAACAACGCTGAGACCAAGAAGGAAGAAGCAGGATCTGCGTGGACCCCTCCCCGGGCTTTCTTAGTCAGGTACCAGGGAGCCCCCACGCCCGGTCTTGGCGGTGTTATCTGAAGCTGTGCAACTGAGCAGGACCCCGCAGGCGTCTCCCTCCCACAGGCTCTGCCTGCCTTGCGTCTGCAGAACAGCTTTAGTCTCCGAGGCTTCCCCGAGTCCCAAAGAATATGATTAGTCAGAGAAGGGAGAAAACGCAGAAAAAAGGGAAAACAGTCAAGCAAGACAAAATAATGAGAGATTTTGTTCAGCCATCAAACAAAGTCCAGGACCTTCAGTTCCTCCTCGGGGGCTACAGATGAGCCACGGCCTTCGAGCTGTTTTGCAAATGCTGGAACCCCCGCCGGGTGGAGGAAGCTAACTGTGTGCTGCCCACAAGCAGGTGGTCCCCAGACCACTGGGACCAGATGATGCTGACTCCCCGCGACCTCACCACCAGCCCACCAGGAGCACGTCCACGAGCTGACCACGCACCACACACCCCCTCCCTCGCCCTGTCTTTAAAAACTTTTCCCTGAAGGCCTTTGGGGAGTTCCGGCCTTTCGAGCGCCCAGACCCTCGCTTGGCGCCGGCAGTGAGCGCTGCACTTCCCTTCACCGCAAGCCGGGGTCAGCAGGGTGGCTTCACCGCGCACGGGCAAGCGGGCCTGAGTTTGGTTTGGTGACAGTTGTAATACTGATTTCCTGTCTCCTGGCTTGTTTTCCACAGAGAAACAGCAAAACTGACTAAACAGAAAGCTGCTCACACGTGATACTGCAACTTGCAAGAAAGCTGAATAAAGATCTTCCAACCAGAAAGCACTACATTTAGATGTTGAAAGTCATATTATTTCTATGAATATTCACGAAATTCCTATGCGGCAGGCACTATTATTATTTCTTCTTAGAAATGAATGAACAGAGGCTTGGAGAAGGGACGAGGACGGCCCAAGATCGAACGACCCACAGGGTCGGGGCAGGGACTGGCCAACCTCCCTTCCCTGCTGCTTTAGAATTTTCTAAAACTTAAAACAAAAGAATGTCATCACCGCAGAGCCTCAGTAGGCTCTACGGGCTGGAGCAGAGGAGGAGGAAAGGCCCCCGCACCGTCTTTGGCAGTGAGCCCACGGTTGCTTCCGCCGCACCAGCTCCCTGACCCTGAAACCCACTGCAGCTGCGGGCTGGACGTTGCCACTCTGATCACTGCCTCCACGGCAGCCGAACGCTCGCGGTGCTTTCCTTTTGTTCGCTGAGCCACATGTGAGCAAGGGAACTACAAGCGTTAATTCTGCTTTTAAACGCTTGTCAAAACGCCTTGTGGAGACTCGCCAGGAGGCACCGCAGCCTCGCATGTTACAAATTCTGAAGAAGCTGCGCAGGGGCCTGTCTAGGCGGCCACGCGGGGGCCACGTGGGCTGCGCGCTTGCTTTCCTGCCACGTCTGCCGCTCGAAGGCTTTAATTCATTAGCCTCTTACGTAACTGTTTTGGTGCTGGAACGTCCATTCCCATGACTTTAGTTTGAAAAGCATTTTACGGTCTAGGGTTAGCATTCCACAGCAGCGCTGGGCCGGGGACTCACTGCCTGGTGTCTGGACAGTCCCGGTCTGCTCACGAGTTGAGCCGAGGGGAGGGCTCGCTGCCGTGTTAGAGCACGTCTGTGGCTCCTCCGTGGGCACGGCTCCCTCTGCCATCTGGGTAACACGCTCCGTAAAAAGGCCTGGGGACTCTCACTGGGGCCAGTCTGGGGCCCTGCTGCCCCGCCTCCATGCCCCTCTCTGCTGAGAAACCCTCCACTGTCCCGATGCAGGTGTAGGGTGTCACCGGGAATCCGTGTTCTTCAGTCAAGTGTCTGGGGGATAGCGGAGCACACGTTTGGGGCGGGGCTGTGACGAAGGATGCAGTGGTGGGTGACGACTTGACCTGAAGCCTCACTGTCACTGAAGATCACGTGCCCCGTGCACCGTGAGGCCAAACAAACTCAAACGTCAGAGTTTGGAGCAAAGAAAGGTCTGCCGCCGGGCCGAGCAAGGGGACGGAGTGGCTGCGCCCCAGGAACCCCAGCTCCCCGAAGGGCTTCAGCAAAGCTTCCTCAAAGGCAGGTGAGGGCGGGGGCGCAGGTGCGCGAGCAGCTCGGGCAGGTTCTCTGGTTGATGTCGCGGTCACAGGGCGTCGACACTCCCCAGCCCCGGGGGCCAGGAGGTCTGGGGGCCCCGCGCTCTCCATCATCAGTAGCTCGTTCCTTCCCTTTGGTGGTGGTTGAGCATCTGAAAGACTCAGGAAGTCTGCGGGAGATACTGTGATCCGGTGCTTCAGAGAGGAGCTGCAGCAGAGGACGTGGCGGGGTCTGACCCCGCAGGGAGGTCAGAGGAAGGCGAGGAGGAGCAGGGGTGCTGAGCGGAGGCGGCCACCTGGCCGGCAGCCCCGCTTCGTCACGGCCCCTCTCTGGAAGGTCCGAGGACACGCAGGTGGCTCCGGGTTCCTTGCTGGCCTCTGGAAACGGGTTCTCCCCGAGGCGTCATTGTCTCGTGCATTTCTTGAATTGTTAATGTGCTCCTTCCGCCGCCTGCGACGCGGAAGCCCGTGAGTGAGGAGACCGCTGGGCTGCTCCCTGATCAGGAAAGTTCTGATGTTGGAAAGTCAAACTCCTGGCTGTTCAGGCAGACAAGTCTTCATTTCCCCTCCTGGTTCATAATCTCCGTCCTTCTGTCTTTGGGTTAATTTGCTGGGTTTTCCCCCTGACCTGGGGGGCTGGAAGCTTAGGTCCTTTATTACAGATTTTCCTCTTATTAAACATATGTGCTTCAAGCCGCAGCGTTTTCTGTGAGCGCCGCTCAGCCGCAGCCCGCAGGTTTGGTGTGCCTGCCTTTTATCACCTTTCCTCTCAAAATGTTTTCTGGTTTCCACTGTGCTTCTCACAAACAGGGCAGAAGTGGGCGTGCACGGGCTCTCGCTCCTGCTGCTGAGCTGCCGTGAACGTGCCCTGCGCCGGAACAGGCACGCCAGCCTGCTCACTGCTTTGTTTCCGTTTCATTGGTCGAGACATGATTCGTGGCCCAGCCCATTCTGTTAAATGTTCCTCGATCATCTGAAAAAAAGGAGTTTTACGTCAATGCCGGTCTATTGTTCTTTGTATGTCACGGTTGCGTCTTGTAAATTTATTTTCACATTAAAAAAAAAAAACAGTTCATTCTACCAGCCTCTGACAGAGATGTGGCAAAATCTTCAACTTTGCTTGTGGGGATTTCTTTTTCCCCTTTTTCTCATCCACATTTAACCATCTTATTAGGTGCACATGGAAGCATGGGCGTCACCTCTCGCTGTTTCCTCTGTGAGATGCCCCGCGTCTTCAGCAGCGTTTAGCAGCACCTTGGCCTGTACTAAGTCAGCTCTCGTGCCGAGGCAGCCGCCCCCTCGGCCTCTTGGAGAATGTTCTCAGGGCTCCTGTTTTATATCCATTTATTTTCAACCTCTCTGGCTCCTTTTATTTAAAATGCACCTCTTGCAAATGACATAATGTCGGGCACTTCTTTTAGGATATGGGTGAGCTTTGTATTTTAATTGGCTCGTTCAGGTTTCCATATTCAACGTCGCTGCCGACAGAACCGCGTTTAAGGCTTCCCGCTTGATTACATCTGCATCATCTGGTTTCGATTCTTCCGTATTTCTTGTTTGATCTCTGGTGAAGCAGTGTTTTTGTTGGTTTTCCTCTTTTATTTTTTAAGTTAATATTCTTTTATGACTATTTGAGCGATTACCCTAGAGGTCACAATCTGCATTCTTGAGTAATTCATCTTTAAATGCATACTTTTAACAGTTCCTTGGAAATGAAGACGTTTCCGACAGTCCGTTGCACTCGCTACACGGATGTTATAAGATTTTACGTGTATCTTATAAAACTCACACTACATTGTTACCGTTGTTTGAAACAGTTAACATTTCTTTTTCACATTTACACCTTGTGGAAGTCTTCGTTTCTGCCTGAATGTCTGTACTGACCTCTGCGACCATTTTGCAGGGTTTTTCCCAACTTGAAGAGCTTCCTTTACTATTTTTCCCTAAAGCAGTTTCATGGCAGGACATGCGTCAGCTTTCGTTTGACTCAAACATCTTTATTTCATCTTACACCCTTACAGCTGTAAGGGGTGTAAATCTGTGCAGCGGGTCGCACGTATTTGAAGTGCTGTTTGCTGAGTGTTGATGTATGTGCACACGCACGAGGACGGTGCCACCGTCAGGATGCTGCGTGTCCCATCAGCCCAGCATCCCCTGGGCCTGGCCCCCGCCCCCAGCGCCTCGGCTCTGGGCCACCACGGGTGGGGTTTCTGTCACTGGATGGAGCAGTGTCCGTTTTCCAGTTTCCTGCAGATGGAGCCTCATGGCGCGCCCTCCTTCTCGCTTCGCTTCCATGCAGCGCAGGGACCAGCGGCGCGCCCTTTTCACAGCTGGGCGGGGTTCCGTTTCACAGGCACGGTGCGATTTTGTTTGTCCATCACCTGTCGATAGACATTTAGATTATTTCCGTTCTTTTTCTCCTGCTGTTACAAATAAAAGGTGCTAAAGCATCTGAGCCCCCAGAATTTGTGTTTCCAATGTAGTAATTCTGAGTAGAATGACAGGGCCATATGCCAGGTGTGTGTTTAGTACGTGATGAACTTGCCTGAGTGTTTTCCAGCGGGCTTTTCCTCTCCCTCCAGGAGTGAGTGCAGTTCAAGGCCGCACCCAGCCTGCCAGCGCCCGGTATGGTCACGCCGTCACATGTCGCCCGGTAGGTCACGCCGTCGCGTGTCACGCGTGACTGCTGATGAGCAGCGTGTCTCTCTCTGGCTTTGACCTGCGTCTTCCTGGTGGCAGTGCTGTCGGCGGCCTTTTATCTGTGTCATTTCCAGCTGAGCGTTCTCCTGCTGTGACCAAAACGCCCCGTAAGCTCTCTGCCCACTTCCAGATGGAATTACCTGCTGCTTCCATTGCATCGTAAGCTATTTGTAGACTCTGAACAAACGACTTCTGTCAGGTGTTTGTTTTCCAAGATGTTCCCTCAGTCTGGTAAAGTCACTATTGATGTCTTTTGAAAGATGAAAGTTCATGATTTCGACTGTTTCATCTGCATGTAACTTATGTTTGTTTAGATCTTTGTCTTCTTTAGGAAAACCAACAAAAGCTCCCTGGCCCTTTCTCCCTTATGTTTTTCTATAAATACGTTTATAGCTAAGTCTCTGTACCAGCAGCAAAACACATTTTTCTCAGGTTGAAATAGCACCAAGATAGATGATATTCTGGACCGTAAATCTAACCGTAAAAATAGTAAAATAATAGACAACATACAAAGTATATTCTCGGAGCAGAATCAAATTAGCTGGGAAACAAAAACAAAAACTGTATTTGGAAAATACCTTGATAAGTGCACTCTCCTGTATCACCCGCAGGTCGGACGGGACGTCTCACAGTGCATTTACAACGCATTAGGCTAAGTGAGACCATGACAGGTCAAAGTCTGCAGGATGGAGGTGAGGTAGAGGTTAGACGGGAATCTGGAGCATCAAATGCTTGTGTTTAGATTCAGTGCTATTACAGACGCCTCTGCGCCCATAAGGTAGACAACTTATAGAAAAAGCAGGCGCATTTCTGTGTACATGATGAACACTTAGAATTTGAATTTTAAAAGTAACATTTACAATAGCACTGAAACAGAGCACTTAGGTATACATGCAACGAAATGAGTGAGGACTCCGTATGCAGGAGGCTACAAAGCATGGACGAAAGGAATAAAAAGGATCTCAATAAATGGAGAAATACATTATTTTATGGATGGGAAAGTTCAGTATAGTTCACAATTAATTATAGACTTAAATGTAGGATGAAAACCTATAAAAATCATTTTAAAAATCTGCAAAGCTTTGGTTTTGTTGATGAGTTTACGGATACAATTCCAAAAGCGTGAGTTGTAGCAAAAAACTGCTAAATTTGACTCAGTCAAAATTTAAAACTTCTGCTTTGCAAAATGAAAAGACAAGTCACAGACTTGGAGAAGCTACTCACAAGTTACGTATTTAGTGAAGGACTTGCGTCCAGAATTCTCTCTCTCTTTCTCCTTGTCTCAGCAGAAGTATCACTCACGTTATTATTATTTTTTTAAGTGACAATACCAAATGCCAGTCTTGACGTGGGGCCACAGAGCTCTCCTTTGCGGGCAGCACTGCGAGATTAGTGGCGCCACCTTGGATGACAGTTGGCTGTTTCTTATAAAAATAAGCACTTGCCTAGATTTTTTCCTAAATTTTTACCTAAGTCAGTGGAAAACTTGTGTTGCTACAAAAATGTGTTTATAAACATTTATATCAACTTTATTTACAGCATAAATTGGAAATAGCCAAGTTGTCCTTTAACAGAGAACGGGTAAACAAGCCACATCTGTTCGCACGGTGGAAACAGGAGTGAGCAAAGGACTCCCGCAGAGCGTGGTGAAGCCCAGCTCCATCCTGGTGAGTGAAGGAAGCCAGGCTCCCAAAGCCACATAGTCTATTTTTCCATTTATATGACATCCTGGAAAAGGCAAAGACACTGGGATGGAAGGGAGATCCGTGGTTTCTCAGAGTTTGGGAAGGGATTCAGTCCGAACAGACCACACGGCGAAGTGACTAGAGTAATGGAATTGTTTGTGTGGTGCCAGGTGGTGGACAGAGGACTCTGGGTGTTTGTCAAACAGCACAGGTGAAATGCATTGCATGCAGAGCAGAATAGCCACCGGCCAGGACTCCAGAGGGTCCCAGGTGAAATGCAGATGGCGGCAAACGAATATAACTGTGTTCCAAGCGACAACACAGCTCAGACATCAGGCTCCAGAGGAGAAGAGAGGCTGGGAAGACACGCGGCAAATGCCCTGAGGACGACGGGAGGGGCCGTCAGGTCAGCCACTTGGTGGCGCCAGCGTTCCTCAGATGAAACCGTAGCAAGAGGTTTCCACGGAACGACCTGTTAGAGCAAAGGTAGACTGGCCACTTAACTTGACAACACGAGTGAGGAAATTTTACTAAAATTGCTGAATGCAATGCTGGAGCCTGTCTATCGATCAAGAGTCTATGAGTCATAAAATGGGAAATGCACAGGAGCTGGGTCCTCTGGGCTCCTCCTTGGATCCCGTAAAATGACGCTGTACGAGGGGTTTCGGCTGCGTCCTGGTCATTGCTTTGTTTTCCTCAGAGCTGATTGGAACTCTCACTTGCCAGAGATCTGTGGCCTGGACAGTAGGGACAGAAAACACATAAATAAACGCAGTTACGTCAGTTCCCATCGTAGAAAACAGATCGGTCTCCCCGCTGTTGCTGGGGTGGTCGAGAGCGCTCTGGCTAAAACCTGCCCCTCGGACACCTCGCCCCTCCCCGGCCAGGGCCGCCCAGCTCTGTGGCGTCCAAGCCGTGCACGGCATCGGGCACGCTGAGGTTTCCTCCGCGCAGGCTGCTCGCGCTCGTGCCCAAGCCCACACCTCCGGCGGCCGTAAACCCGCGCTGTGTGAAGCTGTCATGAGCTTCACTATTATGTAAAGCTTTTCCCCCCAGTTTCCATCCCCCTTACTTCAGGCGGACAAAGAAAAGCAGTTCAAAAGTTTCACACATCGTACTCAGTCTCACAGCCAAAGGATTCAGCTGACTTTGCTCCGTATGCTTTGAAGACTCAGAACCTGGAGATTTTGTCTTTCCTAAGAGTGAAAGGAAAGAGCAGGCCTCGGGATCATGTTGGAAGGGGCCCCGTCAGCTGCTTGGGACTGCCGGCAGAGCGGGGCAGCTGCAGGGTACAGGCCCCCGGGGCTGGGTCTCCCAGGTGAAAACCCGCACGGTCTTACCCTAAATCACCGGGTCCGCCTTCCCATCAGGAAATTTTACAGCAAGGGCTGTCAGCAACACGCCAGGACGGATGGTTTTGGGGGAAGACAGCCAGCCCCACGGCCTTCAGATGAAGAGCAGACTTGTGAGAAGCGGGTAGTTTCCGATCAAGACCCAGATGACTGGATCTAGAAATTGCCACGCTTTAATCTGCATGCTTTTAGTCTCTGTTTTCTGGGAATTTTTATTACTTTTTGCCTGCATAAGGTTCTGTATTCTTAACAGACACTTGTCAACTATTAAGGAACTATGTTCCTTCCTGGCTGAAATACAGCTTATTATGTAAACGGCATTATACGTATCTATGCCTATTGCATACAAAAACAGTATTTTTCTCTTTTCTGTCTTTCTGAAAAGTCTTTTCCAGAAAGAGGCATGTCCTGGTAGTGTGGGTGTGCGCCCCTTGGCATTTGTGTGTGGTGGGGGAGGGGTGGGGAAGACAAGGCTTTGAAAGATTATGTAACTTGTTCAAGGTCACACAATAAGTTTAAGAACTGGAATCAATACCTTTTGAAGATTTGATAAAAATGGGGAATATTAAAAAAAACTGATTTAAACTCATATAAAACTCAAATCTCCATAAAAATGTATTAAATAGACCTTACTTACTAGGTTTTATCCAGGAAATTTCAGTAGATCCAAAACTACTGAAATTACATGGACTAATTTCTCTTTCTTGTAACTAAATATTTTAATAGCGATACTGAGATATAATGTGTGTGCCACACCAGTGCTTTTCGTATATCCTCAGCATTATGCGCCCATAACCATCATGTAATTTTGGAACATTTTATTCTAACAGAAGCTGAGACCCATTAGTAGTCACTCTCTACTGCCCCTCCCCACCCCTCCCCGGCCCCAGGCAGCCACTAACCTGCTTTGTGTCTCTACAGATTTGTCTGTTCTGAGCAGTTCATATAAATGCAGTCCTACAGCGTACGGTCTGTAACATCACGTGTAACATCCTCAAGGTTCACCCAAGTTGTGGCTTGTGTCAGCACTGCGTTTCTCTGAAGTGGACTGATTTAAAAGAAAGAAATCTGTCAAAGCTCTGCATTTTCCCTAAGTGTATCTTTAACTGAGTTCATGGAACTTTTGAAATACTTTTTAAGAAAAGCTTTAAGTTTCTATTATCAGAAAGTAATACACCACATTTGAAAAGAATCTGTCCACAAACTAATTTCTTTGAAGAGCTCAGCTGTTAGAAGGGGAGATTCCTTGCCGAAGGAGAAGCGAAACTAGGGTGAAAAGACATTTTATTCATACTATGTTTAAACTGCATTTCATGACGGAAAAAACTTGACGCATTGATTAGGAAACTCGGTTCCTGGCCGTGCGTAACAGGACAGAAACTCCAGCCATAGATTATTTTGAAGAGGATACGTGATCGTGCTCGCTAAATATGTACACAGGAACCAACTTTTATTTTAGAAGACAAACTGAAATATTTAAATATATGCACAGCATACAAATTACAGTTTCACGGGGAGGAAAACAAATTTTCCAGAAGGGGACTGAGAGGGGAAGGGGTTAAGGTGGGGCGGCAGGTCTTCTGGTCTCCCTCCCTCCCCTGCGAGCCCACTTCTCAGTCCAGCCACCATATTCTTGAAACAAACGAGAATGTATCAAGTTCACCTCCAAATGGGCTAATGCGTTTCCCAGAGCTCTTTCCACTCAGTCTAAATATAGAAACCGGGGAGTGTGCAGAGCGCTCTGACGCACATCAGAAAGTGCTGGTCTCATCTTGCATTCGCTCTGAAGTCTTGGAAAAGTTGCTGTAGTTCTCTGACCCTCAGGCTCCTCATTTACCAAATACAGGCAAAAACCTAGGACTTCCTGCCTTGTTACCATGACAAATGAATCCGGTGAGCCCCCCCTCCCCAGGGTCTGGCTCGATGGGGCTCCTCCACGAATGCCACTTGAAGCAGAGCCCCGGGGTTCGTTCAGGAGAAAAGCAGTTTAAGAGCAGGAGATTGTGAGCAAATTACCTGCAACGTCTGCAGAAGGCGGAGGGCAAGCAGGGCCCCCCCCACCCGGCGCTGAGCCTCGCTTCCTGCTTGGGGCCCAGCCCTGGCCGTGCTCCGTGGCGCTTAACGGCGCGCCCTCCCTTGTCCCCTCACCTCCTGAAAACAGCTGTTTCGAGACTAAAAATCCCACAATTTAGGCAGTTTCTTCACTTTCCATTGCTACAATGTGATGCTTTGGGGCCTGTAGCTAAGAAGTTATTTTGAAAATGAAGATTAAATGTTTTCCTTAAAATAAAAGAAGGGCCTTCCCCTGGAGGCTGAGGGGCACAGCAGACAAGGGCCCCTCTCCTGTCCTAGAGGCTTTATGTTCCTTATGCTTGACAGGAATGCCCGGTTCTCAGCCTTCAGATAGGCCCTGGCTGGCCTGCCGAAGGCCACTGTCCTAAGGACTTCCCCACGTCCTGGTCAGACTTGGTTTCTTTTAATAGACTTTTTTCCCCTAATGGAGGCACTGGGGATTGAACCCAGGACCTCGTGCATGCTAAGCACGCGGCTCCACCGCTGAGCTCTACCCACCCCGTCAGACTTTTCTGTGTGGCCGACTGACAGGCGTGGGGCCACCTTCACTGGGGCTGGCGTTCGCATTTCCTTCGCGTCTGATGACACTAGGCTTCTTCTCCATGTTGATTTTTCCATCCAGATATCTCCTCTGGTGACAGAGCGCAGACAGGACAGCAGCTTGCTGCAAAGTTGTTCTTGGTTTTGCAGACGCAGCGGGGCTGCTTGCTTTGGCCGGGCGCGGCGGTTTCCCCCGGCTCTGGGCCTCTCCTGGCAGTCCTGTGCCTAGGACAAAGGCTGCCTAGGAAGGGGTCTGTGCAGAAGTGCTCTCTAAAGTCAGGTTGCTGCCTACTGCTCCTTTCAGGCAGGGTGAGCCCGGGACCTCTTGTTGCAGCGTTAGCACCGGCGGAGACTGCGCTTCAAGCGACAAAGTACAAAGAAGCCACAAGGGGTTAAAACAGCCACATGCATGTGCAGCGGGGGTGGGTCATCAACAGTGAGACTCAGAAGACAGAAGCCCAGCTGCCTCTCTGAGGTGTCGGGGGCCAAGGCAGGGCACGGAGCGCACCCCCCACGCAGCCTCCCTGCTCTCCGGCCCGCCCCCAGTCGGCAAGAGCCTGCGGAGAGCCATTCAGGTTGCAATACAACTGAGCGGTTACTAACAGCACACGGTGACTGACGGTCACAGGGTCCTGCTTGGTTATAGCAGCGCTGTTACAGATGACGTTGCGCGTTCAATTTCGGTTTCTGATTGTCCGTTGCTGGCCTGCAGATTACAGCTTTCTTTATACATTTATCTTGTATCCATCAATCTTTTCTAGTTACCATCTGCACCTGAAATTTTCTTTGTAGGGAGGTTTTGAAATGCAAGTTTAATTTCTGTGGTATTAATTATCTGTTTTATCTATTACCTATTCCTTACTGAGTAAGCTTTGGTAATACAGCTCTTTCTGGAGGCATTTTTTAAATTTCATTGATTTGTTGGGCGTATCGGCATAAAGTTGGCTATAATAGTCTCTTTCTATGTATTTAATATCTGTAGAATCGGTGCTCCTTCTTGCCTCTGCTTTTCCCAGTGTTGGTAAACCGTGTCTTTCCTCCTTGTTTCCTGTTCAGCCCAGCTGGAGGTTTTTCAGTTGTACTGAATTCTCCGTGAACCAGGTTTTCGTTTCATTCTCCTGTCGTTTGTTTTCTGTTCCACTGATTTCCACTCCGATCTGTGGTATTTGCCTTCTTCAGCTTATTTTGTTTCATTGGCTTTTCTGTTTCTAGATTCTTGCCTGGAAGCCGGGGCCATTGATCTTAGACTTTTCTTTCCTCCTGATGTCAGCACTGGGTGCCCTACGTTCCCCCATCACTGCAGCTGGCAGATTTGGACACGTTGTGCTGTCATCCGGTTAAAACCATCTTCTATGCAATACTTGATTTATTCTTTAACATATAGATTAGTTAGAAGTCTGTGTACTCATTTTCAAGTATTTGGGGACTTTTCTAGCTGTCTTTCTGATGTTATTTTCTGCTGTTAATACCTCGGTTAATACAGTTTTTTTTTTAATTTTTCCTTCGGAGAACAAACTTACATGAGCTGAATGGTCTCAAATTCACCGGGACTTGACTCATTGCCCAGAACACGGTCCACCTTGGTGAGTGTTCCTGGTGCGAGTGGGCGGAGTCTGATGTGCCCCCTGCGGGGTGGTGTGTTCCACGAAGGCGGGTCAGGTGGCGCCGGTGTCCTCTCTGTCCTGTCTCATTTCCTGTCTGCTTGTTCTACCAACTAGAGTTGGGAACCGAAGTGTCTGACCGTAGCTGGGGGCCATTTCTCCGTTCAGTCCAAGTGTTTCTTGCTGTGTTTGGAAGCTCTGTTATTAGATACCTGGACATTTGGGACTTCCATGTCCTGTTGTTGAGCTGATACCTTCGTCATTAGGAAATACGCCTCACCCCGAGAGCGCTGTGCTCTGGAACCTGCTTGTGTCTGCTGTCAGTGCAGCCGCCCCAGCCCCCTTTTGATTCGATCAGCCCGGCTTGTACTTTTAATCTTTGTGTCATTGTCTTTATAGTGGATTTCCTGTAGGCAGCAGATAGTTGGATGTAGATGTTTAAATTTATCTAATCTGGCAAACTTTGCATTTTAATAGGTGCATTTTAACCACTTAAACTTAATTTACTATGACTGTTGAAGGACTGAGCTTAAATCTACCGTCTTCCTATTTATTTTTTCTGTGTCCCATTTGTTCTTGGTTGACTTTCTCATTTCGGGTTCTTTGTTGTGTCATTTTGTGGTTGGGTGGGTTTACGTCCCCTGTCTGTAACTCACACAGCCCACCGGTGGTTGATTACCACTTTGGGTGCAGAGTAAGGGCCTTCAACGTTACCCTTCCTGGACGCTTTTCCAGGCTCTGTGCAATTATTACTATACATTTTACTTGTAGACATTGAAAACCCCCACAGTAAATTACTATTTTTGCTTTAGATATTTTTGTAATGAACTAGTGTTACTGAGCTCCGCTCTGGAAACAGCTTGATCATTTTGGGTTTTGCGTTTAGCCTTTGCCAGAGGAGTGGGTCCGGAGGGCCTTTGATCCAGAGCCATTAAGCCCTGCTGCTGAGACAAGCCCCCAGGAGGGCTCCACCCCGTGCTACACCCGCTCCTCCGGCTCCCCCGGTCACGCGTCCATGCCCTGCCTGGACCCTCCGTCCAGGCAGGGAGATCTGGGAACCGACAGAGCTCCCTCCCCTTGTTCTCTGTCTCCGTGGAACTCTGCTCCTTTGTGGCCTGACTTTCAGGGTTTTAAACACCATAGTTTCATGTGTTAAAATCAAACACAAAGGAGACCAAACTTGAAAGCTCCCTGAGCAGACAAAGGCCTCGCTCACACCCCAAAGCTGAATCTAGCTTGTTCTCCAAGACAGGCAGGTCAGCTTGACCTGAGCCACTTCTTACGAACACTAAGGGAGACTTTGGTAGTTACCCGAATCGATACAGGTCACCACTAACCAACTCCTTTTATTTAAGAAGAATCCACTGTCGTAACCGGTCATCGCGAAGAACGAGCAGTCGCTGCCTTCACGCCGCAGGAACCGGTTTACGAGATGTGCCTCCGACCCTCGCGTGCTCTGGTTTCGTGTCCCCAGTCGGCAGGCTGTCTTTTTGCTGCACAGTAAGCCTTTACTGATCACTGCTGCAGGGACTCATTGGTTTTATTTCTGTCTCTTATGGACTTTTGACACACACACTTTGTGACTTTCTCTTTAACTGGGTGGAGGTGGTGTCTTGGCCTGAGATGGTCACCCCGGGCCCGGCCCTGGTCTCCTCTGTCCCCTCTGTGCACACGTCCTGCTTTCTGGCCCAGCGAGATACTCCAGACTCATCCGGTCCCTCTCCTTCCTCACCGGAACGCCCTCCCCGGGAAGCCGGGACTCTCTCGCGGTGGGCGGTGTTGGAAGCCAGGGCCGGTGGGGGGGAGCGCCTTCGTTTTCTTGTTGAGGTGGGGCTGGCTTACAGTGTTGTTCGGGAAGGCGGGGGCACGAGAGGAGGGCTGTGTCCCAGGTCTCTGCCGGGCCCCGGACAAGCCCCGCCAAGTGAGGGCCCTTGGCTTCACGCAGGAGAGAGCTCGAGAGTGAGCCACAGCGGAGTGAAGCGAGTTTATTCAGGGAGACACACCGTCCACAGACAGAGTGCAGGACGTCTCAGAAGGTGAGAGGCCACGGGGTTGTCAGTTTTTACGGTCTGGTAACCTCACGTGCTAACAAGTGGGAGGATTATCCCAAATACTTTGGGGAAGAGTCAGGGATTCCCAGAAATTGGGCCAGGCCCAGTTTCGGCCTTTTCCGGTCAGCCTGGGAACCGTCATGGCGCCTTTGGGTGTGTCACTTAGCAGCTGGTGTGTTGCAGTGAGCGTGTGACGAGGCTGGGGGTGCTGGGAGTCGGATCCGCCGCCACGCTGGGCTCTGCAGGCTCTAACCAGTTTATGTCATGTCCCCAGTGGTGTGTCATTCTTTTGATGGTTGCCCTGCCCCCTCCTTCCTGACTCAATATGGTATTAGTTTCAGGTGTACAACATGGTGATTCAGATGGGACCTTCCTCATTCAGACTGGGCTCTGGAGCCAAAGACGCTGAAGGACCTGCAGCCATTGGCCTCGGCGACCCTGCCTCCCTGTGGCTGACCGAGCCTGTCCCCAGGGAGAGTGGAGCCCTGGTCTCCACAGGCCACCCCAGCACCCCTGGTCTGCAGAGCTCGGTGGGCACACTCCTTGACCTCCTTCACCCCAGACTAGCTGGACCCTCCTTGGGCCACCATCCACCCTACATGGTGGTCCTGACCGCAAGCATAGCCGTCCCCACACGTGGACTCCTGGGGGCCCTCCTCAACCTGCTGGGGGCCGGCACCACCCTGGCGGCCCCTTCTAGGACACTCCCTGTCCAGTGAGCTCACCGTCCTCTCCAGGCTGCCACGGCTCCTGTTCACAGCAGAGGACGCAGGACCATCGGTGCTCAGGCACTCAGGGCTGCCAGTTTTGCTCTGCAGACCTAGAGTTGATTCCAAGAGCCTGGGCTGCCGCTGGGATCTTCCGCCAAGAAGTTGCCTAGAGCAGCTGCACGGAGGACCAGCCCCACCAGGGACTGATCAGCCCGAAACCCACGGCCCTGGGATGCCTGGGAGATGGCACCTTCTACAGAGGGCACTTTGCCGTGAAATGTGGGACTTCCAGGTGGCCTCGAGCTTGGGCGAGGGGTACCTTGACTTTGTAGTGGACGTGTTAGAATCTGTGTCTGCTGAGGGAACTGAGGGCTGAGAAGCCTGGCTCCTTCGGGGGAATTTCAACCCCAATGCTTTCCACAGTCTTCCCGGGAGGACCTTGCTGAGCAGTGAGCAGAAGGGAACCCAGGGAGGGGTCCTCTCCCAGGAAGTTCACCTTGTCTGTCCTTCTCCACATGACCGACTTGGAAAACTCAGCCCTGGGGCTGGGAGTAGAAGAGATCAGAGGACACAGGGACAGACCGACACCAGCCTCCGAGGACAACTGCCTGACCAGACGGGAAGTCAGGTACAAGCTTGGTGTCGCCTTCTGACCCCGAGTGTGTCCCCCGTTAGCCAGATGTGAGGGCTGCTCCCTGGTAACTGACCACTGCCTCCGGGGTATGTCCGTGGCCATGACCCGTCACGCGTGAAGTGCGGAGCAGGGCACCCGTGCAGCTGGCAGCTACTCTGACATGTCTCAGGTGCCTGCCCAGACCTGCCATCCTGGGAAACGGTGCGGGGAGCTTGGCTTTGAGCCCCAAACCCTACTTCCAGTATTCCGCCGCCAACCGCAAAGGGCATTTCTGCAAATTCCAGCGAGTTTGCAGCTGACGCCTGATTTTCACGAGCCTCTGGCTTTGCATGGGCCGTCTGCAGCTGCCTTGCGCCTGCAGTGAGCTGTGCTCTCAGAGCTCACGTGCCAGTTGGTCTGTCTGCTGCTCCTCGCTCTCAGAATCCCATCGAGAAGAAGACAAAGTAGCTGTGCGGCCAGGGTCAAGGGAGCCTGGAGAAGTGGATAAGAAGTGGATTAGAATTACCCAGACATAGAGGGCCCAGGACGGGGTAGGTATGGAGACCTTCACTGAGCTGTGCTGTGGAGAGGCCTGCGTTTTTAACCTGAGGCTGACCGGTGTCGTGGCTTGACTCTCCGTATGTTCCTTTTAAGATGAACGTGCCTTACCTCACTTTTGATGTGCTTCAGAAATCTGACTCAGAGCGTCTCTAGGCACCACACTCTCCCCAGATCCCGCAGGGGCCGCCCGGCTTCAGCAGACACAGAACACGGGAGTCCTAGTTTGGCTGCCATGCAGCAACTGTCACTCTGTCCCTTATCACTTATCTCCCGGGAATTCCCTACTGACGCCTCTCCATCCAGACCACTGGCTCTGACACGGGGTCTGATCTCGCCTCTTCTTCCCCCACCCTGACCGTCCCTCGACACGCTCACCAGCTGTCAGGGCATCGCACCCGCTCCTGGCCCAGCTCCTGGGCACCCTCCCCACCGGGCCTTTTCTCGGGATGCCCCCCCACCCCTAGTGAGGAGTGAGCAGGACCCCTCTTGGGAAAGGTCGGTGCTTCCTTCCAGACTGTGGGGCGGGTGGAGAGCTCCTCTCAGGTGAGCAGAAGATGCAGTCAGGGGCAAGCCAAGGGAAAGCTCTGCTTCACGGTCTAATGGAAACTGGGGCAGAAGAAAGCATCTCATAAAATTGAGTTTTTATGGTATTTGGAAAAATTCATGCTTGAGCCAAACGAATCCGAAATGGCTTTTTTTGGGCCAAAGTGTCCATATGTTTTCAAAGGCACGAGTGAAGCAGAAGCACAGAGACATTAATTTTGCTAAAAGTGGGGCAAAGCCACACTTTCCCCTGGAAAAGCCCCGGAGCCGGGAGAGGGAGCTGGCTGCGCCATTTGGGTTACACAGAGGAAAAGCTGCCATTTGGACGAGAGAGAGCTCGAGCCGGCGTCCGAGCACCAGCAGCCTCGTGTCCCCCAGAAGAGCCCAGCTCCCGCCAGCCCTCCGCCCTCACTTGTGGGGTGTTCTCGGGCTCAAGCTGGCGGGAGGACGCACTACAAAGACAAGTCAGACACAGATGGGGTGCATCATCAAGTAGGCAGCTCAGGCCGGTGAGGTTTTAGAAAGAGTTGGATGACTTTGTGCTTCTGGAGTCTGTTTGGACCATTGTGAAGGCATGTGCATCGGGGTAACACTCCTTGCTGAGAGCCAACAGCAGACTTGTCTGTGCAGAAGTCTGAGCCCTAGAAGGGCTGATTGTGACCCTGGGGGGACGCCCTGCTGACTGTCTTCCTCGGGAGCCACCCCAAGGAGACCCGCAGTAGGATCTGGGCGTGCTGGCTAGGGGTCGGTCTCCCTCCTTGTGCCCCAGGTCAGGAGGCCTTTGCAAAGGGCCTTTGTGAATGTGTTTCTGAATTTAGCCGCTCTTTTGCCTGCAGGCCTAATTTTCATGGTGAAATCCAAAACAAACTGGCATTTGGTGGAGAGTCCGCATTTCATAAATCCCCAAGCTGTTCAGATGGTAATGAGAGGCTACAAGATGTTTGTGCTGAGTGAGGCCTGCTGTGTCCTGCCGGAGCTCAGCACGCACCGCCGGCACGTGTTACAAACTTCCACCCCTCAGTCAGACCAGGGTAAGGAGGGGCTGGCCTGCAGCCACCCTCATCACTAGGGCAGGACCCCATGTCTATACAATAAACATTTACCAAGTGGGAAGCCCTGGACTTGAACTCCTGCTATGTGCTCAGTGTTGTCCCCAGAGCTGCAGGTCACGCTGTGAAACAACAGGGTTCCTCCCTGCCAGGAGCTCATGCCTGCTGCCCCGTGTGGGACAAGGGGGAGAGTTCCTTAAGAGTCCTGTGTCGTCAAGACGTTCTACACGGAGACTTCAGGAATCTTCGCGTGGCGAGCAGAGTGTACTCGTTGCAGCTGAAAACAGTAAGACCTGGGAGGTAGACTCACTCCTGCAAAGGACCGACCTGAAGCTGGTGAGGGACAGTCTTTGTCATGGCGTGCTTGGCTGTGGGGACTTCCAAGCGGTGGCGGATACACTTCACATCACAGGCCGGCACACAGATAGCCAACACACAAGTTCACAAAGCACCGTTTTCTCTAACTTTGTGCAATGCAATCTGATACTTTTCTTTTTTCTCCCCTTCCCTTGCCTCCTCTACCCCATCGCCTCCTCTCTTCTAGTAAATTTCGCTTTTTTTTTTACAAAAAGGATATTTCACTGTCCACTATGTTGATCTAATGATCTATTAATGGATCCAACTCCAGTCTGAAAAGTAATCCTCACGACCTGAGAAGAATTCTTGTTCTCACTCCAGGAAAGCACTACAAGAATACGCAAAGCCATGGTTCCAACGAGGGCAGAAAGTGGGACATCAGAGATCATGTGTCAGGAAAGGACAGTCACCAAATGGAGTACTGAATAAACATCCGCGAAAGCGTCCCGCCTGCAGCGGTGCCCGCCGCCTTAGGTCGTTCTCAGAATCCCAGCGAGAATATGTGCCGTGTATGTGCCCATTTGTTGGTTAAAATGCAGGAAGGCTGCATTATTTAGGAAGCATGTATGCGCAGCAAACTCATTTCAGAAGAGGGGACGGCCAGCGGAAGCCTTGGGGTGACTCTCACTGGGTGGAGGAGAGACTGGAGGCAAGCGGTGACCTGCGGCGTCTCACAAGTACTTAGAGCGTCTGGGTCCTCGCGCTGTGTGTGTTGGAGACTCATTTTATTTTACAGACTGTACATATACGAACTACACATGTGCAATGATACGACATTAAACACCAACACTGTAAGTAACATAAGTGTCAGAGGGGGTCAATACTTTATACATCAGGATGTGCGCGACTGCATTAAATAGCAGGATCAGAATGGGAAGGCAGGACTTGCCCGAGAAGGGGGAGAACGTAATCAAACCGCCACGTATCTGCATATAAAGCTTACGGGACGTTTTGAGTGAAAATCCATTAAACGGTGGTTATTTATGACACGCTTTACATAAAATGTCTACGTCACTACGGGTGGTGTGCTAGAACTGTGCAAACACGCACATATGCGCTTGCCCCTCGAAATACGTAAGACGCTGACCCGGGTTCCCTATATTTTAACGGCACCTGTGAAATAACCCCCCGTGCAATGTTGTGGTTTTTATCCTGAAGTCCACTTACTGTTTACAAATCGGAAAAAGAAAGCGCCACGGCGCCTGCTGCGCGTGCGCGCACGCACCCGGCGCCGCCTCCGGCCCACAGGCCGGGCTCTGGGGGGGAGCCCCCCCGCCACAGCCTGAAGAGGCGTCTCTGCGTTTCTCACACGCGAGCCTCCGGCGCCGGGCTTCCTCGGGTTGTGTTGCTCTGAAGCGTTTCATGTGTTCCTTCTCAAGGAACAGTTTCTTTGGTAATAGATGCTTTTAACATACTTTCCCCTTCATTTTTTATCGTGTGATATCACTTTATTACTGTTATTATTCATCGTTATTACCGCCATACAGTCAGTTTACAACTTTTGCCCCTTCGTTTTTGGAGGGGAACTTCACCCGTAACGGGTCTGAGTTAACCGACTTGCCCCTTCCTCTCGCCGTGTCAGAGACGTCTTCGTTCTCTCCATCGGTCCCTCGCGTGTGAGCTTTCCTCCCCCTCTGGCGACCTGCAGGGCTTCCCTGGCCTCCGCCTTCCACACTTACGAGGCGCGTAGGCGTGGGCTGCTTTGTATGTGTCCCTGTTGAGTTCGTTGGGTGTCTTGTATGTACGGGTCACTTTCCACCCAGATTGCGGCGTTTCTGCCCTTTCTTTCCTCAAATGCCTGTCTGCTCCTGTCTCTCCTTCCTCTCCTGACCTCCTGACCGTAGGGCTGTGAGACCTCTCGACACCGCCTGTGGGTCAGCTTTTATTAATCTGGGTTTTTTCCCTGAGCTTCAGTTGAGATAGTTTCTACCTAGGTCTCTGTCCGGTGTGTATTTTTAATTCAGATGCTTTAATTTTGCGATTTAGAATTTCCGATCGGTCCCTTTCCTGACACGCCTTTCTCTGCTCGCTCCCCTCCTCTGCCCACCCGTCGCTCCTTCTTCTCCTGTGAATCCTCGAGTTTACCTACAGTGGTTGTCCTAAAGTCCTGTCTGCAGGCCCCGGCGCGTCGTTGTGCCCAGTGTTTTCTCTGGTTTGCGAGCCTCGTGCCTTTTCACTTCACACGAGGCGTTGTGTGTGGAGGGCACTGCGCACAGCACAGCCTCACGCCTTAATCTGGCTTGTCTGTTCGCAGGGGAAGTGAGCCCTTCTGTGTCTGCTGGATAAAAGGAGGACGTGGCCGTGTGTCACCAAGCACCGTGCTGAGCTGCACCCACGCCATGGCTCTAACAGGAACGGGCTCACCTCTGCCTAGGCCCACGTCAGCCGTCCACACCTGCGGGGGGAGCGCAGTGGAGGCGCCAGTCTGCGTGTATCACATACATTTGATCTGGAAGGAGGCTGGATTCAGCTGTGCTGAGGCCCTCAATCCCGGGTCCTGGGAAAATGAGCAAAACTATGCAAATTCTGCCTTTCAGTCCCTGCTTCTCTGCCTTTTTCTTCTTTTTGTCTTCTTTCCCAGAAAGTTGGGCCAGAGATAATCTTCAGGATAAGCAAACTGTTGTTTCCTTTGGTGCCCTTCCAGACGCCAGGCCACCCGCCAACCCCCTGTCGCTGGCAGCTTGGCCGGACTCAGCCCCCTTGGCCTTGCGGAGCCTCCTGGTCTCCGGGGCGCGTCCCCCTGCTGCTGCCCGGTCTCGGTGCCCGGGAGGCGCCGCGGCTCTCCCACCCCCCGCGGGGAGGCCCAGTATCCCTCTTGTGTCCACCGCTCACGAACGTTGTCACCGGCACGGAGGGCTCTTCCTGGAAGCATGTTTCTTGTTGATATTCTCTGTTACCTCCGTGACCAAGCATTATCAGCAAACAACACTGCAAAACGCCCGTGAGGAACATGAATAAGGACATACCCATTTTACGTAACAGAATTGACCCACTGTGGAAACAGGCGATGCTCTTAACCATCTGTTTTGTATCTAATATTCCAGATGCTGAGAGGAAGGAATGTGCTTTGACTCGCCTGGTCTGCACAGTGTGACTAACCCTAGACTCAGAGAGGCTGGTGCTGATAACACGGAGTGTGCAGCTGATAAGTGACCGTGATGACGTGTGTCCGTACTTACCAGAACAGCGGAGGCTGGCTAACCCAGTTGGCTGTTATTGTGGTGATAAGGTCGGGGCTATGGTTCCATCACGAGTGGCCAGTCCCCTTCGCTCTGTTCTGAGGTCCCTGAGGACATCCCGCCGCCCTCCCACCATCTTGGCTGACTTCCACACAGACACAGTCGGTGGCGGAATGTGGATGGACCCATGCGAATCCACCCATGGACCGAGCCTTCCCAGCTACGCCTGTCTGCTGAGTTCTAACTCACCCTTTGAGACTCCAGCTCTGTACGTGGAAACTTGCAGTCCATGCACTGGTCTGCAGGCTGCTGACAATCCACCTCGGTGACACAGAACACAGCGGCATTTTCTTAGTGGAGTTAAATCACGTTTGTGGCAAAGAATATTGGGGCTCGATTCATAGTAAACTTTGATGGCTTATTTTTAACTTGAGGCTGTTCTTCGGAATACGATTGCCTGTAATGAACGACTGGTTTATCTTTGGAAAATTATTTTAAATGCTTGTTGAGCTGATCGTTGATTAGAATAAACATGAGACTATTGGTGCAAAAAGGGTTCTTACATCTCACAAGCCTGCATGACCACCGCGCCACCCGGTGCTGCAGAAAGCGCGGTGCACATGTTTCAGCTGCCTTGCTTTAAAGAGACATGGAGAGCCCAGTGTTCCTATTATGCTTAGAAAAGAGTGGACATGGGGATAAATGTTCTTTCTCGTCTTCTGCTCTTTTGAAGAAGTTCAGTGACACACAGCGAGGATTTAATAGAAGATCACACATCCCTGCATATTTTCAAAAACTTCTTAATGAGGTGTTCTCTCTTCCTCCTCTACACACACACACACACACACACCCCAAGTTAAGTAGAAAAGTCCTTTTTATTTATTTTAAAAATACTACCATGAAAAGAACACAAAAATTCCAAACAGACATACTCAGAAATATTCCCAAACTTCAACTCTAAAAAATGACTGTGTGCTTTAGATATGAAATATTTACAAAAGTTCATTGAAAACTGATGACCCTTAGAATACACTATTTAAAAAAAAATGGCTCTGCAAACAGCTGTAGATCCAAGGAGAGAGAGCAAACCCACTCCCAGACGTTTGGTCCAAAAATGAGATTGGAATTTACACTGAGAATAAAAAATGAGACTGTTATCTGCACTTGGACACTTTCCCACCGAGCCGTATTTTTCTTTCTGGGCCCCGCTGGCCTTCTTTCTCCTCTTAGACTTGTGTTTTGTGTTGTTTTGAGGGCATTTAGCTTGCTCTAGTTTTATATTGGTAAGGTGCTTGCACAGTGTGTGGCCGCGTTCTATTCTCACATCAAGACTCTCATTTCTGAGGTGGTTCTGCCACTTACTCAGCTGGTTTGCCACACCTGCCCTCCCTGAGTCTTTGGAAGAGAAGCTGTGTGATGAGTTAGTTCTTTCTGTAATATTTTTAAAATAACTTAGTAAATAACATTAGCCTGGGAAATAAAATAATAAAATATATTTTCTTGTGTCCTAGAAAACAGAAGGGAGTAATTTACGCATATATTTAAGGAAAAGAACTGAGTTTTTTTAGAACCTTTTCATGATTGCTGCATTTAGTTAAATTAAGACTGTGAGGTTTTCTAAGTATTTTCTGGAGCCTGTATCAGATGACATGGTGGCTGAAATGCTCTGCATAAGCAAAAAGGAGATTTAAAGATTGAAGACAGGAACATTGGAGGAGGTTAAAAGACGGAGTCCCAGTATGTGGTTGGGAGACGCATTCCGAGTAGAAGAGAAAATCAGAAAATGTTTACTTCAAAGAGCAAAGAAGTCTGCGTGAAAGGGTCCAGCTTAATGACTGCCTGGCCGGACTGCAAGGCACACCCGTCCTGTGGAGCCTGTAATCAACGTGTGCTATGGGGAAGTAGAGGGCGATAAGAATTTAGCAAGACTTGGGGAGCAAGCGGTGTGTTACAGAGAGAGGAGACCGAGTGGGTAAAGGTGTGTTGCAGGGAAGCGCCAAGCAGCAGGTGACACAGCCCCACGTGCAGGTTGGGCAGGAGGAGCCGAGTGTGTGATGACAGGCGGTGGGCTCAGGGCCGAGGGCCCCGGAGGGACCAGGGCCTTTCCTGTCATGCCTGTGAGCTGTGGCTTTATCCTGAAAACCTTGGGGAATTGCCGAGACGTACAAAGGAAAGTAAGTGAGTCAGACTTGTGCTTTGACGGATCACGGCACTGCCCCCATGGAAGTGCAACCTGAGAGAGACCTGGTGGGATGGGGAGACGCGTTAGAAGGCAGTGGGGCGACCCAGCTCCTTGTGATGAAGCCCCAGTGGTGGTAAGGATGGAGACATGGAGGTGAAATCGAGAAGCACTGTGACACAGAATTAAGAAGACCTGGTGATTTCTAGGCTGCAGAGAGGAGAGGAGCATCCAGCGGTGCTTGTGAGCGGCTCGGCCTGGGCGCCGCTGTGGGCGGGGACGCGAGCGGCCTCGCCGAGACCTCCCAGCTGCGCAGCCCCTGGGGCAGGAGGAGGAGTCAGATGGCTGAGAAGGAGATGCCACTGGGGCGTCTAAACTGCGAGCTGCCGCTGTTAATGATGAGCCTGATGCCTCCCCAGTAATGTACACACAGTGACTCATTTCATCTTCGTAAGACGGGCTCAGAGACGGGTAATGTCGTTAACTCAGTTTTACATCAAATGAGACTGAGGCATGGGGCCGCATTCTGAAATTCTGGGAGAGGACTGCCGTCATGGGCTTGGGAGGCTGGGCTGTGCAGGTCACGGTTGGGACACGGGAACTGATGCCGTCAGGTGGGGTGGGGCGTGCAGAGTGAGAACGGGTGCTGAGCTGGGCTCTGGGGATGTAGCGACGTGGAATACAAACTTCGGGGGGTGGGCCTCTGCTGGGGACGTGCGGGCACCGGTGGGGACAGGCGGGCACTGCTGGGCACGCGCGGGCACTGGTGGGGAGAGGGCTGCGATTGGGATAAGAGGGGTTAGGAACACAAAGAAGAGTGGAAATTAGAGACTCCACTTCCATCAAACATGTGTGACCTGAACCAGAAAAGAGGAGTTGTTTAAAAAGACAAAGTCAGGTCACCACGCTGTCACTTGGAGGCTTGCCAAGTATCTGTGTTCATTATTTAAGAAAAAAATGCCGTTCCTCTTTCATTCAAAACATACAAAGTAAATTGTATCAGATATTCTGTATCATACATATTTCTTGATTCAGTTCAGTAAATATAGGAATAATTTACATTTTGTGAACATTAGAAGGGAGTGTGTCTTTGTGTTTTGTCATGTCTGGTGACTTCTAGGAAGGCGGTAACCTCTCCGCACCCTTCCCACGCCGCTTCCCCGCTCTCTGACTTTCACCACCTGGTTCCTGCAGCAAATACTATGGAGTGTCTACTTCATGCCCAGCTTTTGTCCTGTGAGCAGAACTGGAAGTGAAAGTTACCCATGTGGATCCTGAACTTAGCAACTGTCTTTATTAACCTGGGCAGGGAGGCCACGCTGAAGGGGTCGAGGCCTGAGCTGGGTGTCACCATCAGCCCCATGGTCTTGCTCGCATTCAAGTCCTCTTGTAAACAGAACACCTGTTAAGGCCTTTCAGGAATGTCCTTTACTCCAGGGACTCAGTGATGCTTCAAGAGAAATTTCCTCACTTTCCTGCCATTCAGTGCAATGGTCAATATTTCTGTAAATGCTTGACTGGACTGTGTCCTGAGAAGATCCTTGAATATTTTGCAACACACGACAAACTGAAGTGGGCTCTGGCTTTCTTTTAATGATAGAAAAACTATAGTACTTTTCTCCTTGGCTCTTGGATCTTTAGTTGGACATGAAATTAGATTTTTGCATGTGAGTTCACTAACACACACACACACACACACACTCTGTACATGTTTAAGCAAACTTTGCTGAAATTCATGCTTTGCTGTTCATGGCAAAATTCATTTTTAAGCAATTTAATTGTTGAAGGGTTTTATCTGTAAAATCTTTTTTGTGGATGTACGTATAGTCATAGATCTCACTGAGAGTTGTCTCTAAATTTGCAATAAGCTGCTTAGAAGATAATGCTTTCTGTACAATTAGTCTAAGAGAGTTTGTAACTCAAGGAGTTTGAGTATTAAATAATACAAAACATGGAAAGCATTCAGCATGGAGGAGGCACATACGATGTCTTAGCTTTTACTATTATGTTCACATTGACATTGGTAGTATTAATAAAGTCACAATTGCCTTCTATTTTTACACTGTATGCTTCCATATTTTACATTATATAAAACCCATTCATCTACTTCTAATTCTAATCTGAATCTTTTTTGTGTTAATATGAACAAGTTTTATTCCCTTAAATATATATATTTTATCTTTTATTACCTATGAATACTTCATAAGACTGGGTGAAGTCAATTGACTAGTTAAATGATATTTTAGCCTTTTGAGAAAATTCGTGCTTAAGTGTCTCATCATCTTTACTTCCAACTTAGCATAAACCTATCTATTTCAATAAAAAAGACAGTCATGGAGTTGAAAAGAAGCAAACAAAACATCAAGAAAGGAATTTGTCCTGCTTTGGCAATGGACTAGTAGTTTTTTATGATGACAGGCCACTGGACAGACTCCAAGATACCGAATGGGAGATTTCAGAATTTTGAAATGTGCTATTTTTCCCTTAAAGCAAAAGTAGATAAAATGTTAGCCCCCAAAATGCCGAGAACCTGGAAGTTTTCACTCCCATTCTTATAAGAAAAATACTGAACAAACTGAAAAGCAATGACTTTTCTTCGATTAATTTAGAATTAAAGTCACAGAACAGACTGGCATTCCTGAGCCTGGGGTGATGCTGAGCACCGTCACAGCTGCAGCACGAGTGGCAGGGCCGTCAGCGGTGGCAGCACTTCGCTGGTATTTGGATGAACTGTCTGAGGATGAGCACAGACGAGCTGAGAGAGCGTCCAGGTGGCTGCAGGCCTGGGGAGGCCACAAAGGTTTCCTAGACTTCACCTCCAGGAAGCAATCCAGCCTCTCGTGGTGAAGATCTGGGAAAGTGCTCCTCAAGGAAGGCCCCCTCTTGGCTGTGACAGGGGGGCTGTGAGAGTGACAGCTGCGAGAGACACCTGGAGCCTCCACAAGACAAAGCCCGCCTCTGTGGGCAAGGACTTTGCCTGAGCGTTTTCTGAGCTAAGGATGGACAATCACTCAGCTCAGCCCATTCCAGCTTCCCTGCCTCACCTACGCAAGGAGAGAACAAGTGAAGACTTGGTGAAGTCACAGATCAGAGCAGAAGCCTTCTAAAACAGGATGCTGCCATACCTCTCCCCCTACCTTACTCCCACTTGAGCAGGGCTCCAGTAGATCAACGGTGGATTAGCAGCTGAAAGAGCTGCAAATCTCAGATTCTCTAGGAGGAGGTACACTTAAGGAAGCCTACAGTACACGGTGGAGACAACACAAGCAAACTGAGAGAAATGGAAACGCCTGGTACCTGTAACTGTAGAGAACATTGAGCACAGCCCAACTCCTGGCCAGAGTAACATAAAATCCCATGCTAAAGTTCTGTCTGTCTTAGTTTCCATTATCAGGTTTGTCACATTCAACATTCAACAACAACAAAAAATGTATAAGGCATGTGAAAAGGTAAGAAAAAGTAGTCTGAAGAGGAAAAGTTGTAACAACTCTCAGGTATAACATATATTTTAGAGTCATTAGACTGAAAGTTTAAAATAAATGTGATTAATGTGCTAGTGGCTCTCAAAGTAAAAGTGACAACAAGTGGGAAGAGATAAAGATTATAAACAGTTAAATGTAAACTCTAAGAAAGGTGCTATAGGAGGTTCTAGAAATCAAAGGCAGTGAAACAGAAATGACAGGTGCCTTTGATGGACTCATCAGTATCCTGGACACGGCTGAGAAGAGAATCAGTGAAACTGAAGACAGGTTAACAAAAACTTGCAAAACTGTATACAAGGACAAAAAGGAATTTAAAACAAAGAAAAGAATATTCAAGAGTTGTCACCTATTTCAAATGGTTTAACAAGCATGTAATTAAAAAGCCAGAAGGAAAGAGTATGTATGCAGCAGAAAAAAATATTTGGAGTGATAATGGTCAAGAATCTCCAAAACCAATGGCATGAACTAGAGCACAGATCTATGAAGCTCAGAGAGCACTAAGTATGGTTAATCCCGAGGCATACTGCACTCAAACGAGAAAGTCAGAGGCGCTCCAAAGGGCCTGAAGGCAGTAAGAGGTGGGGACAAAACAAACAGAAACTTTATCTACAGAAGGAGAAGGGTAGGAGTTACAACAAACTTCTCACCAACAACCATAAAAGCAGGAGAAGAGTGGAGTGAAATATTTAGAGTTAAAGGAAAAAAGCTTGTCTGCCTAGAATTCTGTACCCAGTGAAATTAACTTTCAAAAACCACGGGGAAATCAAGACTTCCTCGGAGGAAACAGAGAGAAAGCCAGGCGGGCAGACCTGGCCTGCGAGGAGTGTTAAGAAACACGTTTCAAGGAGGAAGCAGGTGATGGAGGACAAACACTGGGATCCACGCAGAAGAAGGAAGAGTGGTAGAGAAGGAATAAATAAAACTACAAAATTTTGTGCAAAAATAGTCTTTTATTTTTCTTATTCATTATTATCTAAGATGTAACTGTTTAAATAAGAGCAGAAGTATCCTGACATTAGACGAGTAACGTGAGTGACAGCTACGCCACAGGGGGCAGGGGAGGCTCTTGGAGACACTTCACTATAAGGTACTTGCTCTACGTGTAAAACATCACGATGTTATTCAAAGATGTTCTTAGATCAGTTACAAAGGCACGTTGCAGACTTCAGGGCGACCACTGAGACCATTTAGAAAAGAAGTGCCCACTGATACGCCAAGAGAAGCAAGAAAATGAAATTACATAAAAGGCTCCAGGAAAACCGGAGAGGCATAAAAAGAGGGAAAGAAAGAAAAAAAACAAGTACAATTCGGAGAAAACAGGGTAGATAGTGATTGAACTATATTGACACTCAGTTAAATATTGAAGGTCTAAATCTACTGATCAAAAGACAGATTGCTAAAGTGGGTGGAAAAACAAAACCCAATTCTGCGTTGTCCACGAGACGTTTAAGTACAAAGACTTACGTAGGTTAAAAGCTAAGGGCTGGAGAGAGACACGTCATGCTGACGATGATCAGAAGACGGCAGGAGTGCCTGCGCCGCGTCCAGACTAAGCCAAGTTCAGAGCAGGGACGTCTACCAAGGACAAAGACTTGCATCACATAATGGCTAAGACATCAGTTCTCTTCAAAGACATGATGATCCATTGCGTTACACAAACCAGGCTGAATGTTAACGGGGACGCACGTTACCTGAACAGCACTGCCCCTCACCTGACCTAACTGACATTTATAAAATCCTCCAGCCGGCAGCAGCAGAGCATACATTCTTCCCGAGCTCATGTGGAAAGTAACCAAGATAAACACACAAACACATTTAAAAGAATAAGAATTACACAGAGTGTGTCCTGAGATTGCCTGGAATTGTCCTGGAAATCAGTAGCGGGAAGACGGCTGGGAAGTCCAGCAATGTGGAGACTAAACAGCGCGCCGCTGAAGAGCACACAAGTCAAACAGGGAGGCTCAAAAGAGAAGCTAGGACAGATTCTGAACAACAAACATGAAATACACCTCATAAAATACTGTGGGATTCAGCAAATACCGTACTTTGAGGAAAATGCATAGCATTGACTGTGTATGTTAGAAAAAAAGCTGGTTCTCTGATAAGATCAATAAAATTGATATAACTCTAGGTAGGCTAACCAAGATAAAAATGGTAAGGATATAAATTTCCAGTGTCAAAAATGAAAGAGTCATCATCGCCCCCGATTTCCTGGACGTTAAAAGGGAGGCAGAGGAATACTGTGAGCTGTGCAGCCTGCGTTTATAACTTTGATGAAATGGGCCATTACTTTGAAAGACACAGACTACCAAAACTCATTTGAGAAAAGGATATTTGAATGTGCCCAAACTCATAAAAGAAACTGAACTGTTAATTCATAACTTTCCAACAGAGGAAGTGCTAGGTCCAGATGACTTCACATGATCCTTCAAGTGAGAAATGATGCTGGGTATTTTCAGAGAACCAGCTTTGGGCTTCGCTGGTTTTCTCTATTTTTGTTTCCAATTGCCTTCTGCTTTAACTTTTTAAGTTTTGTTTCTTCCGATTTCTTTATATTTAAATTGTTCATTTTTCTGTAGTTTCCTAAGCGGAAGGCTTGAATTATGGAGTTAGGTCTTTCTTTTTCCCTAATGTACACAGTCTGGGCTGTCACATGGCCTTTATTATGTCATATAAGCAATGGGTTTTTATATTCTCCTCTTTAAAATCCAGCAAATAACACCTATTTCCTGGGATGCTTTGAAAATTAGACTGATAAATTTGTATGTGGTGAACTTTATGTTAACGTGACAAGTTATCACCATAAACGGACATTGTGTGGCTTTGATTGCAGCAGCTGTCCCTGTGCTGTTTGCATTGTTGCATTTTCTGGCATGTCTAAGTAGACAGAGAAGGCCCACAGCCCCAGTGTTTGGCGTTTGGACTACGGGTTCTGGCCTTCTGGACCCCGGGGTTGGCAGCATAGACAATGCTGTGTCTATGCTGGGGACTCAGCACACGTGTCGGGTCAACCGAGGTCCTGAGACGGGTTGCTCAACTGCTTCATGGGTTCTGATGTTCAGTTATAAGCAGCCTCAGGGAGGGGGCTTCTGTTCTCACTGGATGGAAGCATTCGGTTAACATGGGCAGTGCGGCCAATTCAAAGGACAGCGTGAGACCAGCTGTGCCATCCAGACCCAGGCAGGGGCCCCTCCACTCAGGGCTGATGACATCTATTGACCAGACCCAGCTCCAGTTTCAGGAGCCTTTCAGGGAGTCAGATAAAGGATTTCCTTTTGCATAAATGCAGCCTCCTGCTCACAAGCTATGAACACGACTCTTGGGCTCCAAGGAGAAGCTGGCTTCAGCCCTGGCCGGGCTCACTGCAGCGGGTGCTCCTAGCAAGCCAGCAGCACCGAGAGCAACGTCACGTCCTCCGATGCCGTCTGAGCATGCTCACCAGCACACTGCCTTCGTTCCCTGGCTTCTGAGAGGGGAGGGACTTGGGCTTCAAAGCTAGAAATTTTGCTTATTTATTTTGCACATTTTTTGGAAGTGGGTTGTAGGGGGAAAAAAGCCATTATCACTAAGTTTTAAGCCAAATCAAGCCTTCCTCCAGCAGGATGCCAGAGGCAGCAGCCCCTTCTCTTCACCAGAGTGTCTCCCTTCTTCTTTCCTTTCTATTAACACACTTGTGTACAAGCGGCTCTCCCGTGAGCTGAATTCACGCTCAGTCCAGCCCCGCTCCAGCGTCCAGGTGTGGCATAAGGTCGTCTGGCACCTCTGCCCCGTCGCTGTACGTCCTCCGATGTGAGCAGTCTGCTTTTGCAAATGCTCGGTCTGTGCTCGCGGCCGGTTCCCCCGCGCTCCCTTTGTGAGCTGCGTTGTTCCTCAGGCTTCAGCTTCGTCCTCGTTCTCCCCCCGTCTGTTCTCCCCACGAGTCCTCAGCTGCCCACACGGCTTTGGCCAGCCCGCACACTCCCCCTCCGACTGTATGTTCCATGTGTCACGGCGTCATTACACGCTAAGCCAGAATAAATCTGATCTGATGGGCGATGTGTCTCAGTAAAAATAACAGTAAACAGACAGCTGACTTGCTCTGGCCAGACGGCTGGCTGGGGCGGGCTATTCGCACACGCCCACTGCTCTCCTGTCACTCCCCCACCCCGCGACGCCTGCCCAGAGTCTCCCGTGGAGGGAGACAGCACTTTCAGAGATCACAAAGCCCCACGGGTCCGCTTTGCTGGCCTTTGTTCCTTTGTCGCCACAACCAGACGGCAAAAACGTATTTGCTCTTCCATCAGAATGCCTCTCCCATCACTTCCTCTGCCCCCGCTCACATTGCTGTCGTCCAGATGGAGGCTCTTGCCTCGTTTACACCACTTCTTCTCACACGACCGCCCAGTCATCCTGCTCCACTGCCATCCTGACCCCTGCTTGGCCCTGACCCTTCCGTGGCCCCAGCCCCGGCCAGATCGGTTCAGGCTCGTTGCTTGGCACGAGGCAGCCTCCCCTCATCCTTCTGTAACCGTGCGCACTGGCGTTAAACTCCCCAAACCAGGTGTACACGGGAAGCCCTCACTGTCTCTCAGAAGGTCGTTTCGCTTCTGTCTTTGTTGCTCTCTTTGTTTCAAAGCCCCTGGATCCCCCTCTGTCCACCCTGTGCGGCCCAGCGGGGGAGGCCCTCCCAGTCGCCCCCACATCCTCACGTTCTCCCGTCACCGCTCCTCCCCAGTCTGACTGCAGGCTCTCTGTCGTCGGAGGTCGGAACCGCCCCCCGCCTACCACCCGCCGTCTTCACCAGGCTCCTATCTTGCCCCTAAATCGGCATCGACAACGTCTGTCCGGTCCTCTGTGCTGTCCCAGGCGCTGGAGATGCTCCGTGAACAGACAGGAGCAGTCCCTGGAGGGACAGGTGCTGATAAAGGATCACAAAATTAAGGAGATGATTACAAACTCTGAAATGTTCCCACAGAGGAAAGAGCAGAAGGGAGCGTGGCAAGGACCCGAAAATCCCTGCAACCTGTTTCAAGTCATGTGTTTCCCAGAAAAAGGAGATCTCAATTTTTCGTTAGTAACGCTGGTGAGAGGTTTATTGCCAGAGGTAATTTCGGCTGGTTTCATGTTCTTTTCGTATCTACACACAGAAAACCCTTTCTGTCCAGCTGCAGAGTTTATCCAAGACCGAGCAAAGGATAAACACGTGCTTGAACGGCTCTCAGAGTCTATCTGTGTGTGGACGGTGCGACCGAGGGGCTGGAGAAAAAGGTGAATCTCCAGTGACAGCGACTAACCCTGCTGTTGTCACCGTCCC